>NC_142571.1:26882500-28167500 GCF_041283825.1 Pyrus communis | reverse complement strand
CAAGTCCCCAAACATTATACATCATCCAAGGAAAAACAAAGCCTAGAGCTAAATAAGAAAAGCTTTGCTAATTAGTTTGTTTTGTGAGCTTTCTTTAAGAGTGTGTTCTATTTTCTTCTACTTGGGATCATTAGAGTTATCTTGGATACTCTTCTTATTCAACAAAGATTTGGTTGCTCTATCTGGTGGCCACACTCTAGGGCTCTCACATTGTTCTTCATTCGAATCCTGGCTTCGGAATTTTAGTTCAGTACACGATGTCGACCCAACCATGAACAATGAATTTGCTCAAAATTTAAGAAACAAATGCCCTAAACCAAACAGGGATACCAATGCCGGAGAGTTGTTGGATTCAACTTCCTCAACTTTTGATAACAATTACTACAAGCAATTGGTGGCAGGTAAGGGCGTGTTTAGATCGGATCAAGCGTTGTTTAGTGATTACAGGACTAGATGGATTGTTGAGTCGTTTGCCAAGGATCAAAGTGTGTTCTTCAAGGAGTTTGCAGCTTCAATGGTAAATCTTGGAAATGTTGGGGTGATTGAGGATGGTGAAGTGAGACTGAATTGCCGTGTGGTGAATTGATCAGTATTTTATGATCACGAAAGAGTAATTGATCAAAGATTTATATTTCTATTGTTTAACTTTGATCTTGTATTGAAAATAAAATTTATTTTCCTTATAGGTAATTTCTGCACATGCGTTAACACGTCATACACTTTTTTTTCTTTCCTTGCACACCCTTGTTTAATCATATTTGGGTTTTCTTTTTCGTTTGATTTTTTAATCTAATGATCATAAAGAGAGAGATGGGTGAAAGAAAAAAAAAAGTGTAATTATCATTTATATGATACATAAGGGCTCACAATGGACTTCGACGGATTTATATATTTTCATAGAAGGCATAATTACACTTTTTTTTTTCTTTTTTTTTGAGAATTTTATGAATTTTATACAAACATATATCTCATATCAAATTTGAATTTATGAAATTCTCAAATTAAATGAAGACTGGATGAAACTAGATTAAATGATTGTGTGTGTATAATATATACACGTAAACGTACACATGTTATATCGTTTGGTTACTTAAATTAATGAAGATTGAATTGTCGTGGGTTGCCAATAGAACGAGAAATACTTCTTTGTTCAATAATGCATTGCCAAATGAAAATTTTTCTACATGAGAATGTGTTGTTGGATCGAAATGCCATGTGATAGTGAACTTGATCCATGCAACTTGCTCTCCAATAGCAGGATTGAAAAAAAAAAGAGAAAATTACATGAGGCTTCCCACACGAGTGCCCTTAAATATTAGAGGGAGATGCTGATAAACCACAAGTGTTTGTATTGTTAAGTCAATTGGTTGAATATACGAGTACTGGGAAAACTTGTTCTATGTAATTTCCGATCAAACGGCGGCATCGACATTCTCACGAAAGACGGAGTCAGTGTCGTAATGCCTTTTTAGTTCTGTTGACGATCCTGACTTCTCTCTTCCCCTTGCAATAACAACATTCATCTGCCCAGAAGAAATTCTCAAAGTATTGGACTATAAAACTTCGAAGTAAATAATCAACTAACCTATGTAATAGTTTTGGCAACATATATAACTTAGTTACTCATTACCATAGAGATCTCAGGAATCCAGAGGCAACTATTCGATTCAGCGAAACATGGGGGGATCTATATAAAAGATATCAACTTGGAAAATAAGAATGTTTGAACACAGTGCAGTTTGTAGGCTCAACTCAGTTAACCATGAGTGATGCCAACGCATTCCATTTACAGAGATTACAAGGTATTCAGTTACAAGGAGATTTATGTCCTATATCAAAACATTTACAAGATATTGGATAATTAACATGATCAAAACCGTGCAACAGACTTGATAGAGAAGAGGTTGATGTTTATCCAAACTACTTGCAGGTTTGAATGTTATATGCGAAAAATGGAGAAATTTTTAGTTGTGACGAGAACATATGGTACACCACGTGTTTTAATAGAAGTGGTGAGAAATTTTATTTTTTAAGTTATTAAATTTTTAGCACACATATTTCACATTTTGTATAGTGACACGTGGTGTACCATCCGTGTACCGGTCACACTGAAAAATCTCTCCGGGAAATGGTGTTGCTATTATCAAGTTTGGCTGACTGGATTGCTGATGTGGATTGGACTGCTGACATGGTTTATCACTATACACACCGTACGTACCCTATTTACAGTTGTGTCGTTTGTTCGCATGTTTGCGGCCTGGTTAGCGGTTCCAAGATCTTCGATCTACACCAAGGACACAAGGAGTGCCAAATGTTGGATAGTGGCCAAATTAGGCTAGGAAACAAAACAATAGTGATGAGGGAATATCATGATGAGGATTATGTTTCCTTGTTTTGTGGCTTGTTTTGTGGCTTAAATTGCTCCATGTTTTGTGGCTTTTTCAAAGCCATAATTATTTGGCATAAGAAAGGGCACGAGTGAAGAGAGAGTGGTAGAGGGATGAAGAGATGTAAAGCATCCAAAGAGATGGTGAGAGCATTTGGCTCTACCATGGGTAATGGTGAGAGAAATCAAGAGAGTTAGAGTGAAAGATCTCTTGTGAAAGAACTCTTGGGGTAGAGTGAGGCTCTTGGGAAAATTCTGTGAGTGGGTGTACAAGGGATATGGGATTGGGTTATGTCAATTTAACTCATGTGTAACTTGTAATGTTTTTCTCATAGTGAAGAGCAATATCTCTCCGAGGACGTAGGCAGGTTTTTGCCGAACCTCGTAAATTTCTCGGTGTCTTTATTTCTTGTATTTTATTTTGTTCAACTGTGTGTGATTTTGGTGAGGTTGTAATCTGAATCTCGATTCCGCACTAACGAACGGGCCAAGGCACAACAATTGGTATTAGAGCATCATTGGGGGCTTTGGTTCGTTGGAGGTCCAGATTTGTTGTTTACCATGGAATTTTCAGTTGAACAGTTTAAAGGGAGAGGCGGTTTTGCTCTTGGTAAAGGAGAGTAATGGAAGCCTGAAGAAATGAAAGCCGTGTTTAGGGATGCTTGGATCAACTGCGAAAGTTGATGTTGAGGAAGAAGACAAAGACCTCTTTCTTCTTACATCACTTTCAGATTTGTACGAGAACGTTGTGAAACTTTACTGCAAGGAAAGAAACAGTAAGTTTGGAGCAGGTGCAAGCTTCTTTGGTGTGGAATGATACACACAAGAGACCATGGATGATGGTGGGCACAAGACTGCTTAAGCTATTCAAGGTTGAAATCGTGGAAGAAAATTGGAAAGAGGATCTGAGAGAGACAGTAGGTTCGGATCCGGTTCCAGAGGCAAGGGTCCACAGTGCTACGGGTGCAAGGCCGGGTTAGCAAGTTTGTGGTGGAAGACTTTGAGTATGCCCTCTAGGTACTCGAAGCAACACTTCTCCTGGTGATGTTTAGTCTCAAGTGTTGCAGGGGTTTTGCAGCAGGTGGAGCTATGGGATTCACAGGTGATGAGAAGGTCCTGAGGTAGGAGGAAGTGTGGGAATTTTGTCTGGCTCGATGGGTTGTTGCTGGAAAGAGGCGCGCTGACGAGTTTCCAGGTTGCAGACAATGAAGAGGAGGAAAACCTGCTGGAGGAGACGAGGATGTGTTGAGATCCTGTCTGAAGCTAAATGGTGATTTTTAGTTTGCAGCAGCTGCACATGCATTGGCAGTAACTGAATCGGAACAGGACCAACGAGGTGGATTCAGAGTGTGCATGCTGGTACGTAAGGCCAATGGACTTTGGTACAATTTGGCCAAGGTGGAGATTGTTGGATAGTGGTCAAATTAGGCTAGGAAACAAAACAATAGTGATGAGGGAATATCATGATGAGGATTATGTTTCCTTGTTTTGTGGCTTGTTTTGTGGCTTAAATTGCTCCATGTTTTGTGGCTTTTTCAAAGCCATAATTATTTGGCATAAGAAGGGGCACGAGTGAAGAGAGAGTGGTAGAGGGATGAAGAGATGTAAAGCATCCAAAGAGATGGTGAGAGCATTTGGCTCTACCATGGGTAAGGGTGAGAGAAATCAAGAGAGCTAGAGTGAAAGATCTCTTGTGAAAGAACTCTTGGGGTAGAGTGAGGCTCTTGGGAAAATTCTGTGAGTGGGTGTACAAGGGATATGGGATTGGGTTATGTCAATTTAATTCATGTGTAACTTGTACTGTTTTTCTCATAGTGAAGAGCAATATCTCTCCGAGGACGTAGGCAGGTTTTTGCTGAACCTCGTAAATTTCTCGGTGTCTTTATTTCTTGTATTTTATTTTGTTCAACTGTGTGTGATTTTGGTGAGGTTGTAATCTGAGTCTCGGTTCCGCACTAACGAACGGGCCAAGGCACAACACCAAAAGGACTCTGGAATCTCAATTTCTTGCCCACATGTAACCAGAGCAGCAGCCATGCATCGTGAAGGCTGCACACCCACGCTGGTCTCTTACAGCAATCGAATTTGCACTTATCACTACAAGTTATGTCAAACAATCTACTCAGTAATTTCCAGAACTTCTTTACCCATTATGTTTTCTCAATACAGCATATGTCGTGGACCCAAAAAAAGCACAAAAATGAAAGAGACTTTGCTTGTGGATTGGGTCTTCCCAACCCAACCAAGGCAGTTGATCCCGAGCTAGTTTTTTATGCATCTGAGAAAGATTATGTCGACTTTCTGTGCAAGCAAAGCTACAACACAACAACAGTAATAAAATTCCGGGTGACAAATGTTTGTCATACGATAGGGCATAGGACCTCAACTATCCCTCTTTTGCTCTAGCTATAGAAGATGGTACGATCAAGGGAAATTTTCATGAGTGTTGCAAATGCTGGCAAACTCAAGACAACCTACAATGTTAGCATCGATATGCCTGATTCTATAAAGGTTAATGTGGAGCCATGTGTACTTTCATTCACTGATGTTAAAGAGAAGAAGTTGTTCCGTGTGGAGGTCAACGGACCACACATAACTCAGGTGCCAATTCTATCAGGTTCTATTATATGGAGAAATGAAAACATGTGGTGAGATCTCCACGGGTAATCTACAATGTGCTTCCAACCATTACCAATTCGACTCAGAAAACACAGAGATCATCAACTCATTGGACACATATCACCAGGCGAGAGAAGTTCTTTCCTACCTCACTAAAATAAGAATGGCAAAGAAAACTAAGCCTATATTGCCCGCACAGGTCCAGAGGTAGCGGTGCTCTGCTTCTAGCATATCTTAACGTTTCTTCTATATATAGTGAAGAACGTACTTGGTTAAAAAAAAAAAAAAAAAAAAAAAAGGGTATCCCGATCCTTTGGTTACGTTTTTTTTTTTTTTTTTACTTTTTGCTAGTTTGTGATATGTACCTAGTGTTTACTCCAAGTAATATATTAAGAACAAAGAAAATTCAGATGAAAAATGAAACAGTGCACGACGATAATACACATTTCCGTTAATGTATGTTTTTGGTTATGAGTTTCAGCTTATATACATGTAACAAAACATCAAGCAAATACTACATCCGAACGAAACACATACTTGATACCCTTTTTAACGTTTTGGGCTTCATGCAGCTAGCATTTGTCCCCGTGAATGTGCAGAAGAGCCATTCCTTCAGTTGGAGGCACCTACAGAATTTTAAGTAAGGGTTGACAGTCAATGCATATTCCATAAAAAAAAAACACTACTGCAAAACTATTTCAAGACAGAAGATTTTGCATCATAAAAAAAGTTGAGTATAAAAATGAAGGTGAATAGTTGAGAATAAAAGCAATATGGTGTATGACGAAAACATAATTCACCTCTTCCACAACACTATTCCTTGAACCGTAGAAGACGGATTTCTCCTCCAACCAGAGGCTCCAGGGAAGAAGAATCCTCAGGACTGTTGGTGTGGCTTTGATTGAGCCAAAATTGGAGCCCATAACGGTGGGTGAGAAGAGTATCAAGTGCTTTATAAGGAATGGTTCCGCACATATACATTGCCGAGGCCCTTTGACAAAATCCTATACACATTGCTCCCGGGTGCTATAGTGGGGGAATATTGTTGGCTACCCAACTTGTAGGTTCACAAAGGTAAGTCTTCTATACATGGGGGTCACTTCACAATTACAATTAACAATTAACTCTGAAAATACCTCAAACATAAACTCACTCAATTAACAACCATAATCTTCAACAACATATTTTATACACATAATAATATTATACCCAAAAGTTATCTACTTCAAAACCAGAAAAAACAAAAATCTGAATTTTCAAAAAAAGAAGCAACATTTTATAGATAGTGGAATGGGGTTCTTACAGTAAAGAGATTGGTATCCTTGAGAGGAGCTATTTGAATATTTATTAGAGTAATGATATTCATACCATATTTTTATACCACCTTAGATGACATCTGATGTGGACAGCCACATCATTTGAAAAATTTGTAAAACCCAAGGAAAGGAAGGAGAAAGACTCTTCGTATACCATAATCATCATTTAATTAATTAGTTTTTCTTAATTATTAGTTTATTAAATAACTAACTAAATTAAAAAATCTGATTAATTCAAATGATGTGGTTATTCGCATCAAATGTCATCTAAGATGGTATGAAAATATGGTACAAAAATATAATATAAATTGCATTTTGAATGTTTTTTCTTGGAATCTGCTTCTCCGCTGATCATTTTCGAGTTCAAATCTTATGTACTTATTTTTTTGCTTGTTTTTTTAATGTTTCAGCCATACGAGTAGGAGGACTCGGCCTTCCTTTTTCTCGCTTGCTCTATTTTATGGGTTTGTGGCCCATTTAAATGGGCTGAGCCATTCGGCCAGTTTCATTTCTTCATTTAGGCAAGAGATGGACGTACGTGATTGACCTTGGTAGGCAGCTGCAGATCCGAAACATGCTTCCAGGCTTCCAGCCAATGGTTCTTTCTGGATCTCTCAAACACGTCCCCGTCTAGCTGCTAGCCTGAAACCCTAACTATTTTTATTTTATTTCCACACTAAAAATAAAAGAAAATATAAAGATCATTTGGCCCATCACGTGACAGGGTCGTATCCAATCGGAAATCATGACGACAGGTTGCGGACGGCAGATGCGGCTGTCATTATACGACGATCTTTGACATTGTTCCCTTCGAGATATGAAAAGAGAAAACTAATGAAAGCTTCATAAAAACTTTAGTTTTAATGAAAATTGACAAATAAAAATGTAGTGAATGATACCGAAAAAGGTAAAAATGTAGTTTTTTTCGTTAAGAATGAACAGTACCATAAGTGTTTCATTAAAATTTCCTATGAAAAATATCCTACATGTAAAGATTCCAATTGTTGATTACCAATGCATGGTTACAAAGCACGTGCTTGTACAATGTGAAACTTTCTAGGCCAAAGCACGGTCTATCACTAATATCATCAATATTGTCATAATTTAACCACCTATTATTTGATGTTGAGTTTTATCACAAAAGATCTTGACAATATTAGGGGCAAATACTCTCATATATTAATTGTATATTATTTTGTCATGTGACTGATGTGAGATACTATTCTCCAACACGCCCCCTCACGAGTAACCCGACACATGGACTGGTCAAGTCATTATACCGGAGCTAATGCAACTTTTCGAAGCCCGATCATCACTTAGGTACTAGAGCCAACACAATTATTCGAGAGCCCAATCATTTAATGTCCTTAAGTTGGAGTTTCCGCAACTTTTCGAAAGTCCAACTTAAGGAAGCAAATTTGAGCCCAATAAATCAAGCTCAAGACTTGTCGAAAAAGTAGCCAACTGTGCGAAACTTTATAGGCCCAAGCGTGGTATTGCTCGTGGATCCTATGGCAACGTGATGTTGGAGATACTTTGATTTCTTTTTAGGCTTCAATACGATTTCAATTCTTTTTCTTTGTCGCAACTTTTATGATGTGCAGCATTTGCTTGCATACTTAAGTTTTTCGTGTTTGAGACTTTAAAACATAGTTTAGTGGTCAATGATTTTCACTATTTACATTTTGTTGAGTTGGTGGACGGTAAGCCATCATTTATATTTGAGGTATTTGTCGATTTTTTTCCTGCACTTGTAAGAAGTTGTCAATTTTATTTTTGAACATTAATTTAAATCAATTACTCTCCTAAACTTTTATAATTAGTTAGTGGACGACACATTCCATTTCATTAGCATTCTTGTGACTTGATTCACATAACCGTCTCAGTTCACGCATTTTAAACTAACGATACTATCTAAACTAAAGGGAAATAAGCTAACAATAATATGATTCAAATTCTCCTTTGACGAAAATCAAACTTAAAATCTCTAATTTATAAGTGAAGAGAAATACTACGATACTACATGACAAATAAAGTGACGAACACAATAAAAGATTACATGTAATTAATTAACCAACTAACAAATTACTTAACAACTCATGGGACATATTTCCGGGGTGCAGGTTGCAAATCTTTTTCTTAATAATGCTACTAAAGAAATCATTTCACTAGCTTTTTAAAGAAATCATTTGGCTAGCACTAGCCTTTTAAAGAAATCATTTGGCTAGCTTTTTGAGCTATACATGTGGCATATTTTCACCAATTTTATAGGATTTTTTTTTTCTTTGCTATTAATTATGGTGATCAACGATGATTTAGGCAAAGCTAGGATATGGTGAGAGGGAAGATTGAGATTAAAAGAATTGAAAATGACACGAGACTGCAAGTGACCTTCTCGAATGTAATTGTATTGTTCACGTGTTAAGTTTAAAAATTCGTTACATGAAAAAAATGTGTTAAGAATGAATCTCACAATGATGAGACGAGAAACATTGCATGAGCTTACAAGAGAAGTTGAATTACTTTTCATATTCAACTTCTTTTCATATTGCCAATTGATTTTATAGTGAAATTTTAACTTTATTAAAAACGAGTCTACAATCAGATAAAAAGATCCTTCTCTGCGTTTCCCGTCTCAGTGAAATTATTTCTAGGGTTTCTGATCTATTTTCCATCTCTGTATTCTTTCCAATCCAATACCACCGTGTCCTGGCTGCTCTTTTTTGGGGTGTTTTCTTGTGTCCTTTCAGTAAGTAATACTTATGGGTCTCTACTTTCCATTTTCAGAAACTTAATCGTACATGTTTTTGGGGGTTTTCTTCTATATACATCCTTTTGGGAATTTCATCCATAATTTGCATTTTTTTAGAACTTATTTGGGGTTTCAAAACAAGCCCTCTCCTGGGTTTTCTTTGCTGTCAGCGTTCTTCACAAATCTGTCATCTTTCTAGTGTTGGATCACTGATTCAAATCTTTCCGGTGTGCAGATTGCAAATCTTTTTCTTAATAATGCTACTAAAGAAATCATTTCACTAGCTTTTTAAAGAAATCATTTCACTAGCCTTTTAAAGAAATCATTTGGCTAGCTTTTTGAGCTATACATGCGGCATATTTTCACCAATTTTATAGGATGTTTTTTTACTTTGCTATTAATTATGGTGATCGACGATGATTTAGGCAAAGCTAGGATATGGTGAAAAGGAAGATTGAGATTAAAAGAATTGAGAAGGACACCAGCCGGCAAGTGACCTTCTCGAAACGTCGAAACGGGTTGTTAAAGAAAGCTTTTGAGCTTTCGGTACTTTGCGATGCTGAAGTTGCAGTCATCATCTTCTCTCAGAAAGGCAGGATCGATGAGTTCTCCAGCTCTGAGTACGTTTCTTTTGTTAAATACCTTATATTTAAATTCTTGAATCCCCATCTTTCTTTTATTTTATATGTTTAATAATTTTATAAATAAATAAATATATGAAGTAAACATCATAAAACGTCTACATGTAGTTGAGCTTGTGGCTAGGGGGAAATATTCTACAGATCTTTCGAGCTTTCTATCAATATATTTAATCAAGTACATCCCAAAAAGATGTGGCCCCTGACCTAGATGAAGGTCAGTGCACCAGACATATCCTATAGTACTCCCACTGACCAATTTTGTTCATCTCACCAGCTGCTCTAGTTATCTTCCTTCCAGTTTGCATATAGTTAATGTGAACGGCACATCAGCTGCCGGTTTGAGTTTGAAACTGAAGGAACCAATTGCCCGGAACGAATAGGAGGAATTTCACATAAAATTTGAAAATTCATCCACATATGATGAGGTTGAATTTATACTTACTAGTTTGTGAATGATTGCATATGGATGATCAACACAATTTCACTGGAGATAGTAGTAGCCTGGTCCTTTATAGTTCTGAATGATTGCTATATGGTGCATTAGATTTCAAGAAGCATTTGTGTCTTTTCTATCAATCTATGTAGATTTTTCGCCGTGCGGATTGAATGAGATTTCTTGGCCACATCTGTGGTGTCTTTTCAATGGAGGTGGTAGATTTGTCTAGAAGCGGTGTACCTTTTGCTATGAAGACAAACTGATTAGTGGTTCCATTCTCAAATTAGCTAGTTTTATTGTTTTGTGATGGGTTTTGTGGTTGCTTAGGCAATCTGTTGTGGCCTTGCTGTTTTAGCAATGGTGGTTGTGGCCTCACTTGTTTGAGTGATTGCTTTGTGTGGGTACTCATTACCAAATATGACGTTTCCATCTTCTTTGCATTCAATTTGTATTGTTTGTTGTTCGTGTTTGATGGCTTTACGTGGGCATTTGGCACCAAATCTGACGTTTCTATTGTCTTTGTGTTAGATTTGTATTGTTTGTTATTCATGTTTGTGGTAATCGTTGGTGGTAGCTATACAGAGGTTTATTTGATGAATTAGTTGTGCAAATTTCTCTTCAGCTCAAAGATTTGGTCACTAGAGAATATGTATGTACCTAATATAGCACCCTCTTGTATTGTTCGGTTTCTATCAATGAAATCACTTTATTGTTGCTCTTAAAAAAAAGATATTCGAGACAATAATGTTTATAAATATGGGAAGAGCACTAGTCACTAATGATCTAGAATAAGTATTTGGAAATGTTTATACTGGCCTATAGGCTGTGTATGCACTTTTATATATGTTTATCCGTTCCCGTATTGTGATGAAAGGGGTTTGTTCATTTTTATTATAACTCATGAATTTGAATGAAATGTACAATAGATTTTATGATGTTATGCCTCCAACTTAGGAAATATAAAAAACCATGTAAGGTTGAACAAAACTTTGAGAAAATGATGAAAAATTCGATCTTCTTAAGTTCTTATCCTTAAAGACAAATCCAGTACGTTTGATATCATATTCCATCTCATAATACCTTACAGTCCAACAAAGTTACAAAAGTAATTGGAGGACGAAGAGACCAAAAAAAAAAAAAAAAAAAAAAAAAAAATTGAGAAGAGAGAGAGAACGAGCAGGTCATAAAAATGAGGAAAGTGGGAAGGAGAGATGAAACATATAATTAATGGAGATAGTAAATGATAGAGAGAAAATCATAATTGAAATGTTCAAAATTTTATAATCATATTGTTTAAAACTTATAATTAAATTAGCTTTCATGTCAGATTACATCTCAACCGTTAAGAGTGAGCTAGTCTAATGGTCTTAAGATTTGTATCAAATATTAACTTTAAAGATTGTTTTGTTCCTTTGTTTTAAACAGTCAATTTTTGTTGTGTTCCCTTGTTTTAAACAGTCAATTTTTCACCAAGGAAGTACTTCTGAATCATAATTATGTTTTCTGCTATTCCTTGACACTTAGTGAATGGAAAACCTGAACCATTGCGTAACATCAAGTATATATATCTTCTTGTTAAGAGATATTGTAATGAATGGAGCACTATCTAATTTTGTCATTATTTGGTTTTGACCTCTCGATTTCTGGATGCTTCAGCATGCACCAGACTATAGAACGATTCCACAAACATGTAAATGGAGGGGAAATCAACATGGCTGAAGTGGAACAATATGTGCAGGTTAGAAGCTCTATCTTGGAATTTGAAAATCCGTCTTTAGATTTCAGAGTTAGTTATAAAACTTGCAATATCTTGATGTGGTGAATCTTTCATTAGATAGACGAAATTAAACCCTAAATCAACAACTCTCTCCGCCTTCCTCTCTTGTTATTCATACAACTAAACCTAAGTATGGAATTGAAATAAAGTCAAAGAGAGGAAGGTTTTTTTACGCCAGTATGAGAATGAATTGACTCAACAGAGAAGAAGATCAGAAATGTGCAGCTTAATCAATGGAAGGCCTGCGTCCTGCCTCCTACACTTGCAATACCCTCCTAGTGAACTGAAAGAATTAGTGTTACAGTACCCTTTTCCGATCCCACCAGTCATCTAGTTTGTTTCTATTTATTTTTAGGTGGTATGAAGCATTTTAGCATTGATGATTTCTAACGTTAACAGAAATAGCATTGATAATAAAAACTTTATTCATTTTCAAATTTTGATCAAGGTCCTTCGGTTTTAACAAATGCCATTAATTATTCAAAAACAAAATATTTACATGTCAAAATAATTAAGTTTTATTTTTAAATATATTCATTTAGCGTTAGAAACGTTACATTTGATATATTATATTTATGGCTAAACTTTTTATCATATATTTCTATTTCTAGTTTGTACCCATTTTTAATTTGCAATCATTTTTTAAATTGTACCAATTTTCTTTTAAATTTTAATTTGTACTCATATATTAATTTCTTTTTGTCCCTTATTTTTTAAACTTTTATTTGTACTCATAATTTTTTTAACCTTTTATTTGTACCCACAATTTATTTATAACGTACCTAATTTTTTTTACAAATGTACCACTTTGTTATATGTAAAATGTATCCCTATTTTTTTATGTAATTAACATTTTTTTATGTAAAATGTACCCATTTTTTAATGTAAAATATATTTATTTTTTAATCTAAAATGTACCATTGTTTTTTTTTAAAATATAAAATGTACCCACATTTTTATGTAAATGTACCAATTTTTTATATATAAAATGTAGCTAAATTTTATTATATAAATGTACTCATTGTATAAAAATAAAATAAATAAAATATTTTTTTTAATAATCTAGAATGCTCCCCATAAGCAATTATTATTATTATTTTAATCAAAACCCATAAGCAATTTTAAATAATTAAATTGATAGTGTAAATGAAAGCAAAAATAAAAAAAAAAAAAAAACAGTTGAGTCTTTATTAGTATTATTGCATCTCCTTTATTATTATGTCATTTATGTAGCAGGAGAGGGACTTCAATAAAAAATCTAAAATGCATAAGGTTTAAGTCTATAACAGTTAGGAACAGGGACCGCAACTAAATTATCCCCTAAAATAATTTTAAATATGAGGCGAGGAAATTAGAAAGGAATATGTAAAAACTGAGGTCTTCATAACATTTTTCTTTGTTATATATATATATGAAAATTCAATTAGCGAAGCATGATTAAACCGTTAAACGTAGAGCAGAAGTGTTTAGAAACGTTATGCTTTCATTTCATAAACCAATAAGATTACATCTTTGGTATATATACTAATGATATACCCACTTGTGCTACTAACTAATTACATCATTAACTAACTAATCATTAGCTTATAAGGGCTGTTTTAACAACCTTATAACAAACTCATCTATTTACAATTTTATCCTTATTATCCCCCCTAAAACCGAGGGAAGGTAACCGTAGAGAGGTTGTTTCTGAGGAGCATGAATCTTTGCTTGGACAATGTTTTAGTACATATATCTGCAACTGGGTCTTGTGCGCAGACAAATAGAACATTGATTTGGTTGGTGAGCACTTGTTCTCGGATGTAATGATAATCAATTGCCACATGCTTTGTTCTTGCATGGAAAATTGGGTTTCTAGCCAATGAAATGGTAGAAATATTATCACACCAAAGATGTGGAAGTAGAAGGAAGAACAAATCCAACATCAACCAGAAGCTTGCAGATCCATGTCAATTCAGCTGCAATGTTCGCAAAGGATCGATAGTCAGCTTCTATGGATGAACGAGCCATAGTGGGTTGCTTCTTTGTGCTCCAGTTGATAAGGCAATCACCTAGGTAGATACAAAAACCACCAATAGATCGGCGATCAATGCTACATCCTGCCCAATCAGCATCTGAGAATGCAGTGAGAGTGAGAGGTTTGGAGCACTTGGGAAACCATAAACCAAGGGACAATGTGCCCTTGAGATATCGAAGAATACGCTTGACTGCCTGAAAGTGAGACTGTCTTGGATGCTGCATGAATTGGCATAATAGGTCCACTACAAACGATAAATCTGGCTTGGTCCAGGTTAAATACTGGAGTCCACCAACCAAAGATCGATATTCTGCAGGATTAGCATACATGGGAGACTCATGATCCAATTTCGTGGTGCTGAGAGTTGTAACACAAGGCTTGGAACCTTCCATGTGAGCTTTGGTGAGAAGATCCAAGATGTACTTTTGCTGAGACAGAAATATACCAGATGAGGATTGATGAACTTCAATACCAAGAAAGTAAGAAGTGGACCAAGATCCTTAATGGGAAATAAGCCACTGAGTTGAGAAATGATGTCTTAACAGAGTTGAGCATTAGGACCAGTGACAATGATGTCATCAACATACTCCAATGTGAAAACTAATGCTGGATACCTCTTGACAAATATAGAGTGATAATTTTGTGAACCGAAGAATCCAAGAGACTTTAAAGCAGTGGTCAACTTCTCATACCAAGCCTTGGGGGCTTGCTTCAACCCATACAAAGACTTGTGTAAGTGACAGACATGATGAGGTTTGGTAGGATCTTCAAACCCAGGTGGTTGTATCATGAACACAAACTCAGTTAAGTTACTATGCAAAAATACATTACTTACAGCAAGTTGGTTGAGAAACTAGTCGAATTTAGCAGCCATAGTGAAGAGCAGCCTTTATGGTGACAGGCTTAGCAACTAGACTAAAAGTCTCAGTGTAGTCCAAGCCTTGTTGCTGATGAAAACCTTTGACAACAAGCCTTGCTTTGTACCAGTCAATGGTACCATCAGGTTTTTGTTTGATTCGAAATACCCATTTTGCACCAACTAAGTTTTGAGAAGAATTAGTAGGAACTAGAGACCGAGTTCCAGTTTGAATGAGGGCATTGAATTCCTCTTCCATTGCTTTCCTCCAATGAGGTAATTTGAGGGCCTGAAGATAAGTTGTTAGGGGTATAAACTAGGGATATATCAGAATGGAGAGGATGTTTGGTTGCCAAAAGGGCTTTGGGTTTGAAGATGCCAGATTTTGATCTGGTTTGCATGGGATGAGTGTTGATAGGTAATGGAGGTTAAGCAATGTTATTAGAGACAAAAATGGTATTGGGAATTGGAGTTGGGTGTGTTGGTGAGGAGGATGTAGGAAGAAGGGAAGGTGAGGGTGGAGATGTAGGGAAAGGTGTAGGATTAAGAGAATGAGAGATAAAGGGAAAAGTTAAGGTATTAGGAATGGTGTTATGATTCTATGATGTAGATGAATTGGTACAGGACTAAGATTGTTGAATGAACTTCCTTTTAAGCAAAAGGAAAGGTAGCTTTATCAAAGATCACATGTCTTGAGATGTATAATTGACCAATGACAGGATTAAGACACTTGTAGCCTTAATGATTCAAGTTATAACCCAAGAAGATGCATTCCTTGCTTTTGGGATCGAGCTTGGAGTTGGTTAAGGCTTCAACCATGGAAAACACCTACAACCAAATATTTTCAGAGATGTATAATATAGAGCTTGACCAAATAATAATTCCCAAGGAGATGATTTGGTGGCTATTGGCAGTCTGTTAATAAGATAGATGGTTGTGGCAAATGCATCATCCTATTAAGAATGAGGAACCTTGGATGCTACTAGTAGAGCTAGATGCTTGTGCTTGCGCTCAGCACAACCATTTTGTTCTGGTGTGTGAAGGCAACTAAACTAGTGTGAAATGCCATGCAATTGAAGGTAATGGAGAAATTTGGAACTTAGAAATTCCCTCCAGAATCAGATCTTAGAGTCACAATCTTAGAGTTGAGCAAATTTTCAACCAAAGGTTTGAAATGTACAAAAGTGTCAAAGACATCAGACTTGGATTTAAGAGGAAAGAACCAAGTATATTTCGTATAATCATCAACAAATATAATGTAATATCAATATCCATTAACAGAAAGAAGTGGTGCAGGACTTTTAAAGAGCGTTTTCTCCGAAGAAAGGTCCTTCACAATGAAGTGAAAAGGATACAAGTGAATAGAGCACCAATTATCAAGTATGAATTAATTGGCAGAAATCAAATCTTGCTTAAGATGAGGAACATGCAGGACAATTTTTAGAGCAAAACAATGAGAGGCAGTGTTAAGTGTAGAAGATCCAGAGTTAAGTATAGCCAAACCCTTGCCATTACCGATATAAACTTGTTCAAGTCCATTATATGGCTCAGGACTTTGCAAACTGCTATAAGAGTTGGTCATGTGCGAACTAGCTCTAGAATCAAGCAACCATGTGGGAGTAGTAGTTGCATTGTATGCGGTTTGAGAGTTCTTGGTGCCGAGTGTGGATTCATGTGTTGTGGACACTCTGCAGTTTCATGATCCATTTGGCGACAAATTTGGCAAGAGATCTTTTCGGTAGAAAAGTTGTAGTTAGAACGAGAACCACAATTATTTATGCGAGTACCCCGACTGCCTCGATGAAATCTTGGATTGCCTTGAAAGCCTTGATGATTTCTTTGAGTACCACTAGTATTGTAAGGCCTAGGATTAGAAGAATGTCCACGATATGAAGCACCATAGGAATTTAGATTTGATCCACTATGAGTAAAGAATGCCTGTGATCCAAAGTCACCAATTGGTGTTGGAAGAAGGCCAGCAAAAGAATTAAATGCTTAAATCAGTGCTGGCGGAGAGACTTTCTTGCGAGTAGTTAATTGCAGTTTCTTGCTCAAAAGTAGTCCATGAAGTTCATCAATGGTGGTGGAACCAAGCCTGAACTGAATAACATCAATGAACGATTCATACTCAGAGGGCAAACCATGTAAAATCACATAGATCAACTCAGAGTCTTCGATCGGAGCTCCGGCATTAGCAATTTCTTCAATTTGTTAAAGATAGATTGCAGCCGTAGAATCACCCTTCATGATGGTACGAAGATGAAAACGAAGCTCGTGAATCTGGGATTGCGATGCGGTTGCCAGTCGTGATTCCAGTTTCGACCATAGCTCACGAGCCGAATAGACACCAACAGTGTATGTAATGGGAGCATCCTCGAGCGTAGAGTTAATCTATATCAAGATGTTTTGATCATTCTCAAACCATTCAACGTACTGTGGATTCAGAGTGGCAGTGCAATTTCCAGACAAGTTAAGAAGAAATTTCGATGGAGCATGCATCGTGCTGTCAACGATACCTGTGAGATTGTACTAGCGGAAGATTGGAGCGAACAAAGTACTCCAGGTAAGATAGTTCGCGTTGTGAGCTTAATCAGAACTAGAGATCCAATATTCTGGATCGTGATCGACAAAATTGCCGAGGATTGTGAAGAATTAGGGCAAGAATTCATCTTAGCGGGATGAATAGGAGAGGCAGATTAAGAAGAAGGGGAGCCAGAGGTCGCCATGGCTGAAAAGCTAGGGTTTTGAGCTTCGAAGAGAGAAGAAGAAGAGCGAGAAGCAGGAAGCGGAGAGAAGAGGATCGAAGGTCGTAGACGCAGGCAAGAGATACCATGATAGAAATGTTTAGAAATGTTATGCTTTCATTTCATAAACCAATAAGATTACAACTTTGGTATATATAGTAATGGTGTTGATTGTTGGCTCAAACAAAGTAGAAAGTAGTCTAAAACCAACAAATGATGTTGGCTACTTTTGTGGTCAAAATTGATGGTTGGTATGCTACATGTGGGAAATAAAATGGATGCTCTTATGCCTAATTTGTGGTCAAAGAATGGATGCACTTATGCCTAATTCTTTTGACTTGATGAGAGGCCTTTGGCCTATAAAAGGAGGTGTAGGCATAACTCAAAAACATCAAGGAGAAAGGAAGAGAGAAAAATAGCAAGAAGCCATTTGGTATAGAGAAGAATTTTCTCAAATTGTCTTGCTTTGTATTTTTGGTTTTCTCTTCCTATTGTAAGTGTGAGAGTTTGGGTTATTCGGGTCTTTGGGAAATTGAGTGATAAACACTATTGTATGTTCTCATTGATTATAGTGGAATACTCCGTCGTCTCCAAACTGGATGTAGGCATTGCCGAACCAGTATAAATCTTGGTGTTCTTGTTGGTATTGTTCCATTTATCTTTTGTCAGTTATTGTGGTTTATTTTTCACTCACACTTGGTTGACGCTTCCGCACAACAAGTGGTATCAGAGCCTAGTGTTTCGACTAGGCGTTCTCGTGGGAGTGAAAAATTTGTTGGCGCTACAGTCCCGTGAATAGTGCCGAGTAGATGGCTGGAGATAAAGATGAATCTGTGAAGGGGAAGGAGTCGACATCGTCTTCGTCGGCGTCTACATCCAATAGACATCAAATTGCTACTACAAGGTTAGAGGTTGATAAATTCAATGGCTCTAATAATTTTGGTATGTGGCAATGTGAAGTTATGGATGTGTTGTATCAACAAGAGTTGGATATGGTTCTGGAAGATAAACCAGAAGATATTGATGACAAGCAGTGGACACGAATTAATCTTCATGCTTGTGCTGCTATTCGATCGTTCCTTGATAAGGAGTTGAAATACCCGTATATGAAGGAAACTTCTGCTAAGGAGTTATGGACAAAATTGGAGGAGAAGTATATGACCAAGAGCGCAGAAAATCGGCTCTTCTTGAAGAAGCGACTCTTCCGATTTCAGTATAGTCCAGGTATTTCTATGCATGAACACCTCAATGATTATAATAAAATACTTGCTGATTTAGCAAACCTTGATGTGAAAATTCCTGACGAGGACAAGGCACTATGTTTGTTAAATTCATTGCCTGATGATTATGATCATTTGACAACTACTTTGTTGTATGGAAAATCCGAGGTGAAACTTGATGAGGTGTCTGCGGCATTGGTGAATCATGAGTGTCGAAAGAAGGAACTAAAGACTCACAATTCACAAACCGAGGCACTTGTTGCAAGGGGTCGAACAGTGGAAAGAAAATATGTGAAGCGGGGACAATCTCGTTCAAAGTCACGAGGGAAGTTTCCTGCTAAAGATGAATGTGCCTTTTGCCGCCAAAATGGTCATTGGAAGAGAGACTGCCCCAAATTGAAGAACAAAGAGAAAGCGGGTTCTGAAGCAAATATTGCAAAATCTGGAGATGATGATTTCGAGTTTGCTTTGGCTAGTTCATCTGCTGATGGTCACTCCAAGGAGTGGATTTTGGATTCAGGTTGCACCTATCATATATGTCCCATTCGAGAATGGTTTTCTAGCTTCGAGGAGCTGGATGGTGGAGTTGTTTTGATGGGTAATGATAATGCCTGCAAAACACAAGGGATAGGCAAAATCTGTTTGAAGATGCATGATGGAACAGTCAGAGAATTAAGTGATGTTCGGTATGTACCGGATATGAAGAAAAATCTTATCTCACTGGGTGCATTGGAATCCAAGGGTCTCAAGATCACCATGAAGGGTGGAGTTCTTAAAGCTGTGTACGGGGCACTGGTGGTGATGAAAGGTACAAGACGAAATAACTTGTATTTCTTGAAGGGGAGTACAGTTATTGGTGAAGCAGCTGTCACCGAAGCTGCTGACGCAGATAGCACAGACACCACGAGGTTATGGCATATGCGTCTAGGGCATGCTGGTGAAAAAGCGTTGCAAGGATTGGTGAAGCAAGGCTTGTTGAAAGGTGCAAAGGCATGCAAATTGGAATTCTGTGAGCATTGTGTGTTGGGTAAGCAAACTAGAGTAAAATTTGGCACTGCTATTCACCACACTAAAGGCATTCTTGATTATGTTCACACTGATGTTTGGGGACCTTCCAAGAATGCATCTTGGGGAGGTAGCCATTATTTTGTCTCCTTTGTTGATGACTTCTCTAGAAGAATATGGGTGTACACCATGAAGCGTAAAGATGAAGTCTTGAAGATATTCCTGAAGTGGAAAAAGATGATTGAAACGCAAAGCGGTCGAAAGATCAAGACTCTCAGATCAGACAATGGGGGTGAATATAAGTCTGATCCTTTCTTGAAAGTTTGTCAAGATGAGGGTATTGTGAGGCACTTCACGGTTAGGGAGACACCGCAACAGAATGGGGTGGCGGAGAGCATGAACCGTACTTTGCTTGAGAAAGTTCGGTGTATGTTGTCTAATGCTGGATTAGGCAAGGCGTTTTGGGCTGAGACAATTACTTATGCAAGCCATCTCATTAATCGATTGCCAGCTGTTGCGAATGAGGGCAAAACGCCCATGGAGGTATGGTCTGGTAAACCTTGTACTGATTACAAGTTCTTACACATATTTGGTTGTCCTGCTTACTATCATGTCAGAGAAAGCAAGTTGGACCCAAGAGCAAAGAAAGCTCTATTTATGGGCTTTAGCACTGGCGTGAAGGGATACCGACTTTGGTGTCCAGATGAGAAGAAATTTGTTGTAAGCAGAGATGTGACCTTTGATGAGGCTGCTATGGTTAATCAGAACAAGCATGAAGGTGAAACTGAAACAACCGAGACCATGAGTAGCTCAAAGCAGGTGGAGTTACTGAAGACTCCAGTTGTTCCAGTAAGGTCTGATGTTACAGACACTAGTCCTACAGTTAATCATGATGATGAGGACGAGGATGATGAAGAGGAGGCACCTACCCAAGAGCCTCCACAGCAACAAGACTATATTGCAACCAGAAGATCGAGAAGGGAAATTCGAAAGCCTGCTCGATTTACTGATATTGTGGCATATGCACTTCCCGTTATTGAAGATGATATTCCATCCACCTACAAAGAAGCTGTCATGAGTTCAGAGTACGAGTTGTGGAAGAAATCTATGGATGAGGAGATGAAATCTCTTCATAAAAATAAGACTTGGAAGCTGGTTCAGTTACCAAAGGGGAAGAAAGAAATTGGTTGTAAATGGGTGTATGCCAAAAAGATGGAATCTTTGGGAAAAGACAATGTAAGATTCAAAGCCAGATTGGTAGCTAAAGGCTATGCTCAGAAAGAAGGCATTGACTACAATGAGGTATTTTCTCCTGTAGTAAAACATTCTTCTATTCGTATTCTGTTGGCTTTGGTTGTGCAGTTTGATCTTGAGTTGGCCCAACTTGATGTCAAGACTGCGTTCTTACATGGTGATTTGGAGGAAGAGATTTATATGTCTCAGCCAGAAGGTTTTAAGGTTGCTGGAAAGGAAAATTGGGTTTGCAAATTGGAAAAATCATTGTATGGCTTGAAGCAGTCTCCAAGACAATGGTACAAGCGATTTGATCGATTTACGATCGGGCTTAAGTTGCTCAAGTTTAAGCACTGCTTAGACTTGATTGGCATTTGTAAAATTTGTTGATTGCCCCATGGGGGAGTGGGAGACGACTATTGGGAGATCTACTTAAAGGGTTTGCGCCAAGGTGGAGATTGTTGATTGTTGGCTCAAACAAAGTAGAAAGTAGTCTAAAACCAACAAATGATGTTGGCTACTTTTGTGGTCAAAATTGATGGTTGGTATGCTACATGTGGGAAATAAAATGGATGCTCTTATGCCTAATTTGTGGTCAAAGAATGGATGCACTTATGCCTAATTCTTTTGACTTGATGAGAGGCCTTTGGCCTATAAAAGGAGGTGTAGGCATAACTCAAAAACATCAAGGAGAAAGGAAGAGAGAAAAATAGCAAGAAGCCATTTGGTATAGAGAAGAATTTTCTCAAATTGTCTTGCTTTGTATTTTTGGTTTTCTCTTCCTATTGTAAGTGTGAGAGTTTGGGTTATTCGGGTCTTTGGGAAATTGAGTGATAAACACTATTGTATGTTCTCATTGATTATAGTGGAATACTCCGTCGTCTCCAAACTGGATGTAGGCATTGCCGAACCAGTATAAATCTTGGTGTTCTTGTTGGTATTGTTCCATTTATCTTTTGTCAGTTATTGTGGTTTATTTTTCACTCACACTTGGTTGACGCTTCCGCACAACAAATGGTATACCCACTTATGCTACTAACTAAGTACATCATTAACTAACTAATCATTAGCTAATTATAAGGGCTGTTTTAACAACCTTATAACAAACTCATCTATTTACAATTTTATCCTTATTAACGCTCACCCCCCAGTAAGGGTGGTGAGCAAATTCAGACTCATTTCTTCATATCAACCTGGACTAAAAATTCGTTTTTACTACCGTGCTAGAGGAACATGCATGGTGCATGTAATAAGCTACCACCCCTTGCATTTGCCGAACTTGAACCCCAATGAAGATATAGCCTTTTTATTATACCGTAACTTCATTTAAACAAGGGGCATTTCTGGGTGCTTTGTATGCCCTGGAATCTCTTGTATTTCCATAGGGCATTGGAAAAAGGACTATTGTGTTCAGTGGGCACAGAAGCACTTAAGCCTCGACAGTCTACTTTCCTGGGAAGTGGTTTTGGGATCACTTGCCTGCGATGGTTCTTATTGCTTCTCTTCCTTTGCTTATGTTAGGCACCTTTCTTTTCAGTATAATCCAGAACTAATTGTTTAAGAGATTCTGTGTGTCAATTGTGCGTTATAATTATATTGTACCTATGTGAAAATCAGTACCATACATGCACACAATTGTATATGTTAATATGTATACTACGTGTACCATAGGATTGCTAGGAAGTTTTTTGGATTTTGTCCTTCCTCATCTTAGCATCATCATTATTTTACAATATTGAAACCTGATAAGCCGATACATACTTATCAAACGAGAAAGGAAAAAAGAAAGGAAACTGAGGAGCGGTCTTCAAGTTGTTGATTAGGTTAACTATTAGCAAATCCTTTCACACCTAAGCATGTTTCCATGCGTTTGTACTCTATAGGAGGATTATATATCACATTTCACAATGTGTATACTCTTTAGTTGTGACTGATCATTTTACACAATTTTATTACATAAATGATTTTCACGTTTCTTTTGAATTTCTACACTCTCTTTTAATTTTTCTTTTATTCATTCAATTCAATAGCTTAAAAAAAATGTAATGCAAAAAGGAGTGATTTCTTGATTACCTAACCTCATATATGAGACAAATTTTGGCTGAGAAAAAACTAATTAATCTGCATGTGCATGCAGCACTTGAAGCATGAATCAGCTACTATGGCCAAGAAGATAGAGATCCTAGAAGCTTCTCAACGGTTTATGGCTTAATTTTTATCATCTTCTCCTGCACTTTTTTACTCAACTGACGTTTCAGGTTTTCCTAAACTCTGAAATTTGTATGTCTTAGGAAGTATTCGGGAAATGGTTTGGATTTTTGCTCTGTTGAAGAACTCCAAGAGATCAGTAGCCAGCTGGGACGAAGCTTATGCAGCATAACAGAGAGGAAGGTATTTCAGCTGATGATGATCACAATTCCATTTTCCTCCAACTCTTATCAGTTAAATGGATTTTTATTTTCCTTTTGAAATTTAACTAACTTGAAGTGATTCCAGGCTCAATTATACATGGAGCAGCTAGAACAACTTAAGGGAAAGGTATTTACTTAATGTACTGCTACAAAACTATTAAGGTGATGTTATTAGCACTTCAAAGCTGTTATCCCACATGTATTGTATAAATTTTTTTGGAAAATTGGCTAAAATGAAAAGAAAAAAAAAAATCACATTCCAATTGTTGAAATTGATGAAAATTAAATATTGACGACATACTGAAAAACTGATCATTTCAACAACTGTTAAACTGTAAAATTTAAATATTGACGACACTAGAAAACTGATCATTTCAACAATTAGATTTGAAAATGATCAACTAGGCCAATTTTCCAATTTTCTGTTATGTATTAAAAATTCAGAGTGCCTAATAACTTGTTTTGGAGAGTCAATAACAGCTCTCTAACCATTAATAGTATTTGTAGAGCTCTATACATACATTGTTCAACTGCTTCACTAGTTCTATGTTCTTACAATCTTTCTCTCCTCTAAAATCAGGAGAGGTTCCTGTTACAAGAGAATGCGCAGTTATGTGAAGAGGTAAACGTTTTTAAATCCTTTTGAACTGTTTCCATTTAATTACTAACAACTACGTACTGTGCATGACGTTTGAGGTGCTTTTGTTTCCTGATTTCCATTATGATTTTTCTTTCTTTCTGGTATTTCTTGCTTATTTATCTGCACAATAATGATATGATCAGTGTGGTGCAAAGCCGTTGATGGAGTTTTCAGCTCAAAGAGAAAGAGCTTTTGCTCCTGCACGCTGTGAAAAAGCAGGAGCTTGCTTCTGCTTATGTAAGCTACAGGGGCCAAAGTAGCACGAGTTCTGGGGTGGAGACTGAATTGTTCATTGGATCGCTAATAATGCGCGCTGTTGATCGCATCGCAGTCTAATGTCAACGTACATCAGATAAATAATAATGCTTGTCAATAATCTCTAAAGACAATGCCATAACAATTAAAAGGCTTTTTAGGAAAAATGATTATGAGATTGGCATAATTTCCAACTATGTTTTCTGACAATGAAAATTGATAGAAGTGATCTTGAGTTTTGTCTTTTGTAAATCATTTTGATCATTCCGTGAAAAATCGGTCAATGAACTCATTAAATTGTCACAGTGAACGACCATGTGACCATCTTTTAAAAAGTATTTTTGACAAACCAACCCCTCAACTGAACGAGAATATTGATAAATTTTTCATGAATTAGTAAAAAAATATTTATGAGAGTTGTAAATATAAAAGAGTATATTCAAGATTTGCCATGTGGCGAGTTTTGAATGGATTGTAGTGTCACTCAGCAAAATCTAATAGCAAGTAAAGATTTACACAAATTTTTTTCATATGTGAAAGATAAAAATTGATGTATGAATAAATACTCCACTTGGATGTTGTTTTCTTGGAACCTGCATCTCTCATACGGTCTCTTATTTTCGAATTCAAATCCTCTACACCTATTTTCTCCTTTGTGGCCCATTTAAATGGGCCGAGCCATTCGACAAATTTCATTTCTTTATTTAGGCAAGAGGTGGACGTACGTGATTGACCTTGGTTGACAGCTGCAGATCCAAAACATACTTCCAGGCTTCCGGCCGATGTGTCTTTATGGATCTAACTACTTTTATTTTATTTCCACACTAATTATTAAGAAAATATAAAGAAAATTTGGCTCATCACATCTTCCACTGGACGACAGACGATGCTGTCATTGTACGATGATCTTTGTCAAATTGTCATTGCGCCCTTCAAGATGTCAGAAGTTTATGCGGAGATTACAATTGTTGATTCCCAACGCACTATCAGAAAGCACCATTGATTATAAATATATATTCCTCAGTTCCTCCATCTTTTTCCTTCTTTGTTTTTAATTTTTGGCAAATAAGAAAACCAGCGAGGTTATTAAGCATTATGAGCGTGTGTATAAAATATTTTTTGAATCACGACATGATATGTATGATTTACACGTTTTAAATGTATTTATGTGCATAAATTGAGAAAATGAAAGTCAAATATTTGAAGTAAATGAATAATCTTATATAGAAATTCTTCGTAAACCAATTAAAACAGCTGAATCCACATAATATAATCGGTTTCTATAAAATTTACATTAAGAATAGAAAAAATAATATTCAATAAACAACTTATTGAATCACATTATTGCTGGCCTATTATGAGGTTAAGCTCACCATCTCTCCATTAGTGTAGATAATATTGTTTGTTCAACAAAAAAATAATAATTTGATAACTAATTTAATCACATTATTGCTAACCTATTGTGAGGTATTAATTAAAAAAATGTACAAAAAATTAATTATTAAAAAAACACTGTTAAAATCATGAAAATACTTCTGCCACATTTGATGCATTATTTTGGGTTGCTTTTGAAGTTTTTTGTTTGATGAGCATGTCCAATTCTTTTTTGTGAAGCTTGTAACACCAAAAAACACTATTCATTGGGCTTGTTAGCTTTATATATAAGATTTAATTATCTGTTTGTATTTCACTCAAAGGTTTTTTCTTTTTTCTTTTTATTTTTCCAGTTCAGGTCTCCAGATTTTCAGCAAATATTCAACTTAAAGTTAAATCTCCATATTTTACATTCATTTATTTGTAATAATTGAGAGCTTTATGATTAATTATACTTTTCTAGGGGTAGTAAGTTTGGAGAGAAAGATAAGGGGAATAATAGAAGTAGACCTAATGTGGGTTCGAGAAACTGAAAAACGAGAAAAGTTAAAAAGAAAAAACAAATCGTATTTTTGAATTAAAAATTTTAAACTCAACTGAACTGAAATCTATTGGTTCGGTTTTGGCATTAGTGGTTTGGAAACCGAAATGAACATAACATCTAAACCCTTAAAACGATGTCGTTTTATGTTTTACACTAAACCTAACTAATACACCTTGCATCCCCTTTTATCTCCAAACTCCGAAGTTCAAACTCGTCTTCCAAACTTAGAACCTCCTTCTCTTGACGTCGCACACTTGACACCTCGCCCACCTCGCTTGCCCACCTTGCTCGATTCAGTGCGATACGCCTCCATCCTTTCATGTTCTCCATGACCACCTGCTTCACTGTGACATCTCCGTTCATCTCCGACTTGACTAGGCTCTCCAATCCGACCTAACCATCAAGATAAGACATGCACGTGACTCTATTTTAGAAATAAAACAATATAGCAATTTTTTAAGTTCGATTTTTGAGTAAAAGTTGGGGAAGTTTGTGAAAAATAAAAGTTAAGGGAGTTCAGAGGCAAAGCAGTTACGATTCGAATAGGAAAGATGTGGGGTGAGGGGTTGAGAAAGAGGTTTTTTTCGTGCAGATAAGATCGATCTCAAGAGTTAGGATATCCAACTAGTGAAGCACTTGAGTAGGGTTGGGAGAGGGAGAGGGAGGTGAATGCAAAGATGGAAGAATGGGAGATTGATATGGCTAAGTTGGATATAAGACATGTTATTGCTCGTGGAACTTATGGCACCGTGATGTTGGAGGTATTCTGATTTCCCTGAAGGCTTCAATTCGATTTGTATTATTTTTCTTTGTTGCAATTTTGATGATGTGCATGATTTGTTTGCATACCTAAGTTTTCCATGTTTGAGACTTTAAAACATAGTTTAGTGGTCAATGATTTTCACCAAAGATGAAATGGAATTGAGAAATTTTACATTTTGTTGAGTTGGTAGATGGTAAGACATAATTTATATTTGAGATATTCATCAATTTTCCTCCCAACCTTGTAACAAACAGTCAATTTCTCTTTTTGAACTTTAGTTTTAGCCAATTACCCTCTGAACATTTATAATTAACAAATTTTCGTGCTAAAATTTAATTTTAGCCGATTACCCTCTATACATTTACAATTCGCTGATTCCTCCTCCAACGTTAGATTTAGGAACTTTTCATCCATCTTGGTCATGTGCACAACACATGGCAATTGTATGAGGGCAAACGGGTAATTTTACCTCTAATGTGGAAAACATATTGATTTTTCTTCTTCTCTTTTGCTAGTTCCTCCATATATCTTTTGTTTGAATTTTATCCCTAATGTAAGAAACTATGAATTTTCACCATGGTCTTGCTTTTCAGCAACATGTTGGAGTTGTGGTGGCATTTCATTATCCTTTCTTGTGACTTGATTCACATGATCATCTCGATTTGCCCATTTCAATTCAAGACCCAAAAATTAAAATCTAAGGAATAATCGACTAAAATTAAAGTTCATGGAAAGATTGGTCAAAAAAATAAAAGTTTCGAGAGTAATCGATTAAAATAAAAGTTCTTGGAGAAAATTGACAAATCCTTATAAGTTCGGGCGAAAACTTGACCTATACCTTATTATATATATTTTTTTCTTCTTTTTACTTCCAAATGACCAATTCTCAGATTTTTTAAATTGTTTTTTTTTTCTTCAGGTTTTATATAAAAAATAATAATAAATAAAAACCGAAAAAAGACAAACGGAAGTCAAATCAAATCCAAAAAAAAAATCCGAATTAAACAATAATTTTGGTTCGACAAAAAATAAAACACTAATTTTACTTCGGTTTTCAATTTCGACAAAAAGGATTGTGGGGCCTGAGGATAAAGAGAGTCCCCAATCAGATAAAACGATCCTTCACTGCGTTTCGAAACATTTTTAATGTAATCGACACACGAGATGATACATCACGTATTATTATACAAATATTGTGATATGTGTTTTAAAAAATTAATAACTTAAAAAATAAAATTTTCCACCATTTGCATAAAAATACATGATGTACCACTCGTGTTCCGATCATAATAAAAAATTTCTCTTGCTTTTCCCTTCTCTTTTAATATTATCTCTAGGGTTTCTGATCTATTTCCATATTTGTGTTCTTTCCAATCCCATACCACTGTGTCCTTGCTGCTCTTGTTTGGGGTGTTTTCCTGTCTCTTTTCATTAATATTACTTATGGGGTCTCTATATTCCATTTTTGGAAACTTAATCTAACATGTTTTTGGGGGTTTTCTTCTATATATCCTTTTGGGTTTCGTCTATAATTTGCTTCATTTAGAACTTCTTTGGGGGTTTTAAAGTAAACCCTCTCCAGCTGGGTTTTCTTTGCTGTCAGCGTTCTTCACAAAATCTGTCATCTTTCTGGTGTTGGAGCGCTAATTCAAATCTTTCCCGGGTGCAGGTTGTAAATCTTTTTCTTAATAATTCTACTAAAGAAATCCTTTGGCTAGCTTTTTGAGCTAAATATGTGGCATATTTTACCAATTTCTATTAGATTGCTATTAATTATGGTGGTGGATGATGATTTAGGCAAAGCGAGGACATGGTGAGAGGGAAGATTGAGATTAAAAGAATTGAGAATGACACCAGCCGGCAAGTGACCTTCTCGAAACGTCGAAACGGCTTGTTGAAGAAAGCTTATGAGCTTTCGGTTCTTTGCGATGCTGAAGTTGCAGTCATCACGTTCTCTCAGAAAGGCAGGATCTATGAGTTCTCCAGCTCTGAGTACGTTTCTTTTATTAAATTCCTTATATTTAAATTCTTGAAGCCCCATCTTTCTTTTTGTTTTATATGCTTAATAATTTTATAAAAATAAAAAAATAAATGAAACAAACATCATAAAACGTCTACATGTAGTTGTACCAGCTTGAGGCTAGGGTGTCCGATGATACTAAAAAAAATTCTACAGATTTTTCGAGCTTTCTATCAATTCTGGTCATAATCAAGACTTGAGAATCTATATATGTTTAATGGATGTACCATATGCATCTTTTTAATCAAGTCTGATATCTTTTTAATCAATATATTTGATCAAGTACATCCCAAAAAGATTTGGCCTCTTTTTTCCTTTATTGACCTAGATGAAGTTCAGTGCATATCCTATGCTACTCCCACTGACCAATTTTGTTGATCTCTCCAGCTCTAATTGTCTTCCTTCCGGTTAGCATATAGTTAATGTGAATGGGACATCAGCAGCCGGTTTGAGTTTGAAACTGGAGGAACCAAACTTATTAAACTTACCCGAAAGCAATTGGAGTATTTCCACATAAAATTTGAAAATTCATCCACATATAATGAATTTGCATTTATACTTTGCTAGTTTGTTGATGATTGGATGGATGACCAACACAATTTCTTTGGAGAGAGTAGTAGTCTTCACCTTTTACAGTTCTGCAGGAGATTTCATTGGAGATAGTGTAGGTCTAAATAACATTTGTTTTATCTGACTGCTAATTATGGTGATTAGATTTCAAGAAGCTTTTTTTGTCGTTTCTACCAGTTTATGTAGAACTTTTTCCAGTGAATTGAATGAGATTTCTTGGGGGCTTTTCAACTTAACATTTCCCCTTAAGTACATGTGTAAATTATGTTGCTCTTTGTTTTAATGCATCTATATGCATAAGTTCTGGTAAATTTATCACTAACTATATACCTACGTAATTATTTTGTCCACTTGATCATGTCAAAATTGCTAGCCTGGCCATAGTAATATATGTAGAGGTTATGATCGGGGGACAGGAGTCTTTGACACATAATTTGACACACATTTTTTAAAGTTCACTTCATCATCTATTTCAACGATCCGAACATCTATATTTTAGTACATCATTTATATATCATCCTTGCAAATAGATGAACACAAAACTAGTAAGATATTCATTTGAAGTGAAGAAAATAGACGAATATGATTCTTCACAGAAACACTAAATTTGATCAAATGGTCATATGATTTTGGATTTGGGTTAGACGAATATGCTTCTACAAAGAAACAGTAAATTTAAACCAACTGTCATATGACTTTCGGATTTTGGTATTTTTGGTAGACATGATTTTTGAGATAAGACAAAAGATAGACAGTTGGATCGTTGAAATACATTACTAAGTGAGCCCCACAAAAACGTGTGTCAAAATGTGAAACCATATGATCGTTGGATTAAATTTAGGGTTTCTTTTCGTCAATTTTATTCACTATGAATGAATGTGTCTTAATGATTTTAGATTTGTCTAATTTTTTGTAAGGATGATCTATGAATGATGTACTAAAATATGGATAGTTCAGATCGTTGAAATACATAACAAAGTGAGCCAAACAAACTAGGCGTCAAAATGTGTGTCAAAAACATGTGTCCCCGGATCCTAACCCTATATATATATTTTGTCACACGTTTTGTAGGGTCTATTTCCTAATGTATTTCAACGGTCCGATTGTCTATCTTTTAGATCTTACCTTAAAGATCATCTATACCAAAAATCACCCAATATGAAACCATATGACCAACGGATTGAATGATAGTCATTTTAGTGTTTATTTGTAAAACGTATTTGTCCATTTTCTTCACTACAAAGTTACAAATGAATGGTTTAATAGTTTTAAATTTATCTACTTTGTGCAAGGATGATCTATGGGTAATGACGGGGTTTGAACCCACGCCACCATGACATAACTCAACACTTTTCTACCACTGTGCTAAAGGGTCACTTGCATATATTCACATGAATTATATAGAATCGTTAGGTGGTGATTGTATTGAATAAGTATAAATATGGTAATCAATCCCTTAAAATTAATATACGTTCGAAAAATATTTTCTAATCATTACCTCTCGTCAGTAATTAATTGTGTTTTGATTCTCTTTTACTCCCCTCGCTTTCCTTCAGTTTTTTTTTTTCTTTCTCCTCTTTGCCATTTACATTCTGTTCTCTATTTTATTTTTATTTTAAACAAAGTACGATTTTTCGTTTATTGTATAAAAGAAGGTACATAGACATATTCATGGAGAATTTAGTCCCCAAAAGGTTTCTTAAACTTTTGCTCCAATTTGATATTTCATAGGTATTTGAGTTCATAGATATGGAAAGAGCACTAGTCAATAATGACCTAGAATAAGTATTTCCAAATGGTTATACTGGACTATAGGCTATATGGAATTTTATATATGTTTATCCGCTGATGAAAGGGCTTTGTTCATTTTTCTTGTAACTCATGAATTTGAATGAAATGTACAAGAGATTTTATGATGTTATGCATCCAACTTATGGAATATAAAAAATCATGTAAGGTTGAATAAAACTATGAAAAAAGGAGATGAAAAATTCGATCTTCTTATCCTTAAATTCAAATCCTGTACCTTTGATATCTTATTCCATCTCAGAAATACTTTACAGTCCAACAAAGTTAGAAAAGTAATTAGAATGGTAGAGACCTCGAGAGGACGAAGAGACCAAAAAAATGACAAGAGGAAGATAGAACGAGTAGGCCATAAAAATGAGGAAAGTGGGAAAGGAGAGATTGAAACATATTTTTAATGGAGATAGTTAATGATAAAGAGAGAATCATAGTTGAAATGTTCAAAATTTTATTTTCAAATTGTTTAAAGATTAATAACCAGATTAGTTTTCATGTCAGATTACATCTCAACCGTAAAGAGTGAACTAATCTAATGGTCTCAAAATTTGTATTCAAATATTGTGTTAAAATAGAGTAATGCTAGGGAGACTACATTTGGAGACTAAATTTGCAAGCTAAATGATTTGTCATCAATAAGAATAAGCACGTATATCAACGATTAAGTAATCAACCAATCATAAACTTTCATGTCCTTTAGTTTTCAAAACTTTGTCTCCAAATTTAATCTCCCTAACTTTATCCTTAAAAACACAGTGCCACAAATCAGGATAGATGTGTGTGTGTGTGTGTGTGTGTGTGTGTATTAACTTTTAAGATTGTTGCGTTCCTTTGTTTTAAACGGTCAATTTTTCACAAAGGAAGTACTTATGAATCAGATTATGTTTTCTGCTATTCCTTGACACTTAACGAAAGGAAAACCTGAACCATTGCGTAACATCAAGTATGTATGTATATACATATCTTGTTGTTAAGAGATATTGTAATGAATGCAGCTCTATCTAATTTTATCATTATCTGTTTTTGACCTCTCTATTTCTGGATGCTTCAGCATGCACCAGACTATAGAACGATACCTCAAACATGAAAATGGAGGGGAAACCAACATGGTTGAAGCAGAACAATACGTGCAGGTTAGAAGTTCTATCTTGGAATTTGAAAATCCATCTTTAATTTCAGATAAAATTTGCAGTATCTTGATGTGGTAAATTTTGTCATCTTCCATAATCTTCAATAACAAAGAAGATATATAATATTGATTCATATAAAGTCTGGAAATTATTATATTAGGGCAAAAACGAAACTTTTACCCTATGTTTGGACGAAGAACTAATAGTTTTAAAGATTAATGACATTTACCCCAAATTTGTTCAGAATGCATTACAAAAATTAGATAGAATAGACTTGAAAGTGAGTAGATGCAATACGTTTGAGAGAAGTTTCAAATAACTCCTTAAAACTTGTCATTTGAAATTTTTTTATGTAGTCCCTTGTAATGTATTTGTAGTAATTTATGGTGCTTGTGTAGTTCATTAATAGTATTTTTCTAGTGCATTTGAAACAATTAAATCTAAAGTTCGATGGAGAAATCTCGTGATACAAACATAGGGTTAGTTTTTTCTGTATCAGTTGAGTTGAGTGACATGAAAAAGATACCAAGTATCTACGATTTATTTCAGGCTAGAAGCTTAGAGCTACAGACATAAAGATTTGAGTCCTAGTCGGCCTTTCAGATTCACAAAAAAGTAATTTGACGTATCCCTTAAAATATGTAGAAACGGTTGTGAGTGACGTCAAAGCATGGAAATAATATCGACAAAAAAAAAAAGCATGGAAATAATAAGATTAATTTATCATCTAGGCACGAATTAATAAAAAAAGAGAATTTAAAATAAATAAATAAAGAGAATTAATATAGCATTTTACTCAATGAACCAAGCATAGATGAACAAGGTGCTGTGTCGGAGTAGGATCCTTGTCTCTCAAAGTTCTCCTCCCCTTCAGTCCCTTCTTATTTGAACGGTCACAATTAAACCACGTCAATATTTTATGTTGTCTTTTTTTTATAGAGACAAAGACAAGAGGAAAATGACAGAGGAGTGGAAACGGGAGAGAATTTGGAGGAAAGAGAATCCTATCTATTAATTTTCATCCTAAGATGTCAAAATCTGTTAAAATCAGGCATATATTGAACAAACTGATAGTAATTTAGTTTCTGAATTCCTGTGGCTTGGTCGGACTTCGGCGCCTGACACCAGGGAAGTAAAGGGTTGAGAAATTGAATAAAATTCATGCCTTTCTTGAGCTGTAGTTTGTATTTATCTTTTATTAGATAAACGAAATTAAACCCTAAATCCACCACTCTCCGCCTTCCTCTCTTGTTATTCATATAATTAACCCTTGGTATGGATTGGAAATAAAGTCAAGATGAAGGTTTTTCAACGCCAGTATGAGAATGAACTCGAGACAAGGTCAGACATATGCAGCTTAATCCTGCGCCCTGCGTCCTGCATGCCTCCTACTCTTGCACGACAACACCTTTCCTTCTTTTATTTTTTTTTTCTCTCAATTTCTTTACTTCAGTTTTATTCCTCACTTAATTTAAATTAAAAACTTCAGGACCTGTGTATGTTGTGTAATCTAAAGGTTCAAAAAGAGTGTAAAAATATTTGTCAAAATGTTAGTCTCTTCATTTTAACCATTGGTCTATAGTAGGCAAAATTGGAAAGTTATCGTTACGCTTAATTTCTTCAGAGTCCGAATTTGCTTCCCACATTTATTAGGTGGTGGCGTTACTACTCTTCTTAGAATGTCGCACATGTTGGGGGCTTAACCATGATTAACTAATTTAATTTATATATATAACAAAGCATCTTAATTAATAATCACCTTACATCTTTTCTAATTTGTTCCATCAAACTTTGAGTTTATTTTCTATTATCAGTTTGGAGATTCTCTCCATAAAATTGAAGATATATTAGAGAGAATTATTACGAATGCCATAAGAATATGCAAGTCATATTGGTAAACCCTAGTATATCACACATGTCATGTCACTAGATAATACCTACAATTTCACGTTGGTATGTTAATGAGTGAAGAAAGTTGAAATTACACCTTAAAATCAATTGACAATATAGAGGGTAGTTCAATTACTTAAGAGTATCTCCACCCATTGGTGGAGGGCAAGGGCAATTGGAGGGCAGGGGCAATGAAATTGCCCTTACTATTCACTTGAAACAGTAATTGTCTTGTGTAAGTCCATGAAACAATAATTGTCTTGTGTAAGTCCACCAGTTTAGAAGAAGAATAGGCGAAGGAAAAGACGCTCACTATTCACAAATATATATTTTTATTCTTTTTAATGTTTTCTTTGCCTTATCCCTACATGTTATTATCGCCATAGATTTTTGTTAAGATTCTCTATCATTCAATTACTAAATGCATCACATGAACTCATAAGCTCATGCAAGGTCCATCCTCCCATCAATGTATGACTCATTCTCAACAGGACATGCACATCTCGTACCATGGATTTTACTTATGTAGTGGTGTTCAAATGTTCTATTATACAAATTAAACTCGTAGCACAGTCATCCCAATATCCCCTTTTGTTAGTCCTCTTGCCTAAACTCTTCATCACCAACCTTGAATTATTCTAAAAGAAATTATGTACTATAGGCTCGTCTGAGACTTGGTACGTACTAAGAGTTTGGCTCAACCATAGAAAATGTCTTTTCCAACTACCCTCACTTCCATTCCATTCTCAACGCCATAACTTCTGCCACATGACACATTATCAATGATTCACAAATACTTTTATTTCAGATATCACAGTATATTCCCAAACAAAAGTAATTCATAGACAACTACAAACAGTCATGCAACGAAACAATGATGTACACATTTGCAAGTAACACTCCACAAGAATTATAAACCAATGAGATCAACAATAATAATAGTATTTCACGAAATTTAATATAATCAATCTCTGTAAAGGTCTGCTGTACCTCCCCCTTCCTGGATTCCAAAGAATTGCTCCAACTCTCGATTACAAGAGTTCACCACCTTGATCAAGTACTCCTATTTCACAAATGTTAGACAATTACTAAATGCATGACATGAACTTTAAACCCAATTAAAGGAGCTGGGATTACTAATTTAACAACACCCAATTCAAATATAAATATGCATGCTGTCTTCTTGGTGTATAAGCTGGGTGATGAAAAATAGCCTTGGCCAATAGTCAGATAAAAGCCTGTTTTATGAAATTAAACATATTAAACCACACATATACATGCATTATGTATTCGTTTCCAACTTCAGACATGGTTTATTCGATATACTATATATATGGACATGTGCAGATAGTTTGAAAAATGTAAAAACCAGCTAGGTTTAGTTGAAGTACATGCATACATACATACATATACATACATACATACATATACATACATACATACATACATACATACATACATATACTTATATATATATATATATATATATATATATATATATATATAGGGTTTAGGGTACCAACTCAACATAACAACTTTATTTGATATAGGATTTAAAAAGAAGGGACCAACAACTTATCAAAACATGTTTTCCAGTAGCTAATCAATCCATATAAAACATCCCTTTTCAGCTTTAAATCAAAACACACTTTAACAAAATATCTTTCCGCATATATTTTGGTATCAGTTTATGCAACTAATTTTGAATTAATAACAGTGGCTAATATATGCCATAATTACAAAATAAACTGAAATTAATAAGAACAATTGATACAAAATACCTATGAAATGACTAAAGCAAGCAAGATGGGAATCGTTATCCATGCTGCAGGGTGGATAGGTAAATCAACTTATAGGAGACCAATTCACTCCACTTGAGTCAAGGTCTCATCTGATCAGTTTCTGGGTTGTTTCCATTCTAACCTCATAGTTGAAATACTGATTTCACCTCTTCCTATTCAGTGCTAGGATAAGAAACCTCATAAGAAGCATAAAATATAGGAATGAATTTCTGTATATTAACATCAACGGGATTTACAGCTTTATATAAAGACTAACATGACTTGTTTCCTATTCTACTCCCTACAAATAATGCTAACTGATAACCTAATAGGTAAGTAAATATCAATCTACAATATTTGACAAATCAATCTAAGATTCCTTTCTTAACACTCCCCCTCAAGTTGGAGTGTATGTTAATGACACCCAACTTGTTGAGTAAGATTTCAAATTGTGTCGAGCTCAATGGTTTGGTGAATATATCAGCTAACTGATCACCCGTCCGTACGTATGACGTGCGTATCATTCCTTTTTGAATCTTCTCGCGCACTAGATGACAATCAATCTCTATGTGCTTTGTTCGTTCATGAAAGACGGGATTTGAGGCAATATGTATAGCTGCCTGATTATCACAAAACAAGGACACTGGTTGATGATGATTCACTTGCAAATCGTTGAGAATATTCCGCACCCATGTTATCTCACAGAATGTAGTAGCCATAGACCGATACTCGGCTTCGGCGCTAGAACGAGAGACTGTAGTTTGCTTCTTAGTCTTCCATGAGATTGGTGCTTGGCCAAGTAATACGCAGTAACCAGTTATCGATCGCCTAGTGTCTCGGCATCTAGCCCAATCAGCATCACAAAATGCTGTTAACTGCAATGAACCTGTGGAAGGAAAGAAAATGCCTTGCCCAGGCGCTTGTTTAATGTATTTAAGGACCTTGTGTGCAGCATCAAGGTGTGGTTGCCGAGGCTTCTCCATGAATTGACTTAACACATGTACCGCATAAGCCAAGTCGGGTCTGGTGATGGTTAAATATATCAATCTACCCACAAGTCTTCTATATGAAGAGGGATCATCCACCAGTTTGCCTTCCAGTTGCGTGAGAGCCAAGTTTTGGTCTAAAGGAAACCTGGAAGGTTTCACTCCGAGAAAACCAACATCATCTAGTATCTCCAGGGCATATTTACGTTGACATAGAGTGATTCCATGCTTCGATCTTGCAACTTCTATCCCCAAAAAATACTTGAGTGTCCCCAAGTCTTTTAGTTGAAAACGGTGAGAGAGAAGTTGTTTGGTTTTGTTAATCTCACACAAGTCATTCCCTGCCAGTATAACATCGTCAACATAAACCAATAAAGCAATGAATGTACCTCGATGACTTCTGGTGAACAGAGAGTAATTGGACAAAGATTGTTGAAACCCATCAGCCTTGAGAGCATTGGATAGTTTTATGAACCATTGCCTCGAAGCTTGCTTTAAACCGTAGAGGGACTTATGCAATTTGCACACTCGAGTCTCCCCCTTGCGTCCAAACCAGGAGGCAAAGACATGTAGACGTCCTCTTCCAAGTCGCCATGTAAAAAGGCATTGTTCACGTCGAGCTGGTGAAGGTGCCAGCCTTGCAAGGCTGCAACACTTAAGAGGACTCGAACAGTAGTCAGCTTAGCGACGGGAGCAAACGTGTCACGGTAATCAACTCCTTCAACCTGATTGTATCCTTTGGCAACAAGACGGGCTTTGTACCGTTCGATGGTGCCATCGGGTTTGAGCTTCACTTTGTAAACCCATTTACAGCCAATAGGACGTTTGCAAGGAGGAAGTGGCACGAGCGTCCATGTACGATTGGCATGAAGTGCCGCAAGTTCAGTTTGCATGGCAGCACGCCAATGGGGATCCTGGACAGCCTGGGAATGGCTAGTGGGTTCCTTATGAAGAGTGAGATGAGCGACAAAAGCTTGATAGGAGGGTGAGAGATAATTATAAGATAAGTGAGAAGAAAGTGGATGGGGTGTACCTGACGACGATTGAACCACGTTCGTGGAAGATGTGGGAGCCGGCCGGGAAGGGAGAGACGCCTCGACATGAAAGTCCTGCAAAAAGGAAGAAGGTTTGGTGGGTCGGGTACTTCGGCGGAGTGGGGTGGTTGTGGTCGGGGTGGTAAGGGTGGATGGAGCTGTGACATCAGCGAAAGGAAGAGGCTGAGGGGAAGGTGGGGATGGTGTTGGTGTAGAATGAGCATCAGAAGCAATATCAGTATAGGGGTGAGAAGGGTGAAAGGGAGGTTCCATGTCAAAAGAAAGCAAGGGTGCGGAAGGTGGTGTTGAAGGGGAGGTTGTAGGGGCAGGTGAGTCTAAATGAGAATAAGGAAAGTTATCTTCAAAGAAGAGCACATCTCGGGAGATAAAGACCTTTTGAAGTTGAAGATAAAAAAGTTTATAGCCTTTTGTACCATAAGGATACCCAAGAAAAATGCAACGACGTGCACGGGGATCAAATTTGGAGGGTTTGTGTGCATGAGTGGATGCAAAACAAAGACATCCAAAGACTTTGAGGTGAGTGTAAGTGGGTGGTTTGTGAAACAGCTTTTCATAGGGAGTTTGTCCATGAAGAATGGGAGTAGGTTTGCGATTAATGAGATAAGCAGAAGTAAGGATAGCATCCCCCCAAAATCTTGTAGGTAAATGAGCTTGAAAAAGCAATGCACGAGCAACATTAAGCAAATGACGGTGCTTGCGTTCAGCAACACCATTTTGCTGGGGTGTGTGAACACAACTAGTTTGATGAATAATTCCTTGGGATGCATAAAAGGTATCGAGTTTAAACTCGGGGCCATTATCACTGCGAATCATTTTAACGTGAGTGTTAAATTGTGTGGCAACCATGTGAATGAATCGAGTGAGAAGATCCTTTGTATGAGATTTATGTTTCATCAAATAGATCCATGTGCACCTAGTATGATCATCAACAATGGTAAGAAAGTACTTTGCACCAGAAAGAGAAGGTACTTGATAACCACCCCAAATGTCAACATGAATTAATTCAAAACAAGAAGTAGTAGACATGGAACTTAAAGGGAAAGGTAACCTTGTTTGTTTAGCCAAAGGGCAAATTAAACATTGAGTGAGATCACATGTTTTATTGGAGACAAAGGGAAACAACATAGTAACTTTAGGTGATGGATGGCCGAGGCGTTGGTGCCAAAGGTTGGGAGAGATGGTTTGGATGGTATTGCATGTTCCTTTCTTCGGTGAGTCAAGGTAGTAGAGTCCCTCCCGTTCAATTCCCGTCCCAATCATCTTCCCCGATCGTAGGTCCTGGATGACACAAAAATGGTTTAAGAAAAGGGTAATAGCAAATGAATCATAAGCCAATTGACTAATGGATATTAAATTTAACGTAAAGATTGGAACACAAAGAACATTGTCAAGAATAAAATTAGGAGAAAAAATGACTTGGCCAACATGAGTGACCGTGGCAAGGGATCCATTGGGTAATGCAACAGTGTGATTTTGAACAGGCCTAGAGGATGTAAGAGACTCGGGGCTGCAAACTATGTGATCTGTGGCACCACTATCCAAGATCCAAACATTGTGCTTGCCATGACGCATGAATGAAAAGGCCTTACCTGAGAGATCATCGTGGCTGGAAGAATTACCAACATGATTAGCAAAAGAAGATTTGTTTTGATGCAACATTTTAAGGATCTGCTTGCAATCTTCTGGAGAGAACGGGAAGTTAGAGATTTCCTTGTTGGTCACGGCAACGTGATTTCCTTTGGCAGAACGGCTTGGTTCGTTGTCTAGGGCTGCCTTTCTTTTGCGGCAATACTCGTACGAATGGCCCTTCCAACCACAGAAAGTACATTTGATGTGTGCCCGGCAGTTCTTTGTGGTGTGATTCGTCTTATTGCACTTGTCACATCGCAAACCACCATCCTCAGGTTTAGGTTCTCGGCTTCCACCTTTGACAGCGAATACAGCAGCTTCTGGTTGGGCAGTACTTCGTCCACTTGAAACTTCGACTTGCCTTTCATGACGAAGAACAAGTGAGTAAGCCTTGTTAACAGTGGGCAAAGGCTTGAGAAGGAGAGTGTTGCTGCGAACAGTAGAATAAGACTCGTTCAAACCCATGAGAAACTTCATCGTCTTCTGGGTTTCAATGTAGGAGGTGATCTCCTTCTTTGTGTCACAGCCACAAGTTGGGATAGAACACAACGCATCTCGTTCGTCCCAAAGGCTTTTTAGTTTGGTGAAGTATGTGCTCATGGTCATAGTACCTTGTACGCAGTCGTGAATCTCGTTTTCGATGTGAAACAGTTGGACAATATTCACATGGGAAAACCTTTCTTGCAGGTCAAGCCACATATGCCGTGCATCCTTGCAGTGTATGACGCTCCCAGAAATTTCTTTGGACATGGAACCGAGCAACCACGTTTTTACCAAGTTGTTGCATCGATTCCATTGTTGTAATTCTTCGAGTTGTTCTTCATGAGGTTTCTTGACCGTTCCATCAACAAACCCTAATTTGTTCTTTACTGTCAAAGCCATGGTCATGGATTGAACCCATGTGCCATAGTTATCCTCCACAAGAGACTGCGGCACAAGTATTGCACCAGGTTGGTCTGAATGATGAAGGAAAAGTGGGTGATTGGGGTGTTCCCACTTTTGATGCGAAGCCATGCCTGACAAGGTTGGCTTTTCTGATGTATCGCCCATAGAGATGGCTGGTAGGGTTTATGTTTGTTGTTTTGCCTTTTATTTTCCCAGATATCGTTCACTCTGGTACCATCATAAGAAGCATAAAATATAGGAATGAATTTCTGTATATTAACATCAACGGGATTTACAGCTTTATATAAAGACTAACATGACTTGTTTCCTATTCTACTCCCTACAAATAATGCTAACTGATAACCTAATAGGTAAGTAAATATCAATCTACAATATTTGACAAATCAATCTAAGATTCCTTTCTTAACAAAACCGAAACTAAGAACACGCCCTATTACTCGAAGGCATAGAGGAAGCTTAACAGAAAAGGGAACAGAGGAGTTCTGCTCTCTCTTTCTCTTTCTCTCTCTCTCTCTCTCTCTCTCTCTCTCTCTCTCTCTCTCTCTCTCTCTCTCTCTCTCTCTCTCTCTCTCTCTCTCTCTCTCTCTCTCTCTCTCTCTCTCTCTCTCTCTCTCTCTCTCTCTCTCTCTCTCTCTCTCTCTCTCTCTCTCTCTCTCTCTCTCTCTCTCTCTCTCTCTCTCTCTCTCTCTCTCTCTCTCTCTCTGAGTTTTGCATGAAGGCTGCATCCCTATTTATACAAGAGGAAAGGTAGTAGGTGAATGGATAATGGATGGACCATAACAAACTGCTACGTGGAAAACCAAAGGGCTTTGTGTCTAGTAGTGTGACACCTATTTCACCTCGTGGCAAACCCATTCTGGCTTCCAACTTGATTAGGACGAACTCAAGCTAACAGATAGCTTACTCACTTGAATGCTGTAGGTGTCAACTGCTTTAGTAGGGAAAACTCTTTCATCACCACATACTGCCACCTCCTGCTAATTTGGAGTGCTCTCCAAGTAGTCCTACGATACCCCTTTATTCTTTGACATTCTTCGCATCTCTTTCTTTCATTTGCTCAACACGTGGAGACCAACATTGAAACATAAATAATTATTTTTTGAAAAAAATGTAGTTATAAAAATAGATAAATAATATTATTAAGAGATTCTCTGGAGGCACAGATGCACCAAGCTCAAGACTCTACTTTCCTGTAAGTGTTTTTTAGATCACTTGCCTGGGATGGTTCTTAACTTTTTATCGCTTCTCTTCCTACTTGCTTCTGTTAGACACCTTTCTTTCCAATACTAATCCAGAAGTAATTGTGTAAGAGATTCTCTGTGTCAATAGTTGAGAATGAATCATACATTAATGAGAGCAAGAATCTTGCATGTGCTTATAAGTAGTTGAGAGACTCTCCATATTGCCAATGCCACATGTGCTCCGTGTCACCTGAGTTGTGTTGTCAGTGTATTAGGCTTAAAAATTCTCACACGTGAGGGGGCGTGTTGAGAATGAATTCCACATTGATAAGAGGAGGGACCTTGCATGTGCTTATAAGTAGTTGGGATACTACTCATATTGCCAATTGGTTTTATGTTAAAACCCCAACTTTCTCCATCAACTGTGCGTTATAATCTGCCTATGTGCAAATCAGTACTATACATACACACAATTGTATTTGTTAATATGTATATTAAGATTGCTGGGAAGTTTTTTGGATTTTGACCTTCCTCATCTTATTAAGCATCATCATTACTTTACAATATTGACACCTGATAGGCTGATACATGCTTATCTAACGAGAAAGGAAAAAAGAAAAGAAACTGGGGAGGAGGCTTCAAGTTGTTGATTAGGTTACTATTAGCAAATCCTTTCACACCTAAGCATGTTTCCATGCGTTTGTACTCTATAGAAGAATTATATATCACATTTCACATTGTGTATACTCTTTAGTTGCGACTGATGATGATCATTTTAGACAATTTTGTTACATAAAGTGATTTTCGCATTGCTTTTGTCTTTCTGCACTCTCTTTTGAATTTTCTTTTATTTATTCAATAGCATAAAAAAACGTAATGCAAAAGGTCAAAGGGCGAGTGATTTCTTGATAACACTAACTCATATATGAGACAAATTCAGGCTGAGAAAAACTAACTAATCTGCATGCATGCAGCACTTGAAGCATGAATCAGCTACTATGGCCAAGAAGATAGAGATCCTAGAAGCTTCTCAACGGTCTATGGCTTAGTTTTGATCATCTTCTCCAGCACTTTTGTACTCAACCGATGTTTCGGTTTTTCCTAAACTCTGAAATTTGTATGTCGTAGGAAGCTTTTGGGAAATGGTTTGGATTCTTGCTCTGTTGAAGAACTCCAAGAGACCAGTAACCAGCTGGAACGAAGCTTATGCAACATAAGAGAGAGGAAGGTATTTCAGCTAATGATTAAACTTCCATTTTCCTCCCACTCTTATCAGTTAAATGGATTTTTATTTTCCTTTTGAAATTTTACTAACTTGAAGTGATTCCAGGCTCAGTTATATATGGAGCAGGGGGAACAACTTAAGGCAAAGGTACTCATTTAATTTAGTGCGACAAAACTATTACGGTGTTGTTATTAATTAGCACTTAAAAAATGTTATGCTGCATTTATTATATAAAAATTCTCGAAAGAAATTGGCTAAAATGATTAATAAAAAAGCAAATCCCAATTGTTGAACTAATGAAAATTAATGTCGATGACACACTAAAAATTTATCATTTCAACAATTGTTAAACTGATAAAATTTGGGTAGTGTTACTAGCACTCTAAAAATCTCATTCTACACAAGTGTATTTTTCTTTCCTAATATAGAAAGTTTGGAGTGTAAAATGAAATTTTTGGAGTGCTAATAACAATTCTCTAAAATTTAAATACTGAAGACATGCTGAAAAACGGATTTTTCCAACAATTGAGATGTGAAAATTGATTTTTTTGGCCAATTTTCCAATCTTCTGTTATGAATTAAAAATTTAGAGTGCACTTTTTTTAGTGTCTCAATATAACAACTCTCTAACCATTAAAATAATTTGTAGAGCTCTATACATACATTGTTCAACTGCTTCACTAGTTCTGAGTTCTAACCATCTTTCGTTCCTCTAAAATCAGGAGAGGTTCCTGTTACAAGAGAATGCACAGTTGTGGGAAGAGGTAAACGTTTTTAAATCCTTTTGAACTGATTCCATTTAATTACTAACAACTCCGTACTGTGCATGACGTTTGAGGCGACTTGGTATCCTGATTTCCATTATGATTTCTTTTTTCTAGTCTTTCTTTCTTTCCTTGTTTATTTATCTGTACAATGATGATATGATCAGTATCGTGCAAAGCCGTGGATGGAGTCTTCAGGTCAAGAAGAAAGCGCTTCTGCTTCTGCAAGCTATGAAAAAGCAGGAGCTTCTGCTTTTGTAAGCAATTGGAGCCAAAGAAGCATGAGTTCTAAGGTGGAGACCGAATTGCTCATTGGACCGCCAAGAATGAACTGTTGTTCGCATCCCAGTCTGAAGTCAGTATCAGATAAATAATAATGCATGTCAATCATCTCTAAAAATAATATAAACAAGAAAATAATGCAGTGGAGACCTATCTTTGGTAGGCCATGCTCTCAGATCAATAATAATAGTACGGTAAAAATTTACAGATCATTTTATGTATTTGCTGAAAGCTTCATGTTGTAGCACCATATTATTTGCTTACAATGTATGAGCATGGCTGAGGAGGGTGAATGTGGTTGATGTGGGACAACTAGCGGAAAATATAGAGGAGCAGCTCCACGGGTAAGTAAAAAAAAAAGGGTATTGAGAAATCTAAATTTAGGGGTCCTGGTTTTCTTGAGCCCATAATACTCCATTTAGAAGAGAACAAGAAGTAATCAAACTTCGTATTGCCATAGCAATATTTGAAATGACTTATTACGTGCTTAAAACGAATACATAGCTTTTCTGATCAAATAATGACATTTTTCTTCCTCAAATCTGTAATTTAAGATTTTAGGAAATTTTTATAATTTCCTTGTTCTATTTTTTTTTTATTTTTTTAATACAGTTCGATATGTGTATTTAAGCATCTTATGGACCTTGGACCATCTTATTTATCAAAATAGACATTGAGATTTTTTCATGTTCTTCTTTCAAAGCTTTACATATATAATGATATTTTCTTCAAGGATTCATTGTTTTTCTTTTTCTTCTTCTTTTTTTTTTCTTTTTTTTTTGGTTCAAAGGGATTCATTGATTTAAAAACGGATTTCAACTCAGAATCTAGGAGAAGGACGTCATGAGGAGGGTCTCCTTCCAAACACATGACGATTAATAGCTAAAGCAAATCGATGGGCAGCACCATTGCAAAGACGGAGAATTTCACCTCTTGCAATTGTGAATCCAGTAATTTACACCTGCAATCAAACAACCAAGAGGAGAGTATTCAATCTCCATTCTATAGACAGCTGTTACTATAAGAGAAGCATCGTTCCCTACTTCAATCTTGGAATGATTTAGAGACATCCCAAGTATCAACCCCACACATCGCCAAAATCTCAATGTGAGCAGCCGAGGAGACGCTCACAAAGCACCAAGCTCACCTCTGCAACAAATGTACCTCTCCAATCTCTCACCACGGCACAAGCACCACCAACTCCCTCGTGCAATCTTGTCGCCACATCCACATTTATCTTAAACCACCCATCACTTGGACTGAAGAAGATGAACGGGACGCTTCGGCGTACCATTCAATCTCGGAAACGGTTGATGCCAACTTTAAGGTCATCTCAAACCGATCCAGCCAGAGGACCATAGGGCTAAAAATAGCCCGAAATGACACGAAAACCGTTTCCAATTGAGGGCTAGTCGTGGGCCCCATTGGGCCAAAAATACCAAATCAAGCCAACCGCCTACTCATTCCCAGGCTAGCCCAAAATTCAAATGCCAACGGCTAAACTAGCGTCTTGGATTTGAATTTTTTTTTTCCCGGACAAAATTTAAAAAAATAAATAATAATAAATTCTAATTTTACTATTTAAGTTGTAGTTTTTAAATTTAAGTTGTTGTAGTCTTCAAATTAAAATAATAAATTATGTTTGGCCTATGGCCCACTACTACGAAACCTTTTATTAGTGTCGCTATAATAACCAACAAGAAACGTATATTACTGTTAGATATTAAGCAAAATTCGATAGAAAATGGATGCAATGATGGATATAATAAGCAACAGAATTACCATCGTCACGAAATGAATTTTCCTACACAAAATACTCTAAGGCTAACAGAAAGTGTGTCGGATATGACCGACAGAGAATATATTAATAATGAATAAATAAGAGTATTCTCTGTCGGATAAAACTGATAGCAAATACTCTAAAACTGACAGAATTTGTGTAAGATATAACTGACAGATAATTTATTAATAATGAATAAATAAGAACATTTTTTGTCGGATAAAGCCCACAGAAAATATATTAATAATAAAAAATATATATAAACCACTAGGAAACAAAACCTCTCATACAATGGACAAAAATCAACCTTAAAACCGGCAAAACCAAGAGATAAGATTACTTCCTCATCTTGCAGGTTTTTCTCTCTAGATGGTTCGGTCCCAGATTCCTATACAGAGACTTGTCATCGAGACTCATTGATACACCAGATATCTCCCTAAAGAAATCAATCTCTTGTCTACCTTTGTGCTATATATATGCACAAAATCTGTAGGTTTCGTGACTACCATTAACTGACCATCTGATGAAAAGCGAATTGACCTAGCAGCACCCAAGTTATTCTTCAAAACGGCAACTGGCAATGAAAGATTTCTTATGTCCCAGACTCGGGAAGTCTTGTCCTGGTTTCCGATGGCAAATATGCGACCATCAGGATGCCATGCTGACGCAAAAGAGTAATCCAGATGACCAACGACCTTAGCAATAGTCTGGAATGACCAAAAAAAAAAAACAGAGTTGTATATAGATAGTAAATGATTCCATCCAATTGGAGAGATGAGCAGTTGCCAATTTCATCAGGAATTTAAAACACAAGCTGAACGTAATACAAATAATTTAAAACGTACTGATTCGAAATGTTGTTTCTTGAATTGTTCATCCATGGTGATTGAAGCGAGAAGGAGAAGGAAATGAGGAAAGGAGAAAATGGGGAAGGAATGGGGAAGGGAGAAGGCACCAGCGCAAGGAAGAGATGGAGGGGTTTTATTTTGGAAAATTTTCATTACTGTCGATTATAATCGACATAAAAAAATGACGGCAAAAATCCCCCCAAAATTTTAAATCCCCCACCCCCCCCCTCAAAATTTTGTTACAATTTTAAAAAATAAAATAATAATTGTTTGGTTTAATAAATAAATAAATAATATGTATTTAAATAGAATACCTTTTTAAAAATTAAATAAATAATTGTTTGGTTTAATAGATAATAACCCATGTAAAATATGCAATAAAGAAACAAAAAGATAATTGTACAATGAAAATGTCATCACACAAACTAAATATTGTCTAATCAATACTTGAAAAACATAATGAAAATTTAGCACAAATTACTTTTCTCACTTCAAAATTTAGCCAAATTTAACGGAGATATGCATTCTACGAAACTAGTTTCCATGATCTAACCGTCAAACTTGTTTGTAAATACTACAAGATCGCATACGTAAAAAATCGCAAAAAAAAAAACATTTAGAGATTAGGTAAAGGAACAAAAGTTTTCAATGATTATAAACGAAAAATCACAATTTAACGGTTATTTTAACTCCGATTTTGATGATTTTTTACAGCTACACTCCTCGACCCTATAAGAATGCAATGAATGATGTTTGTACCATACTTGACCAATCCCGAAACTACTAAGCACCGGTCAACATCATACCGTCAAGGACCCACAAGACTTTTCCTCCAACCAGGAGGCCAATCACAACACGACACATGTCTGTATCAGAAGCCAATCACAGCGCGACACGTGTCGATATCAGAGGCCAATCACAACACGACACGTGTCAATGTCAGAACAAAACTAGAAACTCTCTTCTATAAAAGGAGATCATTCTCCCCACAATAATCCCTAATGTCATTTGTACTAAACTATTCACTAGAACTCACTAAAAGAGAGCTTGAACCTATGTATTTGTGTAATCCCTTCACAACTAATGAGAACTCCTCTACTCCGTGGATGTAGCCAATCTGGGTGAACCACGTACATCTTGTGTTATTTGCTTCCCTGTCTCTATTCATTTATATACTTATCCACACTAATAACCAGAGCAACCTAGCGAAGGTCACAAACCTCACACCTTCTGTTGTATCAAAGTCCTCGCCGATTTTGTGCATCAACAAATGAATTCAATCTTCAATTTAAAATATTTACATTAGTGGATACCATAAAATCTTATTTTATACTTAATGGAAGTATAATATTAACTCTAAGTGTTTGTTTAATCTACCATTTTGATGCGATATGCATTCTATGAAACTTTTTTCAATGATCTAACCGTCAAACTTATTTGTACACACTTCAAGATTGTATACGTAAAAAATCGTAAAAAACAAACATTAAGAGATTATGTAACGGAACAAAAGTTTTTTACGGTTATAAACGAAAAATCACATTTAACGATTATTTTAGCTCCGATTTTAATGATTTTTTACAGTTACACTCCTCGACCCTATAATAATGTAATGAATAAATTTGATCTTCAATTTAAAATATTTACACTAGTGGATACCACAAAATCTTATTTTATACTTAATGGAAGTATAACATTAACCATTTTGACGCGATACACATTCTATGAAACTTTTTTCAATGATCTAACTGTGAAACTTGTTTGTACACATTCCGGGATCGCATACATAAAAAATCACAAAAAAAAAAACACTCAAAGATTAGATAACAGAACAAAGTTTTCGACGGTTATAAACGAAAAATCACAATTTAAAAGTTATTTTAGCTCCGATTTTGATGATTTTTTACAGCTACATTCCTCGACCCTATAAGAATGCATTGAACGAATTCGATCTTCAATTTTAAATATTTACACTAATGGATACCACAAAATCTTATTTTTTACTTGATGGGGAAGTACAGCATTAACTCTAAGTGTTTGTTTAATCTACTGTTTTAATGCGATACGCATTCTACGAAACGTTTTTCAATGATCCAACCGTCAAATTTGTTTGTACACACTCCAAGATCGCATACGTAAAAAATTGCAAAAAACAAACATTCAGATATTAGGCAACGAAACAAAAGTTTTCGATGGTTATAAATGAAAAATCACAATTTAACGGTTATTTTAGCTCCGATTTTGATATTTTTTACAGCTACACTCCTTGACCCTATAAGAATGCAATGAATGAATTTGATCTTCAATTTAAAATATTTACACTAGTGGATAAATCTTATTTTATACTTAATGCAAGTATAACATTAACTCTTAAGTGTTTGTTAAATCTATCAATTTGATAGGATATGCATTCTACGAAACTAGTTTCAATGATCCAACAGTCAAATATGTTTGTATATACTCCGAGATAGCATGTGTAAAAAATCGCAAAAAAAAAAAAAAAAAAAAAACCATTCAGAGATTAGGTAACGGGACCATGAGTGAAAAAAAAAACATTCAGAGATTATTTTGGCGGCCGTCCAAAATTTTGCTTTGTTCTTGTCGGTTATATCCAACAGGGCCATGAGTGAAAAAAAAATTTAAACCATGTGTTTATTTATTTATAATCAATATAACATTTTAAAATAATAAAATAGTCAATTTTTGTCGGTTATAACCGTCAGAATACTAAAATAATAAAACAGTAAATTTCTATCGTTTATAACTGCCACCATTAACTTAAAAACCGCTGGAATATGTTAAAAATATTTATAAAAAAAAAGAATTCAAAAATACTTGCGGATATAACTGACAAGATTTCATTGTTATCCGACACTAACTGAATGATGTGCTGGATATCTTTTATTCGACATAATGGCTTATTAAACTGCCACCATCATCTGACACCTAAAACTAATATTGTAGTAGTGGCCCCTTGGCCCCCTTGGTTAGAGATGGTTTTTTGCCACGGGGTTATGTTTGGTCTATGTACTTTGGCCCTCTCGGTTGGAGATGATATGAAATATGGCCCGACACTGTTTATTAAAATATAATTTTTTGGAGGGCTATAGGGTTAAAGAGAACCCTCTGGCCCTCCTTCTGTTGAAGATGGCCTAAACTTGCACCACCACGGCCCTCCCAAAGCAGTTCTTTCCGCTGCTGCCAAACATAGATAACAATTATTCGTTTTGAGCCCAAACTTGTACCGAAGGCCCTTATAGATCCAATCCATAATAGATGCAAATATTTTTGGGGCCTTTAGAAAGAACTTCTTTTAGGGCTTTAACCTCTTTCCTGTCTCTATTTTGACACTTTATCAGTGGCAAAAAATAATTATGCCTATGACTCTAATGTGTATTCCATCCCACCAATCCTCCTCCAAACTAACAATTTAACCAACTTGATAGAAAGTGATAAACTGAATCTTTCAATGAATGAATCAGAATGATACATCCAGAGAGTATTTATGCATACATCAAATAAGTGCTGACTCATTATCTACTTCTATCACAACTAATGTTATCATTTGTAAAATAAAATGACATGGTTAACCTAATTTATTTCCGATCACTTTGCTATCCCATACACAAATACCGTACAATAAGGAAAGAAATTCAAAATCTAGTTGTTACATATTTTTACGTAGATATAATTTTGTGGAGGAAAAATTAGGGGCTCTTCTCTATTTCTCTTCTCTCTAATAATGGATACTGCAACATGATTTTAGCATGCACAAAAAATAAAAATGTAAAAAGGTTATGGGACCTCTCTTTCTCCTTCCTAGCTATTTGTCAAATTTTATTTATAAAATTACAGAAGGTAGAAATAATACGCGGAAGTTTGTATTTGCTTCCGATATTACAATTTAAAGGTATTATTTTTCACTTGTAAATTCAATTTATTGTCATTAAAAGAAAGTTAGAAATCAAAATATATACAAATAAGATTGGTAATCATAATCTAGGAGGCACTGGATTTGGTTATTTTCTTTTTTGCTGGGTTAAACATGACAGCTACTCAGTTGTTTTATTATAATTCGAGTTCCCGGGAACAGGACCACTTTGAATTTGAAATGGCTCTCTCTCTCTCTCTCTCTCTCTCTCTCTGTGACAGATTCAATTTAGAATTTAGAGCAAATGTAAGTTGTCAGGAATAATATGTATAGGGAGGAATCTGCCAAGTTTTGCGCAAAATCTGAATCAGATGACCTCAACCCTTTATTTGATACTCTTATAAAAAGTAGATAGAGGATAAGGTAATGAAAGATTCATAAAGTTCAAAAAATGATAAAATAACTCTTCAACACTCATACACTATCATTGTGTTAATCATGTGACCATGTCCTTCCCAAACCTGAAATTGGTCCTAATTCATTTGTCAATTATATTCAGGTTGGTGTGTTTTAATATATATTGATTACTATGGAGTGCAAAAATTACTACTCTTAACATATTTTACATGTATTTTCAAAATTTAAGATCTGACTTGAATTAAGTATTTTATTTCTATGCATTTGTTAGATTAATTTTTTTTTATTATCAGGATTTAGGTATTGTTTAACTAGAAGATAAATTTGTGGATCTTTATATGGAGTTCTACTCATTCAACTTCTAATAATTTGCTAGTACTAGGGCATATGATTTCGCCTTATTCTTCACTTCCATTCCTATTCGAACATCAGCTTAAATCACAGTACGTATAAAATGCCAAGTGTCATGTCAAGGGAAGAGTATAAGCATTTGAGGTTTTAAGCCATATGCTTTTGTGGTCCCCTAATACATCTGATCTTAGACGCTCTGGCCTGGCCTCAGTGGCCTGTCCTGTCCCTGGAAGGTCCAACTGAGGGCACCGAAAAATCTCAGTCAAGTGGGATCTATGCACAGTTTTTGTGGTCCATGCATGGCATGGTTTTGTTTATCCAATTGTCCTCGACTGCCTTCCCATGTTGAGAGAGATGATATTGTTTTTATAATTTATAAGTGTGTAAGATACACCCGATATTCAAATTATCAAAATTTAGTCGGACAAATCCATTTAATGAAAAGTTAGTAAACTAGATTGAGACTATCAAACTTTAGTCGTACAAATTCAGTCGTCTAACGTACGAATGCATTTGATTTTTTTCTAAAGAGATAATCCATGTAGCTAGCTAGATGATGGGTGCAACAAATGAACAGTTAATGCAGTTGCATGATTTTAATTTAACGGAATTTAATTTGGTGTTTCCTCATAGGTAAGGTCTGTGTACTTCTTGTGCACAAACTAAACTTACATAGCATATGCATAAAAGGTAAATATTGGCCACAAAAATTCCATTATGAAAATTAAACGGCCTTGTTTTTGTGTGAAACTATGGCAGTGTGAGTACCTGCTAATTAGTCTGTTATACCATGAATTGGATATCTTCGATCAACAGAAACCAAATTCTTCAGTCCCTCATGAGATAGATTTTAAAAAATAAAATGTTGAAAATTGTAGTGATGAAACTGACAATCGGTTCAGTGTTCATAATTGCTATATGTATGGTGTGCGGTGCTTTTCAATGTTATCGGTGATACTGTTCATATTGACATAAACAGTGTTCTGATTCATGATGGCTTATTGTTGACATTTAGGAATTCCATTCGATCATACAAATGATGTAATGGCTCAATAAATTAACGAAAAAAATCATTAACTTAGTGCACTTCAATTTCATCCTTCACATCATCATCATGTGTGAACATATCTATAAGAATTTCTCTAACATCTGCATTATTGGAATACATCAATTCTTTTAAAAGAAAAGGATAGATCTAAGATTCAATTCTCTCCGATTTGACATGATATTTGCAAGCAATATTGTAAAATTGATCCTGAATTCAAAAAATAATAATACAATGATCAGTAGTTGTCCATTCTCTCTCACGTGTCAATCCATTATATTTTTTTAATGTTGTGGTTTAATTTTGATCCCAGGACCTTAAGTTAATTAGGAGAGACCCAAAAAATTGTTAAATTTGCATACAAAAGGAGCATTTGGGTTATGAAAAATTTTTAAAAATTTGTTATAATTAGTTGCGAGGTTGAGGTTGGTACCAACTCAATTATTGAACTCAAAGACACCTTTGAGTTTGACAGGCCTTGGTTAAGTTAAACCCTACCCAAGTAGAGAAAAAAGGTAGTGATCTTAACCATGGTTAGCAAGTTAGCATCAGAGAATCAAACTATAGTAACTGAACTGAAATAAAAAATGTCATAAACTAATATAATTGATATTATAACAGAAGGGTTGGATTTAGATGCTCGCAGATCCCCAGTACACCTCCTCGTATAACAAAATCGTTTTGACACATGGGAATACACATACCCACATGCACTGTAGAGATGGATAGATGGATAAGAGATCAGGAGGGTTCATGGCTAATCTCTGATGCCAAATTTTCACCATAGAGCGATCCTTCGTTGAACTAATTGTGTATTTTTTAACCCATGACAAGCGTTTATCACACATTAACACCATTAGAACTAAAACTTGGATCAATGAGAAAATTTCTCCATTTCAAAGATATATAGATAAAACACAGTACACATATTATAATTTAAATATAAAAATAACATCGCGTTGCGATGTTGCATATACGCCGAAAAATCTCTGAACAGAGACGGAATATAGTGTTTTGACCAAAAAAAAGAAAAAAAAAAAAAAGAGACGGAATATAGTGCAGTAAGAAGGGAGCAGAGGAGGTGCGTGGTCATATCGTCATCTTTTTCATTTCTTTGCATATTAATTTCGTTTCCCAATGAGAGTGAGAGAGAGGGAGAGAGATGGCCAGCAGTTGTTTCCTTGGCTTTGGTCTGGTAAAAGCTTGGGAGTGAGCGTCATAAACCACTAAGATAAAAAGAGATAAAATGCAGTGTGTGGAAAAGAGAGAGAAGATACCTAAAACTCACACTGCTCTGCGTATTAATTTCATCAAATCAAATACAAAACTCTCTCTCTCTCTCTCTCTAGCGTTTATGCTTTCATGGATCCGCTTTTCTCGCTTCTTTGATGATCAGTGATCACAGCATCCCCACAAGCTTTTCTTCTGCTATTTTTCCACTCCAAACTCTCACAAACCGTGACCAGTCCTAATCCTACTCTTTTCTCTGCAGCTCAGAAGTCCTCAACACACATACACACACTAGTACTACTGCTTCTGCTTCTAGCTTCTGTCATTTTCATATTTTCATTCCTGTTTTCCCATTGTTGGAGAAGCTCTAGCAATTGCTTTTCATCCATCCATAGACCTTCCACCATATCAATCCTTCTAGTTTCTGTTGAAAAGCCAAAAGCAGTTTTCTCCTTTTTCTACTTGTTATGGGAATGAGGGAGTGGTATTGGGGCTCTGGAAAATCCTCCAAGAGAGGTAGAGGCAGTGGAGGACCACCAGACGAAGACATCACCACATCTTCTGGTTGCATGTGTGCCGTCTTTCAGTTGTTTGACTTCCACCAACTTCAGCTTGCCAACTTACACCACCACCAACAACCTTCTTTCGACCCAGAAGATCTCACAGTACCAAAAGGTCCTCGCTTTCTCTCTCTCTCTCAATGTTTTATTTTAAATTTTTTATAATACAATTTTTTCGTAAAAGCGACGAGGTAAAATGCCTTGCACCTGAACCTTAGAGGTGCGCAGGGGTGAATGCTCTTAATCAACCAAGCGTTTCGGATAAATGTGGATAACTTTAGTAGTGAATAATTAAGTTCAAATTGTGGAATTGATTCAGGTGTTGAAGCACCTAGAAATAGCTTGGATTCATCAGAAGGGACTTCACTGTCATCTATCACAAAAGAAGAAGAAAATTTAAACAGTCCAGTAAGTCGTTTTGTTACTATATTTCTTGTCACAAAAAATTATAATATCTATATATTTTTGTATCTAATTTGTTTCCCTTTTGGGGTTTTTCAAAAAGTAAGTCATGATGATAGTAATGATGGAATGGTCCCCCTCAAATTTGTGTGTTTGCAGATTTTGAAGTTCCAGAAAAGTATGCAGATCAAAATAACCAAAGCAAGAATTCCTTCAGTTGATTTTTCATCAGATATTAGCTCACCAGGCATGACAAAGACTCCAAGTTTGGTAGCAAGGCTAATGGGTCTTGACCTTCTTCCTGACCAAACAAACTCACCCTGTTCAACTTCAACATCCAGTACCACCGGTAATAAAAAAAATACAAAGTCCAGGAAACCACTCAAAGGTAGAGCAAGACGACATGCCGTGGACACGAGTGACATGAATGCTACAGCTGGAACTCGCTCACTGCCTGAGACTCCGAGAATATCATCAACCAGAAGATCGGACGTCGATCTTCACCACCGGCTTTCGCTTCAAATCAACAAAGAAAATGTTGGGGTTTCTGAGGACTTGGATTTTTCCAAGTCATCGTACAAAAGGAGGGACTCAAAGCTGATTAATTTTGGAGACCATGAGAACGTGAAAAGCCCAAGTCACTACGCTAGGCAAATTGTGAAGCAGGTGAGGGAAAGTGTGAGTAGGAGAGTTGGTTTGGACATCACAAACACCCCCAGATCATCAGTCAACAGAGACAACAACAAGCAAGGCAGAGATGAGCTGCTTCTCCAACTCAAATCCAAGAACATTGCTAATGCTGCTTCAAAAAGTGCTTTCGCAAAGGAAGGAAGTAGTACTCCAGCTTCTTGTTCTCCCAGGCTCAGATTCTTGGACTCCAACAGTCCCAAAGATCAAATTCAAGCACTTCCTCCAAAACCCAAATCACCTCTATCGTCTTTACCTCTAAAGCCAAAGCCTTTGCAGCCTTTGAAAGAAGATCAGCAGCGGCAGAAGCCGAAAAGCCAGACTGCTTCAGTTCAGAAGCGTAGACCAAAATCAGCAGATGATATTGGATACGGTCCAAGGCTGAAGAATAAGCAGAAGGAAGAAGCATTCGTGAGTTCATCAACGGCTACAAGAGCCATCAGTAATAATCATATTATTCCAGGTGACAAGAATTGCAAGAAAACCCAATTATTATTGTCAAGCAATGTCCCTACCCTTCTTGTTGTCAAGAAAGATCCTTCACCTCCAGATACCAAAATCCCCTCAAAACAGGTATGTATGTCGGACCCATTACTATGTAGGGGTGTGCTATTCACACACCCCATTTTACTTTTCACACACCCTTGATAATTTTTGTCCGTTGATCTTCTTCAATTCATCCGATCCGATGGCCGAAAATTAAAAAGATGTGTGAGAAGTAAAATGAGGTGCGTGGATATCACACTTATTTCCCTTTTGTTTACCAGATCAACAGTCTAAACTATTCTATTGTCTGTGCAAGCGTTAATCACATTGTCCTGGCAAACCGACTTTCCTTTACTAGATGATAGTCTAAATTATCAGTCTGTCAAAATTAGTTTAACAGTGTGACTAACCCTGGCAAACTGACCTTTTTACCGAGTTATTCTAAAGCACGAGTTCAAGGGTTAGTCGCACAGTCATGCTACATATTCGTACTTGATTTTATTCTAGTAGTTTTAAAATCTAAAGATCATATCTGTACCGATTTTGCATATTATTCTTGGTAGCTAGAAGCATAGAAGTACTTTTGTGTGATTCCACTCTCTCAACTGATTAGAATATTATGTTTGCAATGCGTTACGCAAATAAAGCAGCAGGCACAACAAGTAAAATCTGAAGCCCAACAATCGAAACGTAGGTGGTCACAGTTATCTAGTTCCACGAGCCATACGTACTACAAACATCAACAAGTGACCCGGGTCCCCCACGTGCTCGCCACCCGACACTGCATCAACTTTACCGGCGACATCCCTAACGGTAACGCCGGCACCAACACCAGATCAACCACCGGCGCTGGTGGAGCAGAGGCAGAGCGGCACCTGTACGTCACAAGAATATTAGCCCGTACTGGCATCGATAAAGACACCCTAGTCTCCTTCACAAATTGGTTCTCTCCTTCCCATCCCCTCGACCCCTCCATTTTTTACCACCTCGAACATTCTTACTCTACCGCTAGCGGTAAAAACGAGTTTTCGAGTTCGCTTGGTCATAGGTGGAACAGAAAACTACTGTTTCACCTTGTGGATGAAATTTTGGTGGAATTTTTTAGGCCTTATATCAACTTAAAGCCATGGGTTACGAGCTCAAACAATATTCTATTTGAATATTGCAATGGAATGCGTATCAATGGGTCACATTTGATCAACATTTTGTGCTACAAAATTCAGAGCTTCCCTTGTGCCGACTGCCAAGTTCTCGAAGACATCGACGCATTAATCGACAAGGACTTGCCGGAATCGAAGGTGCAGAGCGAAGTGGAATTTGAGCAAGTAGCAGAAGGGATTGTTAAGGAGGTAGAGAAGGACATTTTGGACACTCTCATACATGAAACGGCTATGTCCCTATGGTTTTGAGTTTTACAATATACATGCTCGAGATTTTACGTCCAGAACGGGGACGTAGTATTATAAGGGTGGGTGCATGCAGATGCAAGGTCAGAGGAGAGGACTGGGGTCACAAGGGTGGATCACGTGATAAGATGCTATCGGCCCGGGGGAATAGTTTAGTTGGGGGGGTTGTGAGGGTTGTGGCAGATTGGGAGCTGTAAAAAGGTTTTGGGGGGGGGGGGGGAGGGTTTTTGACAGCCCGACAACCGTGGCAGACGACCCTCAGAGGTATCCATTCCCTTCTCTCCAACCCTTTTATAATTTGTAAATATGCTTTCTTTTACTTTCAAAATTTTTGTAATATAGTTAAAAATTATAAGCACATCTTGTTTTTTCTGGTACGGATTCTTAATATCTACATATATGGTGTATTCACTGTTGTATTAGTATTAATTGCAGATTAATAACGAAGCTTAGCTACATGTAACTTTTCAGTATTGAAATAACTTAAGTTTTTATGTTTTTAATTTAGTTTTTACACAGTTATCAATAGGGTAAGGTACAGTACTTTGTATATTGATTTGTCAATTTGTTTATATTTGGGATTGCAAAGGGTATACGCCAGGAGAATCTACAAAGGATTTAGTTCTTAAATCATGGGGGTCTGAACTTGTAAGTTAATTAATATGTCAACCAATAAACCAAAACCGCAATTTTTAAATACACACCCCTAATTTTATGGTCTTCACTTTTAACTAATGTATATCTAACACAACTCTGAAACTTAATCATGATCGCATAGATCAAATAGTGTACGATTATTTTAGTTCGACGACACTCAAACTCTATTTTACTGAAAGAGATGACACTTCTGTACTAAAGGAGGTTTTTTAGAGCAAATTATAGAGAGAGGATCCTCGCCGGATCTTTTTTGTGAGGATCTTGGAAATCTTCGAATTACATCCGTTCATTATACGTACATTGTGCGGTCAGTTTTTGTCAGGTACTGTTTATATTCAATTTTAAATAAAAAAATTTACAATAATTTCTAACCACACGATGTGATTAAATGATCTCCAAGATCCTCAAAAAGAGGATCCGATGAGAATCCTCCTGACAAATTATAAACCAGAGTTGCTGAATAAAAGGAGCACCATGATATGAACTTTAGAGAAGAATATGTTCTAAATTCCTCAACTATACAAAGTGCATCTGTAAATATTTCAAAGATAGTGTTTCAATTATGCACACAATGCAACCAAACTCTTATCCATATATGAACTCACTATAACTAATTGGTATGAAACTCGTCATGTACTTAAGTCAAACGTAATATCTTTAAGGTAGAGAAATTAATATCACCAAACTTTATCGACCACACGGTCAATCCAATTGATGAGTTTATATATATAGTTGCCATTTAATGTTTCCAATTATAATCTTACATACCTATAGATCTCATAACATAACATAACATAGCATGGCAGTGAGCTAAACATTCCACAAATATGTAGAAAAAAACTGAGCGGGAAATTCAAATCAAATGCAATGTCACTGACATAATATGTATATTGTCATGCATGTGGGTTGGTGCATATATATAGGGTTTAATTATTGGTCCTGATGATGCAGATAAATAGGGCTGGAGATCTGTGAGGGTTTGACTGCATCCAATTAAATGATGTTTTAACTGTTTGGGGGAAAGACTTGAAGCTTATGGATCTGTATTTTTCTACCCTACTGTGTGGAAATAATCATATAAAGTTTATCAAAACTTTCGTACCTCTGAAAAAAATTTACCCTTAAAAAGGTACGAGAGATTCATGATGGAGGCTGAAAAACTTTCGTACCTCTGAAAAAAATTTACCCTTAAATTAGATAGCGATAGAGAAAGTAAGTTAAATGTCTCAGACAAACGTGTTCCTTGTTCATACCTAACGTTACGTTTTCGTGTAAATACGATTTACTCCACCATATCATGACAGCTACCGAAATGACAAAAACCTCATGCATTAATGTGATTTCCATGTGAATTGTGCACCATATCTAATCGAAGAAAGTTAAAAATTTTCTATAAAACCAATTAACAATATAGAAAGTCACAAATTACTTCCATCAAAGAGGGGTTGTCGATAACTTCTATTTAAGCAATTTATGTACCTGAGGACGCGAACAATTTGACTAATCATGCTCTGGCCACGACATTTGCTCATTTAAATGCTACTACCATCACCAAAGAGGGTCGTCGATAACTTCTATTCAAGCTGTTTATGTACCTGCGGATGCGAACAGTTTCACTAATCCTACTCTGGCCAAGACATTTGCTCATTTAAATGCTACTACCATACTAACTCAACTTCTTATAAGCTCTTGCAAAGTTTCGTCCTTTTTTCGGTTTGAAACTTTGCCTTTCGAATCCTCACATTAACTCTCTTGACGTCACAAATAATAAGAGAGTGCTGATGGGAATTGAGAACCCAATGATGGTGACTTGAGTTGCAGGCGTATTTAAGGAGGTGTGGCCTAACTTCCAGAAAATCTTAATGCAAAAATTAAATGGAAACCTTGATGACATACACCACAGGGGCTTGACCGTATCTTCTTCCTTGCAGCTAGTCTTTGGACGTTATGTTGCAACTGTATACGAAGTCGGGCTCTGGTGGCCCGCGACTGTGTAATACGGCCAAGGCATTAGGACAGGCTATGAGCCCAGGATATATGATTCTGTCTTAATCTAGATCTGCACAAACCACTCTGCAACTGGGAGCAATGGTCCTTGTAGTTTGGAGCATATATTCGGTCGGCTTGTTATGCCGCACCAAGTAAGATTACGCGTGGTTTGGTACAATTAACCATATATTTTTGTGCGAAGTGTCACACAAATAACGTGGCTTGGGCACCTCTACACAAGTTTTTCTTGTAGTTTTGTTGATAAGTTAGATTAATCTCAATCAGAATAAAGTATAGTTTCAAAGTTCTTTACCCCCATTTGTAGAGGAAAATGTCTTAAATGACTCCATTAAACGAGTACACTGGTAATCAAACTCTTTCAATCTAAGTTTGATAGACGCATATATTTAACCCTCTAGGCAAGTGAAAAAACTTAAATACCCTAATCGATTGACTGGTCGTTTATATTGTAAGGGTTGAATGAGTGGTCAAATGTAAGGGCATTTTCGTCTGTAAAATGGGCAAGGGGTTAGAAAGTGGATTGCCTTGAAGGATAGAACCTTCCGCTTTAACCCATTGCCTTCAGAGTCTAAATCCCTCCCCTCTTTTTAGTCTAGCACGGAAACACCTTGGGATATTTCAAAGTTATTTTGCAAAAGATTATCACAAATCAGGGCAATTACAGATGTTTCTTCGCTATTTCAATGTGGTCTCCGGCAATTATTTCTTCAGTGATTTGAATCTTTTCTTAGTTCTACACTGAGTTAATCACCCACAGTTTCCACATGAATAACGTTAATATTCACGTTACATAATTTTGATAACAACGAAAACAAACGTCTAAATTCTTGATTCTTGCTCGATATCGGTAAAATACAGGGGCGTGAAGAAGCAAAGAGAAGTCAGAAAGGTCGGCTTGCATTTTCTCATATCAAATGCTAGAGACAATTAAGAAACACAGGGGAAGAAAGATGGACGAAAGAATATATCCAAGATCTTTCGGCACAGAGAAAACTCAGAATAACAACCCTAAGCATCGAACCCAGCCCCTGTCCAGCCGGGCGGAGGAGGTCCCCTACCCTTGGGCACAGCTCCAAGCCCCTTCCCTCTTCCGTGGAACTGACTTTTCTTCTTTCCTCTTCCTTCTCCCTCAACAGGTGGCTGTTGATTGTGCCCATTCGTGACCGAAACATTTCCCGCATTTCCTGGATTAGAGGTGTTTTGAGTGACTCCACCTGATTCTGTTGATCCCGGAACTGTGGGAGCATCTGGACCCATTGATTTGCCATCCTAAACACAGTTCCAAGCTCAAATGATTATAATATATACATGTATAAGATAATCGATAAGTATGAATAGCCACTGCCATGTAATAGTTAATGAAAAGAAGCGGCTTCATTTTGCTCCTATTGGATCAGACAATAACCCCCACTTTTGCCCTCTCCCATGACCACCCCTGGGGGCCATCCTCTTCTCCTTTCCGTAGATAAGTCTTAAATTCTTAGCATTTGAGAGCCAGAACCCCCAGTGCTAGACGTGTGGATGTTTTTCAAGATTAATCTAGCTATATGGAGTAAAATCTTAATCTAATTCATCAGTGCTTCTTTCTATGTGCCTGTTTTGTGAGTCGATTTTGGGGGATGGCAGCCAGTCACCCTTGCTCATATTCACTAAAACTGACAGTTAGATAACCTATTTTCTTTCTTTATTAGCTTCTTTTCTAAGATTACCAAGGACTTCACAGAGATAGTGGAGGTCAAATAAAGTTCCAAGATTGTATACGTAGAAAAAAAAGAGAATGCAGGGATAGGAAGAGGAACCATAGTACCACCGGAAGAAGGAAGAAGGAACAGGCAAGGAACAGGTGTGGGAACATCTACTGACAAACCATTTCAAGGCATGAGAGTGGAAGTAATGATTCTATTCTAATCTAAGTACAAACTTCCAACAAATATTCTAGATTCCTACGTGGTATCCATCAATATATTCCTGCACTGCATAGTGCATACAGAAAATGCAACTTGTGTGAACAACTGAAGCAACACAACTTCTTGGAAAGTTAACGAGGGAGAAAAAAAGAACCATGCAACCTCCAAATCGTAATGAAACATAACCTTTTCTTATAAACAGGCCTGATGCAACACTACCTTGAATACTTATGAATTACACACACACACACACACATGAGGACCATGAATAAACTGTGGTATAATTGTTGATTTTCAAAAACAATGAAATCTACACCAACTAATAACAAAGACTGCAATGCCATCCAACCTGTACATGATGTTACAAAATATAATCGTCATATATATATAAAGAGAACTTACATGAGAAACAGAAGCTGATGATCTGCTTGGGTTCATAGCTTCAAGTCGTCTTTTTAACTCCTCCAGTCTCGTAAACTGAGAACTGCTGCTTTCTTGCACCTTTTGAAACAACAGTGTCAAAACAATTTGTCAAGTCTGTAACCTAAAGGACACATGTAACGAAGATATATACCAGTTGGTTTAAGTCTTCACAAAGCTGCTGCTTGATAGCTTCCTCGTCCTTTACAGCCTGTAATGCTGCTTCCCACACCTGATATACATCAAAACAAACAGCTATCAGACTGCATAACAAACAGCATTCATGCATTAATTAAATTTTAAACTAATTTTACACAACCATATTCGGCTGTGTACACATCAATCTCTATCCATTTTTGCAATGAATCTTAATTCATGTGTCTTCATGTGTCTTCATCCCTCTGATAAAATGTGTTTGGTAGGTCTAACTATCTAACAAGCTTACTTTTTAACTTGAAACTCCACCACATCACCAAATACAATCATATGCTTTCCAAAAATTAGACAAAACCAGACCAAATTTATTCAAAAACTTCAATTTTAAATATCCAAGGTCATCTTAGTCAAGCAGAATGAGCATGTTACTAATTTTCGTGAGCACTTGGTAAACAGGCAGAAGAGTTTTGTTGAATACTGATGAAAGTCAAACAGAGCATTACAAAGTAAGGATAAAGAAAAGCCGTTTCTATAATTAAAAGGGATGAACCTTTCGTGCTTGTTCTTCCTTCAGCTTGGCAGCGTGAATTTTCTCCGTTGACATCTCTATTTTCTTCCTCAAATGTTCAAGAGCTTCAAAAGATACAACATACACACAAAGTAAAAGGCAAAAAAGCAATCAATCAACTGTTACACAAAAGAAGAGGAAAACTAATAAAATCAAAGAATAAGAGTAACTAACAATGATAATGCAGCAACCTGATTTTTTTGGCCCAGCTGTGAGTTTCATCTCCATTGACAACTGTGCCAGCTCTCGTTCGACATCACGAATTTTAGAATAGTTTTCTTCAATATATCTGAAGGGATCAACAGTCTGAAATCATATATCATCGAATCTTACTGAACATGAATAATTACACTAACTCAATGTTCCATTGAAACAAATTTGAGAAACATAAAGGGACAAAAGGATAAAAGAAGACAGAATCCAAGACTTTAACTTTATCCTGAAGCTCCCCCACTGTACATTGCCATTTTCAAGACTCAAAAACAGGTGAACCCCAGGTCCCCAAGACAAAGGTAATCAAAGAACGCTTCCAATTTTCAAATAGTTCGTTGGCTTCCTAGTTCCTACACCTCTTGACCACAACTTGTAAAACCCTCGAATCGATTACCAAATACTTTCACATTGCCATCTATATTTTCCTTAACTTCCAGATTAAACCTAAACTACTCAGATTTCTCGGATGCCTAGTTCATCAAACAATTTGCATTTCTTTTTTTTTTTTTTTATTGAAAGAATTTGCATTTCTAAACAAACCAATTAAAGCATCAGTCAATCACTACAACTCAAAATTCAATGATCATTTGACTCATTTCACGGATTAAAGCAACCATAATTCACTACATTACTGCTTAAACACACAATTTAAGCAATAATAATTCCCTTAAACGATCCATATACATTACAATGGAATCAAAGATACTTACTTTCTTAATTGAAGCTGTTCGTTCTCGATTATCTGCAAAAAACCACAACCAACACACATTCAATTCAACAAATTACCAAGAAATTTAGAGAGAGAGAGAGAGAGAGAGAGAGAGAGAGAGAGGAAGGGGAGAGAGAGACCTTCTCAGTGTAGGTAATGACAGAAGCCTGGCGAGCAAGGCCGTCGGGTCCGATCTCAGGCTGCAGCGACGGATTCGAATTCGAATTCGACGCCATTTTAAACTTTTTTTTTTTTTTTTTTTTCAATTTTTCCACAGGAATTTGAATCAGAAGAGCAACCCCAAGCCAAAGCAAATGGTTTCTGATTCAAACTCTCATTTTCCTCTTCCTTTTCTCTTCAAAACAAACGTGATTTTAATTTGTTTAATTACTGTTGATTAATTAATACAGGGGGCTTGCCATTATTCGGGTTCGGGTCCGTTTCGACGTGCGGGTCACCGTTCCCGCGAGATTATTATAATGACTAGAATGCCCTTGTGATCTGGATCGGCGTCGTCATTTGTGGCTCGTTGGATCTCGTGTGCTGTTGCCGACACCACATGCGTTATCTTGGCGGTAAAAAAGTCCCCCAACTGATCTGCGTACAACTAACACTAATCGAAAATGTTAATTTTGCATTTGAATTCTAACAAACTTCACTACGAGAGTTTAAATTCAAATTTTTTAACATAAAAGTTATTTTTCAATTATCTTATTATTGTTGGGACTATTAATCTAATTTAACTTAAAAATAGAAAAATGTTATTCACAAACTAATTTTTATCTTCTACACACGCTTTTTACTTGTTCTTAATAAGTTTTCGGTCAAGTAGGTTGCACTAACTTTTTACTCGGATTTCCACCTTCGTTCTTGTAGTTTCATTGCGCCATCAACGTTCCAACAACTTGGCTAACGTAGACTAAAGTGAAAAGACAAAGAAGAAAGTGAAATCTCTAGTAAACTGCAAGTGGCCCCTTAATACAACGGTGAAGAAGAGTGTAGCCCTTGCACCACAGCCTAAGTTCAAACCCCCTTAGCTCCGTAATACAACACCTAACATAACAAATTTATTGTTTGACCAAAAAAAAATTTCTCGGGTAAACTACCCAGTTTATTAATGCAATTTGGCTGAAAACGCATGTAAGATGAAACAACTCGAGTCATCCAACCACGACAAAAGTGAAGCAAAGTATTATGGTTAAAAGCATTTACCCTTGCACCGAAGAGCGAGTAATTTCCGGCATCCCGATACCAAAAAAAGAGGAGAAAAATTGTATGCCACAGAAGGTTCATTCAGAAATGCTATGATGCTCACACTTTGGACTTGAAATTTTTTATTGGCAGTGGTTTACATTGTAACCACCAGTGTACGCTCTACCAGAGGCACCTCCGAGTTAAATCGAAGGGTGGGGTCGAATCGAAAATTTATACGGAGGTCTCCAGGAGCAAAAAGCTCAATGATATCTCAGCAAACAAACTCAAATTAAACTAAGATTGATACATGGATTCCGACCATTGCCGTCTACTTTTTATCAGCAGCCTGCTTTAAGCACTGGAGCACGGCTTCTCTTGTCGGCATTGCAGGAATGGCTCCTCTTTCTGTTACTGTGAGCGCACCGCATGCATTCGCAAAGAGTAGAGCTTCTCGTAACCCCTTCTCGTCCTGCAGGTAAGATTTTTATTACTACCGAGTTCCAAGGGAGATGATACAAACTAAAAGCATACAAAGATTCTACACTACATACAGAATTTATAGTCTTCGGAACAGAACATTTAAAGTACGAGGACCAAGTCACATTCGAATTGAAGTGTATGAAAATATTCTATAGGGAGATTTATGGATGATTTTTCTCAATTCCGTGAAGAACTATGCGTACCTGAAAAAGACTCAAGTTAGAAGCTATGCTGTTGAGTACCCCACCAACGAATGCATCACCAGCACCAGTTGTGTCAACAGGTTTAACTTTAACACCACCAACCCGGCCATGGAATTTCTGAGAGTATTTGGAGTGACATCAATTTTCATATTACCAATCTTTATGAAACCGAATAAAGTGGAAGACAAAAGGCAAATCACATTCCGAGTGTCCAACAATTAGTTTCCTCAACAAAAATATGCGTCTTTACTACAGGATATTTTTTTAGTCAACAGCCTCTTGAACAATAATAATAACAATACGATGACAAAAAATTTCGTCTTCACAATAGCAGGGACTATCTCAAAAGGACTCATTGAAGTCGAGAAGTGACAACATGATTAAGTGAGTTCTTTACCACGAGAGACAAAAGATACTGAACACAGAAAGATCAAATATATTTGACAAACTTACCTGTGTGTAATATCTGCAACCCTCTGATCCTTCAGTTACTACCAAAAGTCTAAGATTAGGATGAAAAAGCTTCGTTAACACCACATTATCATCATAAGGATCATCACCACCAGTCAGGAATCTAATCTCATCCTCACTTATCTGCAAGTTTGAGGAAACACCAGATGAGAACCAAGGATAAAGATACAAACAGCAGATTTGCACCTAAGCAACAGTTACCGACTTCCGCAATTTTGTTTATTCAGGTACTATACCTTGATAATATCTGCTTGGTCCCATATACTCATTATGCCTTTCCGTGCGGCATCTTCTGATGGCCACAATGGCAATCTTAAATTTGGATCATAAGAAAGGATGCAACCAGACTTCTTGGCAATTTTCATTGCAGCAATATGGGTTGACCTGCATGGTTCATCAATCAAACTAATTGAACCATAATGGAAAATTTTTGCCTGCAGATGATATTGTTTGAATCAGTAAATTTCCGACAAATGGGTAAGCTTCATCTATTCGATGCACTGTTTCCAAATCCTAATCAAAATGAAAAGAAAAGCACACCCTCTTAATAAGATTTATGTCAAGCTCTGATTCATGTAGAAGCATATCAGCACTTGGATGACGGAAAAAAAGGAATTCACGCTCTCCGTCAGCTCTGAGTGTAACAAATGCCAATGCAGTTCTTGCACTGGGGTCAAATCGCACGCCAGAATTGTCGACATTGTTTTGTTTTAAAATGTCAGCCAACATGTATCCAAATTCATCATCACCTACCTGTAATGCAAGTTGTTATAAGTTAAATCAAGGAGCCACTCACATTCAAATATTCTTATCAGATTTGAGAAAAAGGTTAGTCCAAAATATATATTAAAACTAAAAAGGAGCTTGACTGCAGAGATTGGATGTAAAGGAGGTCCACTGAAACTGAGAGAAAACATCGTTCGAATACATGTCTGGAGATTGTGAAATGGGTTAAATACACAATATGAGAAAGATGCATATTTGAATCATGCCATGCTCAACAAAGTCAATATGGAGTTGAACCGTTGGGGGGTTTCAGTAAACAGGTTGAAAGCGTCTTTCTATGTTTCATTATTCTTACACGTGTGGAACAAAATGTTATTAGAGAAATCCTTCTTCTTAACAGAAATCCCAGAAAGAAAGGCAAAAGCCAAGGGGAGAAATTAATACCAGCATCCACAGAATCTAATGTACCTTGCCTATGAAACCTGCTGAACCACCCAGTCTTGCGATTCCAACAGCGACATTAGCAGGAGCACCACCAGGAGCTTTCTTAAAAGCAGGTGCTTCAGCAAGTGAAACTCCACCAACGGTGGGCACAAAGTCAATTAGCATTTCCCCAAAGCAAACAACCAGGGACTTGTCATCTTGTGACCCTCCTTTTTTATCTGAGGATGCGTCTTTAGAATCTTCACGCAAAACCAATTTTTTGTCCAGAGCTGCAGTCACATCATTTAAGCAGTATTAATGAAATTGCAAAGAAGTTCAACAAGCTATATCTACGCCTCGATGTTACATATGTAATAGTCCGCTATGGACATATGTTTAACGTTAATTAACATGAAAACTTTCTCATCATCTATGCAATTAATAAAACAATACAGTAAGCTAAAAATCACACAGTTGCTCCAACTGGGACCATGTTAGAATTAATTCACCTTCTTTTATCCAATTTTGGTACTAAATCTAAAACTACAGATTAACCGACTCGGAAACTCGAAACTGCATGTTTAGTAAACAAAAATTGTTCATCTTTACAAAGCATCTGTTACCCGACTACCACACACATGTGCACAGTGCAGTGTAAATCGTAACACACAGTGCATCTATACGAAGCAAGAAACAATATTTCGAATACAATAAGATGCCGAATCACATACTAGAAAGCATATACACCCATAACATGATTTTTTTTTAAAGAAGTGAATTTTTAAGAGAGATTCACAAGTGGGTAAGCTATGTAAGAGACATTTGATCAAACACGTAAAGAAAAAGATTGATTGCTGCGAAAGATAGATCAAAAATACAGAAACCCAATACAAAGAAATGCCCGAGAATTCAGAAATCATCAATCTTTTCTGCAAATCAACGATCTTTCAGCTAACACGAGTAACTCGAAGAACCCAGATGTGAAATCTCCCAATATAATAATAATGGATTGAAATCCCAATTTTAATCAGGACGTCCGTATACGATCAGAAGCATCGTATATAATCAAAAGACGGAAGGAGGACTTAACGAACCTGGGGCGAGATTATTAGCCATCGCAGGAATGGAATTGCAGAGATTGAAGTTTAATGAGAGAGCAGAGTATGCAAGAAGAAATGGAGAGAGAGAGAGAGAGAGAGAGAGAGAAGGTTCGGTGTTGGTGCAGTGTAGTTGTAGGCTTATTAATAAAGGAGAGGAAGGAACGAAAAAAGAAGGGAAGGAGAGGGAGTAAATTTGCGATTGAGTCGGCTGATACTCCAAATCAAAAGCTGTTTAAAAGAAAGAAAGCAAACAAGCCATATGATAATTTGTCGGAATTTTTATGGGGCGGTATTATTCACATGTCTGTTTTTATTTTTTATATATTTTTCTTCATTTTCTATCGTTGAATCGATTAATTAAAAATAATCACAGGGTAAAAATAACATGGATGTATGAAAAATAGAAATAAGCGTGTGAATAGCATCTATTTTTATAATAATTCATATCACATCCTCAACTTATTCTTACCTGTTTTGGCTTAAATCTTGTCTACCTTTTTTGTATAATTATATTAATCACGCGTATATTCAATTCACGTGTTAAATATAAGAACCAGTTGATATTTTATAACTTTATAATAAGTCGAATATAAAATTTTGACCTTAAAAACAAATAATAATTTTGTAATAATTTAAATCACAATAATAAAAATCAAATTTGAGTGCAGATAAAGAGCATATAGCTCTAATCAACTTTACATCTAAATTGTTTAGTCTTCCCGACCCTTGGAAATGGTGGATAACCGTGGCTAGCCACCAGTTGTCCTCCTTTTTCAAAAAAAAAAAAAAAAATCAATGTTACATTTTAGTATCACTACATATCAACTCATGCATTAGCTGATTAAAATGTATATTACTTTCTCACCTTTAGAGTTTTTTTTATATTATCAATCTTGTAATTTTAAATTACGAAAGAAGATTCGAATATCAGTGCAAATTGTGAGCATATAACTCTAATCAATTTATCTACGCTCATATTTGCTTTTTTTTTTTCAAAGTGTATTTTTATACTTCAATATATTTACATTAAGTCAACAATAATGATCAACTATAGATAATATATTTTACACTAAGACTAGAAAATATAGACAAAATAACATAATAATCAACAATAACAATTTTGACATCGAACTTGTGATGTACAAAATCAAACTTAAAACATTTCTCCTAAAACAAAAAATATGTCACTAAACTATATTATCAAGTGGCACTATTTTCTGAAGTTTAGTATCACTACATATTTATCAACTTATATGTGAACTCGCGTGATCATATTTTATGAAGACAAAATAATTGTTGGTCTATTTCTAGACAACAAATAGAACAAAATAGAAGAAAAGTCTACGTGTAAATTATTCTTATATTAGAAAAGAACAAATTTAAAGTAATTTTTAATCTTTAAATAATTAATGTATACTTGTATGTATCCTTCGTATTATATGGTAATGTATAATATTTTGTCTTTTGAGCCACGTCGGTCTTGAAGGGTCCGAGTGGAAACTGATTTTCCTAGAAAACTTTGAATCCTTTTATATATAAGTTATATAGCACTTTACGAACAACTACAGTAGGCAGCTGGTCGATTGTCCATATGCGAGATCACATGAATATATTTTTGGATAATTACATTTTCTGTCTTCTCATGTCTTCGTTCAATTTAAATTCATAATTTTTATGATTGGTTTTTTTAATCAAAATGGTTTTTGAAATTGGAATGATTTCTAGAGTTGGTTTATGAATTTATCTACCATCAAGCATTTTGATTATTTCGTAAAAATACTTATTAAATAAGGATAAAAAAAAAAAACAAAAACACCCTTAATTTTTGTCAAAATATTTGACCCATTGTTTATTAAATTGAGAGTATTATTGTCAATTGAGTTCTTATTTAACAGAATCTTTCACATAATGACTAAAATGATTTATGGTGGACAAATTCAAGACCATTTTTATCGATTTCAAATAGGAAAATTTTATTTGAACTCATGTAACATCTTTTTACATCCAACTTACTCTCTACACCCATATTATTATTAATTAAACTATCTGACACACCCCGACCAAGATCAGGGCATGCTGGCCGTCACGTGAGAGTAACATAACCATTTGCACAGTGCGGAAGCTAAGAATAATAATAAAAGTACGAATAAATAAAAACCAAGCTATACACTGAGTAGATAACATACATGTGCAAGCATAAGTGTGAAAAATAATATTCAGAGCACAGAAGACCTAGTGCAGTCCAGAGGAACAAACACTAACGAAACACACCCAGAGGTGATCCAACACTGGTGATAATCTGTCAGATATGCCGAGAATTCCTCGAGAGCCACCAAAAGCGCAATCCAAACTAGAACCTGGAGGGGCGCAAAACAGAAAGTGTGAGCGGAAAGAAACAAAGCTTTTCAAAACCATTTCATTAACAAAGTTCTAACCCCTCGCCGTCAAACCTGTATAGTTTCCCAAAAAAATAGAATATGTACACATATAGAAAACATGCTCAGAAATATGCCCCGTCGAATGCCTCTACATAAACTGTAAGTAACCCAGGTAATGTCAATCAATGCAATGTAATATGTCAGCCGAAGTCACCTAACGTGACCTGTACGGCTGAATCTAGAGCTCAAATCTCCAACTCACTAACTATACCTGCACACGAGTCGGAACCACCTAAAGTGGTTTGTACGATAGGACTGAGTGTAAATAAATACGCTCAAGTGCTAAGATCACGTGAAGACTGGGCGAATAATCGCAGGTCACCTACGAGTCGGAACCACCTATAGTGGTCTGTACGACAAGACTGTGCACCTAACTTGGATCCAAGATGAGCGTGTGGTGCGGGAGGTGAACATCATGTGAATGACTGTGCCCTACTCTCGGCGGGAGCACTAACACCGGGGGTGCAGGTTATGAGCTCTCTATGCATCTCATATCACTACTAATCACAAACATAAACCATAACTTACTTGGCACTTACATGTGCGTCCGTAACACCAAACATACATATATGCAACTACTAATGCATAATTAAATAGGCAAACGCAATGCATGACATTTAAAACATATAAACGTTTCATTTCATTTTCTGGGAAAACCACAAGTATATAGGTATATACGGAAAACCAAAAGCCCACTCACTGGTATATAGAAGGGTCGTAACCCCCTTGGCTCAAGTGACTGCGCTTGTCCTCGGGATAGGTCTCACCTATATGCGAAACAACTATAAAAACGTTAATTTTAAAGCACATAACCAAAACTAGGTAATAACTTCTCATACAATGCTCAAATAGGGTGTATGAATACACCAACGTGATCTACTCAACCTCACGAACATCCTCATATTTTTAAAATAATTTTTCGACGCCTCACGCGCAGGCACGTGCCTGGCACACGGACGGCGTCAGTTAACGCCGTCAGGAATATTCCGTCCAAACTGACGGAATATTCCGTCGTCTTCTCCGGCTAACCTCCGGCATCATCATCGTCGCCGGAAAACTGGAAAAACTTCAAACCTTCGTTTCTCACTCATTTTCATCCAAATTTCATGAAATTGGTACCAAAATGAAGCTTACAACTAGTAAAACAAAACCTTACCGCTTTCAAGCACTAAAACCAACGGAATCTCGTCGGAAAAACTTCACAAAATCCGGCCAAACCTGCAACTCACAATCCCGACGTCCAAAACCTTCAAACGAACCACCCCGAGCTTCCTAAGGACCTCACCAAGCTTCCTATAGCCCTGAAATTCCCAAAAACACATGATTTTACGTGTGCATGAACAGTGACCAAATCGGGGATCTCGAGTTCGACGTGAAAACAAAGGTTTCCTTACCTGAAATGAGTATCGTTGAACTTGTATGGACCTCACGAACACAAAGGTATGATTTTCTTCCTTGATCCGTAACGTTTTCGAGTGATTTGGTTCTTATCCGTACATAGGTGATGAAGAAAAGGGAGAGAGAGAGATACGGGACAGGGCAGAGGATGAGAATGAGTGTGGGTGTGTGTGTGTGGTCCAAAAGAAGCCAACCAAAACCCCAAACAACCACACAACGAAACAAAAACACTAGGGGCAAAACTGTCATTTTACCCCTACGGTACGAAAAATCCGGAACGGACTGTCACACTATCAATATCTACTTAAACCCAAATTTAATATATCTAAACTACCCTCACAAACCCAATTTAATATATTAATTTATCTATAGAGCCATTTAAAAACTAAAACTCCGAATCACTGTCCTGCAATTCATTCAAAGTGTGCTTTATCCGAATTGGATTCCCATTGTTCTTATCCCATTGCGGCTTCATAAAAAATACCTATTCAAACTCACTCACTCACTCCCACTACCACAGTAATTAAACTCTACTCCATAACTCAAAATCATTTTATAAATACACATACAGTAGTAATGATAATTATATAAAGACATAAATTATATACAATGGGTTCTTTTGTCTGGTTTGTATGTTTATTAAGCCCAAATGCTTAAGCTAGTATTAGGGCTATAGTGTCATGAGTTCTTCTAGACAATAATTGTTGCTTAGTGGCATTTCCAAGAATATATCCATTATGATTGCTCGCACAATTCATTTTCCCTCTTAAGGCCTGCGAGAGAGCGATTCCTCGATTCAAAGCCTTAGGCCCTCAGTTGTCTTGAGAATCGACGATGGATTTATTAATAAATTTTAGTTTCATTATTAATTTTATTTTGTATTTGATGGTAATTATGCAATAGGATAAAAAAGAAATTTCATATTTAAAATTTAAGCTGGGTGTAGAGATATGTTATATGGATTCAAATAAAATTTCCCTTTCAAATATCAAGGATCAAAGTGAGGAGTTATGTCAATCTCATACACAATTTTAGCTAAAAAGCCTTTATGATTGCATAAATGATTCATGATTTCGCACTAACATCATACAACCGTTAAGTCAATTTGTCCAATTTGATTGCTAATTTGTTTTTTTCCCACAACATCACTTAACGACCAATTTAACACATTGACTAACAATTTTATGACATCGGTACGAAATCATAAACTGTGATATGAAATTGAAACTCCAAATAAACCGTAAAATATTCTCTTTCCAAGCCAGAATTCGTCAAATCCAACTCATTGCAAGCTCTGATCTGACTCGAAACCCTTCATTTTAACAAAAAAACTTCACATTAGCATAATCCGTATTTAAGCCATGCAGCTAAAAACAACCAAAACCCTATATCCTGATTAAAGATATTACCTAAATGTATATGTAATTAAATGGAAACAAGGAAATGTTTACCATATGTGTAATCGTAAGGTAGGTCCTTCAGATGCAACATGATTGACTTTTGAAGGTTCCCTTACTTCTTGAAGCTGAAATTTCAACAGTATTCCATGCACCAAAAAATAGAAAAAATTAGCCATCAAATGTGGAGCATTCGAAATCATCACATGTTGAACGTTGAAAATTTATCATCACATGGTGGGATGGAAATTCAGGAATATAAACAATTTAAAGTACCTTACATTTGAGCTGTTTATTTATTTTTGCAAGATCTTTCTCCTGTCAATTTTTTCAAAATAATATCATATGATCTCAACTACTAATTGGAATTTGGAAGAGGAGAAAAATGAGAGAAAGCTTTCTTTTTTTTTCTTTTTTTATTTATTTATAAATTTAGAGTAATTTTGTTTACATACACAAAATTAATTATAGTGTTAAGGATAGAACTCGCTTGTATTTGAAAATTTTCTACCGTGTAACTGATTCAATACACTACTAGAAAACCCACTTACAAAGACTATTCATAGGCACATCTCCCTGCACTTATATTATAAGGTTCTTCACGAGATATACTCTCATCTCTCATAACATGACGTGTTATGTGATCAAAGAGATAAAGATGTTATGTGATCAAAGAGATAAAGAGAAAGGAATTACACAACATAATACACCTAAAAGTTACTTTATATTAAAGAATATATCGTCAATATGGTTAGTTTTGTATGCCTAACGACATTATTATTGGCCATTTAGTACTACGGTTTATTAGTATTTCTCTTCACTTATAAGTGAGAAATCTTATGTTCGATTCTCACCAAATGCAAATTTAGACTATATTAATGCTAGGAGGCATAGCCACTCACCCCACTCTCTTAGTGTAGATAATATCATTTGTTAAAAAAAAACATTATTATTGTTTAACTTTAAACCTTTCATCGCCCTTCTAAACTTGTAAAGGAGGTCAGTTGAACACATTGCAGTATTGCACGTCGAGCATGTCTCTAGTTCTCTTTAAGAAATTCTATGCACGTAGTTTTGACCAAATTTCAAGACAGAAGAACGAGAAGAAAATCTTATAATCATGATGTTAAATTCAAATTAGGATTCTCTTTGGATTTTTTTTGTGAGGATCCTGGAGATCCTCAAATCATGTTCGTTCATCGTATATTGTGCAGTCATAGATCATTTTAAATACTTTTATTTAAAATAAATATGAATATTACTTGATGAAAACTGATCGCACGATATACAATAAACAAACACAATTTGAAATTCTTCAAAGAAGATTCTCATAAAGATGATCCGGAAAAAATCCTCAAACTTCACGTCAGTTGGGCCAGGGGACACAGAAAATCGCATATGATATGTAGGAGGACTGGGATGCTAGCAATACATATATTTTTACCTTTTGGCGCAGTTCTTCTAGTTGATTATACGTCATCCGCGTCTGCATATACAAAAGCAGGAGGACAAAAAAGAGTACTGTTGGAACAATAACAATATAAAATAAAGGTGATTAGTATATTTATATGTTAATCCAAGATACAGAGAACAGGGTCTATAAATGGAGTTGATCAAGAAGCACAAGAAGAAAAATCAATAATATTGTACAGTGCCACAAAATTTATGCCCAATATTGTTGATTGATGTGAAGCATAGTCGTGATAATATAGGTGGTGCTTCGTTTCGCTCCAAGAAATCCTATATATACAATTATAAAAACAATTGACACTATAGAGAGTAGTCTAACTACGTACTTACAAGCACAATGTCTTTTTTTTTTTTTTTTTTTTTTTTTTTCGGATGTAAGATTCATACAACATTCTACATTTCTTTTTTATTCTTGGTCAAAATCTAAAGGTGTCTTTACCTTTCAAAATATCATTTTCCGTCTTTCTAGCTAGATTGTATTTTTACAAGTGATCAGCCACCGGTAGATGAAGACGATCGAGATGGCATGCTCAATCGTGGTAAAACACTTTTGAATCTTTAATAATAAACATGTATAACATGCAAGACTTTGTGCAAATTAAGAAACCTGAGCTAGTTCTGAGTGTGCATGTGTGTATAATGCTACATTTTGCTGGTATACCTTTTGTTGTCTAGTTTTTGAGAGAGTTTTGTCAAGTTGTTTCTCAAGAATAAGCAGTTCTTTTAGGCGAAGCGTTTCCAGATCTTTTCCATGTTAGAATTCCTCTATCCCACATCGGCCAGAAGGCTTGAGAACAAACCATTTAAATAGAATTATCCTACTCTAACTAACACCGAAGCCTTTTGTATTAAAACCCCACACCTGGTGGATTGAGCAGGTGGCCAAGTGGGGACAGTATCGGTGTTGTTGGAGTGGGCCCATGACCTGTCTACCTGAAATTTAAGATGGTACCCAAGCCAAGGGACGAGCCCGTACATCTCTAACTAACACTAAGGTCTTTTGTATTAAAACCCCACACCTGATGGATTGAGCAGGTGGCCAAGTGGGGACAGCATCAGTGTTGTTGGAGTGGGCCCATGGCCCATCTACTTGAAATTTAAGATGGTACCCGAGCCAAGGGACGGGCCCGTACATCCACGTGAACGGATGTGGATCCCTTTTAACCATGCATGAATGGGTGAGCCCCGACTTGGCTCCACGTAGGCCAAGAGATGCCACTTGAATGGGTGGGTCCCCATTGGCCCCGCGCGAACGGGTGAGCTTCGGCTTGGCTCCACATGGTTGTCGATGTGTGGAACTTCACGTGTGACCCATAAAATGGGGCCTCACATGCAGGGGCGTGTTGGAATTCCTCTGTCTCACATTGGCCAAAAGGCTTGAGAACAAGCTTCTTATATAATATTACCCTACTCTAACTAACACTAAGGCCTTTTGAATTAAAACCCCACACCTGACGAATTAAGCAGGTGGTCGAATGGGGACAGTATCAGTATTATTAGAGTGGGCCCATGGCCCGTTTACCTGAAATTTAAGATGGTATCAAAACCAGGGGAGGGGCTCGTACTACCACGTGAACGGGTGGGTCCCCTTTGACCCTGCGCGAATGGGTGAGCCCCGACTTGGCTTCACGTAGGCCAAGAGATGCCACGTGAATGAGTGGGTCCGCATTGGCCCCGCGGGAATGGGTGAGCCCCGGCTTGGCTCCACATGGTTGCCGATGTGTGGAATTTCACGTATGACCCATAAAATATGGTCTCACGTGTGGGGGAGTGTTAGAATTCACCTATCCCACATCGCCCAGAAGGCTTGAGAACAAGCCCTTTAAATAAAATTACCCCACTCTAACTAATACCGAGGCCTTTTGCAATAAAACCCGACACTTGACTGATTGAGCAAGTGGCCAAGTGGAGACAGTATCAGTGTTGTTGGCGTGGGCTCATGGTCCGTCTACCTGAAATTTAAGATGGTATCAGAGTCAGGGGATGGGCCCATATATCCACGTAAACGGGTGGGTCCCCTTTGACCCCGCGCAAACGGGTGAGTCCCGACTTGCCTCCACGTAGGCCAAGATATACCACGTGAATGGGTGGGTCCCCATTGGCCCTGCGCGAACGGGTGAGCCCCGACTTGGCTCAACGGGGTTGCCGATGTGTGACCTATAAAATAGGGTCTCACGTGCAGGGGAGTGTTAGAATTCATCTGTCTCATATCGACCAGAAGGCTTAAGAACAAGCCCTTTAAATAGAATTACCTCACTTTAATTAACACTGAGGCATTTTGTATTAAAACCCCACACTTGACGGATTGAGCAGATGACCAAGTAAGGACAGTATTGGTGTTGTTGAAATAGGCCATAGCTTGTCTACCTGAAATTTAAGACTCCAAGCAAGTGCCTAAATATGTGGGAGTAAGAATTGATTGTATGTTTGAAAAAATGGCACAAAAGAACAAATAATATGATTGATTAATAAGTTGAATCTGATGATATTTTATGTATACCTCTATGAACTTTGAAGAGACTATTGTTTGACCTTTAATCTTGAGACCTCTTGGTATAGTTTCTGCATTAAAAAAAATAAATGATTAAGAAAATATTGATCGCATCAAGAAAAGAATGCCTTTCATTCAACAAGACCACTATAGCAAAAAGGGCACTAGCTACTGATATGGATCAGTCCCTATACTATGTAGCAGGATCGGACTTCACACCAATCGGACTTCACACCTTAATAAGGTTTGCACCACAGCAACTATATGGATCTTTAAGTTCAACACACTATAATTCTAGGGTGCGTTTGTTGCACCGGACTGTCTCGGACTGGACTAGTTGCTGGGACTAAGCTGGACTGGCTTAGACTAGACTAAACTGGACTAATTTAGTGAAGCGTTTGATGCAGTGTTAGACTATAAAACCGGATAATAAACATACTATAATATTATACTATTTAATGCATATATTATAATATATTATATTATTTAATGTATGTATTGTAATATTTTATATTATTTGATGCATACATAATAATATTTTATTATTTATTCAACCTTTTAACCTTTTTTTCTCCTGGAAAACTATCACTCTGTGGAATCATCTCTTCTTTCCTCCTTCTGGCTCCGTCCATTTCTTCTTTTCTCCCTCATTTTCCTGCACAACGCAGGTGTGAAGCTCATCGCAAATCCTTCAAAAACAAGCTCATCATCTTCACCCTCTTGCCGCCATTAAGCATCTCCACCTTCCTCATCCTTTTTTCTTCCAAAAATTTTCAGATCTCTCTCTTCCATCTAATACATGCGTTGGCTTCTCTGCCTACAAAGCCATCTCGGAATTTTCTGGCACGAGGTTGACTTTGAATTTGGTGGTTGGATTTGGTTGTTGTTATTGTGTTTCGTTTTTAATTTTTTTTTTAAATTTTGTGGTTGGATTTGGAGATTTAGGCAGCGGGTGAGGCTTTTGTTTCAGATCTGGGGGATGGGCAAATGGTGTTACAGAGAAGAACGCTTGCAGACGATGTAGTATGTAGACGATGCAATGGGCAAACGAAACAGATTTGGGGACGGGATTAGCAATCCCATACTTATCGGGGATCCCCGCTAAGACGACCTAGCGAAAGACTTAGTCGGCGCGAGTCCGACTTAGTCTCATTAACGGTAGTCCATGTTCGCATCAAACACTAGCTAGCAATCCCAGCTAAACCAGTCCAATCCAAGGAAGTTTAGTGAAGGCAAACAAACTCCCCCTATAGTGCTAGGTCTCATTTATATCCAAGTTTTTTTTTTTTTTTTTTTTGAACAAACAATATTATCTACACGAGGTGGGGGAGTGGGTTAAGTCTCACAATAGACTAGCAATAATGTGGTCATAGGTATGTGTTGCAACTGAAACGACGTATATTGTATTAGAAAAGTTTGGTTCTATCCACACACATTTTTTTACCTCTTACACACTCTAGTTAATTTATGTCCTTTGATCCTCTACAATTCATTTGATCTGACAGCCGAAAATTAAAAATTGTGTGCAGAAGGTAAAAAAGGGTATGTGAAAATTTTGGTTTACCTGGCATTACCCATAACCAAAAGACTACATCTTAACCGACTTAACAAACAATAAATCAATCATAATTCATACTAAAATAATATGAAAGTATTCAAATTTCTTAGCCTACTAGAAAACCCTAATACATAAATACCAAAAACATAAAAATATACAAAATTGCTTGGAGTGGCTTGATTTTAATTAACTAGGCAGGCTGAATATATAAAACCAAGCAACATTCTTAGGATATATATATAACTCAGTCAGTAGACGCTCATACCACCAGCACATGCAAACACAAATGCAAATAGAATTTTATCTGACCTCCTTTTATTTATTATTTTTCTTTCTTTTGTCAACACTTATTCAAACTTTGTTATTATTACTTTTCTTATTTCTACAGCATGGTGCCATGTACCAACATAAATCTTTATATATATATATATATATATATTATTTATTTATTTATTTATTATTTTGACCAAATGATGCCATGGACCATTCAAATTCCTTTATATTTTTTTATTATTTTTTTCGTAGGGTGCAGTCAACACCACACATTTCCAAACTTTTTATTTTTTATTTATTCACATGTGCCTTACCATTCCATCAATCCCCATTTTCTATTATTTTTCTTCTTTCTCTGTCAATCTCGAAACGCAGGGCTAGTTGGGTTGTTGTGGAGGTTGCCCAAATTCAATTCAATCCAAAAGGCTACCAGAGACTGACGTTGTTCTTGCATGACCCAGGGAACATGGCATCGCGAAGCAAGAACCTCCATATAGAGACATAAATGACAACGGGGTTGATGGAGGCACAAGAGAGAGAGGCCTGTGTGGAGTCAGTCCTACCATCACCATTTCAGACAACTGAGGATTCATGGGAGTCCTCAAGATCCGTCGAAAACAACATGATATGGGTTTTTAAGTTTGATGAGATTCTTCTGGATCTTTGGAAACCAATTATCAAGTACGAGTTTTCTCATCTTGTGACGACTACAGGTCGTAAAATTTCAATTCTCACCGAAATTCGGTGGGATGCTTCTGGCGCGGTGGGAGAGACACAAAATGGACATACCTTTTATTCTGTGAGATTTTAGCTGACAGGGGTGAGAGATAGATAATGCTTCACCTGATTTATGGTGTTGTGCTTTCCATTGACATGAGAGTTTCTCGTTCTGATAACGTGTTGTAAAATTGACGGTGTATATAATGGAATAAATATAACAAGACACAAAATTTATGAGGTTCCTCTACAGTCAGTGTGACTGGAGTACATCCTTGGAGCAGCAGTCGTGCTTTCATTATAATTTAGAATAATAACAGTACAAAATAACTCTCTCTATTATCTTCTCTCATCTTCCTCTCTTTTCTCTCTTCCTCTTCCGTGAACCTTGTGGTTTCTATGTGTTTGCTCTCATCCTTAACATTCCTTTTTATAGGCACAGATGATAATGCTTGTTGCCAGCTAAGCTACAATGTTCTAAAATGGTTGATATAGTCATCCATTACATCATTTAATGGTCAACCACCAATGTTTACAACAACAAGAGAATTATAAGAAACCAAGTTTTTGTAAATTGGTGTTATGGTTTGTGGTCACTTTCTAAGGGATCGAGAAAGGGAGTGAGAGAGGGGAATGATGACAAGTTCAAGGATACATGTCGGACTGTGGACATCGTACTTGGCATTTCCCAGTGATAAAACAGTAGAAATGCCCTACCATGTTGCAATTTTACTGTAGTCCAAGGGGAGGGGATCAGGTGTGGCTCTAAGCCATCACTGGTAATCCTAGTGGACATCATTATTGGTAAAGTTAAACCTAACTTTAACCACCCTGCAATAGGACCTCGACACATAGTACAGCTCCTAAACGCTTGACCGCACAAGAAGCTTTGGGTTTTGGCCAGTAGCCGGTACACAAAGAACTTTTTGGCTGAAGTCGACCTGCCACAAATTTTTCTTTAAATGTGTCATTTGCTAAGAACCTAAATCCTATCCAGATCTAAAGATCCTGAGCTTAAGGATCTTTTGATCTGGATCATTGAAATTTGATCCAACAGTTACAAACATGAGACTTCTTTTAAAAGTTATAATAATTGTAGCCGTTAGATCAAATTTCAACGGTCTGGATCATTTGATACTTAGGCTCAGAATCTTTAGATCCGGAGAGGATTTGGGTTCATTTGCTAACTCATTTTACACTTTTATGCTAGAAAAGTAGAAATTTCTCATTCAAATTCACTCTACCAACTGTTTAATTTTATGGAACTTTAACGAAAAGCTCTCAGTACTGTTCACTTTAATGAAAAACCACATTTTTACATTAAAAATTCAATCATGGTACTATTCATTTTACCCTTTATTTTGTCCTCATCGTTAAAACTCAAAGTTTTCAAGCCATTTTCATTAGTTTTCCATTAATTTTGTCTTATATTATGAGAACCAACTTGCTAATTTGAAAAAGTGGCAATTGAGTTGCTACCTTTGTTGGATTGCGTATTTCCTCTGTGTTATAGCAAATCTAGCTTTGTCATCTAATTGTTACCTCACTTGAGATGCACTTAGCTTCATTGTTAATGTCTTATAAAAAAATCTTAGGTATTCTGGATGTTTTATCCGTTAAATATTTTGATTTTTATATTTTTGAACCATAATTTAATGATTAAAAACTCAAAATACCGAGTACTTTAGAGAACCCAAGACAGTCCGTTGCTTTATATATTAATTTCCTTTTCCATTAGTGGCAAATTCTTTTGTTCAAGTTTTAAGTGGCGGTTAAATTAAGGGTTACCTGTCAGAGTGATTTATGTGTGTTTATTTCTAATGCTTTTACACATAATTATTTGATAAAATCACATCGCAAATAAAGCATTTTAAACTTGAAAATGGGAAAAACTTTGCTGACTTTGTAACGTGAAACACAGTAAGGAATTTCACAAGTCACAACTGATAACCGGCTCAATGCTATCCTATTGGCTTTCTTGGGTATGTTAGACCAATGTTCTTTGCTATAATAACAAATAAAGAAAAACAGTGTGATTTTAATATAATTAAAATTTTAGATTTAAGTACTAATTAAATACACGTGTATGAGAAGAAGTGTAAAAAATTAAAATAAAAAGACAAATAAGGTTGTTAACATTTCTTCTTAATTCAATTGGGCTTTAGTTTGGGTCATCCATTTAATCTTCTTTAATCGGTTCAATGCAATTTTGGTATCAATAGGTGAGTAACCTTTTTTTGATGACTTGATTACCTAAAGAACATAATTTTTCGCCGAAATAATCTATAAGATTGACATAAATTTTCACTTTATTCTTAAAATTGAAAATTGATTAAAGTGATTCTGGAGTTTGTCTACTATGAATCATTTTGATCATTCTGTGAAAAATCTCTGTTAAATGAAAAAGCAAGTGGAGGGTTGTTTGGACAAAAATACCCTCAATTTAATAGAATTTTTTTTCACGGAATAACAAAAACGATTTTCAATGACATAGACAAAGTGGAGAATTTCTATCCAATGAGGCATGAGTAAAAACCGAAGACCTCATCAACTTGAATATTGAACCACATGAGCATCCTCTTGTTGAACATTAGATTACATAAAAAGCTCTATTTTTTATTTTAGGAACAATGATGTATTTACATTAAAAGGTAAGAGGAATAAATTGATTTTAAACTCATCATCCATGAAACTCAAACTTGAAACATTTCATTTAAGTGTAAAGGAATACATGTTGTACTAAGTAACGAAAAATACATGAATTTCTTTTATCTTTTTGTGGTTGCAAATCTGAAGTATCCTTTCACTCAAAGGTATACGCTAGTAGCTGTCGCAATCAAAAACCGTGAAAGTGATTACATCCTTCATTTATACCTGATCCTAAATATTAAATTTACACCCCCGTATTCAATTATATACCGTAGGGGTGTAATATCCACACACCTTATTTTACTTCTCACATATTTTTTGAATTTTCGGTCATCAGATTAGATGAATTGAAGATTATCAATAGACATAAATTATTAAAAAATGTGTAAGAAGTAAAATAAGATTTATGGATAGGACATCCCTATACCGTACAATATCCCGAGAAAAGTATGAAAAAGCGATCCCACACTTCAACTTCACACGATGACGCAACTCTGTAGATAAGTGTTACGCAACGTACATGTGGCAAACATGGATTTTCTAAACTTCCATGCATCTGTCAGCGTATATACACTCCTCAATCTTCCCCTAACATCTTCTTCCTCTCTCTCCACTTCCATGCATCTGTCAGCGTATATACACTCCTCAATCTTCCCCTAACATCTCCTCTCTCTCTCTCTCTCTCTCTCTCTCTCTCTCTCTGCCTCTGAAACACAAACTCAAGAACAATGGCACTTTCTCTCAGATTACACAACCTTCTTTCCCCAACCTTCAGACCCAAAACTTTATCATCATCATCAAATGCCACTCTATCTCCTCCAAACCCATCTCTCTCACTCCTCTCCTTCTCTCCCCTTCCACACCTCCCACTCAGAACCTCACACTCCCTCACCATTATAGCCGCTTCCTCCTCCTCTTCTTCCCCAACCACGGTTGCTGATCCACAGGGCATCAAGGTATCTCACTCAATTGTATATTGCACATTAATTTCTATTTGTGTGTTGCAATATGTGTCCGTGTGTGAATGCGTTTTTCTCTGTCAATCTGTATTGGTTTTGACTTCTGGGTTGATTTAACAAATGGGTTTTTTTTTCTTTCTTCAGATTAATTTGGTTCCCACTAAACCAATCGAAGGTCAGAAGACTGGAACCAGTGGTCTCCGAAAAAAGGTTGGTTCTTGAATATTTTAATTTATGCCCTTTTGGCCGTTCGAATGGACTTTCTGTAATCTAAATGGAGCTAAATTAAACAGCTTTTCCCTACATTGTGTTGGATATTTGGGCTAACTGTTGGATAATGGCCAAATGTTTCCTTGTTTTGTGGCTTGTTTTGTGGCTTAAATTGCTCCATGTTTTGTGGCTTTTTCAAAGCCATGTTTTGTGGTTTTTTCAAAGCCATGTTTTGTGGCTTTTTCAAAGCCATGTTTTGTGGGAGAAGGCTTGGATTAAGAAAAGCATAAAAAGAGAGCATTTGGCAAAACAAGAGAGAGGGATGTAAGAGATGTAAAGCATCCAAAGAGATGATGAGAGCATTTGGCTCTACCATGGGTACGGGTGAGAGAAATCAAGAGAGCTAGAGTGAAAGATCTCTTGTGAAAGAACTCTTGGGGTAGAGTGAGGCTCTTCGGAAAATTCTGTGAGTGGGTGTACAAGGGATATGGGATTGGATTATGTCGATTTAACTCATGTATACTTGTACTGTTATTCTCATAGTGAAGAGCAATATCTCTCCGGGGACGTAGGCAGTTTTTTGCCGAACCTCGTAAATTTCTCTGTGTCTTTATTTCTTGTATTTTATTTTGTTCAACTGTGTGTGATTTTTGGTGAGGTTGTAATCTGAATCTCGGTTCCGCACTAACGAACGGGCCAAGGCACAACAATTGGTATCAGAGCATCGTTGGGGGCTTTGGTTCGTTGGAGGTCCAGATTTGTTGTTCACCATGGAATTTTCAGTTGAGCAGTTTAAAGGGAGAGGCGGTTTTGCTCTTGGTAAAGGAGAGTAATGGAAGCCTGAAGAAATGGAAGCCGTGTTTAGGGATGCTTGGATCAACTGCGAAAGTTGATGTTGAGGAAGAAGACAAAGGCCTCTTTCTTCTTACCTCACTTTCAGATTTGTACGAGAACCTTGTGAAACTTTACTGCAAGGAAAGAAACAGTAAGTTTGGAGCAGGTGCAAGCTTCTTTGGTGTGGAATGATACACAAAATAGACCATGGATGATGGTGGGCACAAGACTGCTTAAGTTATTCAAGGTTGAAATCATGGAAGAAAATTGGAAAGAGGATCTGAGAGAGACAGCAGGTTCAGATCCTGTTCCGGAGGCAAGGGTCCACAATGCTACGGGTGCAAGGCCGGGTTAGCAAGTTTGTGGTGGAAGACTTTGAGTATGCCCTCTAGGTACTCGAAGCAACACTTCTCCTGGTGATGTTTAGTCTCAAGTGTTGCAGGGGTTTTGCAGTAGGTGGAGCTATGGGATTCACAGGTGATGAGAATGTCCTGAGGTAGGAGGAAGTGTGGGAATTTTGTCTGGCTCGATGGGTTGTTGCTGGAAATAGGCGCGCTGACGAGTTTCCAGGTTGCAGACAATGAAGAGGAGGAAAACCTGTTGGAGGAGACGAGGATGTGTTGAGATCCTGTCTGAAGCTAAATGGTGATTTTTAGCTTGCAGCAGCTGCACATGCATTGGCAGTAACTGAATCGGAACAGGACCAACGAGGTTGATTCAGAGTGTGCATGCTGGTACGTAAGGCCAATGGACTTTGGTACAATTTGGCCAAGGTGGAGATTGTTGGATAATGGCCAAATGTTTCCTTGTTTTGTGGCTTGTTTTGTGGCTTGTTTTGTGGCTTAAATTGCTCCATGTTTTGTGGCTTTTTCAAAGCCATGTTTTGTGGTTTTTTCAAAGCCATGTTTTGTGGCTTTTTCAAAGCCATGTTTTGTGGGAGAAGGCTTGGATTAAGAAAAGCATAAAAAGAGAGCATTTGGCAAAACAAGAGAGAGGGATGTAAGAGATGTAAAGCATCCAAAGAGATGATGAGAGCATTTGGCTCTACCATGGGTACGGGTGAGAGAAATCAAGAGAGCTAGAGTGAAAGATCTCTTGTGAAAGAACTCTTGGGGTAGAGTGAGGCTCTTCGGAAAATTCTGTGAGTGGGTGTACAAGGGATATGGGATTGGATTATGTCGATTTAACTCATGTATACTTGTACTGTTATTCTCATAGTGAAGAGCAATATCTCTCCGGGGACGTAGGCAGTTTTTTGCCGAACCTCGTAAATTTCTCTGTGTCTTTATTTCTTGTATTTTATTTTGTTCAACTGTGTGTGATTTTTGGTGAGGTTGTAATCTGAATCTCGGTTCCGCACTAACGAACGGGCCAAGGCACAACACTAACAATTGAAGGCTGATTCTTTTTTGTCGAAAAATGTAATTTGTTTTTTCTAGGTGAAAGTTTTTCAGCAAGAAAATTACCTTGCAAATTGGATTCAGGTATGAATACTTACACTGGTTTTGTGTTGAATTCATCTTTGGTTTTAGTGCATTGTGGTTTTGAATGTCATTTCGAATTTTCTGTTGCGTAGGCTTTATTTGATTCATTGCCGCCCGAGGATTACAAGAATGGGTTATTGGTGTTAGGAGGTGATGGTCGTTACTTTAATCGTGAAGCTGCACAGGTTCTTTACCAATGTTTCATTCTTTATTTTCGTAAACAATCAAAGCTGCGTTTAATTTTGCAGTTTGCTTTTACTTTCTGTTTCCATTGATGCTACAAATCCTATGTCTTCGTTAGCGATTATCTTTGTGGATCTACAATGCAGATTATTATCAAAATTGCTGCCGGGAACGGTGTTGGGAAAATTTTGGTTGGCAAGTAAGTGTCTTGGTTGGCTGATATTTCCAGTGGTAGTACCTTTTATGATTGTTTTAATCTTGTGATTCTTTTGATGCTCTTCTATGTACTGCATTTCGGCTTTAAATATATGAGTCAATGATGAACTTTGTGATGCAGGGAAGGAATTTTGTCAACACCTGCCGTTTCTGCAGTAATCAGAAAGAGGCAGGCAAGCTAGCGCTGCTCGATTTTTCTGTATTTCTGCATCTTGGCACATCTTGTTTAATTGGATTTATTTGTCCCTTGTCTTGTTTCTGATTAATCAATTATTTTATAGGCGAATGGGGGATTTATCATGAGTGCAAGCCACAATCCTGGTGGACCTGATTATGATTGGGGTATTAAGGTGAGTTCTTATGCATACATAATTTAAAGAATGGATGGTGTAATGCAATCTGATAGGATCTAGTCTTCGAAGTTTCCATGTTTCAACTATTTTGTCTTGAATTTCTTTCAGTTTTGTGTTTATAAATTTCAATATCTCCCAATCCACTACTTCATGATATCTGACTCTTTGTTCACTTTCTAGTTTAATTACAACAGTGGCCAACCTGCACCCGAGTCCATCACAGACAAGATTTACGGAAACACTCTTTCTGTAAGTGCTGGCTTCATATGCATATTTGCTACATTTACTATCCTTCTATTCGTACTTGTCAAATGTGGCTAGTTTTTTCTTGCTTTCATGTCTTCTTCTGGATTCAATACAGATAAAGCTCTACTATTCAAAATTAACAATTACTTTGAAAAACAGATAGTTGACAATAGCAATCTCCAGTTGAATTTTGCCCTCCAGTTATATAACGTTGAAGCATAAGTTCCAAAACTCAGATTGCATCAAATTTCATGTGTTCTTAACTTCTTACTGTACGTTTCTATATTCGATTTAAGTTTGAATCATATAAGTACAATGCAGATCGCTGAAATAAAGATAGCAGATATTGCTGATGTTGACCTATCTACTCTCGGAGTAGTAAAGTATGAAAAATTCAGTGTTGAAGTTGTTGATCCGGTTTCTGATTATTTAGAATTGTTGGAGGTAGGAGACAAAAATCATGCATCATAAGAACTTTGAGATGAAAATTCATCCAGTTTGAAGACAACTAATTCTATGGGATTTTGTGCAGAACGTATTTGATTTCCAACTTATCAAAAGTCTTCTACAGTTAGACTTCCGGTATGTTAATCTGACGTCTAGCAATGACTCTTTTGTATGCTAGTTTATTTCACTCTGGATATAGGTTTAGAACCGGGAATTTGTTAGTAATTAGGAATCACTTCCTATTCATTTGTGCCATGCTTCAGTGTAAAGTTTTTAAACTCATAGAGGGTAATATCATGGTTTTTGAAATATTTCTTAATGACTGGAACTTTTCAGGTTTATGTTTGATGCAATGCATGCTGTTACTGGTGCTTATGCGAAACCCATCTTTGTGGATAAGCTCGGAGCCAGTCTGGTATGCTGCGTGTAGGACAACTTCAAAGTGATTATACTCTGCATGTTATCTAATGTCTGTATTCCTAACGAGAGGTGTTTGGCAAGCTGTGTATAGGATTCAATTTCAAATGGAGTGCCTCTGGAGGATTTTGGTCATAGCCATCCAGATCCTAATCTTACGTAAGAGTTTAGTAATTAAAGTTGTGTTGCCTTACTATTATACTAGGCCACTGCTAATTTTGACTTGTGTTGTCAAATAGTTATGCCAAGGATTTGGTCGACATTCTGTATAGCGAAAATGGACCTGACTTTGGGGCTGCTAGTGATGGTATGTTTGATGACTAAGGAGAGAGAATTTGTGTGAATGGATTTATGACTAAAGAGCCATGCTGTTTGGTTTAGTATGGAATGCCAAAGTCATACATTATACAGATTTCCATTATAACTGCCGCTTTAGAAGTTGCAATGGACGTATCATTGTGTTGAATGACAAAAATTTCATTTTTGATTAGGGGATGGTGATAGGAACATGATTCTTGGTAGAGGCTTTTTTGTTACTCCTTCAGACTCTGTTGCAATTATTGCAGCCAATGCCCAAGAAGCTATTCCATACTTCCGGAGGGGCCCCAAGGTCGTGCACCTTTATTTCCACTGTTATTTGTTTGCAGTGCGATTTTCTTGTAGAACAACAAGAAATGACTGTTTATTTCCTTTAATTATTTAGGGATTAGCTCGATCCATGCCAACAAGTGGTGCACTTGATCGTGTTGCTGAAAAATTCAAGCTTCCTTTCTTTGAGGTTTCATTCTCCTTGACTATTGTATTGATAGAAAATGTAGAAACATAATGTATTTGGTGCAGTTGTTTAATTCTACAAGAAGCTCTTCTAGTAACATATAACGTACCTTTTTCGGGCTCAGGTTCCCACTGGTTGGAAGTTCTTTGGGAATCTTATGGATGCTGGGAAGTTATCTATATGTGGGGAAGAGAGTTTTGGAACAGGTTCTGATCACATCCGCGAGAAAGATGGCATATGGTATTTGTCTAAATCTATACTTTAGGTGATCGTGGTGGTGCACATTTTTTCTGCATTAAACAAGATTTTCCCTATCTAGGCTTCTTAATAACAAAAGCTGTAATTTTCTGCTTAAGTTGCTTTCTTGAATCCTTTTGTTCCGTTACTTGATTTGGCACTTACTTGAAATATTGCTTTGTTTCTATTTCTATTTAGGCGTTTCTAACATCATACTTTGTTTCTGTATTTTTCTAATTCTATGCCTGACGCTTCAACTTCTTATTTTCATTGCTAAAGATATTTTCCCCATTCTATCACACGATCGATTATCACTTCTTTTGGTGTTAAGAAAAAGAATGGTCACTTGAGTAAAATGACTCAAGTATTTACCAATGACAGGGCAGTTTTAGCTTGGCTTTCAATCATTGCATATCGTAACAAAGACAAAAAACCTGGGGAGAAGTTGGTCTCTGTTGCAGACGTCGTGAAGGAACACTGGGCAACCTATGGAAGAAATTTCTTTTCTCGATATGACTACGAAGTGAGCATCACAACTGCATTCTAAATCATATTTGCATAATCAGTCAGTATTTCAGTTTCAGTTGTGGAACTTTGTGCAGTTCTCTAATCTTGTATACTTTACCCAGGAATGCGAGTCTGCAGGTGCCAACAAAATGATAGATTATCTACGAGAATTGATCTCTAGCAGCAAGACCGGTGACAAGTACGGTAAGTTTGTACCTCTCTTTTCTTGATACTATCGTGATCTTGGAGGCTGAAAGTTATCATCCCACAGGAAATTACATTCTCCAATTTGCTGATGACTTTACGTACACTGATCCTGTAAGTCCCATTACATGTTCTCCTTCCTCAAAATTGACTTCAAGCAAATGAATAGTTTGTTAGGTCATCTTGTTTAAATCCAATCTCATACAATTTTGCAGGTTGATGGAAGTGTGGCGTCAAAGCAAGGTGTTCGGTTTGTTTTTACAGATGGATCAAGGATCATATATCGCTTATCAGTAATAAACTTTCTTTCTTTACCTATTTTGATGACTTATTTATACTTTAATCTTCGGGACTTAAATCTTCAACAGAATGGAAGTATCTTACAATTTCATGTATCTGTATAGGGAACGGGTTCAGCAGGAGCGACTGTTCGAATTTACATTGAACAATATGAACCAGATGCCTCTAAACATGACGTGGATGCCCAAACGGCACTAAAGCCATTGATAGGTTAGTTTTTCTGTGTTTCTATAACGAAGCCTTACATACATTGTTACTTATTACTCCTTTTCTGGTTACGCTTTAGATTTGGCATTGTCTGTATCGAAGCTGAAGGAATTCACTGGAAGGGAGAAGCCCACAGTCATCACATGATCACAGTGACACCATGACGGGTCTCATCTTTCCAAGTGTTACCCTAAGCTTCACCGGAAGCAGCGCGTTTTGACGCAAATTCACCATGTTCAGTTTTGGTTTATGGTAGGTAGTCCCAGCTTTCTGGAAAGGAAACAAAAATAAGGCCTGAAGATCCTTGCATAATATGTTGAAGTATATGAACGTAAAAATAAAGATATTGATTCCTCGGTTCAATGTGTGATGCCTTTTCGGTTGTTCTTAAGAACCGATATGTGTTTAAATGGATAGATATATAGGCTCCATTATTAATCTCTAAGTGCGTGGAGAGACCTGAAAAGTCTCTCTCCCCGTTTTTTCTACCACATTACAATTGCAGAGAACTTAGAAATCGAAAGACAACAATCTCTTAGCAAGAGAAAGGCGCTGATACACGAGTAATATTTCATTAATCGAAACCCCACAGAACTTAAATGATTACAAATAATGTGATAAAATCTCTGAAGCCGCGAATTAAAAGTTAAAACAACAGACATGCACCAGCGCTCCAAACATGCATGGTTTTTTAATTGCAACACTGCATTATGTCGACCAATAAGGTCGAATGGACACGTAGTTACTAGCTAGTTCCCAATTTATAGAAGGCCAATGGAAAAGAAACAAAATGGGGGACCTTTGGAGGCATGTTTGTCTAGGACTTGTATCCGATCTTCCCAGGGACACGTGACCGGTGTTTGAGGACAATTGGAAAATAGTATCATTATTATTATAACAAATCTTGATTGACATTCATAGAGCAAACTGGAGTTTAAGTTCTTGTAATTTGTACGGTAGCGAGTGATTCAGATTTTTCTCGATACCTAAAACCATTCATGTCGACCAACTGTCAACCCTCTATTGCTCTCTTGACATGATCTATCATGCGATGAGAGAGATGAAGCAACGGACATTGATCATGTCATGTGAAGATAGAAACAAGACAGACAATGAAACGGCCGGGAGCAAGGGAGTTTCTCTTGTCGAGCTAGGGCGCATAATTTAGAAGGAAACATTAATTTCTACAAATTAAATACAACCTCATCTCAGTTTTTCCTTATTTCACTACTATAACACAAAACTATTATTAGACATTCTGTTATCGATAATCTAAGAGTTCATTTGGAGCCTAGAATTGGAATGAATTGTATGGTAACTCTTAAATTTCAAAGTATATTAAATGTGGAAGTCAATGATTTTTCATTTTGAGAGGATTGGAAGCAAAAATTAAAATAGAAGATTATGTGAGAATAATTAGCTACTCAAAGTAGGATATGGAAACAACCACCCTCAAACACAAAGGCAAAGGTTCCTATGTACACTTAGAAAGCCACCGCCGGAATATTAGACATGAAAGACAACATTAGACATGAAGGAAACTCATGTTGTCTAACCTTACTATACTTTAAGGATCTTGAAATAGATATCAAGTTTCCTTACTAAGTAATCCACCTTCTACCTTTTAAGTTAGACACAACTTTTTTTATTTCTTCCTTCAAGATTAAACTTTTGAATATAGTCATTCATCAAATCTAATCAAATTCTAGAAACCAGACAAGTTCATATGGAACCAGAATTCTTCACCCATTAAATTAAGAAAAATATCGGCAAAATCTTACCACTGCCTAGTATTTAGTATGCCAATGCCATCCCCATGTACTCTCTCAGAAAGGGAACGAGCAACCTTGTAACTATTGGTGTAGAGTTATCCCAATATGTCATCATGGTCTTCCCCTTTTGATGCATGATCAAATGGGAATTTGATTTACAATATTCTTATGAGTTATGACCAAGAAGCGTTAAAGGGTACTTGTCGTACGGGAGATCGATGCGATTGGTTCATCTGAAACTGATCGACGTCAAGTAATATAAAACATCTAATGGCAGGTTCCCAACCCTCTTATATGGGAGCCAACTGTCAAATTAAGAGTTGGTTTGGTATTGTTATATTTTAAAAAAAAAATTATTTATGCAGTAATATGAGAACAAGCAGCTGTGAAATAAAGTAGCAGAGTGTTTGGTAAACTTTTTTGAAAAAGTGTTTTTGAAAGAAAAACTTGAAAGAAAAAAAAGCAGTAGTGTTTGATAAACTTTTATGTAAAACAGATGTAAAAAAAATTGGTTTTTCAAAGCTGGGTTTTGCAGTTTTGTGTTTTTGGTTTTTTCACGTAAAACTGTAAAAAAAAAACTGAAATTAAATGTTTACCAAATATAAAATAGCTCTCAACTTTTTTTTATAACTACTTTTTTTTAGAATCATCTGTACCAAATTATAACTAAAACAAGCGAGAGACCACCATCTAGAATGGACTGTATTTGACATAATTTGTAAAAAGACTAGTATGCTATACCCTCCTAGGGTTCTCTCTCAAAGTGACATAATGACACAGCACGTACAACCGACTCTACACGGGACATTTGCTTTTACAACCCTTTTCTGTACTCTCCATGTAGTATCAACCACCCATCAAAAAGTTCGGCTTTATTTACTTTGTAGGGATGTGACACTTTTGTGGTTGCTTCTGCATGTTGCTGGTTGTATTGGAGTGAGGATCCTCGTTGGATCCTTTTTGGAAGAATTCCAAAAAGTCTTCAATTACATTTATTCATTATACATTATGTAATCAGTTTTTGTCAAGTATTATTTGTATTCAATTTTAAATAAAAAAAATTACAATGATTTCTAACCATACGATCTACGATGAACGAATGTAATTGAAGGATCCCCAGGATCCTCCTGGGTTGTATTGTACATGTTTTGCAGATACGGTTTCACGATTTTTTTCCACGAAAAGTTTTAGGCTTGTTAGTAAAAATATTTTTTAAGATTGACGTAATTTCTCACTTTAGTCTCTGACAATGAAAATTGATAGAAGTGGTCCATTAGTTTGTCCGCCGTAAATCATTTTGGTCATTCTGTGTAAAATCTGTCAATATCCTCGTTAAATTGTCATGTGAGCGACTCCATGACCACTTTTTTAAGAGTGTTTTTTTCAAACCAGCCCCTCTAGATTTTTCATGAAATAACCAAAATGATTTACGGTAGACAAACTCATGGATTACTTCTAACTATTTTCATTAACAGAGATCAAAATGAGAAGTTACATTAATATCATAAACCATTTTGACTAAAAAGCTAAATTTTTATGGTGTATTGAATGATAGAATACTCCGAATTTTTAACCGTGAGTAATAAAGATTTAACCCTTCTTTCATAGGGCTGAGTATGAGTCAATGATGGTTTTTTTTCCCGCCCCATTATACAGTACATTTCACGTAGGGAACTAATTTGTGGACATTATTTTTTTTCTTTTTATACACCTTTGTTTATTTGAATATATAAAAAAATTAAGAGACAAAAATAAGTGCAGAAGGATTGAAAAAAAAGTACACGTAAATTATTTCCCTTCATATCTACAAATATGTTAAACTGATGATTTTGATATGTGAAATCAAGTTATTGAAGAAGATTGGTCGCTTGTGCAGTCGGGTCCCTTTTGTTGTTTGTGTTTACTGGATGTGCTAAGGCTACAATGCTATAGGATATATTTCCTGCTTTAGTTCAATCTTCTGAGAAGGTGGTTCCCCCATTTCTAAATTTTAGACCCTAGCCAAACCGCATACATCAACAGCATTTCCCAAAGCAAACCGGCTTTACTCTCATTCAAAAGTTCAAAACCAAAATCAAGACCAGATTGTCCTTGCCCCCCCATTTCCTGTATGATCTGAATGTCCCAGCAGATCCACCAGCAAAATAATGGTACAGACAATGAGAAAAGTTAGCAACCTTTTAGTGGGAAGTAATGAGATCGGATGGAACTGTGTTGTCCTAATTGGGTCAATCAGTTTCATGGGATTACTCGATTTAGAAGAGAGAACTCGCGCGTTTGCCCCGCTTTACATCAGCATGACAATGTGACTACCCCACCATCATGTGAGTTGCCTTCACCCATGGCCCTTCATGTCTCAACCCTCTTTACCTCTTGACCACCTACTGTCTCCTGTCCTCTAGTGATGGCTTTTGGGATATTTTGGGAACCCTTGAAATTTAGGAAGATTTGGAAGCGCTGGGACAAATGTTAAGTTGCGGTCTTTCCAATTATACTCCTTTGATAAGTTTAGAATCCTTAATATCTCTATATATGTGTGTGCATGGAGAAAGTAGCTCGACTAACTTATAAATTTATGTAAGGGTTTTTTTTTTCTTCCTATTAATGTGTGATTCATTCTCAACATGTTTCTCACGTGTGAAAAATTTTCAAGCTTAGCACTTGAAGCATGTATGGTCGTTGGAGTTCACAAGTGGAATAACCTGGCTCTGATACCATGAAAATTTTGAAGTTCTACTATAAAATCAATTGGCAATGTGGTGAGTAGCCCAATTTACTTATAAGCTCATGCAAGATCCCTTTCCCATCAATGGAGGATTCCTTCTCAACATGCAATTCACGTGTGACGAATTTTCAAGTCAAATATAGACAACACAAACAGGTTGATGTAGAGCACATGTGACCGTTAGACTTCTCACATAGGACAACCTGACTCTAATAGCATGAAGGAAGTTAGAGTTCCACTATAAAATCAATTAACAATCTGGCTCTAATATCCTATAAGCTCATAGAAGGTTTCTCTTCCAATTAATATAGAATTCATTCTCAACATCTCAACTTGAAATGTTTGACTTTTTTTAATAATAATAATAAAATATTTCTTTGAATAATAACAACAAATATATTAACAATAAAAGTAATAATCTCAAAAGAAAAAGGCTAATATAGGAAGAAAAGTTCGACAACTAAAGCGTACAACATTCAACTAACAATTACGAAGTCCACAGCACCAAATGTAAGCGTAATCGATGGTTAAGTCCATACAATTCTAAATCACAAAAATTCTAAGTTAACCCATAATTCTAAACCTTGACAGTCACTACAAATTGAAGCAATGCTACTATTGATCTCACAATATTTAGACCTGGTTTGGTACTGAGGTGATTATGAAAAAAACTGGAAGCTGTTTTTGTGTTTGGTAAACACTCAGCTTCAGCTTTTTTTTCACAGTTTTGGATGAAAAAAAGCCAAAAACAAGAAGTTGCAAAACCTAGCTTTGAAAAACCGGCTTTTTTTTCACATCTGTTTTACATAAAAGTTTACCAAACACTCTAATACTGCTTTTTTTTTTTTTCAAAAGCACTTTTACAAAAAAGTTTACCAAACACTCTGCTGCTTTATTTCACAGCTGCTTATTCTCACAGCACAGCAGAAGCAGCTTTTTTTCAAAGCACAGCAATATCAAACCAGCTCTTAATCATAAGGAACATGTACAACTTGTGGACTTGTGGGCTCGAAATCGGTCTATCCCTTGTTCTAATTGCGCATAAAAGTCAACATTAATCATAATTTGAAAATCGCAGCAAAGTCTTTCAAGACGGAAGTCGGACAATGTTTATAAAAAAAAAGTCATATAAAAAATGATTTTGAAAGTGAAATTAGCACGAAAGAAGAGCAAGTACTCAACTCTGATTTAGTTCAGATAAAGTCACCACAAGAAATTATTTTCACCACGAAGGCCTACACGGAACGAAGAAAATACAGAAAGTAGAGAAGAATGAGGGTCGGAGAGGAAGCAGATGCACTACGTTTATTACCTCCCCTCCACTAGCGTCTAGAGTTTTCTCATATACTCTCTCTCTCTCTCTCTCTCTCTCTCTCTCTCTCTCTCTCTTTTCTTTATCCCCACCAATAATATTTTCAATTTAGCAAAATTTTAGATCTAAATGTTTAACTTGTTTAATAAAAAATTCTCGAAAAAAAAACACCGGTGATTAGCAACATAATTGTTGAATCATAAATACTACGGTTAGGACCACCCATAAAAGATATTTAAGGGATAAAGTAAAGGAAAGAGTTCACATTTTTTTATTTTATACAAATGATAGAATAATTTATACTAAATTCGTTTAAATTATATGAAAGGAATTCAAACACGGGAGCTCAAATAAATGGACAAATGCTCTTAACCAATTGAGATATTAGCCACTTAAAAAAAAAATTAACATTTGATCCATTGTTTAGTGCACCCTCCATAACATACAATGAATTAAAGAACACACGTCTACCTACTAATAGTGATCATCTAATAAACAAACTAAATGATATAGAAGGTAATAAAAAAGACATCATGAGAGGTAAAGGGATAGTAGTGGAATTGACTTGGTGTTTTTCTATGAAATGTTTGTTTCTCGAATGATTACTTTTCATGACCTTTACATGTTATTGGAATAATAAGCAAGCGATTGAATGACTAAATCTTGTATTGTTCGGCGGGCAAAAGCACTATATTCAAAAGGTAAAACTTTCAAATTCCCTGATATTTTTTTCCCAAAAATTCAAGTTTTTCTAGAATAAAAGGTTTGCCCGACAAATCCCTATATTTTTTTTCCCCAAAAGTTCAAGTTTTTGTAGAATAAAAGGTTTGCCCCCACTAAATTTTGACTATTTGTCGGGCAAAGCTGTTTTCCCACTAATTTTTCTTGCCAAAATTTAAGCTGCGCGACATTTTTATGCAACTTTTGTCTGACGAACTAACTTAGTTTGTCCAATGAAATGGCTCATCACGCAAAGTTTATGATATTTTATAAGTGCCGAATCCCTTCTTCTTCCTCGCATTGCAATTCTCTTCTCTCTCTACAACTCATCGATCTACTTTTGTTGCTTAAATCTCAAGCCTAAATCTCAATGTAACATCCCACATCGTCCAATGAAGTGGATCATGTAAGCCTTATATGTATATGCATACTTCCATATAGCACAAGGCCTTTTAGGAGCTCACTGGCTCCGAAGTTAAGCGAGTAGCGCGCGAGAGCAATCATAGGATAGGTGACCCACTGAGAAGTTCTTGTGTAAGTTCCCAGAAACAAAACCGTGAGGGCGTGGTCGGGGCCTAAAGCGGATAATATCGTGCTACGGTGGTGGAGCGGGTCTGGGATGTGGTGGACCTCGGGCCGGGATGTGACAATTTGGTATCAGAGCCTAACCCTGGCCGTGGTATGCCGACGAGGACATCAAACCCCTAAGGGGGGTGGATTGTAAGATCTCACATCGCCCAGGGGAGTGATCCTTCTATGTATATTCCCATCGGAACTCCGAAGTTAATCGAGTAGTGCACAAGAGCATTCCCATGATGGATGACCTACTGGGAAGTTCTCGTCTGAGTTCCCAGAAACAAAACCGTTAGAGCGTGGTCAGGGCCCAAAGCGGACAATATTGTGCTACGGTGGTGGAGCGGGCCTGAGATGTGGTGGACCTCGGGCCAGGATGTGACACTCAAGGTACTCGACTCTCTTTTATCTTTCTCTATAAATTCGAATTCAGTTTTGTTACTTTGCATCTAAACTCTCTCTTCTTTTTCTTCTGCAGTCGTGCAACATTGTTCCTTTCGCCAATTGCTCCAGGTACTTTTGGTCTTGAATTTGAGTCTGTAAGGTCATCTCTAACCAAAAGAGCTAGACATAACTTCGTCCAGAATTATAGCCATGCAAAAAATTATTTTAATGAAGAGTGTCATGCCATACTCATAAACATTGCCCCTCAATAATTTATTTTTTTTTGACAAAAAAAATTATTAATTTTAAATTTATACTTTAAATTTATTAGTTAATTTAATTAAACTACATTTGGATGTTTTCAAATCTTGTTGTTGAATTTGAATCAATTATTGAAATTGAGGAGCTAGACTCGAAAAAAAGCTAAAGCTAACTCCAATGGATTAGGCCATAGGGTATAGGCTCTTTTATAGCCCGAAATGAAGAAAAAACCATCTCCAATGGAGGTCCAGGCCAAAGGAAAAAGGGGACCCATTGGGCTAAATTCCAGCCTATGGCCATCAGGGTGGGCAATTGAAGCCAGCCAGCCAGCTCGAAATGCTGGGCTAGCTGTTAGCAACTCACATGCTGGCTGACATCAGCTAGCCGTTGAATTTGATTTTTTTTTTAAGACGAAATTTAAAAAAAAATAGAAATCTAATTTTTTCCTATAAGTATCTAAGGCATCGTTTAACAGTTCGGACTGTACTGACTATTTCTGTAGGATATGATAAATAACCACCAGATAGTACTGACTAAATTAGTCGAGCGTTTGGTGCAGTATCGGACTGATGATCGTATTATTTATATTGTGTTTGGTACTGAACCAAATAAGAGGAATTCTTTGAATTCCTCTACTAATTTAGTCAATACTATCCGGTGGTTATTTATCCTATCCGACAGAAATAGTTAGTACAGTTCGAGCTGCCAAACGAGGCCTTAATACGCCCATTTGGGATTGGTTTACTAAGAGGGTATATGCTGTATAAAATAAGTGGATCAAATTAAATTAGTCCGGTCCAATTTAATACGAGAGAGTGCCAAACACCCAACTCTGTATTAATAGTCCTATCTGGTACTATATACGGCGTACCAAATAGGGCCTAAGTCATTTATCACATTCTTTTCACCATTTCATACCATCTTACCTTATTTTATTTATATTCTTCACATTCCTTAAACTCCTATCTGAAAAATTAATTAATTATTTTAATTTTTTTTAAGCAAAATGAACATAGCATTCTGAAAAATTATTAAGATTACAAAGAAATATGGAGAGTCACTCATTTATAAATATGGTAGTTTAATTCAATTAACCAATAAAGTTAAAGAACAAACTTAAAAATAATAATTATAGAGGGGGCTAAAAAATAGCTTCTTTAGTTAGAGATGATATATAAATATGGCCTGGTAGTGTTCATTAAAAAAAATAATTTCTTGCAAGGTTATAATCTAGCTGGGGGCTAAATATAGCCCCTTCGGTTGGAGATGATCTAAGAGAGGGCTACATTTGGCTAGTCTGATTCCCCTTTGGCCAAATAATGGTCTGGTGGGACCCATAGAATTATAGCCCATCCATTAGTTGAAAATGAGTTTTTGGACAAATCAGACCATTTTTTGGCTTTTGGACCTTTAGCCATCTCAATTGGAGATGGCCTAAATTGGTATGAATTTGGGTTTGTAAATGGTTACTTTTGCATTTAACAATTGGGTTAGTATGAATTTGTGAATTTGCATATGAAAATTGAGTTTTTGGATTGGTATGAATTTTGTAATTGTGAATTTGCATCTGAAAATTAAGTTTGTGAATTGGTATGAATTTGACCCATTGTACTTGTGAATTTGCATCTGAAAATCGAGTATGTAAATTTGTATTTGTGAAATATGTGATGTGTAGGAAATTTTAGGAAAATTTTGAGGAATTTTTTTTATTTATGAGAACTAATTAATTTAATTTAATTAAAAAAAATTATGATTTTTTTTTAATTTAATGTTTGCCCGACATATACTTTCATTGGCCCAAATATATATATAATATTTTTTTTTCCGAAAAATGTAGCTTTTTTCCGACAACATAATTTCGTCAGACAAACGTGGTCAATGCACTTGGCTTGACGACACAATTTCGCCTGTCAAAAGTTTGCGCAACGAGTTTCGCACGATGACTTTTGTCCGAAAAATTTTCGTCAGGTAAAACCTTGAGCGACAAAAATTTCTTTGACGTGACAAAATGATTTCGTCTAAAAAGGGTGTTTTTTTTAGTATTTTGCACTACACCTGGAACTAATAGAGATTTAACAAATTTAAAATTTCTGTAGATATACCCCTGGAAATTGTTTCTGCTATAAAACCCGCAACAAAATACACGCAGCTCAATGAATACATCTGTGTTTGCCTGAAATCTGGCAATATAGTCTTGTACTTGTTTAGCAGATATTTGAATTGCAAATAAACAAGTTTAACATTTCAGCAGCATGATTTTTTATTTTTAATAAAAGTAAATTACTTTAGGTTCTAATCTCATAGACAATAAATCCTACAGAGTCAAAATTGATATCCTTTCTGGAGAATAGGTGGGGTTGGCTGGGTATTTTCCCCCCTCCTGTTCTTAATTCAAATAGGAGTAAAAGAGAATGTTCTAGTGAGAAAATAGAAGTGCGAGATGTCTTCGTAAGATTGTGGGGTGCTAATACAACTACCCTATTTTTATCCGACCAAACATTAACCAGTATTTGATCATTACTGTTAAGAAAAGTTATTATACATGTAATTCCATTAGCTTTTTCAGGGGCAATATCTCTACTATACCACGCACACAAACACTAATGTCATGAAAATTCAATAAGAAAAGTTATTTCCTCGCACTTATTTTCGTATTTTGCACATAATATTTCTTTAGTAAAATTTCTTACGCATTTCGTGTCGTGGATTTGCTGAATTCGACCAAATACCAGCAATATGTGTGGTGTGTGGGGACCTATGAAGATGCGTTGTGGACTAATCACACCTGCTTTGTGTATGTGAAGAATGTACCTACAGCCTATAACCGGAACACATAGACGTTTTGTTTATACACGTTGTACCCATATAAATAGCTAGCTAGATTCACAGAGTTTTAGATTGTTTCTGATGAAATGAAAATTGTTACTTACGGGGAAGAATATACCTGGGCAAGATCTTATTCTGTAGTGTCCTGTTTAGGCAGTGTTCGTACATGTGATTATGTTTGTTTGTATTGCTATATACTCTACGTACGTACCCAAATTTACATGTTGCATAAAGGAAGTCTAATGGATGAGGAGCTTGTGTTTTGATCGGGCGGATTGATAGTGACGGATCAACAACATAGGTATGCGTTTAACACTTTTTGCTTCTTTTAAAATGGATAGTTGGTAGGTTTGCCATGACAGCTTACTCTTTTAAGGATCGGAAAGACTCACAGAGACATTTTAGCCTCCTCTTGATCATCATTACGTGATTGACCATCGCTAGGAATTAAACCCAAAACGTGCCATGAGAAACATAGACCTGAAATTCGTCTTTAGCCAAAGTGTAATGGAGAAGGAGCTTGTGCTTTGATTCAGCAAGTTGATGGTGGCAGATCGAGATAGGTATGCGTTTAAAACTTTTTCTTCTTTTAAAAAAGGGACTAGCTAGGTGGTGGTTTTGCCACAACAGTTAACTCTTTCGGGGGCCAGAAAGACTTATAGAGGCACTTCAACCTCTCTCTGGTCATCGTGTAATTTATCAGTGCCAGAAATCGAACCTAAAACATGCCATATGAAATATAGACCTAGAATTCTTCCTCAACTACTGGGTCACTCAGCAGTGATTTGCGCTTAACACTTAAATTGATATGACTATGCAATTAATATATAATATGATCCTATTTGGAGAGTGATGGATCGTCTCTGGATCCATTGGTCATAATCCACAAAGTCACATCATCCGAGCCATTGAAATTTAATCCAACGGCTACAAATAGGGCTCACTTTAAAAGTTATAATAATTTTAGCTGTTAGATCAAAATTTCAATGATCTAGATGATGTGACTTAGTGGATTAAGACCAATGGATCCGAAGAGGATCCATGTCCGATAATTTTGCCTATTGCCGACAATAACCAACCATTGGACCCTTTAAAGTTTAAACCACGTAGACACTTGAAATACACAGATGAATCATTGTACCTTTTTTTTTTATATTATCAATGAATGTGATCGGAGATCCAAATTTAAGACTTCTTACAATAATATAATAAATATATTAAGCTACGAGATGTTGATGATGAATTATTGGAGAAGTGTAACCATTTTTACAATATTAAAATTCGTGGGAAGCACACAAAGATGGTATCTTTACGAATATATAGTTGTGTTGACAAAACTTCACTTATTCTCAGCCTTTAGGAGTACAAGTCTTTAAGCTTTAACTTTAAGTTTCAGTCTTTGATTTTTAACAGGCCTAAACTTAAAATTCAAACCATTAATCAATATAACACTAAAGACCTAATATCTAATCTTTAAATGGTGATTCTATTCAATGATGTCCATGATGAAACCAAAGCTCAAGCAAATTGGGTAAAAGCGAAACTTTTTTAATGTGCCGTTTTTTCAATGAAATTCGCGTAGTACATATATGCATATAAAGATAGACAAAAGTTATTTTTTATGAGTATATACAAAAATACTTAACGTTGCTTAAGTATTATTTTGGGACAAAAATAGTTAGACATCAAGCTTCACTTCATGTCCAACCAAGTAGTGGTGGTACATCAAATGAATGAATAATGATGTGAAAAGTAAAGCCATCCCTAGAGTCATCCGGGCATACATTACGTGCTTCTTGTTTTGAACTAACTATTTGTGTCACACTCAATTGATGCCTGATGGGGTAGAGCTAGCATATAAACTATGTGATAAGCACAATTTTTGTATTAAATTTCAATAACATCGGTCAGTTACTGGTTCATTGTTTCTTGGAGTATCCATTTGCTTGTATTAAATTATTCAGATTACAATCTGATCACATTGGATTTGCTTATGTGTGTGTATATGTATAATTCTAACCTAAACTGTGTTCTGTATTGGACATTTGCCGCAAATGATGGTCCCTTCGCCTTTAGAGGAGATCGATTTTCAATGTGATTAGAATACGGGGTGGTACACTACATGTAATTATACAATTGGAATGACATTTAAAAAAAAACTTTCTATCAATTGTACATGTGGCATATCGCCTTGTATTCAGGGCACATGGTCAGGACACAGTGCAAAAGAGGCCATTTCTATTAAACCAATACCTTCTCCACTACTCTAAAATCTTTAGCTATAATCAACTGGGATTTGTAAAAAATGTATCAGTTTTTTCCTGAAACTCGAATCCTAAAAGGTCCCACCAGGAGATGTTTGATGATTGACCTATACGGGGCAAAAAGAAACTAATCTTTAAGTGGATAATGACTGAGGTATGCTGCCGAGGATATGGCACTCACTTTCTATGTTGCCGACGATATGGCACTCACTTTCTACTTATAGCTTTTGCGTCAAACTATTAAATTAGTTGGCTACTGCTTATATATGCATGACAGTGTCTCATATTACTCACCACCAATGCTAGTTGCCTCTAATCACTTGACCTTTATTGCCAACTCCTTTACAGACCTAATGGCACTTTATTTCTTTTGTTGGTGCTTTAAATTGTGTAAATCTCACATTAAAATCGTGGTAAGCTTCTAATCAACTGTTAATCCCTTGAACTTTTTAATTAATGTTCAACCTTTTATTAAACTATTGGCAATAGTCACTAAAGGGTTAAATTCTAATGTTTAACGTGAAAATGTCATTGAATTAAAGACCTTAATTAATACCGCTTTGTTTTTAATTAATAGCTTTTATTGCTTTACCAAATAAAAATAAAAAGTATATAAAGAAAATAGAGGATGAATAATGCTGAAGGTGGTGGGAGGGAGGAAGCGAGGAAGGAATTTGAAGAATTTAATAACTTAAAAAGTGAAATGGCTATACATTCTAATCTGGGTTCGAGGCTCATCCCCACTCGTCCTCCTCCCAATATACGTTACGCATCCCTTCTATCATCTTTCTTCCAACTTCCACCTTTTTTTTTAATAGGAAAAAATGGTTTGAAAACTTTGAGTTTTAATCAAAATGATAAAAATGTGTTATAAATAAATAGTACCAATAGTGATTTTTTAGAGTAAAAATGTCATTTTCGTTAAAAATGAACAATAATGGGAGTGTTTTGTTAAAACTCCTTTCTTTTATCTCTCATATATGGGGAGATTGATCCACCATCAAGGGATGTGCTATCCACACATCTCTTTTTACTTCTTCCTCACCTCTTGTTAATTTATGTCATTTGATCTTTTTTAATTCATCCAATCCAATGATTAAAAATTAAAATAATGTGAGAGAAGTAAAATGAAGTATGTGAATCACATTTCCACCATCAATCATTCTCTTCTAATTGAGGGTGGATCATCGGAGACAAGCAATAAAGGGAGAAAGAAACATGGATGTTTGGTTGCGAAGACAGCATGTGTCGGAGAAAATTTTACTTAAGACATGTAATAATTCCATTGGCCACATAGGTGGTAAGTAAAATAAGGATATTGATTAGTGAGTCCCTAAATATTGTCCTATTATGAAGTAGTGTTATGTACTCGTTTATTATCAAATAAGGTAGTGTTATCTACACACTTATTTTTACTTATCACACGTTCGTTTCAAATTTTGATCTTAAGTTCGAATCAATAACAAAAAAATTAACCAAAACATATAAAAAAATAATAATGAATGTGTATATGAATAGCACTTTCCATCAAATATTCGTTGCACGTCATTCAATATCATGATATTGGTGAGCTGACAGCAATGGTGATATCAGTCACCAAATTTAAATTAGACCCTACATTAGTACAGATGGTGACTGTTTGGGCGACCCTTTGGTCATTCTATAGCCAGATATTTCCATGACATGCAATACCCTAGGGACAAGGATCCTCTCCGAATATTTTTTGTAAGAATTCGGAAATTAATTAATCGTGTTTGTTTATCATACATCGTACGATCAATTTTCGTTAAGTACTATTTATATTTAATTTTAAATTAAAATTTAAAATAATTTCTAACTACATAATGTATGATAAACAAACACGATTAATTGATCATCTGGATCCCCACAAAAAGGATCCTATTCCAAATCCTAAGTTTTTATTTTGGGTCTGCGTTAGTACTTGAGTTATAGTCCCTGTCATGTTGTTCATCTAGCAAATCCTAAGGTCATCTTCAACCGAAGGGTTCAAAGGGTCGAAAATAGCCCGAAAACCGTCTCTAACCGAGGGTCAGGCCAAAAGACTTGTGGGCTCTACTAGACAAAAAAAGGCCAAAGGGCCAATTGGCCCTCCCAAAGTAGCTAGCTAGCCGACCCTGAGCTGGGCCACATGCTGACGTCATATTTGATTATTATTTTTTTTACAATTTTTTCTTATTTTATTTTTTTTTACAAAATTTAAAAATTCTATTTTTTTTCCTATTACTTCTTAAGTCATTAAACAACATTAAATAACATTAAGTAACATGAAACAACATTAAACAATATTAAACAACATTAAACAACATTAAACAACATTAAGTAACATTAAACAACATAAAAACAAATTTAACAACATGAAAATTATTGACAATCCATAACATAAAATTATTGAGGTAATTTAATTTAAGTAACTATTGTAGTTCAATTAAAATAATATTATGTTTGGCCATATGGCCCTTTGGCTTTCGGTTGGAGATGGTAAGAAATATGGCCCTGCATTGTTTATTAAAATATTAATTTCTTAGAGAACCAAAGGGCTAAAACGAGCCATCTGGCTAACCTTCGGTTGAAGATGGCCTAATGACATAAAAGTCCTCTAGGTATGAGAAAGAACTGTCATGTAATGAAAATATAATTGTAATAATATTTCAATTCAATCACGTATTATTATGTGAAAAAATTAAAATACATACAACAACAAATAATTGACTTAAAATTCTATTGCAATGAAGAATTTTTCACATAATAATACGAATTAAATACCATTACAGGAGCTGTTGCTGAGGTAAAAATTGTTGGCATTGAAAAAAAAAAAAGAAAGTAACAACTACACCACAATGACAACTAATGCATTAAAATAAGGATGTGAGAAGTAAAATAGGGTGTGTGGATATCACACCCTTTAAAATATTTTATATATATATATAGAGAGAGAGAGAGAGAGAGAGAGAGAGAGAGAGAGAGAGAGAGAGCCTTTCTGCAAGGGGATTCTCTTTTTTTTTTTTTTTAATGAAAATTAAGTGTGGGGCCCACTTCACAGCGAACCTCAACTATCTGAACCATTTATTTTGTAAATCTCAATTAATAGATCATCTTTGTTAAAATTCATTTCAATCCGAAATCATTTACCTATTTAATTATCAAGATAAAATTTTATTGTTTTTTATTAATAAAGTATTTGTTAATTTCTTTGAACTCAATTAGATGTTCTACACATTTCCGATTTGGCTAATATTTTGTAAAAATGATCTATAAGGTGCTACTTTAAAAATAAATGCTTTGGATCGTTAAAGTTCGATGTGATATGAACCTCACAATTAATCCCTATTTTTATAAAAAAAAAAAAAAAAAATCCCTTCCCTCAAAAGTTTCTTATATATATATTTGAATTTTTGTCACCATTTTCTCATTGTAAACATCTTTATTACTTCAGCAACAACTATTAGAATAATTACTAATTAATTAGGTAGCTGTTGCTCTTTCTTGTAGTGAGCACTCCCACTTTAAGTTTCTCTAGCCAATTTCACGTGAAATGCAACCCCCCCAAGGCCTGACCTAGCCCCTTGCATGTTGTTCATTTGTCAATTCCTAGTGAAATGCAAAATGCATTTCCATGTGACATGCAATGCCCAAGTACTGAATTAACCTCTTGCATGCTGTTCATCTGTCAAGTCCCAGTTACATGCAAACCCCTCATACTGAATTAGCATCTTGCATGCTGTTCATCTGTCAAGTCCCAGTTACATGCAAACCCCTCATACTGAATTAGCATCTTGCATGCTGTTCATCTGTCAAACCCCAGTTACATGCAAACCCCTAGCCATTTCCATGTGACATGAAACCCCTGAAAGTCCTGAACTAGCCTCTTGCATGTCGTTCATCTGGAAATTAATCCTGGTGCCAAGCAAGCCCCTGGCCGTTTCTATTGCTTGCCAAATCACAGTTACATGCAAGCCCCTAACTAACAATTTTCATGTGACTTGCGAGCCCCCGAGTGAAATATTTTGTTCGTCTGTTCCAAACAGCCTCACGTTGGTTTTGCAATCCCCGCTGCGAACTGCAGAACTTCCCCGTGATCTTAAGCACTTGTGTCAAAAGAACTCTGCCTTCAACTACTTCGTGTTATTGCAAGTGACCTTCTACTACAATGACGAAGATTGAGTGATGCTCGTTAATCTAACAAATTTATTATTTGACAAAAAAAAAAAAAAAAAAAACTACTTCGTGTTGTTCTCTCGATGTGATACCTTTCACTAATTTAATTGAATGAAAAATAAATTTGTATATTTTCATGTAAAAGACAATTAAATGACTAAATAAAGGTGGGGAAATTAAAAATGTCTTGGGTGAAAGGCTTTCCTTAATTTAATTCTTTTTAACCCTCCTTTTCTGCATTGTTATATAGGAAAACTAATGAAAGAATTTGAAAACTTTGAGTTTTAATGATAAAGACAAAATAAAGGGTAAAGTAAATAATACTAAGATTGATTTTTTAGTGTAAAAATATGGTTTTTCGTTAAAGTGAACAGTACTCTAGACTTTTTGTTAAAACTTCCTTATTATATTAGAAGGTTTCGAAGCCTGACCTAGCCTACTTATACCTATCCATCACCCTACTCTTTAATCACTAGCCTAATCAAATTTTCACAAAATCATTCATCCATAATTTCAGCACTTCATGGAAAGAGAATGGTGCCTCTCTTCTCTCTCTTGGCACTGAAAATGGTTGGCCCATTTACATAATTTAATACATCATAATATACTATATATACACGCATAGAAATCATTTTCAAAAAGCGTTTTTTTTTAATCATAAATAATCTCTAAAATTGATCCACACCATTAAGATGATTCTTAAAATTGAAAATCAATGTAGTTCTTGAAAATAGGTGTCGTAAATCAATTTGGTCATTCCTTTACAATTCTGTCAAAAATTCTATCATGTGCTGATGTTGGATATAAATGGGTTCCACAAGTCGACTTTTTATCACAAATGGTCTCTGAAATTGATCCACACCATCAATATGGTCTCCGAAATTAGAAATCGATCAATTTAGTCATAGAAATAGGTGTCTCAAATTAACGTGGTCCTTTCATCCCAACTTTGTGAAAATTTTGTTATGTGTTGATGTGACACATAAATGGCCCTACAAGTCTACTTAAATTAAAAAAAAAAATTAGAAATAAGTTGAATAATTTAATAATTAATTTAAAAAGTTGTCAAACTAGAAACCATGTCCCGTAATCACCTCTAATCCCAATCCACACTCCTTTAACTCCATTTACGGTAACCTTCATCGTCTATTTTTTGAAGAAAAAAAAATCTCAAGACATCCATCTTTACACCCTTCGCTGAATTGGACTAGCATCGAGACCACCTTTGGTAACAGTTTGGATTGATGACGACTTACGTGACATCACTATTAACACTTAGGCGACTAACAACTTCACTTCCTTAATCTTAGAGAACTTGTTTGGCACTCTCTCGGTGATCTTGGTGACGCAGAGAATAGCGACTTCTGCGTTGAGATAATCCCATTATGCAAAAAAGGTTTTTAGCAACTTTTTAAATTAATGTTACTTAATACTACAGTCTAGTAGTATTCATCTTTACTTATAGGTGAAATGTCTTATGTTCGATTCTCGTCAAATGTGAACTTGAATCACATTATCGCTAGCCCATTGTGAGGCTAAGCCCAACCATTCTTCCTTAGTGTACATAATATCGTTTTTAAAAATAAAAATAAAACTTTTAAATTAATTATTAAAATTTTAAACCCAAATTAACACATAACTAAATTTTTGACATAACTGTGATCGAATGACCATATTGATTTGCGACACATATTTTCAGGGACTACATTGATCAAATTTCAATTCGGAGACCATCTGGGTGGTGTGGATCAATTTATAGACCATTTATGATAAAAACCTGTAAATCTTGTTTGAGCGATTTATGTGTCACATCAGTATATAACATAATTTTTTACAGATCATTTTAACGGAAAAACAACATTGATTTACGACACCTATTTTCAGAGACTACATTGATCGATTTTTAATTTCAAATATCATCTTTATGATGTCGGTCAATTTTAAAGATCATTTATAATAAAATCCTTTTTCAAAAATATTATTTCACATAAAAGTAGTACAAAAGTACTATTATTTGCTGGTCTAGCCGTGGCACTAGGAGAGATTTTAAGTGAGCCAAAAAAAATATTCAAACCAATTTATTATGACATTTAATGTATTAAACCGTGTTCTTATTGGAAAATTTTTGTTGGACGACATTAGCGGGTGACATTAGCATTTTCCTCCACAGGAGAAGTGCCAAAATGCCATTGGGAAACGTTTTCTGGCAACAACCATAAAGACAATAACTCTCCCCAATTTTACCCATCTACAGGCCTCGGCCCTTGCAATTTCCCTATATAAAAGCCCTTTTTTGCAAACAAATATAATGTGAAGGAGGAGGGAGAGCTCGCTATAAGATTCCAATTTTTGTTCACTCATTCACCCTAGTATAAGAACGGCCCTGGCTTTTCTCTCATCACACCTCCCGAACTCTAATTTTCACTCCCTCCCTCTCCTCTGTATTTCAACCAGGAACCCAAACCCTCCTTCCCCAACTCACATACATTTTCCGTTCATGCAAAAATGGCTGTTGAGTGCATGATCAAACCCAGCAGCATGCAAACCATGACACAACCTCCCTCCCCACAAACCCAGCAAACCCAGCAGCACAAAGAGGATGACCAAAAGCCATTGGTTTTTGATGCCTCAGTTTTCAGGTATCAAACTGAAATTCCGAGTCAGTTCATCTGGCCCGATCACGAAAAGCCTTGCAAAAACACTCCCGAGCTCCAAGTCGCACTCATAGACCTGGGAGGCTTTCTCTCCGGTGACAAAGAAGCCGTCGCGAAAGCCTCACAACTTGTAGGAGAGGCATGCCAGAAGCATGGATTTTTCCTCATCGTGAATCATGGCGTCGACAATAAGCTCATCGCGGACGCTCACTGCTACATGGATGACTTTTTTGGAATGCCACTCTCCGAGAAACAGAGAACTGAAAGGAAAGCAGGGGAGAGCTGTGGCTATGCCAGCAGCTTCACTGGCAGATTCTCCTCAAAACTCCCGTGGAAAGAGACTCTTTCTTTCAGCTACTCCGCCGAAAAAGGCTCAACAAATTTTATCCAAGATTATTTTTGCGACAAAATGGGGGAAGAATTCAAGGAATTCGGGTATGCGCAATGTTACTTGAATTTCGCGTAGTTGATTCATTTCCTTAATTAATTCTTACCATTTGTGTTATTTTTCTTGTGTTTAGGAGGGTTTACCAAGATTATAGCAAGGCTATGAGCACACTTTCTATTGGGATCATGGAACTTCTGGGACTCAGCCTTGGAGTCGACAGAGCTTACTTCAACGAGTTTTTCGAAGACAACGATTCGATAATGAGGCTTAACTACTACCCACCATGCCAGACACCTGAGCAGACTTTAGGCACTGGCCCTCATTGTGATCCAACTTCTTTGACCATTCTTCACCAAGACGAAGTTGGAGGCCTTGAAGTCTTTGTTGATGATCAATGGCACTCCGTTACCCCTAATTTAAACTCCTTTGTCGTCAACATTGGTGACACCTTCATGGTAAGCAAAACATTCAACTTTGTTTGTCTTATGGAACTAATTTCCGCCCATGCGCACACCTGTTTATTTATGTCTCTTCATTCTCTTTTAATTTATTCAGTTCAAACGTTAGATATAAACATGAGTGCGTATAAGAGAAATAGAGTGAAAATCATATTTTTTTTATCATTGTATTTGTTATAGGTTTAATTTATTGTTTTTGCTTCATTTATAGGCACTTTCAAATGGGAAGTACAAAAGCGGGCTGCACAGGGCGGTGGTGAATAGTGAAACACCAAGGAAGTCTCTTGCATTCTTCTTGTGTCCGAGAGACGATAAAGTTGTGAAGCCACCGAGCGGGTTGGTGGATACTTCGAGTCCGAGAAAATACCCAGATTTCACATGGTCGATGCTGTTGGAGTTCACAATGAAGCATTACAGAGCCGACATGAAAACCCTCCAGGCCTTCTCAAACTGGGTTCAACAGAAAAGCAACCAAAAACTGTGAGGAGAGAAAATGATATCATTGAAGGAGATGAACAGAGGTGGTAGGCCTGAGAGTTTTGCTAAAAGTTGAAAAACTTTGGAAAATTAAGAATTAGGACAAAGGCAAAGTTAGAGGAAAAGGCAGTTTTTTTCTTCTTTTTTTTTTCTACCGTTTCCGGGGGGAGTCTTGTAATTAGCTAGCTAGTTTTCTTAGTGAACAACAAAAAGCAAGACAAATAAAGTGACATGAGGGAACCAATAAACTACGAACTGCTGGGTTCACTCTATTTGTTTTGTACTTTTACTTTTCTTTATAATGTAGAAAGGTTTATATGTAGCTTTACTTTTCCTTTCTCTCTAAAACTGCATGTGTATTAACGTAATTACCAACTTAGTTTAATCATAATCACTCACCCAATTTATATTAATTAGCAGTTTAACGACACATTTTTTTGTCAGAATTGCTAAAACATGTTTAACACAGTTATTTAGTCATTCTAAACCGTTTCCACATTTAATTTAAACAGAAAATATTAATAAGTACTTCTGCTTATAAAAACTCTTTCCAAGCGCTTTCAACTTTGTTCTAATCCAAATATTTTTTGCTTATAAGCACAAATGTTTTTGTGTACGAACAATATGTGATTTAATCATGGCTGTATATCGCATGCTTATATTAATTAATCTAATGGTCCTAAATCGATCCATCGTCAAATTTCAATGATCGTACTTATCAATACATTTAGTTTAGTTTAAATTGAAAGCTCTGTCGACCTGGGTTGGGTTAAAACCCTAGAGAAAGAAGAGATTTTTCAGTGTGATCGTTACACGAGGTGGTACGCCATGTGTCATTATATAAATTGTAAGGTTTGTGTGTTAAAAGGTTAATAACTTAAAAAGTAAAATTTTATATCACTTGCATAAAAAACATGTGATGTAACATTCGTGTTCCCATCACAATTAAAAATTTCTCCTAGAGAAAGATCCAAGGGTAGAGATGGCCCACCGGCCCCCCTGATGGATGATTCAAAGTAACAGGATGCTAGAAATGGATTTGGATCCCATCCGAGATCAAATGGTAGGGATCTTAGGGATCTTCACATTCTAACCGTTTATCGTATTTCATGCAGTCAGAAATAATTTGAATTTTTTTATTTAAAATTAAACACAAATAGTACTCGACGAAAGCTGACCACACGATATACGATGAACGGCTAGGATGTGAGGATCCCTAAGATCCCCACCATTTGGATCCGGATGGGATCCTCATCCGCTAGAATCCATGGAGGATTGGCAGAGCTTTCTTTGTAGTGCATTCATCTGCGAGAAACTTTAAGTATATACAGGTTTTCTTGGATTTATTCTTGTATTCTTTTTTATATCTGAAGGCTGGAGATTTGGACGTTGTGGCAATATGGAATGCAAAGGAATACCAGCTAAAATTGTCTCGGTGTTTGTCTTTAAATGCTGCAACATTCTTTTGATGATATTATTAAAATTAATTTTGAATAATGAGGGAGAGGTGGTAGACGTGAGTCCCCACATGGCAAGAAGCCTTATGTTGGAGAGATTTTTCAGTGTGTTCCGAACATAAACACATACGACATATGTCATTATATAAAGAGAAAGATACTTGAAAAAAAAATTGCATCCACATATATAATAACACATAGTATATTGTCTCTGTTTCAAGCACATTAAAATTTATCTCCTTGGGTTGATCACATAATTATTATTGTGTAAGAGAATCCAATTTTGTTACTAACAAGGTTGAAAATCCCATGACTAGTCAAAGTAACTCGTGCATGTACAATTGAAAACTTTCATACATTGTTTAATTTGATTATCATGATTTTTTATAATTTAAGGTGTAAACAAACACCAAATTGCATCTGGATTAAAATTATTTTAATTTAGGACCACGCTTAATTAGTTGTTAATTAGTTCTAATATGAAGATAGAATTTCTGCCTTGATGAGTATGAGTTATATTTTTAAGGTTACTTCATGACGCGGTGTGACATAGAAAAGATATCAAACCATAACTTAAATAACATAAAAATGGAATACGCCAAAAGTTTGAGAAAACATCAAAATTTATGCCTTTGACACACACACACACACACACACGCACACACACATATATATATCAGTGCAAATGGTGAGAGTAGTGAGGAATGCATAAATTTTTAGATATGACTATTAGATGGTAATAAGGTGCTACTAAACCATTTGTTGTGGTTGTATTATTTGTATAGATAGACTGCATAATTTATATTATTATAGATTGAGGTATATATTGACAACAAATTCGCTTTATTACATAAGCGAATTAGTAGTACGCGATACAATGTGATAGTTATAATAAAAGTTCTTTTAAAAGAATGAGTTAAGTTTTTTTTGTTTTTGTTTTGTTTTGTTTTTTTTATTTTTTTGAAAACGAATGAGTTAAGTTTAGATTAACTACAACGTTTGATTCTCTAACAATGAAGAAAGGAGATAAATATCACACTCACTAATGTAGGAGGAATGAAAACGAGAGGCACAGCAGCCACAGGTAAGGACAATGACAGTCACATTCCCGTACTCGCTTCCAAAAGGCCCGCATCACGTGGAATCCATATGTAGTTTGGTCTGGCATCAATTTTCTCTAAATTTCTACATTTCTAATCCAACTCCCAAAACACAAAACCAAACATTTTGTGCACAACACAACTATTCTCTGACCCAGTAAGCGACAACAGTTCGGATTTCCCTCATGGATACCCACCGGCCCTTGGGCCCCTCCTCGCTATCTATCTGTAACTTTCCTTGTCTTCTTCCTTTTCCTCTTGACACTACACTAATCAAGTTATTAACACTCACCTGACACCCTAATCGCTCATTCCCTTCTTAATTTCCCCCCTAAACACACCCTGTCTTCAGCTAAGTACGCAAACAAACCATGGACGAAAACTATGCGTCGCCAACAAAGCTAGTGTAGTTCAAATATTTAACCCTTCGCCTGCATGAGAAGCTCCTAAACCCTAAACAGCTGCCTCACTTTTGTTTTAAGAAATAAAACGACGTGTCGCTAAACAAAGATAACCAGTGCCTTGCAACTTACAATCTTAATTTACATGCAACCCCTGCATGAGATCAATATATAAGAAGCTCCTCAACGCGTGCCTTACCCTTCTTGGCCGCGTGATACTTACCCATCTCAGATTCTCATATCCCTCCCTCTGCATAGACCCGACCCATATACGAACCATTACATGGTCACAAAACGCCCTTTTCTTTCCCACGAAACTAGCTACTTATGTCCCATCCATAAACTTAAACATAAACAGTGACAGATTCATAAATTTTTCTCTAGATGTAGACGGTCAAGATGTTTTCCGGCATTAGAGAGGCAGTTGCCGGCCCTTGTCCCAACCTGCATCTGCCGCTGCGCATGAAGAGGGTGCATCAGGGAACCGTGAATCATGCATGCTTCTTTTTCTTGTTCCCTACTTTCAATTTTGGAAGGGAAACCTTCTTGTTTTTATTGATAATTACTTCTATTATTTTATCGAGAATTATAACTTTCTTAATTTCATTGATTCACAAGATTACAAATATGTACAAGTCAAATGATTTGAAGGATAAGTAAACCTAGGTCCACAAGATTTACAAAACTTAACTCATATTAATCATCTTACGCTAACATTTTATATATCAAAATCAATGAGTAAATCAAAAAGAGAAGGGTAACTAACACACGTAATATAATACACTTTATAAACAAAAAGAGAGAGAAATCCCGAAGTAAACTAAGCATACTTCTTAAAATCAAATCCAGAGAGCTCGAGATTTGCTCTTTTCATGTATAATCATATGGTTCCTCATCTCTATCTAATAAAGATTTAGGGCTAGCTGCCCGGCCGCCTCATCTTTTAACACATTTGTCTCGTGTCATTTTCTGCACCTAGGACAAAAAACAATAATCTTTTTACTGGTACCAATAATATACAACACTATATATTATCAGTAGGGGATTGATGAAGACATATTATCTCTTTATCATTGGTTATTATGTAATTAATGCTATATCAACTCAAGTTGTTAAAATGTTTGGTAGGTGGTTAAGTGATTTTTAGTCACTTTGTGCTTAATAAGCTTGTATTGTTCAATTTATAGTGGGCTTCAACTTACAAATGTAACCAGTCAATCATCTTATTAGAAAAATACAAAACTCTCATTTCCTCTTTAAAGTTTCTCTCGAGTTCTTCATCTTTCTCAATTCTTCATTGTTCTTTGATTCTTTCTCAATATAGTTAACAATTGATAATTGGAAGATTAGCTCACTCTTAATCTCAATTTGTCTTCATTTATTCCAAGTTTGCTTTTGGGTTTTACCACTTGGCGACAAAAGCATGATCAAATCGAGTTAGGGTGCTATGTCGTTTTCTGAATAATCAACTTAATTAGGATAGTGTTTACAATTGCCGTGCCAGGATGTCTAACGCAGATAATGCTTTAATCAATCGCACAAAATCTTATTTCTTCTCTGTTTTTGTCTTTTCCTTCAGCAATATACTCCGACTGTGTGTGATACAATGCAAATGAGCATGTATGCATGCACTGATCGATATCGATATCGATTGGGATTGGGAAGACGACGAAGTCGAAGCCTTCAGATTTCTTATATTTCTTTGGTATACATCTACATGCAGAAAGCGATTACATTAATAATAGCCTCTTCACACACGCTCACCACGCATGTGAGAGATATTTTTGCATCACGGGCGCTACACGCCCTTACTTTAGATATTCTTATATTTCTTAAGTGATTACTGAAAATAAATAGGATCTCATTGCCAAAGGAGATGGCCTCGTCCAACTATTTAGGCAAAAACTTAAACTGTAATTGAAATCGAGAAAAGATAATGAAATTTAAACATACTTTCAATGGACTCATGATTTTGCATCTTCATACAAACTACAAAGCCTTTTTTTTTCTTCATAAAAAGATAATAAAATTTCTTGTATTGGCTTTCTCTTCTCCAGGAACCAATGAAGTGAAACATTGTTTTTATCTATTTTGAAATTTATTGATATGCAATTGCAATATATGAAGAACCAATTTTATCATAATCATATTATTGCATTTCTTAATAGAAAAACCAACACAAAGTAAAGGGATTCGAAGGGGAAAAAGAATGTATTAACCAAGCTAAGTTGGAACATGTTGTTACAGCCATAATCATCTAAGTCGTTACAGCCATAATCATCTAACTCGTCAATCAGAAAGCATACATCAGTACTCTCGCATCCCAAACCCAAGTAAATAAGCTATAGAAAGCAAACCTAATACTCTCCCATAAAAATTGAAATTAGAAGACAAACGGAAATGAAAAAAAAAAAAAAGACGTTGGGACTGAACTCCACACACCCCTTGTGCAACTATTACATATAAAGGACAATGATTTGAAGAAGTATGGTTCTTTCTCAAATTGTTCCAGAGCCTCATGTGATCCTTCATCGCCTCAACCCTTGTTTGTAAATATGAGAAGAAGACAAAAAGAATAAGCCGCATAACCATATTAGTGAACACTAATTGCACTGTATGGTGCTAAAATGGTATTCTTTGTTGTATTTACAAATTGAATGAACTCACGCAGGTTCTGCACCAAGAAAGGAGAGAGAAATCAAAACCTTATAATTATAGTGGCTTTTATTGTGATGGAAGGGATCATAACAATAGCAAATCCGTTGGGATCATATATATAGATTGTATTAACATAGAAAGGAAAATGTCTCAGTTCCTACCAAATTAAAGAAAACAACTAAACTAATGATAATAAAAATCGATTAAAACATAAATCGGAAACACCTTTTTCGTTCAATGTGATAGTATTGATGCAATACAAAAAGGTTGGAAATTAAGTGATTAAGGTTGTCAAAATAAATAACATAAATAATTAGACTGAAATGAAGACAATGAATAATGTTATGAAGAAAGGGCATTTTAAAGGTTGATTGGCTAATTAAGGTTGTTTTAACTCTCTTCAAGAGGTTTCAACCTGAACTTGCTTTGCGAGGGCGAGATACATGATCCATTAATCCTCACAGAGATTCGCAACTAAATGTGGCTTTATTATTATTGTCATCATCTCCACTGTCTTCTTAAGGACTACTTTTGCTGCTTCAAATGTCAGAAACACGAAATTCTTTAACTCCTGTCAACAAAATTAAAGCAGAACTTATTATAGAACTTGGGAAGAGAATACTTACATAGTTAAAGCAGAACTTATAGAGCTTATAGAACTTTAAGAACTATCAGGAGGAAAGTCTGAGACATACCTGTAGGAATTACCCACCCATAGAGGGATTGCAATTCGTTTAGTTTCATTTTCCCTCGCGAATTGCTCGTTTCTTTTATGATGTTGCGTTTGAGTATAGCATGAATGGGAGGAGTAGCAGTTTCTCAGTTCTCCATTGAAAACCTGTTTCATATTTCTGAGAGTGGAAGAGTGGGAATGTACGTGGATAACTGCCCTGCAGTCTTATACTCCTGTTAAACTGCTCTTAGTTGTGTTAATTTCTTTTTTTCTTTCTATTTTTAATTGATTTGTTTTCATTAAGGTGCTGATTTTTGTTTTTATTAAAATGTTTTCATTAAAGTGCTGATTTTTCTTTTTTTTTTTCCTTTTTTTTTAATTACTTTTTTCTTTGTTTTACTTTCTAAACCGCAAAACTGCTAAATTTTAGAGGATAAGTATAATGCTTTTTTTTTTTTTTTTCAATTTTATAAATTTATTCTTTTCCAATACGATTTTTTTTGTTCGGTCATGGTTTTTTTTTTTTTTTTTATAACCAATTTGTCCTAGTTTTTTGAACTTTAGAAGGTTTGATTGTGAAGAAAATAAAGGGGCTTTCTTGGCATTTTGAAATGCTTCACCTATTTGGCCTTCTCCCTTTATATATATAGATAGATATAGATATAGATATAAGACACTTCCTTGCCTACGGCCTACACATGCATATATGCATGTTACTCGAGGAATGGATCAGGATCCTCTCCTAATCTAACAATGAGGATCCTCATGACCAATAGATGTGGGCCGTTGGACGAAAATCCAACGGTTATAATTATTATAACTTTAAAGGGACCCCCCCTGTTTGTAGTTGTTGGATTTTCATCCAACGGCCCACATCCCTTGGTCATGAGGATCCTCATCCTTAGATTAGGAGAGGATCATGGTCCCTCGAGATATATATACGTCTCGAGAGAACACAGCTCTTTTGTTTGTCTTATAAATTTTTTTGTAACTATATTTACAAACTGATAAATCAGTTTTGGAAAGTTTAAAGTGATGCTCACAATAGTATGAAATAATTTCATAACTAGAAATTATTTTTATTACAAACTAATTAATGATGTTGTATTTTGATTTTATAAAGTTAGTTAGGGAATCCCATGAGTTCAGATAATTTCAGAAGCCTTGCTCCTTGAACTTCTTATGTATATCAGTTATAGATTCCCTCTCCGAATAGTTTTTGTGTAACCATGCATATATATTGTACATCATTATACAGAATTAATAATGAGAATTATAATTTCTACATAGATTGCCCTAGGTCCCCAATCCTAACCGATCCTCTTTCTTTCTCTCTCCTACTCGGTCTCCTCTCCTCCCACAATCGAGCCTCCCTGTTCTCTCCCATGCCCTCCTCCCCTTCCTCTGGCCCCCTAATAATGCTGCTCACTTTCTCAAACTTATTGAATCTAACTACCTTCTTTGGCAACAGATATGAAGTCTCTTTCGTGTCTTTAGGGCAATTATCTTGCAGTGGCCATAACATTTGGAAGTATGTAGCTTACATAAGAATTACATATTTAATTAAAAAACACTCATTAATAAAAATAAGGACACAAGGAATAGAGGCTCTATCATAAGTAAATGTAAGATGCATATATCCAGATGAGTTGTATGTACTTTTACAAGAAATATGACATACAATATGATCCACAAACTATTCTTCCGTATAAAATATGATCAGTATACAAAGCATACATGGCATGTCATAGAAGGGCATATGAGTCATATTTTCTGGAAATGCATGTGAGTCAAACATCCAATATTTTTCTATGTATAATAGTAGTTGCTTGGTATGTAGATTAATAGTCTTGGGATGTGAATTATAGGATAAGGGCTTGCCACGTAACTCTAAACTGAAAATTATAAATTGATGATTTGTTTACGTGATCAATTTTTGTTTCTAATTCAATTTGTTTGTATTTTTGTCACATGATGGGATTTGAATGCATAAAATCGACTCAAGTCCATATCTCCACATAGACGCATGTAGAGATACCGTCACACATGAAAATGAAGCTTTCAAACCACTTATTAACTTATTAGTTAAGTAGAAAGAAACTATACGGTTGGAGGAGTCGACTAACATCATGATCCTTTTGTTTTTCACAACTCTGTTACAATTAGCACTAATTAACCTTCCTCAAGTCATGTTACAATGACATCTGATTTAATTAATACATATTATAAGATCGAAACCCTATATATATATATATATATATATATATATATATATATATATATATATATGTCAAATGATAACCATATGGCATTTTATTATGTGAACATTAATTTGTCATCATTTGCATGGTTTTTGTCTCCATGTTTTAGGTGTCTGTAGAGCATAGACTCCATATATTGCTTATCCTTCTCTTTAATTCTTTAGCTGTCCTGCTTGTCTCCATATTCTAGTTCCTGTTTTGACATATTTTGGACAATTTAAACCTTCATACATATATATGGAACCTTCATATTTCTTATCATCTTTGGTATCTACAAGCAGAAAGCGATTACAGTTATATATACGAAACTTCCAGGCCTACGGCCTACAAATACATGCCTGTTACATGAGATATATATACGCCTAGCTCGAGAGAACACAGCTCACAATAGTACTAAACAATTTCATAACAAGAAATTATTTTTATCACAAACTAATTAATGATGCTGTATTTTGAAGTTATAAAGTTAGTTATAGAATCCCACGAGTTCAAGGATAGTTTCAGAAGCCTTGCTCCTTGAACTTCTTATGTATATATCTGTTATAGATTCCTTCTCAGAGTATTTTTTTTGTGTAACCATGCATATATATTGTACATTATACTCAATTAATAATGAGAATCATAATTTCTACATGGTATCAGTAGTTTACATTATCCTAGGTCCCCAATCCTAGCCGATCCTCTCTCTCCTACTCGGTATTCTCTCCTCCCTCAATCGAGCCTCCCTGTTCTCTCTCCCATGGCCTCCTCCCCTTCCTCTGGCCCTAACGATGCTCCCTTTCTCAAGCTCACTGAATCCAACTACCTTCTCTGGCAACAGACATCTGAAGTCTCTTTCTAGTCTTTAGGGAAATTTCTTATAGCGACCATGACATTTGGAAGTATGTAGCTTACATAAGAATTACATATTTGATTAAAGAGAACACCCATTAACAAAAATATAAGGACACAAGAAATATAGGCTCTATCATAAGTAAATGTAAGACGCATATATCCAGTTGAATTGTACATAATTTTATAAGAGGTGTGATATACAAATTGGTCAACAAACTATTATGTCGTATAAAATTATGATCAGTATGGCATATGAGTCATTGCATTAGTCCAAGTGCATGCGAGTCAAACATCCAATCTTTTTCTATGTATCATAGTAGTTGCTTGGTATGCAGATTAATAGTCTTGGTATGTGAATTATATGTAGATTAACAGTATTGGTATGTGAATTATAGGATGAGGGCTTGCCACGTGACTCTAAACTGAAAATTCTAAAGGTGGTGCTATCACACATCCCATTAATTTATGTCTCTATGTAAAAGATAAAAAAGAATGTGGATAGCACGACCTAAAAATTGATTATTTCGTTATGTGATTAGTTTTTGTTTTTTATTCAATTTATTTGTAATTTTGTAAGGAATTGAATGCATAAAAACGACTCTCAAGTCCATATCTACACGTAGATGCATGTAGAGGTACCATCACATGTGAAAATGAAGCTTTCAAACCGCTTATTAACTTATTAGTTAATTAGAAAGAAAATATACGGTTGGAGGAGTCGACTCACATCATGATCCTTTTGTTTTTAACAACTCTTTTACAATTAGCACTAATTAAGCTTCCTCAAGTCATGTTACAATGACATTTGATTTAATTAATAGAAAACTTCATTTTAATCCAGATGACTTTTAGATTAAAATCATGAGTAAGATCAAAATCTAATTTTAGTCCTTTGATACATTAATAATCTCATTTTGTTAATTATATTTTTTATTTTTTAATTATTTTTCTTTTTCTTCCTAATTTTTAATGTATTAATTTTATTTCATTATAATTATATTTTTCATTTCATTTATCGTAATATATTTTGTTGTAAACATTTAGATAAACTAATTTTTATTATACAATATATTTCAATGTACTTTGTCTTCTTCATTTAGGTACATTGAATTCATTATAATACATTTCGGTGCATACATTTAGGTACACATATTTCGGTACATACATTTCGATACAAACATTTAGGTAAATTAATTCAATATAATATATTTCGGTACTAACATTTCGGTAGACACATTTAGATACATTAATTTAATATAATACATTTCAGTGCATATATTTCGTTACATATATTTCGGTACTAACATTTAAATACATTAGTTCAATATAATACATTTTGGTATACATATTTCGGTACATACATTTCAATACAAACATTTAGGTACATTAATTCAATATAATACATTTCGGTACACACATTTAGGTATATTAATTTAATATAATACATTTCAGTGCATATATTTCGTTACATATACTTCGGTACTAACATTTAATTACATTAGTTCAATATAATACATTTCGGTATACACATTTCAGTACTAACATTTAGGTACATTAATTGATTCTTTCAAGTTTGAAGAATGTTAAATAAAATTAATAAATTAAAAAACTCTTTTTTGGTCAAAAAATAAATTAAAATTTTTATGTTAATAAATTTAAATATTTAAAGAGAGACTTTAAATAAAATGCACATTAACTATTTTGAATAAAGGACATGGATTATAATCAATATGTAATCTAACACCAAGTTTATTTTAAATTTCAATCTTCTTAAAAGATTAAAGTTAAAAAAAAAACTCTTTTAATTAATACATATTATAAGATCGAAGCCCAATATATATATGTCAAATGCTAACCATATGGCATTTTATTAGGTGACCATTAGTTTGTCATCATTTGCATGGTTTTTGTCTCCATGTTTTAGGTGTCTGTAGAGCATAGACTCCATACATTGCATATCCTTCTCCTTAATTCTTTTGCTGTCCTGCTTGTTCCTTTTTTTTTTTTTTTAATTTCAGAAACTTGTAACTACATATATGATATATCAAATATATTAATTTTTCTAATAATCATTATCTGATAATTACTAATTTAAATTAAAAATGCTGGATTACTATCGTCTTGATCCTTGAATTATAATCATATTATGTCTAAAATTCCTTTTAGTTCTTATACACATCCAAGGCTTTTTTATCTTTGAACTGAAGCGTGGGCATATAGAAAGATAGACCGATAGATGTATAAATATAGGTCCACCATGGTTAATTACATGTGTGGCCAGTGGCGGCGTGGGGTAACGGTGGCCTTGCCCCCGTTTCTTCCTGCCAAAATTTCAAACCCCTTCCCTGTCTGCCTGCTTATCTTGACACAATCCACACCCTCTGGCCCCTCTTCCCCAATACCAACTAAAGTACAAGTCAAACTATTTTACTAATCAAATATGATGTTTCTTACGCTTCAACTTATGAAATTTTACTTAATGGGAGTGTGTTATGTGTGGCATAAAATTTGAATGGCTAGGAAATTTATTTTATAGCTTAAAGTTGCAAATCGCTATTTTTTTTTTCTGTTATTGACGCATCATAACAAAAAGAAGAATAAATAACGTTGTTCTTAAGAGAACAACAACATAAGAATCTACCAAAAAATGCAAAAACCTTAAAGTTTATAAATGAATAATGTGAAAGATAACAAACTAACGGTTAAGAAACCCTAGAATTACTCTTAATAGGAAATGAATTAATTAAATAAGAAAATACCAAAAACATCCTAAACTATTAAAATCTCGTTTAGGGCTAGCAACCAATAGAATTCAAACAAAAAAAGACCATATGTCATGGGAAAGTGGTGAGTTTGATGTGTTGACGTTCTCTTTAAATTATGGGTCAGAGGCCCATCGGACCCGAAGCCCAACTATGCAACAGTTTGCTCATTTTCTTCCCAATTAGCACTTTACGCTTGATATTTGATCCATTCCGCCATTTGTTCTATATTATTATTAAGGATTTGTTTGATAATTATTTTAGTTTTTAGTTCTAATATTATAGTGTTCATGTTTTAAAACTTGAAAACTAAAAACTTGTTGAGTAAATCTAGCCAAAATTCGAAGAACCCATAAAATGATTATCGCAAAAAACCCTTAAAAACTGCGGACTGGTAGTGTTTTCGTGTGTTATGTGGTCATGGAACAGAAAACTTTTGGGCCCAAATATGTTGTGCTTCACCACTCGTACCTGATGATTTAAGTCATATTCTCTGTTACACTATTGTGACCAATCACCATCACGAATTAGATTTTTGGTATTCTGTTAGTTAATTAAGTCAATTAGCAACAAAACGTTCAAATTCCATGCGTTGTAGCCTCTGTTGAGTTAATCATTCGACAAGTTTATACTTTTAAGTTTGTGGTTCATGTTTAATATTTCATTACCAATATCTTGTCCTTGTTAGAACTTAGAACACAACATCTCAAATGTAATAGAACTTATAACCTGTTGAGCTAGATAGGTTTACACTAAGGGTTTTTATCATCAATGGTCCCTGAGATTGACCAAACTCATCATTTTGATCTCTCACTTTCAAAATCAATCAGTCTCGTCCTTGACATTCACTACCGCACATCTATTTGGTCATTCCGTTTAGATTTTGTCAATTATTCTGTTAGTTTGTATGTGAGACCCACAAATCTAATAAAATGGTGGCATGTGGATTACACAAAAGAAGGGTTTTTATCGCCAATGGTTCCCGACATTTATCAAACTCCTCATTTTGGTCATTGAGTTTCAAAAATCAATAAATTTAGTCCTTGACTTTCACTACCAAACATCAATTTAGTCATTCCATTAAAATTTCGTCAATATTTTTTGTTAGTGTGATAACATGGTCCCACTAATCCAATCATATGGCGCCACATGGATTAACTATTTAAAAAAAATCTTTTTTTTTTTAAAGATTTAAAACTAAAAGTAAAATAAGAAATTAAAAACAAAAACTAAAAGAAAAAAAAAGACATCATCGTCTTCATCTAGATATGCTTAAAAATAAATTTCAAATTGGGATTGTGATGCGAGATAAATGTCAGCATGGAATACTCGTCGGTTAGTTCACTATAAAAAAAATAGTTTCTTATAGCTAATCCACTTGGCGCCATATGATTGGATTAGTGGGACCACATCATCAGATTAACAAAAAATATTGACGAAATTTTAACGGAATGACTTGATGCGTGATAATGAAGTCGGGAACCAAATTTATCGATTTTTGAAACTCAGGGACCATAATAAGGAGTTTGATCAATGTCAATGACCATTTGCGATAAAAACCTTTCTTTTGTGTAATCCATGTGTCATCATTTTATTGGATTTGTGGGTCCCACATACAAACTAACAAAATAATTGACGGAATCTAAACGGAATGACAAATTGATGTGCGGTGATGAATATCAGGGACAACATTGATTGATTTAAAAAAATGAGAGACTAAAATGATGAGTTTGGTCATCTCAAAAACCTTTTGTGATAAAAACCCTACGTTAATCTCGTACATGTATAGGCTTTGCATGCAACTGGATGGTCCAAAATGAACATGACTCTCAGACAAACTGAGTTCCTCTAGTTCCTTTTGGACATTTAAAACCTGGGCTAAGCCCAACAAGGACTCTCAACCAAAGATAGCTCATTCAAAATTTTATGAAGTAGGGATATGAGCTTGAAATCACTTGGTATATAAAAGAGGGTGTACTAATTATATTGGATAATGGTTGAGATTGTAAATGAGATCGTACGAGAAAAATTTACATGAAATCACGTACCACAAACGTGAATTGAATAGATATTACTTTATCGTATATGTTCATCTGTCATTATACTGTTAAAAATTATTTTGAATTTTTTATTTAAAATTGAACACAAACAGTACTTGACGAAAACTAGCCGCACGATGTACGATAAACGGATACGATTAAGTGGTAATTTTTTTTATTTAAAATTGAACACAAACAGTACCTGACAAAAGCTGCGCGATGTATGATAAACAGATACGATGAAGTGATAATTTTTTATTTAAAATTGAATACAACCAGTACCTGACAAAAAATAGTCGCACGATGTACGATAAACGGATACAATGAAGTGGTAGCCAAGATCCTCACAAAAATGACCCGGAAAGAATCCTCATCCGACATGAATGATGTGATAGAGCTTCATTGAAATGAAGAAAGTAGGGGTTTTAGCAAAAACCCAATTGATAATATAGAGAATAGTTTAAACTAACTTATAAGTTCACGGTAGGTCCATTTCCTCATCAATGTAGGTATTGATTCTCAACATACACTCTCGTGTGTGGCGAATTTTCAAACAAAACACGAGGATAACACAAACGAAGTGACATGAAGCGCATATGGCAGTTGGGTTTCACAAGTGGAAGAACCTGTTTTAACACCATAAAGAAAGTTTAGATTCTACCATAAAATCAATTAGTAACATGAAAAGTAGCCCAATTTACATGAAATCTCAATCTTGTTAAAAGACAACTAGGGAAAACTTGGCGGCACGTGTAGTTGAGGAGGAGCAATCCAGCACATGACGGGGCAGGAACAACCGAACTCAAGTGTTGTTAGATTGATTGGATGTCATTGGAGAAAACTGGCATGAGAAGGGTTGCATGTTGGAGATATTTTTCAGTGTGTCAATAACACGATTCGCTACACCAAATGTCATAATATAAGTGGTTGGATACTTGAAAAAAAATAAAAATTCCAACTACTTGTATTAAGATACTTATTGTATTGAGACGTGTTCGTGGTACACTAGAAAATTTCTCCACATGCAATCGGGAGTTGCTGGTAGGGATCGACCGTCGACGGCAGAGAGAGAATTGGAATGGGTTGCTGGCGTTTCGTCGGACATTATTAACTTTTTATTAATTGTTTCATTGGGAGAGGATAGGTGCGTGCGAAGACTTAAGGTCGAAGCATCTTTACATTATAATTTAGGTGGATTAAGCTGTAATCAATCTTTAATAATTGAGCTCACCACTCAATACTATCGACATACTGCACCCCAAAAAGTTTAGTCAATGTCCCATAAACACTTGAAAACAACGTTTAAACTTACAAGTTATTGTAACATCACGTATGTGACAATATTGATTAGAGCTTTTTTGTATTTGGGGTTTGTCTCTCTCTACATAATATAGTGTAAGGTGAAATATCGTTTGTGTTTGAACTAAAATCTGCATGATTTGCCGTCTTTTAGGTTTGAATGAATCATAAGCCAAATTATGGCTATTTTCGGATCTAAGACAACTTAGATGAATATCCTTTGGCCTATTTCTTAAGCTAAGGTGATTTAAGTGTCAAGTTATTTCTATCGTAAAAATTTACAAACTGTTACATTATTAGGTATTGCTTTCTACCGATTTATATCAAGTTAATTTATAATACAATTAACCGTTACATTTTTAGGTATTGCTTTCTACCGATTTATATCAAGTTAATTTACAATACAATCGATCAGTAGTTTAATAATTCGAAATTCTAGTGTTGTACAAACTAAAGAGTGGAATTTTAAAAGACAGATCAAACCCTTATCGAGCCAAAACTAAACAAATGCAAAGTATAATAATTAACCATATCTTATATTATATGAATTGTTTTTTATATCAAAACAAAAAACATGTAAGTAACTTGTAGATTTGTTGCTTAAGGCCTAATTTGATAATGTTTTTTCACCAAAAACTATGTCACTTTATAGTTAAGCAATAAAAAAGTATTTGGTAAAAATAAAATATCCCACTTATTTTAAAAGTAATGGCCTTAAGACAACAACTTTTAAAAGCAGTATGTAGATTGCTTTTAAAACCTGCTTCTGCTTTAATAAATAGCGAAGTTGAGCCGTTAATGAATATTTTTAATTCATATAAAATGTTCCTTAATTTAAAAAAAAATGATATTATTTATCCTTCTAGACACATTTTATACTTAGAGAACAAAGTGACCACCACCTCCCACTACAAATCTTAATCTCTTACACCACCATTGCCATTACCACAACTATTGTTGCCACCACCACCGCATCACAATCACGGCACCACCACCACCACAACCATACTCACCATCACCACTACCACAATCACAATTGACACTACCACAACTACCCCTACCATCATTACTGCCACCGCCATTGCCACCACCACCATAAACACAACCTTCACCACTGTCACCATAACCACGACCACAACTGACATAACCGCCGTTGTGGCCGCCTTACTACCATTGTTACCTCTGTAGTCCAATCACCACAGCCCCTCTATTGGCACAACCACTATTAAACCATTGCTCTCGCCACCGTTGTTGTCATCATTACCTACACTATCATGTTCATTTTGGTCATTATACACAATTATATCCCTTTTACATTAAAATTTACCAAACATTTTTAAACTGCTTTTCATACCCACAACACTTTTAAAATACAATTTATCACACATTCAACCATTTTATTTTACAGCTGATTATTTTGGAAACACATCAGAAACAATTTTAAAAAAAATCATAATAAATCCAAATTGGCTCTAAGTAGTGTACACGAAGTTTTTCAAGACAACAAACAAGCCTTGGGCTTTAGACGGGTCGATTACCTCCATACCATGGAAACCATCGCCAAAGTGGGTCGTTATACGTACGCCCTCGTTCTCCAGCATCTTCGCCAACTGCATCTGACGGTCAATCAAAGGGTCTCCGAAACAACCCGTAACCAAGACCCGCCAACCCATCTCCCGAATTCCAACGTAACGATCATCAGATTCTTTTGCCACCGTTGGATTACAGTACTCATGGTCACGGTCTGTGCCGACGGGCAACGCCAAACTCCACGCTCCATCGCACCCGGGTAGCGACAAAATCGGGTCATCAGCCATCGCCAGCTCTGACCCTGTTCTGTCGGACCCACCAAAGAACGGATGGTGCAATATCAGCCCTTTGATTCGCAGAGGCTGGAGACGATCGCCAATAGCTTTACAAGCGCGCAGCCCCGCGTGGTAAGCCAGGTTCCCCCCAGCGCTGGTTCCCATTAAAAAGCAACTGGACAGATCTGTAAATTCAGTGACCCACTCTTCTTTGGTGGAGGCAATCCAGTGCAACGCATCCACAGCATCATCGTATGCCGCCGGGAGGCGGTGCTCGGGTGCTAGGCGGTACTCCAGGGAGACGACAAGAGCTCGGAGCTGGAGAGCCATGTCGGAACAAAAGTTGTGGTTGCTGGATGACGCGGCACTGAGGTAAACGAACGCGCCGCCGTGGTAGTAAAAAACGAGAGGAAGTTTAGAGGTGGGTAAATCGAGGGCTTCGCGGGGGAGGAATAGTCGGGCCGTGGTTCGCGTTTCCGGGTTTACAGGGACGTCTTTGGAGAGGATCCGAGTCGTTGGAGAAGTCGGGTTGGGCTCGGCGGGTACGGTTGGGAATTGTATGCGACGGGTGTACGTGCCATCCGGGTTGGAAATGATACCGGACATGATTCAATTTGTAGGCTTTTGCGCGTTTTGGATTTGAACTTCTTATAGATTTTTTTCTAGCGCGTGCCTAACAAAATCCAAAAGTTGTTGATTTTATCGACATGGAGCTTCGAAAAACAAGGTAAATAAGAATTCACGAATTGGTCATGAGTCTCAAACAAATCCATACAATGACGTTTTGGACATATGTTTTCACCATGTATTGATGCTTATACAATCTATTCGGTCAATTTTCTATGCGTCACGATGTACCAACTAATCAATATAATAGGTTATCGTCTTTCCTCACTTCGCTCATAGCGAGGGGAGGATAAACTATTGTAGCAGATCCATGACTTAATTCAAATGTTTGTAATCTTGTTCGAACAAGCTTTTGGCCGCTGCCAACAACTCTCACATGGGTGTTTGCTATTCGAAGAGGGACGCTGGTTTTAATTCCCCCTTTTATTGCCCCTCACCCGACCGACCTGCTGGATTTTCAAGAACAAGTGCGTTGCATCAAGGATATTTTGCATGCCACCTTAGGCCTAGTTGTCTTGGGATGTAGCTGCAAGAGTGTGAGAAGGTGAATCGGATTCGATGTTCTCTTTTGATGGGGTGTCGCTACTGGCGAAATCTAGTTGCGGTGTACTTCGTGTTGCGGTTTGAAGGTTTTGTTTTGCAATGTCTTGGTCAAATGAACCACTCAGTTACTCTGTCCATTGCAGTTGCCTCAGTGTTACTGACAAGACGTTTGGCAGCGATGTTCAATCATTGAGGAATTAGGGTGTCTGTTGTGTTTGTCTTTTTGGTCATTGGGCTGGGTTGTAAGGCTACTTGGGGTTTCTCAATTTTGTACTGGGTTATTTACCTTCCTTTGTGTTGACCGGTGTTATTCGATGGCCCAATCATAGCCCTTTTATTTCCTTAGACAAACTCATTTTTCCGATAAAAAAACAAAATGTTGACATATTTTGAATGGGGAAAGTCATGAATCGAGGAAAAATGCTGAATCACTATCATACCAACTCGCCTCCTAGTTGATCAAATTTTTTATTTTTTAAATATTAAATTACGAATTTTAACGTGAACCACACACATTCATTTCCTTTAGCCTTCTCGTCCGGAATTTTTTTGTTTGATTACCGCATGTTTTATGTGTTAGCGGAGTGACACATGTCATTAGAATAGAGGCTTTTAGTTTTTTGGTCAAAGTGGGGAATGACCAAAACTAGGTGATATATATGATATGAAGCCTTGGTGTAAGATAGTGTCACGAAAACATATTATTCAAGCTGCGTGTGTGTGACTGCCGACCAAAAAGAGACACAATCTTCGAGCTGTGTGACTCAAACATCGTTATTGGCTGATAAAACTAAGTTGCGAAAAGGTCAGAAACCACAAAAAGTGTGTGGTGCATGTATTTTTCGTAAGAGCAAAATACCCAAATGTTAAGGACTGACTAATCTACATGCATATTCGAATGTCTACTATAGTTGGGGCAATGAAGCCAAAGTGGAGACACGTTGCCCCGCAAGGGTAGAGCAATTAGGTTTTGCATTTTCTTAACATGTTAGAGAGGTTCTCCCACTAGTGAAACATACGTATATTTGCACTCATTCTGTAGCTAGACTACAGCAGCCATGCTTCCATACTACTTCTAACAAATATTGCGTTTTGATGGATTAATATTTTGGTATTATAAGCTGAAAGGTTGCTGGAGAGAATTATGTGAAATTCCTCCGAGAAATTGTTGGAAAACTTGTAAAATTAGTTTTACGGTGCAATTCTAAGTTTTTTCATGGTATCAAAGCGACAATCATACATGTTCCACGCCATTCAATTTGTATTGTTCACATATTTTGGTTGAAAAATCAACTACACGTGAGTAAGTGTTTGAGAATGTCAAAGTAAAAAAGTTTCACATCAGTAAAAGAAGAAAACTTGTAATAGCTTATAAATAGTTAAGCCACCCCCTATACTAATTAGTTTTACAATAGAATCTCAACTTTCTCCACTTTTGATAATAATTTTATATTTATTCACTATTTTTTTTCCATTACCTTTCTTTAAAAAACATACAGAACACAAATCAAACATATGACATGACCAAATGTGGTATTTACTTAATTTGAATAGCTATTCAATGAAGAATTGGGGTGCATCTAATGAATCATTTGGGAATTGAAAATCAGAACAATGAACTTGCAATAAGACGACTAATGCTTTTGCTAGATATGTCCAATATGTTGATGATTGTTTGGACTTTCAAAATTTTAAGATCTGAATAATTCCCTCTAATTGAAGATATTTGAGGAATATATACTTTAGCAGAGCAAATCACATAATATGTCACGCGGTTCATATAATTATGGAAAGTAATTTTAGGTCCTATTATCTCTTAGTACAGTTTTTTAATTTTTAAATTTGAATTGAATAAACCAGAAAAGACAAGGACAAAAATAAGTAAACTAGTGTAAGAGAAATTGAGAATACATTAGTGAAAATCGCTAATACCTTGGAAAAAAAAATTCTCTCATTAATGCTCCTTCAATTTATATTTTCTAAGAAAAAATGTGTTAAATAATTTCCGAATTAAAAAAAAATACTGCAATTTACACGTACAAAATTATCACTCTTATTACATGATTTTGCAGAAGAAAAAAATAAAAATTAATCCTTCAATTTATATTTTCTAAGAAAAAATGTGTTAAATAATTTCCGAATTAAAAAAAAATACTGCAATTTACACGTACAAAATTATCACTCTATTACATGATTTTGCAGAAGAAAAAAATAAAAATTAATTTTAGTTTGTAAAATCCACTTATATTAAAGATGTGTTAGCAAATGCATTAATTTGTCTAATTAATACCCTTTGGAAAATGTTATATAATATAAGAAAAATGAATGAAAATAATTTGAAAACTTTAAATTTTAATAAAAAAAAAAAATATTATCAGTAAATACTAAGACTTCTTAGAATAAAAATGTCATTTTCATTAAAAGTAGAGTGTTTCGTTAAAACTTCTTATAATATAATATATAGATGAAATAGCATCAATGAAATTAAGGAAAGAAAAATAGAGTAATTGGGGAACTGAAAATTTTGCAATCTAGGTTAAAGATTAAAGACTTTAAAGAAGTACTGTCCACACCATAGAAAGATTTTTTAGTGTGACTGTCACACAGAATGATACACCACGTGTCGTCATATAAATGGTAGAATATAAGTATTAAAAGTTAATAACTTAAAAAATAAAATTTCTCACCACTTACATAAAAACACATGATATATCACCTATGTTTCCGTCATAATTAAAAATTTCTCCACGACAAAACAGTGCCATTTCCTATATAACCCTAGTAATCCTACCTAACCCATTCCGAGACGTACGTACCAATCAAAGGCCTCAAACAAACTCTGAAAGTATGTGAAGGGATACCCATCGTGCATCAGCTTTCAGTGTTCCCCAAAATGCATTTCTGACCCTGTGATTTGATGGAACTAACCGTCGAAGCAGGCACCGGCCAGTGGCAGCTTCTGCAACCGCCGCCATATCACCACCCACGCAAAGCTAGAAACAAAACCCTTTCTTCTTTCTTAAGGTATCGAAATAAAAACAAACCAACCAACCAAAACACAACCCTTCTCCATAAAGACAACACATAAAAACTAAAAACAAACTCCAATTAATTTGTTAACAATGTATTTTAGAGAGAGAGAAACTAAGAGAGGAGGGTCGGAGTCACATCAAAACCACACCAGCTGTGACTGACTACAGAGACGACTGCAGCTGCAGCAGGTGGTGGTAACAGTCGGCTGCAGTTGGCCTCTTCTCCGGGTTCTGATCCAAACACCGGTTTTGGAGCTCCCTCAGCAACTTCGGCACACCTGTCAACCCGCAACTCCTCACCAGATTCCCTACTCCCCACACGTCCACCTTCACCCCATGCAACCCTCTCTCCATCTCCGGCGCGTGCCTCCCACGCGCCACCGCATCTCCAGCCATCCCCACACTGTGCGGGTATATCTGCGGAGCCCCGACAGCCTCCTCGAACCCGCAGACAAACCACTCGTTGTCCCTCTCATTCCTCATCACTTTCTCCCAACATATATCCCTATGCATAAACGACAAGTCGTGTAATGCCACCAGCGCTTTTGTCACGTACATGAGAGCCTCAACGAGCTGGTCGCAATTTGTAGGCTTGAACTTGCACCCTCTAGGCTTAAACACCAAAGCCCAATCTTTCTCCAACGATCTGTGGATGTACTCTGCATGGGGAATTCTCTGGTCGAGAAAATCATAGATTTCCTTCACGGCGGTCGCCTTCCGAATGTTACTGTAAAATCGAGTCATTGTGGTTGGCGTCATTTCAATTGCGTTTCCGTTCCCCATGTCGATCCTCTCGAAATCGCTAAAAGGTGGCATTTTGTAAGAACCACCATTGCAATTACTACTAATGTTGAAGCATCGATCCGCTAGCAATGGCAATAGGCTTGCAATCCTGAAACATGGGACTAGGGCTTTCAGTCTCTCAGAGGTCGATGACAGATCAACGGTTCCTAAATCAGTGCGAATTATTCGATCTTGAACCCGACTCAATGCACAGAAGGTTACAACATGACCGATTGCGTAGTACCCTAATATGTAAGGAAGATCCATGTAAGTCCACAAAAGTTTCTCAACTATTGAGCTTGACGGATTAATGTCCCGGTCATCTCTCAAATTATCGGCTTCTTCCCCTCTCCATAGACAGAAACTTCGAACGAAGCCTGTCACGTTCGGCCATTGATCCTGTAATGGTTCAGTTGGGGATGAAGCGTTAGGCTTGCGGATGAAGACCATTTCCAGTGAACAAAATTTGGAGACGATTCGGTTGATGCAGTCGTCCCAAATGGGAATGAAGGAGTCTCTACTTGTGGCAGTGGCAGCACTAAGACTTGGATTGGTTCGGATTATGGGGCTTAGAATATCGTATATGATGGCTCTACAGTCTAGCAATTCGGTTGAGGTGGTGAAGAAGATCTCTTTGCCTTGTGGTAAGTCGCGGTACACGTCTTTTCGGAGTGGGAAACGGAGTTCCTCCGGCAGTGGCTCTTGTACGTACCATTGAAGCTCGGATAAGGTAGGAAGTGATGGCGGTGGGACTCGAAGACACCCCACATAGTACTCCGTTGGGTCTTGAAATTCAAATGGAGGCATTGCTGCAACAAATACGCATGCGAATATTGTATAGATCACAATAGAACCTTTAATAAAATCGATATGTAGCATAAAATTGGACAAAAGAATGTTAACACAAAATTGCCAAATAAATCCAAATTGGTTTTAGGGCTTACATCTTGATGAGGATTCTGGCAAGGGAAGCTGGATTTTGTCATTGAACCCTAATAACATTGTTAAACAATGTAGTGTTAGATGTGGAATTATAATTAACCTAGATTTTGTGACATGGTACTATATCAAATATAGAGAAGCTCGTTTTTACCAGAAGTAGCGGATGAAGGTCTTCTTCTACCAAAGACTTTGACTTGTTGTCCGGACACAAATCGGTCAACGGAGAAGCCTCTAAAGGGGCCATCTTCAAAGGCTTCCATGGTGCAAGCAACCATGGAATCATCAAAGAAAGTGAGCTCGTCGGCATTCAAGAAGCTCGAGCCTTGTAGCCTCAGTCTCCCTCTGTGGTGCTCCCCTTCTTCCGCCCACAGACTCACAGATTCTTCCCACGTCATTCGAATCTTTCCGATTCGACGGAGCTCCTTGGAAGAAGATGAAGAGAGGCCTGTTGCAAAGTCTAGGGAAGACTGATCATGATGATGAAACCCTAGCAAGGTCCCTCTTCCTCCGTGGTAAAACGGTTCCCCTCCACCGCTCATGATCATTAGTTGCTTTCCCCTACCTGCATATAATAACAGCAAATATATAGATATCAAACCGAAACTAAAAGTTAAATAAAATGACACAACTTAATTAACTTGTTATATTAACTGGCTAGTAACCCCCATTGTTTAGAGATAATGGATATTGATCATAAAATAAAGAATTGTATACAACTTGTGCTGTGGGCATTATATATATAATCAGTAAGCGGTTCAGCACTCCTCTATATACCTGAGAGAGGGAAATCGTCTTCTTTGAACGAAGGCGGTTGGGGAAGATTTCTTGTCATAACAAGAGCCGATCGACTGTCGTCCCCAACCGACCCTAATCTGCTCTGAGGAGTCCTCATCCTCGACCCCATGAACTGCGAGAGCTCCTCGAAAACCTCCTCATCAAAAGAAGCAGGCAACCTATGAAGCTTTCTCTCGTACGGCGAAAGCCTAAAGTAACTCTTTCCAAGTTGTTCTCTCTCGGAACCTCTCTCCCATTCATAAACCTTTCTAAACTCTCCCAGCATGTTATCCCACTTGGTTCCCGCCGTTTTCGCGTCCCTGTTGACGCCATGCTTCTGAAGGAAGTCGGCGACTTCCCTGTCCTTGTCAGCCCTCGTTTTGCTTCTGGTGTGCGCAGTGGTGGTGGCGCCACCTGTCTCTGTTTGTAACTGCTCTGCTCTTGAAGATGAGCCCGACCCATGATCCGACGATCCACGGGCTGCCCCACCTTGGTACTGAATCCTCCACCCCCTCGCCAGCCATAGCATCTCGTTTGGTTTCCAAACCGGACTCACATACTTTCCTTTTCTGAACTGGTGGTGGTGGTGAACCGGGTTTTGAGGGTCTCCTTCCTCTGTCTTGTTTGTGTCGTGCCCTGATGTTGCTGATAGAGACGGTAGAGGAGAGTGCGGCGGCCACGACGAGGCGGTGTCAGAGGAGGAGGCTGCTCCAGTGGTGGAGACATGGGGTTGAGATAATTGAGCATTTTTTGGATTTGGAGATTGAGATGGGTTTGATTCTGAGGGTAGAATTGGTATTTGGGGTTGTTTCTGTTGGGAAGATGGAGAAGGAAGAAGTTTCCATTGTCCGGTTGTACTTGTAAATCTTGGCCTCTTTGGATTCACAGCTGCCTCAAATTGATGCTGATCGAAGGGAGATGACGATGAGGTTGTTGGAGTACCGGTAGGGACAAACAAAGGAGGAGGAATATTGAAGGAGACACCAGCTGCAGCTGCAGCTCCACTGATATTAACAGCCGTTGGCGGCGGTTGTTGGTCGTTGCGAGAAGGTGAAATCTGTTGCTGCTGCTGCTGAGGTTGTTGTGGGTTTTTCTTGGTTGTTTCTCCTTTTTTGTCACCCATTTCAATTCTCAAATGGGCCCAAAAAGAAAAGGACTCGAGGTAAACAGAAGCCTTGGAGAAGAACTAGAACAAGGAAGAACAAGTTTTGGAGGAGTGTAACTGGTTTGGTTTTGTTATTCCACTATAACGCTCTCATCTTTGTTTTAATTTGTAGTTAAAAGTTGAAATCTGATCACAAAAATTGGCAGTGTAAAGTACAAGTGGCTCAGATTTATTTGTTATATTTTTCGAAATTCTTCAGAGCATATCTAGCCCGTTAAGTGCAATAATGTATAATGTAGGGCTTGGGATTTTTGAATGTTTAAGTTAGGGTTTGGAGTTCTGACCATTGCTTTTTGGACTTGAGCACTTAGGTTGCAGCCATATAAGACCCTTCAGTCTAGGCCAGTTAAAAGCAACAGCAGAAAAAAGCAGCAGATTGAAAAAGTCGTTGTTGTGGAACTGCGATTGAATAAGACCCTTCAGTCTAATTAATCACTTAATTAAGACAGCCCTTGAAACGGTAATTTTGATTTGTCACATTTGTATAGCTTGTGTGAGAGAGAAAAAAGGTAAAGGGAGTTATGATTGTACTACCACTGAAAAACGCGGCTCCGATATAAGAATTTTTTTTTTTTTTTTTTGGAAGAAGAAGATATAAGAACTTAACATCTGCTTTTTGCAAACAGATTTTAATTTGTTTTGATTTTAGAGAAACATATAAAAATGAGAAAGATTTATATGAAATGAATAAAATTTTTAGCCACAAAATTCGATTTTGTCTTTTATAACTTTAAAGTTGTCACTTTACTCTTTAAAATTCTAAATTTGCTCCACTTTGTCCCATATAACTCAATTTTGGATCCCATTTTACTTCTAGAAATTCAAAAATCGTCATTTACTCTATAAAACTCAAAACTCGCTCTACATTGCTTTGATTTTGTTAGTTCCGTTACATGCGATGTTAACGTAGAGTGGAGATTTATAATATTTTCTGTTAAATTAGTTATTTTACTCTATAAAACTCGATTTTAATATTTTTTTTATTGTTGAATGTTAAGACATAGTAGAGATTTATAATTCAAGACATTGCACATGTGATATGATCTTATTGAGTAGTTGCTCCCACATATGTTTTAGGGGCAACTTTTGAGTCATAAGTGGTAAACTGAAATCAAAATTAAATTTTAGGAAGTATAATTAAAAATAAGCCTATTTTGGGTTAACAAAATAAGAATATATGTACGTTTTTATACATCTATATATATTCTTAATTGATTGCCACATAGCCCATATAAATTGTTCTGTTGACAGAGTTCCACGTTTTCCCGCGCAAGGTGAGGGAGTGAGTGGAGAGTGAGAACAAAGGGACGGCATTTTTTTGGTTCAGAACGATGGGGACCGGACGAATAGATGGGTCTGCTCCAGTGAGTGATTCGCATGACTATTTTCAACGTCTTTTTTTATTTTATTTTTTTCCACTTCTCTCACTCCAATTTATTCAAAATATATAAATATTTTAGGCCCCCTTGTGGAGTAGCTTACTTGCATTTCAGTACAGGTTTTCTGCTCTATTTAATCATTTGATTTCCTTTTGATTGAAACACAATTCAAATTAGTGAAAACATGGATATCTAAAGCTTTTTTTTTCTTTCATTTTTTGATCCAACTTATATGAATTCGTATACCAAGATAGATGCTCCTTTTTTTCTTCTTGTTTATCTACTGCAATAATACCTGCATAAAGCTTTGCAGCTTGCACGTTTTTCAGCTCTTTATCATTTAGATTGAAACGAAATAATGTGTGCATGCCTTTTATTTGTTGATAAAAGTCATGACCACTTTCGTTAAGATTAGTTTGCATTGCATGCATCGAGTTATGCAAAAAATTTAAAACACATAACAATGTAAAACTAATTTAATATACAACGACAATATTATTTTTCTTGTAAGTAAGTTTTTCTTTTCGAAGAGAGTCTAACATTTGCCTTTAAATCTTGACTCATAATGGTTTCCTTAATATTTTTTACTAGTGAACAATAAGAAGCATGCATAATTATGATTGTAAGTTAAATACTGGGTACTTGTGGCGTTATGCAAGAAGAAAGTTTAGGTTACGTCATAAAATTAATTAATAATATAGATATTAAACCAACTTACTTATAAATAAGCTCATGCAAGGTCCCTCATCTCATATTTTCAAGCCAAACACGTGGACAATGCAACCGTAGTGATGTAGAGCACGTGTAGCCATTAAGCTTCATACATGAAACAACATGCTCTGATACCATGAATGAAGTTGAGGTTATATCATAAAACCGATTGATAATATGGACATTAAACCAACTTACTTATAAGCTCATGCAAGGTCCCTTCTCTCATATTTTCAAGCCAAACACATGGACAATATGTTGGAAAAAATTAGGGTCTAATTTCAATATTAAATCACATAAAATTTTAAGAAATAATTCATGCAATTATATATCAAAATTAATGCATGCACTTGAGTAACCAATGTTAAATGAACATGATATAATGGATTAGAAAAACCTATAACATACGGTCGAGGCAAGTGTTGGACACTTTGTCCTTAAAACAAGTTTACGTCCCATTACGGTACTCATGGTTGATCTGCGCATGTCTCCTAAGATACAACGACCACGTCCTTGTAATAGTAGCACTCCAAATCACAAGGCTCCATGAACCACGATTGTGTTGAAAACTCTCTCATATGAACTCAATGAGACTCTCTAATATTTAGTGCACTATAGGTATGATTATGTAAAACAATGAAAAGTTCTCTATGGTGATTATAGAGGGCTTCCCTATTTATAGAATGTGAGATACCTATTTGGAAAGCATGTGACTATTCATGAAGAGTCAAAAGTTGCAACTCTTCATTTGAGTAAACACATATTTCTACCAAAAGGCTCGACTTCTAATTTTCATTCAATTAATAAATTTAATATAATAATATTATTTTTAAATTTTCCAACACAATATACAACCGCAGTGATGTAGAGCACTTGTAGCTAGCCGTTAAGCTTCATACATGACACAACATGCTCTGATACCAAGAATAAAGTTGATGTTCCATCATAAAATCGATTGACAATATTGAGAATAATCCAACTTACTTATAAACTCATACAAAGAAACTATTCTCATCAATAATGTAGTAGAGGAGGAGCAAGTGCGTCCGAGGGTGGAGCACAACTTATTTATGCCATTTGAAGTGTCAAAATGTGTTCAGATGATGCCCTCAAATTCAATATCACATTCTGACAGGACCACCATCATGGATGTGGCGATCAAGCACTCGTTCGAATATAAGCATAACTTCTTTTGCCGAATCGTAAGAAATTTGATATATAAGTCCATATTTATTACGGATCATAAATATGGATCTTTTCCGACTGAAGAGAATCAAACTCTAATTGTCTCCTAATTTTAATTCATTGATAATTAACACGTACGCCTTTCGGTTCAACAAGAAGTAACCAGGAAGACATTTGAATTGTAATGAATCAGTACATTTGAATTGTAATAAATACGGATCCTAATTTTTATAACTCAACTTGTCATGAATCACTACATTAGCAAAAGCGTCAAAATAAAAAAATAATAATTAAAAAAAAAAAAAAGATAACCAAGTTTTCAAAATTAATTATAAGGAAAATTAATGAAAATAGCTTGAAAACTTTGAGTTTTAATCAAAAGGACAAAAATGTGTTATAAGAGCAGTTCCACCCCTACAGACTTTGCGCTAGCACCCAGCGCATTTATCCACTCAAGTGAACAGTAATAGACCACAGTGAACAGTAATAGGCCAAAGCATCTACACCCCTATAAAAAATAGCCTGGTCCATTTTATTAAAATATTATTTTTTTTTATTATAAAATAATAATTTAATTTTTCTTCTTCTCTGGACTCCCTGCTTCTTCTTCTCTCTGGAACCCCTGCTTCTTCTTCTCTCTGGAACCCAACCCACACTGCGAAACGACGCAACCCACAGCTGAAACACCTCTCCATATCGATTGAAGCTCCAAAGTTGAGTTACGAAGGTAAGTTTGTGGGAGTTACGATGGTCCACAGCTAGAAGAAGATAGCTTCTCGATTGAAGCTCAGTTTTGATTGGAGTTTACTGGGGTGGTTCTGCTTTACAAACAGCCTCTCACCAACCTCGCCAATAAATTCGGCGACTGCTTCCTCCTCCAGATGGGGCAGCGCAACCTCGTCGTCTCGTCGCTGGAGCTCGCCAAGGAGGTGCTCCACACCCAGGGAGTCGAATTCAGGTCGAGGGAGGCGTGACGGTATCGCCTGGCGTCATGTAGGCCGGGCAAGGGCTCAGCACATTCTGAGCCGGCCTAGAGACCAGCTTGGGCTGGGTGCCAGCCTATCTACTCGGCTGGAGTGGATTGGCTGGGTGCCGGCCTAAAGGTTCCCCGGTGGAACTGCTCTAAGTGAATATTATAAGGAGTGACTTTTTAGAGTAAAAATATCATTTTCGTTAAAAGTGAACAGTATGATGAGTGTTTCGTTAAAACTCCTTTAATTATATTAACTCGTATTGCATCAAACTCTTTGTTTTCACATGCACGTACAAACAATATGGTCCATGGATCTTCCTTTTAATGCTATAATTCAATGCGGCATTACCTGCAGATGGCTACATTATAGAAAATGTTGCAACAGTTCTGTTACTAGGTAGTGATTTCAATACATCATTTTTTTTCTTGTACTTCTATTAATCTTGACCGTTGATTTTACTTTAAATATTCAACCTAACAGCTATGAAACTAAAGAAATGTGTATAAGGTAAGAAATGATGTGTTAAAATCATTTCCCTTGCTATTATTTAGGTTTAGTAAGTGATGGTTTTCTAATATGTTGGCGAGGCATAAGGGTTGTTGTGTTGGATATATGTCAACAATCTGTGATAAAATTATATATGCTAATAAATAATAAATGCAAATAATAAAAAATAACAGAGTTTGAACAAAACAAAAATATAAAAACAGACAACTTCAAGATCAAGGCTTGCATACTCAATGTCCTTGAAACAGAAATTTCGTTCCTACGGCGTCTGCTTCACTAGGATTCAACGACCAAGTTAGAATTCCAACACCGGAAAACTCAATTTCTGGCAAATTTTGCATGGTTCTCTTAGTAAGAAGGTTTAGGAATGTAAAAGAAGAATTTGATATTTTCTTTGTTCTAAATGCCATACAAATGGATATATATATATATAATATGATTATTTCTGTTCGCAACAGGTATGAGAAAGGGATGCATCTGTTGGGAGACATCTTCTCAGATGGGTGTTTGTTTTCTGCATTCTTTCACCACACTTTAGACTTCATTTGAAAATATGAGTCTGTTGGTAAAAAAAAAATAAAAAAATAATTAATTTAATTATTAGAGCCCGAGCTCCAAAGCCCAAGGCTCATCTTTTGATAATTATATACTAGTACATGGGCACACACAAAGTGTGTGAGAAAATTTTTTATTTTTGTTTTTGAAATAGAAGGAGAGAGGAAGAGAGTGATAGAGAATGTGAGAGTGGGAAGTTTTTTTTTTTTTTTTTTTTTAATTTAATTTAATTTTTTTTTAAATTATAGATATGTTAGGATTACATGTAGGTGAGGCTTTGAAAAAAAAAATTAAAATTTGGTTATGTGAAATTACATTTTTGTCCCACATTTCTTATTCATGTTTTGTTTATTAGAGGGTTAAATTGGTAATTTCATAGGATTTTGGTTGACAATGAGTGTTTTATTAATTAGTAGAGATTAATTATATATTAATTAACAATTAATTAGTACACCCCAAAGCCCAAGCCTAATTTTATTCTCTAAGGCTTATCACTCAAATCAGTTTCTATAAGGAACAAAGTCTTATAAACTGAATAAACCTTTTGAGAATTGTCAATGTGGAACAATGAAATTTCTACTCAAAATTTCTAACATGTTGTAGCTAAATCGTACTTTCCTTCTCCTAGACATAACCCAAGGGAATCATTTTTGGTTCCCAATCGGTATGGAGTTCCCAGTCCAATCGTCTTTTGTCCTACTTTCACCAACGATCTCACCATTTTGGTTCCCAATCGGTATGGCTATCATTTTTATCACTTATATTTGCTTTTCACTCTCTAATAAGATTATTATTTTTTTTTAATAATGTAAGGAAAAAGAGTAATAAGAATTGATCAACTTCGAATCAGTTTTCTTTTCAATTTTTTTTATTGATGATGAGTATTTGAAATGATTGTAAAGTTTGAAAACAAGGTTTTTATTTTTATTTTTTACATCTTTGTCGTTTTACTTCTATTGGATTAGACATGTTGGAGCTTTCTGTCTTATGCGGTTCACGTCCGCAGTGCTTTAGATAATGAATTTTTAGTCTCTCTTGCGATATTGACTGAGTTGTATAAAACTCATTCCACTGTTCCCGTTATTCGGCATCCTACTATGTATTCTTGAGTCAAAGTGTATCGGATGGGCTTGCTAAGGCTAACCCGCGTCCTGCAGCTTGTAGTGGGATTTTATGAGATTATGCGAGTCATTTCCTTGGTGGAGAAGCTTCATTTTGTCGTTTTTGTTGTGGAGTTAGCTTCATGTTGTCATTTGTGACTTCTTCTAGTGTGATATCTTGCTTTTCGTCAGACTCTTTCTTCTCCTCGACCACTTTGAAATCGTTGGAGAAGTTCTCTTTCCCAGTTGCAGCACATTGTTTTCTTGTTTGGCATGGAGGTGGTCGCCAACAAGTTTGCCAATTTAGGATTGCTTTCATCCTCATTTGATGGGCATGAAGTTCCACCCTTAGAGACGCTTCATTCTTTGCCTTCAGATCCTCTTTCCCATTGAATTATGAAGAGTACAATTTATGTTTCCCTCACTATTAATAAAATTACCTCCTACCGTGAGATTTAAAAAAAAAAAAAAAATTGTATCAAGTTCAATACATGAATATTTTATCTTCCCCCGCATCAATAGGCAACTACAATTGCAGCACTCATTGCCCTATTCCTAACACATTTATGCATTGATCTCAAATGGAAACCCTAACATTTTCACTCATGCCGCAACACACATAGAAAATGCTCTGTTAGATCATTCAATTATAAGCTTGATGTGGTGTAATTTCTTCATTTGCTTAAACCCAAATGAAGACCCTAAGGGTATGTTTGTTTGCCTTCATTAGCATTCCTTCAACTGGACTAGACTAATGATAGTGTAGTATGGTGTTTGTTATTTACACAGACATGAGTTAATGAGACTAAAGGGGACTCGCCTCGACTGAACGCCTCGATATCCGTTCTTAGCGAGAGCCCTCAATTTCTAGTGGACTCCTAGTCCCGTCCTCTTTCGTAGCTGATCCATCCGTCTTCTTCTCTTTCACACCTTCGCCATCTCCCTTCTCCTTCACGACTTCACACCCTCTCCCTTAGGCCTTCACCTTCACCATCCCACCTAAAAGCTAAATCTAGATCTCGAACAAAAACTGATAAAGAGTCCACCGACTCTCTTCCCTTCTTCTTGTTCAATTTCACTCTCTCTTTCTCTCAACAAAATCGCCATGGTTGTGGCTTTGAAGCTCCTGAAGCAACTTTGAGCACCGCACACCAACTCCACAATCCTCGACTGCAATCTTAGCCCACGACTCTTGAGCATTTGCAGAGCAATCTCTACCGTTCTGGCTCGACCGCCGCTAAACCCTGATTCTCCTTCCCCGTCGTGTCGGAACCAATACGAGCTCGACAAGTCCGCCGCCATTGCCGAAACCTGGTGAGAGCTTATGTTTTTTAGCATACAATTTTCAAATTTTCAAATTGAATTTGATTTTGTTATGCTATAATTGTGAATTCATGACCAATGAGAACGAAATTCATTACCAAAGGAGTGAAATATTGTCATCTTTATGATTGGGAATTCAATCTTTTGATCAATGGGTATGTGCAAAAGGGTGATTTGGAAAGTGCCCAGTAGGTGTTTGATGAAATATTAGCACTATCATAATGTTTTCAAGTAGGTGGGTAAATGTTTAATTACATATAAGAACTAGTAGGTGCTACTTCTTTGTTGTTATACCTTTCATCTTCTCCAATTGGCTTGGGAATTTCATTCTGATCCAAACTTGATAAAGGACAGTAGTAGATCAAAGTGATCCTAATTGATTGTGCATCTTTCATGTGGTTTTTTTTTTTTTTTTTTTTAAAATCAAGTTCATATAAGTCGAGGTGTCCGTATAAAGATACAGGTTCTTTGGTGGTACTGGGATATTTTTGTTTTAGGAAATACAAGTAATCTCCTTTGTAGCTGTCCCATGATGATTCGTCTCAAATTAGTATGCTTATTATGATACATGAAGCATTGATTGGTTTTTTTTCTTTTTGTTCTTTTACTTTGTGTATATTCATAAAATAGATTGATTCTTCAACTGAAAGTTAATTGGTTTGGAAATGACTAAACATTCAATTGCCAGATTTGTTAATTGATTTGCTGATATGTAGTGCTTAGGCAATAACCTGCTGGAAGCCAATACTGAGATCTATTGTTCCTTCTCTTTGTACTTCTCACTTCCAAATGAATCAGAAAAATATCAGGAAGGCCTTGAAGAAGGCAGGCCTTAATAATACCTTATCAAGTAAGTTTGCTCCATTGTTCCATGTCATAAGAGCAGAATGCATATGCCAAACCAGGCCAAACGAAGAACAGCACAAAGCGCAAAGGGAAAAAAAGTTGCAATTAAGGAAGAAAATGCTGACTAAGCAAGCCTCCCCAGCTGGCAACTGCACAAATTTCACGGTATATTGTTTATTTGTAAAAATTGAAGCAAAACCAGAATAAGCACAGGTGAAAATTTTGATTTCAATTTTGAAAGCAATTTGGTAGTTTAGCATTACTTTGCAAGCTGGTAGTTTCTTATTTTGCTTTTCATTTTTCTTTTGATTTTGGGCTGTGAGGATGGTGTAATTCTTTATAGTGGATCTCTTCTTGCTCTTGACCCTACATTTTGATGCTACTCTTGAATCATGTATTTTTTTCGTTGGCAAAAATTTTGGTTTATATTTTTTATTATCACTCTCATCCAATAATTTTAATTATGATAATATGTTTAATAGAAAAGAAATTAAAATAAAACAATAATTTAGTCTCAGTCCGAGCAAACACTAATAAATTGGCGACAATACTATTTTCATTATCCTGCTTCTTAGTTCGACACTTCACCAAACACTTCATTAAGTCAGTCCAGCTTAGTCTAGTCTAACCCAGTGTAACTTAATCCCTGAAACTAATTCAATCTAAAATAGTCTAATGCAACAAACACACTCTAATTGTTTTATATGTTTCTCCCCGCGAGATCATATTCCATTATTATATCAAAATGATACGTAGTAGTGAAGGACGGGGCTGGCAACTGGCAAATACTGAAGTACGAAGCACCAGCAGCAGGCCGGCGCAGAGCTGCCATTTTGGCAGCAATTAGTGTTAACAGACAGACTTTTTTGTCTGGGTCCAAAGACACACACTAATCACTAGCCACTACCCCCAACTCCTAATTTTCAAGACATATGATACCCTATGGCTACGATCTCCTCGGTCTTCCCCATTCATTTCATTGCCCTTGATTAAATATTTGAACTCCTTCAGGAATGTGAGAGGTTTGCTTTAGCTATATATATTTCGATGCCTTGTCTTCTTTTCTATTTTCTCTTTTCTTCTAAATATTCCCATGATCATTCTTGCTCAGTGGTTTATCTATAAAGTCGTATAACTTTTTATGGTGAAACATTCGCGTGCTTGCTGCTTACCCGTCTTGTTTGGCAATTCATATATATGGACAACTAGCTACCATTTCATAATATGCCTACGTGGCAACTTAAAGATTGCATTTTGAGTTGAGCCTGCATTATAATCATTGTGATCCAAGATATGGGGCCAAAATTATTTTTTATTTCAAGCAAACTAAGAATTCATACATTGTTTTTCCGTTGGGATATACGTCGATTGTCATAAAAGGAATTCTCTTGGAAAGTGCTTTTTGTAGAAGCTAATTTCCTTTGTGTTTTGTATTTTGTATTTTTTTCAAAAAGTAGCATTTCATTAAGTAGAAGAAAAAAAGTTACAAACCAACTCAAAGGAAGGCAGAATAACCCAAAATACATTGGGGAGAAACCATAAACACAACAACCTAGCCGAATATGCAACAAACAAAAATTAAAACCCTAACCCCTATCCTCAAAACGTAGAGAGCAGCTCTTGCCGCTACCGTCGCCATGAACGTCTTGCCAACAATCATCAAGGTAGCAACGCTAGAGAAAATGACCGAATAGCCAATTCAACCAAGACATCGTAGGACAAAAATTACAAACTCGCAACTAGAAGAGCACCACAACTAGATTTCATCACCGAAAACAACGAATTGAGAAATAGTCTTTTGACCAGTTTCTAATAAATGCAACCACTAGTTAATTAAACAAACAGTAATGCCTCTGTACAATTATCCAACTGAATATACAGGACATTACTATAGCCTACAAGAAAGAGAAAAATCATAATTTATTCAATTTATTTGTTGCAAATGGGGAGGGGCATGCTCTCAATTTTTCTCTCTTCTATGCTTGGGCTTTTGTGGAAATGCTCTGGCTAAATAATTTTATAGGACGGCAATAAGACCGGTAATGCTTTATGACACAGAATATTAGGCAGTAAAGTATCAACAGATATATAAAATAGGTGTAACGGAGATGAGAATACTTCGTTGGATGTGTGGGCACACGAGAAATGATAAGATTAGGAATGAGGATATCTGAGGTAAAGTAGGAGGAGCCAAAATTGAAGGAAAGATGAGAGAAAATCGGTTACGGTGGTTTGGACATGTGAAACGAAGGCCTACTAAAGCTCATGTTAGAAGATGTGATTACGGAATAGAGGTTCAAGGCTAAATGGGTAGAGGAGGATCTAGGAAGACTTTGGAAGAGACTCTAAAAAAGGTCCCTCACCAAAGATATATAGATCCCTCAGCAAAAAAAGTTCCCACTTAATGAGAAAAGACTTTGTTGTTGTTGTTGTTGATTGTGAATTGTTATGTATAGATCCCTCACCAAAGATATACAGTTCCCTCAGCAAAGAAAGGAAATGAAAAAAGTCCCTTTTATTTTTGAGAAATCAGTTAGAAAACAGGATTTTACAATTTCAATGGATGAAATGCTTAAAATTAAAGAATGATTGCACATGGACAGAATATTAACGATACTATCGATTAAGAATTGATGACATATTGACGAAATCTCATAACTCATCGTTTTAGTAAAAGAGAAATGACACATTTTTCTCTCATTGCACACCCCTTTTAAATTAAATAAATTAAAAGTAAATCACTATTCATAAATAAACATATATATATATTTATGTATATATTGGTATGAAGAAGGAGAAAAGCGATACACTAATATTACTTTCCTGTCATTTGATTTGTATTTACAGGATTGGGGACACATTTTTTATCCACATTTTGTAGGACTCCCTACTCACTTTGTAATGTATTCAACGGTCCAAATTGTATGTCTTTTAGGTATTTTCTCGAAAATCATTTCTATAAAAAATCACTCAAATTTGAAACCATATGACTCTTGGATTAAAAAATGATGGTCATTTTAGTGTTTCTTTGCTGAACTGTATTCGTTTGTTTCCTTCCCTACAAATGAATGTCTTATTGGTCTTGAATTTTTTAGTTTTTTGTGAAGATAATTTATGAATGATGAATTGAAATACAAGTGATCAGGGTTGTTAATACATTAGTAAGTAGGTCTAGAAAATGGGTATCAAATTATGGGTTTAAAAAAGAGGGTTACCAATCCTAACCCATTTGTAGTTATAGTTGGATAATGCAAGGAATACTAAAATTCTAAACTAAATGATATGTCATTAAAAAAAGTAAGCACATTTATTAATATTTAATTAATAATCTAATCATTAACAAACATATCATTTCATTTACAAAATTTAATTTAAAATTTTAATCTCTCGTTGCCCTAGTTATCACTGAAACCGGACAAATGATAACAATAGCTGCACAGCTAGTTAGCTGAGCACACACCACGCACCACAAGGCATGTGATTCTGCTGCATGATTGTCGTTTTAATAAATTATATTCACACGATTAGCTCATACATAAGAGGCTCTTGAAATTGCCGCTGCAACAACCAATATACTGAAAGAGAACCGACGGAGGAACAATTTTCAAGTTTGAAAATGTAGGACTACTTAACCATGCTAATACTTCCTCAAATTCAGCTGCCCATACATTGCTAAATATTAATTTCTGCCTTCAAGTTACGTACCATATATCATCAGAGCAGTATTACATCAATTTCTGCAGCGTGGACGACAGTGAAATTACATGTAAGCATGAATACGATAGTCACCGAATTAACATGAACCGTAGGGTTTTGACCCTCTTGCATCTCGTGATTATTGCTCTTCGATCTGTGTCTCGTGCACAATAAGGCTGCAGCCCGGCAACCATAGTGAAGCCATGAATCACCATAACTGATAAGTTGAGGCTCGTTTATATGTGTTTTTAAAATGATTGAAAACGTTTTTTGTGAAAATGTTTTTGAAACTAATTTTTAGTAAAAATTCAAGTGAATTTTAGAAAGCACTTTAAGTGATTCTTGGAGGAAGCACATATCTAGTGCTTCTTCTAAAAAGCACTTAAAGTGCTTTTGGAACCCAAAATTAATTTTACTAAAAGCAATTCTAGTTATTTTAAAAGTACTTCCAAACGAGTTCTTGATCCCTTCTATATCCTTACATGATTAATTACTTTGTGGTTGTTAACAATTTAAAGGACAAGAAAAGAAGACGAATTAAACTGACTACAAACTTTAATCTTATTCTATTGACTAAAATGAAGAAAACTACAAATTGTTGAGATACAAGAAATTTTTCTATATAAACCTAATTCTAAACAAACAAAAAATAATAATGAAAGTTACATATAAATCACTGCAGACATGATCACTATTACCTTGCTGGTATCGTTTAAATTTCTCAAGCCGTTGACCCTAGAAACCACAAATGACCAGTACGTAAATGGCATTGGAGAAACCTTTCGAGGCCCCCTACTTCAAGCACCCTAACCCATAGCTAGGCCGGCTACGCACTTCCTTTTCGTCCAGGCTTATCTGTCTCCACCTCATTTAAATGTTCCTTTCCAAGGGTACACAAAGCAAATGCCTTCACAAGCATTATATTGTGTGTTCTTGCTTTTAACAGAAGCAGTGCTTCTGTGTGAATACATACTTGGATCAGTCCTGATCAAATTCACTGCCCTAGCTATTCCTATATAGCTACATTTTATGTGTCATATGATCAATAATATTAGTCCAACAAGCAAAGCTTTCTTTTGAATTGAGATTGTCTCAAGATTTCTGTGTCTGAAGTCGATGGATCCAAAAATCTAGACCATTCATATTAAATTTTGCAGCTTCCATTAGCCCATTTTGTTGACTTACTTCATAGAAAATCAAACTCTTAAACAGCCTGAATCTTTGTTTCTCTCAAAAATCTCTCTTTTTCTTGAACATTCAAATTTTTGGATTCATCGACTCGGAACACAAAATTCTAGCACGAATCTCAACTCACTCGTTCCTTCCTTCACCAAATTCGTCACCAAATTCGTAGAGGGTCCTATCTAATCCTACTTGGCCTGTAGGTTTACTAGGTTTCACCTTATTTAACTACAAAACATGTTTTCTTTGGGATTTGGGACGGTAAAAAAGCTGCTCTCACTCCCATTTTTACTGGCTTCTTCCTAAATGATCTCGCCATTGTCAATTGACTGAGCATATAAAACATAGAGTTGAGACAAAGCCGGTTTTAATGTCAAAGTCCACTCTCTTTTTGTCGTTAAGTTAGCATACAGATCCAACATTTATATTTATATTATTATTCCCCTTTTTCTTAATCACTTGATTAAACATCTTTGATTTTTATCGACACGCATTTCTTGTATTGACTATTCATTGTTGTGATGAAGATCGACATAGAAATTATATGGTCTCCTCTTGAAACCGATTGTTTGATTTACTAACTAAAACAAAAGTCAAGATTAAACACTAATCTAAAATTTCAAATAGAGGATACCTTTTCAAGTTTGAAAGTATTGAGATCATGTCGAGCTTTACCATGCTTATATATACACTTTCTTAAATGTGATCAATAGTTAAGTTCTTTTTTTTTTATCTCTGGTAGTAGATGATTAGAAAAGAAAACTTAAAGACTCGTTTGAAAGAGGACTAAAAGAATTTTTGGTCAAAATATTTTCAAGCATTTCAAAAATATTTTCAAACAAGCCTTAGAGAATAAAATGCTCCAATTAGAAATCACAACAGTAGATTGTGGAGCCTTATCGGTCATGTTGCAAAGTGGAGCAACTACACAATGCTTATTATCTTTGTGGAGAGTCTCTGTATTTTTTCTATTGTTTAATTTTTTTACGAATAGATAGAGTCCTGTTAAGAGAAGTGTTATTTGCACTTTTTTTTTTCTACATAAATATGTTTGTTTCCAGCCTTTGAATAAATCAAGAACGGAATTAAGTAAAAAATATAATTAGGGGTATCCACACAGAAAAAGAGTGTCTAATACGCATCTCTAATATTTGTCTTTTTGGTTACTTTTCTTGTCTAAGTTAGGCGAGTATTTTTACTCACCACCTTATTTATCACTGTTAGATGAATTTGGATTTAAAGATTCGTGTAGTAGATAGACACAAATCTTAAAATTCAAACTTATTTAATGATGATAAATAAGGTGATAAGCATATACCATACTAAATGGTGAGAAGCAAAAATGCATTCATCGTAATAGTTAACAAGTGTCAACCTTATGTGTCTTGAGAAATGCCACATGTCATCATCCTCTGAGCATCTCTAAAAGATGTTGAAAAATAATTAAAATTCTATTTTAAAAAGTCAATTTTCAGAAAATATCTCCAACCGGTTTTATAAAAGAATCTTTATTAAACAAAATGATTGGTAAATCTATAAATATACAGGCAAAAGGAACAGTAAATCTTTAAATTTACAAATTAACTTTTGACCAGTTAAATATTAAAAATAATAAAATTCGAGAGTGAACTTTAAGCAGGGAGGACATGAAGAGAAAGAAAGTTGTCTTAAAAAATGAGAATTTTAACGAAAAACTTTCGGTACTGTTCATTTTAACGGAAAATCATATTTTTACACTAACAAGTCAATCCAGGTACTATTCACTTTACCCTTTATTTTGTCCTTGTCGTTAAAACTCAAAGTTTTCAAGTTATTTTCATTAATTTTCCTTAAAAAATAAGATTGGTTTTGAATTTTTATAATAAAATATTCAAAATTTATTAAAACGTAGTAGTTTTTTAACACTTTGCTAGTTTTTTGTCTTCATCAATTTTGGAACGATTTTAAGATTTATTCAAATGGTGCGACTCATTTGTTGTTTCATATAAAAACACCAACGCATCCGGTGGAATAACAAATATAATCAATTACATGCTTCTTTCAACTTGCAAAGACATATTTTATGTTATTAATTAAGGTCATCATGATTAATAATAAGATGAAGTTGCTTTCATTTTTCAATTTGAAAAGAATAACACACCTAATATTCCAACCAAGAAAAATTTGAAATTAGGGCAGGTAAACATTCGTCGATCGGAAGTATAGCAAACTTCCAAACCTAAATAAATAAAAGAGACATTTATATTTGGGTCGAAAAAATCAACATGCTATCAAGTTAAGTTCCGTATTACCTTTTCTTTCCCTTTTATTTTTTATACATTTTTTCTATAAATATTAGTGATAATTAAAATCTTCTAATTTCATGCATCAATTTATTTGTATTTTTGAATATTTAAAGATTGGTTTATTTTTAATCTACCTAATATCTTCTAACAATAAACTAGTATATATACTAAGTTACTGACATAAATCCACATGGAGAACATACACCTAACTCAAGGAATTTCTCAAACCGTCGAAGTTTTCTTAAAAAAAAATTAAAGCAAACTTATATTAAAATGTTACAGACTAGCAAGACAAACAGATGAACCAAAAAGGAATAGTACTTATAAATTATAGACTTTTAAACCTGTACGCCATTAGACCAAGTCATGTTTCTGGACTTCTGGTTCATTTTTCTGATACAAGACTGATGCCTTACAACAGTAAACTAATTAATTAAGGTCATGAAAAATACAATATTTCGATTTCGCATGCAAACAAAAAGCAAAGGCCAAAAATATACATTCCAACCTCACAAAATAAAAAGATTGAGATTTTTGAAGTTATCTTCTTTGTGGTCTTGCCCTTGTAATATTCTCTCTTGCATCGGATAGCTCCACACCATAAACTTCATGCTGAGTATCAATGTCATCGTAAACTTCGTCGTCTTCATCATCCTCAGTGTCCTCCACTTTTGTGATCTCCTTTTTCCTTCTTCCTATACCTCCCTTAAGCCAATCCACCACCTCTATCATGGTGGGACGATTGTCGGGGCTATTATCGGTGCATTTCATAGCAATCAGGACCGTCGATTTCACTTGTACTTTATCAAACTTGCCCTTCAACCTTGGATCAGCAATTTGATTAAATGCACCCTTTTGGACATAGGGGGTGACCCATTGAACAATGTCACGTTTCACTCCTCCTGGTAGTTTTTCTATCGGCTTTTTTCCACTAATTATTTCGAGGAGCAAAATCCCAAAGCTATAAACATCACAACTCTCAGAAACCTTCCCCCACATGGCATATTCAGGAGCTAGGTATCCAAGAGTTCCCTTTACCCTAGTAGTCAGATGAGTTACACCGTCCGGAATCAGCTTTGCAAATCCGAAATCAGCAACTTTTGCTTCGAATTCAGAATCTAGAAGCACATTACTGGCCTTTATGTCTCTGTGAATTATATGAGGATTGGCCTCATGGTGCAGGTACCTTAACAATGCAAAAGACGAAGAAAATTGAACAATGCTAAATCATACTGAAAAGTATTTCATATGAATTACGCAATAATTAGATTATCATCAATGTATAAGATTTAATTATTATTAAACTTAATTTTTATTCCTAAGTTATGAACATACACATGAATACGTTAGTATCCCTACAATAGCAATGTATGTGTGCATAACTCAATGATCCTGTACCTACTAAAGTGGATGGACCAAAATTAGAATCCAACCATCAAGTATAATTGATGACAATTAGATCTTGACGTCCTTGTTTAAGGAGACTTCCAATGAATCTAATCATAATTCATTGCAATTTGAAGCTCATAGAAATGTTATCTAGCTAGATCTTATTATCAATGAATTAAAGCTTAGGTAGGCAAAAGCATCTTTCACACCTATATTTTGTATACTAATTAATAAGGATATATAATACTTGATTACCCCCTTGGGGATGAGCTCATTTCCCCACTTTTGAATTTTGGAGGTGTACTTATCTGAATGATTCATTTAGCAAAAGAAAGAACATACAAAATAAGGTGACACAATCGAGGGTTTACTTAAGGAACACACAGAATAAGGTGACACAATCAAGGGTTTACTTTTATATTTAATAACGGTTTTTGTGGAGCAAATTAACGATTAATTAGCTTTTATATAACTTACGATAAACCTTCAGCTGATCCAATGGCGATGCTCAGTCTTCTTGACCAATCAAGAAGACAATCTGCTGCAAGTTGGCCATGTAAATGGGTGATCAAGCTATGATTAGGCATAAAATCGTACACTATGAGCCTTTCATCACCTCCAGCATAAAATCCCCGCAGGCCTAACAGATTTCTGTGTCTCACCCTTCCAAGTATTTCAACTTCCACTGCAAACTCCATCTCTGCCTTTGGACTCATTGTCTTTAATCGTTTCACCGCAATCTGAACACATAAATATAACTGACAAAATTAAGTGTGACTACTAAAACCAACCAATTGAAAAAAGAAGAAGAAAATACGTTGTTGTAAAAATTATAAATTAATTGATCATGCAGCTTGCTAGCTGGTGATGATCAGAAGAATCGAAAAATCAAAGGAAAAAGATGGACATGATTGCCTTGCCTCGACGCCTTTACTTGTTCGACCCCAATAAACACTTCCAAACCCTCCTTCTCCAATTTTGTTATCATGGTGGAAGCTGTTCGTTGCATGAAGAAGCTCCTTGAGAGAATATATTTCCCACGGGTAATCCCTGTTCTTGTGAACCCTACTAATTAATTGAACAAGCAAACCCCAGAACTAATAAATACATGAAAAGTAGTAGCAAGTAAAGATATATAATTAATCAACAATAAACATAGATCAGGCTATAATTAGATTACATCAAGTTTACCTGGTCTCAGCTGGTTCTCGATCTTCTTCGGCGGCACAACAAAAGCAGTTCAAGGGCATTTTGGTTCGTGGAAAGAAAAAACAAGACTTAATAACTGGTATATATGGAGGGTAGTTGATTAATAATTATGGACTGTGACTGAGGGATGGAGAAGAAAACAAAAGCTTGATGGTCCTAGCAAGAAGAAGGCAAAATATTTCGGAAACTTTGAAGCAAAAGGAAGGAGTCTTATATGGTGAAGACAAAAGACAGCAGCCTTGGAAGTCAAGGAACTTTGGTGTTCAATGGCGAGAACAAATCTTTGGCTGTTCACCAGCAGTCTTCGTGCTCATGTACTCGAGTATTGTTAGCTTTTGCCCAACCTGCAGTTTTTTGTTGGACATATGTCACATTTTTAATCTTCTGATTAATAGACTTTCTTATACAAAAGTTATTTCGTACAGTTTTAGTATGTGATATAAATATTTATATTTTGAAGGAGGTGGTATAAAAATTAGGATAATTACAAAAAACTACATCAATTATTGATCTGACGACACTTTCATACCTCTTCTTTTAAAAATGACAATGTCATACTTGATCTTACGAATTTGTGCCAATGTCAGACCTCCATCAGTTTTTCTGTTACTTTTTCTGTTAAATGCTGACGTGGCCAAAGACAGGACCCACTCACTAATCCAACTGGATTGAAAAATAATAAAACATATTTTTAATAATTAAATATTCAAAAATTAAAATAATTGAAAATTACAAAAAACTAAAAAAAAAAAAAAAAAATTGGCCTAAGGGATCCAACCTTCCCTTCCACCCGCACCATCCCTTTTTCTTCTTCTCTTCGACAGGCACCAAACCCTTCCCCGTCCCCCCAACCTTCCTCCACCACCCTCTCTCTCTCTTCTCTCTCTCTTCTTTGGGATGCGGTCTCCCTCCTCCGTCCCTCTCCCCACTCACACTCGTCCTTCCCTCACCACCACCTCCCAACCCGACCCATCCCTCCCCTAGTCTTTCCATACCCAACCTTCCTTCACCACCCCACCGCCGCCTCTCTTCCTCCATCTTCACAAACCAAAAAAACCAAGCCTACACCCAGATCCCACACCCAAAAAAAAAAACAAACCAAATCTACACCCAGATCATCCTACACACCCATCACCCTCCTACCTTCTCTCCACCCAGTCCATCCTCCGACCTCTCTCCTCCTCTCAACCTCTTGATTTCCTTCTCCTCTCAACCGTCAAAACCCTCATCTCCGTCCCACCTCCGCTCTCTTCGCCTTCAGACCCTTCTTCTCCTCCCTTTCTTTGCTGCTCTCTTCCTCGGCGCTGGTGGTTGCAGAAAGAAGAGGGAATTAGAGTGGGAGAGAGAGAAGGGTTGGTGCGGGTCGAAGAAAGGAAGGCCCGCATCCCTAGGCATTTTTTATTTGTTTAGTTTATTTAAATTTAAATTTTTGAATATTTAATTATTAAAAATATATTTATTATTTTTTAATTCATTTGGATTAGTGAACGGATCCCATCTTTGGGCATGTCAGCATTTAACAGAAAAAGTAATAGAAAAACTGATGGAGATATGACATTGACACAAATTCGTAAGATGAGATATGACATTGTCATTTTTAAAAGATGAAGTATAAAAGTGTCGTCAGACCAATAGTTAAGGTATTTTTTGTCATTGACCCTAAAAATTAATTAGACATCAGTATACTATTTTTTGGTGATTTGTACCTTTTTTTTTGTACAGTTGAAAGCAGCACCATCACCGGCGGCGAAGTAGGCTCTGTAACCATCAATCCTAACCTTTCAAAGTTTTGACGCAGCACAAATTAATTAGGGTTGTTTTTTTGTAATAAAAAAAATTGAAAATATGAGTACATTCCTTAGAATTCAATTTTCTTTAACTAAAACTCATCATGGTAAGTTTCTCTAATAAAAACCCAATGACCAGGCTCCAACTAAGCAATATCCATAATTAAGTTTGACTTGGCAAAATTTGTATTTGTTGATGTCTAAATTACCCTTAGTAACACTTACTTTGGGTCTCTCACTTATTATCTACATTTTATTTTACATTATTTCATTCAATTAAATGTCTTCAAATACCTTATGGGGATTTGGAAAAAAATTTAAATGTCATGATTCATATGCATTTAATAACAAAAATTTACATGATACCAAAGTTCCTTATATATTTGTTTTCACATGATGCTAACAAGTAAATTAGTATATCCTACAAATATCAAAAAGTTATTTTATTCAAAATTATCAATATTTTAAATATAACGTAGGTAAATTATTTTGCACAACATATATATAATAACAATATAAGTTCCTAGTAAATTATGTAATGATACGTGCAAAATAATTTACCTACAAAATAAATAAATATTTTTTATTCAAAATTAATTAAATGCCGATATTTTGCAAATACACACACACACACACACACACATATATATATATTGTGACATCCCACATCGCCCAGGGGAGTGATCCTTATATGTATATTCCCATCCTTACCTAGCACGAGGCCTTTTGGGAGCTCACTGGCTTCGGGTTCCGTAGGAACTCCGAAGTTAAGCGAGAAGAGGGCTAGAGCAATCCCATGATGGGTGACCCACTGGGAAGTTGCTCGTGAGTTCCCAAAAACAAAACCGTGAGGGAATGGTAAGCCCAAAGCGGACAATATTGTGCTACGGTGGTGGAGCGGGTCCGGGAAGTGATCCGCCCCGGGCTGGGATGTGACATATATATATATATATATATATATATATAAATCAATTTACCTACATGCAAAATAATTTACCCACAAAATAAAAGAATGTAGATTGATTGCACACTCTATATAATAATAACAAAATGTGGCTAGTATATATGTATTATCATATGAAAAATAATTTACCTACAAAATAAATAAATGTTTTAAGCCAATTGATTCAAAATTAATGAATTACATATTATTTTACATAAAAATATAGATAAATTATTTGCATGCATATATATAATTTTAACAAAATGTGTCTAATACATACATGCAAAATAATTTACCTACAATGATTGTCAAACAAATAAAAGAAATGAAACATATGATGGTAAGAGAAGTATAAAGTAGGTAATTTTATAATAATAAGGAACTTATTTCCCACAATTATGGTGGATAATTAAATTCATTAACATAATTAGAGTGTTGTGGCACAATTGTAAATAGTTTGAAAATAATAGGTAATTATTTGTTTATATGGCAGTCTACTTCAAATTTGGGTTTTATTTGGATGTTTAAAATGAGATGAGTTTTTGTCAATGAAATAAGTGTTGTATGGGCTTATATCTGAGGGACCCTAAAAAAAATATTCGGGCTAATAAATCAGCTAAGAACGGGTCACCTCAGCTCTGTGTGTGTGTGTGTGAGATACCTGTAATTAACATATTTAATTGAATAGTGAACACATCAACACTCTAGATTTTACTTGATTAAGCTAATGCCAATGACCTTAAACCTGATGGCACCTCTTTCTTTTCTTTTAGATCGAAGAGTATGAGATGGAGGTCAGGATTTAGCATTACTCTTGCTCAATTGATGTGTTTTATGTTGCCCGACTATTTTATTAAACCAAAAACAAAAAGGATAAAAACCTTGTTGGATTTTTGAACTCAAGTTTAAGAAAAAAATGCCTCACATAAAAAATAAAAAAAAAAAAAAAAAAGAGCCAAGCAACAATTAAGAAGGACATTAGTCGCTCGAATTATTGCACATTTTGCAATAGCAGTTGGGGCTCTTCAAACTAAATGATCACAAATACATTTACAGTGCGTTTATTGAAACAAAAAAATAAAATTGAATTTCGATTACAAAAAACTCTGGTGTTTAACAAATATTTGGGAATCAAAATTTGAGGAGTCTTGCATATTTTGGAATCCAACTGATTCCCTACAATTTGGTGAGGGTTGAATTCTGCGTTATTGAGGAATCAGAAGGAATTTTTTCTTCCTGTTATACCCTCATTTATTTCTAAAATTTCAAGATTAATCTTCGTATTATCCCAACACCCAATTTTGTTCTCTTGGCAAAAAGAAAAGAAAATAATTAAAAAATTTCTCACAAAGTTAAAATAAAATAAAATAAAGTTTTACCAAAAATATAAATAAGTAAAAAAATTAGCATATAAAATAGACTATTAACAAGGGGTATTTTAGTAGTCACATTGGTTTCCATTCTGATTCATATGAATTAGTAAACAACTTATATGGTTCAATAATATTCCTACTCTGATTCTTAAAAATTTTAGTAAACCGTTTCAAGAGGATTTTGATTTTGATTCCATCCAATTCCAACTCCTTATCAATTCAATTCCTTTTCAATTCATTCATCTTATTTTGTTTACGGATTAGTAAACTAGACATTATATAAATGTGATATTAGGGAAGGAATTCAGTCCATGGTCTCATATTATTTTTCTTTTAATTGTTTGACCCATGGTTGGGATAAAATATTTATGTGACTATCCTGTTTCACCTTCTCTCGCAGAGAATGGGAATTTCGTTGCTTAATTAATGGTACATATTATCAATGACGTTCTAACGAGGGTTAAATTGAGAAATTTCATCTTAGTGTTAACTTTAAATGGAGGAATGAGATCTCACCAACTATCATTTGTTGTGTACATCAGGCTATCAGCCGTCCCAACATTTCTTATTAAATATTAAACGTTGCTTTGAACATAGAATGGTGAAGATTCAAAATACTTTTCAGGTTCTAGCAGTTTGACACTCTTCAAATTTTTTTTTTTTGGTTGACAAAAGCGATAGAGTTTTATTACCATGAACAACCAATTACAAGGATGCCAAATATGCACATATGTTTCAATTACCAATTTCTTTAGCCTAAAATACAATTAATTTTAAATCCTTAAACGACTACCGCACGAACCACACCACTAGAACGAAGAGACATGGAACCGATATGCCCCATAGAATGACACATCAAGCACCAAACCCTCACAAAAGCCATCGCAAACAGGAGGCTGCACAATCATCATAGCGACACAAACATCTTGCCGAAAAAATACATACAAAATATAAAACTACACTAAGAAACGAAAAAACCGATGACATGTCCATAGTGGAGATGCAGGTCCAGAATTGAGAGGAGGGTGGGAAGCAGAGGCTCGTGCAGAATTGGCAGGAGACGTGGGACGCCAGCAGTAGCCAGGATAACACACAAAGGGGGGTCAGCCAGAATCACCATCGTCGTCGAATTGCCACCACAACCCAAAACTTGCATAAGACAGGCGTGGGTCGCAATTACGGCAAGGGTGGCGGCAACAACATGGATGGCAGAGGGTTTGCCAAGCCAAAACCGCCCACATCGCTGGCCCGTCATACCCCACCACCACGAAAGGACTAAACGATAGTTCCAAGGGCAAAGCTCTCAGAAAGTCCAAACCTCAGAAAGTCCTAAAAAGGACTAAACAATGACGGTAGGACATCAATCATTGTAGGCGCCCATGAAAGTCAACGTCACCCAAGAAAGCCAACGCCCAGGAAAGCCGAAGCCACCGAGTCCAAAAACCCCACCCAGGACACGAAAACAAAGAAAACCCCAGAAAACGAAATCCTCCAATAGGCTTGACTCCATCAATTGACCAAACACCACCGGCAACAAAATCGCAACTAGTGAACGCGGTGTCGCCACAAATTAGTCGAGAAGAGCCCCAAAATCCGAGAAAGAAAACCATAGCTGGAAGATTCGACCCGCCGGCAACCAAAAAAACCAACCAAATCCGCGAAACTAACCCAAACATGGCAGCAGATCTCGAAGACAGAATGTTTGAAAACTCATGGGGAAGGTCGCAAAGAGAAAGGGGAGAAAGGGAATAAATTGGTCACGGAGTGGAAAGGTTAGGTTAGGAGGAGGGGGTAGGGTGTAGAAAGCAAGGGAGTGGAGAGGTTAGGTTAAGAGGAGGGGGTGCTAGAAGGAGTTGGGAGAGGCTGCCGTCGGCCCCAAGCCAAAGCAAAGGACCGACAACTGAGGGTTTGCAGAGTTTGGTCTGCCGTTTTTCGAGAGAGAATGAGTTTGCTATTTCCCTTGGGTGAGTTGCTCCCTTGAATCCTTCACTAATTTTTAGTTAAGGGACCTTCAATTTTTGTTGGTTGCGTTGTTATATTGTCACGTGGCTTATAATATCACGCGCTCAAATATAGAGAGATGATAAATTTGATATGCCATGAAACTAGCAGCTGTGAAAGGATATGGTAACTGTCACGCCGCCTGGGTTTTCATCCAAGTTACAGGTTACATGCATAAAACTAGCAGCTGTGAAAGGATATAGTTTATTCATAATTAGATATATTGGACCTTTAGTCTAGAATTGGGCCTTTAATCTGAAAACTTATTGGGTTTTACGTAGGCTCTAAGGTTATTGGTACAATGTGGGCTGAGGCACGACAGCACGAGTTTGTGGGATTGTTCAAAGGCAAAGATCTAAAGAAATAATGAATTCAAAAAAAGGATTGTTAACTTTCTAGATATACTTTGGTCATTGGGCACATGGGCTAGCAAGAGCAGTAATCGGCCGTCAACAGTAGGCGTGGTTCGACGAACCACCAAAACTTAATCACCGACATTTTAACCGAAGATAACTTAAAGTGATTTGTATTGCTTTCTAACTTAAAGTGATTTGTATTTCTTTCTCTTTGTAACTGAAGATAACTTAAATTAGCAATTTTTCTCAATTGTGAAGAATTAGTAGTCTTGCGAAATAAATAATTTTCAGCTTACAAGATCAGCATTATAATCGTAAATCATGACCTTTGCAAGGGTATTTCTAACATCTTGGTCGTAATAGATGAAAGTATATAGTAATACGGCAGTAAACTCACCAGCTGCTGGAAAATCATGAAATGAGCCATGCGGTCCAATTTGAACAAAATAGTTGAGAAGATGTGGTTAACGAAAGAAAATTTTCATTTTGAACGTATGCAATCCAGCTGAAATTATCCCATCTTAATGTGAAAACAAATACACACGCATGGTAGTTTGGATATGTTACGATCATACGTTGGAAGTTGAGATTGTATTGTGCATAGGTCAGGTCCTAGAATATTTGTCCATGTCAATACAAATAAAACCATATGTATATATAGGGAATTGTTATTAGCACTCTAAAAATCTCATTTGGCACTCCAAACTTTCTATAATTACGAAGAAAAATACACTTGTGAGGAGTGTAGAATGAGATTTTTGGAGTGCTAATAACAATTCCCTATATATATATATATTCACACCACATTGTCCTTTAACAATCCGAACGGCCTATTTTCAAGTTACACCTCTTGAATCATCCTTGCAAAATATTAGCCAAATCAGAAATATTTGAGACATCTAACTGAGTTCAAAGAAATAAACAAACACTTTGTTCTATAAGAAACAATGAAATTTCATTGTGATAATTAAATAGGTAAATGGTTTCGGGATTGAATTGAATTTTTACAAGAATGATTTATGAATTAAGACTTACAAAATAGACTGTTTGGATCGTTGAAATTCGATATGAAATAGGTTCCACAACTAATCCCCAAAAATAAAATTAAAAATCCCTTCCCAAGGGCCAGCCTATATGTATAAGTCTTGTAGTTTTCATTCATGCATATATGCATATATAGAGGAAGGGAGATCGATAAACGCGATAAATAATTGAGTTGGTAGGATATCCTGGTATTAGCCAGTCGTGCAGTATCTATTCAACGGTGGTGTTTCCTTTTTTGGGAAGAATAATCTCTGTATTAATTTCATTAAAAATATCAAAACTTCATGAGTTTTGATTTCTTGCCAACAACTTATCCAACTATGATTTGCTCACAATAGATATAATCACAAGGAAAAAGAAAATCATCAAATAAATCACAACCCGTATACAACTTTATATATGATGGATTCTAACGTATGAGATGTATCCAGCAATTTAATTAAACAATAATCCAGGCACAATCTTAGAGAACATCTACTGGCCAGTCGCGAAATTTTGGTTTGTCATGTGTTAGCTTAAGATCATGAATGGTCTAAAATTTTATATACAAGTAACGAAAATTTTGCATGAATTCTAGAATTTATGCAGCAGTCTTGCCAACAACTTTATTCAACTATGATTTGCCTACAATAGATATAATCACAACGAAAAAGAAAAATCATCAAATAAATCAGAACCCTATCCAACTTTATATGATGGATTCTAACGTATGGGATGGATCGAGCAATTTAATTAAACAACACCTACTAAAATAAGTCAAGAAATTTATTTTGTTATGTTAGCTTACGATCAATGGTCTAAAATTTTATATACAAGCAATGAAATTTTGCATGAATTATATAACTTTATGCAGCAGCAATTAACATAATACCATCTGTCCATAATCTTTATAGTGTATCAATTCGGCTAAAACTTAGTAAAGATTTCGACAGTGAGTTGATAAAATAAATAAAGGGGCTGACAAATATGAGAATTGTTTGTATCATACTTTATAAACTTCAAAGCTATCGAGTACCTGTCAACTTTGTACTTCTGAAGACTTATTGAAGGATTCATGTTGAAGCCCGTGACTTACTTTCTAATCAAGAGACCAATCACAACGCGACATATGTCGACACCAGAATAAAACTCCTAGAGTCCCACATCAACCACGGATGACAACATGAGACTCTTCAACTATAAAACGAGATCATTCTCCCACAATTAATCCAATGACATTATTCTACTTAATCTATCATTATAACTTACTAGTGATAATTTGCTTAAACCTTTGAAACATGTAAACTCTACCTTATTAATGAGAACTCATCTACCTTCATGAACGTAACCGAACTTAGGGTGAACTACATATATCTTGTATTTGCTTCCCTATCGCTATCTCCTTACATATTATCATCAATTGAGGACCAAAGCAACCTTGTGAATGTCACACCTCATTTTACGTTGTTTCAAAGTCAACCCGATTTTGTATATCAACAAGAATCAAAAGGAAGGCTATTAATTGCTATGAGTACTACTTTCTGTTATTGCATGAACTAATGAGCTCACAGTATATAAATGTACTTGCAAGGTTCTAGATAAAAGCTTAACTAATTTCATGGAAATCACGTTCCAGAGAGTTTTGCATTTTCTAAATAGACCTTGAAATCATTTGTCTTAAAAGAAATTAAGAATTGCATACATATTAAGAGTGAAACAACAGAAATTTCAGCAACAGGTTACACAAATCACAAATACAACCAAATCATCCAGGGTTTTACTGTAATCAAGGGGAATCAACATTGGGAAGGGAAAATTATATATATACTTCCCTGGTAATTGAAGATCTTTGGTCACCCAGAATTGCAATAGTTACTTAATTTCAGTTGCAACTCAGAGAAATCCAGACATGCCAAAACGTTGCCAACCTGTGGATTGAAGAAAACGCACTGTGAAATTTCTTTTATCTGTTCTTATATCATGAGTAATCAGATGGTAATTAAGATTAAATCTATGTCTAAATATGTACCAGACATATCTTTGAAGATAAGTCCTAATCTAATTTTAGTCAAAAGGAACGAGTATACACCTCACACTGAATGTTGTGAAACGAACTTTCATTTACTCTGGTGGAAGCACACTCAACAACACTAAGGCCTTCCGCAAGCAATACTTTGAGCACTCCCGAAAGAGGCAACCCTTCCTGCTCGCCGCAGCTACTACTTATCACAACCTCCACTGCCCCCAAACAGGTTGGGTGAACCATGATAGAGCACTTAAGAAAATCGTGACCCGAACTTTCATTTTCGAGACCAAAATCTTTAGAATCACATTCATACAACTTTTTAATCTTTTCCCTCTTGGCATTCAGTTCTTCAATCTTCGCCTTCGTGTGATTTATATAATTGACGGCCTCATTCATGTGCTCGGTGATTGAACGTTTTCCCTGTAACCCCAACACAAAAACCCTAGGAACATTACTAATCATCTATGTCAAGAAATTAAAACAAAATGCAATATATCCTTTTAACCCCAGGACAAAACCTTAAAAACATCGTTAATCATCTAAATCAAGAAATTAAAACCCAGCCCACAAAAGAAAATTACAGAAAAAGAATATGAGTAAATATACAGAGGTTGATCTCGATTCTTAACCTTGATCAATTCACAGGGGAGGAGGGATCGAAGTGATGAATTAAGAACTGCCATAAGCTGTCTTCTTTGGCGTTCGTTGTCCCTACGCACGATCTTCCTTTCAGTCTTACCATCACTATTATTTTCTGCAGTATTACTGGAATTAGGTGATAATATCATATGTTGTTGCCGCTGCTTGCCTTTTCCCATTATCTTATTACGGGATGGATTCTTCTCCTCTGGAAGAACCTCATGACCCCGCATTAGATCTTCTACTTGCATCATATCATTATGGTGGGAATCATCAATAAAGGAAGTCTGGAATACCAAATCTTTGCTTTGATCATGATGATATGAATTAGGAAACATTGAACCAAGACTGAATGATTCGCCTGAGAGCCCCAAAGTTTTAAGGTTGTTTATGTGACTAGCTAGGGATACGATTGCTAGGGCTAAGAGTGATTTCGCTTGGACTGGAGGGGCTTATTCGATATATCATTCCTTAATCTAGTGAGGAGGGGCAAACGTGGCTTTCAAGGTTCGGAACCGCATAATAGAGCTTGCATATTATATTTTTTGTGTGGAGTACCCTCTTTTCACTTTAGTACTGAGCCAATTATGGCCCATTTATTTTCACATTTGGTGGGCCACCGTGTCGAAAGTCGGTAGGCCGTGTACCGAACATCGGATGGGTTCAGACCAGGGCTACCAAACCTCCAAATATTGGGAGAAAACGAGTTTTATTTACGGAAAAGAACTTTCCTTTTATGGGCAAAATACAAGAAGAAAACTTAAGGGAAGTGCTATTGGCATATCAAAAATTACATTCTACACTTCTTAAAAGTGTATTTTCTTTCCTAATATAGAAAGTTTGCAGTGTAGAATGAGATTTTTAGAATGCTAATAACAATGTCGAAAGTCGGTAGGCGGTGCACCGAACATCAGATGGGTTCAGACCATGGGCTACCAAACTTCCAAATATTGGGAGAAAACGTGTTTTATTTAGGGAAAAGAACTTTCCTTTTATGGGCAAAATATAAGGAGAAAACTTAAGAAAAGTGTTATTGGCACTCCAAAAATTACATTTTACACTCCTCACAAGTGTATTTTTCTTTCCTAATATAGAAAGTTTAGAGTGTAGAATGAGATTTTTGGAGTGCTAATAACAATTCCCAAACTTAAATAGGAAATTTCTTGTTCCATCACAAAATATAAAAATAATGAGTTAAAACATAACATGTAATATTTCAGGTTTACAATTTTCTTAAGAAATAACATGTATGAGTTAAGACAAAAGAACCTAACTTTTGTTAAATTAGCTGGTAAAAAGTGTCACAAAATTATCTTAACTAGTTTTACCCAAAAAAAAAAAAAAAAAAAGGTTTATCTTAACTAGTCAATTTAACTTAACTCCAACAACATTACGCAATGATCAAAATGCCCCATTTAGGCGCTAGTCAGCTGACCATCACCACGATTAATCTTTTCATGTTTAAAAAATATAAAAAAAAAGATGCCTAAACTCGCCTAGGCAACCACCTACCTGCTTAGACTAGGCATGCTTAGGTGGGTTTAAGGGCTGGTTTGGTACAAAGGTGTTTTTATAAAAAGTGGATATAAAAAAAACCTGACCTCAAAAAGGTGTTTGATAAACACTTAAAAACAGCTTATTTTCACAGTTTTGGGTGAAAAAAACTAAAAACGTGAAACAGCAAAAATGAGCTTATTCTCACAACACAGCAGAAGCAGTGTTTTTTTTAAAGCACAACAATACCAAACCAACCCTAAGTGTACTGGGTGGTTTTATGACATTTGTTTGCTTATTTCTTTTATTTAAGAAAATGGCTTAGGGTAACCATTTTCACTTAAACATAAAAATAGATAACTTTTTTTTTTTTTTTGAAGAAATGCATTTTTTGCTTTTAATACATTATAAGAGACTTATTAGATACTTGAATAAACACTCATATATACTCGTTCCCCATGTTTTCAATATATTCTAGTGCTTATGATTTATGTCATAATATTTTGCAATTTATGTTTTCCACTATAATTATGTATTTTTTTAAAGTGTAAATAGACACTTATTTTTTTTTTCAAAATTATTATTTTTAAAGGAAGGGGGAAGATCCGAAACTACTGCAATAATTTAGAGGAGAGAGAGTTTCGGACCCGGGACACATGGTGGAAACCCAACACCCTATCCACTACCATAAGTACATTTTGTTTTTTTTTTTGAACAAATGATATTATCTATGTCACATCTTGGCCTGGGTCCCCACCACATCCCGTGCTCGACTCGGCCGTAGCACGATATTATCCGCTTTGGGCCCCGACCATGCCCTCATAGTTTTGTTTCTGAGAACTCAGACGAGAACTTCCCAGTGGGTCACCCATCATGGGATTGCTTTCGCGCGAACTCGCTTAACTTCGGAGTTTCGATGGCACCCGAAGCCAGTGAGCTCCCAAAAAGCCTCTTGCTAGGTAGAGATAAGAATATACATATAAGACTTACAGGATCCACACCCCTGGGCGATGTGGGATCTTACAATCTACACTAAAGGGAGGGGGTGGGCATAGCCGCAATGGGCTAGAAATAATGTGCTTCAAATTCACCTTTGACGTGAATCGAACCTAAGACCTCTTACTTACAAGTGAAGAATACCACTAGATTGTAGTACTAAGTGACACATTTTTATATGTTATATAATAAATGTAATTAAAACTGTCTAAGTCCCTGCCTAGGCTTCGCTTAGTCTCCTAAGCGTAAAGCCCTTATTCGCTGACTGATTAGCACTTAGGGCCCATTTAGGACCTTTTTTTTATTTTATTTTATTTTATTTTATTTTTACAAATCTTTAATATTTTAGTAGTTTTTCAAGAGAGAGGGCTTTAAAGGAGGGAAAAGGATCATCGCTAGGTCCTTTTCTTGGGGATTCTAGGGATCTTGTGATTGTGACCGTTTATCGTACATTGTACGGTCAGAAATCATTTCAAAATTTAAAATTTAAAATTAAATATAAATAGTACATAACGAAAACTGACCGCATGATGTACGATGAATGGTTACGATCATAGAATTCCTAGGAAAATGATCCGATGAGGATCCTTTCCTTGAAGGAGAGAGAAAGAGCTAAATAATGGACATGGATCTTCTCCGGATCCAATTATCCTATGGATCCATCAATCCGAGCCGTTGAAATTTGATTCAACGGTTAAAGTTATTATAACTTTTAAAGTTGACCTCTATTTGTAGCCGTTGGATCAAATTTTAACGGCTCAGATTGATGAATCCCTAGGATTAGGACAATTGGATCGGGAGAGGATCCATGTCCCTGAATGATTGGAGTGTTTAATATATCTTTAATATTTAGCAAATGTTAAAATTCTCTCTCCTCCTTTACAAGTTTATAGAGTGATTATTCACCATGTTAGTTTAAACTTTAAACAGCTCTCCAGAACATCTTCAACTAAATTTATAAAATCAATAAAACTCTATTTTAAATAGTTAAATGTAAAAAATCCATCTCCAACAGACTCTATAAAAGAGTCTCTATTAAAATAAATAGTTACTCTTTAAATTTATAGAGCAATAGTTCATAAGTTTATTATTAAAAAAATTATTAAAATTCAAGGATGGACCTGTAAGAAAAAGGAAAAGAGAGAAGGTGGTTCTAGAAAATGAGTAGGTTGAAAATTTTCTTTTTGAAATGATTGGTAATAAAATATTCGAAATTCGTTAAAATAATGTGTTAGGGATGAAAAGTAAAAGACAAGCTAAAGTAAGGTTTCGATATTGTTCACTCACTCTAGTGTAGCTAAAATTAACTAAACAGATGGAAATCCTCTTAAAGAGTATCTTTGGAGTAAGGTTTCGTTAGTTTTTTTTTTTTTTTTTTTTTTTTTTAACTAAAATAGTCAAGGCAATATTGTTTTAAAGACTCTTGAAGATGCTCTAAAATTCTAAATACTGTAAAGACACAAGAGCCTTGCCTTTTAGTCTTCAAAGGTATCATAAATGTTGACTCGTTCCTGTCACGTGCTTTCCATTAAAATATGAATAAATTTTATGACAAATATGTCCTCATAGATTATGAAAATGACCATCATATATAAAAATTTGGTATTTCCTACGTAGTTTCCCATCTTTACCAAACATAGGAAATAAACTTTGCGTTTCCCTTCCCTCAGGGAAAGGCATGGGAAATGATTTCTCATCAATTCCTTTCAACGTACCAAACGCAGTTTAAGTGTCAATTTATTTTGAAAAAACTCTAAAGTGTTTAAAGACAAAAAATTACATTGTAATTAAGTGGTGAATTACTTGTGGTTTCAAAACGTCTTGGGTTCAAATATTCCTCTTGAAAAAAACCTCAATAACGTATAACATCAATTTTTACTATTACCAAATGGTAGTTATAACAAAAGCCTATTCAACCGAAATTTAAGGTCTCAAGAAATAAAAACTGTTATTTGTTTGAACGCAAAAAGCCAAAAAGAAAGATCAAGTCCTCTTCAACTTTTACCGATGGCAATTGGCAACAATAAGATAAAGCTTAAAGTCTTCGTCAATTCTTATTTGCTGTCGCCATGTTTAGCTAGTTCCATGAGGGCATGTGTTGATGTATTTCTGATCAGTAACCTTTTACTAAGCAACAAAGGTTGATCTACCAGGGCAGCACAACCCTGCAACATGACCTACGACAGCCTTTAACGCATGCCGAGCACACCGGCGACTAAGTCTGCAATTATTCATCAGGTCATCAAGCTAGGGTTAACTAAACAATAAAATGCGTTCAAGGGCCAGTGCCCTAACTAGTGTGTGTGTACATATAATATACATATCTTAATCTTCTATTTCCTGAGTCATACTAGGAGTACATTTTGAATTGAATTATCACTCTGTCCAAGAGTTGGCAACAATGCACAAAACATACATGAAGGTGCACACAATGTACTCACTACTAAATTACTATAAATTGCATTAATTTAGACTTGTTGAGCTACCGTTTGTTAATTAATTGTTGTTGAAAACTTTAGTACGTGTTCCTATAAGGATGGTTGTCATATTATAACCAAGATACGAATATTATTAGGCAATATTAAATCGAGGATATGTAGAGCCGCAATGGCTACAGTATCAAGGCAAAGATATGATATGTACTATATTCCTCTTTTATTTTTAGCCAGTCCTTATAAGCTGAACTAAACTTTGCTTTAAAATTACTTCTAAAGCAATATATATTCATAAAGTTGTTAGCCAAATCCTAAATGAAAGCAATGTGGATAAGACCCAAGATTAGCTTCGCTGTATAGTTTGTAGCTTTCCTCACTGAAAAAGAGTATTTATGGGCAGCGGTGGAGCTCGACGCCCAGGAGTAGTCTAATTTACTTCTATCTCTGATGTTAACAAAATTTACAACGTTGCTAGACATTTATAATTGTATCTACATGACGAATGTCACAGTCGGTTGTCATGTATATCTAATACATTTTTATTTCATAAAATGTCATGCCACGTTTTGAAAAGAAAAAACTTGCGTAAAAATGGATGATATGAAATTATAATAATACATTAGGCATATTTCCAGTTACATCTATTGGAACTCTATTTTAATCTCATTTTGCCTTTTGTAACTTAAAAGTCATCATTTTACTCTCTGAACTCAAAATTCGTTCAACTTTGACGTGTGGACTCTCTCTTCTCTCTAAAACTTATAAGTCGCCTCTTAAAACATATATGAGACCCAACACCCAGTAAGACTATGTCACATGTGCAATAAATTTGAGTGCAAATCTCCAGTATGCGTCAACATTCAACAAAAAGAGAATATTAAGTTTAAAAGAAATTAAAGAGATGAAAAAAATAAAAAAGAAATTGATTAGCTTGGCTCACCCAAATCAAACCACACAAGACATTAGCTAACAGAACTATGGCAATGTGGAGCGCATTTTGAGTTATATAGAGATGACTTTCAAGTTTTAGAGGGCAACAAGAATCAAAATAGAGTTCCAAGGGGGCAAAGTGAAGCGAATTTTGAGTTTCAATGAGTAAAGTGACGACTTTTGGATTACAAGGAGCAAAGTAGGCGTAGCTAAAAATAAGCTTATTTTTTATTGCCTGCTATTACACCAGGCATACAAGATATCGAATCAAAACAGATAATTGTAGCTAGTTTGGGATAAAGAGCTTATTCCTTCTAGTGAATAAGCTAAAAATATTCTTTTGTGAAAATTAAATTGCTTTCTTGTTTGTTCGGGAGATTCATTTGTTTAAGTTAGCAAATTAATGTTGAGATTAATAGTGAAGTTAGGGTGGGTCTTTATAATTTGTTACTGGGGGATTGTTCTGTTGACTTGTTGTTTAAGTAGCCATTTTTCAGCTTTGTGACATGTTGAGAACTCAGAGATTTTGGGTCCTGTCTGCTAGTAAAACATAGGACAAAAATAAATCCATTCCATCTGGAAATCAGGATTAGTGGTGTATATGAATTGTTCTTGGCTTAGCTCTTCATTTGATGCTTCAATTATCCTTCTTCTATTAGTGAGGACAAATTACAGGCAAAACAGTACTACGAGACATGCAGATTATAGATTGTCTAATATATTTTGTTGTCATCCCATTGAACCAAAAATTATTAATAATTTTATCTAAGTAGCCCATGTGTCTATATCATGAAGTTATACCGTTAAACTGAAACACATGTATAAATTGATGATTTGATCCCACCGATCAATTTTAAGTGTTTAATTGTGTCAATTTGTTAGAAAAACATTTGAGACTTTCTTTTTTTATACTAATAACATCTGAGACTTTTAATCATTCCACAACTATATAAAAACGTATGGTAAAAACATCACACACTTATTAGCAAAACGATCTATTCAATTTACCCAAATAACTATTTCCCACTCGAAAAATAGTAATACTCCATGCATAATCAATTTGTAAGATTCACAACTTCATATCACTTCAGAAGTCTCTTCAATTGGCCTGAACGTAACTTTCCAATGCAACATTTTATTTGTAAGGAATTATACATTAATCTCTGACTAAACCATCAATAATAGTTAACACTTATGAGCAATTTTTTGCCTCTTACGTGATGGGAGGAGAGATATGCACATGGTTGTATACAACTATTACAAATGCTACATTCAACATCATTAGTACAACTTGAGAAAACAATTTGCGTAGAAGAAACTATCCTTGAAACAGATTCAACATCAACAGCACCCAATTGATATAAATTTTTCATCGGAAATATGGCTTTCAATATAACACATGATCCTAACTTCCAAAAGCTCAAAGATTTTATGACCCATACTTACAGTACGTAAGGTGAAGTATGAGACATAAATTAAACAGAGCAAAATTCAGTTAATCAGTTTCACTATGAGTCTCTCCCATGAAGAAAACCCACAAACTAATAGACACTCTTCGAACCATATGGAAATGTTCAGGTAGGAAACGCAGCTAATTAACTACACGTATTTGTTGTTACTTGAAAAATGTAGTCAATGATAACAGACTTCAGTCAGAGTCTGCTGCAACCCAGAAAAGTCTATGCATGTTGGATCGCTAACCTGTGAAATTACACATAAAGAAGAATGAAGTAATCTTGAATTGATCAGATAACTAGTTAAGCTGATGTACTACCTCAGATTGGATGGTGTAGACAAGCCTTTTGTTAACTTGGGCAGTAGCACAGCTGATTACACTGAGTCCTTGTCCAAGAAGTATTTTCAGCATTCTTGATAGGAGAAAAAACTGCTCCGCAGATCCGTCGGTACTGACTACAATCTCAACGCCGGCTAAGCAAGGGTGGACTGCAACTAGGGTACTTGTTGAAGTTGATGAGCTACCACTGCTCCCATGGTCTAGATTCCTAGCACTCAAATTGGACGAGGACCCCATCTTTAGCTCATCTCTCTTGGCACCAAATATTTTGATCCTCTTTTGCAGGTGTTTGATATAATTCACTGCCTCGTTCATATGATCCGCTAACGAACGCTTTCCCTAACAGATTCCAACAACACGATTATGGTCGAGGATAAAGCCCTAAACTTTGACAAAATTGATGAAAACCCAAGAAAAAATTTACAAAGCAATGCACAATTACCGATCTTTTTCCTCAAAAAAACGGCCGTTTAATAAGCAAGAAATAATTTTTGGTGCCTAGGGTATTTTAATCACAAGGAAAATATGCTAAGTAGGGAGAAATCAAGTAAAAGAAACATTTAAGGTTCCATCTTACCTTGATAAATTCAAGAGGAAGTACGGATCTAAGTGATCCATAAAGGTTGGCCATTTCTTGCCTTCTTTTCTTTTCAATTTCTCTATGCATCATCTTCTTTTTCTCATCATCATCATTTGGCTTATCTTGATTTTTCGCACCATATGAAGTCGGTGCTAATGATGATTTTCTCCGCTGGCCTCCTGTATTAAGGTTATTGAACATACCGACATCCATTGAAGCAGCGTACATGTGACAAGATCAGATCTTCTGAGCTTCTATTTTGATCGAAGGAATAAATAGATGAAATACAGAAGACCAACTCTCATATTTCTTTGCTGTGAAGAAAACATTGTATATTAGAATACTCAAAACGCTCTTCAAGGTTTTTTTTTCTGAGAGTGCAAAAGAAGGCAAAGTAGTTTATCCGTTAGTTAGGGTTTTAGATCTTCGAATAAAAAACTCACCCAAAAATTCTCTTCCCTGCCCTCGCTAATGGCCTCTCTATTTTAAAAAGTCGCTTGTTGGGAACTCTGCTTGTGTTGAAATTAACATTGCAAGTTGCAACCCAGCCACCCACAACTTTTCTCCGCTATGCCCCCTCCAGTTTGTTTCTTTTACTTTTTTTTTTATTTAACCTAATCAAAATTCTTCTTTGCTTTACAAAATGCGAAAGTTCTACTGTGCATAAGAGTATTTTATAGTTTAGGATTTTTGGCAATTAGATCTTAGTTGTTTTTTGTTTTTGTTTTCTTATAAAGAATTTAGTAGTAAAATTTTTGGAATATAAGATGCTTCCAAAGCACCATAGAAAACTCGGACAAAATGAGCGAAAGTTATTACCCAACCGAAGATGATTAAATTTACCTTAGATTGACTTCAATTGTCCTTCTTATGATGCCAATGCTGTTGACTTTGTTGTTTAAATAAAAAATAAAAAAAAAAAAAAAAAAAAGGTTGTTTCCTTATAGATGTTTCCAAAGCGTGAGAGTACATGACCTAAAATCTACATTGTTAAGCCATTGAAACTTGAAAACCAATTTATAAGGCCCATGTGATGGATCACTTGCATGATGATATTGTCATTGCCTCAAGGCTCAAGCTACGTACGAGGATTCGCTAGTGTGAAAACGTCTAATTAAGCGGCAGCATTGAACTAGTTTTAATTTGTTAGTTAGGTGTTATACATGCCCAAGTTGACCTTGACTGTTAATTATTTGGTTGATAGTTGGTAAGGGTTACAAGTTACACGAAATCAATTATAATATTTGGATCATGGGACTCGTGGGTTTTACATATTATATTTATATCTCTGCCAACCGGCAATTTGATAGTGTTCCTTCATTTTCTTTTTTGCCTTTTCTACCCGATTTGACCTAATAAGGTAAAAGTCTGCAATAAAAATATGTTTAAGTTTAATGATAATAATATGCTTATTGTAGTTATCATTCAATACTACGGTATGGTGGTATTCATCTTCACTTGAAAGTGAGAGGTCTTAAGTTCGAATCTCGTAGATGGCGAATTTGATACCATATTAGGTTACCCATTGTGTGGTTTAGCCGAACTCCCTCTCTCTTTAATGTAAAAATATCGATGTAGAAAAAAAGAAAAGAAAAAAAAAGCTTATTATAGTCAGCCTAGCTAACAAGTGCAAACACAAAGAAGAGAGCAAGCTTGATGATCGATAAGTGAATGTAGTTATAAAAAATAAAAAAAAGAAAAAAAAAAGGTTATTATAGTCAGCCTAGCTAACAAGTGCAAAAACAAAGAAGAGAGCAAGCGTTGATGATCGATAAGTGAAAGAAAGTGCAAATAGATGAAGGTTAAAGATTAATTAGAAGTGATTATCTAATTCTTAAAAGGGACACTTTGAAAGCGGTCCCTAATCAATTCAAACTTTAGACTAAAATCTTATATGTTCTAATTTTTTATTTATTTAAGTCCCGAACTCTTAATACACCATACATTTCAAAATTGTTTTTTTATATCATTTAAAACAATTAAATCTAACAATTTATGCCAATACTATGAATGTATGTGGTTTGTGTAGGGGGAGAAACAAGAAAGAGAGGGAGGGAGGGAGAGACATGAATACCTACTACCTAGCTTTGAATACCAATTGTTTTTCAACGAAGAAATTTGAAAATAAATTAGTTTTTTTATTTGAATATGAAATTAAAATTTTGAAGTTAAAAAATAAAATACCAGACATGGAGATACATTAATAGTAAAAAAAATGATGTGAACAAAGTCCAAAGATTTTGATCAAAAACTAAAAATCAACAAGATTCATTCATCTAGCATTGGTAATTAAAGATTGGAACCTAATTTTTCCTTCTTAAAAATAGTGTAAGAAGGGTAGCGCCTCAATTGTGATTATTGATATGTATTTATAACGGAAATCTCAACTATTTTTTTATATGTAACATTGTCTTCAATGAAGATATACAAATTTGAGATGAAAAATAATCACATTTATATCTCACTTTGGAGATGCTTAATATATAAGTTCAACTCCAATGAGAAAAATGTATATTTAATCTCATTTATTTTTCTCTTTGATTAGCGAATCCACCTCCTAATGGTGTAAAAAAAGTGTAATTATACATTTTTATTTATATCTGCCGATAAAGATGAATAATTTACATCCTCTACATAAGAGAGTTTTCCGGCAAAAAAAAAAAAAAAAAAAAAAAATATATATATATATATATATATATATATATATATAAAATGTTACTTTCAAGACATTTTGCATCAACCATTTGGAATGCTCTAATATATACATTTGTTCATATCCACAATAAATAATACATGTTTGAGGATTAAATAATATACAGTATTTCATGGACATTTTTTTTAGTACAACGATATACTTTACATTAAAGGGAGGAAAAGTTCGGTTAAGCCACACAATGGACAATTTAATTTGGTATCGAATTCGCCATCTATGAGATTTGAACCTAAGACCTCTCACTTACAAATGAAGAGAGGAATAACACCAAACCGTAGTACTGAATATTTCATAAACATTTTAAATGACAATATTTGCTTGATAGTAGATAACGATTTGCTTTTAATTTGCTCACAACGTGGTGCCCAATTGTGACCATACCGGGGAATTTTCCAAGTAATCGAAAGCATATGAATGTGGGACATCGGATTGAATTTATATTGAGGACATCATGATCTAGACCCATTTCAAGTTGAGGGATTAGGGCTTGCAACGGGACACTAAAGCTTACTTTGGTAGGGATATATAGTACGTACTAGGTCACGTCACTAAGCATTTTCCATCTCAATATTTGTAATTTCATAAAGTCTATCACACTCTCTCTCTCTCTCTCATTATATTTTTATTTTCTACATTTCTACAAAAAGCAATGCAGATGTGATATGTCGAAGCATTACCTTGGCCCTATTAAGAGATGGGAACGCATGATGTGTGTGTGTGTGTAAAGACATGCTTTGTCTAGGATAGTGTTATTTACATAATTTTTCTTATCTTTTACATTCACTTATTAATTTTTTATCATTGATTATTTTCGGTTTAGTCAATACACAGCTAAAAATTAAAAGGAATATGAAAAGTAAAATTTAGTATGTGATAGCATTACTCTTTATTTATCAGATAATCCATGGTTTGGTAAGGTAACTATGATTTGATGATAAACTTAGAAAGACAGTACCGTCTTATTCCCATCTCAAAGAGGATCGAGGATCCCATTCTCATCCCATCAACTTGTTGAATTCATCATATGACAGTTGAATAGTAGTCTAAAATGTATCAAAACAAGGACACGGCAGGTCAAACCTAAGGCCCATCAAACCCACGATTCCAATAATATGGGGAATAAACAATTTGATAAATTAAAAGAAATGCAAAGTGTCCCCATCATACAGAGTAGAACACAATATGTTATTGTACAAAAAAGAGATTTTATGTTAAAAAAAATTAATAGCTTGAAAAATGAAACCTTTTTTTACTTGTATAATGACACGTAGTGTATCACCTATATTCAAGCACAATGAAAATTTTATCTCTCTTATAGAAATGTTTGAGAACAAAAATCACACCATTACTAAGTATTAGTAACTCATGTATTATAATATATATTGGTATTATTGATATTCCATAACTTAATTAGAATATAGTAAATTAATAAACAAGTTCACTTGTTTTAATTAAGTGAATAGACAATATCATATGACGAAGTGAGAACTATACAAAATTTTTTCTAAAATTTTGATCATTTGATTACCCATGACGGAGACATGGAGAAAACCCAGCCTACTTAATTGACCATTAATCATGACATGTTGCCTATAACTAAGCTGTAATCATTTGTAACCTATTAGGCACTTAGCTGACCCAATTATATATCTGTTGCCCATAACCAAATAGTAGTCATTGTTTAGAAACCAATAAATTAATGACAATGAACTTCCAAAGTTTTGTTCTTTTAATTAGTTCTCTCAATGAACTATCCTTGTGTACGCAGCTTTCAAACCTAAAAAGTATTTAGTACTAGTGAGCTCGAAGCAAAATTATTTAAACCTTTGCCCGTCTGCCACCTGATAAGGTTAGTAAAGATTTTCGTGTGCAATTTCTTGCACAATGTACTTGTTAAGGACAAATTAATAATAATTGATTAGCAGTAATCGCAACCTAAGTGGTTCATAACGATTATTCCCTTACTTAGTATCTATAGCTCGCAATTATAACCACTAAAAATACATATTATAGTAGATTTGATGCTTGATTTTGTCAGGAAAAAGAATTAGGGAAGCAGCTTAGCTGTTTCTTGGACCATTAATAAAAATAATTTTGTTTCAAAATGCACAGTATCAACAACTCCTTCGGCCAACTCATAAAGTAGAGCCCAAAGAGATCTTGTTCTTGATACTGTTGGACGTTAAGCTGTATTATTTGCTACCTTTCCCCAAGTACTGTTCAAGTGCATGCATGTACAATATTATCCTCCTTTTAATAATTAAATTACGTACTTGATTACTTAATTAATAAATTATACATTGTATTACATACTTAATTACTTATCTTCCAAAAAGAATAGACCAGTTAAAATTCTTCTAATGAAAAATAATAATATTAATAACCGAGATATAATGATCACTCATCAAGTAACACAGTCTTATAATATGTGTGATTTAGGTATGACATCCACCAAATGTGAATGCAATTAACTTTTGTGCATAAGAACAGTGCCAACGAGCATAATTTAAATTTTTTGAAGGGGCCGGTGAGGTCACTTCTTCTTTCTCACCTGTACTCAAGTCATCTTGTATCTGAACTGAAGAGAGAGTGTGAAACTTGAAAGAAAGGAATCTTTGGCATCTTAGTTAGGCCCATCAAAGATTGATCATATCTAGTTCTTTAATCCTCCGTTGCAAAATTCATAGAAAAAAGACCGTTCAATGCATCTGAATTTTTGGTAATGTTTCCTTTACAACAAAGCAAGAAGCTGGTCTTCCAGATTTCATCTAATCCTCATCATCACCAAGATCACACAATTTCAGAAATTAGGGGTTACTGTGGACTATATGATGGATCATGATCACAATTCTAATGATCATAACAAGAAGAACAAAACGTTGATGCATAGGGAAAATGAAAGGCAGAGACGGAAAGAAATGGGTACCCTACATGCTTCACTTAGATCCCTACTTCCTCCTGAATTTATCAAGGTGAGCTCTCTCTCTCTCTCTCTTTCACACACACACACACACACACACAAAACATGCGGCTAGCTGCAAGAACGACGACTAGGGTTACTTACATATATTCTTTTCGAAAGCAGGGAAAGCGTTCGATATCTGACCACACGAACGAGGCTGTGAATTATATAAACCACATCCAGAACAGAATCAGGAGGTTAGACGCCAAGAGAGCTGAACTGAAGAAGGTTTCCAATCTAAGTAGCTCTAATGCTAGTTCTGACGACCATGGTGGTGAAAGTTCCTATAGGGGATCGCTGAGCTGTTTCAAAGTCGACCCATGTTGCGGTGGGGTGCAAATCATGATCAGTACTACCATCGGCTTCAGATCTGGAGAGGAAGGGTTACCCTTCTCAATTTCTAGGGTTTTGGAAGTGCTTCTTGAACAAGGGCTTTGTGTTGTGAGCTGTGTTTCCTCCAAAATAGATGACAGACTCCTTCATACGATCCAGTCCGAGGTACTTTATCAAGTTCTCCTAATTTATTGGTCAATATATTGTTTAGGGTTTTGTGTATAAGAATGTTTGAAATTGCCGTGTTCGTTAAAATTACTACAATCCTTCTTACTGCATACATCTTAGGTGAATGATCTGGAGAGTATCGATCTTTCTGCGCTGGAACAGAAACTAGCCGAAGTGCTTCCACAATCTAGATGAATATCCAAGTAACTTAAAACTTGTGTTCCTTCATTTTGGCCTTGGACTCCCCAGTATGGTGCTCCAATCTTATTTTTGTTCCCGAGAAAGATGAAAATTGGAGCATTAGTCCCTGAACTTGACCCAATTGGAGATTCGGTTCTCGAACTAAAATTCCTTAAGCATTGGTTCTTTAAACTTGTCACAATGTGAAGCAATGATCATTTTGGACTGTTATTAGAGCTTCCATCCCTTATATTTACCCCTCACCCCCTCTAAAACCCTTTTATTTTGAACATAAGTTATACTGATGTTACAAAAAATGACCATTGCTCCACATTGAGACAAATTTAGGGACTAAAATTTACGATATTTTAGCTTAAAATTTCAATTCGGTCAAAGCTTAGGGGAAATGCTCTAATTTTCTCTTTTGAAAATTGGTGATGATGCAAACGTAAATTCTTACAGTTCACCTCGTGTTATTTGGTTTAAGTACTTACCGATATCGTTTCAATTATCTCTACTAGAATATGGAAGGCAAACAAAACCTTTGTGATTGATGAAGCTTTTTGAACTTTTTTTTTACAAGATAAAGGTATGGAATGCAAAGGCCATTGTAGAAGAACTTCACTTTGAGCGTGTATATGTATGTATATGTAATTTTGAGTTTAACTATGTTTTGCGTGCTCAAATATTCTCCATTTGACATATCTAAGATTATCGCACGTCTTTGGCACACTCTCATCTGTATGTATATATGCAAGGTCGTAGCCAGTTTTGCATATGGATGCTGGACATGTCTCTAAGATTATCTCAAAGTAATGATCATTGTATGCCATTTTTGTTTCAACAGAATATAAATTCCAAACGTGCTGATCCTAACTTTCAATTCATAATATATCAGAGAGCTATTTTGATGTAATATTTACATGTTGAAAGTAGTGTTTGCAAACAATTTTTCTCCTCCAGTACACTTGATTGTATAAATTTTAGGTAATGCTAGGGAGACCAAATTTGGTAACCTCAATAATGCGTTTGCTAATGATTGAATTATTACTTAAGTGTTGATTAACGTACTTATTTTCTATTGGTGACACATCATGTGGTTTGAAAATTTGGTTTAAAATTTTGGTTTACCTAGCATTATTCATGAATTTTTAATAATACAACCACCCATCCTTATCCACCATGTGGGATCAACTGTATAAAACCTAAAACGTCACTGTGCTCAATTTTACGCCAAGTCTTCCCTTAGGTATGAATGCTAGAATACCATTATGCACGGTATGAAACTTAGAATGCCACTACGCTCGGTTGTATGAATCCTAGAACGCCACTTGATTGTCTAAATTTTTAATAATATTTTGATTAAACAAATCAAAGAATTATCGAGTCGACTAAATAATGAATTGTAAGTGAGAGATCTTAAGTTCGAGTTGAATATTACGGTCTGGTAGTATTCATCTTCACTTGTAAGTGAGAAGTTTTAGGTTCGATTCTTGCTAAAGGCGAATTTGAACCACATTATTGTTAGCTCAATGTAGGGCTAAACCCACCCCCTTCCCATTTAGTGTAGATAATATTATTTGTTCAACAAAACAAAAAAAATTCCCTAACTCAGTCTCTATAAGTTATGTTAAGGGACATGCTGTTTACAAGTATGAAGGACCCATCATCACCATCTACAAAATCAAACAATCACCATCTACAAAATAAAAAAATGCAATGGGCCCATTAGCCCCTATTTGAATTGCCAACTTCGGGCCCAATCCATTCCATGGGCTTCCATTCAGTCATCAGCCGAAAGAGTTGCAATGCTAGAAAAGTTCATTGCTTCTAGCACACACATCGGTCGTTCGAGGTGAGTCATCAGCAAGTCCTCCCCAAAGCCTCTCAGAGAGCTTCCTTGGCTAACATTGAATGCCACCGCGCAGCTCCACTGTTATTTTAGCTTCTCAAAGCACCTCAGATCAGTCGATATATGATACATTCGAGAAAGCCTACTCCGAAATCTCGTCATGGTTGGAAGACAACGAGAACTCTCCAAATCTGCTCAACTCAGAACCCCTTCCCCACATATTTCACCACACATCAGAAGTCACCTAAAAATCTGGATTACTCGGAAAAAAAAAAAATTACAAAACGGAGCATTAGAACACCAGTCTGTTCCGTAGTGACACTGTTGACCCTAAAAACTACCAAGCCTACATGGCGCGCAGCCCAAGTAATTAATAAACTAACTACGTCATTCGGTTGTGTGCGGGGTGTGCCAACTTGTCGGCCGAGCTCGGCCTGAGAGTAAAATGTGTTGATCTTGTGTTGATTGCGCTGCTGACTTCTTGATCTTGCGACTGCGGCCAAGGAAGGAACACGTCTCGACCTTTGGGTTCTAGAGCCTGAAGACAAGGCTACTAGTTTTGTGAAGTTCAATATCAGATTCACTTTCAATGTGCCGAATGTAATAACCTGATAACACCTCACTTTACCGAGAAAGCTGATGAGATGACCTCTACCAACAAGGACTTGAAAATCCTTGTCGACCGAGACTTGGATAGGTAATCAGTCAGCCGAGAAACAGTGCTGTTTATCCAAACTGAAGGTGCTCCTTGATCTGGTAATTCTATGGCTCCAGTGTTGTTTATCCAAATTGAATGTGTGTCAGCAGGAAAAAGAAAATAAAAATCTCAAGGTTGTTGAGAGGTTTCACGTAAAGAGAAGGTTTACGCAAGACAGTTTGTGCGTTGAATTGAAGGGAACTTTTTAGTCGTCTGCCGCTCAATATTTATATAATCAAAACTCTTAGATGTGTTGTAGAATCCAAGCCGTGAACATCCAGCCATCTTTGATGATAAATCACAATCATCCCTTATCCCAATCTCAATTACCGCGCCATCAGGTGAAATCACAACTGGATAAAATGGCATATGCCATCTTTTATCTCATATTTCCACGTGCATGGGTTCATAAAATAAACACCACCTTTATTGGCTAATTATCCAAGCAAGTTACCCCGTGCTGGATGAGTAACCCAATCTCCTCCACCTTGTTGACAAACCAACGATGGTCATCAGATCATCTTTATCTAAGCCAGCTAACTTTGATCAAATTCCAATGACAATACGATCCCATCTTTATCTCCATTGTATTTGTATAAATGCATGGAAGATAGTCTGCCATACTCTAACTCCATTCATGATAGTCATGCTATCTATCCACGAGATTGCAGCAGTATTAATTCACACAGCATTGTATCAAATCATCACGACTTTATCACCCAGTTGTGCTCTAGATAATTCAATATATTATCAAGAGATAATTATTATGATAAAAATCACAATATTATTCCTTAATAATAACTAAAATTATCCTGACTTAGTCATCTAACGGTTTAGAACTTCATTCACTCAATAGCCTCGATCGTTCGGGCCGATTGTGTAATTTTGGATCCAAACAGACACAAACTAATCTGCATATAAAATAGAGATGAAACGCGAGAACAATCCCTTATCGAGCAACACGAAATTAAGTTAATTAACGGTCTCCTAAAAATGTTAGCATCAATGTTTCTTCCAAGGCTGTAGCATGTGAAATGTTAGGCCATCTCCAACCGAAAGGGCTAGATATAGCCCCGTCCAGAATTATAGTCTTGTAAAAAATTATTTTTAAATAAACAATATCAGACCATACTCATATACCATTTCCAACCGAAGAGGGCTAAACATATCTCACTTAATAAGTTACTAGTTTTAAGTTTATCCTTATTTATTGGTTAATTTAATTAAACTATCTTTGGATGTTTTCAAATCTAGCCGTTAAATTTGAATCAATTATTGTAACTGATAAGCTGAGCAACTAAAAAAAGCTAAGAGGAGGACTACATTTAGCTAGCCTGATGCTCTTTTGACAAATAATGGTCCGCAAGGAGTTTGTCCGCAACTGCAAGTATCATGTGCGCATGGGTGACAAAGCCGGTAACATGTACAAGAGAACATAAAAAATACCAGCATGGCACAAGCGAGTCACAAGCTATAATAATCTCTTCTGCTTGTAACAAAACTCAACCTGGAATAAATTGGTTGTAGACGACGGAATTTCACCGAAAAATCTTTACACATTAAAATATCACATTCGAGGTTTTAACCTATACAGCCGAGCTAAAGGAAGCATCATCAACCAGAACACAGTGGTACCGGAAGAAATTAAATGGAAAGAACATGGTTTCGAAACACAGAGACAGCAAACTTCAGATTTATGGTTTAAGTTAGAAATCTTTATCCAGTTTCGCAATAATAAACATGCCATATCCCTGAACTACAGCATGCCTCAGAATTATGCGCTTATCTGCACAACTGATGGAGCTGCGCGGAAAAATACCTATTTACGGAACCATCTTAGGAACAGAGCAAAACTACATTATGGCATCATCATGGGACAATTTCTATGCATGCGCCCGTGTTCAAATTTCTATCGCCCTTCTTCCAATACCCTGGTTTATCCAAAAATTTTCCCTCCCTATCATTACCAAGTATGAAGGTGAAAAATGGAATGTATGTAAAAGGCATAGTCAACCTACAGAAAGCTGGAGACAGGAATCACAACTGCCCTGGCCATAATTTCAAATGATGATAAAAAGTAAGTTGCTTTCTTTTTCTGCCTTTCCTTTTCTTTAATGGGTGAGGGGTCAACTAAAGAAATTTCATTACGCAAGTAATAGTTTTCTAAGAAACTGATTCAAATGAGTATGGCTGGCCTCATTGCTAAAAGCATGGCCGCCTTCGAAAAAGTAGACTCGGAATTCCTAAGTCAGTGCAAGAGGAATGTGACAGAGTGATAGTGTTTCCATCCTCTGAAAATATAAACTTCTAGTAGTTCAATTTTGAGGAAACTGATTCAAATGAGTAGGGCTGGCCTCATTGCTAAAAGCAAGGGCCGCCTCCGAAAAGGTAAATTCGGAGTTCCTAAGTCAGTGCAAGAGGAATGTGACAAAGTGACAGTGTTTCCATCCTCCGAAAAAGTAAACTTGTAGTAGTTCAATTTCGAGGAAACTGATTCAAATGAGTAGGGCTGGCCTCATTGCTAAAAGCACGGGCCGGAAAAAGTAAACTCAGAATTCCCAAGTCAGTGCAGGAGGAATGTGACAAAGTGACGATGTTTCTATCTTTACACCAAATTATGATTACATATGAAATAAAAAACATTTTGATTTGTAGGCCATAGCAGTAAAAGACGAGCAAATGAAATAAATTCCAATAATTCAAATTCATTGATAAAATCCTAAGTTAATACAAGTAAAAACTGTTCCTTTTCCTTTCTTTCAGTACATAAATCATCCACAAAAATGATGAAGCAATGATCTATAGACTATAGCAGTATACCAGCTTATGTTAATGACAGAAACACAAAATCATACATTAGAAACTCACCGAACATTTGTATGAGACTTAAATGGGTAGCGTGACTTAGCCGAAATTGATAATTCACGCGGTAATTTGGGTGGTTCCAACTCACCGGTAAGCATCCCCACAACCTCCTTCATTGAAGGGCGGCGAGAAGGCACTTTCTGCAAGCAAACCAATGCCACGGTAATGCAAAGGATCGCTTGTTCTTGATCCAAGAACTGAATGGACTTATCAACAAGGTCAACAAGCTTCCCCGCACGGGCAAGATGGCGCGCCCACGATAACAAATTCGCCCTTTGGAACTCGGATAGAGGCGAATTTGTGACCTCAAGTGGGCGCCTTCCAGCGATAAGAACTAATAATAAAATTCCAAAACTATAAACATCCCACGTCTCAGACGGATCACCACCGTCACCATATTCAGGGGCAACATAACAAACTGTGCCTCTCATGCTCGGAGTACTACTCATGGCGCCACTCATTGGAATTTCCCCGGAATCATGGCTAGCATTATGCCGCATTCCGTCCAACCACCAATCAATACTACTCACACTCCCCCAACTCTTGGTCCTACTCCTCTTCTTGATCTTCTTCTTACTCTCCGCATACAATTCCTCGTCGTGTGCCCACCAATTGTCATCATTCTCATCAAAGCTCATTCCTTTTAATTGCTTCTTATCCTTCTTTTTCTTCTTCTTGGCAAGCTCATCGCAGTACTCTTCCTTCCACCATTCCCTGGGAGGCCTTTTCCTCTCCTTGTTAGAATTCTTCGCATTCTTTTCCTCGTCCATTGACACCCACCATTCCAACCTCTTCTTCGTATTCTTCTTCTTCTTCTTCTTAAATTTCCCAACCATTTCGCTACTTGAACCGGAAGCAGTAGTTCCAACCGGCCTATCAGCCCCAATCTCATTCCCAATCCACTCCATCACATAGTCCTTCACCCCACTGTCCTGCCTCCACCACCAATCCCTATTCACCCTCTGCTTCCCACCCTCCTCCAAATTCCCCTCTGGTGACACCGGGGACGGCTGTGTCACCGAAGTCTCCGGCGAAACCGAAACAGGACCCTTGGCTAAATCCTCCGGTGACTGATCAACACCCACGTTTAAATCATCGAACCCAGCTGTCATCACACTCTCAGTTTCCTCCACCACCGACCCATAGTCGCACCCGCCATTGCTCTCCAGCTCCTCCTTCTTCGGCGCGTCATCAATCTCAATCACTACCTGATTCTCCGATTTCAGCCTCGCCAGCCCGAAATCGGCGACCTTGGCAGCGAAGCCGCCGTCCAGCAGCACATTACTCGGCTTCACATCGCCATGGATTAGCGGCGGGTCCAACCCATGAAGATATCTCAGCCCTTTCGCTACGTCAACGGCAATTGAGAATCTTTTCCTCCACTCCATCAATTCGGGGCACTTCCTCTTCAGCAGCGCGTCCTGCAAATTCCCGTTCCTCATAAACTCGTAAACCAGCACCATACGCCGCCGTTTGGGGTCGGAGGAGAATCCGAGCACCGAGACAACGAGCGGTGAATCGAGCTTGGAAGCTAAAAGGAGCTCGTTCTGGAACTCGCGCTCGCTCTGGAGCGACCCGGAGTCCATGAGCTTGACGGCGACGTCTTGGTGGGTGTGTGGGATTGTGCCGAAGAACACGGACCCGGAGCCGCCTTGGCCGAGTCGGCGCGTCGAAGAGAACGAGTCGGTCGCTCGGCGGAGGACGGAGTAGGAGTACCGGTGGGGGGGCTTGGAGTCAGATTCCGGGGCAGTCCGCTTCCGGGTGCTTTTTCGGAAGCAGACTAGGAGGAAGAGGAGGAGAGAGAAGGCGGTGGTGGCGGAGGCGGCGGCGAGAGGGTGGGGGAAGCGGCTGCTGACGTGGGGTTGAGGCTGAGGACTAGCTGCCGGCGATGGCGATGGGGAGTGAAGGAATTGGCGCATCGTGGGGACCAAAACGACATAAAGATTGAGACTTTGGAGTTCGTTTAAGAGTGAATCTCTGCGAACTGCGTCAGTCAGAGGAGTTGAAGGAAGAAGAAGAAAGTGTTTCGAGTTGTCGAGCTGTTCGTTTCCGTATTCCCTTATGGTTCGGTTCGGGATGATTTTTTTTATTTATTTATTATTTTTATGAAAAAGTATAATTTATTTATTTTAATAGACTTTTCCTTCTTCCTCATCATTGGTCATTTTTATGCACATTTACCGCTTGCTTTGTAAGGAGTTTTAACGAAAAACTCGCGGTGCTATTCATTTTAATGAAAAATCACGTATTTACGCTAAAAAGTCAAACATAGTACTATTTACTTTACCCTTTATTTTGTCCTTATCGTTAAAATTTAAAGTTTTCAAATTTTTTTCATTAGTTTTCTTTACTTTGTATTATTAGTTGTACTATCTTTGTAATAAAAATAAAATCTGTTAATATATGTACGTTTTATCTCTGGATAATAAGAATAGCGTTTCTGGAGTTATATGACCTTCCATTTTGTATCGGTTTTAAACTTTTTTACACATAGGAAAAAACATTATAGTAAATATAATGTTACATAAATGTTAAAAGAAAATGCATAATTTCATACTCAAAAAATACCGACCTAATTAGTTGATGTAGTTGATATGATAAATAAATATAATATAATAGTTGTAATGACTCTAGCTAATTGCATATTTTATGATGATCGGACGAACTATGAATTTACACACACACACATATATATATATATATATATATATTTCCACGGGTGGTTTTGTGTGCTCTTTGTTTACTATTAACAGAGATTTTATATTTAAACAGATAGGTTATGAATTTGAATATTATTATGAAGTTGACTGAAAAATTATGATATTTAATTAAGCTGGAGACTCGACCAAATGATCATATATTAGTCCATGTATTAGGGGCTATTTGTAAACTAAATCAGCTGTATCGAAATTTGTAAAGCAACTCTACCAGACACATCATGAATCATTGGTAAACAAACGATAATGCAGAATAAGAGTGTATCGGCTGCTACTGCGTGGGAAAACAAAAGAGGTTCAAAGATTTCCAATCAACAAAATTATGAATGAATTTATAGATACTTTATTAGTTTAAAACACATAGTGATAAAAACAAAAACAGTGCATATTGTTTTTCAAAGATCAAAAAATGTGAGTGTGATACCAATGTATTAGATTCATATAGCAATCACACTTTTACAATGATGAAGATCTTGAATGCAGCACTCGTATGTGGTGGGCCATGAAGGTGGTGTGAGGGGGTGGGGTCATTACATGAGATATTGGTGGGCTATTTGGGAGTTGTGTCTAGGGTATGCACGGACACATGGTTATGGTCACATTCCAAAATTTCTTCTAATAATAAGTCGAAAAATTTAAGTGTGATACCAATATATTTAAATGAGTGTAATATTGATAAACTAGTAAGTTCTAAACTATGACTTTCGGTTATTAAATTCACACCAATGTAGAAGTATGTTCTAAGTATTAGATTTAAACTACCGAATTCTTATATATATATATATATATATATATATATAGGTATCAGTATCACATTTACTCAAATTACGGTAGAAGACCTAACTAATTAGCCACATCTAAATCTAGTTGCGAACCGTCCTTTAAGATTCAATTAATAATGGTTAGTCGTCAAAATTATCCTAATTGACGCGAAACGTACCATTTTGTCAAAAAATCAAACCCGCACAAAATGTGGGAGCGTACCAAACAATGGACTTCTTCCATCTTCCAAGTCTTTGATTCCTTTGGCTAGGTTTGACAATTCTTATTTGAAATATTTTATTTAAACTCAATTGTTATATCTTTCCAACTTTAATTTTTCCTGAATGAAAATTCTAACTTAAAACTTTCCTCCTTCCACTTCCAAATGTCAAACTTTATGTGTTGATCCAACAAAAAAATAAAAAAAATTATGTTGCAGTATAAATTTAGAGGATGGAGAGAGAGAGAGAAAAAAAGAAAAAAAAGTTTTAAGAATTTTATGTTAATATTTCTCACACATTGTTATGTCTTTACCCAATTACGTTTCTAATCAAATAAAAACTGCAACACGTTGAGAGTTATTGACGTATTTATCAGATTCCACGTGTGGCTGGATAGAGTTTCCACTTTCTATCATTTGGTCATATACAGTGTCGCGGAAGGGCAGGGGAAATTCGTTTCAGAAAATACAAACAAAGCCGGTAAGCATAAATCCAAATAAGACGAATTATAATATAAAGAAATACAACGTGGTGATCGACAACAACCGATCTGTCACTTGCCTGCAGAAAACAAAAAGTTCACATGAAACCCAAGAAAAACATGTACCGTCAACTTTCTACGTGGCAACCTAGCTGGGCATATTCCCCTTTCCCCTAAACATGGAATGGAATGATACATCACATATTATTATACAAAAAATGATCCACTAATAGGAATCGTTGAATTTTGATCAAACCGCTACAATTATTATAGCTTTTAAAAGAATCCATATTTGTAGCAGTTCAATCAAAATTTAAAGGCACATGTTAGTGAATCACGAGATCACTTGCTCATGAGAGCAACTCCAGCGTTGGAACTCTCCCCCCTGGCAATACACTATTCAATCCACCTAATGAACAGTAACTGCCCTTAATGAACAGTAAGTAGCCCTGGCAATAGAATTTGCATCTCCACCGTTACACTTCAATAGCCCTAGCAATAGGCAATAAAATATTAGTATTTTTTTTATTATAAAATAATACAAAATAATTTTAATTGTAATATCGGATAAGATTTTTAATCGTTCTCGTTGCGCCACGTGTCATTATCCGAAGTATTATTAAATAATACAAAATAATACAATTATTGGTGATGGATTTCTGATAAGATTATTAAACAATCACGTCGCGCCACGTGCCATAATCGGTTCACAATCTCAAGAAAATTGGTATGAATAAGACTCCACATTTCTCGCAACTGCATCTCATTACCCGTAAGCGAACTATGAGTAACTTCAACCCAGCTAGTACACAACGCAATATCTTCAATAAGCGACCAATTCGTACTTGCACCAGTGGTCATTTTGTTGAAAAAAAATGAATTCAAACTTTGAGACAAAAAAAGGAATGTGATTGAAAGTAGTTGAGAAAATATGAAATTGTTGTGTAAGGTAGATGATAATGAGAAGGTATTTATAGAAAAGTAAAAACAATTTTTTTTACAATTTTTTTCAGATTTTTCAGATATTTTTTTGAATTTTTTGAATTTTTTACAATTTTTTTTAAATTTTTATTCAATTAATTAATCTCTGCCGTTGGATATAAAAAAATTTGAATTCCAACACTCCAGATTGTGCCACGTGTCACAACGGTAACTTTTCAGATTTTTAAAACTATTTTTTCATTTATTTTTTAATTTATAAAGCATTTTAATATCCACCGTTGATCTCAGATCGAACGGTGGATATTAAATCTGACTTTATTTTTTTTTTTTTACCGTTGAGATCTAACGGTCCACATTAAGTGACCGTTAGGATCTAACGCACCGTGGGAAGCCACGTGGCTTCCCAACGGTAACTGACGATTCTGATTTTTTCTGATTTTTGTGTCGGCGACGCGCCCCCACGCGCGGGTGGGGTGCACGCGGCTGACACAAAAAAAATTAAATAATACGCTGACGCCACCCTGGCGTCAGCCTTGCGTCACCCCCACCTCGGGCTCAAGGGCTGGCAATCCCTCACGGGGCCTTTGCTCGGGCCTCCCCCTTCCATCGGGCTCCCGCATGCTGGAGCCATGCCACCGGGCCTCGGGCCATGGTTTTGGACCCCTTCCCCCGAGCAATACCCAACGCTGGGATTGCTCTGAGGGGATCCAATTCGAAGAAAACTATGTACCATCACTTTCCACGTGGCAACCTAGCTGGGTATATTCCCCTCTCCCATGAAAGATTTCACTGTACAGCTGAAAGATGAACTGATATATCATGTATTATTATATAAAAAATGAAATACTTGTATTAATTAATAACTTTTTTTTTTATCAAACAATAAATTTTGATAAATTATATGTTAGATTAGCTATCGAAAAAGTTAGAATCCACATCGATATGTAATAACTCATCGCTTTTCTACCACTATGGTAAATGATCAATTACATGTTAATTAGTAATTTACATAAATAAAACTTCTCGCTATTCATATAATAATACTACAACTTGTATTTGAGCATACTAAAAAATTACTTCCTCCAAACCACCTAGCGTACAACGTCAGCTGTTTATGAGATGATCACATGTGAAAAGAATCAATATCATGTTAAAGAGTTTTTGCTCGAAAATTTTATGATACTTTGAGTATGTTTTTAATCTTTAACTTTTTAATTCTTTTTAATTTTTAATTTTAATTTTGACAAAAAAATCTAATGATTGTTAATTTTGAAGTATAGAATATTTTCGACTATACTAAATAATTCCTTCATTGCTAGCCTAAATTTTATCTTCTCATCTGCCATCAAAAATTTAATTTAATATATAATTATCTAACAGCTAAAAATCTCGATATAAACTATACTCCAATTTACACTAAAAAAATCAACTCTACGATAATCCTTGCGACGAATTAATATACTGGCGTAGCTCGTTTTAAGTTTATTAATATCACATTAGCTTTGCTTGTATAATTGACTTACGTAAGTTGAGGAGATTACAATTGCATTAATATATATTGCCCAAAGTCTCACCCCACCCCAAAAGTAAACGAGTTTTACATAAAGGAAAGGTCCTCCAAGTTTCCAACCACTCCACGGTCCACCCCATTCATTTACACTAATAATCGTTTCTCAAACGATTCTTACATAATTCTGATGTGCGTCGCAAGGTTTATTAAGTTACTTAGAATATTAGAAATCCATTTAAATTTAGGGTTACAAGTTTGGAAACCTTTGGCTATGCTGGTTTCTCTTGTGCAATTGTTTTCATCAAATGATTGATGAACGGCGCCGACTGCCTAATGCTCATGGGTCCTTCTCAGACTTGGACTCAGACTCGAACTCGTCGTCACAGAGACCTGTATACATCTAAACAAGTGAATTGGCGCGCTTTAGCTGAGTCCTCATTGCAAACTACCAAATTATTTCACTCTTATGAGTGTTTTATTTACACCCAAAAAGGATCCTTAGAATTTTAAGTTCCTTTGGGCACCCCACTACTATTGCCCTCGTCTGTTTATAATCCTACGGGGCTTGTTACTTTAACAATATGGTTTTGCACGCAATTGAAGGCCTTACTAGCAGCATTTGTCAACTCAAGTCCCTTAAGAGTTATTACACTTTCTGGTAGTAAAAAGCTAATGGTTTTTCCAAACATTGTGGAAAATATGGAAGGATTAAGAGGGGTTTATTTGGATAGAACATCTACCGGAGAGCTTCCGGCGTCAACTGAACGGCTCGGTTTAGATTTCAACGACTGCAAAAGACTTGTCTATCTTCCAGACACTGCCATCAATTTGGCAACCCTTCAGTGTCCCACTCTCTGCGGGTGCTCAAAACTTTCTACGTTGCCAGAGGACTTGTGGTATTTGAGACACCTTACCGTAGACAGAACTGGTATACATCAAGACAACAATCAAGGACCAACGGTTCCCCCCAAAACAGCGATGTTGCAGAACTTTGGGCGATATGGCCGAGTTCCGGAGCAGTGCATGAGTATCCGGGGCTAGCCTATTAGAATCAGTATCAACGGTGTACAAAGAGGAAACATGCAAAGAGCACAAATCACAACAAAACATGCAAGTAATTTGTCCCAAAAAATTTCTCCAAATTTTGAAGTTTACTTAGTATTTGGATATTGTAGGCATTTCATCTTAGATTCTGTACTTTATATATGTGCGTGTGCGTGGGCGTGTGCGTGGGCGTGTGCGTGTGCGTTGAGTGTAGTTCATAAATCCCAAAGCAAAAGGGAAAAAAACAGAGAAAGAGCCGAAAACAGACGGACACGATGTTTCCAAGGATGAAACATGAATCAATTCCTAGTTAGAATTGATGATTCCAAGGATGAAACATGAAACATGAATCAAACTTGTGCTTTGCATTGCAAGTTTGCAACTAGAAGGCTAGCCGATCATCTTTCTCCAGCTGCAATCAATCTTGAGCATGCTAATGACTTATCCTTCTTCTTCTTCATCTGGCCCTGCCCGCCGTTGGATATATGATGTCTTCCTTAATTTTAGAGGCGAGGACACTCGCAAGATATTTGTCAGCCATCTATACAAAGCTCTGGTTCAGAACTCAATCAACACCTTCATCGACACCGAAAAGCTTAGAAAAGGCTATGACCTTTCACAGCTACTGTCAGCTATTAATGGCTCAAGGCTTTCGATTGTGGTTTTTTCTCAAAACTACGCTTCTTCCACATGGTGCTTGAAAGAACTTGTCCAAATCCTGGAATGCATGGATACACAGGAACAGATTGTGGTGCCCATTTTTTACCTAGTTAGTCCAACTCATGTTCGTAAACCCCAGGAAAGTTTTGCAGAAAGTTTTTCTAAACATGAACAGGATTCGAACACCAGCATGGAAGAGCTGCGGAGCTGGAGGTCTGCTCTAACTAGAGCAGCCAATTTATCTGGCTGGGACTCACGAGATTACAAGTAACTAGTTTTAGTACTCTCACTTCTTTATAATCTAATTAATTAGTTTTAGGCTTTTAGTTTAGTGAAAAATAATTGTTGATACAGATCTATGATGCTAGTACAACATGTAACCCGCCTAGATCTTTGTCATCTATCAAAAGTTAAGTGCAAATTGATTAACACAATAGTCACAAACATAAAAATTGACAAATTTGCAGAAAATGGAGCCTTTATATGCAGGTTAAAGTAAATTCTAGCTTGACTTGAAGAACTAAATTAAGTTTTAGTTCAGTATGTCAAACTGTCAATACATATCTTACTAGCAATAGTACGAAATTATGGCTTACTCTTAACTCCTTTTTTATACTCCTTTTAAAATTTCATAGGGATGATGCCAAGCTTATTGAGGAACCATTGCTAGAGCTGTTTATGACAAAATCAAACATCAATTCGATGGTAGTTGCTTTCTTGAAAATGTCAAGCGACATTTCCCAGCGGTTGATGCAGGTGAAGCACCAGTAAATATGCAGGCAGAACTTCTATCTAGTATCACAAACAACAAGGTTGGGAGTTCGGACATTTTGAGTTATGGTTTCCAGGGGATGTTGGAAAGGTTAGGTAAGAAAAAACTTTTACTTGTTCTTGATAATGTCGACAATTCAGCCCACATTGAAGCCTTAATTGGAAAGCAACCGTCATTTGGTGGCGGAAGTCGAATCATTATTACAACCAGAGATAAACAATCACTAAGTAGAGTTGGTGAGATATATGAGCCCGAGTTGTTAAAAGATGATGAGGCTCTTGAACTCTTTAAGCAGTATGCTTTCAGTACAAAACCACCCACAGGAGAATACAATGATCTGTAAAGTCATTTCATAAAGTATGCTCAAGGCCTGCCTTTAGCACTAAAAATCTTGGGAGCTTTTCTCGATAACAAAAGCGTACTTGTGTGGAAAGATGAGTTAAAGAAAATCAAGAGAAACCCGCATGAGGGAATTCAGAAAGTTCTTAGAACAAACTTTGATGGACTAGATGGTTTGCAGAAGGAAATATTTCTAGATATTGCTTGTTTCTTTAAACAAATGAAAAAAGACTACGCAACAAGGATTATGGAGGGTTGTGGCTTCCATCCCCATACTGGATTAGACGTGCTAGTTGGTAGAGCTCTTGTAGCTATCTCATCTAATGGTATACTCGAGATGCATGATTTACTAGAGGAAATGGGTTGTGAAATAGTCCACCAAGAATCTATTAAAGAGCCTGGGAGGCGCAGCAGGTTGTGGAACAATGAAGATGTTCGTCATGTGTTAACTCATAATGCAGTGAGACATATATTCATGACCTCTCTTTTTCTTTTGTAATACTCACTAGTAGAAAGGCTAAACTTTGATCAAAATCCAATTCATGAAAACATGCATTAGCTTTATAATTTTCAAAAAGTTTGTGTATATTTGTACTACCTTAATTTTTAATCTTTGGTTATTCAGGCTACTGAAGCAGTTGAAAGCATAGTTGTGGGTTGGCCAAACTCAGACAATGTGGTACAGCTAGATACAACTATTTCTAAAATGACTGAACTAAGACTATTTAGAGTTCACTCATACTATGATCAACGGGAGTGTAAGGACTTAAAGTTTCTCTTTGAAAAGTTAAGTTGTCTCTTCTGGCACAAATGTTCCCTGAATTCTTTATCGTCCAATTTTAACCCGGAGAATCTTGTTGACCTTGACATGCAATATAGTCGGGTTGAACACCTTTGGAAAGGTACTAAGGTGCTTATGTTTTTTTTTTTTTTTTTTTTTTTTTTCAAATGGTTTAGTTCTTAGATGCCTTGTTATGTAATGCATGTTTATCTGGATGTGTTTTGACAGTCTCTAGAAAAGTTGAAAGTTATCAATTTAAGAGGCTCTCATCGTCTTATGGAAACACCCAACTTCACCAAGGCGAAAAATCTTAAGAAACTTATTCTTGAGGGTTGTACAAGTTTACATGAGGTTCACCCATCCATTTCAGCCCTTGAAAAACTTGTCCTCTTGGATCTAAGTTGGTGCAACAACCTCTGTACTTTTGCAAGCAACATTTGTATGAAATCTCTTGAAACCTTGAATCTTTCTTTTTGCTCAAACATTGAGAAGTTTCCAGATATTCCAGAAGTTATGGAGAACCTTTCGGAGCTTTATTTGCAAGGTCAATAAGGAAACTGCCCCGTTCGATTAACAATCTTACAGGTCTTGTTGCTTTGAACCTTGAATATTGCAGAGATCTTGAGATTCTTCCAAGAAGCATTGTTCGACTCAAGTCCATTAAATTTCTTAATCTTTCTAGTTGTTCAAAGCTTGAGGTGTTTCCAAAAGATGTAGGGAATATGGAAGGATTAAGAGAGCTTCGTTTGGATAAAACATCAATTAGAGTGCTTTGTCCATCACTTTCATCTCTTAAAAATCTTGAGAGTTTGAGTCTGGAACAGTGCAAAGAACTTCGTAGTCTTCCAAGCATCATTCATACGAGATCTCTTTGAACCTTGAATCTTTCTGGCTGCTCAAATCTGTATCAGTTTCCAGAAATTCTTGAAGTTATGGAGAACCTATTGGAGCTTAACTTAGATGAGACTGCAATTTCAGAACTGCCCTCGTCCATTCAAAATTTGACAGGACTTGTTACTCTGAACCTGAAGGGTTGCAGAAGATTAAAGATTCTTCCAAGCAGCATTCATATGAGATCTCTCCAAACCCTTAATCTTTCTGGCTGCTCAAATCTGAAGAAGCTTCCAGAGTTTCTAAAAGTTATGAAGAACCTATCAGAGCTTCATTTAGATTGGACTACAACTGAAGACTCACCAATTGACGATCATATGAGATCTCTTCGAACCTTTGGCATCCAAGATCTTGAGAACTTTCGTGAGTTTTCAGGAGATATGAAAGATCCATCATGGCTCGGTTTAAATGGGATTGCAATTGTAGAGTTGCCCTTATTAATTTATAACCTTACGGGTCTAGTTACTTTGACGCTACGGTATTGCAAATACTTCAAGGGTCTTTCAAGCAGAATTTGTCAGCTCAAATCCCTTAGTTATCTCTCTCTCTCTGGTTGTACAGAGTTTTCGGTGTTTCCAGACATTGTAGAAAATATGGAACAATTAACCGCTCTTGATTTGGACAGGACATCTATCAGAGAGCTTCCCCCATCAATTGAACGCCTTTGGGGGCTTGTGTCATTAAATTTGAGAAACTGCAAAAGCTTCGTCTATCTTCCGGACAGTACCTGTAATCTATTAAATCTTGAATGGCTCACTCTCAATGGGTGCTCAAAACTTTCTAGATTGCCTGAGGACTTGTGGTACTTGAAGCGTCTTGACGTGATGGGAATTGGCTCCGACCCAAAATTGCAATTTTTCAGCACTTTGGGGGAATTGGTTCAGTTTCGGGGCACTGCACCTTTGAGTAATGTGGTGGACTCAAGCTGTGAGGAAAAGGAGGCAGTGGGTGTTGGGGCAAGTTTGAATGATCCTGAGGAGTCAAGCTATGTGGAAGGGAAGGAGGAGGAGGCGGTCGCTGTTGGGGCAGTTTTGAGTGATCTTGAGGAGTCGAGCCATAAGGAAGAGAAGGAGGAAGAGGAGGAGAAGGTGGTGGCACCCTCCAGGAGAGTTGGGAGGATATGGTGTTGCATCCGTGGGGAACTTGGCACCAAAACTACATGAAGATTGAGTTGAGTGAAAATAGTAGGGACTTGGGGGGAGGAAAGAATGGGGATTTGGCGGAATGGAGTTTGCGACTCTGTCGAGTTTTGAGTTGGTGCCTGGTGGTTAATTTCTGTATTTTGTGCCGTTGTGAATCACTGATATTTGGTGTGTTTCGTTTTGATTGCTCTTGTATTTAGCTTTTCATTGCGAAGTTGGCTCCTGTTTTTCAGGCCATAATTCTATTAATTTGTGTCTGTTAACTTTAAGTTTTATGTTCGGACCTATTTTGCAGAAATAAGTCGATAATGTCGGTACTCACTGCTGAAATGTGCAAATTATCAATATCCCCACTGTAAATGGTGACTTCAATATAAGCTACACTGGGTCAAATTCTTTCTTCTTTTCTTTGATTCCTTCTCCTCACTAAACCATGAACTCTTTCCGGCTACCTAATTACTTGAAAACCAGACTCGTTGGACCAACTCCAGCGGAGGATCAAATCCCAAATGATAGTTGTAACAAATTGCTCATAAGAATCCGGAAAAGAATTTAACAATATTAAGGTCTTATTTTCATTCTTAATATCTTCGTCTAAATTCATCAAATCAGCAATCAACTTATTAAAAGTATCAATGAGTCTAATCATCTTTGTACCTTCTTTATATTGGAAGCGGTACAGCTTTTTCTTCAAGTGTAATATGTTATCCACACTCTTTGTGTGTACTTGTCTTCTAATTTTTGTGACATCAGCTTTACCACTGACTCCCGCATCACAAAATACTTCTGAGGTTTTGCAAGTGACAACCGAACTGTAGAGTAAGCCCACAAGTTTAATTTTTCTCATTTTGACTTTGACATAACTTCTGACTTATCTCCCAAAGCAACAAGTAGATCTTGTTGAGCCAATACATCCTTAACCTCACATTGCCACATCCCGAAGTTGCTTGTGCCATCAAACTTTTCATTTTGCACCTTAGTTCTTGCAAACTCTGAGTTGCTTCCAAAAGAGTCTTATCTTGTCTGACATCTTTAACAACTAGACGGTTCCAAAGAGCGACCAGTGCTCTGATACCAATTGTTATGCAAGAATAGCACCAAACCATTTGGAAACCAACTCAAGATAACCCACATCAATTATACCAGATAAAATGCAAGAATAAAATAGAAAAGACACCAAGATTGGGCCTTCACAATGAAAACATTTTTCCTTCGTATCCATTATCATCTTGGAACCTCGATCCAACGTGCCTGAACTCCGCTTTTTTTCCTTCAAGATTCTAGAAAGAAGCACTTCCTGCAAGTGCATGTGAAAAAAATTAAACTTACTTATAATTTTGCGAATCCCAACTGGATAAATCGGTGGCTCTAGCAAGAGCTGACCTCCAGCTTTGCACTGTAAGATGTGAGTGTCAAGAAGAATGAGTTCTTGTTCTCGACAAACTAATAACTCAGTGTATGAGTTATCATGTTGAGGAAATTCTGATCCTACTTGGCTAAGATTAAGAGTCCTAATAACATGCAATTATATTCAAGTAACCTTATCAAGACTTGACAAGAGTTCAATACCTATGAGGACTATACCGAAACCCTAATCAGTTTGGAATATCCAAGGTATCAGTTAATAGACTTGATATCAAGGGAGTATGGATATATATATAAGGAGGTCCCTGCACTCATAGTAATTATCCTTCTTTCGTGCTAAAACCCTATTTGATAGCAAGGTCTGCTTGAGTGTAGAAGACTCCTTATGAAACCCTAGCAGTCATGGCTTCTTCTTCTTCCTCCACTTCGGAAGATAAGTTTATTTCCCTTTAATTGTTTGATTGGTTTATTGTTATTATGTTGGTTTTATCTGTGATCCTAGTAGCTTGTTGATTTTCGAATTACTTCTTACATGTGGTATCAGAGCCTCTCAACTCACCTAGAATTCAGAATTTCGATCATGATTGGTTTTGAATATATTGGTAACGTTCCAATATCATGCCATTACTTTTATCCTTACAATATGTAAAGCTTCCGCGAATAACATGACTCATTGATTTATATTGCTGATAATTCAATATGCGGATTGATTATCGTATTGGCTTTGCAAATAATTATTTAGTTATTATTATTATTTTTTAATCTGACCCATCTGCAGAAATTACTTCTGCGTGTAGTTGTATTATCCTTGTCTGCAGATACAAATCTGCTAGGGAATTTGCAAAGCTTTGGGGTTCGGATTATTGGTAATCTGTTTGAACAAATTCTTAACAAATTAAAGGCATAATTATTTGTTGTTTTGGTTAAATGTCTTTTACTTGTGGATCCTGAGGCTTCCGCTTAATCTTAGAATATTTTTGTAATTGCTTTTTTAACTACAGTTTTGCAGCATGAATCACAATGATTCGTGGCAAAATTTATATTGTGAATGACTGTTGACCAACATGTTCAATTAACTTTATGATTTAGATGTCAAGTTACATCATACGATACGACATATATACATAAGATGTATGGTGGGTGAAATATACATTATTCCAAGGATTTTGTAGTTTTTAGTATTCCTTTTCTATTACATGATATCTCCGATGGAGTAAATTTGTTTGGTCGAAGGATCAGAGAGCTCCAGTATGCTGAAGATTTCTCCGTCATGATTGAAGCAGCCATGGTTCATTACCCATGCACTAGGGTTTATGCATCGAGCTTGGACCCCATTATGAAAAGCTTGCTGCCAAGTCTTGCATAATGAATTATTTGCCATGCTTTATTACGGGTTGAGCTTTACGAGATTTGCATATCTTGCTTTAATTTGATTGGCAGTGGTAGTGCTGGGTTTCCTAGATCGGGCTCGCCCAAAACCCTAGTGAGCATGTGAGAATAAATTTTGACCCAACGGAAGTAAAATTCGTAAGTTTGCTCATATTTTTTGTTGTTGTCTAAAGCAACCTTTTGACATTATGAGTTGATGGATTGAATTAACCTTATGGATACTGACTTCATGGGTGAGCCATTGCATAGGATTTTCATGATTTAAAATTCTGAATTTAGATACCATGACACTAACATGTTTTATGCAGGCACACATGTTCATTCATAGCTTAGATGAATGTGTGAACTCATTCTGCAGAAATTAGAAAGGTTTGAGATCCCTTTCAATTCTCAAATCTTGTGATCGTAAGGAGCTTGATCTATATACACATATTAATGCCGTGGCCATTTTGGTGTCACTTTTAAATTGTTTTCTTATCTTAAAAGGAGATTTTGATATATCACAATGGACATGCTAAATGTTGTTTTAAAAGAAAAATAAGATTTTAGTAAAGTTATGACAACAAGACTAGCTATGTTCATGTTCATGCAGTTTAGCGTACCTAGCAATTTGTTCAATTTTAGTTTCTGATTTTGATAGATTTTTCATAACTACAAATTTTATGAAATTTGGTCATGTCATAATATCAAATGGATTGTTGACGTTGGTATTTTTTTTCACGTTTCTAGACAAGAAATGGATTTATGTTGAATATTTAAGTGTGATACCATGTTGCTGGAATAGTCTGTTTGTGATATTATTTTGATATATCTATGTAACTCCTAAATTCATGAAATTTTAGTATGATATACATTGAGATGCTTATTTCAAATCTGGAAATTTTCACGAGCATTGGTTTGCAAATGAATTATTGGTGGGTTTTTAATGTCGGGACTGTCCTGCAGAATTTACGCAGCTCCTGCAGCACATTCCATTTCAATTTTATTTTTATCCCACTTTTAAGATTAAAATTATGGAACTTTTGGTGACAGTAAATGTATATGTCTACTTTATTTCTGGAAATTCTCATGCATATTGGAGACAAATTGAATTTTTGGTGAATTATTTAGTCTCCGGTATGTACTGCAGAATATTTGCCGTTTCTGCAGCATATCCCATTTCTAATTTTCTTTTAGTACACTTGTAATGTCTGAAAAATTATGAAATTTTGCGAATTAACATCTTTGTATGTTTAATTTATGTTTGAAAATTTTCATGCATATCAGATGAACAGTGAATATTTGGTGATTTTGCAATCTCAGGTCTGTACTGAACCTTTTTCTGCAGTTTCTGCAGCACCTCCCTTCTCGAATTCATGTTTGGGTCGCTTAAAAATTTTAAAAATCATGAAATTTTTCGAAATAGTAGCCATATATGTCTAGTGCATACCTAAAAATTTTCATGACAATCTAAAGAGAATTTAGTTTTTAGTGAATTTGCAAACTAAAGTAGTATTGCTGAATTTTGGTACTTCAAAACTAGTTTTGTTATGTGATATTGTTTCACTGATTTGTGCACATCTATTGGTACCGATTATTGTACAAGTTTATGGTTCCAATATGTCCTTATTTTATGCAAATTCTCAATACTAATGACTTTATAGACAACACTGATTAAATTTTGGTTTAAAGATGTATTGGTTTATTTTGCTCAAACCAATATTTTGTTTGGTCATCAATTATGATTATGATGATCATTGTCTTTCGAGAAAAAGAAAAAAAGAAAAAAAGAAAAAAAGGAAAGTGATATCAGTTTACTAATTGATCATTTTGGTCTCTATCGAATAACTAAATAATCATGTTTCCTCTTTCGAGAACTTTATTGTTCAATGTTAATAATGACATACTCTTGTGTTTGATTTAATCTTTTGAGAACCGGTTATTTAATATTGTTCTAAAGGATTATTTTGAAAAATCAGAATTCTAATTTATATGGTGAATACTTTTATCCCAATGGGAATTTCAGGAAATCGCTTACCAATTATAAATTAGTATTACAACAAATCATAAAGTACTTCTAACATATTTTCATCTGGCCAAAGCTGTTGAAGCTATATGTATTTTGTGTATTTTATGTTTTGGCTAGCTATGCAGGTATTTTCTTTGCATGATAAGTTTTTGCCCAAAGGTGTAACAATCATGCAATTTGGAGTTGGTTCAATCCTCCACAACTCGACTACTTCCATGATGAATCTTGTAGAATCGAGAATGAGTAGGTAAATTTGCCAATCTTTTGCCTTAATTTTCTCTGAGTTCTAAATTGGATTAAAACTATTGTTGGAAAATTGATGTTATTGAGATATCTAAGTGTTTATCGACTTTGTTTTAGAATTAAAACATAAATTTTGAGTTTGGATTCTCTTATTAGGTTTCATTTTAATTTATGAACTAATCTTTAACACATATGTGGGTCATCTCTCATACACTAAAATTAAATTAAATTTGTAGTCATTGCATAAGTTTTTATGGAACTTTTAATTCTAACCTACTTTAACAAAAATAAAAAAAAAATTATGTATTTGATCTTTATTGATTCAACTAGCCTATATTTTGTTATATGAAAGCCACTTTCTCTAGTGTTTAAACTTGCAATTTTGAGTGTTTGCCCAAGTGGGAGAAATAATGTATTATGGGCTTCACACTCATCAATTCTGCATGCTTTTAATGGTCATGGTTTTGGTAGATAAAACGTAAATTATCATACTTGTTTATATTTTATTTGTTATACATGCAACTAATCTTGAAGGCAATTCAAGAAGGGCTGATGAGTATATTCTGCTCAAAAGTGTTTTTCTTATTAATTCTTGTTTGTTGTTCAAGAAATTGGACTTGTGATTTATATGTTATTTATGGATAATTAATCTGCTCAAAAGTGTTTTCTTATTCAGTCCAACTATAAATCAATGAACAGTTAAACATGGAATTGACAAGATTGTATATACTTCATCTGCTCAAAAGTGTTGAAACTATATATGTTTGCCCTTGTATTTTATGTTTTAGCTGTGAAAACCTAATATAATCAGATTCTGTCCAAAGATGATTCTAGAATTATATGTTTTTGTTGCAATCAGAAAACGTTCCGTTAAAGTTTTTTGTTTCTGTCAAATTTTAGATGAATAAAACTGATCATATGATTTTGTATATCTTTTTAGCCACTCACTTCCTTGCAATATCTGACATTGAGATATAGTCAGAAAAATTAGTAGTTAATGTTGAATTCTCAATACTTTTAAATCCTTGATAAATGCTTGATCAGTGGGAGCTTTTAAGAGGTATGTGCATTTATGAGATTTTTTACTCTTTTAATCGGTGGGAGTTTAAAATTGCTTTTGTATTATTGAATTGAAGTGTTAGTGGAAAATGGTTTAATCGTAAAATTTTATTCATAAATCTTGATAAGAGAGTAATTTTGTAACAATATATTGTATTTGCATCTTCTCTTATCAATATGTTTTAATTGACAAAAAATGTGAGCCATGCTTGCATAAGGCTCAGTTCAGGAGTTGAATTTTGTTTATCAACCTGAAACTTTTGAATTCTGTCAAACAACACAGTGCTTATGGTGTAGGTACTTGTAATCATAAAGTGCACATGTAGAAGAGATTACATAATGCATTTATGATTCAATATTCGAAGCTATAAGTGACAGGTTGTTAAAGGTTTAATTGCAGCTTTCGGGGACTTGTGATCACCTTAGTCTTAGCCTAAGTAATATCATTCTTCTTGGACACTCAAGTGGGAGAATGTAAGATGTGAGTGTCAAGAAGAATGAGTTCTTGTTCTCGACAAACTAATAGCTCAGTGTATGAGTTATCATGTTGAGGAAATTCTGATCCTACTTGGCTAAGATTAAGAGTCCTAATAACATGCAATTATATTCAAGTAACCTTATCAAGACTTGACAAGAGTTCAATACCTATGAGGACTATACCGAAACCCTAATCAATTTGGAATATCCAAGGTATCAGTTAATAGGCCTGATATCAAGGGAGTATGGATATATATAGGGAGGTCTCTGCACTCACAGTAATTATCCTTCTTTCGTGCTAAAGCCCTATTTGATAGCAAGGACTCTCGGCTGCTTGAGTGTAGAAGACTCCTTAAGAAACCCTAGCAGTCATGGCTTCTTCTTCTTCCTCCACTTCGGAAGATAAGTTTATTTCCCTTTAACTGTTTGATTGGTTTATTGTAATTATTTTGGTTTTATCTGTGATCCTAGTAGCTTGTTGATTTTTGAATTACTTCTTACATGCACCTCCTTCACGCCAACGTAAGAATGGCGTTCATGTTTAGCAAAAGCTTCGGCAAAACTTCCTTTAAGTTTTCGAATATCGGATGGATCGACTTCGTACAAAACAGGAACCACTATCTGCTTGTGTGCATCCATGCATTCCATTATCTGGACGAGTTCTTTCAAGCACCACGTCGAAGAAGCATAGTTTAAAAAAAAAGAAAATTAGGATCAAAAGCCTCTGAGTTAGCTGCCAGGAGCTCCGAAAGGTCGTTGCCTTTTTGAAGCTCTTTGGCATCGATGAAGGTGTTGATTACTTTCTGATCCAGAGCTTTGTAGAGATGGCTGACGAAGAAGAAGCAGCAGCCTCGAGTCCTCTAAAATTCAAGAACTCGTATTTTCCATGACTGTCGGATGAAGACGAAGAAGCAGCAGCAGCCATTAACACGCATGGATCGATCGCAGAACTGAAATGCTCATGTACTGCAAGGACTGAAATGCTTGGATGGAATAAAATGCATTAACACAAACACACACTGATAGTAAACCATGCCAAAAGAAAGAAAAAAAAAACTCCAGTGCATGAATCACAGTGGAGGTAGCCAAACTACAACAATAGGGCTTCTCACCCTGTGCACTCCATCCTTCCACAACAACCCTCTGAATTCCGGAACCGCCTGCCAAGATTTCGTAGTGAAGGTGATCTTATAAGATAGCTTTTGATTTGCTCTGGATAAGTTATACGTCAAAACTTTCACATAAGCACCTTTGAACTGCGAAACTATGGCGTGGTAATTCGAAACCGCAGGGCCAACATTAGTGACAGTTGTATGAAGTGTCAAAACAGAAACATTTGTCTCTGTTTGCAGCTGTGTTTGCCAAAATCATACCGATGGCTCCTGCATCTTTCACCACCTGTCCCTCCAGCACTCTGGGCCTAATACCACTGTCACAATTCACAATCTTCCCAGCAACAACGCTGCAATCCAAAGTTCCTTCCAAACACAAGGAGCTGGGATCAGGGTCAGTTGAATTGGTTCCCACGTACACCATCAACCTCCTCTCTTCATTCAATTCTGAACAATAATAGATAAAAGAACAACTCCAAATAAGTGAACTGCACTTCAATTCCAAAAAAGTATAAGTGAAACTATGGAGTTGATGATGAGGGTGGGTTTGGGGTGTGCTTGCAGCGGATTGAGTCGTGGCAACTTATTCATTCGGTAGAATTGTGAGCGACTGTGAGAAACAGACATTGGTTGCTGAGGGGACTTTGAGTATTTGGGGAGGAGTCGAGGAGAGCCAGACAAACCTTGTTAACATATGTCCTCTACAAATAACTGGAGAAATTGGCGTGACAGATGTGTGAGTGTGACATATGAAATCTAGTCTGGATAACTGGTTGAGAAATCCAAACAGACAAAGTCAATAAAGTCAGTTTTATGTGAGCATACAACTAAAACTGGCATCACTATCAATGTTGCACAAAGATTGGCGGAAAAAAAAAACGTAATGGGAAGCAATCACAACACAACATGTACCAAGTAATCTGTCCACAGATTGGGATATTTTGAACTGTTTGAGTTGTTAACTTTCGGTTGTATTTTTTAGGCAAGGCGGACGTAAACTATGCAATGCTCTATAAAACTCAAAAGGCTCCATTTTTCTTTGATTTCCTTCAAAGGAAAATTTTATAACTACCTAATCTACAGATGTATGCAGAATGTGCTGATGATGCATACGACAAGCAATTGAAAATCCCGTCATTATACCGCACTTACGCCTATAAAGCAATCAAGACTGGACTAATATAGTCATTTGGACATTTACACAAATTCGGAGGGCTCATCCACTGTAATTTGTAGATATAGAATGTCAAAGATTAAATGACATAGCAATATATTCACAGTATCTGCACAAGCACAAATAAAAAAAAATATAGGAAATGACACGTCCAACTCTGATATTCTCAGAACACTAGGGTAGGCACGTGCTGCCGACACCCGAAGGTGACGAAGCCATATTAAGATGCATGAGACCTATGAATATAAATAAAAGTTATGAATTAAAATACAATGATTATGCAAATGAGGAACGTATTCAAAGCATACAACTAACTAGAACACTAAAAAGAAATAATATAAAATTGAATGAACAAGGAGTGGGTCCTACACCGATAGGATTCGAAATGCCGATGCAGAAGAGCCTTGTTGCCGGGATTGTACGCTTCAATTCTAAGTCCTAAGGGGGCGCAAAACAAACATGAGTAGACCAAGTTGATGTATATAATATTGAAACAGGTATCAACATACTAACCCCCAAAGTTTTATAAAAACTAATAGCATAATATGTAGTAGGTTTTCCGAAAAACCCTAGCATGCCATAAAACCTTCATAAAACATATCTTGTATATAGTAATAGTGGTATCAGTATTGCCTGAAGGCATATAGAACTCTTCCTTCAGAACACTTCCTTCACAAGTATCAATTGCCCGTAGGCTCCTACAGCACCCAACCCAAAGGTCAATATAAGTATCAATCGCCTGTAGGCTCCTACATCACCCAACTCGAAGGTCAATAATAGGACCACTAGATATGCAAAAAATCATTGAAAATAATCTTTCCAAACATAGGTACATATATCTCAAAAACATCTTCATAGTATAAAGTCATCCATCATCTATACTATAAAGAAGTGTGTAAAAACATGTTCTAAATAATATATCGTCATCCATCAGATATCTCACAAAGAACATGAGTTCGATAGAAAATATGGTATTCCAAAATATTCTAAATAAGCATGATAATCATAATAAGGTAAATCCAATTTACTCATAAAACGTTATCTAAAACGTGATCATTAAATCATGTTTTTCATGTGTGCATTTCTACTATTAAAATATGCATTTTAGAATGGGTCCACTCAAATATATTTGCCATTGAAAAGCCACGCAAACTAGCGAAGAAGGGAACTTCACAATAAATGCACCTAAGCACATAAAGGGTCCAATTAATAAAACTCTATTAAAACGATTGAATTTGGAAAAGCGAATGTCAAAAACAAATTCAGGACGTTGAAATTAGCCTAAACGGGGTCCCGACCGAAACCCAAAAAAAGTCAACGAAAGGTCAACGGTCAAAGGCCAAAGTCAATGATTAGCGTTGACCGAAAATCAATGGTCAGACTGGGTCAACGGGTTTGGGTTAGCTCGGTTCAATTGGGTCAAAGGGTTGGATCTGTTTAGGGCTTAGGGTTTGGACCTTAAAGGGTATTGGTTTAGATTGAGGTGGGTTGGGCTTAAAGGGGTTTTGGGTCAAAGAGCCTAAAAGAGTGGGCTTGAGTTCCAAGGCCCAAAGGCCGGGGCTCCAAAGGGTTTTAAGGGTTTGGGTCCTGGGGTTAATGGGCCTAAGGCATGAGTCCTATAATGCCCAAAGGCCTAAACTAAAAGGGTTTTAGGTTAAAAGGTTAAAGGGTTTAGTTATAACTTGGGCTTGGGTCACAAAGGCCCAAGGTTTGGGCTGGGTTTCTGATTCATCCGTTTAACTTGTGGATCGTCAGACTCCACGAAGAAGAAGGCCGGATTTCGGTCAGAAAATTGGACAAATTTTAAATGTTCATAACTTTGTTAATGCTCAACGAAATTGAGTGATTTACAAACGAAAATCATAGTTACTGAAGAGATGAAGAGAATGGTACCTTGCATGACGTATAACTCATTGTGGTTTGGCCAGAAAACGCCTTGAAAGCCGCAGAGATTGCCGGAAATTAGGTAAGAGTCAAATGAATATAACTTCTTCAATACTCAACGAAATTGGGCGAAACAAAAAGGAAAATTGTGGTACTCAGCGAGACAACGAGATTGATACCTTGCACATCTTGGTTTGGCTGGAAATTGGCTTGAAAGTCGTCGAACTCGCCGGTAAAATTGGGAAAACACATCCCTGAGTTACCATGCGTCCAACTAATGTACACAAACATCAAACCTACCCTAAATAACCTTAAAACACACCCCACAAGGTTTTAGAGTCTTACCCTTGGCCGTAGATGGCGGAACAAGTTGGGGAAGGTTGCACAGGAAAGAGATGAGCTTGGGGGAGGGGTTCCTCCATCGATCCTGGGTTCGTGGGACTCGCAGAGGATGTGGGAAGGGGTGAGGTTGCCGTGTTGTGTGAGTGTGCGTGTCTGTGTGTGTGAGCTCGGGGAAGAGAGAGCACAGAGAAAGGGAGCACAGGGAAGGTGAGAGAAAAGTGAGGGAAAGGATCCAAAACAAATGGGCCCCACAGGCACACACATTAAGATCCAAAAACAATTTTAAAAGAAAAATATCCCAAACTTAGTGTAATTACAAAAATACCTTTTTTGTTTCGTAAATCATGGGACGGGTTATGACAAGAAAAACAGCACACAAGCAATTGAACCATTTTATAGGTATAAAAGCAAAAGTTCTAACCTCCCTATCAAGCCAATGCATCCGAGGAATAAACCATGAATTCCACCAAAGCCGCGCGGGGACTTAGTGACCGATTGATTGCTTCAAAACAGAGTTTCGTATCCATCAGTGTACCCAAAACCCCTGAAGAAATAATTTCTGATTATAAAATTTCCCAAAACCTAGAAATTGTGGGGTTGGGGCGGAGAGGGACCCAGCCCACTACCGAGCTCTGTCATATGGCGTGTAGCCGTCGTGCATGCCAATGAGGTTTAAGAGCGTAGTACACGTGTCAAACCTTCACTATGATGCTCTAGAATGGATGCCGATGAAGTTTGGGAGAGTAGTACCGGTGTCAAAATGTTAGTATGCCCAAATTTGACAGGTAATTGAGATAGATTTGTGCACTCACAGGGATCGAGAGCTACAAGGTGTGCCAAATTACAGAGAGTGTCGGGAAGATGCACAAGGCTTTTGCAATTTCTCAGATTTATTAACACAAGCCCCTGAAGCCGTTCAATCGAGGGGTAAAGCTCTTTGATAGATGTTCCATCCAAATGAAGCTCTCTTAATCCTTCCATCTTTTCAACAATGTCTGGAAACACCTCAAATTTTGTACAACCAGAAATAGTAATCTTTCTAAGGAACTTAAGTTGACAAATGCTGCTTGGAAGATTTCTAAGTTCCCTGCAATCTTCTAGATTCAAATAACTCAACCCCGTGAGATTATTAATTGATAAGGAAAGTTCTTTAATTTTTTAATCCAGATAAATTAAGCTCATTTAGTTCCTCCATAACTCTAAAATCTCTGGAAACATTTCAAGACTCGAGCAGCTAGGCAGATCAATGATTTTGTGAGACTTCATACGAATGATGATTGGAAGACTCTTAAGTTCCTTGCAATTGTCTAGGTTCAAATGACTCAACCTTGTGAGATTATTAATTGACAAGGGTAGTTCTTTAATTTTTGACCTGGACAAACAAAGATTCCATAGGTTCTCCATGACTTCTAAAATCTCAGGAAACATCTCAAGACTCGAGCACCCAGAAAGATCAAGAACTTTAAGCAATTTCATACGAATGTTGTTTGGAAGACTCTTAAGTTCCTTGCAATCTTCTAGGAACAAATAACTCAAACCCATGAGATTATTAATTGATGAGGGCAGTTCTTTAATTTTGACCCGGATAAATTAAGCTCTGATAGTTCTTGCATAACTTCAGAAATCTCGGGAAAAATCTCAAGACTCGAGCAACTAGAAAGACAAAGGGATTTGAGAGATTTCATACCAATGTTGCTTGGAAGACTCTTAAGTTCCTTGCAATTTTCTAAGCTCAAATAACTCAACCCTATGAGATTATCAATCGACAAGGGCAGTTTTTTAATTTTTGACCCGGATAAATTAAGCTCTAATAGTTCCTCCATAACTTCTAAAATCTTTGGAAACATATCAAGACTAGAGCAACCATAAAGATCAAGGGTTCTAAGAGATTTCATATGAATGGTGCTTGAAAGACTCTTAAGTTCCATGCAATCTTCTAGGTTCAAATAACTCAACCTCGTGAGATTATTAACTAACGAGCTAAGGACATTTTTTTAATTTTTGACCGGGATAAATTAAGCCATAATAGTGCCTCCATAACTTCTGAAATCTCTTGAAACATCTCAAGACTCATGCAAGCAGAAAGATCAAGGGTTTCGAGATATTTCATATGAATGTTGCTTGGAAGACTCTTAAATTCCTTGCAATCTTTTAAGTCCAAATTACTCAACCCCGTGAGATTATTAATTGACGAGGGTAGTTCTTTAATTTTTGAACCGTATAAATTAAGTTATGATAATTCCTCGATAACTTCTAAAATCTCAGGAAACTTGTCAAGGTTTGAGCAACCATAAAGATCAAGGGTTTTCAGAGAGCGCATACAAATGTCGCTGGCTAGAATCTTAAGTTCTTTGCACCCATTCAAATTCAATAAAACAAGGTTTGTAAGAGTCAAAATAGATGGGTCAACCTCAACTAAACTTGTACAACTTTGAAGGATTTGGCACCTTTGTGAAGTCTGGGGTCTCCTTAAGGTATTGACAATAACTTAAATTAATGAATTTCAACTTTTTCATCGTCTGTTAAATCATTCAAGAAAACATGTACTTAAGACATCTCATTACCTAAACATTTAAAAGAAACATGACACGCCCCAACCCTGATATTCCTCGAATACCAGAATAGGCACGTGCTGGCCGACACCCGAGGGTGACGAAAGCCATTTATTGAGTGCAAATGCTGAAAACAAGGGGTAAATAAGGTTTATAAATATAAAAGAATAATTAATATGCAAATAAGGACCGTGTTCAGAGCACACCTCTAATCTAGAACACTAGAAGAAAATAATATAAAATTGAATGAAACAAAGGAGTGGGTCCTACACCGAGAGGACTCGAAGATGCCGATGCGGAAGTGCCTGGATGTCAGGATTGTATGCCTCGATTCTAAGTCCTGAAGGGGGCGCAAAACAAACATGAGTGGACCAAGTTGATATATATATATATATATAATAAAACAGTTATCAACGTACTAACCCCTAGGTTTTATGAAAACACAAATATAATGATAAACATAGGTTTTCCGAAACCTAGCATGTCGTGCAATATCCCAAATCATAATTCGCATAAACAATAAACACTAGTGAATGTCCAATAACTCTTCAGGCCCCATGCCAGTTTCCCGTCTCTGAGCCGACAGTCAGAGGAAAATACACTTCAGGCCCCACGCCGGCTCCCCGTCTCTGAGCAGACAGTTAGAGGAAAACACATTCCAGTCCCTATGCCAACACCAAACCGTCGCCCGGGACGGACCGGATCTATCCCTACGTCCCGTAGCGGAAAGGACCACTAGGTAAGTACAAAACCAGTGAACATACATATATTGAAAATCAACTTCATAGTATAAAGTCATGCATCATCTATACTATAAAGAGGTGTTCTAAACATGTTCTAAATATCATATCGTCATCCATCAGATATTCTATAAGAACATGGGATATAGGAAAAATAGTAATAATTCAAACTAGCCTCAGTAAGCATGTTATCTCGTAAAACGTTTCATAAAACATAATCATCAAATCATGCTTTTCATGTATGCATTTCTACTATCAAAACATGCATTTTTAGAAGGGGTCTACTCATAGTACTTCGCCGTCGAAAAGCCACGCCATCTAGCGAAGAAGGAAACGCCACAGATAATCGCCCCTAAGCACATAAATGGTACATTTAGTCAAACTCTACTCAAACGACTGAATTTGGGAAAATGGACATCGGAAACGGGTTCAGGACGTTGAAATTAGCCTAGGAGGGGTCCCGCACGAAAAACCCAAAAAGTCAACGGTCAAAGTCAACGTTGACAGTTGACCGGTCAAAGTCAAAGGCAACGCTGACCGTCGACCGGGTCAACGATCAGACTGGGTCTGGGTCCGGGTCCGGGTCTGGGTCAACAGGTCAAACGGGTTTGGGCTTGGATCCGAATTGGGTTAAAGGGTTTGGACTTGGGTTGGATCCGGGTTTGGGCCTAAGGGTTTGGGTCTAATGGGTTTAGGGTTAATGGGCCGAAGGCCCTAAAGGAAACGGCCCAAATGCCTTTGAATTAACAAAACAAAATAAAATAAATAAAAAGGTTGGGTTGGGCTGCCCAGGGTTTTGGGCTTGGCAGGAAAGGCCCAAAGGCCTTGGGTTTGGTGGTTCACCGGATTCCAAGGAGGGAGAAGGCCGGATTTCGGCTGGAGAATCCCAAGCTCTGATGGATCTCAAAACTCAACCAAAATATGTTATTCAGTATACCAAATTGAAGCCCCAAAGGTAAGGAATCGAAATATACCCTTGGTTCCCGTCATCGTGGCCGGGGTTGGCCGAAAAGCAGCCTGGAAGCCACGGGTGTCCGTCGGAAACTGGGTAAGATTCAAATGAGTATAACTTCTTCAATACTCAATGAAATTGGGTGAAACAAAAAGGAAAGTTGTAGTACTCAGTGAGACGAAGAGATTATACCTTTCACGCCAGCCAACTCTCTGTTGTTTGGCCGAAAATTTCCTCAAAAGGGGCAGTGCTCGCCGAAAAACTGGAGAAATATCTCCGAGGTGGTTTCTTCGTGATTTGACGTCCAAAACACAACCACGGGGTTAGAAAAGAGCTATAGGTGTGGGCATGGGTGTGTGTGTGTGTGTTCTTATCGGAGAAAATAGCACCGAGAGGGGGGATGGAGAAATCACAGAGGAAGAAAGAGAGAAGAGAGAAGAGAGACTTTTCAGAAAAAAAATAAAAGAAAAGGGAAAGGGAAAGAAACCGGGGAACAAAACAGGGGGTGGGCCCCTTGGGCTCACCAATTAAGACTCAAAAACAATTTTAAAAAGGAAAGTAACCCCCAAACTTAGTGAAAATACAAAAATACCCATTTTCTTACGTAAATCCCGGGATGGGTTGTTACAAAACATATACATGTAAATGATGATGTACGTACCTGGGTTCCTTCCCAAAGTTGCTTAATGAGACTATATTGCATGTCAAGGTCAACAAGATTTTTGAATTGAAAGTTGGATGGCAAAGACTTAAGGGGGAATCCAAGCCAGGAAAGACACCTCAACTCACGAGAAAGAAACTTTAAGTGCTCAATCAGGTGGTGTTTGCAATAATCATGTTTAAAAAGGGAATATTTCTGACTGATCTTAAGAAGTCTTAGGTGAGTCATACTAACAAAAGCTTCAGCATTTAAGCATACCTCATCTGAGTTCGACAAATCCAGGATTATGCTTTCAACTCCTTTTGTAGCCTGTGCAAGTCAAAGTGAAGGAAAAAATACTGAGCCTGTTTAGAATGTGAAGTTAATGGCTATTTCTTAAGGAGTCATTTGATAATCATTTCATTTTCAGTTTTTAACTTTTGTTTTGATTATTATTTTTTAAATATGAAAATTGAAAACACATAACTCGTTTGGTAACTATTTTAGTTTCCAATTTTATTTTTTAGTGGGCCTAAGGAATAGATTTTGGTCAAAAGTTGAAGCTTTCTACTAAGCATTGCATAAGAAAAAGATTACTCACGGTATTTTGAGTTAGCACATGATGAACATCTTCATAACTCCACAACCCATTTCGTCTCCCAGGCTCTTTGATAGATTCTTGACGAACTATTTCCCGACCCATTTTCTCTAGTGAATCATGCATCTCCAGTTTTCCCCTTGAGAGAGAGTTATAAGCGCTCGATCTATGAGACCTCTTATTCCAGTAGGAGCATAGAAACCACAACTATTCAGAATTTCGGTTGCATAGTCTTTTTCAATTCCTTTAAAGAAACATGCAATATCTAGAAAGATGTCCTTCTCTATGTCATCTAGTCCATCGAAGCTTGTTTTAAGCACATCATGAATTCCCCTTTGCGGGATTTTCCTTATTTTTTCAAACACATCTTCCCACTCGTGTACAGTTTTATTATCAAGAAAAGCTCCCAAGACTTTGAGTGCTAATGGCAAACTTTGAGCATATTGTATGACACGCCATGAAAGATAATCATAATCTTTGGTGGGTTGATTTGTTCGGAAAGCGTACCGCCTAAAGAGTTCCAGTGCTCCAGGATTACTAAAAATTTTGGGCCTAGATATCGCATTAGCTTTGCTTAATAATTGCAGATCTCTAATTGTTATAATGATTCTACTTCCACCACCAAAATAATGTTGCTTTCCGAGTAAGGCTTCAATTTGAGCTAATTTGTCCACATCATCAACAACAACAAGAACTTTTCTCTGACCTAGGCTTTTCAACATCACCTGGAAACCTTTATTCGATATGTCGAAACTCCCCACCTTGTTGCCTGAGATACTTGATAGAAGTTTTGTCTGCATATGTAGTTTGCCATGCTTCATGAAACCCTCCTTGACATTTTCAAGAAAGCAACAAGTCTCAAATCAACAAACGATTTTATCATAAACAGCTCTAGCGATGGTTGTTTTGCCTAAACCACCCATACCCCATATTCCGACAATACGAACATCATCCAATTCCACTCCAGGAGGGTCAGGATGTAATGGGAAATGTATTTCATGCATATGAGATTCCATTCCAATCAAGTAATTATCTTCGCTTGATGTTGATGAGATGTGGATCAATTTCCCGAAAACATCTTGTACTATATCCTCAATAAGCTCTACATCATTCCTGTCAAAGTTAAAAAACAATATAATAACAATACCAAAGAATAATTAATGAATCGTTTTGATAATTATTTTGTTTTTTTATTTTATTTATATTTCGAGTTTTCAAATTTTCAAATTTTTGTATTCAGTTTTCAGTTTTTACTAGTTTCACTAAGAGTAGTTTCCAAAAATTAAAAGTTAAATATTGCATATAGCGATATGATGGCTCTTTACAACTGTTTTGCATAAAACTCGTGATGAAGCTAATGATGTCCACTAATAATCCCACTAGCTGCTGTACAACCTGGACAACAGAAGGAATACTCCCAGCCAGACAATCACATGGCTTCTGACGCCTTTATTGTTTTTTAGTTTCTGCCACCTTTATTGTTGTTTATTGCATGCGTGTTTATTGCATGCGTGTATATGCAAACTGTATATAAACCATGCTGCCATTGCAGCATTGGTAAGCAAAATATAAGTCATCAAAGACAATATTCTTTATGGTATCAGAGCCATTTGTCTAACGACAAAACCTCCTGCATCTGTTTCCTCCTTCCTCTAACCCAGCAAGCTCGCGACTGTATTTTTTTTTTTTTTTTTTCTGCCTTCTCTTCTTCTTAAATTTTCTTCCGCTTCCATGGCTGCTTCTTCTTCTCTTCTTACCAGCTCCCTTCCTAATATTTCCTATCTGGTTTCCATCAAACTTGATCGAACCAATTACATGTTGTGGCTTGCCCAGTTTAATCCCTTACTTAAAAGTAATGATCTTGTTGCCTATGTTGATGGTACAAAAACATGTCCAACCAAGTTTCTTGAGAATACTACTACTCTCAATTCCGAGTACGTAACTTGGCAGCGACAGGACCAACAATTGTTGAGTTGGATTAACTCAACTTTGACACCCAATGTGCTTTCCATCGTCGCAACCTGTGACACATCCCGAGCTGCTTGGGATACTCTGAAAACACGTTTTGCTTCTCAATCTCGCACCCGTGTTCTTCAACTTAAGCACCAGATGCAGTCCACTAAAAGAGGTAACATGTCCATCACAGACTATGTTGATAAATTAACTAACTTTGCTGATCAATTGGCTCTTGCGGGAAAACCTGTTGATGATGATGATCTTATGGAGCTGATTTTGAATGGTGTTGGTCCTGCTTTCGAAAGTATAGTTACTTCGGTTCAAGCAAGAGAAAATCCTATGAGTCTTGACGATATGGTTGTTTTGCTCTTGAGCGCTGAAAGCCGTATGGACGACTATAGCACAACTTTCAGTCCTGATCACACCACTACAGCTCTCTTTGCCCCTTCTGGCTCCACTCCCAATCCTGGTCGTGGAACCACACTTCACCGAGGAAATGGTCGTACATCCTCATTCCGTCGTGGTGGTTTTCAAGGTCGTGGCTTTTTTCAAGGTCGCGGTGCTGGTAATCCTTTTGTTGGTCGTCGTGGTGGTTCAAACAGTGGTTTGTTTCATGGTGGATCCGGTCGTGGCTCGTTTCAGAATCGAGGACTTCTTCCTACACCAAATGCTGGTCTTCGTCGCTCTTCCTATCTTCCCAACCATGCTGCGGATGCTCCCTCTTCCTCTAATATTTGTAACTATTGTGGTGATCATCGTCATTCTACCGCAAATTGTTTCAAGTCTCCTTTTTCCGAAGGCCGCTATCCACAATCTCATGCTATGATGGCTGCCTCTCCTGTGGTTAATGCACGGTCCCCTACATGGTATACCGACAGTGGCGCATCGTCACACATCACCAATGATTTAGCTAATTTGAGCCTCTCCACAAAATATATTGGCCAAGACCAAGTCGCGGTTGGTAATGGTGCAGGTTTGTTTATAAAGCATATTGGTTCCGGTTTCGTGTCTCAATTTCCTTTAAATTCTGTGTTGCATTGTCCTTCTGCTTCTGCTAATCTACTGAGCGTTCATCGCTTTTGTTGTGATAATCATTGCTACTTCATTTTCACTCCTACTGATTTCTTTATGAAGGATCTATCCATGGGGAAGACGTTTTTCCACGGCAAGAGTGAGAATGGATTGTATCCGTTTCGTGTGGGTTTGTCGAAGTTTCCTTTCAAGAACGTGGCATTATTTGGACAACGAACCTCTTCATTTATGTGGCATCAGCGTTTCGGTCATCCATCTCCTGCAATTTTTAAAAAAATTATGTCCTCTATTCCTATTAAGGATTCTAAGTTCCCTAGTTTTTGCCCTACTTGCCCATTGGGCAAAAGCACTAAATTACCATTTGCTTTGTCTCCATCAGTTTCAGTTTGTCTTCTTCAATTGATTCATTGTGATGTTTGGACTTCACCAATTGTCTCTGTTAAGAGTTCCAAGTATTTTATAATATTTCTTGATGATTACTCGCGTTATACTTGGATATTTCCTATGAGATTTAAACATGAAGCTTTTTCTTATTTTCAAAAATTTAAATTGCTTGTTGAAAATCTTCTATCTATCCATACTGTTTATAAGATAAAATCTTTCCAAACTGATGGCGGGGGTGAATTTATGAGTAAGGAATTTCAACAATTTTTAATTAATAATGGTATTGAGCACCGGTTAACATGCCCTCATACTCCTGAACAAAATGGTGTTGCTGAACGGAAACAACGCCATATTGTTGACATGGGTCTTACTTTACTTGCCACTGCTAAAATGCCTTCTTCTTTTTGGGTGGATGCTTTCAACACCTTAGTTTATTTAATTAATCGTCTTCCAGCACGCCAATTGAATTATATTTCGCCTTATGAAAAATTGTATAGTCGCAAGCCCTCTTATTTATGTCTTCGTGTTTTCGGTTGTGCTTGCTTTCCCTATTTACGCCCTTATAATAAAAATAAATTGGAATTTCGTTCAAAAAAATGTGTTTTCATTGGTTACTCACTTCATCATCAGGGCTATCCCTGTTATGATATGTCAAATGGACGAGTTTATTTGTCACGTCATGTGGTTTTTGATGAGGAAACTTTTCCATTCGACAACCCTACACAATTATCCTCAGTCTTGCCGTCAGAAGCTTACTCTCCCGTGGTTATCACTCCTTCTCCCTTACCACCTCTCCCTCAGGTACCTTCATCATCTCATATTTCTATTCCTCATACTCTAACATCCTCTTCTAGTGCAGCACCTCTCTTCCCCTTGCAACCTTCCTCAAGTTCACCATTGTCTACACCTTCACTTTCCTCGCCACCTCATTCTCAACCTGCTCCTGATAGCTCTGACAGTTTGATTTCCATTAATGAGGCTCCTCCACCTTCCTCCGCTTCTGCTCCCCATCCCATGCTCACTCGGTCTAAATCTGGCATTCGAAAACCAAACCCCAAATATGCTTTATTGACATCATTACAAGCTCCTGATTCTGAACCAACCTCGTTTCGCGAGGCAAATCAATTATCTCATTGGCGTGATGCAATGACATTGGAGTTTAAGGCCTTGAAAGCTGCTGGTACATGGGAGTTGGTACCTTCTTCAACTGCTACTCATGTTCTTCCTTGCAAGTGGGTCTATCGCACAAAGCGGAAATCTGACGGTACAGTGGAGCGATATAAAGCTCGTCTTGTTGCCAATGGATTTCATCAAACGATGGGTGTTGATTACACGGAGACGTTTAGTCCGGTGGTTAAGCATGTCACCATTCGTCTGGTTCTTGCCCTTGCAATTTCTTATAATTGGCCTATACGCCAACTTGATGTCCAAAATGCGTTTTTGCACGGGAATCTCTCTGAAGAAGTTTTCATGAAACAACCACGTGGTTTTGAAGACCCCGAGTATCCTCATCATGTTTGTCGTTTACGCAAGTCCTTATATGGCTTGAAACAAGCCCCAAGAGCATGGTTTCATCGCTTTTCTGAATATCTTCTTGATTTGGGTTTTGTGGCATCACAAGCAGATCATTCTCTCTTCATTTTTAATAATCATGGAGTATATTTGATTCTTCTAATCTATGTTGACGACATCCTTATCACAGGCAATCAATGCTCTCATGTTGACTCCCTTATCCATGCACTTGGTCAGAGTTTTTCTATGAAAGATTTGGGACCCCTCCATTTTTTCTTGGGTCTTGAAGCAACTCGTGGAGCTGATGGGTTACATCTAAAGCAGACAAAATATGTTCTCGATTTGTTGCAGCGTGTAGATATGTTGGACGCCAAGCCTTGTGCTACTCCAGCTCAATCTAGCTCCCCACTTCATTCTCTTGATGGTGTTCCCTTGCCTAATCCTACCAGCTACCGCAGTGTGGTCGGCGCTCTGCAATACTTAACCATCACCAGACCTGACATCACGTATGCAGTAAATCAGGTATGTCAGCATATGCACCAGCCCACCTCAGTTCATTGGATTGCAGTAAAACGCATCCTTCGTTACTTAAAAGGCACACCTGAGGACGGGCTTCAGTTTAGTCGCGGTGGTACTGATTTGGTCGGATTTTCAGACTCGGACTATGCCGGGGATCCAGACACTAGACGCTCCACTGGTGGTTTTTGCATATATTTTGGTCCAAATTTAATATCTTGGAGCTCCAAAAAGCAACGCACAGTTGCTCGTTCAAGTACCGAATCCGAATATCGGCAGTTGGCCATCACGGCAACTGAACTTGTTTGGATCCAACAACTGCTGCAGGAGCTTTGCATCCGTATTTCGACTCCTTTAATTTGGTGTGATAACACAAGCTCCATTGCATTGGCATCTAATCCCGTGTTCCATGCTTGAACAAAACATGTTGCTGTGGATTATCATTTTGTGCGTGAGCTTGTAGTGGCAAAGTCATTAAATGTCTATCATGTGTCTACTACTTTTCAGATTGCAGACATATTCACCAAGGGCTTATCTGCTGATCGTTTTCATTTCTTAAAGTCCAAGCTCGTTCGTCGTCCGCTCATGAGCTTGCAGGGGGATGATGAAGCTAATGCTGTCCACTAATAATCCCATGTTGTCCACTAATAATCCCACTAGCTGCTGTACAACCTGGACAACAGAAGGAATACTCCCAGCCAAACAATCACATGGCTTCTGACGCCTTTATTGTTGTTTAGTTTCTGCCACCTTTATTGTTGTTTATTGCATGCGTGTATATGCAAATTGTATATAAACCATGCTGCCATTGCAGCATTGGTAAGCAAAATATAAGTCATCAAAGACAATATTCTTTAACTCGTACATTGGATCACAAGTTTTTATCTGTTAGTTTTTGAAAAAAAATGGAAACTGAAAACTAAAAATTTAAAAACAAAATATTTATCAAATGATCCTAAAGGTTAACAAAATCCCAAAATTTAATAGGAAACTAAAACAAATTAGAATTTACTCGTAGTTTCGCAAATCCCAGCCGGATAAACTGGTGGCCGTCGTAAGAGCGGATCTCCAGCTCCGAACCTCTTCCAATTCGACGTTAGAATTGTGATCATGCTAAGCAAAAGCTTTGGCGAAACTTCTCTTGAGTTTACGAATATCAGCCAGATCAACTTGGTAGAAAATGGGGAGCACAATCTGGTTCTTTGTATCTTTGCATTCCAAGATTTCCACGAGTTCTTTCAAGCACCAAGTGGAAGAAGCGTAGTTTTGAGAGAAAACTACAATCGAAAGCCTTGACTCTCGAATCGCTGTCAGGAGCTTGGAAAGGCGGTCGCCTTTTCTGAGGTCTTCGGCATCAATGAAGGTGTTGATTGGTTTCTGACGCAGAGCTTTGTAGAGATGGCGGATGAAGCCCCTGCGAGTGTCTTCCCCTCTAAAATTGATGAACATATCGTATTTCCGACGAAGGCCAGAAGAAGCAGCCATTAAACGATTGCACCTGGTCAGCGATGATCGAGCAGCTAAAATGCACACTGAATTGTTGATAATTTTACCAAATCACGTGAACTTTCTTAGTGGAGCGTGCTAAAATGCAAACCAACACCCGTTTTGAAAGGAAAGAGATTCTCTCTGGATCTATGATCTATCCCACTAAATCCATCCAATCAACTAATTCGGGTTCTTAAAATTTTATTCAACGACTAAAATTATTATAACTTTTAAAGGGACCCCCCTGTTTGTAGCTGTTAGATCAAATTTCAAGAGTCCGGATTAATTGATTGGGTGAATTTGGTAGGAGAAATCCCAAAAAAATCTCTTTCCGTTTTTAAATCTATATATAAAGTCAATGGAAAAATGTGAATAGTGATTTTTGTGTCACCAAGCTTCAACAAAAATATTTAGACAAAAATGCCCCCAAAACTAAAAACTTCAAAGGCATCCCAAAATAATGCATCAAATAAGGCAGGGACATTTTTATCATTTTTATAGTATTTTTTTAATAATTAATTTTTTTTTTTAATTATTACCTCACGATAGAGTAGCAATAATGTGATTCAATTTCTCTAATTTTAAACACATTCAAAACATCTTAAGAGGTGTGTAATGCCGGTTATAAAAAGGATCATTCGCACACAGATAATAATGTGATTAAATTAGTTGTCAAATGATTTTTTTTTTTTAACAAACGATATTATCTACACTAAGGGGGAGGGAGTGGGCTTAGCCTCACAATGGGCTAGCAATAATGTGATTCAATCAATTGTTTATTAAATATTATTTTCTCTATTTTAAACGCATTCAAAATATCTTATGATGAGTGTAATGCTGGTTATAAAAAAAAGTCTTTCGCTTTCGCACGCGGATAATAATGTGATTAAATTAGTTGTCAAATGATTGTGTGTTTTTTTTTTAACAAACGATATTATCTACACTAAGGAAGATGATGGTGGGTTTTGTCTCACAATGAGTTAGCAATAATGTGATTCAATCAGTTGTTTATTAAATATTATTTTCTCTATTTTTAAACACGTTCAAAACATCTTAAGAGATATGTAATACCGGTTATAAAAAAAGGTATTTCGCACACGAATAATAATGTGATTAAATTGCATTAAATTAGTTGTCAAATGATTGATTTTTATTTATTTTAACAAACGATATTATCTACATTAAGGGGGAAGGGGTGGGTTTAGCCTCACAATAGGCTAGCAATAATGTGATTCAATTAGTTGTTTATTAAATATTATTTTCTTTATTTTTAAACACATTCAAAACATCTTAAGAGGCATGTATTGCCGGTTATAAAAAAAGGTTTTTCGCATGCGGATAATAATGTGATTAAATTAGTTGTCAAATGATTGTTTTTTTTTTATTTTTAACAAATGATATTATCTACACTATGGTGGAGGGGTGGGCTTAGCCTCACAATGGGCTAGCAATAATATGATTCAATCAACTGTTTATTAAATATTATTTTCTCTATTCTCTATAGAGACCGATTTTATAATGTGAATTTAGCTGCTTTAATAGATTTATGATGAGTTTCTTCTAGCATGATCTAAGATTATTCATTTATCTCAAATATTTGACTTTTCTTTTGTTAATTTACGCATATAAATACATTTAAAACGTGCGTAGCCCGTGATTCCAAAAATGCCTTCGTCAAATGATTGTTTTTTTTTTTTTTTGTCAAATGAGCTCACAATAATGTGATTCAATCAGTTGTTTATTAAATATTATTTTCTCTATTTTTAAACACGTTCAAAACATCTTAAGAGACGTGTAATGCCGGTTATAAAAAAAGGTATTTCGTACGCAGATAATAATGTGATTAAATTAGTTGTCAAATGGTTGTTTTTTTTTTAATAAACGATATTATCTACACTAAGGGGGAAGGGGGTGGGCTTAGCCTCACAATGGGCTAGCAATAATGTGATTCAATCAATTGTTTATTAAATATTATTTTCTCTATTTTAAACGCATTCAAAATATCTTATGATGAGTGTAATGCCGGTTATAAAAAAAAGTCTTTCGCTTTCGCACGCGGATAATAATGTGATTCAATCAATTGTTTATTAAATATTATTTTTTCTATTCTTAATGTAAATTCTATAGAGACCGATTTTATTATATGAATTCAGCTAATTTCATTGGTTTATGAGAGGATTTACAAGTGTAGTACACGTGTCAACATGTCAGTATGCTAAAATTGCATAGAATGTCGAGAAGATTTACAAGGCTTTTGCTGTTTCTCAGACTGAAGGAGTGTAGTTAAACTAAGATTTTTAGTCAACTACAATTTTAATAGACATTTTTATAATTTATATAAATTTAGGGTTAATCAATCGAGATTTTAGTGATGATTTTTCAAGTCTATCCAAATTTAGGTGTATTCAACAAATTAAAGATCCGTTTCAAACAAAAAACAAACAAATTAAAGATTTTTGTAGTGTTTCATTAAGTTTTGGATTTGCAAGAAGTTTATATAAGCCAGACCAAATAGAATACTACCACACCCCTTAGGATTTCAACTTATGTGACCTCTGTGACTCTCTCTTCCTCTCACTGCTTGCTAGCCACTTTGTTTGCATTGTATTCTTCCTTCATCTCTGCTATTTTATTTCTTCAATTTTCATTGCAGGGTCGCATCATTTATGGATAAAAATGATGTTGGGTTGCATCATTTCTCACATGCAGTAGAGTCGTTGGGTCCCAATTTGTCACATATTTAGTTTTTTTTTTTTTTTTTTTTTCACGCACCGATCATTTCTTGTTCTTTGTCCTTTTTTCCACTTACCCTTCAGAGCTTTTTCTAAGTATTTTCTAATCAACGGGTCCCTCCTGCTGATTGCTACTGTTTGTACGACATGGGTTCATGTGTGGAGAATTGGGAATTGGGTTGTGAAGGAAGAGGAGTGAAAGAGAGTCAGAAGAGAGAGATTAGCTGGGATTGGAAAGGGATAAGATTAAAGTGGGGAGGAAGCAGGACTGGAAACTGGAAAGGCATGTAGCTGAGGATCTTTAAGGAGTTGGGTTTATGTGATAATGTTGATCTTTTTTTCGGCTCCAAGGGATGAAGCTCCAAGTCATGAACCCAATGCAGCTTCATTTGATCAGTTTATGATCAATGTACATTTATCACAATTTGATTTATTTGACGATCAAGATTCAACGCTGCAAAATCTATCAAAATCATTAGTATATGAATCTTCCCAAATATTCTAAAATCTATATGGATTTTAAAGAATTCTACATAATCTTTTGAAATCTATCACTTATCTAAGTCTATTAAAATCCTCTCAAATCCTCACTGGACTACACCTCTTAATAAGAAGCCCTTGAAGCCGTTAAATCGAGAGGGAAAGCTCTTTGATAGATTTTCAATCCAAGTAAAGCTCTCTTAATCCTTCCATATTTTCTACAATGTGCCTTTCTTTTTTTTTTTTTTTTTTTTGGTTGAGAAAAAGGTTAAGTTCATACCAACACAACATGCACAGAGCCAAAATATCGGCCACCAAAGGAATAAATAAATAAAAAAGAAGCCGAAAAGCAGACTGTTCAGCCCAACACAGAAAAAAAAAAAGTAAAAAAAACTGAAAGAACCAAGTAGCTTCCAACCAACTCCACCCCCAGAACGCCACTTTCCACCCATCTGAAACCAGATTCCCCAGCGATTATCTGAAATTCAACCAAGCTGAGCCCCAAAAAATGAAAGAAGACTCCAAACTCCTCCAAAGAGCACTGCATCGTTCGCCACCAGACAACGAAAGAAACCAGTGGAAAAGCCCACGAGCAACAGGTAAGGGGGTGGTGTTAACTCCCAAGCCGGAGCACTACACACCTTCTGAACAATGCTTAGAATCACCTCAAAGTTTGTACAACCCGAAAGAGAGATAAATTGGGGATTTAAGTTGACAAATGCTGCTTGGAAGACTCCTTAGTCATATAGGCCCAAAATACGAAGCCCAGTTTGATTTTTAATTGACAAAGGTAGTTCTTTAATTTTTTTATCCCAATAAATTAAGCTCCGATAGTTTCTTCATAACTTCTAGAGTCTCTGGAAACATCTCAAGACTCGAGCAGCCAGAAAGATCAAGGGTTTCGAGAGATGGCATACGTATGCTGCCAGCTAGAATCTTAATTTTTTCACACTCACTCAAATTCAGTAACACAAGGTTTGTAAGGGTCGAAATAGATGGGTGAACCTCAACTAAACTTCTACAACCTAGAAGAATTAGCTTCTCAAGATTGGGCATCTCTGTGAAATCAGGGGTTTCCTTAAGGTATAGACAATGACTTAAATTGATGAACTTCTACTTTTCCAGCTTCTGTTAAAAGATTCAAGAAAACATGCATTACTTAATAAGACATCTCAGAACCCAACAATTTAAAAGAAACGTATAAATGTAAATGATGATTGTACACACCTTGATTCCTTCCCAAAGTCGTTCAATGAGACTATATCGCTTGTCAATGTCATAAAGATTTTTGTATTGACTGTTGGATGGCAAAGACTCAAGAGGACATCCATGCCAGGAGAGACACCTCCTCAACTCACTAGAAAGAAACTTTAAGTGCCCAATCACGTGTTGTTTGCCGGAATAATTACGACTGATCTTGAGAAGTCTTAGTCGCGTCATATTGGCAAAAGCTTCAGAATTTAAGCATACATTATCTGAGTTCGACAAATCCAGGATTATGCTTTCAACTGCTTCTGTAGCCTGTGCAAATCAAAGTGAAGAAAAAACAGAGAACTTTAGTTTAGATTATGAAGTTAATGCATGTGTTCTTAAGGAGCCGTTTGATAATTATTTCGTTTCATTTTCCAACTTTTGTTTTGATTATTATTTTTTAGAAATTTGAAAATTGAAGGCACATAACTTGTTTAGTAGTTGTTTTCAATTTCCAAATATTAAAAAAAAAAATGAAAGCTACAAATAAAAAATTGGAAATAAAAATGTTTACGGGCCTAAGGAATAGATTTTGGTTAAAAGTTGAAGCTTTCTACTAAACATTGCATGAGAAAAAGATTTCTCACCATATTTTGAGTTAGCACATAATGAACATCTCTATAATTCCACAATCTACTTCGTCTCCCAGGTTCTTTGATAGATTCTTGGCGAACTATTTCCCAACCCATTTTCTTTAGTAAATCATGCATCTCCAGTTCCCCATTCACTGAGACAGTTATGAGAGCTCGATCGATTAGAACTCTTATTCCAGCACAAGGATCGAAACCACAACTGCCCAAAATTGCGGTAGCATGGCCTTTATCCATCCCTTTAAAGAAACATGCAATATCTAGAAATATCTCCTTCTCTTTATGATCTAGTCCATCGATGCTTATTTTAAGCACATCATAAATTCCCCTTACCGGGATTTTCTTTAATTTTTCAAACACATCTTCCCACTCGTGTACAGTTTTATTATCAAGAAAAGCTCCCAATACTTTGAGTGCTAATGGAAAACCGTGAGCATATTGTATGAAACGCCTCGAAAGATCATCATAATCTGTAGTGCGTTGGGTTGTTTTGAAGGCGTACAACCCAAAGAGTTCCAGAGCTTCGTAGTCACTTAACACCTTGGGCCTATACACCTCATCAGCTCCTCTTAATAATTGCCTATCTGCAGTTGTTATAATAATTCTACTTCCACCACCAAAGGAAGAATGTTGCTTTCCGAGTAAGAATTCAATTTGTTCTAATATGTCCACATCATCCAGAACAATAAGAACTTTTCTCTGACCAAGGCTATTTAACATCACCTGGAAACCTTTATTCAGCATGTCGGAACTCCCCACCTCGTTGCCTGAGATACTTGATAGAAGTTGTGTCTGCATATATAGTATGCCATGCTTCATGCAAACCTCCTTGACATTTTCAAGAAAGCAACAAGCGTCAAATCGACAAGCGATTTCATCATAAACAACTTTAGCGATGGTTGTTTTGCCTAAACCACCCATACCGCATATTCCAACAACGCGAATATCATTCGTTTCAACTCCAGGAGGATTTAATAAATATAGCATTTCATGCACATGAGAATGCATTCCAACCAAGCCTGTATGTATTGTTCGCATTGGTGAGATGTGGATCAATTTCCCAGAAACATCTTTCACAATTTTCTCAATAAGCTTTGCATCATCCCTGTCAAGTTTAAAAACCAATATAATAACAACACCGAATAATAATTAATGGGACGTTTTGGTAATCATCTCGTTTTCAATTTTTTTTTTTTTTTAAATCTAGATTTTGAGTTTAAAAATTTTGGGTTTTCAATTTTTAGTTTCACTCAAAATAGTAATCAAACAAGTTATTCAATTTTTCTTTCATGGTATTATACAGTTCTAAAAACCAACAATTAGATCTTGCAATATAGGAATCTAATGGATCTTTAAAAAAATCTCAAAAAATAATAGGAAATTAAAACAGTTAAGAATTTACCCAAAGTCTCCCGAAACCCAGCCGGGTAAATGGGGGGTCGTTCTAAGAGCCAGTCTCCATCTCCGAACCACTTCCACTTCGGCGTTAGAATCAAGATCGTGCTGAGTAAAAGCTTCCTGGAAACTTGTCTTGAGTTCACGAACATCAGATGGATTAACTTGGTAGAAAATAGGGAGCACAATCTGGTTCTTGGTATACTTGGATTTCCATATTTCCACGAGTTCTTTCAAGCTCCAAGTGGAAGTAGCATAGTTTTCAGATAAAACTAGAAGCGAAATCTTTGACGCTTGAGCCGCTATCAGGAGGTTGGAAAGGGGGTCGCCTTTTCTGAGCGCTTTGGCATCAATGTAGGTGTTGATTGATGCCTGACATAGAGCTTTGTAGAGATGGCTGACGAAGCCCCTGCGGGTGTCTTCACCTCTGAAATTGATGAACACATCGTATTCGCTTGATGTTGATGAGAATTCCAACAATTTCGTAACATCTTCTACAACTTCCTCAATAAACTCTGCTTCATCCCTGTCAAGATTAAAAACAATATAATAACAACACCAAATAATAATTATTGGGTAGTTAATAATTATGGTGTTCAATTTTTTTTAATCTAAATTTTTAGTTTTCAAATTTTTGGGCTTCAGTTTTTAATTTTTAGTTTCATTGAAAGTAGATTTTAAATAGGTTTTCCATTTTTTTCTTTCATGATATATAATAGTCTCAAAAAGCAACAAGATCTTGCATATAGAGATGTAATGAATTTTTACAACTGTTTTGCATAAATTTAAAACAAAATATTTATGCCTAAACATTACAAAAATCTAAAAAATTAATAGGAAACTGAAACAAATTAGAATTTACTTAGACTTTTGCGAATCCCAGCCGGAAATATCGGTGGCCGTTGTAAGAGCGGATCTCCAGCGCCCAACCTCTGACATTTTGGAGTTAGAATCGCCATCATGCTGAGCAAAAGCTTTGGCGAAATTTCCCTTGAGTTCATGAACGGTATCCGGATCAACTTGGTAGAAAATGGGGACCACAATCTGGTTCTTAGTATCTCTGCATTCCAAGATTTCCACGAGTTCTTTCAAGCAGCAAGTGGAAAGAGCATAGTTTTTAGAGAAAACTACAAGCGAAAGCCTTGACTCTCGAATTGCTGTCAGGAGTTCGGGAAGGCGGTCTTGTCTGAGCTCTTCAGCATCAATGAAGGTGTTGATCTGTTTCTGCAGCAGGGCTCCGTAGAGATGGCTGATGAAGCCGTTGTCAGTGTCTTCCCCTCTGAAATTGATGAACACATCGTATTTGCTTGATGTTGATGAGAATTGCATCAATTTCGTAAAAACATCTTCTACAATTTCCTCAATAAGCTCTGCATCATCCCTGTCAAAATTAAAAACAATATAATAACAACACCAAATAATAATTATTGGGTCGTTTTGATAACTATTTTGTTTTTAATTTTTTTAATCTAAATTTTTAGTTTTCAAATTTTGGCCTTTAGTTTTTAATTTTTAGTTTCATAGAAAGTAGATTTTAAATAGGTTTTCCATTTTTTTCTTTCATGATATATAATAGTCTCAAAAAGCAACAATAGATCTTGCATATAGAGATCTAATGAATTTTTACAACCGTTTTCAACAAATTTAAACAAAATATTTATGCCTAAACATTACAAAAATCCCAAAAATTAATAGGAAACTAAAACAAATTAGAATTTACTTATAGATTCGCGGATCCCCCCAGCCGGAAATATTGGTGGCCGTTGTAAGAGCGGATCTCCAGCTATCAACCTCTAGCATTTTGGATTTAGAATAGAGGTTAGCATCGTGATCATGCTGAGCAAAAGCTTTGGCGAAAGCTCCTTTGAGTTTACGAACGGTAGCCGGATCAACTTCGTAGAAAATGGGGACCACAATCTGGTTCTTAGTATAGCGGCATTCCAAGATTTCCTCGAGTTCTTTCAAGCAGCAAGTGGAAAGAGCATAGTTTTTAGAGAAAACTACAAGCGAAAGCCTTGACTCTCGAATCGCTGTCCGGAGCTCGTGACGGCGGTCGCCTTTTCTGAGCTCTTCAGCATCAATGAAGGTCCTGATGGTGGGTTTCTGCTGCAGAGCTTTGTAGAGATGGCTGATGAAGCTGTTGTAAATGCCTTCCCCACTGAAATTGATGAACACATCGTATTTCCAACGAACGTCAGAAGAAGAAGAAGCAGCCATTAATCGATCGCACCTGATCGGCGATGAGCGAGCAGCTAAGATTAAGAGGAATGTAAGAGCAGAAATACTCAATTGATCTCCAAACTGGATCACCAGAAAATGGCCTGATCGATACCAAGTCAATAAGTCAGTGCAAAAGGGTAAAGGGAAAAAGGAAATTATGCTTGATGTGTTTTCACATCTTCTTCAAGGAAATTTCTGTGCGAAAGGGATGTGCAGATTCCTTTCACACTGAACTTTCCAGGAAGGATAAGTGAAAACTGATAAAGCATAATTTTCGCAAATTAGTTTACTCCTTTTTTGATGGGTGAAATTTCTGCACATCCCTTTCCAGGAAGAATAAGTGAAAACTGATAAAGCATAATTTTCGCAAATTTCTGTAGGAAAAAGGAAATTATGCTTGATGTATCTATACCAAGTCAATGAGTCAAAGCAAATTAGTTTACTCCTTTTTTGAATTTATGATTACGCAAAAAGGACAAAAGAAAGTTATACATTATATATTTTCACATCTTCTTCCAAGAAAGAGCTGTCTTGGTCAAAGCGATACCAAATTGAACTTAGCTCTAGTTTGGTACTGAGATTCTAAAAAAAATATTTATAAAAAAAAGTTTGGAGCTTTTTTATATCTGGTAAACATTCATCTTCAGTTTTTTTTTACAGTTTTGGGTGAAAAAAAAGTCAAAAACACAAAGCTACAAAACTGAGCTTTGAAAAACCAGTTTTTTTCACATATGTTTTACATAAAAGTTTATCAAACACTATAGTACTACTTTTTTTTTTTCAAAAGCATTTTTACAAAAAAGTTTACCAAACACTCTGCTGCTTTATTTCACAGTTGCTTATTCTCATAGCACAGCAGAAGCAATTTTTTTTCAAAGCACAGCAATACCAAACCAGCCCTTAGTGGAGTGTGCCAAAATGCACACTGAATTGTTGATAATTTACCAAATCACATGAAGTTTATGGTCTTAATCACGTGAAGTTTCTTAAAGCAACTCCATCGTAGGTGGGTGCTCGGGGGACAGGCTAGAGAAAAGGGGCCCAAGGCCCTGTGGACCGGCTCCAGCGTGAAGGAGCCCGAGTGTAGGTGGAGGCCCGAGCTCCGGGCCGGTGAAGAATTGCTAGCTTGAGAGCCCGAGTGGATGTGACGTCAGCGTTGACGTCAACCTGGTGTCAGGCCATTTTATATTTTTTTTCTGTCAGGCGCGTGCACCCCACTCGCGCGTGGGGGCGCGTCGCCAACACAAAATCAGAAAAATCAGTAACATTTTCAGTTACCGTTGGGAGCCACGTGGCTTCCCACAGTCCGTTCGATCTCAACGGCTCTTTAACTTGGACCATTCGATCTCAACGATTAAAAAAATAAAAAAAAAGTCCTATTTAATATCCACCGTTCGATCTGAGATCAACGGTGGATATTAATATGCTTTATAAATAAATAAATAAAAGAACAAATAGTTTTAAAATTAAGAAAAGTTACCGTTGTGACACGTGGCACAATCTGTAGTATTGGAATTCAAAATTTTTTATATCCAACGGCAGAGATTAATTTGTTGAATAAAAATTTAAAAAAAATTGTAAAAAATTCGAAAAAAATTCTGAAATTTTTTTTAAAAAAATTGTTTTTACTTTTCTATAAATACATTCTCATTATGATCTACCTTACACCACAATTTCATATTTTCTCAACTACTTTCAATCACATTCCTTTCTTTCTCTCAAAGTTTCAATCCATTTTTTTTCAACAAAATGACTACTAATGCAGGTACTAATAATCTTATCAGAAATCCATCACCAATAATTGTATTTTCGGATAATGACACGTGGCGTAACGAGTACGATTAAAAATCTTATCAAAAATCCATCCGCAATAATTGTCTTTTCGGATTTTATGACAAGTGACGCGACGAGAACGATTAAAAATCCTATCCGAAATTACAAATAAAATTATTTTGTATTATTTAATAATACTTCGGATAATGACACGTGGCGTAACGAGAACGATTAAAAATCTTATTCGAAATTACAATTAAAATTATTTTGTATTATTTTATAACTAAAAAAAATTAATATTTTATTGTCTATTGCTATGACTATTGAAGTGTAACTGTAGAGATGTAAAAGGTAATTACTGTTCATTAAAAGCAATTACTGTTTATCAGGTGAATTGAATAGTGAATAGCCCGAGGAAAGGCTCATTGGAGTTGCTCTTATTGAGCATGCTAAAACGCACACCTACACTCGTTTTCAAATTTATCATTACGCAAAAAGACAAAAGAAAACTATGCTTTAGGTGCTTTCACATATTCTTCCAAGAAATTTCGGTGTAAAAGGAATCTGCATACTCTAGTTTTATTTACCCAAGGAAACGCTAAGAAATGTTGGGCACTGGGTCAAAGTACCCGGTTGAGTCTACACTTGCCTCCCTAACAACACTTGCCTACTCGGTCAAAGAGATGCTCAGATTATAACTATGTGGAATAGGCTAAAATGGACAATGACTTAGTGGAATAGGCTTAAAAATGGACAATGAAACTGGTGTGATTTGGAAATGTATAGGCTCAAACCCCACGAGCATATCGACCGTAATTTCCTCTTCTTCTCTTGATAATTTCGGTCGCAACATATTTAAAATGACTCTTTGATATGCAATTTTATGTCTAATTTTTAGTACCACCGTATCATATCATACTAAATTTAAAAATTTTCTAATAACATCCAGGCATCTGGAACATCAAACGCATTACTTTACATTGAAAATTTATTTATCCAAAACATTAATAAAACACACAAATTAATTCACGTCAAAAAGATAATAAAAAATGAAAACTAATGAAAATGGCTTACAAACTTTAAGTTTTAACGATAAGAACAAAATAAAAGGTAAAATAAATAGTATCATATTTAACTTTTTAATGTAAAATGATTTTTCGTTAAAATAAACAATGACTTTTCGTTAAAACTTCCTAAAAAGAACACCAGTGCATGATGCACAGTGGAGGTAGCCAAACGACAACAATAGGGATAAGAAAATTATATTTTATGTGTTTTCTCATATTCTTCCGGCAAATTGGGTCTAAACTGAATCTGCATTGGTTTTGACCCAAGAAAAAGAACACCAGTGCATGATTCACAGTGGAGGTAGCCACACGACAACAATAGGGATAAGAAAATTATATTTTATGTGTTTTCTCATATTCTTCCGGCAAATTGGGTCTAAACTGAATCTGCATTGGTTTTGACCCAAGAAAATGAGAAGAGTGAAAGTAGTATTCTGAATCTACACTTGCCTACCCAACAACTTCTTAGTAAACGGGAAATATGTCTCGATCTCCTAGGGTGGCCGGAAAAGCATCTCACATATATGTCATATCCAACGACATCGTGGACGGCAAGTAAGAGATTAATAATTGTTGGCTTCTAATATGATGTCGTGGTAGTAACGATATTACTCTGAAATCTTTGATGTATATGCTTTTGGCTACAAAACTACTAAAACTTCACAAATTGCTTATGAAATAAAAAAAAATATTGACTAGATTGAACTTGCATAATCTACATTTCCACTACACATCATTGTTTGGCTCGTGTTCGAGGGCTGAAACTGGATTTGAACATCCCAGCAGCAAGCAGAGGAGGCTAAATGTTACAGAAAATGTGTGTATTCCAAAGCAGTAATAAAAACAAACATTGAAATTACTTCGCCAAAAAAACAATAATACGTGAACGATTTACAGTGGTGGCAGCCACACTACAACAATAGGGTTTCTCACCTTATACATTCTTACATTGACTTTTGTGTTACCAGTTGCAACCGTTTTAGTTGAAATAGCATTTTCTGCTATGAATATTTTCAAAACATCATTGCGTAACAAAATGGGAGCTCAATGATCGAGTGATGGCTTGATTGTTTACATTGAGAGATGTTTCTGTTTTTATTGTTAATTAGCTTATTATGCGACGTTTTTATGACATGAAATTTCACCAACAACAATTGTAACTTATTTGTATTAATAAAATATGAATGACATTAATATTCTCTACCATCTAAAAAGATTTTGTTGTCTACATTTTCTTGGAACATTTACTCTTTTAAATTTCGCTTCTTCCAACATAATTCCTGACTTCGCCACTACTTCAATCAACTCAAGTCCTAGCGGTTCTTATCTATGATATCAATATCCCCACTGTAAATGGTGACTTCAATATAAGATACACTCAGTATAACAAAAAGTGTGTATAGAGGATATATGTATGAAAAAATAGCAGTGGTTGTGTTGCCGAACGGATGATACTGAAATACCTAATCCCAAGTCAAGCTCCTTCAGTCCACAAAAACAAAAATTTATAATATAATAATGTTGGCATATAGACTTGAGAAACGAAATACCGCAGTCCAGGAAGGTGCAGTGAAAGAGAGGAAAGAAACGAACATAAATGACAAAGATTATCCAATAGATTATAACAATGATTATTCAACTATCATTAATACATTATTTTAGGTTAAAATGTGAAAACAGGTGAAAAGTAACATGGCAACAACCATACATTTGCTTCATGGATTAAAAAGAGAAAAGAAAAACACACATCTGTTTCTTTATAACAAATAAAGATGCCATGTTCCAACTTGGATTCTCTTTTAAAGTCGAGGATGAAAACTTCTACCACTAGACTAAAAGTGGGACAACTATTAAATAAGAAACGTGAAAAAAAAAAGGAATAATTTTGGTAAAGACGTGTTCTTTAATTCATATTTTATAGTCATTTTCAATGGTAAAGCCAGCCCCTATTAAACAAATTTTTTTTTCTCTTTATTTATATTGCATCGAAATTCAATTCCAAGGTATGTAACACATGAAAGAGCAATTTAATAACAGAATAAAACATGATTCCTTGGGACCGCATAAATAACAGAATAAAACATATTCAAATATGGGAAATGCTACGGGACCGGACTTTCCACCCACGTATGCCTCTACTCTGAAAAATCAATACTGCAGATGGATTCCGCCACTAACACAATAAAAGAACTTAAAATTACAATTAAACTTGATATTTTCTCTCTTTGTCACCCACTTCATCTTCCCTCTGCCTGATGGAAACCTGCAGCAGTGCTTCCCACATTTCCCTTATCCCTAAACCCCAAATCTGATTTGTGTAATCAGATATAAAAATATGAAGTTTGAATCTGTAGCCCAAAAAAAAAATCCCAAAGATCTAAATCTCCCTCATCGTTTCTCTCTCTCTCTCTCTCTCTCTCTCTCTCTCTCTCTCTCTCTCTCTCTCTCTCTCTCTCTCTCTCCCCAAATTTTAGTTTTTTATAGGTTGGTTTGGTATTGTTGTACTTTAAAAAAAAAGCTATTTCTGCTGTGTTCTGAGAATAAACAGTTGTGAAATAAAGCAGCAGAATGTTTAATAAACTTTTTTGTAAAACTGTTTTTGGAAAAAAAAAAAAAAAAAAAAGTAGTATGATAGTGTTTGGTAAACTTTTATGTAAAACAAACTGTGTGAAATGACTTAAAAAAAAAGGTATAATACTATATTATTATTATGATATTTTATTTAATATTATTATTTTTATGTGAGGATTTTGTGTGGCCGTGGGGCCCACACCCTATTTCCCTTATCCCTGTGTCTTATTTCCCTCTACACTCTCAAACTCTCTCGAAAACTCTCAGCTCTCTCTCTTTCTCTCTGCACTCTCTCTTCCACCGAGACAACCCCACACACAAACCTTCGATCTCAGACCATCTCACCTCAGCTCTCTCTACACTCTCTCTTCCTCCGGCTCGGAATCAACCACCTGAGCTTGAGCTGAGTGAATGTATCGGTGAAATGGAGAAATGGGTTTTGGGAAATTAGGGTTCTTGATGGGTTTGGAGCCGCCATAGCTCAATGGATGAAAACGACGTCAGAGGCTAGGTCTGTTTTTCTCTGATTTTCGTTCAGGACGTTCTCCGCCAGCTCCTACTCGATCCGGTCTCGGTAAACGGCGTCGTCGAGAACCTAGTCGGCGAGCTTCGCCCAGTCCTCGAAGTCGCGAACGCGGAGAATTTTGGAGACCCACTTGAGGTAGGCTGAAGGGAGGGTGCCCAGCATCTTGCCCTTGTATTTTCCGAAGTCAAAGACTCTGTCTCTGGCAGGCGGCGGTGTTGAGGCAGATAGAGAAGGTAGTTTGGGAGGTTTTGTGGGTTTGAAGGATCAAGAGAGGCGGAGGGGGTGCAGTGAGGTGTGGGAGAGTGGTGGGTTTAACGAAGGAGTGTGGAGGCGAAAGAGAGGGCTCAGGGTAGGATTGCCAGAAACTTTCATTAAAGGGTCATTGTTCACTCGTGTTTTAGAGGTTTGCGTAGAAGCTAAAAAGCCAGCTTTTCAAAGCTCCATTTTGATGCTTCTGTTTTTTGGCTTTTTTCACCCAAAACTGTGAAAAAAAAGTTGAAGCTGGAAGTTTACCAAACACAAGAATGACCTCCGGGTTTTTTTGATACCAGCTTTTTTTTATACCAACTTTTTTCAAAATCACCTCAACCCCAAACCATACATATGTCTACTCCATCAACTTCTGCTGGCATGAGATGACTAGTGTTGTTGATGTGGAATTCGAGAAGCAAACACATTTAGATTTAGCATTGATTGTTCCTTCCTTTTAGAATTTTTTTTTTTATGTTAATAATTTTAGGGAAGTATTATTAACACTTCAAAAATTTCATTATACACCCCTCACAAGTGTATTTTTCTTTCTTAATATCGAAAGTTTGGAGTGTAGAATAAGATTTTTGAAGTGCTAATAACAATTCCTTAATTTTATTGTTGTAACTTTTAATTGCTAAACCTTCTCCCATATTCTCATAAATCTTTGTACTATCTTTATCTTTATGAAAATACGTGAATTGGTTGGGGAGTAAGAGAAGGCGGAGGGAGGGAAAATCTTTTGAGTTAAATTTTTATGAGAGTTTTAACGAAAAGTCCACAGTACTGTTCACTTTAACGAAAAATCACATTTTTACACTAAAAAGTCAATCTTGGTACTATTCATTTTACCCTTTATTTTGTCCTTATCATTAAAACTCAAAGTTTTCAAGCCCTTTTCATTAGTTTTCCTAAATTTTTATTGTGTTAACGAAGGGATCCATATTCAATATTGAGTTCTTCAAAGAAGAGGCCTACGTGAGTGGAGAGTAATATTAGAAAGATTTAATTTATAGATAAAATTTTGTAAACTAAATAATATGAGAATTAAATATTAGATTATTATTTTTTGAAGAGCATGTTCATTTTTTATTGATAATACATCATTTAATGTATAAATTTTAACTGTAAATTTAATATCCTTAACATTACGCTTTCCTTCTAATATTCCATGCTTTTATTGATCTCCTTTACATGTTTTCACATCTCCTTCAAAAAGAGAACCGTCTCGGTGAAAGGGTTCAGATTTGAGATAGTGGAATAATGGAATAGGCTAAAATGCACACTGACACCGGTGTGATTTTGAGGTAGCCGCAGCCGCAGCAATAGCGAAAAGAGAATTATGCTTTATGTGTTTTCACATCTGGAAGAAATTTCAGTGTGAAAGGAATCTGCATAGGCACTTGTCTACCCAACAGCTTCTTTGTAAATCGGAAGTATATCCCGATCTCCCTATTTCACATGAAAAGTGAGTTAGGGTGAACGAAAATATTTCCGGTTAAGTATAAAAATTTCATGTATGTGCCATATCCAATAACATTATAGGGGAAAAGTGGGAGATTAATGGTTGTTTGGCTTCTTATCTGATGTCACGGCGGTAATGTTACTACTTTGAATCTGAAATCTTAGATGTATATGCTTTGGACTAGATTTGAACTTGCATAATCTATGTTTTGACTACACATCATCGTTACACTCGTGTTCCAAGGTTTTTACACATTTTATATATACTAAAAGCTGGTGGAAAAACATTGTTCATTAACAGTGCCCTGTCGATTATGCCCCTAATCTAATGCACAATTTTTTGGCTTCTTCAAGATGCTACATGAATTGGCGATTTTGCCCATGCCACACGCGTTTTGGGGTTTTTCGCACGTTCTCTCCCCATGTGAGCCGTTTTTGGTGGGGAAGGTGCTCGAAGGCTCTTCGGGCTGGTTTGGTATTGCTGTGCTTTGAAAAAAAACTGCTTCTGCTGTGCTGTGAGAATAAGTTGCTGTGAAATAAAGCAGCAGAATGTTTGGTAAACTTTTATGTAAAACAAATGTGAAAAAAAAACGATTTTTCAAAGCTGGGTTTTGCAGCTTCTTGTTTTTGGCTTTTTTCACCCAAAACTGTGAAAAAAAACTGAAGCTGAATGTTTACCAAACACAAAAACAGTTCCCAGTTTTTTTTTATACCAGCTTTTTTCAGAATTACCTCAGTACCAAACCAGGCATTCAATTTTCTTCCTCTCTGTTTCTGTGCTTTTCCCTTGGTTTTTTATAATTTTTTAGTGTTTGATGTGCCACAAACCGAACCAGGATCTTCGCCGGATCCATTCCCTAAGGATCCTAGGGATCACGCAATTGTGTCCGTTCATCGTATATCGTGCGGTCATAAATCATTTAAAATTTAAATTTTAAAATTCAAATATAAATAGTACCTAACGAAAACTAACCGCACGATATACGATAAATGGATATGATTGCATGATCCCTAAGATCCCTAGGGAATGGATCCGGTGAGGATACTAACCATGTGGCCTGATTTAACTCCCATTTTTTAAATAATTTGTTTGTCCCTCCATTAATTTTTTAATTATTATTTTTTCTCTCTTTGTCCCACAAATGTTGTTGCTTGGCCTCTGATTGTTTTAATTTTTGGTTATACTCAGCTTTTTGGGCCTCTGTTCTCCACGTGTTGATCATCGTGGTGGTTCTGTTCAGAGGCCGGTTGTTTTATTTTTTTGGTTTTGCTCTGATTTTTCAACCTTTGTCTTCCACGTGTTGATCATCGGAAACTACTCTATTCAGAGGCCTTAATGCTTTTTCTTTTGTTTTCATCGCATTCTCTCCTCACTTTTTTCCTTTTGTTTTTCCGCTTCTCTCTTTCGCGCTTTTCTCTTTCGTTTTTAGTTTGCTGTGTTCGTCTTCTCACCTTTGCTCCTGCACTTCGCACGCCGATTTCTTCACGTCTGAAGTCTTGCCGTTTTGTGGTTAGTTCTGGCTCTTCTGGGTTTTTTCGTGTATCAATTTTTACTGCATTTGTGGTTATTTTTGTGTTTAGAATTAGGTCTTTTTTTTTTTTTTTTTTTTTTTTTTTTAATTTGGGTTTAGGTGATTTTGAGGGTTTAGAGTTTATTGTTTCCTCTGGATTTTGTGGGGGTGAGCGTTATAAAATACTGAGTTCTGTTTTTGTGTTGGGATTCTATCGAAGGGGATGAAAACACAATCTCCCAAGAAGGAACCTACTAGGCTTAGATTGGATGATAAACGTGAAGGAATCATGCTAACCAAACCGTGAGCATCAAAGATTGATTTTTTTTTTTTTTTTTGTTCTTCAGTATAAAAAAAAAATTCAAATTTTCCGATTTCTTCGATTTTTTAATTTTTTTTTCTAATTTTATGTTCATGGGTTTTTTTTTTCTTCCAGGAACTCAACAATCCTAGAGGTTGAAAACCACCGAGAAGAAAAGTTCCAGATAGATCTGATGGTGAGCTTCATCAAATTCATTTTTTTCCGCCATATTTTTCCCTTTTTAAAGGATAAATTAGGATAAATTGCAAAGACATATGATAAACTGTAATTAATATTTTGTTTGTTTTCTTTGGTTTAGGTTTGAACTAAAAGAAACTAAGAAATGAATGATGCACATTCGCAATGATATAGAATGCTTACATTGCAACTTCAGCTATATAACTTTTGCCACCCCAATTGATCGACGGGTATATAACCTTCTGTTTACACCCTACCAAACAGTGTGTTCTCCTACTTTTCATCCAGCTTTTATCTAATATACATTTGTCATTTTCAATCTTTGTTATACATTTAAGGTAGTGAGACAAAACTAATCAAAGGCAAACGCACAAAAGTTGATGAGATGCTATAAAAGGTAACCATACTATATTCTTATTTTCTTTACAATATAATTCCTTTGTCATATAAATTTATAGGAAAACTAATGAAAAAGACTTGAAAACTTTGAGTTCCGTGACTTATTTATACTAATAATATAATGACATGTGTAAATTTTTCTCACCGAATATTGTGTTATTGAATTGAAACTTTATATTGACGGTATATATGTATCATGTAAGTTATTCTCTTGTATATATGTGTACACACTTAAGCATGTGTGTGTGCGGCTTTACTGAATATGCATGCATACAGAAAGGGAAAATGAAATGAATAGAACAAAGGTTGTTTGAGTATGAACTTGAGGTCTAATTAACCCATTAATAATTAGCGGACACTATCTCTATGTAGTTGGATGGTGACTAAACATTTAATTAGGTATCTCTGTCTCTAAAGCAAAGAGAGAATCTGGTGCCGTGCTCCGAAGTTACAGTGGCCATTGAGAACGAATCTGGTGCCAATTGCTTTCTCTATCGTCTCGTTATTTTTCTGCACAAGTCAATCGTTTGATTTGCCATTCGTCGGATTTTAATTAATTAGCTCATGGAATTCCAATGTGGCACTACTTGTCTCATATTGCATGCTCTTCTTATCAACTTAAATTATTACGGCATTTTCTTCACTTTAATGAATCAGGTTCCCATCATATATTAGAGTACTAGTGATGTAGAACTGCGGTAGTATTAGGGTGAACAAGGGTGTGACGGGACCGAGAAGAAGTAAAAGATCGAGGAGACGAATTAGGGGTCGAGGAGACGAAAGGAAAGGGGAGGAAATCAGGGAGTTCTAGTAAGGAGATTTTCATTCATCAAAAGTTAAAGTAAAAGATTACAATCTGCTCTATTTATAGAGACAAACTTTGAAAATTAGGAAAGCAATTTAACTAATAAGAAATTCTTTAACAACGGAGAATTCTTAACTAAAATAGGAAAACTAATAAAAGGAAAGCTAATCCAAGTAGAATTAGGAGATGCATTCTGCATCATTCTCCCCTACTGAAAAGAACTCGACACAGGCGAGTAAGCCAACATTAAGGACAACGACGACGTTTGTAAGTATGGATGATAGGAGGACGGGATGCTGCCAAATCAAGCTCCTGAAGAGCATCCTGATAATGGTGCAAAAGACTGGAATCCAACTCGCGAAATTCAGCTTCTGTAATCCAAGTATCCTCAGTAGCAGGCTTTCCCACCCAACGAACCAGATAACGGGTCGATCCTCCAGTAGACGAAGTCACAACTTCATGATCCAAAACGTCAGCAATCTGCTCTGTAGGGGCAGAAATAGTGGACGGAAGTCGTGGTGCCATAGGAGGAATGGAACTCTGAGCAACATCCATCGACAGAGGTGGAGAAAAGGTTCCCCGATAAGGAGATAAATCAGAGACATTAAAAATGGGACTGATCTGCATCGTGGCAGGTAACTCAATCAAATAAGCATTGGACCCAAGCTTCCTAAGGACACGATAAGGACCCATCGAACGAGCATGAAGCTTTTTAAAAGATTGCTTAGGAAAACGCTTAGGACAGATCCGCACCATAACAAAATCCCCGTGCTGAAACTCCTGGTGACGACGACGAGCATTGGCGGCCAGTTGATAACTGTCGGTGTGCATGGCTATTTGCCGACGGACGTCATCATGCAGTTGACTAATATGTTCAGCAAACGACGTAGCAGAGTCGGAGGCGCGGGCAGCCATAGGAAGAGCAACTAAATCCACAGGTGATCGGGGAGAAAACCCGTGAACAACCTCAAAAGGACTTTTACCGGTGCTTCGATTAACTGAGTTGTTATAAGCAAACTCAGCCACAGGCAACAAGAGATCCCAATTACTAGGCTTATCCCCAACTAAACAGCGAAGTAAATTTCCAAGACTGCGATTAACCACCTCCGTTTGTCCATCCGTTTGGGGATGGAAAGCGGAGGAAAACTTCAAAGTAGTCCCGAAAAGCTTCCACAAGGTTTTCCAAAAATAACTAACAAATTTGACATCACGATCAGAAACAATAGTGACAGGGAGGCCATGCAAACGAACTACTTCCTTAAAAAATATTTTGGCCACATGAGAAGCATCGGTATTTTTGGCACAAGGTAGAAAATGCGCCATTTTAGAAAAGCGATCAACTACGACAAAGATAGAGTCATGGCCGCGACTAGTCTTAGGTAAACCAAGCACAAAATCCATACTAATATCCTTCCAAGGAGCATGAGGGATTGGTAGAGGAGTATACAGACCTGTGTTACGTTTGCGAGCTTTAGCTAGCTGGCATGTGCGGCATTGGGAGAGGAGCCGAGCAACATCACGTTTTAACGACGGCCAATAGAAACGATCTTCCATCAAGGCAATGGTTTTATCTTTACCAAAATGGCCAGCCAAACCACCACCATGTAGTTCCCAAATAAGGAATTCTCGAAGAGAAGTACGAGGAATGCATAATTGGGTTTTCCGAAACAAGAACCCATCCCTTGTAATAAAGTCCACATACTCACGACGATTACCGTTGGAAACTTCATGGAAAATAATTCCAAAATCTGGACACGACGAATACTCGGTCTTAATACGATCAAACCCAGTGACCTCAACTGTCATTGTGTGCAAAATAGTAGCCACGCGACTAAGGGCATCAGCTGCCTTATTGTCAATGCCGGGACGGTGTCGTAAAACAAACGTAAAGATCTGTAGATATTCGGACCACTTGACATGTCGACTGCTGATGGTGCGTTGAGAGTGGAGATATTTCAAAGCTTGATGATCGGAATATAGCACAAATTCGTTTGGCAATAGGTAATATTGCCAATACCGAAGGGCCTGTACCACAGCATAAAACTCCTTGTCATAAGTAGAATAACGTTGCTTTGCTGCATTAAGTTTCTCACTAAAGTAGGCTACTGGATGTCCTTCTTGGCTAAGCACGCCACCAATTCCGACTCCGGAAGCGTCGCATGCCACTTCAAAGACTTTAGTCAAATCAGGATGTCGAAGAACAGGTGCTTGACTCATCTTTTGCTTCAAAATTGTAAAGGCCGTGGCAGCTGCAGGGGTCCAAAGAAACGCTCCTTGTTTCATGCAATTAGTTATTGGTGCCATAATAGTACTGAACCCGGGAATAAATCGGCGATAAAAAGAGGCGAGACCATGAAAGCTGCGTGCCTCTGTTAATGTCGTAGGTGTTGGACAACGAGTAATAGCCTCCACTTTAGTGGGATCGGTGCTAACCCCAGCTGCAGAAATATTGAACCCCAAAAATAGAACTTGCGGTTGAAGAAACGAACATTTGGGTAAGTTAGCATACAGTTTTTCCGCTCGTAATGTAAAGAATAGCGAGTGAAGATGTGTGAGATGTTCTTCTCGAGAGTGGCTGTATACAAGGATGTCATCAAAATAAACCACCAGAAATTTGCCAATATAGGGCCGTAACACATGAGTCATCACCCTCATAAACGTGCTAGGTGCATTGGACATGCCAAAGGGCATAACAAGCCACTCATATAAACCATCAGGGGTTTTAAACGCGGTTTTCCACTCATCTCCTTCACGAATTCGGATTTGATGGTAACCACTGCGAAGATCGATCTTAGAAAACCATTGGGAACCAGCCAAATCATCCAACATATCCTCAAGTCGCGGTATTGGGAAACGATACTTAACTGTAATTTTATTTATGGCGCGACTATCCACACACATTCGCCAGGAGCCATCTTTTTTTGGTGTAAGGAGAACTGGAACAGCACAAGGACTTAAACTATGACGAATAAAACCCTTAGCCAACAACCCCTGGATTTTTCGATTTAATTCCGCTCGCTCAGGTGGGTTCATACGATAATGGGGAAGGTTAGGAAGTTGTGAACCAGGAACAAGGTCGATGGCATGCTGAATCTCTCGTGCTGGAGGTAGTTCATCTGGTAAGTCCTCAGGTATAACATCAGAGAATTCCGTGAGTAGCTGCCGTATGGGTTCGGCAACTGGAGTGGGGGTACATTTAGAGACCGGTTTAAGCAAGAGAGCAAAGACCACACCCGTGTCTTGTAGTTCATGTGTAAAATCTACAGGTGATAAGATACTTAAACGATGCTCCGAAGCCTTCCCGTTTAAGGGCAGTGTCGGTTGAACCTCCTTAATTGGTTTGATGGCTGGGTTGGAAGGCTTGAGTGTTATGTTTTTCCCTTCATGTTGGAAAGTATAGGTGTTCTCTCGGCCGCAACTTTTGACGTTACGATCATAAAGCCAAGGCCGGCCTAGGAGCACATGTGCAACACTCATAGGTAGGATATCACAATAAAGTTTCTCGTGACAGGGACCCAATTGAAGAGGAACAAGACATCTTTCAGTAACAGGTAACCTAGTTTTATCTACCCAGCCGACTTGAAAAGGATGGGGATGTGGTTCGGCCTGAAGGTGAAGACGATCGACGGCAGCTTTAGAAATAACATTCAGCGTACTTCCCCCATCAATAACTAGCTGGCATCGAGTGGTACCGCAAGGGACATAAGTCTGGAAGATACTTGTGCGTTTCCATGAATCAGGAGGTGGAGGTGTAGATGCTGAATAAATACAACGCATAACACTCAGTTGTTGCAATGCTTCTTCCTCACAACAATTATCAAGGTCGGGATCATAAATAGGTTCAAGGGGCTCCACATATTCGTCCACACGAGGGTCCTCAGTGTTGGAGCCAATATTTAAAGTTCTGTGGGGGCAACGGGAGGCGATGTGGCCCTTAGCATGGCAACGATAGCATTCAAGGTGAGTAGCCGTGGATAGGGCTGGTCCCTTCTCTGTGGCAGGTACCGTGGGAGCAGGTGGACCAGTGATGCCATATTTGGAGCTTGGATTGCTGCGGTTTGGAGCAGAAGTGGAAGGATACCCGGGAGTCCCGGTGTACCTACGTTGTGGCCGCAAAAAGGTTTCAGCTTCCAATGCATGGCAATATGCATCTTCCAAAGTATACGGACGGAACCGACGGACTTCACGCTTGATATCGTCACGAAGACCATGAATAAAACGAGACATGGTGATGTCGGGTTCTTCACGAAGCCCCGCACGTATTTTGTGTTCAATAAAACGAGCGTGGAATTCTGTAACGGTATAACTTCCTTGTGAAAGGGTCCATAAGTGATCATACAATTGATGGCGATAAAATGTAGGAAGATATTGTTCGCGAAGCTTCAATTTCATCTCGTCCCAAAGAGTCACAGGCTGTTGTCCCAGTTGGTATAGTTGCTCCTCCACGGAATTCCAATATTGTCTAGCGGCTCCCTGTAATGTCATCTTTCCAATGCGTAGTTTATAAGCATCCGTCAAATCATACCAAGCAAAATAATCTTCCAGGGCTTGGATCCAATCAAGAAACATCGTAGGATCCCCACGACCATCAAAAGTAGGAGCGATAGGTTTGATGTGGCGGATGATCTCGTTGTCAAACTGGCGAGGGGGAGGAGGGTACTGATCATGTGGAGCGGGTGGGAGGTTTAGAGCCTGAGGAGTCACTAGAGGAGGACCTATTGTGTGTTGAGTATAATGGAGTGGCGGCAAAGACCCAGTGGAGCTAAGCGGCCTTCCGTAGGACACTGCCTTTAATTTAGGATCCACCGGTGGAGTGGGCAAAAGGCCACTTGTTGGTGGTGGCGTAGACGAGCTTGGGATCACTGTGGAGGAAGACGAAGTTGCAGCGTTTTCAACCCGAAAGTGGTTGATAAGTAACTGAACAGAGTTTTGAAGTTTAGTGATGGCAAGGTCCGTCGTTGAACGATGGGCGTGAGCCTGTACCAACTCTTCTTTGAGGTCAGTGCTGAGTTTAGCGAGTTGGGTTTCTATGCCCGCGATATCGTCCGTGACTTTGTTTTGGAACGTATGACATTGTTCTGCAAGGTTGGCCACGGTTTGGGGTGCCATGGCAGGGATCAAACGCCAACGAAAGGAATTGTAGGCTCTGATTACCAAATTGATGTAGAACTGCGGTAGTATTAGGGTGAACAAGGGTGTGACGGGACCGAGAAGAAGTAAAAGATCGAGGAGACGAATTAGGGGTCGAGGAGACGAAAGGAAAGGGGAGGAAATCAGGGAGTTCTAGTAAGGAGATTTTCATTCATCAAAAGTTAAAGTAAAAGATTACAATCTGCTCTATTTATAGAGACAAACTTTGAAAATTAGGAAAGCAATTTAACTAATAAGAAATTCTTTAACAACGGAGAATTCTTAACTAAAATAGGAAAACTAATAAAAGGAAAGCTAATCCAAGTAGAATTAGGAGATGCATTCTGCATCAACTAGCTTCTAGGTAGCTACCACTTTTTCATACCCAATAAGCAGCGTCGCCATCGGTTGATAAAAGGTAAGAACAAAGGTAACAATATTGTCCTCCAGCCCAATAAAACACCTCCCGCAGTCCATTAAACCAAAGGGCGTGGATCCAATTTGAGAATTGTCGGCGTCGCATGTAAGCTCTCATAAAGGTTTCTGCAAGCTTTAATACTTTAAGAAAATAGAAGATAAATGGGCAAATACCATCCGATACCTCCAAACGTCACTTAAATCAAGAATTTCAGGCCAGAGTGACAATAATCTTTACAGCAAAAGTAGGGAAGAGCAGATATTACAATCTTTAAATTAAACCAATCAGGCAAAAGCATAAAACGATTAAGTCTATAGGAAGACGTTCCAACTCCAACGAAGCATATTTTCCCTTTCATCAAGCAGCCATTAAACGATTGCAGGTGGTCAGCGATGATCGAGCAGCTAAGACTAGGAGTAATGTAAGAACAGAAATACTCAATTGATCTACAAATTGGATCACCGAAAATGGTCTTGTAGATATGAAGTCAATGAGTCGATGCAATTTAGATCACTCGTTTTCAAATTTGTCATTACCCAAATAGGACAAATGATCCCTAAAAAGTAAAAAAAAAGAGACAAAAGATAATTATGAGGTTTGAGTGTTTTCCTATCTTCTTCCAGGAAATTTTTGTGTGAAAGAAAATTTGACTTGGTGGAAAGGTGAAAATCTAAAGATTGGCCACCTCTCAGTGAAAATCTAAAAGTCACCAAATCGAATCAAGTACTAGACGCAAAACGCGGCGCCGGTGTACTTGCATTTGCATCTTCAAGGAAATTTGGGTGTGGAAGGAATGTGCATACTTTTGGCACCGGTGTACTTGCATTTGCATCTTCATGGAAAACGAAAGAATCGTGTTCGGCATTTTGTCAAGCTATCGGCTGGTACACAAGCAATATGATGCAATAATGGAGCTTTAAGTAAAATGGAGGTGCCTGTCATCTTTTTCAGGAAGCATCGGTGAACAAAAACTCTGAAATATGATCGCCACATTACTAACATTTTTTGTGATAGGGACTGTCAATGGAGGTGCCTATCGTCCTTCGGTAAGGAAACAATGGAGGTGCCTATCATCTTTTCCATTTGCTGGAACCCAAGAGTTAATGAATGGTTCACTTGAGCAAGAGACCAGAGTATTTTACCAACCAAGTAATCTTCGTCACAAATTTATATAGTAAACATTTCACATTGAAAATTTTCGAGACGGTCATCAATCCATTGCTTGGAACAATTAAACAGGGAACTTTAAAATCGTAAAAGCTTTTATCTTTTCAGTGATCTGGGGAGGATATCATAGAAGGATTAGAAGCTTTTTCACATTAAAATAAACTGTTAAATATTTCCCAAGGCTCTTAAAACATTTGAAGGAGATTCCACAAGCTTAAATGTACCAGACCACTTAGTGGGATAAGGCTTAGTTTTTGTTGTCGTCGTCCTAATAAAACAACTAATTTGTTATAACAAACATAATGCAAAAATTGCATTTAATTTTTACTCGAGAGAAAATTTGATAGAGGACGGCTTGACTGATTCACATAATACCTTGGAGTGGAGAAATTAAGAATCAGCAACAATAGAAACTCGTGGAATGATAATCATATGGGAAATACACAAAATCTCTATGTGAAAATCAATTGCCCATAAAAAACTTGAGAGGGCAATATGTGGCTCCGTCACTAACCCATACCATTGTATCAACTCCATTCCTAGTACAACACTTTAAAACCTTTGGTGAGAAATAAATAACAAGACCCTATTCCTTATTTGCAACCAGAACACACATGCATCCTCATTAAGCATCAGAACACGAGAGCACTAACAAGACATGTTCAGAAAAATCATAACATTTTAACTAAAATGGACTAGAAACTCAACTATAAAGAACTGTAATGTACCTTCGGGAGAAAGGAAGCCTCAAGAAAAGATTGGACATTGTGTTGAAAACATCAGGCGTAATGAATCGATAAAGTACCAGTTGCAAAATTGCAAACCACAGGCTCTTTGTAATAGTCTCTGCAGAATGTCGAGCCACAGCATGGCCAACCTAGTTTTTATGCACAAGGAAAAAAGATCAACCTTTTCGTCTTATCTTCACACAATTCTACAACTATTAACCAAACGAATCAAATTACACTTGAACGCAAAAACTGCTTTACGACATTAAAGAACTAAACAATACCAAACAATGAAATCTTCCTACCTCATGACCAATGATCGTTGCTATCTCTGCATCACTTCTAAAATGCTTGAGCAATCCCGTGAAGACGACAATCTTCCCACCCGGCAAGCAAAATGCATTCATAACAGGCCGATCCACTACCAAAACCTCCCAATTCAATTGATCCAAATGTGAAGTGGCAGCTTTCAAACCTCTCTCCCTACTCGTCTTCCTACTCTTCTCAATCCACTGATCATCAAGAATCTCATCCTCACGGGACCACTTCCCCTGGTCCGGAGCGTCATGCAGTGCCATCAAAATATCCTTCCCACCACCTTCATGCGCTGGCTCCACTTTACCGGACGCATAGTCCACATCAGTCCAGGTCACCTCATGGCTCAACCCTCTCTGCAAAGCCTCAATTCTATCCTTGGCAATCAACCGAACCCGCACGCTATCCGGGTGTATGGCGGGCAAAATGTCCCCTTTGAAACTCTCTTTCATTTGCTGGAATTGGGTCTCCCACAACCTCTTCTCCAAGGCTTTCGACAAAATTATAAAATGGGTTTGCTTCGTGTACAGAATCGTCTCCAAATTCCCAAAATACACAATGATAAAAAACAGAGAGCCTACAAGACCCACAATCAAAACGTTCCCGGGATTCTCAAACCACTTCCGGGGGGCTCGAAGTGGTGAACCCGGTGCCAGTCGACATAGTAATATCTCTTGGTGCAATCAAGAAAGGGACTTTTGTACTGTGTTGTTCTTGTCATTCTACCAAGTTGTGGAATTGATTTGTGTAAAATTGAAGAACTGGAAGAAAACCCAGAATACTTAGCTAAGCTGGAGACCGGAGCGGAAGGCCCAGTTAAAAAACGCGAGAGATGGGCTCTCTGCCCGCGGATTTGGGGGCCTCGCCGTGAAGCCGCGGAAGGCGTCGAGTGCGAGCTTTTCTCTTTTGTAGGATCCCATCTCGAATTGGTGTATCAAACAATCGAGAAAGATGAATGGTCTTATTACAAATATTTGAAATTTTGGAGAAAAATGGGTTTTGGATCGTCGGGTTTTGTGGGTTTAAGCTTTGGGATGAGCGAGACTAGGAACTTGGAGAAGAAGATAGGACTTCTGGGTGGGTTTGTTGCATTGGGCTATTCCGTACTGGATTAGCTTCAGGAGCTGGATCGGCTTAGACTATAAAATTCCAATTACCCCCAATGAACTACAAATAAACAACAAAATTTTTCGAGGATCTGCAGAATGAACAGCCAACCATCTGAAGAATATAATCAAATTTTAGAAGGCTAATATTTTCACACAGCTCCATTAATCACAATCAAAATTTAAATTTGTTCGAATTCTAATTAGCAAGACAATTGCAAGATTCATATACATACTGTAAGTCTGTAACCACAAAAGCAAACCTTGAATTTGGCTTGCTTGAGTACAGGAGAATCAACAGTAGCTCTCAGATGAACAGCCACTGCATAAAATTGAAAACCCAGAAAAGTAAAAACACCATCGATCGAAGAACAGGAGACCCACAAACTAAAACTGATCAAAACAGTGTAAAAGGATTTAAAACCCCAATTAATCATTGAGAATTAATGGTTTTGTAAGAAATCCTAAAGTCTCACCTTTTTAACAGCACTCAGAGACGCTGCGTTCCGCTTCAAAGGTACGATCTTCTTCATCAGCTCCATCTCTGATTCACAGGATTGTCCTAATTTTTAGGGTAGTCCAGTCCAGTGAAGTCTGAAGCCAAACAAACACAACCAAGGGCCTAGAAAATTTTCAGCTGGATTAAATATTATTATGAGATAGATATGCTGAAATATCATGCCCCTTGTTCCATTTTCGTTCGGCAACTTATTCATTCGGTGGAATTGTGAGTGACCATGTGAGATGCAGACATTGGTTGCAGTGGGGACTTTGAGTATTTGGGGAGAAGTCGAGGGGAGTCAGGCAAAGCTTTGTTAACATATGTCCTCTACCAATAACCGGAGAAATTGGCTAGACAGGTGTGGTGTAACATAGGAAATCTAGATTGGCTAAATGGTGAAGAAATCCAATAAGCGAGAGAGGCTGTGTTGCAGCTCTTGTTTGTTGTATTGAATACCATGGTTTCACTCAGCGAGAAGGGCTTCATTTCTCTTTGATTTCCTTCACAGGAAAAGGTGCTTAAAACTTTAGAACTACCTAAGCTACTGATGAATGCAGAGTGTGCTGATCATGCATACGACAAGCAATTGAAAAGCCCATCATTATTTATACACCACTTATGCTTCAAAATCAACCTAATCAAGACTAATATAGTCATTTGGACATTAATACAAATTCAGAGGACTCATTCACTGTAATTTGCAGACAAAGAAAGGTTAAGATAAGGAAATGTTAAGTCAGTGGTGAATTTGCTTGATTGTAGTTACGGATAGGATGCTATTCTCAACTAGCATCTTCTAGGTCCAGAAGAGCTAGATAACCATAATTCACCTCCAATTGTCCTCTTTTTAAAAAAATAACAAAAATAACAAAAACAAAAACGAAAGTGATTAGAGGAAAAATCCAAATGTGAAGGGATAATTAAAAACAATTATTCAAGATCAGTGGTAAATGATTCAACCATTTACAAGATTCGAACTTAAGATCACGATCTATTAAATCTTGTATTAACTATTAAGCGGTGTTCTAACATAATTCTTAGAAATTTCAAAGAGACATATAGAGGTGGATTATTATTATTATTTTATTTAATTTGGCGGCACAAGAGAATTTTATTGACCATATTTAGGCTCCACCGCTAAAACTATTGCGCATTAGGTTTAAAGTTGTAGCATAAAGTAATTACCCTGTGAACTCCGTCCTTCCACGCCAAGCCTCCAAACTGAGTCTGATATGTTGCTGCTGGTTAGATGCTTGTCCCCTGCATGCTACAGAATCACAAGAGCGAGCTTACAAAACTGCAGTTTTTACTGAATAGTTATTGCAAATTGAAAATACAGGTTGGTGCCAGCAAGCAATTACCAATGTAATTTTTGTCGCAACCGCTAGGACTAATAGGAATGAAATTTCCTGGTGATCAACAAGTATGGCCATGGCATGCCAGCACGTGAAGAAACTGCTTCTCGGTTAAACGAGATGCTCATATTTGACTTAGTGGAATGGGCCATAATGCACAAGTGTTATTTGGAAAGCCCACGAGCATTCACTATTTGACCATAATTATCTCGTCTTCTCTTAATAATTTCGGATATGACACATTTAAGATGACTTTTTCAAACGCATTTTTTATGCCTAATTTTTAATACCACCATATCCTATCATGGTAAATCCATATAACTATATAATAGCAACAAAGCCTCTGGAATATCAAATGCATTACTTTACATAGAAAATTTGTTTATTCAAAAGCATTAATAAAACACATATAGAATCAATTCATGCCAAAAAGAAATATCAGTGTAAAAGAAAATTGTGCACTTTGGTTTTGACCTAAAAAAATGTGAAGAAAGTGTCAAAGTACGATGTTGAATCTACACTTGCCTACCCAACAACTTCTTTGTAAACTGGAAATATATCCCGATCTCCCTATTTACATTAAGAGTGAGTTAGGGTGAATAGAAATATTGCCGGTTAAGTGTAAGTATCTCACATATGTATCATATCTAATAACATCATCGGCGTAAAACAAGAGATTAATAGTTGTTTGGCTTCTAATTTGATGTTGTTGTAGTAACGGTACTACTCTGAAATCTTTGATGTATATGATTTTAGCCACGAAACTACTAGAACTTCACAAATTGCTTGTGAAATAAAAAAATATTGACTAGATTTGAACTTGCATAATCTACCTTTCCACTACACGTATTTGTTTCGCTAGTGTTCTAAGGTTGGAACAAAACTTGAACATCGCAGCAAGAAGCAGAAGAGGCTAATGAGTTGTATTTTAAAAAGGTCAAATCGGATTAATGGTTTCCGTAGTGATATGGTATTCGAAAAATAGTCCTTATAGTAAAAGAAATAGGATTCAAATTAACTCTCGTGATGAAGACTGTTAGCAAATTTGAACAAAAAGTTAAATTTTCCGTCAAACATCAATTAGATGGAAGGATAAAAAAATAAAAATTGGGTCCACGTACTGAAGTCATGTGTTAGCGTGCATCGGAACATTTGTTTATTATCAATATGATATAAACCCAACCAGATTCATATCCTCTTTGTAAGGATCCTAGGGATCCATTAATCGTGTCAATTCATTCTACATCGGACGATCACTTTTCTTCAGGTACGTTTAATTTTAAATTAAAAAAATTAAAATGATTTCTGACCGCATGATGTACGGTGAATAGACACGATTTATAGATCCTTGAGATCCTCACAAAGAGGATCCGGAGAGGATCCAAATTCGATATAAACAGGCAACCAAAATAATGGCGGTGGTTGTGTTTAGAGAAGACTAGCCTTCATGCACGTGCTCACGCGAGTGCAGAATACATTTTTTGAATTACGACGTGCTACGTAAGACTTACACGTTTTAAATGTAGTATTATCTGCGTGCGAAAGGCCTTTTTTTATAACTGGTGAGCATATACATAAGGCATTTTTTAAATCACGGTGTGCTATAAGCGGTTTAAACGTTTTAAATGTATTATTATACGTATGTGAAAGACTTTTTTTATAACTAGCACTACACGAGTGTTAAGATATTTTGAACGTGTTTAAAAATAGAGAAAATAATATTTAATAAACAACTGATTGAATCACATTATTGCTACCTATTGTGAGGTACTAATTTTATAAATAAATAAATAACACTATACAAAAGTAATTAATTATTAAAAAACACTGTTTATATTATCTCGTAGTACCGACATTCCTAACGGATGTTTCCAACTCCAACAAAGCATACGAGTCTACAACTGTTGCCTTTTATCAAGCAACCCGCACAAAGTATAAATCGGCATTGACTTACTGCCTCGCCAATAGAGGATGAAAACCGCCATCAATCGCAACCTGCAAATCAAAGTGAAATATTTCTTTTGGATCAACAAAACGAAATAAAAGTTGGTTTGTTAGGAATGAACACAGAGACCACAGAAGATGACAGAGATAACAACACTGACTAGAAGGCTTTTCGACCAAACAACTTTACTTGACATTGTTAATGTGAACCAAAGTGGCAACCAATCTGCAGGGTTGCATCACCTCCATTCCGGGCCATCAACAATTCCCACTGAAGGCATTTTACTATGGTCATTTTCAGATGCATCATGTTTTGAATGCCTTTCAGGATATTGTATGGCAAGCCCCCAAGATTTTAAGTGCTAAAGGCACGCCATGAGCATGTTGTATGGCAAGCCTCGATAAACAATCATAATCTCTTGTGGGTTGGTTTGTTCGGAAGGCATGCTGCTTGAAGAGTTCAAGAGCTTCTGACTCGCTTAAGTTCTTGGGCTTAGATACAATTACAGCATCAACTCCATTTAGTAATTGCATATCTCTAGTTGTTATAATTGTTGTGCAAGAATAGACCAAACCAATTGGAAACCAACTCAAGCTAACTCGTAGGAAATATACCAAATAAAATGCAAGAATAAAATTGAAAAGACAACAAGATTTAACAAGGTTCCTCAGTGTAACTGGAGTACGTCCTCGAAGCTGTTGGAGCTCACCAATAATCCACTATCAACCAAACGGAAATGGAAGTGTTTACAAAGTGTTTGGCAATCTCACAATCCTAAACCCCAATACACCCAATAACTCTCACACACCAAAGGAACAAATTGAGAAGGAAATACAGTGATTAATTTCCGCTTTATACAAAGCACAAAGCTAATCACATGCCCCAATTGTGGGCTTTCACATGGGCCATTAAACACCCAATTAATTTTGGGCTACTGGGCTTATCAGACGCAAAGGCCCAATGTAATTCGGACTCAAATACCTGATTTCCACCACCAAATGAATGCTGCTTTCCGAGCAAGGCTTCAATTTGGGATAATTTTTCAACTTCATCGAGAACCTAGAAAGAAGCAGTTCCTGCATGGGTGCACCGGTGCTAAAACCTTTTCTCAAGATATCTTCCAAACTGTTGGAGTCGTCGCTCCCAAAAAGGTCCGCTCTCGGCCATTCCAAACGCTGCCTAGCAGAGGAGTGGTTATCTGAAGCGATGTACAGCACCATTATCCGAGAAGCCTTCCTTGACATTTTTGAGAAAGCAGCAAGCTTCAAATTGACAAGCGATTTCATCACAAAAGAATCAAAGCCTCAAATTGGCGTCATCCCTGTGAAGTTTTAGAATTATCAAACCTGAGTTTTATAACAAGCCCAAAAGAGTCAAAGGAATGCATGTTCACTTGCTTGCAAATTGCAATTAACATACTTTAACCGCACAAATGTCATAATCTGAATTGTTCATGTTCTTGAGCATATAAATGGCCAAATTGGTGAACGTTTAGCCATTTAAATTTAAGGATGTTAGCCGAGACCAAAATCGTGGATTTGTTTGATACATATAGGTAGGTAATTAACAATCTCCAGCTAATCTTGATCAAGAAAATGAACACTTTCAAGTTATAATATTTCTACGGTAAAAATACTTTAACAGCAAGTGCATGTGAAAAAAATTAAACTTACTTATAATTTTGCGAATCCCAACCGAATAAATGATGGCTCTAACAAGAGCGGACATCCAGCCCTGCACCTCCTTCACGCCAGCATTATAACGACGTTCACGGCTTCTGCAAAACTTCCTGTTTTCGAATATCGGAGTCGATCCGGATGGATCGACTCTGTATAAAACAGGAACCACTATCTGCTTGTGTGCATCCACGCATTCCATTATCTGGACAAGTTCTTTCAAGCACCACGTCGAAGAAGCATAGTTTTCGGAAAAAAAACTAGGATCGAAAGCCTGAGTTGCAAATAGCTGCCAGGAGCTCCGAAAGGTCGTTGCCTATTGAAGCTCTTCGGCGTCAATGAAGGTGTTGACTGCTTTCTGATCCAGAGCTTTGTTGAGATGGCCGACGAAGAAGCAGCAGCCTTGAGTCCTCTTAAATTCAGGAACACATCGTATTTCCAATGACTGTCGGATGAAGACGAAGAAGCAGCAGCAGCCATTAACATGCACGGGATAGATCGCAGAAAGTACTATGCAAACGATGATTGACTAGCCTCATGTACTGCAAGGACTGAAATGCTCGGACGGAATAAAAAGCATTAATAATTAATATCATTGAAATTAAATCATGCCAAAAAGGGGAAAAAAAAAAAAAAAACTCCAGTGCATGATTCACAGTGGAGGTAGCCAAACTACAACAACAGAGCTTCTCACCCTTTGCACTCCATCCTTCCACACACCAACCCTCTGAATTCCGGAACCGCCTGCTGGGATTTCATGGTAAGGTGATCTTATAAGATAGCTTCTGGTTTGCTCTGGTGAAGTTAAACGTCTGAGGCTCGACTTTCACTAAGCACCTTTGAACTGCGAAACTATGGAGAGGTAATTCGAAACCGCGGAGCCAACATTAGTGACAGTTGTATGAAGAGTCAAAATAGAGACATTTGTTCTGCATTAGCAGTTGTGTTTGCCAAAATCATACCAATGGCTCCTGCATCTTTCACCTCATGTCCCTCCTGCATTCTAGGCCTAATACCACTGTCACAAATCACAATCTTCCCAGCAACAACGCTGCAATCCGAAGTTCCTTCCAAACACAAGGAGCTTTTAAAATCAGTGTTAGTGGAAAGAAATCTCGGATTTTCTGCTTGGGTACCAATTAGTGTACCAATTAGCCTAAAAGGGGCTAGCTTGTTACTGGTCTCTTTTGTAATAATTTAAGATATAGAAAGGTTAAGATAAAAGGAAAGCAAAGTACCTTTCATCCAAATTGGAGGAGCACCGGTGGCATTAGCAAGTTAGCAACGGGAATTGACATAGATAGCAATAGCTTCACAGTTTCTGCACAGGCACAAATCTAAAGTATAAGAAAGAAAAGCAGCACATAAGCAATTGAAACCCGCCAAACCCAAACGAAAAGACAGGTATCAAATGTATTCCTCATGTAGAGATATGTACCTCTCCCTTGCGATATAATCACAATAAGCAATTGAAGGCCGCCGCATGTGGCGTAGTGACCGACTGATTGCTTCAAAACAGAGCTTCGTATCCATGTGTTTATCAGCAGAGTGTACCCAAAACCCCTGAAAATTCTTTCTTTTTTTCAGGTAATATAATCTCCCAATTCTGAAATTTAATTCCGAATCAAAATTTGGGTTTGAATTTTGATTACCTGGAAATTGGGGTTGTACACGCGTCAAATTTTCACAACGGCTCTGTTTTGGGTTTTACCCAAAACCCAATGCTGCTTGGAAGATTCTTAAGTTCCTTGCAATCTTCTAGGTCCAAATGATTCAACCCCGTGAGATTATTAATTGACGAGGGCAATTCTTTAATTTTTGACCCGGAAAAACTAAGACATGATAGTTCCTCCATAACTTCTGGAATCTCTGGAAACATCTCAAGACTCGAGCAGCCAGAAAGATAAAGTCTTTGGAGAGATTTCATATGAATACTGCTTGAAAGACTCTTAAGTTCCTTGCAATCTTCTAAGATCAACTCGGTCAATCCCGTGAGATTATTAATTGACGAGGGTAGTTCTTTAATTTTTGACCTGGAAAAACTAAGTCATGGTAGTTCCTCCATAACTTCTGGAATCTCTGGAAACATCTCAAGACTCGAGCAGCCAAAAAGATTAAGGGTTTTGAGAGATTTCATAGGAATACTGCTTGGAAGACTCTTAAGTTCCTTGCAATCTTCTAAGATCAACTCGGTCAATCCCGTGAGATTATTAATTGACGAGGGCAGTTCTTTAATTTTTGACCCGGAAAAACTAAGCCATGATAGTTCCTCCATAACTTCTGGAATCTCTGAAAACATCTCAAGACTCGAGCAGCCAGAAAGATCAAGGCTTTGGAGAGATTTCATATGAATACTGCTTGGAAGACTCTTAAGTTCCTTGCAATCTTCTAAGATCAACTCGGTCAATCCCGTGAGATTATTAATTGACGAGGGTAGTTCTTTAATTTTTGACCCGGAAAAACAAAGCCATGATAGTTCCTCCATAACTTCTGGAATCTCTGGAAACATCTCAAGACTCGAGCAGCCAGAAAGATCAAGGCTTTGGAGAGATTTCATATGAATACTGCTTGGAAGACTCTTAAGTTCCTTGCAATCTTCTAAGATCAACTCGGTTAATCCCGTGAGATTATTAATTGACGAGGGTAGTTCTTTAATTTTTGACCCGGAAAAACAAAGCCATGATAGTTCCTCCATAACTTCTGGAATCTCTGGAAACATCTCAAGACTCGAGCAGCCAGAAAGATCAAGGTGTTTGAGAGATTTCATATGAATGCTGCTTGGAAGACTCTTAAGTTCCTTGCAATCTTCTAAGATCAACTCGGTCAATCCCGTGAGATTATTAATTGACGAGGACAGTTCTTTAATTTTTGACCCGGAAAAACGGAGCCATGATAGTTCCTCCATAACTTCTGGAATCTCTGGAAACATCTCAAGACTCGAGCAGCCAGAAAGATCAAGGTTTTGGAGAGATTTCATATGAATACTGCTTGGAAGACTCTTAAGTTCCTTGCAATCTTCTAAGATCAACTCGGTCAATCCTGTGAGATTATTAATTGACGAGGGCAGTTCTTTAATTTTTGACCTGGACAAATCAAGCCATGATAGTTTCTCCATAACTTCTGGAATCTCTGGAAACATCTCAAGACTCGAGCAGCCGGAAAGATCAAGGCTTTTGAGAGATTTCATACGAATGCTGCTTGGAAGACTCTGAAGTTCCTTGCAATCTTCTAAGATCAACTCGGTCAATCCCGTGAGATTATTAATTGACGAGGGCAGTTCTTTAATTTTTGATCCGGAAAAACTAAGCCATGATAGTTCCTCCATAACTTCTGGAATCTCTGGAAACATCTCAAGACTCAAGCAGCCAGTAAGATCAAGGTTTTGGAGAGATTTCATATGAATACTGCTTGGAAGACTCTTAAGTTCCTTGCAATCTTCTAAGATCAACTTGGTCAATCCCGTGAGATTATTAATTGATGAGGGCAGTTCTTTAATTCTTGACCTGGACAAATCAAGCCATGATAGTTTCTCCATAACTTCTGGAATCTCTGGAAACATCTCAATACTCGAGCAGCCGGAAAGATCAAGGCTTTTGAGAGATTTCATACGAATGCTGCTTGGAAGACTCTGAAGTTCCTTGCAATCTTCTAAGATCAACTCGGTCAATCCCGTGAGATTATTAATTGACGAGGGTAGTTCTTTAATTTGTGACCCGGACAAATTAAGCCATGATAGTTTCTCCATAACTTCTGGAAACACTGGAAACATCTCAAGACTCGAGCAGCCAGAAAGATCAAGGCTTTGGAGAGATTTCATATGAATGCTGCTTGGAAGACTCTTAAGTTCCTTGCAATCTTTTAAGATCAACTCGATCAATCTCGTGAGAATATTAATTGACAAGGGCAGTTCTTTAATTTTTGACCCGGAAAAACTAAGACATGATAGTTCCTTCATAACTTCTGGAAACTCTGGAAACATCTCAAGACTCGAGCAGCCTGAAAGATCAAGTATTTGGAGAGATTTCATATGAATGCTGCTTGGAAGACTCTTAAGTTCCTTGCAATCTTTTAAGATCAACTCGGTCAATCCCGTGAGATTATTAATTGACAAGGGCAGTTCTTTAATTTTTGACCCGGAAAAACTAAGACATGATAGTTCCTTCATAACTTCTGGAAACTCTGGAAACATCTCAAGACTCGAGCAGCCTGAAAGATCAAGTATTTGGAGAGATTTCATATGAATGCTGCTTGGAAGACTCTTAAGTTCCTTGCAATCTTTTAAGATCAACTTGGTCAATCCCGTGAGATTATTAATTGACAAGGGCAGTTCTTTAATTTTTGACCCGGAAAAACTAAGCCATGATAGTTTCTCCATAACTTCTGAAATCTCTGGAAACATCTCAAGACTCGAGCAGCGAGAAAGATCAAGGTTTTGGAGAGATTTCATATGAATACTGCTTGGAAGACTCTTAAGTTTCTTGCAATCTTCTAAGATCAACTTGGTCAATCCCGTGAGATTATTAATTGACGAGGGCAGTTCTTTAATTTTTGACCCGGAAAAACTAAGCCATGATAGTTCCTCTGTAACTTCTGGAATCTCTGGAAACATCTCAAGACTCGAGCAGCCAGAAAGATCAAGTCTTTGGAGAGATTTCATATGAATGCTGCTTGGAAGACTCTTAAGTTCTTTGCACCCTTTCATATTCAATAAAACAAGGTTTGTACGAGTCCAAATGGACGGGTGAACCTCAACTAATCTTATACAACTTTGAAGAATTAGCTTCTCAAGATTTGGCATCTTTGTGAAGTCAGGGGTTTCCTTGAGGTATTGACAATAACTTAAATTGATGAATTTCAACTTTTCCAGCGTCTGTCAAAACATTCAAGAAAACATGCATTACTTAATGCGACATCTTAGAACCCAAACATTTAAAAGAAACATATACATGTAAATGAACGTACATACCTGGGTTCCTTCCCAAAGTCGGTCAATGAGACTAGATTGCATATCAAGGTCAACAAGATTTGTGAATAGACAGTTGGATGGTACACACTGAAGGGGGAAACCAGCCCAGGAGAGACACCTCAACTCATGAGAATGAAACTTTAAGTGCCCAATCAGGTGTTGTTCGCAGCCATTTCCATATTCGTAAAAGACGGGTTTTTGACTGATCTTGAGAAGTCTTAGTTGAGTCATACTAACAAAAGCTTCAGCATTGAAGCATACCTCATTTGAGTACGACAAATCCAGGATTATGCTTTGAACTGCTTGTGTAGCCTATACAAATCAAAGTAAAGGAAAAAACAGAGAACCTTAGTTACATTATGAAATTAATGTTTTTTTCTTAAGGAGCAGTTGGATAATCATTTCGTTTTCAGTTTTCAACTTTGGTAATTGTTTTCAATTTTCAATTATCAAAAAAGAAAACTAAAAATGAAAAATTGAAAACTAAAATGGTTATCAAACTGGCCTAAGAAATAGATTTTGATCAAAAGTTGAAGCTTTCTACTAACAATTGCATAAGAAAAATATTTCTCACCGTATTTTGAGTTAACACACGATAAATATCTCCATAACTCGACAACCTACTTCGTCTCCCAGGCTCTTCGATAGATTCTTGGCGAACTATATCTCGACCCATTTCCTCTAGTAAATCATGCATCCCCAGTTCCCCATTCACTGAGACAGTTATGAGAGCTCGATCGATTAGAACTCCTATACCAGCATGAGGATAAAAACCACAACTGTCCAGGATTTCGGTTGCATAGTCTTTTTTCATTCCTTTGAAAAAACATGCAATATCTAGAAAGATGTTCTTCTCCGTATGATCTAGTCCATCAAAGCTTATTTTAAGCACATCATTAATCCCCACTTGCGGGACTTCCTTTAATTTTTTTAAGACATCTTTCCACTCACGTACAGTTTTGTTATCAAGAGAACCTCCCAAGACTTTAAGTGCTAGAGGCAGACCATGAGCATATTTTAGGGCATGACTCGTGAGATCATCATAATCTCTGGTGGGTTGTTTTGTTCTGAAGGCGTAACGCTTAAATAGTTCTAGAGCTCCGGGATCACTGAAAATCTTGGGGTTATATATCCCATCAGTTCCGCTTAATAATTGAAAATTTCTAGTAGTTATAATAATTCTACTTCCACCACCAAAAGAACCCTTATTTCCGAGTAAGGCTTCAATTTGAGCTAATTCGTCTACATCATCAACAACAACAACAACTTTTCTTTGACCAAGTCTTTTTAACATCACTTGGAAACCTTTAGCCGATATGTCGGAACTCCCCACCTTGTTGCTCGAGATACTAGATAGAAGTTGTGTCTGCATATATAGTTCGCCATGCTTCATGAAACCTTCCTTCACATCTTTTAGAAAGCAACAAGCTTCAAACTGACAAGCGATTTCATCAAAAACAGCTCTGGCGATGGTTGTTTTGCCTAAACCACCCATACCCCATATTCCAACAACGCGAACATCATTCGTTTCAACTCCAGGAGGATTTAATAATGAACGCATTTCACACATATGAGAATCCATTTGAACCAAGTCATTATCTTTGGTTGATGTTGATGAGATGGGGATCAATTTCCGAAAAACATCTTCTACAATTTTCTCAATAAGCTCTGCATCATCCCTGTCAAATTTAAAAAACAATATAATAACAACAACAAATACTAATTAATGGGTCGTTTGGTAAACAATTTCGTTTTCATTTATGTTTTTTAAGTCTAGATTTTATGTTTTTAAGTCTATAATGGAAATTCATATAAATCTTTCAAAATCCATATAGAATTGTAGAATCTATTAAAATCCTTTAAAATCTGTCCCTTAACAAAATCTATTAAAATCCTATGAAATCCAAATTGACTGCACCCCTAGTTTCACTGAAAGTAGTTATTAAACTGTTATAGTTATTCGCGAATCCGAACCAGATAAACATTTTCTAGTTATGATATTTCTACAGTAAAAATACATTAATAGCAAGTGCGCCTGAGTGTGAAGAAATTAACTTACTTATACTTTGATGAATCCCAACCGGATAAATCGATAGTTCTGGCAAGAGCAGACCTCCAGCTCTGCACATCAACGTTAGAATGGCAGCGTTCATGTTTAGGCAAAGCTTCTGCAAAACTTCCTTTGAGTTTACGAATATCGGAAGGATCGACTTCGTAGAAAATGGGGACCACAATTTGGTTCTTGGTATCCTTGCATTCCAAGATTTCGACGAGTTCTTTCAAGCACCAAGTGGAAGAAGCATAGTTTTGAGAGAAAACTACAATCGAAAGCCTTGACTCTCGAATCGCTGTCAGGAGCTCGGAAAGGCGGTCGCCTTTTCTGAGATCTTCGGTATCAATGAAGGTGTTGAGTGGTTTCTGACGCAGAGCTCTGTACAGATGGCTGACGAAGCCCCTGCGAGTGTCTTCCCCTCTGAAATTGATGAACACATCGTATTTCCAACCAAGGCCAGAAGAAGAAGAAGAAGAAGAAGAAGAAGAAGAACCCACCATTAATCGATCGCACCTGGATCGAGCGGCACCCATTACTAAAAGTAATATAAGTAGAAGAGGAGAAGCAGGAGGAGGAGGAGGAGGAGGAGGAGGAGAACCCCCTATTAATCGACCCCCCATTAATCGTTTGCGCCTGGATCGAGCAGCACCCATGACTAAAAGTAATGTAAGAAGAGAAAAAGAAGAATACGAAGAACCCCCCATTAATCGACCAGAAGAAGAAGAAGAAGAAGCACCCATTGAATAAGAAGAAGTGCCCATTGAAGAAGAAGAAGTACCCATTAAAGAAGAAGAAGAAGAAGCACCATGAATCGATCGCACCTGGTCACGATTATCGAGCAGCACCCATTACTAAAAGTAATTAGTACTGTAAGAACAAAAATACTCAATTGATCTACAAAATGGATCAACGGAAAATGGTCTGATTCGATACGAAGTCAATGAGGAAAAAGAAAATTATGCTCTATGTGCTTTCACATCTTCCCGGAAATTAACGAAACTAATCTTCTTGCAGGCAAATTGACAAGACCGGCCCTGACAATTTGGGCCTAGGCGAGTTTTTAAAGTGGGACCTAAAGTTTTCGGATCTTTGATTTTTTGTATATGACATGTAGTAAAAAGAATTTGCTAATTACATAAAAAGTTTATTTGTTCATCTAATATCATTAAAAATTAATATAAAAAAAAAAAAGATGTACTAATATTTTTAATATTACATGTCACATGTCTTTAGACATAAATGCACTAAATGTTTACAGTCAAGAGTCTAAGTACAGATTTGGTACTAAGGTGATTTTATAAAAAGTGGATATAAAAAAAAACTGAGCTCAAAAAGGTGTTTGATAAACATTTAAAAAAAAAAAAGCAGAACTTTGCCTCTGAAATTGATGAACACATCGTATTTCCAACGAAGGCCAGAAGAAGAGGATGAAACAGCCATTAATCGATTGCACCTGATCAGCGATGATTAAGCAGCTAAGATTAAGAGGAATGTAAGAGCAGAAATTCTCAATTGATCTACAAACTGGATCACCGGAAAATGGCCTGATCGATACCAAGTCAATAAGTCAGTGCAAAAGGGTAAAGGGAAAAAGGAAATTATGCTTGATGTGTTTTCACATCTTCTTCAAGGAAATTTCTGTGCGAAAGGGATGTGCACAATTTTGCTTTTTCGACCCAAGAAAATGCCAAGAAAGGGGTCACAGTAGAATGTTGAATCTACACTTGCCTACCTAACAGATTTTTTGTAAAGAAATATATACCGATCTCCCTATTCACATGAAGAGTGAGTTAGGATGATCGAAAAATATTTCTAGTTAAATGTAAACATCTCACATGTATGCTATATCTAATGGAATTGTGGGTGAAAAGTGGGAGATTAATGATTGTTTGACTTCTAATCTGATGTCACAGTACTAACAGTACAACTCTAAAATCTTGTAGGTATATGCTTTTAGCTACAAAACTACTAGAACTTCACAAATTGCTCATGAAATAAAATATATTGACTAGATTTGAACTTGCATAATTTAAGGTTTCGCTACATATCATTGTTTTGCTCGTGTTCTAAGGTTGAAACTAGATTTGAACATAAGAAGAAGCAAGGGAGGCTAATGAGTGGTATTTTAAAATGGTCAAATATCGAATTAATGGTCTTTGTAGTAATAAGGTATTCAGAAAATAATCCGTGGTAAAATAATTAGGATTCAAACCTTACCGTTAGCAAATTAATCAAAAAGTTAATTTTCCATCAAATATCAATTAGATGCAAGGATAAAAAATTAAGAAAACTAACAAAATGTTCAAAAAACACCTTTAATTTTAATGAAATAAAAGTGCAATAAATAGTATAAAAAAAAAAAATGAAAATGTGATTTTTGGTTAAAAATAAACATTAAGCATTCAAATTCTCAAAAAATTTGGATCCACGTGCCGAAGTCATTTGATAGCGTGCATTGTAATTTGTAACATTTGTTTATAATACAATATGATATAAATAGGTTGAAACGAAAAAGGACAAAGGAAATTTATGCTTTATGAGTTTTCACTTATTCTTCCTGGAAAATTCAGTGTGAAAGGAATCTTCATATTTTGCTTTTGACCAAGAAAATGCAGGTAAAGGGTGGTTTAGCTTTTGCGTGTGGGGACTGGGTGTAAGTGGTACGTTGAATCTACACTTGCCAATAAGTTCTGAATCCGGAGATTATAGATCCTTTTTGTAAGAATTTTGACACAAACAGTACCTGATAAAAATTGATCACACAATATATGATAAACAGATATAATTCACGAATTCATGGGATCCTCAGAAAGAGGATCCGGAGAAGATTATGTTGGAATAACTTCTTAGTAAGGGTAAGATAGGGTGATTGGAAATATCCAGAAGTGTGAGGGTAATCGGAAATATCTGGAAGTGTAAGCATCTCACATATGAAGCATATGCAATGACATTGTTAGCAAAAAATAAGAGATTAATAGGTGTTTGAATATAAAAAGCAGGTGAGGTTAATGAGTGGTATTTTCAAATGGTCAAATCGGTATTAAAAAAATATTCCGTGGTAAAATAATTAGAATTCAAACTTTACCATTAGCAAGATTAATCAAAAAGTTAATTTTCCATCAAATATCAGTTAAATGCAAGGATAAAAAATTTGGGTCCTGAAGTCATTTGTTAGCGTGCATTGTAACGTTTGTTTATATAATGCAATATGATATAAATAGGTTGAAACGATAAAGGACAAAGGACAATTATGCTTTATCAGTTTTCACTTTATCAGTGTGAAAGGAATCTGCATATTTTGCTCTTGAGTCAGGATAAAAATATGGGGTGAAGAAAATGCCAGGAAGGGGTGGTTTAGTTAGCAGCTTTGCGTGTGGGGACTGCTGGGTCAAAGTCGTACGTTGAATCTACATTTGCCTACCCAATAACTTCTGAATCCGGATACCCTCTGGATCATTTTGTAAGAATTATGAAAATTCGTAAATTACTTTGGTTTATCGTATATAATATGATTAAAAATTATTTTATTTAAAATTGAACACAAACAGTATATGAAGAAAATTAACTGCACGATTTATGATGAACGAACACGATTCATGAATTTCAGGAATTCACACAAATAGGATCCGGAAAGAATCTTGTTGGAATAACTTCTTAGTAAGGGTAAGATAGGGTGATTGGAAATATCTGGAAGTGTGAGGGTAATCGGAAATATCTCGAAATGTAAGCATCTCACATATGTACCATATGCAATGACATTGTTAGCGAAAAATAGAAGATTAATAGTTGTTTAGCTTCTAATTTGAAGTCACAGTAGTAATTGTATTACTCTGAAAATTTGTATGTATATGCTTTTAACTACAAAACTACTAGAACTTCACAAATTGCTTTTGAACTTAAAAAAAAATAATGACTAGATTTGAACTTGCACAATTTGACATTTTCTCTTGTATTCTAGTTCATATTCATGTAGTTTAGAAGATCACTTTGTCAGAATACCAACGTAACACCGAATAGTTATTAATATTATTGAAAAATACAACATAAAATGTCACGTCTCTTATTAATAATACGGTATTACATTGCACCATTTTCTTCCGTTGTCACGATATTACATTGCACACCATTTTCATCAGTTGGCCTCATACCCTTCACTGATCAACTCTCTCCTAAGCCTATATAGCTGTATTTAGATTCATTCTAAAAAGGCAACCATCCGATGATTGGTAGTAGTTCTACAGTTCTACGTTCAGCGCATACAAAAGCATAGAACACGAAATACAGGGTTTCAATTACATGTAGAGAATACAATTTTATAATGGCATTTATGCTCACACGATTATATCAGCGTTAATAAGAAAATTGTTATCAGCACTGTAAAGTAAATGTACAGCACAAATAACATTAGAAGAAAAGAAAAACAAAACTGAACAAAATTGAACGATAAAATAGTGTTCTTACACTATTAAGAGCATAAAAAAAATACTGAAAAAGAAAATTGAACAAAATTGAACGATAAAATAGAGAAGGGGGTTGACAAAATATGCTATACGCAGAAAAAATGATGTCGTTGTAACGAGCCAATCGAGGCCCTCAATCTACCGAATATTTTCTTCATTGTCAAAATATACTCCTGCCCCTCCACTCGGATCAACTGGCTTTTAGTACCTCCGCCAGTTGAAACCATTGTGAATGCAACCTTTTGATATTATTTGTTGCTCACAACAGCTTACTTGAAAGGAGCCGGTTTATATTGCGCTTCACCATCTGTTGCCGCCACCTCTCCCACCACCACCACCGGATCGGTTGTTGGAATACCTATCATTTCGAAAACCTCCTCCACCTCCACGGCCAAACCTTCCACCACCGCCAAATCTTGTATTCCTTGATTCTTTTTCTTGTAAATCAGGCAGTGATTTCAACACCGTTATGCTCACATTAGCTGCATTTTCCTGACCTGCACCCCACATGATACGACCATAATAATCAGACTTCAAGACATCAATACAACAAAATGAATGACATCAGTTTCTGGTAGAATCTTAATAAACTATAGTGCTTGATAAGAATGTAACACATGATTGTATAGAGATATGAAAAGAAGAATACCAGCAAGAAACAAATCCAAATCTTCAGATGCCACATCAAAAACTGCACCATTTCCATCAGCTGTTAGTGCCATACCCTTCACTGACTCAACCTTCTCCTCGGGCAAGAATCTCCTCAAGACCCCAGAAGCAAAACTGAGACAAGGTTGGTGGAAATTATGGATCAAATATGATCAACAAATCAAAACGCTAACTCTTAAACAATAACACAAACTAAATCGATAGAAGATATAATTACGGATATCTATATTTAAACAGCTCATAATATCTTGGAATGACAAAGCACAATGTGACTCCTTCAGAACACAATCAATATTGTTCCCATTATTAGCTAGTGCTTGTATCCACATGTGAAAATAAAACCAAGAACATCAGACATATTGGTTTAGAACACAAGGACACTAGTGATAATTGCTTACGACGGTGAATAAATGGGCTTTCCAGCCTCGAGAAGTACTGTGACATGGTCCTCCATAGAGCTAAGAAGTGATCTCTTCTTTATCTCAGTGTAGCCCTGCACACCATACAATAAGCAACTCGTAAACTGATAAACAAACATTTACATTAATTAATTTAAAGAACTCATCAAGTGGGAAAGAAACAGCAAATCTTACAGCAGCTTTAGCTAGTGCTTTAGCCAGTAGATCTACTGCAGATAGGCCAGAGGTGTTAAGTAGCTCCTCGGCAACAGACTTGAAGGCAGGAATTACACTGAAATGAAAATTGTATTAATATATGAAAATGATTGCATCAAAATGTAACAAGCATTGCACTGTCAAGCATACCCATCAGAAATTTTGGTTATCATTTCTGCTGCATCTTGACCTACTGCTTTAGCTATATCAAGTGGCTGAGGAGCAGAAATGTGTTCAAATTTCAACCCCGATTCCCTCTCGATTTTCGAAAAATTTGACCTTCTTGGATCATAAAGCATGACAGCAACTCCAGAATTTCCTGAAAATATGGACGCACCTCTAAGTACAACATAAAATCAAAGACATTGTTTAATAAAATACGCATAAACAAGAAATGCAACAGTTTTCAAGATTTACCTGCTCTCCCTGTGCGTCCAGATCGATGGATATAGTCTTCTACATCACGTGGGGGTTCACACTGAACCATAAACAATAAAAGTAAGTATACAGATTGACAAATATTACAAAGTTCACCCATATGCACACTGACAAACCTGGATAATTAATTGAACATCATTGATATCCAGTCCACACGCTGCCACATTTGTGGCGACTAATGTCAAAAACTTGCCAGACCTGAAACCAGCAAGTGTGACCTGAAAACACAAAACAGGAAGGGAAACAAAAAACTCTGCCATTAGAAAAACAAATTAGCTTTTTAAAAAAGAAATACCTCTATGAAAGGAAAAGAGCCTGAAATATCATGTTTCAGTACAGTTGTACAAGGGGAAAGGAGGAGGATTTTTTGAGGGGGTTGGTGTTGCATAGTCAAACAACTTACCTCACGCTGGCCCTGCTGTACGTCCCCGTGCAAAGCTCGGGCTCCAGGCAACGCCTCAGCAAGTCCAGAAGCAGCTTCCTTTGTCTCGGTGAAAATAATTGTGCGTCCTCCACTGAGTCGGAAACAAACATGTCAAGTACATGAAAAATGACTCCCAGATAAATTATACCCAAAAGTAAAAATAGAAAGCATACGGTAGTTGTTGACTAAAAAACAACCAACCTCCTATAACAACGTATGATATCAGGAATAAGTTGCGACCTTGCTGAACTGGAGCAAGGAAGAACTGTTGGATAGTGGCCAAATTAGGCTAGGAAACAAAACAAATGATGAGGGAACATCATGATGAGGATTATATTTCCTTGTTTTGTGGCTTTTTCATTCCTTGTTTTGTGGCTTTTTCAAAGCCATAATTATGTGGCTTTCGGGTGGAAGAAAGGAGGAGAAGAAAAGGAGATGTTTTTTATTTAAAGGCTTGCCGATGAGAGCATAAGGAGAAGAACATCAAGAAAGCATCCAAAGAGATGGTAAAAGCATTTGGCTCTACCATGGGCACGGGTGAGAGAAATCAAGAGAGCTAGAGTGAAAGGAACTCTTGGGGTAGAGTGAGGTTCTTGGGAAAATTCTATGAGTGGGTGTACAAGGGATATGGGATTGGGTTATGTCGATTTAACTCATGTGTAACTTGTACTGTTTTTCTCATAGTGAAGAGCAATATCTCTCCGAGGACGTAGGCAGGTTTTTGCCGAACCTCGTAAATTTCTCGGTGTCTTTATTTCTTGTATTTTAAACTATTCAACTGTGGGTTTGTATGTTGGTGAGATAATCAGCCAAGGCACAACAATTGGTATCAGAGCTTTGTTGGAAGCTTTGGTTCATTGAAGGTTCAGATTTATTATTCACCATGATGACTACAAACATGTCGTTTTCAGTTGAGAAGTTTAATGGGAAGGGCAGTTTTACTCTCTGGCAGATGAGAGTAAAGGATGTCTTAACTCAACAAGGCTTGGTTAGAGCTTTGAAGGGAAAAGATGGGAAGCCTAAAGAAATGACAGATGACCAGTGGGAGAAGCTGGAGTCGCGTTGTGTTAGCACGATTCGACACTGCATAGCTGATAACATTATCAACAATGTTATGGATGAAGATTCTGCGCCTGCACTGTGGGAGAAGTTGGAAAAACTCTATATTGCTAAGAGTTTGACCAACAAGTTACATCTGAAGAGGAAGCTGTACAAGCTGAAGATGGATGAAGGCGGGAATCTCATGGACCACATGAATGTGTTCAATGGATACTTGGATCAATTGAGGAAAGTTGATGTTAAGGTTGAGGAAGAAGATAAAGCCCTCTTACTTCTTACCTCACTTCCAGATTCGTATGAGAATCTTGTGACAACCTTATTGCATGGAAAAGATACAGTAAGTTTGGAGCAGGTGCAGGCTTCTTTGGTGTCTTATGATACACAAAAGAGGAAGACCATTGTTGATGGTGGGCACGAGACTGCTTTAGCTGTTCAAGGTTGGAATCATGGAAGAAACTTGGGAGGAGGATTTGAGAGAGACAGCAGGTTCAAATCAAGCTCCAAAGGCAAGGGACCACAATGCTATGACTGCAAAGAATTCGGGCATAAAAGGATAAATTGTCCTTTGAGAAAAAGAAAGGATGATCTTGGTCCAGGTAGCAGCAATTTTGTGGCGGAAGACTTCGAGTATGCCCTCTAGGTACTCGAAGCAACACATCTCATGGTGATGTATAGTCTCAAGTGTTGCAGGGGTTTTGCAGCAGGTGGAGCTATGGGATTCACAGGTGATGAGATGGTCCTGAAGAATGAGAAGTGTGAGGAATGTTTGTCTGGCTCAACGGGTGTTGCTGGAAATGGGTGCACTGACAAGTTTCCAAGTTGCAGACAATGAAGAGGAGGAAAACCTGCTGGAGGAGACGAGGATGTGTCGAGATCCTGTCTGAAGCTAAATGGTTTTTTTTTGCTTGCAGCAGCTGCACATGCATTGGCAGTGACTGAATCGGAACAGGACCAACGAGGTTGATTCAGAGTGTGCATGTTGGTATGTAAGGCCAATGGACTTTGGTACAGTTCGAGTCTCTGTGATGTTTTCGGAATTTGGCCAAGGTGGAGATTGTTGGATAGTGGCCAAATTAGGCTAGGAAACAAAACAAATGATGAGGGAACATCATGATGAGGATTATGTTTCCTTGTTTTGTGGCTTTTTCATTCCTTGTTTTATGGCTTTTTTCATTCCTTGTTTTGTGGCTTTTTCAAAGCCATAATTATGTGGCTTTCGGGTGGAAGAAAGGAGGAGAAGAAAAGGAGATGTTTTTTATTTAAAGGCTTGCCGATGAGAGCATAAGGAGAAGAACATCAGGAAAGCATCCAAAGAGATGGTAAAAGCATTTGGCTCTACCATGGGCACGGGTGAGAGAAATCAAGAGAGCTAGAGTGAAAGGTCTCTGGTGAAAGAACTCTTGGGGTAGAGTGAGGTTCTTGGGAAAATTCTATGAGTGGGTGTACAAGGGATATGGGATTGGGTTATGTCGATTTAACTCATGTGTAACTTGTACTGTTTTTCTCATAGTGAAGAGCAATATCTCTCCGAGGACGTAGGCAGGTTTTTGCCGAACCTCGTAAATTTCTCGGTGTCTTTATTTCTTGTATTTTAAACTATTCAACTGTGGGTTTGTATGTTGGTGAGATAATCAGCCAAGGCACAACAAGAACAATATGCCTAACATTGGTGCTGGCCTTCATTTTTTCATTACCAACAAGATCTACAGTTTTCTTATCTGGTTTGAGAAACCTAGAAGAAATCTGGAAAAAAGAACAAGAAAATTTCATTCATGTGTCGAGAATGGTTGGAAAGGTATAACATTGCAATATAATCCATTTATGTTTGACTGAAATCAGAAGAACATCCAAATTCAAGATCTCAGCTAAGTACTTACGCCTTTCACCCAACTCGGCAAGGTTGCACTAAAAAGTAGCGTTTGAACTTTACTTACATCCTTCACCTTGCCTTAACCTTGCCTTAGAAACCAAAGAATAGAAGTTAAAAAGAAGTTGTACGTACACACAACATAAACCTTAAGAAATGTAACCAGCAACAGACAGAAATTTTGCACAATTAAAGTACCATTGCAAAAAATTTAAAACTACAGTTACCCCTGTCAACCAAAGATGCATTGAAAGCATAATAAAAGAATAACATTGATCTGACAGGAGTCAAATAGCAAGAGAATTTTTTGAAAACACAAAGATAAAAAGATTCCAAGCTTCAGATGGACATTAGTAACCACAAACATGGATACAAAATACCTTATAGAAGTTATGCAGAAATAGGCAAATTTCATAATCTGAATTGTTCATGTTCATGAGCATATATATGGCCAAATTGGTGAACATTTAGCCATTTAAATTTAAGGATGTTAGCAGTGACCAAAATCATGGATTTATTCGATACATATGGGTAATTAACAATCTCCAGCTAATCTTGATTAAGAAAATGAACACTTTCAAGCTATGATATTTGTATGGTTAAAATACTTAAACAGCAAGTGCATGTGAAAAAAAAAATTAAACTTACTTATAATTTTGCGAATCCCAACCGGATAAATGGTAGCGGACCTCCAGCCCTGCACCTCCTTCACGCAAGCATTAGAATGACGTTTATGTTTAGGCAAAAGCTTCTGCAAAACTTCCTGTTTTCGAATATCGGATGGATCGACTCCGTATAAAACAGGAACCAGTATCTGCTTGTGTGCATCCACGCATTCCATTATCTGGGCAAGTTCTTTCAAGCACCAAGTCGAAGAAGCATAGTTTTCGAAAAAAAAACTAGGATTGAAAGCCTGAGCCGCTAATAGCTGCCAGGAGCTCCGAAAGGTCGTTGCCTTTTGAAGCTCTTCGGCTTCGATGAAGATGTTGACTGCTTTCTGATCCAGACCTTTGTTGAGATGGCTGACGAAGAAGCAGCAGCCTCGAGTCCTCTAAAATTCAGGAACACATCGTATTTCCAATGACTGTCGGATGAAGACGAAGAAGCAGCAGCAGCAGCAGCCATTAGCATGCATGGGATTGATCGCAGAAAGTACCATGTAAGCAATGATTGACTAGCCTCATGTACTGCAAGGACTGAAATGCTCGGACGGAATAAAAAGCATTAATAATTAATGTAAACATACATTGAAATTAAATCATGCCAAAAAGGGCAAAAAAAAAAAAACACCAGTGCATGATTCACAGTGGAGGTAGCCAAACTACAACAGCAGAGCTTCTCACCCTTTGCACTCCATCCTTCCACACCAACCCTCCGAATTCCGGAACCGCCTGCCGGGATTTCATGGTAAGGTGATCTTATAATATAGTTTTTGGTTTGCTCTGGTGAAGTTAAACGTCTGAGGCTCGACTTTCACATAAGCACCTTTGAACTGCGAAACTACGGTGTGGTAATTTGAAACCGCAGAGCCAACATTAGTGACAGTTGTATGAAGAGTCAAAATAGAAACATTTGTTCTGCATTAGCAGCTGTGTTTGCCAAAATCATACCAATGGCTCCTGCATCTTTCACCATCTGTCCCTCCTGCACTCTGGGCCTAATACCCCAGTCACAAATCACAATCTTCCAGGCAACAACGCTGCAATCCGAAGTTCATTCCAAACACAAGGAGCTGGGATCAGAGCAAGTTGAATTGCTTCAAATATACAGCATCAACCTCCTCTCTTCATTCATTTCAAAACAATAATAGATAAAAGAACAACTCCAAAGAAGTGACCTGCACTTCAATTCCAAAAATGTAAAAGTGGAACTTTGGAGTTCATGGTCAGGGTGGGTTTGGGGTGTTGAGGTGTGCTTGCAGTGGATTGAGTCTTGGCAACTTATTTATTCGGTGGTATTGTGAGTGATTGAGAGAGACAGACATTGGTCGCTGAGGGGACTTTTGAGTATTTGGGGATGAGTCAAGGAGAGTACAAATGTGTGAGTCTGACACATGAAATCTAGACTGGCTAACTAGCTAAGAAAACCAACAAGCGAGAAAGGCTGTGTAGCAGGTCTTGTTTGCTGTATTGAATACCATGGTTTCACTCAGCGAAGGCTCATTTCTCTTTGATTTCCCTCACAGGAAAAGGTGTTCAAAATTTTATAACGACCTAAGCTACTGATGAATGTACATTGTGCTGATGATGCATACAACTAGATTGAAAAACCCATCATTATACCCCACTAATGCAAAAAAAAGCAATCTAATCTAGAATAATATAGTCATGTACACAAATTCAGATGTAGAAATGTTAAGATAATAGGAAATGCAAAGTACCTTTCACCCAAATTGGAGGAGCGCCGGTGGCATTAGCAAGTTAGCAACAGGAACTGACATAGCAGTATCTTCACAGTTTGTGCACAAGCACAGTTTCTACCCTAGCCGTCTGACCATGCCAATTCCACCAAAGCCGCTGCACGTGGCGTAGTGACTGATTGATTACATCAAAACCAAGCTTCGTATCCATGTGTTTATCAGCAGTGTACCCAAAACCCCCGAAAATTATTTCTTTTTCAGATAATAAATTTTCCCAGATATTGAAATTTAATTCCGGATCAAAAATTGGGTTTGAATTTTGATTACCTAGAAATTGGGGGGTTGGGGCAGAGAGGGACCCAGGCAAAACGCAGCTCTGATATGGCGTGTAGCCGTTGCGGATGCCAATGATGTTTGGGAGTGTTGTACACGTGTCAAACCTTCACTACGGATCTCTGTGGTGGATGCCTATGATGTTTAGGAGCATAGTACACGTGTGAAAAAGCCAGTATGTCCATTATCAAAATCCACTTATCCCACAAGCGTACTAAATCCTCAAAGTTGACAGGTAATTGAGAAAGATTTGTGCACCCACAGAGATTGAGAGCTACAAGGTGTTCCAAATTACAGAGTGTTGGGAAGATGTACAAGGCTTTTGCAGTTTCTCAGATTTAAATACTAAAGTCCCTGAAGTCGTTCAATCGAGGGAGAAAGCTCTCTGATAGAAAGACTAATCCTAGAACCATATGACGAAGAAAATTATCCATCCTGTCACTGAAAATTGATTGTGGAAAGCAGCAGCAGTGTACCCACCGATGATTGAAGTAGTACATATAAAGACGAGAGAAGTGAACAAAGCTCCACGATTATGCGGATATAGGACGCCAAAAAATGGTAGCAAAAATAAGATAAACAGCCTGAAGATTTAAAAAAAGTCAAAGTTAAAACTAAAACAAAGGTTAAAAGTTGACACTCATACAGTCTGCATTTTTTTTAAACAGGACTGAATAATCACAATATTCTACTCTAGATTCATACACCGATGGAGGAGCCAAGTTCAAAATTCAATAAATTAGAGTATTACTGGTCTCTTCTGTAATAAGTGCAATTACACATGGTCTGCAAGTTCATTGTCTTTGAGTTGCAATATTAATGCAGTGTGTCATAAATTAGTCTTTAGAATTCCTAAGTATATTAATGTGGATCTTTCCAGATTCATGTACTGATTAGCCTAAAAGGGGCAAGAAATCTTGGATTTTCTGCTTGTGTGTGAGGCACATTAACCTTGGAGTGATTCCAAGGCACCTTCTGGGGGATGCCAAAGGATGGAGTGAGCCCAAATATCTTCTTGTCTGCCTAACTACTCTTATTGTCCTACATCTTATACGTATATGATATTATGTGTAGGTGTTCAACATTTACAGAGGCTTTGATGTCCCTCTGTTCTATAGGTGTTCCCTTAAAAGTTAAAAACAGAGTAAAATATCTGTCACCATGCTATCTACAGAACATAAAGCTATGAAACAAGAAGAGAAGTGACTGAAGAATGATAAATTAGCTTACATGGCAAGCAGTTGGGTACCCACGCCCAAGACAGCACAAAACAATGACATGTTTGGGGGACCTCTGAAAACATCACCATGAATGTATTTCCAGCCAACCTCCTTGTCTTCTTCTTCGTCACTGTTTGAGAACCTACGAAAGCACAATGATGATAATAGAATTAATGAATGAGAACCAATGAATTTTCTGGCAGACTGGCAGTAATGAAGCCCTTCGGTACTTGTCCATCCTGTTCTGGAACTGAGTTGATGTGGCTTTCCAGTTAACCGAATAAGTGAACTCAACATCAATAGCAATATATTCTGTTATATCAACAGCATGACTTCGATCACTAAACGCATGTATTTCTATTACTTGGTTTCCATTGTAAAGAACATCAAAAAGCAAATGTGTGAAAAGATAATACTTGGTCCCTTTTTCCCAACTCTCATCTTCAACTTTCCCCATGTACCCCCAGACTGGAAGATCATCACAATACATATGGAAGTAAAATTCATTACTGATAACATCCCTGAACTTCACAACTTCAACTTTGTATTGCTTAGTCGAAGAAGTAACTGAAACCTTATATCAAGAATTAGTTGTAACTTGTGTCCGGGTTTTCTGCGAGTACATACGATGCACAGCCAGCTTTATAACAGCTCAGAGTGTAGCTAGTTTGTTATGTGTGAAGTAGCACCAGAGTCCATAAGCCATGTAGGAGGAGAAGAATTAGAAGCTGTGTGCACACGCATAGCTTGCAGTTTTGCAGGAGGAATCTTTCCAGCAAATGCATGCAAATGCATGATTCATTCTTTCAAAACAGTCAATGGCAATATTGAAAACGCTACAAAATCAGTTCATTGTGCACCAATCAAATGGTTTCTTAATCCATCTTCAAATTCACTGTTTCTGAAAATTGGGAAACCAAAAAGGAGTTTTAGGAACACCATATGAAGCAAGACCTCAAAACTGTAAGCATTTTCCCCTAAAAATATTTACAGAATTTAAACAATTTGTATTCAATTGGCGGTGAGGAAGATAAGGGTACCCGGGGTTGTTCAAGAGGCCAACTTTGTTGACGAAGAAGGGGGCAGATCTCCTACATTGTAGCTGTGATCGCCTGCTGAGGCTGTTGCATAAGGAGCTGAGAATGTAAGGATCGTCAGGAGACTCATTTGAAATGTAATTCCGAATAAAAATTGGGTTTGAATTTTGATTACCAGGAAATTGTGGGGTTGGGGCGGAGCTCTGTGATATAGCGTGTAGTCGTCGTGGATGCCGATTATCTCTGTTAGTGTTGTGCACGCGTCAACTTTCACAACGGCTCTGTAACGGATGCCCCCACTATCGATTTCTTTCTACTGCATTATCCCACAAGCGTCCTATATCCTCAAAGTTGACGGGAAATTGAGAAAGGTTTGGGCACCCACATGGATTGAGAGCGTCAAGGTGTGCCAAATTACAGAGTGTCAGGAAGATGTACAAGACTCTTGCAGTTTCTCAGATTTAAATATTCAAGCCCCTGAAGCCGTTCTCAGATGTAGATATCCGGAGAGGATCTTAGAAGAAGTTTTGCAGTATAAAAGCGTGTAAAGCTGTCCAAATGTCAGCATCTCGATTGGCAATTTCTACTGCTTTATCCCACCAGCGTCCTAAATCCCCAAATGTGAAAGGTAATTGAGCAAGCTTTGGGCACCCACCAAGATTGAGAGCTACAAGGCGTGCCAAATTACCGAGAGTGTTGGGAAGATGTACAAGGCTTTTGCAGTTTCTCAGATTTAATACCTCAAGCCCTGGAACCCGTTCAATGGAGGGGGAAAGCTCTTCGATAGATGTTCCATCCAAGTAAAGCTCTCTTAATCCTTCCATATTTTCTTCAATGCTTGGAAACACCTCAAATTTTGTGCAACCAGAAAGATAGAGATATTCAAGGGACTTGAGTTGCCAAATGCTGCTTGGAATACTCTTAAGTTCTTTGCAATCTTTCAAGATCAACATGTTCAACCCTGTGAGATTATTAATTGACAAGGGCAGTTCTTTAATTTTTGAACCAGAGAAACTAAGCCATGATAGTTCCTCCATAACTTCTGAAATCTCTGGAAACATCTCAAGACTTGAGCAGCCGGAAAGGTTAAGGCTTTTGAGAGATTTCATACGAATGTTGCTTGGAAGACTCTTAAGTTCCTTGCAATCTTTTAAGATCAACTCGGTCAATCCCGTGAGATTATTAATTGACGATGGCAGTTCTTTAATTTTTGACCCGGAAAAACTAAGCCATGATAGTTCCTCCATAACTTCTGACATCTCCGGAAACATCTCAACACTCGAGCAGCCAGAAAGATCAAGCCATTTGAGAGATTTCAAACGAATGCTGCTTGGTAGACTCTTAAGTTCCTTGCAATCTTTTAGGTTCAAATAACTCAACCTCGTGAGATTATTAATTGACCAGGGCAGTTCTTCAATTTTTGACCCGAAAAAACTAAGCCATGATAGTTCCTCCATAACTTCTGACATCTCTGGAAACATCTCAACACTCGAGCAGCCAGAAAGATCAAGGCATTTGAGAGATTTCATACGAATGCTGCTTGGTAGACTCTTAAGTTCCTTGCAATCTTTTAGGTTCAAATAACTCAACCTCGTGAGATTATTAATTGACGAGGGCAGTTCATTAATTTTTGACCCGGAAAAACTAAGCCATGATAGTTCCTCCATAACTTCTGAAATCTCTGGAAACATCTCAAGACTTGAGCAGCCAGAAAGATTAAGGCGTTTGAGAGATTTCATACGAATGCTGCTTGGAAGACTCTTAAGTTCCTTGCAATCTTTCAAGATCAACATGTTCAACCCTGTGAGATTATTAATTGATGAGGGCAGTTCTTTAATTTTTGACCGGGAAAAACTAAGCCATGATAGTTCCACCATAACTTCTGAAATCTCTGGAAACATCTCAAGACTTGAGCAGCCGGAAAGGTTAAGGCTTTTGAGAGATTTCATACGAATGTTGCTTGGAAGACTCTTAAGTTCCTTGCAATCTTTTAAGATCAACTCGGTCAATCCCGTGAGATTATTAATTGACGATGGCAGTTCTTTAATTTTTGACCCGGAAAAACTAAGCCATGATAGTTCCTCCATAACTTCTGACATCTCCGGAAACATCTCAACACTCGAGCAGCCAGAAAGATCAAGCCATTTGAGAGATTTCAAACGAATGCTGCTTGGTAGACTCTTAAGTTCCTTGCAATCTTTTAGGTTCAAATAACTCAACCTCGTGAGATTATTAATTGACCAGGGCAGTTCTTCAATTTTTGACCCGAAAAAACTAAGCCATGATAGTTCCTCCATAACTTCTGACATCTCTGGAAACATCTCAACACTCGAGCAGCCAGAAAGATCAAGGCATTTGAGAGATTTCATACGAATGCTGCTTGGTAGACTCTTAAGTTCCTTGCAATCTTTTAGGTTCAAATAACTCAACCTCGTGAGATTATTAATTGACGAGGGCAGTTCATTAATTTTTGACCCGGAAAAACTAAGCCATGATAGTTCCTCCATAACTTCTGAAATCTCTGGAAACATCTCAAGACTTGAGCAGCCAGAAAGATTAAGGCGTTTGAGAGATTTCATACGAATGCTGCTTGGAAGACTCTTAAGTTCCTTGCAATCTTCTAAGATCAACTCGGTCAACCCCGTGAGATTATTAATTGATGAGGGCAGTTCTTTAATTTTTGACCGGGAAAAACTAAGCCATGATAGTTCCACCATAACTTCTGAAATCTCTGGAAACATCTCAAGACTTGAGCAGCCGGAAAGGTTAAGGCTTTTGAGAGATTTCATACGAATGTTGCTTGGAAGACTCTTAAGTTCCTTGCAATCTTTTAAGATCAACTCGGTCAATCCCGTGAGATTATTAATTGACGATGGCAGTTCTTTAATTTTTGACCCGGAAAAACTAAGCCATGATAGTTCCTCCATAACTTCTGACATCTCTGGAAACATCTCAACACTCGAGCAGCCAGAAAGATCAAGCCATTTGAGAGATTTCAAACGAATGCTGCTTGGTAGACTCTTAAGTTCCTTGCAATCTTTTAGGTTCAAATAACTCAACCTCGTGAGATTATTAATTGACGAGGGCAGTTCTTCAATTTTTGACCCGAAAAAACTAAGCCATGATAGTTCCTCCATAACTTCTGACATCTCCGGAAACAACTCAACACTCGAGCAGCCAGAAAGATCAAGGCATTTGAGAGATTTCATACGAATGCTGCTTGGTAGACTCTTAAGTTCCTTGCAATCTTTTAGGTTCAAATAACTCAACCTCGTGAGATTATTAATTGACGAGGGCAGTTCATTAATTTTTGACCCGGAAAAACTAAGCCATGATAGTTCCTCCATAACTTCTGAAATCTCTGGAAACATCTCAAGACTTGAGCAGCCAGAAAGATTAAGGCGTTTGAGAGATTTCATACGAATGCTGCTTGGAAGACTCTTAAGTTCCTTGCAATCTTCTAAGATCAACTCGGTCAACCCCGTGAGATTATTAATTGATGAGGGCAGTTCTTTAATTTTTGACCCGGAAAAACTAAGCCATGATAGTTCCTCCATAACTTCTGAAATCTCTGGAAACATCTCAAGACTTGAGCAGCCGGAAAGGTTAAGGCTTTTGAAAGATTTCATACGAATGTTGCTTGGAAGACTCTTAAGTTCCTTGCAATCTTTTAAGATCAACTCGGTCAATCCCGTGAGATTATTAATTGACGATGGCAGTTCTTTAATTTTTGACCCGGAAAAACTAAGCCATGATAGTTCCTCCATAACTTCTGACATCTCCGGAAACATCTCAACACTCGAGCAGCCAGAAAGATCAAGCCATTTGAGAGATTTCAAACGAATGCTGCTTGGTAGACTCTTAAGTTCCTTGCAATCTTTTAGGTTCAAATAACTCAACCTCGTGAGATTATTAATTGACGAGGGCAGTTCTTCAATTTTTGACCCGAAAAAACTAAGCCATGATAGTTCCTCCATAACTTCTGACATCTCCGGAAACATCTCAACACTCGAGCAGCCAGAAAGATCAAGGCATTTGAGAGATTTCATACGAATGCTGCTTGGTAGACTCTTAAGTTCCTTGCAATCTTTTAGGTTCAAATAACTCAACCTCGTGAGATTATTAATTGACGAGGGCAGTTCATTAATTTTTGACCCGGAAAAACTAAGCCATGATAGTTCCTCCATAACTTCTGAAATCTCTGGAAACATCTCAAGACTTGAGCAGCCAGAAAGATTAAGGCGTTTGAGAGATTTCATACGAATGCTGCTTGGAAGACTCTTAAGTTCCTTGCAATCTTCTAAGATCAACTCGGTCAACCCCGTGAGATTATTAATTGATGAGGGCAGTTCTTTAATTTTTGACCCGGAAAAACTAAGCCATGATAGTTCCTCCATAACTTCTGAAATCTCTGGAAACATCTCAAGACTTGAGCAGCCGGAAAGGTTAAGGCTTTTGAGAGATTTCATACGAATGTTGCTTGGAAGACTCTTAAGTTCCTTGCAATCTTTTAAGATCAACTCGGTTAATCCCTTGAGATTATTAATTGACGATGGCAGTTCTTTAATTTTTGACCCGGAAAAACTAAGCCATGATAGTTCCTCCATAACTTCTGACATCTCCGGAAACATCTCAACACTCGAGCAGCCAGAAAGATCAAGCCATTTGAGAGATTTCAAACGAATGCTGCTTGGTAGACTCTTAAGTTCCTTGCAATCTTTTAGGTTCAAATAAGTCAACCTCGTGAGATTATTAATTGACGAGGGCAGTTCTTCAATTTTTGACCCGAAAAAACTAAGCCGTGATAGTTCCTCCATAACTTCTGACATCTCCGGAAACATCTCAACACTCGAGCAGCCAGAAAGATAAAGGCATTTGAGAGATTTCATACGAATGCTGCTTGGTAGACTCTTAAGTTCCTCGCAATCTTCTAAGATCAACTCGGTCAATCCCGTGAGATTATTAATTGACGAGGGCAGTTCTTTAATTTTTGACCCGGAAAAACTAAGGCATGATAGTTCCTCCATAACTTCTGGAATCTCTGGAAACATCTCAAGACTCGAGCAGCTAGAAAGATCAAGTCTTTGGAGAGATTTCATATGAATGCTGCTTGGAAGACTCTTAAGTTCCTCGCAATCTTCTAAGATCAACTCGGTCAATCCCGTGAGATTATTAATTGACGAGGGCAGTTCTTTAATTTTTGACCCGGAAAAATTAAGCCATGATAGTTCCTCCATAACTTCTGGAATCTCTGGAAACATCTCAAGACTCGAGCAGTCAGAAAGATCAAGGCTTTGGAGAGATTTCATATGAATGCTGCTTGGAAGACTCTGAAGTTCCTTGCAATCTTCTAAGATCAACTCGGTCAATCCCGTGAGATTATTAATTGACGAGGGCAGTTCTTTAATTTTTGACCCGGAAAAACTAAGCCATGATAGTTCCTCCATAACTTCTGGAATCTCTGGAAACATCTCAAGACTCCAGCAGTCAGAAAGATCAAGGCTTTTGAGAGATTTCATATGAATGCTGCTTGGAAGACTCTTAAGTTCTTGGCACCCTTTCAGATTCAATAAAACAAGGTTTGTACGAGTCCAAATGGACGGGTGAACCTCAGCTAATCTTATACAATGTTTAAGAATTAGCTTCTCAAGATTTGGCATCTTTGTGAAGTCAGGGGTTTCCTTAAGGTATTGACAATAACTTAAATTGATGAATTTCAACTTTTCGAGCATCTGTCAAAACATTCAAGAAAACATGCATTACTTAATGCGACATCTTAGAACCCAAACATTTAAAAGAAACATATACATGTAAATGAACGTACATACCTGGGTCCCTTCCCAAAGTCGGTCAATGAGACTAGATTGCATATCAAGGTCAACAAGATTTGTGAATAGACAGTTGGATGGTAAAGACTGAAGGGGGAAACCAGCCCAGGAGAGACACCTCAACTCATGAGAATGAAACTTTAAGTGCCCAATCAGGCGGCGTTTGGAGTATATATGACTGATCTTGAGAAGTCTTAGTTGAGTCATACTAACAAAAGCTTCAGCATTGAAGCATACCTCATCTGAGCACGACAATTCCAGGATTATGCTTTGAACTGCTTGTGTAGCCTATACAAATCAAAGTAAAGGAAAAAACAGAGAACCTTAGTTACATTATGAAATTAATGTTTTTTTCTTAAGGAGCAGTTTGATAATCATTTCGTTTTCAGTTTTCAACTCTGGTAATTGTTTTCAATTTTCAATTATCAAAAAATGAAAACTAAAAATGAAAAATTGAAAACAAAAATGGTTATCAAACTGGCCTAAGAAATAGATTTTGATCAAAAGTTGAAGCTTTCTACTAACAATTGCATAAGAAAAATATTTCTCACCGTATTTTGAGTTAACACACGATAAACATCTTCATAACTCCACAACCTACTTCGTCTCCCAGGCTCTTCGATAGATTCTTGGCGAACTATTTCTCGACCCATTTCCTCTAGTAAATCATGCATCCCCAGTTCCCCATTCACTGAGACAGTTATGAGAGCTCGATCGATTAGAACTCCTATACCAGCATCAGGATAAAAACCACAACTGTCCAGGATTTCGGTTGCATAGTCTTCTTTCATTCCTTTGAAAAAACATGCAATATCTAGAAAGATGTTCTTCTCTTTACGATCTAGTTCATCGAAGCTTGTTCTAAGCACATCATTAATCCTTCCTAGTGGGACTTCCTTTAATTTTTCTAAGGCACCTTTCCACTCACGTATGGTTTTGTTATAAAGAGAAGCTCCCAAGACTTTGAGTGCTAGAGGTAGACCTTGAGCATAATTTACGGCACGCCTCGTGAGAACATCATAATCTCTAGTGGGTTGGTTTGTTCTAAAGGCGTAACGCCTAAACAGTTCTAGAGCTTCCGGATCACTGAAAATCTTGGGCTTATATATCGCATCAGTTCCGCATAGTAATTGCAAATCTCTAGTTGTTATAATAATTCTACTTCCACCACCAAAAGAACCCTTTTTTCCGAGTAAGGCTTCAATTTGAGCTAATTCGTCTACATCATCAACAACAATAACAACTTTTCTCTGACTTTGGCTATTTAACATCACCTGGAAACCATTTTCCAAAATGTCGGAACGCTGCACCTTGTTTTTCGAGATACTAGATAGAAGTTGTGTCTGCATATATAGTTCGCCATGCTTCATGAAACCTTCCTTCACATTTTCAAGAAAGCAACAAGCTTCAAACTGACAAGCGATTTCATGAAAAACAGCTCTGGCGATGGTTGTTTTGCCTAAACCACCCATACCCCATATTCCAACAACGCGAACATCATTCGTTTCAACTCCAGGAGGATATAATAATGAACGCATTTCACACATATGAGAATCCATTTGAACCAAGTCATTATCTTTGGTTGATGTTGATGAGATGGGGATCAATTTCCGAAAAACATCTTCTACAATTTTCTCAATAAGCTCTGCATCATCCCTGTCAAATTTAAAAAACAATATAATAACAACAACAAATAATAATTAATGGGTCGTTTGGTAAACAATTTCGTTTTCATTTATGTTTTTTAAGTCTAGATTTTATGTTTTTAAGTCTATAATGGAAATTCATATAAATCTTTCAAAATCCATATAGAATTGTAGAATCTATTAAAATCCTTTAAAATCTGTCCCTTAACAAAATCTATTAAAATCCTATGAAATCCAAATTGACTGCACCCCTAGTTTCACTGAAAGTAGTTATTAAACTGTTATAGTTATTTGCGAATCCGAACCAGATAAACATTTTCTAGTTATGATATTTCTACAGTAAAAATACATTAATAGCAAGTGCGCCTGAGTGTGAAGAAATTAACTTACTTATACTTTGATGAATCCCAACCGGATATATCGATAGTTCTGGCAAGAGCAGACCTCCAGCTCTGCACATCAACGTTAGAATGGCAGCGTTCATGTTTAAGCAAAGCTTCTGCAAAACTTCCTTTGAGTTTACGAATATCGGAAGGATCGACTTCGTAGAAAATGGGGAGCACAATTTGGTTCTTGGTATCCTTGCATTCCAAGATTTCCACGAGTTCTTTCAAGCACCAAGTGGAATAAGCATAGTTTCGAGAGAAAACTACAATCGAAAGCCTTGACTCTCGAATCGCTGTCAGGAGCTCGGAAAGGCGGTCGCCCTTTCTGAGACCTTCGGTATCGATGAAGGTGTTGAGTGGTTTCTGACACAGAGCTCTGTACAGATGGCTGACGAAGCCCCTGCGAGTGTCTTCCCCTCTGAAATTGATGAACACATCGTATTTCCAACCAAGGCCAGAAGAAGAAGAAGAAGAAGAAGAAGAAGAAGAACCCACCATTAATCGATCGCACCTGGATCGAGCGGCACCCATTACTAAAAGTAATATAAGTAGAAGAGGAGAAGCAGCAGCAGGAGGAGGAGGAGGAGGAGGAGAACCCCCTATTAATCGACCCCCCATTAATCGATCGCGCCTGGATCGATCAGCACCCATGACTAAAAGTAATGTACGAAGAGAAAAAGAAGAATAAGAAGAACCCTTCATTAATCGACCAGAAGAAGAAGAAGAAGAAGCACCCATTGAAGAAGAAGAAGTGCCCATTGAAGAAGAAGAAGAAGAATAAGCACCATTAATCGATCGCACCTGGTCACGATTATCGAGCAGCACCCATTACTAAAAGTAATTAGTACTGTAAGCACAAAAATACTCAATTGATCTACAAAATGGATCAACGGAAAATGGTCTGATTCGATACGAAGTCAATGAGGAAAAAGAAAATTATGCTCTATGTGCTTTCACATCTTCCCGGAAATTAACGAAACTAATCTTCTTGCGGGCAAATTGACAGGACCGGCCCTGACAATTTGGGCCTAGGCGAGTTTTTAAAGTGGGACCTAAAGTTTTCGTATCTTCGATTTTTTGTATATTAATTAATATGTAGTAAAAAGAAGGGTGTTTTAGATTTTGGCCCTTACAATTCATTATTTTTAGATAAAAATTTATCTATCTTTAAAAATCCAGTTTAAACCCAAATTTAAAATTTGCAAACATATAGGAACACTATTGACCTATTAATACAACTTATTTACACTCATGCCACTCATACTTTATGGTCCCTTTTCCAAATTCCTAAATTTATGCCAAATTAAAAGTAGTAGAAAAAGTGAAATAAAATGAAAAAAGTGTTTGCATTAACCTAATCTATTGCAAACTAAAAAAGTAGTTTTTTTTTTTTTTGGTGATATATTTTGTAGCAATTTTATCCATATTAATTGGTAGGTAAATTAGTTTGTTCCAATTATTTAAAAAAAAAATACTACACCTATATTATATATTTTGAATCAAAAAACATTCCTCTAACCTATATTATTTTCTATGTATTTTTATATGTGTTAGACACGTTTTGTTGTTGTATAAACATGAGTGGAACATAATATTGTTGATTTTATACATCAAACTGCATTTCTTTTGTTACAGGTAAATTATTTTCCATGTACAAGTACTTATGTTAGGCAAGTTTTGTTGTTGGTACGTACAATATTTTGTATCATTGTAAAGAAAGATATTACATTACACCCATGGTATAATTGTTGTAGGTAAATTATTGGAAATTAATTTGTAGTTAGGTAATGAACATTTTGCATCATCGGAAATGAACATTTCAAAGAGGAGGTAGGTAAATTAATTTGTTCTAATTATATATAAAAAAATTACACTACACCTAGTTATATTTAATTTTTCCAATTATTAAAAAAATTTATACTACACCCAACCAAATAACATTTCTCTAACTTGTAGGTAAATTATTTTTCATGTATTGTTAGAAATGTTAGGCACGGTTTATTGTTGTATAAACATGGGTGTAACATAGTATTTTTAATACTATGCATCGAACTACATTTCTTCTTAATATAGGTAAATTATTTTCCATGTATTAGTAAATATGTTAGGCACGTTTTGTTGTTGGTATAAACATTATTTTGCATCATTGTAAAAAAGAGATATTATATTACACCCATGGTATAATTGTTCGTAGGTAAATAAATGTGCATGTAGATAATGAAATACAATGTTCTAATATATTAATAAAAGAAGGATAAATTCAAAAGTATTCAAGAGTAGGGTGAAAAAACTAAATCGAATAGTTTTATGAAAATTCAAAACCTTTCTAAAAAAAGTAATATGCAATAAATTTTTAACATTAATGTCTTTTTTTTTTTCTTGTTGCAAAATCATTTACTATTTCCTTACAATTAATTGTCTACATCAAGTATGTAATAGGGGTATTTTAGGCATGTGAAAAATGTAAAATGTGTGAATTGATATGAAGTTAATGAATTTGCTTATGTGGATCTTAGTCATTGGGTTTTCTTTGAGTAAAAAGGTTATGTAGGGTTTTATATGAAGAAAATTGAGTTTGAAGGGCTAAAGTCATATTTTCACTAAAAAGAATTTGCTAATTACATAAAAAGTTTATTTGTTCATCTAATATCATTAAAAATTAATATCAAAAAAAAAAAAAGATGTACTAATATTCTTAATATTACATGTCACATGTCTTTAGACACAAATACACTAAGTGTTTGCAGTCAATAGTCTAAGTAGAGATTTGGTATAAGGTGATTTTATAAAAAGTGGATATAAAAAAAAGTTGAACTCAAAAAGATGTTTGGTAAACACTTAAAAAAAAAAGCAAAACTTTCCCTCTGAAATTGATGAACACATCGTATTTCCAACGAAGGCCAGAAGAAGAGGATGAAGCAGCCATTAATCGATCGCACCTGATCAGCGATGATCGAGCAGCTAAGATTCAGAGGAATGTCAGAGCAGAAATTCTCAATTGATCTACAAACTGGATCACCGGAAAATGGCCTGATCGATACCAAGTCAATAAGTCAGTGCAAAAGGGTAAAGGAAAAAAAGGAAATTATGCTTGATGTGTTTTCACATCTTCTTCAAGGAAATTTCTGTGCGAAAGGGATGTGTACAATTTTGCTTTTTCGACCCAAGAAAATGCCAAGAAAGGGGTCACAGTAGAATGTTGAATCTACACTTGCCTACCTAAAGAAATATATACCGATCTCTCTATTCACATGAAGAGTGAGTTAGGGTGATCGAAAAATATTTCTGGTTAAATGTAAACATCTCACATGTGTGCTATATCTAATGGAATTGTGGGTGAAAAGTGGGAGATTAATGATTGTTTGACTTCTAATCTGATGTCACAGTACTAACAGTACAACTCTAAAATCTTTTAGGTATATGCTTTTAGCTACAAAACTACTGGAACTTCACAAATTGCTCATGAAATAAAATATATTGACTAGATTTGAACTTGCATAATTTACGGTTTCGCTACATATCATTGTTTTGCTCGTGTTCTAAGGTTGAAACTAGATTTGAACATAAGAAGAAGCAAGGGAGGCTAATGAGTGGTATTTTAAAATGGTCAAATATCGAATTAATGGTCTTTGTAGTAATAAGGTATTCAGAAAATAATCCGTGGTAAAATAATTAGGATTCAAACCTTACCATTAGCAAATTAATCAAAAAGTTAATTTTCCATCAAATATCAATTAGATGCAAGGATAAAAAATTAAGAAAACTAACAAAAAGTTCAAAAAAACCCTTTAATTTTAATGAAAAATGACAAATAAAGATGCAATAAATAATATCAAAAAAAAGAGTAAAAATATGATTTTTAATTAACAATGAACAATATCAATAATCTTTCGTTCAAATTCTTAAAAAATTTGGGTCCACGTGCCGAAGTCATTTGATAGCGTGCATTGCAACATTTGTTTATAATACAATATGATATAAATAGGTTGAAACGAAAAGGGACAAAGGAAATTTATGCTTTATGAGTTTTCACTTATTCTTCCTGGAAAATTCAGTGTGAAAGGAATCTTCATATTTTGCTTTTGACCAAGAAAATGCAGGTAAAGGTTCGTTTAGCTTTTGCGCGTGGGGACTGGGTGTAAGTAGTACGTTGAATCTACACTTGCCAATAAGTTCTGAATCCGGAGACTCTAGATTCTTTTTGTAAGAATTTTGACACAAACAGTATTTGGTAAAAATTGATCGCACAATGTATGATAAGTAGACATAATTTACGAATTCTTGGGATCCTCATTGACATAATTTACGAATTCTTGGAATCCTCAGAAAGAGGATCCAGAGAGGATTCTGTTGGAATAACTTCTTAGTAAGGGTAAGATAGGGTGATTGGAAATATCCAGAAGTGTGAGGGTAATCGGAAATATCTGGGAGTGTAAGCACTTCACATATGAACCATATGCAATGACATTGTTAGCGAAGAATAAGAGATTAATAGGTGTTTGAATATAAAAAGCAGGTGAGGTTAATGAGTGGTATTTTCAAATGGTCAAATCGGTATTCAAAAAATATTCCGTGGTAAAATAATTAGAATTCAAACCTTACCATTAGCAAGATTAATCAAAAAGTTAATTTTCCATCAAATATCAGTTAAATGCAAGGATAAAAAATTTGGGTCCGTGTGCTGAAGTCATTTGGTAGCGTGCGTTGTAACGTTTGTTTATAATGCAATATGATATAAATAGGTTGAAACGATAAAGGACAAAGGAAAATTATGCTTTATCAGTTTTCACTTATCCTTCCTGGAAAGTTCAGTGTGAAAGGAATCTGCATATTTTGCTCTTGAGTCAGGACCAAAATATGGGGTGAAGAAAATGCTAGGAAAGGTGGTTTAGTTAGCAGCTTTGCGTGTGGGGACTGCTGGGTCAAAGTCGTACGTTGAATCTACATTTGCCTACCCAATAACTTCTGAATCCGGATACTCTCTAGATCTTTTTGTAAGAATTATAGAAATTCGTAAATTGCTTTCGTTTATCGTATATAATACGGTTAAAAATTATTTTATTTAAAATTGAACACAAACAGTACATGAAGAAAACTAATTGCACGATTTATAATAAACGAACACGATTCATGAATTTCAGGAATTCACACAAATAAGATCCGGAAAGAATCTTGTTGGAATAACTTCTTAGTAAGGGTAAGATAGAGTGATTGGAAATATCCGAAAGTGTGAGGGTAATCGGAAATATCTCGAAATGTAAGCACCTCACATATGTACCATATGCAATGACATTGTTAGCGAAAAATAGGAGATTAATAGTTGTTTAGCTTCTAATTTGAAGTCACAGTAGTAATTGTATTACTCTGAAAATTTGTATGTATATGCTTTTAACTACAAAACTACTAGAACTTCACAAATTGCTTTTGAACTTAAAAAAAAATAATGACTAGATTTGAACTTGCACAATTTGACATTTTCCCTTGTATTCTAGTTCATATTCATGTAGTTTAGAAGATCACTTTGTCAGAATATCAACGTAACACCGAATAGTTATTAATATTATTGAAAAATACAACATAAAATGTCACGTCTCTTATTAATAATACGGTATTACATTGCACCATTTTCTTCCGTTGTCACGATATTACATTGCACACCATTTTCATCAGTTGGCCTCATACGCTTCACTGATCAACTCTCTCCTAAGCCTATACAGCTGTATTTAGATTCATTCTAAAAAGGCAACCATCCGATGATTGGTAGTAGTTCTACAGTTCTACGTTCAGCGCATACAAAAGCATAGAACACGAAATACAGGGTTTCAATTACATGTAGAGAATACAATTTTATAATGGCATTTATGCTCGCACTATTATATCAACGTTAATAAGAAAATTGTTATCAGCACTGTAAAGTAAACATACAGCACAGATAACATTAGAAGAAAAGAAAAACAAAACTGAACAAAATTGAACGATAAAATAGTGTCCTTACACTCCAAAAAAGTGTTCTTACACTATTAAGAGCATAAAAAAAATACTGAAAAAGAAAATTGAACGATAAAATAGAGAAGGGGGTTGACAGAATATGCTATACGCAGAAAAAATGATGTCGTTGTAACGAGCCAATCGAGGCCCTCAACCTACCGAATATTTTCTTCATTGTCAAAATATACTCCTGCCCCTCCGCCAGTTGAAACCATCGTGAATGCAACCTTTTGATATTATTTGTTGCTCACAACAGCTTACTTGAAAGGAGCCGGTTTATATTGCGCTTCACATTAGCTGCATTTTCCTGACCTGCACCGCACATGATACGACCACAATAATCAGACTTCAAGACATCAATACAACAAAATGAATGACATCAGTTTCTGGTAGAATCTTAATAAACTATAGTGCTTGATGAGAATGTAACACATGATCGTATAGAGATATGAAAAGAAGAATACCAACAAGAAACAAATCCAAATCTTCAGATACCACATCAAAAACTGCACCATTTCCATCAGCTGTTAGTGCCATACCCTTCACTGACTCAACCTTCTCCTCGGCCAAGAATCTCCTCAAGACCCCAAAAGCAAAACTGAGACAAGGTTGGTGGAAATTATGGATCAAATATGATCAACAAATCAAAACGCTAACTCTTAAACAATAACACAAACTAAATCGATAGAAGATATAATTACGGATATCTATATTTAAACAGCTCATAATATTTTGGAATCACAAAGCACAATGTGACTCCTTCAGAACACAATCAATATTGTTCCCATTATTAGCTAGTGCTTGTATCCACATGTGAAAATAAAACCAAGAACATCAGACATATTGGTTTAGAACACAAGGACACTAGTGATAATTGCTTACGACGGTGAATAAATGGGCTTTCCAGCCTCGAGAAGTACTGTGACATGGTCCTCCATAGAGCTAAGAAGTGATCTCTTCTTTATCTCAGTGTAGCCCTGCACACCATACAATAAGCAACTCATAAACTGATAAACAAACATTTACATTAATTAATTTAAAGAACTCATCAAGTGGGAAAGAAACAGCAAATCTTACAGCAGCTTTAGCTAGTGCTTTAGCCAGTAGATCTACTGCAGATAGGCCAGAGGTGTTAAGTAGCTCCTCGGCAACAGACTTGAAGGCAGGAATTACACTGAAATGAAAATTGTATTAATATATGAAAATGATTGCATCAAAATGTAACAAGCATTGCACTGTCAAGCATACCCATCACAAATTTTGGTTATCATTTCTGCTGCATCTTGACCTACTGCTTTAGCTATATCAAGTGGCTGAGGAGCAGAAATGTGTTCAAATTTCAACCCCGATTCCCCCTCGATTTTCGAAAAATTTGACCTTCTTGGATCATAAAGCATGACAGCAACTCCAGAATTTCCTGAAAATATGGACGCACCTCTAAGTACAACATAAAATCAAAGACATTGTTTAATAAAATACGCATAAACAAGAAATGCAACAGTTTTCAAGATTTACCTGCTCTCCCTGTGCGTCCAGATCGATGGATATAGTCTTCTACATCACGTGGGGGTTCACACTGAACCATAAACAATAAAAGTAAGTATACAGATTGACAAATATTACAAAGTTCACCCATATGCACACTGACAAACCTGGATAATTAATTGAACATCATTGATATCCAGTCCACGCGCTGCCACATTTGTGGCGACTAATGTCAAAAACTTGCCAGACCTGAAACCAGCAAGTGTGACCTGAAAACACAAAACAGGAAGGGAAACAAAAAACTCTGCCATTAGAAAAACAAATTAGCTTTTTAAAAAAGAAATATCTCTATGAAAGGAAAAGAGCCTGAAATATCATGTTTCAGTACAGTTGTACAAGGGGAGAGGAGGAGGATTTTTTGAGGGGGGGTTGGTGTTGCATAGTCAAACAACTTACCTCACGCTGGCCCTGCTATATGTCCCCGTGCAAAGCTCGGGCTCCAGGCAACGCCTCAGCAAGTCCAGAAGCAGCTTCCTTTGTCTCGGTGAAAATAATTGTGCGTCCTCCACTGAGTCGGAAACAAACATGTCAAGTACATGAAAAATGACTCCCAGATAAATTATACCCAAAAGTAAAAATAGAAAGCATACGGTAGTTGTTGACTAAAAAACAACCAACTGCTATAACAACGTATGATATCAGGAATAAGTTGCGACCTTGCTGAACTGGAGCAAGGAAGAACAATATGCCTAACATTGGTGCTGGCCTTCATTTTTTCATTACCAACAAGATCTACAGTTTTCTTATCTGGTTTGAGAAACCTAGAAGAAATCTGGGAAAAAGAACAAGAAAATTTCATTCATGTGTCGAGAATGGTTGGAAAGGTATAACATTGCAATATAATCCATTTATGTCTGACTGAAATCAGAAGAACATCCAAATTCAAGATCTCAGCTAAGTACTTACGCCTTTCGATAGATGTTCCATCCAAGTGAAGCTCTCTTAATCCTACCATATTTTCTTCAATGCTTGGAAACACATCAAATTTTGTGCAATCAGAAAGATAGAGATATTCAAGGGACTTGAGTTGACAAATGTTGTTTGGAAGACTCTTAAGTTCCTTGCAATTGTCCAGGACCAAACAACTCAACCCCGTGAGATTATTAATTGATGAGGGCAGTTCTTTAATTTTTGACCTAGACAAACTAAGCCACGATAGTTCCTCCATAACTTCTGAAATCTCTGGAAACATCTCAAGACTCTGGCAGTTAGAAAGAACAAGGGTTTTGAGAGATTTCATACGCATGATGCTCGGGAGAATCTTAAGTTCTATGCACCCATGCAGATTCAATAAACCAAGGTTTGTAAGAGACGAAATAGACGGGTGAACCTCAACTAATCTTATACAATATCGAAGAATTAGCCTCTCAAGATTGGGCATCTCTGTGAAGTCAGGGGTTTCCTTAAGGTATAGACATTCACTTAAATCAATGAACTTCAACTTTTCCAGCTTCTGTTAAAACATTCAGGAAAACATACATTACTTAATAAGACATCTTAGAACCCAAACATTTAGAAGAAACATATACATGTAAATGATTGTACGTACCTGGGTTCCTTCCCAAAGTTGGTCAATGAGACTATTTTGCATATCAAGTTCAACAAGATTTTTGAATTGAAAGTTGGATGGCAAAGACATAAGAGGGCATTTAAGCCAGGAGAGACACCTCAACTCAAGTAACTTGAAGTGCCCAATCAAGTGGTGTTTGCAGTAATCATGTTCAAAAATGGGGTCCTTATGACTGATCTTGAGAAGTCTTAGTTGAGTCATACTAACAAAAGTTTCAGCATTTAAGCATACCCCATCTAAGCACGACAAATCCAGGATTATGCTTTTAACTGCTTTTGTAGCCTGTGCAAATCAAAGTAAGGGAAAAAACACAGAACCGTAGTTTGCATTATGAAATTAATGTTTTTTTCTTAAGGAGCAGTTTGATAATCATTCGTTTTTAGTTTTCAACTTTGGTAATTGTTTTCAATTTTCAATTATTAAAAAATGAAAACTAAAAATTAAAAATTGAAAACAAAAATGATTATCAAACGGGCCTGAGAAATAGATTTTGATCAAAAGTTGAAGCTTTCTACTAACAATTGTATAAGAAAAATATTTCTCACCATATTTTAAGTTAGCACATGATGAACATCTTCATAACTCCACAACCTACTTCGTCTCCTAGGCTCTTCGATAGATTCTTGAAGGACGATTTCCCGACCCATTTCCTCTAGTAAATCATGCATCTCCAGTTTCCCCTCCTCTGAGACAGTTATGAGAGCTCGATCAATTAGAACTCTTATACCAGCAAGAGGATAGAAACCACAACTGTCCAGGATTTCGGTTGCATAGTCTTCTTTCATTCCTTTTAAAAAACATGCTATATCTAGAAAGATGTTCTTCTCTTTATGATCTAGTCCATCGAAGCTTGTTCTAAGAACATCATTAATCTTTCTTTGCGGGACTTCCTTTAATTTTTCTAAGACATCTTTCCACTCACGTATGGTTTTGTTATCAAGAAAGGCTCCCAAGACTTTGAGTGCTAGAGGTAGACCTTGAGCATATTTTACGGCACGCCTCGTGAGATCATCATAATCTGTAGTGGGTTGGTTTGTTTTGAAGGCGTACTGCCTAAAGAGTTCTAGAGCTTCGGGATCACTGAAAATCTTGGGCTTATATATCGCATCAGTTCCGCTTAGTAATTCCAAATCTCTAGTTGTTATAATAATTCTACTTCCACCACCAAACGAAGAATGTTGCTCTCCAAGTAAAGCTTCAATTTGTTCTAATTTGTCCACTTCATCAATAACAATAAGGACCTTTCTCTGACCTAGACTATTTAACATCACCTGGAAACCTTTATCCAAAATGTCGGAACTCCCCACCTTGTTGTTTGAGATACTCGATAGAAGTTGTGTCTGCATATGTAGTTGGCCATGCTTCATGAAACCCTCCTTGACATTTTCAAGAAAGCAACAAGCTTCAAATTGACTAGCGATTTCATCACGGACAGCTCTAGCAATGGTTGTTTTGCCTAAACCACCCATACCCCATATTCCAACAACGCGAACATCATTCGTTTCAACGCCAGGAGGATGTAATGATAAATGCATTTCATGCATATGAGAATCCATTTCAATCAAACCTTTAGCTTTACTTGATGTTGATGAGATGTGGATCAATTTCCTATAAACATCTTCTACAATTTCCTCAATAAGCTTTGCATCATCCCTGTCAAATTTTAAAAATATTATAATAGTATCACCACATAATAATTAACAGGTCGTTTTGATAGTTTGTTTTCAATTTTTTTTTTTTAATCTAAAATTTGAATTTTAAAATTTTGGCCATGAATTTTTAGTTTCATTAAAAGTAGTTATCAGATGAGTTTTTCAATTTTTTCTTTCATGGTATATAATAATCTCAAAAATTACGAGTTAGATCTTGCATATAGAGATCTAATGGGTCTTTACAATTGTTTTGCATAAAACTTGTATTGAGTATTTCATACCATTGTAGCCCCATCACAAGTTTTCATCTATTAATTTTAAATAACTAAAAATTGAAAATTGAAAACTTAAAACAAAATATTTATCAAATGACACCTAAACGTTACAAAAATTAATAGGAAAGTAAAGCAAATTAGAAATTACTCATAGTTTCGCGAATCCCAACCGGATAAATTGGTGGCTCGAGTAAGGGCGGACCTCCAGCTCCGCACCTCCTCCATGTTGGCGTTAGAATGGCCTTCATGCCGATCAAAAGCTTCGGCGAAACTTCCTTTGAGTTTATGAATATCGGATGGATCGACTTCGTAGAACAAGAGATTAATAGTTGTTAGGGTGAATATCGGATGGATCGACTCCCTATTTACATTAGGGTATATTATCAATTTCCCCCCTGAACTTGTGACCATTAGTCAATTTCCCCCCTCAACTTTAATTTTGGCCAATTTCCCCCCTGAACTCTCATGATTAGTCAATTTCCCCCCTCAACTTTAATTTAGCCAATTTCCCCCCTCAACTCTTATAATTAGTCAATTTGCACCATACTGTTAAATTTTTAATTTGATCATAATTAAACAAGTGTGTATAAGAAACTAAATAAGATGTATGTTAATCATGTTCCTATATCTTTATCCTATTACAAATAGATTAAAATTTAGAATTTTACAATTTATCATAGATAGTATTATTAGTCATAATAAATCAGTATGGAGTAATTTTATTTGATTTTTGACTATACAAAATTGATAACAAAAAGGATTGATGTGTAAATTTTTGTATGTGAATACAATTTTCTTTATAAAAGTGAAAGCTAAGTTCAAGTAAATTGCGGAGAATCGAGCTTTAGTAAAAAAACGGCTAGTCTATTCATAATTTTCGACTCCTTATTAAGAATAACCCATTTTATTGAAATAGGTTTGATCCATGAGTTTAGGATTATTATTTCTTTTTGTTATTATTTCTTCTTCTACATGCTTTAAACCCGATTCATAACTTTTTCTTATAATCAACCCATGTCACATACTAATTGTATTATGTTTTTGTACATTTTACCCTATATTATGCAGGTGAGTTTATGTTAATTTTAGTACTTTGTTGGAAGCTATTAGAAAGATTGAAAATTAAGAAAAGAATAGATGGAAAATTAAAAAAAAAAAAAAATTAACAGTAGGGTGCAAATTGACTAATTTTGAGAGTTGAGGGGGGAAATTGGCCAAATTAAAGTTCAGGGGGGGAATTGACTAATTATGAGAGTTGAGGGGGGAAATTGGCCAAAATTAAAGTTCAGGGGGAAAATTGGCCAATTGTCACAAGTTTAGGGGGGAAATTGATAATATACCCTTTACATTAAGAGTGAGTTAGGGTGAATAGAAATATTGCCGGTTAAGTATTAGTATCTCACATATGTACCATATCCAATAACATCATCGGCGTAAAACAAGAGATTAATAGTTGTTTAGCTTCTAATTTGATGTTGTTGTTGTAACGGTACTACTCTGAAATCTTTGATGTATATGATTTTAGCCACAAAACTACTAGAACTTCACAAATTGCTTGTGAAATAAAAAAATATTGACTAGATTTGAACTTGCATAATCTACCTTTCCACTACACGTATTTATTTCGCTAGTGTTCTAAGGTTGGAACAAAACTTGAACATCGCAGCAAGAAGCAGAGGAGGCTAATGAGTTGTGTTTTAAAAAGGTCAAATCGGATTAATGGTTTCCGTAATGATATGGTATTCGAAAGATAGTCCTCATAGTAAAAGAAATAGGATTTAAATTAACTCTCGTGATGAAGACTGTTAGCAAATTTGATTCAAAAGTTAAATTTTCAGTCAAACATCAATTAGATGGAAGGATAAAAAAATAAAAATTGGGTCCACGTACTGAAGTCATGTGTTAGCGTGCATCGGAACATTTGTTTATTATCAATATGATATAAACCCAACCGGATTCAAATCCTTTTGTAAGGATCCTAGGGATCCATTAATTGTGTCCATTCATTCTACATCGGCAATCACTTTTCTTCAGGTACGTTTAATTTTAAATAAAAAAAATTAAAATGATTTCTAACTGCACGATGTACGATGAACATACATGATTTATGGATCTCTGAGATCCTCACAAAGAGGATCCGGAGAGGATCCAAATTCGATATAAACAGGCACCCAAAATAATGGTGGTGGTTGTGTTTAGAGAATACTAGTCTTCATGCACGTGCTCACGCGAGTGCAGAATATATTTTTTGAATCACAGCATGCTACATGAGACTTATATGTTTTAAATGTAGTATTATCCGCGTGCGAAAGACCTTTTTTTATAACCGGTGAGCATATGCATAAGACATTTTTTGAATCACGGCGTGCTAGAAGTGGCTTAAATGTTTTAAATGTATTATTATACGCATGTGAAAGACTTTTTTTATAATTGGCACTACACGCGTGTTAAGATATTTTGAACGTGTTTAAAAATAGAGAAAATAATATTTAATAAACAACTGATTGAATCACATTATTGCTACCTATTGTGAGGTACTAATTTTATAAAAAAAAATAAAAAAAACACTATACAAAAGTAATTAATTATTAAAAAACACTGTTTATATGATGAAAATAACCTTGCATTATTTGGTTCATTATTTTGAATTGCTTTTGAACTTTTTTGTTTAAGGGGCATTTCTATCCTAAATTTTTTAGGTGAAGCCGGTGATCCCAAAAGTGCCTCCCAACTTTATATATAAAGATATATGTATAGAAAAATGGCGGTGGTAGTGAAGGGATGATGTTGAAATATCAAAACCCAAGTCAATGGAGCTCCTTCAGTCCATGAAAACAAAAATTTATAATATAATAAGGTTCGCATATGGACTTGAAAAACGACATAGCACCGGCAGGGAAGGTGCAGTAAAAGAGAGAGGAAATGAGGAAAGAAGCGAACGCGAAAGGACAAATACTATACAATAGATTATAACAATTACTATTCAACTATCAATAATGCATTATTTTAAGTTGAAATGTGGAAGCATATGAGAGATAGCATGGCAATAACCACACAATAAACAAAAGTGATTAGAGAAACAGTTATTCAAGATCTGTATTAAATCATTGAGCCATTTTTAAGATTCGAACTTAAAATCACAATCTATTAGAACATTGTATTAAATATTAAGTGGTGCTCTGATATAATTCTTAGGAATTTCAAGGAAGCATACAGGGCACTTTTGTTTTTCTTAATTCGTCAATACAACTGATTTTATTTTGTTGATAATTTCATATGAGGATAAATTGGTAAAAAAGAAAAATAAAAGTAAATTCGTATTGTTGGATGATGGGCTTTGGTTGCACTCTCCTTCGGCATATGTAATTAGTGGGTCGGAAAGTTAGGCCTTTAAGATGATTGATATTAGCCCAAAGGTTAATGGTTTGGCCTGCTGTAGGTCAATTTCACAATTAGGGACATTGCGTATGGGAGAAACTTTTTGGTATAAACTTCCGTGGCACGTTACTTGTGCGCCTAAGATACATACACGGGGATATATTGCATTCCAAAGCATCGGATCAAGTTTAATTTAAATTTTTTTTGTGATTTTTCTCCTTTTTTTTTTTGGTTCTTTTTATCTTTTATTTTTTTTAGTTTGATGCATTCACAGCGAATGACTCTTTACAATAGTGGTGAAAAGAAGTGAGCTTTTACATGACAGCGTGAGTTTAAACTCCGTTAATGACTAATCTAATATCTAATCTAATAAAATCTATGTTTTGACAAACAAAAAAAAAGTTTGGTGCGTTCACTCTTTCTTTTTCCCACTATTTCTTGAAGATTAATGGCCGGATTATTTGAACTTGGTAATTCCAATGCTTCTGCTTCAAAGGCGCAGATTGGCGCTATTACAAGCAAGTTGTTAGTCTTGAATGGGAGAATAGCAACACAAAAGATATGCTCCATATCTGCAGTTCCCGGTCATCCCACCATCTCTTATCCTTAAGGAGTCCATTTTCTAGAGTTCGTGCAAGAACAAGCAAACATGGTGAATGCTTATATATGTAACGCGTTCCGGTAATGATCCATACTCTAATACTTATAATCAGGGACGGAGGAGGCACCTCAATTTGTCATGAAACAATATGCAGAATGTGCAAAATTCTCCCCTAGGTTTCATGGCTCAAGAGAAGAAAGTGAATTTGGAAGATGCTCTTGCTCGGTCGACCATGTCTACCACTCAATTCATGAACGAAGCGAAAATGCAGTTGCCAAATCAGCAAACCTCTTTTTGTAATTTGGGGAAGCAAGTTGGCCACATTGCCGTGTATATAACAAGATAGAAGACCCTTATTATTTAGGAAAAACTAATGAAAATAGCCTAAAAATTTTGAGTTTTAACGATAAAGACAACATAAAGGTCAAGTGAATAGTATCAGAATTAACTTTTTAGTGCAAAAATATGATTTTTTGTTAAAACGAACAATACTGCAGATTTTTCGTTAAAAATCTCCATCATTTATTGTATCTAACCGTGAAATGCACAAATTCAAAAAAGCACCCTTTTTTACGACTGTCTTCAGAAGGGCCATTTATAAATTTCGTGTAGGCCCCAAAATCTCAGATACGACCTGCTCTCTATCTCGTTAAGTCCTCCTTCTCTGCTTTCCCAGTTACTCCCGTCCGCTGTTGGTGGTTGTGCTATCTGCGAAAGCCAAGCCGATTTGTGATGCGCAGTGGCTGACTGTGAATTCAATTCAAGTCCCGATGAAGCCTATTTTGGGAGAATCATGGTGTTCAGATTTGACATCCATTGCATTAACTGCTCTGCCGAATCGCCATCAAAACCGATCCCCCAGAAACTCCTACGCTGTCGAGTCCGGCACTACCAGGAAGCTTGAGTCGTGGCCGGGAGCGGCGGTGAGGTTGAGGGAGAGGACGTGGAGAGGAAGAGGACGAGGGCGGGTGAATCATGTGAAGTGGTTGGAGTACGGGAGGGATGAAAATCATGTGAAATGTGAAATGGGCAATACCATCAGTCCCGTTTGAACAAAAGTAGGTACCTTTTAATCTCGGAATCAAAAGCGTTCCTACATTCCTCTGATCAGGCAAAAGCATTAAACGATTAAGCAACCCACACAAAGTATAAATCGGAGACTCATTTGCTTTGTTGGAGTTGGAATCAAAAGCGTTTCTGTAGGAAGATGATGTTGGTATATGGTCCAGCCCATGATGAATGTTCCAGATTATTTTAGTAAGTGAAGTGGCTGGAGCATGCTAGACAATTCTAGCATTTTATTAAGTTGGTGCAAGAAGCTAGAGAGTAATAGCTTCCTTTGTTGCAAATGGAAGGATCTAGAAGCTACAATACCCACCTATAAATAGGTGTGTGGGTGTTGCTACAAAAGTAGAGAGTAGAAAGGGATCAAGTCCAAAACTAAGAGTTCCACTCCAGTAGTATGAGCTAGAGTGTTCCACTACACATTGTGTGAGTGAAGTTTAGAGTAATAGAAAATGTGTGTTATACTTTTTTTTATCCATCAAGTCTTGTCTTTGGTTTGGTAAGACTACTTTTGTTGTACTCATCATTTTCATATAGTGAAGATCGATCGTTGTTCCATGGACGTAGACATAAATTGTCGAACCACGTAAATTCTTGATGTCCGTTTTCTACTTTACTTTGTGCATTCTCTATTTTGTAGTACCGACATTCCTAACAGATGTTTCCAACTCCAACAAAGCATATGAGTCTACAACTGTTTTGCCTTTTATCAAGCAACCCGCACAAAGTATAAATCGGCATTGACTTACTGCCTCGCCAATAGAGGATGAAAACCGCCATCAATCGCAAGCTGCAAATCAAAGTGAAATATTACTTTTGGATCAACAAAACGAATAAAAGTTGGTTTGTTAGGAATGAACACAGAGACCACAGAAGATGACAGAGATAACAACACTGACTAGAAGGCTTTTCGACCAAACAACTTTACTTGACATTGTTAATGTGAACCAAAGTGGCAACCAATCCGCAGGGTTGCATCACCTCCATTCCGGGCCATCAACAATTCCCACTGAAGGCATTTCACTATGGTCATTTTCAGATGCATCATGTTTTGAATGCCCTTCAGGATATTGCACCTCTCGCTCACAAAAGAGAGAGAGAGAGAGAGAGAGAGAGAGAGAGAGAGAGAGAGAGAGAGAGAGAGAGAGACCTGATGATGAGACAGTTTCCACAGTATCCCTGAATTGTTTGTACCAGCTGTAGGCATGTAGCAAATGTGAAGTAAAAATTCGTATTATGAGGCTTTGGTGTTGAAACTGTTTCCAAAGCTGTGCAATCATACTTCAGCTTTCTATACTCAATACTGCATAGAAAGAGGTAATGAAAATATCTCACCGTATTTTGAGTTAATGCACAATAAAGATCTTCATAAATCCACAACCTACTTCGTCTTTCAGATTATTAAATTCTTGATGGACTATTTCCCATCCCATTTCTTGCAGTAAATCATGCATCTCAAGCGTATCGTAGTCGGAGATAGTGATGAGAGTTATGTTAACTAGTACTCCTAATCCACTATGGGGATAAAAGCCACAGCTATCAAGAATTTTAGTTACATAGTCTTTCTCCATCCCTTTAAAGAAACATGCAAAGCTCCCAAAGATTTTAAGTGCTAAAGGCACGCCATGAGCATGTTGTATGGCAAGCCTCGATAAACAATCATAATCTCTTGCGGGTTGGTTTGTTCGGAAGGCATGCTGCTTGAAGAGTTCAAGAGCTTCTGACTCGCTTAAGTTCTTGGGCTTAGATACAATTACAGCATCAACTCCATTTAGTAATTGCATATCTCTAGTTGTTATAATTGTTGTGCAAGAATAGACCAAACCAATTGGAAACCAACTCAAGCTAACTCGTAGGAAATATACCAAATAAAATGCAAGAACAAAATTGAAAAGACACCAAGATTTAACAAGGTTCCTCAACAATCAGTGTAACTGGAGTACGTCCTCGAAGCTGTTGGAGCTCACCAATAATCCACTATCAACCAAACGAAAATGAGAGTGTTTACAAAGTGTTTGGCAATCTCACAACCCTAAACCCCAATACACCCAATAACTCTCACACACCAGAGGAACAAATAGAGAAGGAAATACAGTGATTAATTTCCTCTTTATACAAAGCACAAAGCTAATCACATGCCCCAATTGTGGGCTTTCACATGGGCCATTAAACACCCAATTAATTTTGGGCTACTGGGCTTATCAGACGCAAAGGCCCAATGTAATTCGGCCTCAAATACCTGATTTCCACCACCAAATGAATGTTGCTTTCCAAGCAAGGCTTCAATTTGGGATAATTTTTCAACTTCATCAAGAACCTAGAAAGAAGCAGTTCCTGCATGGGTGCACCGGTGCTAAAACCTTTTCTCAAGATATCTTCCAAACTGTTGGAGTCGTCGCTCCCAAAAAGGTCCGCTCTTGGCCATTCCAAACGCTGCCTAGCAGAGGAGTGGTTATCTGAAGCGATGTACAGCACCATTATCCGAGAAGCCTTCCTTGACATTTTCGAGAAAGCAGCAAGCTTCAAATTGACAAGCGATTGCATCACAAAAGAGTCAAAGCATCAAATTGGCATCATCCCTGTGAAGTTTTAGAATTATCAAACCTGAGTTTTATAACAAGCCCAAAAGAGTCAAAGGAATGCATGTTCACTTGCTTGCAAATTGCAATTAACATACTTTAACCGCACAAATGTCATAATCTGAATTGTTCATGTTCTTGAGCATATAAATGGCCAAATTGGTGAACGTTTAGCCATTTAAATTTAAGGATGTTAAACGAGACCAAAATCGTGGATTTGTTTGATACATATAGGTAGGTAATTAACAATCTCCAGCTAATCTTGATCAAGAAAATGAACACTTTCAAGTTATAATATTTCTACGGTAAAAATACTTTAACAGCAAGTGCATGTGAAAAAAATTAAACTTACTTACAATTTTGCGAATCCCAACCGAATAAATGATGGCTCTAACAAGAGCGGACATCCAGCCCTGCACCTCCTTCACGCCAGCATTATAACGACGTTCACGGCTTCTGCAAAACTTCCTGTTTTCGAATATCGGAGTCGATCCGGATGGATCGACTCTGTATAAAACAGGAACCACTATCTGCTTGCGTGCATCCACGCATTCCATTATCTGGACAAGTTCTTTCAAGCACCACGTCGAAGAAGCATAGTTTTCGGAAAAAAAACTAGGATCGAAAGCCTGAGTTGCAAATAGCTGCCAGGAGCTCCGAAAGGTCGTTGCCTATTGAAGCTCTTCGGCGTCAATGAAGGTGTTGACTGCTTTCTGATCCAGAGCTTTGTTGAGATGGCCAACGAAGAAGCAGCAGCCTTGAGTCCTCTTAAATTCAGGAACACATCGTATTTCCAATGACTGTCGGATGAAGACGAAGAAGCAGCAGCAGCCATTAACATGCACGGGATAGATCGCAGAAAGTACTATGTAAACGATGATTGACTAGCCTCATGTACTGCAAGGACTGAAATGCTCGGACGGAATAAAAAGCATTAATAATTAATATCATTGAAATTAAATCATGCCAAAAAGGGGGGAAAAAAAAAACTCCAGTGCATGATTCACAGTGGAGGTAGCCAAACTACAACAGCAGAGCTTCTCACCCTTTGCACTCCATCCTTCCACACACCAACCCTCCGAATTCTGGAACCGCCTGCTGGGATTTCATGGTAAGGTGATCTTATAAGATAGCTTCTGGTTTGCTCTGGTGAAGTTAAACGTCTGAGGCTCGACTTTCACTAAGCACCTTTGAACTGCGAAACTACGGAGTGGTAATTCGAAACCGCAGAGCCAACATTAGTGACAGTTGTATGAAGAGTCAAAATAGAGACATTTGTTCTGCATTAGCAGTTGTGTTTGCCAAAATCATACCAATGGCTCCTGCATCTTTCACCTCATGTCCCTCCTGCACTCTAGGCCTAATACCACTGTCACAAATCACAATCTTCCCAGCAACAACGCTGCAATCCGAAGTTCCTTCCAAACACAAGGAGCTGGGATCAGGGCAAGTTGAATTGCTTCAAATACACACCATCAACCTCCTCTCTTCATTCATTTCAAAACAATAATTAATAAAAGAACAACTCCAAAGAAGTGAACAGCACTTCAATTCCAAAAAAGTAAAAGTGAAACTTTGGGGTTCATGGTGAGGATGGGTCAGGGGTGTTGAGGTGTGCTTGCGGTGGATTGAGTCGTGGCAACTTATTCATTCGGTGGAATTGTGAGTGACTGTGAGAGACAGACATTGGTCGCTGAGGGGACTTTGAGTATTTGGGGATGGGTCAAGAAGAGTCGGTCAAGCTTTGTTAACAAATGTCCTCTACCAATAACTGGAGAAATTGGCTAGACAAATGTGTGAGTAACACATGAAATCTAGACTGGCTAACTGGCTTAGAAAACCAACAAGCGAGAAAGGCTGTGTGGCAGGTCTTGTTTGCTGTATTGAATACCATGGTTTCACTCAGCGAGAAAGGCTTCATTTCTCTTTAACTTCCTTCACAGGAAAAGATGTTTAAAATTTTATAACTACCTAAGCTACAAGGTGTTCCGAATTACAGAGGGTTGGGAAGATGTACAAGGCTTTTGCAGTTTCTCAGATTTTAATAATCAAGCCCCTGAAGTCGTTCAATCGAGGGAGAAAGCTCTCTGATAGAAAGACTAATCCTAGAACAATATGACAAAGAAAATTACCCATCCTGTCACTGAAAATTGATGGTGGAAAGCAGCAGTGTACCCACCGATGATTGTAGTAGTACATATAAAGACGAGAGCAGTGAACAAAGCTCCACGATTATACGGATATAGGACTCCAAAAAATGCTAGCAAAAATAAGATAAACAGCCTGAAGATTTGAAAAAAAAATCAAAGTTAAAACTAAAACAAAGGTTAAAAGTTGACACTCATACGGTCTGCATTTTTTTGTAATAATTTAAGACAAAGGTCCAGATTCATGGCAAGCAGTTGGGTACCAATTAGCCTAAAAGGGGCTAGCTTGTTACTGGTCTCTTTTGTAATAATTTAAGATATAGAAAAGTTAAGATAAAAGGAAAGCAAAGTACCTTTCATCCAAATTGGAGGAGCACCGGTGGCATTAACAAGTTAGCAACGGGAATTGACATAGATAGCAATAGCTTCACAGTTTCTGCACAGGCACAAATCTAAAGTATAAGAAAGAAAAGCAGCACATAAGCAATTGAAACCCGCCAAACCCGAACGAAAAGACAGGTATCAAATGTATTCCACATGTAGAGATATGTACCTCTCCCTCGCGACATAATCACAATAACCAATTGAAGGCCGCCGCATGTGGCGTAGTGACCAACTGATTGCTTCAAAACAGAGCTTCGTATCCATGTGTTTATCAGCAGAGTGTACCCAAAACCCCTGAAATTTCTTGCTTTTTTCAGGTAATATAATCTCCCAATTCTGAAATTTAATTCCGAATCAAAAATTGGGTTTGAATTTTGATTACCTGGAAATTGGGGTTGTACATGCGTCAAATTTTCACAACGGCTCTGTTTTGGGTTTTACCCAAAACCCAATGCTACTTGGAAGATTCTTAAGTTCTTTGCAATCTACTAGGACCAAATGATTCAACCCCGTGAGATTATTAATTGACGAGGGCAGTTCTTTAATTTTTGACCCGGACAAATTAAGCCATGATAGTTTCTCCATAACTTCTGAAATCTCTGGAAACATCTCAAGACTCGAGCAGCCGGAAAGATTAAGGGTATTGAGAGATTTCATACGAATGCTGCTCGGAAGACTCTTCAGTTCCTTGCAATCTACTAGGACCAAATGATTCAACCCCGTGAGATTATTAATTGACGAGGGCAGTTCTTTAATTTTTGACCCGGACAAATTAAGCCATGATAGTTTCTCCATAACTTCTGAAATCTCTGGAAACATCTCAAGACTCGAGCAGCCGGAAAGATTAAGGGTATTGAGAGATTTCATACGAATGCTGCTTGGAAGACTCTTAAGTTCCTTGCAATCTTCTAGGACCAAATGATTCAACCCCGTGAGATTATTAATTGACGAGGGTAGTTCTTTAATTTGTGACCCGGACAAATTAAGCCATGATAGTTTCTCCATAACTTCTGAAATCTCTGGAAACATCTCAAGACTCGAGCAACCGGAAAGATTAAGGGTATTGAGAGATTTCATACGAATGCTGCTTGGAAGACTCTTAAGTTCCTTGCAATCTTCTAGGACCAAATGATTCAACCCCGTCAGATTATTAATTGACGAGGGCAGTTCTTTAATTTTTGACCTGGACAAATTAAGCCATGATAGTTTCTCCATAACTTCTGAAATCTCTGGAAACATCTCAAGACTTGAGCAGCCGGAAAGATTAAGGGTATTGAGAGATTTCATAGGAATGCTGCTTGGAAGACTCTTCAGTTCCTTGCAATCTTCTAGGACCAAATGATTCAACCCCATGAGATTATTAATTGACGAGGGCAGTTCTTTAATTTTTGATCCGGACAAATTAAGCCATGATAGTTTCTCCATAACTTCTGAAATCTCTGGAAACATCTCAAGACTCGAGCAGCCGGAAAGATTAAGGGTATTGAGAGATTTCATACGAATGCTGCTTGGAAGACTCTTAAGTTCCTTGCAATCTTCTAGGACCAAATGATTCAACCCCGTGAGATTATTAATTGACGAGGGTAGTTCTTTAATTTGTGACCCGGACAAATTAAGCCATGATAGTTTCTCCATAACTTCTGAAATCTCTGGAAACATCTCAAGACTCGAGCAACCGGAAAGATTAAAGGTACTGAGAGATTTCATACGAATGCTGCTTGGAAGACTCTGAAGTTCCTTGCAATCTTCTAGGACCAAATGATTCAACCCCGTGAGATTATTAATTGACGAGGGCAGTTCTTTAATTTTTGACCCGGACAAATTAAGCCATGATAGTTTCTCCATAACTTCTGAAATCTCTGGAAACACCTCAAGACTCGAGCAGCTGGAAAGATTAAGGGTATTGAGAGACTTCATACGAATGCTGCATGGAAGACTCTGAAGTTCCTTGCAATCTTCTAGGACCAAATGATTCAACCCTGTGAGATTATTAATTGACGAGGGCAGTTCTTTAATTTTTGACCCGGACAAATTAAGCCATGATAGTTTCTCCATAACTTCTGAAATCTCTGGAAACATCTCAAGACTCGAGCAACCGGAAAGATTAAGGGTTTTGAGACATTTCATAGGAATGCTGCTTGGAAGACTCTTAAGTTCCTTGCAATCTACTAGGACCAAATCACTCAACCCCGTGAGATTATTAATTAACGAGGGCAATTCTTTAATTTTTGACCTGGACAAATCAAGCCATGATAGTTCCTCCATAACTTCTGAAATCTCTGGAAATATCTCAAGACTCAAGCAGCCGGAAAGATTAAGGGTTTTGAGACATTTCATACGAATGCTACTTGGAAGACTCTTAAGTTCCTTGCAATCTACTAGGGACAAATCACTCAACCCCGTGAGATTATTAATTGACGAGGGTAGTTCTTTAATTTTTGACCCGGACAAACTAAGCCATGATAGTTTCTCCATAACTTCTGAAATCTCTGGAAACATCTCAAGACTCGAGCAACCAGAAAGATCAAGGGTTTTGAGAGATTTCATACACATGATGCTGGCTAGAATCTTAAGTTTTTTGCACCCAAAAAGATTCAATAACACAAGGTTTGTAAGGGTTGAAATAGATGGGTGAACCTCAACTAAACTTATACAATCTTGAAGAATTAGGTTCTCAAGATTGGGCATCTCTGTGAAGTCAGGGGTTTCCTTAAGGTGTTGACAGTAACTTAAATCGATGAACTTCAACTTTTCCAGCTTCTGTTGAAACAATCAGGAAAACATGCATCACTTAATGAGACATCTTAGAACCCAAACATTTAAAAGAAACATATACATGTAAATGATTGTACGTACCTGGGTTCCTTCCCAAAGTCGGTCAATGAGACTATATTGCATATCAAGTGCAACAAGATTTTTGAATTGAAAGGTGGATTGCAAAGACTTAAGAGGGCATCCAAGCCAGTAGAGATACCTCAACTCAAGTAACTTGAAGTGCCCAATCAGGTGGTGTTTGCAGTAATCATGTTCAAAAATGGAGTGACTGATCTTGAGAAGTCTTAGTTGAGTCATACTATCAAAAGCTTCAGCATTTAAGCATACCCAATCTGAGCACGACAAATCCAGGATTATGCCTTCAACTGCTTTTGTAGCCTGTGCAAATCAAAGTAAAGGAAAGAAAACAGAGAACCTTAGTTTACATTTTGAAATTAATGATTGTTTCTTAAGGAGCAGTTTGATAATCATTTCTTTTTAGTTTTCAAATTTGGTAATTGTTTTCAATTTTTAATTATTAAAAAAATGAAAACTAAAAATTACAAATTGAAAACAAAAATGGTTATTAAACCGGGCCTAAGAAATAGATTTTGATCAAAAGTTGCAGCTTTCTACCAACAATTGCATAAGAAAAATATTTCTAACCGTATTTTGAGTTAGCACATGATGAACATCTTCATAGCTCCACAATCTACTTCGTCTCCCAGGCTCTCTGATAGATTCTTGGCGGACGATTTCCCGGCCCATTTCCTCTAGTGAATCATGCATCGCCAGTTCCCCCTCCCCTGAGACAGTTATGAGTGCTCGATCGATTAGAACTCTTATTCCTGTATGAGGATAGAAACCACAACCGTCCAGAATTTCGGTTGCATAGTCTTTCTTCATCCCTTTAAAGAAACATGCAATATCTAGAAAGATGTCCTTCTCTGTGTCATCTAGTCCATCGAAGCTTGTTTTAAGCACATCATAAATTCCCCTTTGCGGGAATTTCCTTATTTTTTCTAACACATCTTCCCACTCGTGTACAGTTTTGTTATCAAGAAAAGCTCCCAAGACTGAGAGTACTAAAGGCAGACCGTGAGCATATTGTGTGAAAAGCCTCGAAAGATCATCATAATCTCTGGTGGGTTGGTTTGTTCTAAAGGCGTACTGCCTAAAGAGTTCCAGAGCTCCACGATCACTAAAAATCTTGGGCCTATATATCGCATCAGCTCCACTTAGTAATTGTGCATCCCTAGTTGTTATAATGATTCTACTTCCATCACCAAAAGAATGCCGCTTTCCGAGTAAGGCTTCAATTTGAGCTAATTTGTCCACATCGTCAACAACAACAAGAACTTTTCTCTGACCAAGGCTTTTTGACATCACCTGGAAACCTTTATTTGATATGTCCGAACTCCCTACCTTGTTGCTCGAGATACTAGATAGAAGTTGTGTTTGCACATCGAGTTCGCCATGCTTCTTGAAACCTTCCTTGACATTTTCAAGAAAGCAACAAGCTTCAAACTGACAAGCGATTTCATCATAAACAGCTCTAGCGATGGTTGTTTTGCCTAAACCACCCATACCCCATATTCCAACAACACGAACATTATTCATTTCAACTCCAGGAGGATGTAATAATAAATGCATTTCGTGCATATGAGAATCCATTTCAATCAAGGGAGTATCTTTGCTTGAAGTTGATGAGATGAGGATCAATTTCCTATAAACATCTTCTACAATTTCCTCAATAAGCTTTGCATCATCCCTGTCAAATTTTAAAAATATTATAATAGCACCACCAAATAAGAATTAATGGGTCGTTTTGATAGTTATTTTGTTTTCATTTTTTTTTTAAATCTAAATTTTGAAATTTTGGCCATGAATTCTTAGTTTCATTAAAAGTAGTTATCAACTGAGTTTTGCAATTTTTCTTTCATGGTATATAATAGTATAAAAAATTATGAGTTAGATCTTGCATATAGAGATCTAATGGGTCTTTACAATTGTTTTGCATAAAATTTGTATTGAGTATTTCATACCATTGTAGCCCCATCACAAGTTTTCATCTATTAATTTCAAATAACTAAAAATTAAAAATTAAAAACTTAAAACAAAAGGTGACGCCTAAACGTTACAAAAATTAATAGGAAAGTAAAGCAAATTCGAAATTACTCATAGTTTCGCGAATCCCAGCCGGATAAATTGGTGGCTCGAGTAAGGGCGGACCTCCAGCTCCGCACCTCCTCCATGTTGGCGTTGGAATGGCCTTCATGCCGATCAAAAGCTTTGGCGAAACTTCCTTTGAGTTTACGAATATCGGATGGATCGACTTCGTAGAAAATGGGGACCACAATTTGGTTCTTGTTATCGTTGCATTCCAAAATTTCGACGAGTTCCTTCAAGCACCAAGTGGAAGAAGCATAGTTTTGAGAGAAAACTACAATCGAAAGCCTTGACTCTCGAATCGCTGTCAGGAGCTCGGAAAGGCGGTCGCCTTTTCTGAGATCTTCGGTATCAATGAAGGTGTTGAGTGGTTTCTGACGCAGAGCTCTGTATAGATGGCTGACGAAGCCCCTGCGAGTGTCTTCCCCTCTGAAATTGATGAAGACATCGTATTTCCGACGAAGGCCAGAAGAAGAAGAAGAAGAAGAAGTAGCCATTAATCGATCGCACCGGGTCAGTGATGATCGAGCAGCTAGGACTAAGAGGAATGCAAGAACACAAGTAGATCTACAAACTGGAGCACCGATAAATGGTCTGATCGATACCAAGTCAATGACTCAATGCAAAGGGGCAAAAGCGAAAAAAGGAAATTATGCTTTATGGGTTTTCACATCTTCTTCAAGGAAATTTCGGTGACCCAAGAAAATGCGAAAAGTTGAAAAGATGTTGTTCTTGTTAGACCAAGTCATAGTCTGCGTGCGGTTTCAAGAGTTCGTGATCAAGTCAAACTGTTATCCAACAAGAGTTAGTTTAGTTTAAGACTCTTTTAAATATGTCTTTCCGTGTACATCAAGGTTTGATCTTTCTGTTGTATTTTTTAATTTCAAATAGCCTTGTAAATAGGGATTTCAATTCCCTCATGTAATCTGGAATGCAGTATTAATACATGCAGCCCATCACTGATTGGGTAATGCAATTGAAGAGAAACCTTTAGTGTTCTTAAGTTTTACAGTTCCTGCTCTTCAAAACCCTGGACTCGGTCTGCATACGGGTGGGCGCCGAAAAACAGAAAAAGAAAAGCATTTTTCTTTTTTTTTCTTTGTTTTTGGTAAATAGAAAAGCATTTTTCTTCGATTTAATATATTTAAGGGTAAATATAAGTTTACTGTCCTCAAGTTTACATGAAGTTTTTTTCGTCCTAGAGTCATATTGTTAATTTTAAAACAGTTTCATACATCTGTTAGTCTGACGGTTAAATAAATCATTAACTGATGACGTGGTGTTCACGTGGACATAATTGGACGCCAAGTGTCAGTATGAGGCTTACATGAATATTAAAAAATTAAAAAAACTTAAAAAAATCAAAAAATAAAAAAAAAATTCTGGGCCTCAGCCCTACGACCCCCTCCCTCCTTCTCCCTCCCTTGTCTCGTCTGCACTCACCCATTCCCCATTGGTTGATTCCGAAGCCGCATTTTTACAAACAGGTTCAGTGCCAATCCCAACGCCGCCGCCCTCCTCCGCACGGTCATCATCCTCAGCAGATTTCAACTTCGAATTCGAACCCATCGAACTCATCAATTCTTTCTCTGTAATCAGCAGCTTGGCCCCATAGAACAACTCTGAAGTCACCAAATCGAATCATGTACAAGACGCAGAACGCGGCACCGGTGTACTTGCATTTGGATCTTCAAGGAAATTTCGGTGCGAAAGGGATGTGCATACTTCTGATTTTTTGACCCAAGAAAATGCGAAGAAAGGGGTTAAAGTATGATGTTGAATCCACACTTGCCTACCCAACAACTTCGTTGTAAACTGAAAATATAGCACAATCTTCCTATTCACATGAAGAGTGAGTTAGGATGACCGGAAATATATTCGGCTAAGTGTAAATATCTCACATATGTCATATCCAATAATCAACGGAATCATCTAATTAAAGATCACATATTTAAAAATTATTCATATATTTAAAGATCATACATGAGTAATATATATTTAAAGATCATATATGAGTTACATATATCCAACGGAATCATATGTAAGTTGCATATTCTTTTTCTTCTCCTGCAATAACTTGTACTAGCACATGCAAGAGTTACATACAAGTACAGGAATCATATTCAGAAGAAAAAAAAATGAAAAAATTGAACTATGTCAGTAGTTGCATGGTGATTACTGACTGTTCTAAAGAAAGTCTTCAACCCCGCGTCCTGCTCTTACATCCGGTGTATTGCGAGTGCTTCTTCCATGATCTTAGCTTAAGCCAGCAATTCAGCTCTTATTCCCTGATGGATGGGTTGAAAGATGGTCTCTGAGTGCAGAGTCACCACCAGTAACCTTGCTCAACTTCTCGGACACACTCTGGGATCATATCCAGCAGAAGCAACCAACAGAAGCCCAATGTGATCCGCTTCAATTTCCATCCTGATTAAGTGAAAGAGAGCATGAGCACACGAACATGGAAAACCAAAGAATCCTGTTCAGCATTTTGTCAAGCTATCAGCTGGTACACAAGCGATATGATGCAATGATCATGAGAAAATAAAATATAAAAAATAAAACCCAAGCTTTAATCCAAAGAATTCTCACTTAGTAGTCCAATGCTAATTGATTACCATTCAGTTAGTCCAGATACACTCAACTTATCCAACTATTTTACGATGTTACGAAAGACTACTACTACTACTACTACTTTACACGTGAAGCATGAGAGGGTAGAAAAACAAACATGAATCACTAGATTCACTACAAGTGACATACCAAGAAATCTAACAGTAAGTATCAACAAGACCAATCCAACGGTATCACAGAGCATATAATGAAGCTTTCAGTAAGGTAACAATGGAGGTCACCATCGTCTTTTTCAAGGAAGCATCAGTGAACAAAAGCTCTGAAATATGATCACCACAATACTAAAAGTTTTTGTGATAGGGAGGGTCAAGGGTCTTTGTACTAATACAATTCCCTTCTTTCCAATTTCTGGAACCCAAGAGTTAATGAATGATTCACTTGAGCAAACAACCAGAGTAGGACTTCTCGCCCTGTGCGCTCCATCCTTCCACACCAACCCTCGGAATTCCGAAACCGCTTGCCGGAATTTCGTAATGAAGGTGATCTTATAAGAGAGCTTTTTATTTGCTCTGGTGCAGTTTAGCGTCCAAGGCTCGACTTTCACATAAGCACTTTTGAACGGCGAAACTATGGTGTGGTAATTCGAAACTGCAGGGCCGATATTAGTGACAGCTGTATGAAGTGTCAAAACAGAAATGTTTGTTCTCCATTTGCAGCTGTGTTTGCCAAAATCATACCAATGGCTCCTGCATCTTTCACCACCTGTCCCTCCTGCACTCTGGACCAAATACCACTGTCACAAATCAAAATTCTTCCCGGTAACAACGCTGCAATCCAAAGTTCCTTCCAAACACAAGAAGCTGGGATCCGGGCAAGTTGAATTGCTTCCCATATACACTATCAACCTCCTCTCTTCATTCAATTCAAAACAATAATAGATAAAAGGACAACTCCAAAGAAGTGAACTGCACTACAATTCCGAAAGTAAAAGTGAAACTTTGGAGTTCATGGTGTTGGTTGGGGGGGTTGGGGTTTTGGGGTGTGCTCGCAGTGGATTGAGTAGTGACAACTTATTCAGTGGAATTGTGAGTGACTGAGAGAGACAGACATTGGTAGGTGAGGGGACTTTGAGAATTTGGGGAGAAATCGAGGAGAGTCGGGCAAAGCTTTGTTAACATATGTCCTCTACCAATAAATGGAGAAATTGGCTAGACAGAGGTGTGGTGTAATATATGAAATCTAGACTGGCTGAATGGCGAAGAAATCCAATTAGCGAGAAAGGCTGCGTAGCAGCTCTTGTTTGTTGTATTGAATACCATGGTTTCACTCAGCGAGAAAGGCTTTATTTCTCTTTGATTTCCTTCACAGGAAAAGGTGCTTAAAGTTTATAACTACCTAAGCTACCGATGAATGCAGAGCGTGCTAATGATGCAGATGACAAGCAATTGAAAAGCCCATCATTATACGCCACTTATGCTTCAAAAGGAATCTAATCTAGACTAATATAGTCATTTGGACATTAATACAAAATCGGAGGGCATTATTCACTGTAATTTGCAGATATAGAAATGTTAAGATAAGGAAATGCAAGCTACCTTTCACCCAAATTGGAGGAGCACTGGTGGCATTGGCAGTGAGAAATGACGGATATTTTCACAGTTTCTGCACAAGCACAAATCAAATGTATAAGAAAAGCAGCACATAAGCAATTGAACCTGCAAACCCAAACAAAAAGATAGATAGTAAATGTATTCCTATGAAAGAATGCAGTTTTATGAGAAGTGTATGCATCCAAATGGCATTTGACGCAGATTGCCAGATGGTGAAAGCAAAATCCAATGTGGGAGAAGGGGCAATTACATCATCGTCAATTCCAATAATAGATAAAAGAACAACTCCATAGAAGTGAACTGCACTTCCATTCCAAAAAAGTAAAAGCGAAACTGGGGAAATTTTGATAACTTTAATGGTGGGTGTTTTTGTGGTGGTTGATGGTGAGGGTGGGTTTTTGTTGTTGGGGTGTGCTCATTCGGTGGAATTGCAAGAGACAGACAATGGTTGCTGAGGTGACTTTGAGTATTTGGGGGGGGGGAGTTGAAGAGAGTCAGTCAAGCTTTGTTAATATGTTCCCTACCAATAACTGGAGAAATTGACTAGACAGATTTGTGAGTGTGACATGAAATCTAGACCGGCTAACTGGCTAAGAAATCCAATAAGCGAGAAAGACTAAGTAGCAGCTTTTGTTCGTTGTATTGAATATCATGGTTTCACTCAGCGACAAAGACTTCATTTCTCTTTGATTTCCTTCACAGGAAAAGGTGCCTAAAATTTTATAACTACCTAAGCTACTGATAAATGCAGAGTCTGCTGATGATGCATACTACAGGCAAACGAAAAATCAGCCATTATACCCCACTTACACAAAAAAAAAAAAAAAAAAGCAATCTAATCTAGGCTAATATAGTCATTTCAACATTAACACACAGGAATTTTTTACTCTTTCGAGTTTTGAGTTGATTTGTGTATTTTGAGAGCTCTTCTATTTTGGTTTTTGCTTTTTCAGGTATTTCTTTCTTCATCGTTCATCCTGAGACTGGTACCTGGTCACTATTTACTTACTCGTATGTATTGGGCACTTGTTGAGTTATTTATGATTGTATTAATTTGTGTCTGCAAAGTTAATATACTTTTATCAATTTGTGTTCTCTGTCATTGGTCAGTAAACAAATGTGGATTATGGTTCAGGAGTATCATCATGTTCCTAAAATTACCAGATATATACAGATACTAGAAATATATACAGATACTAGAAATATATAAATCTAACCTGAAACTACCAGAACCATTTGATTCTAGTGTCTACTCTGCAGCTTTAGCATTAGTTGGTACAAGGAACATCCTTCAGAAGAGGGAGATGAAATCATTGAGGCTCTTATTTATTCCTGCTCTTGTTGTGCCCTTATATACTGCTAATTCCAGATGATCCAATCTCATACACCTTCCCTGCAAAAGAACGTGTGCCAGACTTCAAGATCAAAATTTTCCAACAAAAGAACTTAAAGATGAAACTCGTTAGCAGAATAAATGGTGCACAAAGGGATTTAAAATCTTGAAATTCTCTGTATTTTTGGCAGAGTTTATGTGAGCATGCAACTAAAACTGGCATCACTACCAATGATGCACAAAGCATGGCCGACAAACATAAAGGGAAGCAATAACAACAAAACATGTGCGAAGTAATCCGTCCACATATTAGGAAACTTTAACAGTTTCAGGAGATAGTTTTCGATTGTATTTGTTAAAGGTGAGATGGATGTCAACTATGCAATGCTCTGTAAAACTTAAAAGGCTGTATAGCAGCTCTTGTTCGTTGTATTGAATACCATGGTTTCATTTCTCTGTGATTTCCTACGCAGAATGTGTTGATGAATACGAAGAAGCAGCAGCAGCCATTAGCATGCATGGGATTGATCGCAGAAAGTACCCTGTAAGCAATGATTGACTAGCCTCATGTACTGCAAGGACTGAAATGCTCGGACGGAATAAAAAGCATTAATAATTAATATAAACATACATTGAAATTAAATCATGCCAAAAAGGGCAAAAAAAAAAACCTCCAGTGCATGATTCACAGTGGAGGTAGCCAAACTACAACAGCAGAGCTTCTCACCCTTTGCACTCCATCCTTCCACACCAACCCTCCGAATTCCGGAACCGCCTGCCGGGATTTCATGGTAAGGTGATCTTATAAGATAGTTTTTGGTTTGCTCTGGTGAAGTTAAACGTCTGAGGCTCGACTTTCACATAAGCACCTTTGAACTGCGAAACTACGGCGTGGTAATTTGAAACCGCAGAGCCAACATTAGTGACAGTTGTATGAAGAATCAAAATAGAAGCATTTGTTCTGCATTAGCAGCTGTGTTTGCCAAAATCATACCAATGGCTCCTGCATCTTTCACCATCTGTCCCTCCTGCACTCTGGGCCTAATACCACTGTCACAAATCACAATCTTCCAGGCAACAACGCTGCAATCCGAAGTTCCTTCCAAACACAAGGAGCTGGGATCAGAGCAAGTTGAATTGCTTCAAATATGCAGCATCAACCTCCTCTCTTCATTCATTTCAAAACAATAATAGATAAAAGAACAACTCCAAAGAAGTGACCTGCACTTCAACTCCAAAGAACTTTGGAGTTCATGGTCAGGGTGGGTTTGGGGTGTTGAGGTGTGCTTGCAGTGGATTGAGTCTTGGCAACTTATTTATTCGGTGGTATTGTGAGTGACTGAGAGAGACAGACATTGGTCGCTGAGGGGACTTTTGAGTATTTGGGGATGAGTCAAGGAGAGTACAAATGTGTGAGTCTGACACATGAAATCTAGACTGGCTAACTAGCTAAGAAAACCAACAAGCGAGAAAGGCTGTGTAGCAGGTCTTGTTTGCTGTATTGAATACCATGGTTTCACTCAGTGAAGGCTCATTTCTCTTTGATTTCCTTCACAGGAAAAGGTGTTTAAATTTTTATAACGACCTAAGCTTCTGATGAATGTACATTGTGCTGATGATGCATACAACTAGATTGAAAAACCAATCATTATACCCCACTAATGCAAAAAAAGCAATCTAATCTAGAATAATATAGTCATGTACACAAATTCAGATGTAGAAATGTTAAGATAATAGGAAATGCAAAGTACCTTTCACCCAAATTGGAGGAGCACCGGTGGCATTAGCAAGTTAGCAACAGGAATTGACATAGCAGTATCTTCACAGTTTGTGCACAAGCACAGTTTCTACCCTAGCCGTCTGACCATGCCAATTCCACAAAAGCCGCTGCACGTGGTGTAGTGACCGATTGATTACATCAAAACCAAGCTTCGTATCCATGTGTTTTCAGCAGAGTGTACCCAAAACCCCCGAAAATTATTTCTTTTTCAGATAATAAAATTTCCCAGATATTGAAATTTAATTCCGGATCAAAAATTGGGTTTGAATTTTGATTACCTAGAAATTGGGGGGTTGGGGCAGAGAGGGACCCAGGCAAAACGGAGTTCTGATATGGCGTGTAGCCGTTGTGGATGCCAATGATGTTTGGGAGTGTTGTACACGTGTCAAACCTTCACTACGGATCTCTGTAGTGGATGCCAATGATGTTTAGGAGCATAGTACACGGGTGAAAAAGGCAGTATGCCCATTATCAAAATCCACTGCATTATCCCACAAGCGTACTAAATCCTCAAAGTTGACAGGTAATTGAGAAAGATTTGTGCACCCACAGAGATTGAGAGCTACAAGGTGTTCCAAATTACAGAGTGTTGGGAAGATGTAAAAGGCTTTTGCAGTTTCTCAGATTTAAATACTAAAGCCCCTGAAGTCGTTCAATCGAGGGAGAAAGCTCTCTGATAGAAAGATTAATCCTAGAACCATATGACGAAGAAAATTACCCATCCTGTCACTGAAAATTGATTGTGGAAAGCAGCAGCAGTGTACCCACCGATGATTGAAGTAGTACATATAAAGACGAGAGAAGTGAACAAAGCTCCACGATTATACGGATATAGGACACCAAAAAATGGTAACAAAAATAAGATAAACAGCCTGAAGATTTAAAAAGTCAAAGTTAAAACTAAAACAAAGGTTAAAAGTTGACACTCATACAGTCTGCATTTTTTTTTAAACAGGACTGAATAATCACAATATTCTACTCTAGATTCATACACCGATGGAGGAGCCAAGTTCAAAATTCAATAAATTAGAGTATTACTGGTCTCTTCTGTAATAAGTGCAGTTACACATGGTCTGCAAGTTCATTGTCTTTGAGTTGCAATATTAATGCAGTGTGTCATAAATTAGTCTTTAGAATTCCTAAGTATATTAATGTGGATCTTTCCAGATTCACGTACCGATTAGCCTAAAAGGGGCAAGAAATCTTGGATTTTCTGCTTGTGTGTGGGGCACATTAACCTTGGAGTGATTCCAAGGCACCTTCTGGGGGATGCCAAAGGATGGAGTGAGTCCAAATATCTTCTTGTCTGCCTAACTACTCTTATTGTCCTACATCTTATACGTATATGATATTATGTGTAGGTGTTCAACATTTACAGAGGCTTTGATGTCCCTCTGTTCTATAGGTGTTCCCTTAAAAGTTAAAAACAGAGTAAAATATCTGTCACCATGCTATCTACAGAACATAAAGCTATGAAACAAGAAGAGAAGTGACTGAAGAATGATAAATTAGCTTACATGGCAAGCAGTTGGGTACCCACGCCCAAGACAGCACAAAACAGTGACATGTTTGGGGGATCTCTGGAAACATCACCATGAATGTATTTCCAGCCAACCTCCTTGTCTTCTTCTTCGTCACTGTTTGAGAACCTACGAAAGCACAATGATGATAATAGAATTAATGAATGAGAACCAATGAATTTTCTGGCGGACTGGCAGTAATGAAGCCCTTCAGTACTTGTCCATCCTGTTCTGGAACTGAGTTGATGTGGCTTTCCAGTTAACCGAATAAGTGAACTCAACATCAACATCAATATATTCTGTTATATCAACAGCATGACTTGTCCATTGTAAAGAACATCAAAAAGCAAATGTGTGAAAAGATAATACTTGGTCCCTTTTTCCCAACTCTCATCTTCAACTTTCCCGATGTACCCCCAGACTGGAAGATCATCACAATACATATGGAAGTAAAATTCATTACTGATAACATCCCTGAACTTCACAACTTCAACAACTTTAAGCTTCTTCCGACAGAGGCTCTCTCCAGCTTTGTATTGCTTAGTCGAAGAAGTAACAGAAACCTTATATCAAGAATTAGTTGCAACTTGTGCCCAGGTTTTCTGCGAGTACATACGATGCACAGTCAGCTTTATAACAGCTCAGAGTGTAGCTAGTTTGTTATGTGTGAAGTAGCACCAGAGTCCATGAGCCATGTAGGAGGAGAAGAATTAGAAGCTGTGTGCACACGCATAGCTTGCAGTTTTGCAGGAGGAATCCTTCCAACAAATGCATGATTCATTCTTTCAAAACAGTCAATGGCAATATTGAAAACGCTACAATATCGGTTCATTGTGCACCATTCAAATGGTTTTTTAATCCATCTTCAAATTCACTGTTTCTGAAAATTGGGAAGTAAACGAAAACCAAAAAGCAGTTTTAGGAACACCATATGAAGCAAGACCTCAAAACTGTTAGCATTTTCCCCTAAAAAAAATTACAGAATTTAAACAATTTGTATTCAATTGGCGGTGAGGAAGATAAGGGTACCCGGGGTTGTTCAAGAGGCCAACTTTGTTGACGAAGAAGGGGGCAGATCTCCTACATTGTAGCTGTGATCGCCTGCTGAGGCTGTTGCATAAGGAGCTGAGAATGTAAGGATCGTCAGGAGACTCATTTGAAATGTAATTCCGAATAAAAATTGGGTTTGAATTTTGATTACCAGGAAATTGTGAGGTTGGGGCGGAGCTCTGTGATATAGCGTGTAGTCGTCGTGGATGCCGATTATCTTTGTGAGTGTTGTGCACGCGTCAACTTTCACAACGGCTCTGTAACGGATGCCCCCACTATCGATTTCTTTCTACTGCATTATCCCACAAGCGTCCTATATCCTCAAAGTTGACGGGAAATTGAGAAAGGTTTGGGCACCCACATGGATTGAGAGCGTCAAGGTGTGCCAAATTACAGAGTGTCAGGAAGATGTACAAGACTCTTGCAGTTTCTCAGATTTAAATATTCAAGCCCCTGAAGCCGTTCTCAGATTTAGATATCCGGAGAGGATCTTAGAAGAAGTTTTGCAGTATAAAAGCGTGTAAAGCTGTCCAAATGTCAGCATCTCGATTGGCAATTTCTACTGCTTTATCCCACCAGCGTCCTAAATCCCCAAATGTGAAAGGTAATTGAGCAAGCTTTGGGCACCCACCAAGATTGAGAGCTACAAGGCGTGCCAAATTACCGAGAGTGTTGGGAAGATGTACAAGGCTTTTGCAGTTTCTCAGATTTAATACCTCAAGCCCCGGAACCCGTTCAATGGAGGGGGAAAGCTCTTTGATAGATGTTCCATCCAAGTGAAGCTCTCTTAATCCTTCCATATTTTCTTCAATGCTTGGAAACACCTCAAATTTTGTGCAACCAGAAAGATAGAGATATTCAAGGGACTTGAGTTGCCAAATGCTGCTTGGAATACTCTTAAGTTCCTAGCAATCTTTTGGGTTCAAATAACTCAACCTCGTGAGATTATTAATTGACGAGGGCAGTTCTTTAATTTTTGTCCCGAAAAAACTAAGCCATGATAGTTCCTCCATACCTTCTGACATCTTCGGAAACATCTCAACACTCGAGCAGCCAGACAGATCAAGGTGTTTGAGAGATTTCATACGAATGCTGCTTGGAAGACTCTTAAGTTCCTTGCAATCTTTTAAGCTCAACATGCTCAACCCTGTGAGATTATTAATTGACGAGGGCAGTTCTTTAATTTTTGACCCGGAAAAACTAAGCCATGATAGTTCCTCCATAACTTCTGGAATCTCTGGAAACATCTCAAAACTCGAGCAGCCAGAAAGATCAAGGTGTTGCAGAGATATCATACAAATGCTGCTTGGTAGACTCTTAAGTTCCTTGCAATCTTTTAACCTCAACCTTCTCAACCCTGTGAGATTATTAATTGACGAGGGCAATTCTTTAATTTTTGACCTGGAAAAACTAAGGCATGATAGTTCCTTCATAACTTCTGGAATCTCTGGAAACATCTCAAGACTCGAGCAGCCAGAAAGATCCAAGTGTTGGAGAGATTTCATATGAATGATGCTTGGAAGACTCTTAAGTTCCTTACAATCTTTTAAGATCAACTCGGTCAATCTCGTGAGATTATTAATTGACGAGGGCAGTTCTTTAATTTTTGACCCGGACAAATTAAGCCATGATAGTTTCTCCATAACTTCTGAAATCTCTGGAAACATCTCAAGACTCGAGCAGCCGGAAAGTTTAAGGGTACTGAGAGATTTCATAGGAATGCTGCTTGGAAGACTCTGAAGTTCCTTGCAATCTTCTAGGACCAAATGATTCAACCCCGTGAGATTATTAATTGACGAGGGCAGTTCTTTAATTTTTGACCCGGACAAATTAAGCCATGATAGTTTCTCCATAACTTCTGAAATCTCTGGAAACATCTCAAGACTCGAGCAGCCGGAAAGTTTAAGGGTACTGAGAGATTTCATAGGAATGCTGCTTGGAAGACTCTGAAGTTCCTTGCAATCTTCTAGGACCAAATGATTCAACCCCGTGAGATTATTAATTGACGAGGGCAGTTCTTTAATTTTTGACCCGGACAAATTAAGCCATGATAGTTTCTCCATAACTTCTCGAATCTCTGGAAACATCTCAAGACTCGAGCAGCCAGAAAGATCAAGGCGTCGGAGAGATTTCATATGAATGCTGCTTGGAAGACTCTTAAGTTCCTTACAATCTTTTAAGATCAACCCGGTCAATCCCGTGAGATTATTAATTGACGAGGACAGTTCTTTAATTTTTAGCCCGGAAAAATTAAGCCATGATAGTTCCTCCATAACTTCTGGAATCTCTGGAAACATCTTAAGACTCGAGCAGCCAAAAAGATAAAGGCCTTGGAGAGATTTCATATGAATGCTGCTTGGAAGACTCTTAAGTTCCTTGCAATCTTCTAAGATCAACTTGGTCAATCCCGTGAGATTATTAATTGACGAGGGTAGTTCTTTAATTTTTGACCCGGAAAAACTAAGCCATGATAGTTCCTCCATAACTTCTGGAATATCTGGAAACATCTCAAGACTCGAGCAGTCAGAAAGATCAAGTCTTTTGAGAGATTTCATATGAATGCTGCTTGGAAGACTCTTAAGTTCTTGGCACCCCTTCAGATTCAATAAAACAAGGTTTGTATGAGTCCAAATGGACGGGTGAACCTCAGCTAATCTTATACAACTTTGAAGAATTAGCTTCTCAAGATTTGGCATCTTTGTGAAGTCAGGGGTTTCCTTAAGGCATTGACAATAACTTAAATTGATGAATTTCAACTTTTCCAGCGTCTGCCAAAACATTCAAGAAAGCATGCATTACTGAATGCGACATCTTAGAACCCAAACATTTAAAAGAAACATATACATGTAAATGAACGTACATACCTGGGTTCCTTCCCAAAGTCGGTCAATGAGACTAGATTGCATATCAAGGTCAACAAGATTTTTGAATTGACAGTTGGACGGCAAAGACTGAAGGGGGAATCCATTCCAGAGGAGACACCTCAACTTACGAAAAAGAAACTTAAAGTTCCCAATCAGGTGTTGTTCGCAGTCTTCATGTTTTAAAAAGGAGGATTTTTGACTGATCTTGAGAAGTCTTAGTTGAGTCATACTAACAAAAGCTTCAGCATTGAAGCATACCTCATCTGAGCACGACAATTCCAGAATTATGCTTTGAACTGCTTGTGTAGCCTATACAAATCAAAGTAAAGGAAAAAACAAAGAACCTTAGTTACATTATGAAATTAATGTTTTTTTCTTAAGGAGCAGTTTGATAATCATTTCGTTTTCAGTTTTCAACTTTGGTAATTGTTTTCAATTTTCAATTATCAAAAAAGAAAACTAAAAATGAAAAATTGAAAACAAAAATGGTTATCAAACTGGCCTAAGAAATAGATTTTGATCAAAAGTTGAAGCTTTCTACTAACAATTGCATAAGAAAAATATTTCTCACCGTATTTTGAGTTAACACATGATAAACATCTTCATAACTCCACAACCTACTTCGTCTCCCAGGCTCTTCGATAGATTCTTGGCGAACTATTTCTCGACCCATTTCCTCTAGTAAATCATGCATCCCCAGTTCCCCATTCACTGAGACAGTTATGAGAGCTCGATCGATTAGAACTCCTATACCAGCATGAGGATAAAAACCACAACTGTCCAGGATTTCGGTTGCATAGTCTTTTTTCATTCCTTTGAAAAAACATGCAATATCTAGAAAGATGTTCTGCTCTTTACGATCTAGTCCATCAAAGCTTGTTTTAAGCACATCATTAATCCCTCCTAGTGGGACTTCCCTTAATTTTTTTAAGACATCTTTCCACTCACGTATGGTTTTGTTATCAAGAAAACCTCCCAAGACTTTAAGTGCTAGAGGCAGACCTTGAGCATATTTTATGGCATGACTCGTGAGATCATCATAATCTCTAGTGGGTTGCTTTGTTCTGAAGGCGCAACGCTTAAATAGTTCTAGAGCTTCCGGATCACTGAAAATCTTGAGCTTATATATCGCATCAGTTCCGCTTAGTAATTGCAAATATCTAGTTGTTATAATAATTCTACTTCCACGACCAAAAGAACCCTTATTTTCGAGTAAGGCTTCAATTTGAGCTAATTCGTCTACATCATCAACAACAACAACTTTTCTTTGACCAAGGCTTTTTAACATCACTTGGAAACCTTTAGCCGATATGTCGGAACTCCCCACCTTGTTGCTCGAGATACTAGATAGAAGTTGTGTCTGCATATATAGTTTGCCATGCTTCATGAAACCTTCCTTCACATTTTCAAGAAAGCAACAAGCTTCAAACTGACAAGCTATTTCATCAAAAACAGCTCTGGCGATGGTTGTTTTGCCTAAACCACCCATACCCCATATTCCAACAACGCGAACATCATTCGTTTCAACTCCAGGAGGATATAATAATGAACGCATTTCACACATATGAGAATCCATTTGAACCAAGTCATTATCTTTGGTTGATGCTGATGAGATGGGGATCAATTTCCGAAAAACATCTTCCACAATTTCCTCAATAAGCTTTGCATCTTCCCTGTAAATTTTAAAATAAAAATAATTCAGTACCAAATAATAATTAATAGGCCGTTTTGATAACTACCAAGAACGTGTGAAACAATTTAAGTTATTACGAGGCTTAAATAATGTAGCCACTGCCGAAACTATACGTCTTGATTGTGACTGAGTTATGTTCTAGAAACTGAACTGAAATACAGAGCATTTAGGAACTACATGGCTTTTTTTTTTTTTTTTTCTTTATGGTTATTTTCAATTAGATTTATCTTACAGAAGAGAAAGTACAGAGCATTTAGGAAGCATGAATACTACAAATTGCTTACAAATTTGTAAGAGCTTTTGAATTATCATATGAAAAATGCAGCTTTTGATTTCTTTACACGGGCCAGATATTTCTTCGTAGGATACTAATACAAAGCACAACTTAAAAGTTTGCATAAATCACCAACGAAAATAAATTGGCTACAGAGGCAATAAACTCGAGTCACAGTACAATCAGCAGTGAAAGCTAAAGCAGAGTTCTAAGATGTGGGGTGTACGGAAAAGGTAGGGGCGTACGTAGAAAATAAAAGATGTATATTGACAATATGAAATGTAAGGTATTACGAAGAAATACGTGGTGTTATTAAAGTAAATTTTAATTAAAAAAAAATAAATATAAGATGTATTAAGTAAGTAGAGTTTATTCAATAATTTATGAGTATTAATATAATAAGCCTTACAAAAATCTCAAAAATTAATAGGAAACTAAAACAAATTAGAAATTACTCATAGCTTCGCGAATCCCAGCCGGATATATTGCTGGCTCCAGTAAGGGCGGACCTCCAGCTCCGCATCTCCTCCATGTTGGCGTTAGAATGGCCTTCATGCCGATCAAAAGCTTTGCCGAAACTTCCTTCGAGTTTACGAATATCGGATGGATCGACTTCGTAGAAAATGGGGACCACAATCTGGTTCTTGGTATGGTGGCATTCCAAGATTTCCACGAGTTCTTTCAAGCACCAAGTGGAATAAGCATAGTTTTTAGAGAAAACTACAAGCGAAAGCCTTGATTCTCGAATCGCTGTCAGGAGCTCGGAAAGGCGGTCGCCTTTTCTGAGCTCTTCGGAATCAATGAAGGTGTTGATTGGTTTATGACGCAGAGCTTTGTTAAGATGGCTGACGAAGCCCTTGCGAGTGTCTTCCCCTCTGAAATTGATGAACACATCGTATTTCCAACGAAGGCCAGAAGAAGAAGATGAAGCAGCCATTAATCGATTGCACCTGATCAGCGATGATCGAGCAGCTAAGATTAAGAGGAATGTAAGAGCAGAAATTCTCAATTGATCTACAAACTGGATCACCGGAAAATGGCCTGATCTATACCAAGTCAATAAGTCAATGCAAAAGGGTAAAGGGAAAAAGGAAATTATGCTTGATGTGTTTTCACATCTTCTTCAAGGAAATTTCTGTGCGAAAGGGATGTGCATAATTTTGCTTTTTCGACCCAAGAAAATGCCAAGAAAGGGGTCACAGTAGAATGTTGAATCCACACTTGCCTACCTAACAGATTTTTTTGTAAAGAAATATATACCGATCTACCTATTCACATGAAGAGCGAGTTAGGTGATCGAAAAATATTTCCGGTTAAATGTAAACACATCTTATATGTGTGCTATATCTAATGAAATTGTGGGTGAAAAGTGGGAGATTAATGATTGTTTGACTTCTAATCAGATGTTACGGTACAACTTGAAAATCTTTTAGGTATATGCTTTTAGCTACAAAACTACTGGAACTTCACAAATTGCTTATGAAATAAAATATATTGACTAGATTTGAACTTGCATAATTTACGGTTTCGCTACATATCATTGTTTTGCTCGTGTTCTAAGGTTGAAACTAGATTTGAACATAAGAAGCAGGGGGAGGCTAATGAGTGGTATTTTAAAATGGTCAAATCGAATTAATGGTCTTTGTAGTAATAATGTATTCAGAAAATAGTAAAATAAGTAGGATTCAAACCTTACCATTAGCAAATTAATCAATAAGTTAATTTTCCATCAAATATCAATTAGATGCAAGGATAAAAAATTAAGAAAACTAACAAAAAGTTAAAAAAAAAAACCTTTAATTTTAATGAAAAATGATAAATAAATATGCAATAAATAGTATCAGAAAAAAAAGTAAAAATATGATTTTTGGTTAAAAATAAACAGTATCAAGAATCTTTCGTTAAAATTCTTAAAAAATTTGGGTCCACGTGCCGAAGTCATTTGATAGCGTGCATTGTAACATTTGTTTATAATACAATATGATATAAATAGGTTGAAACGAAAAAGGACAAAGGAAATTTATGCTTTGAGTTTTCACTTCTTCTTCCTGGAAAATTCAGTGTGAAAGGAATCTTCATATTTTGCTTTTGACCAAGAAAATGCAGGTAAAGGGTGGTTTAGCTTTTGCGTGTGGGGACTGGGTGTAAGTAGTACGTTGAATCTACACTTGCCAATAAGTTCTGAATCCGGAGACTATAGATCCTTTTTGTAAGAATTTTGACACAAACAGTACCTGGTAAAAATTGATTGCACAATATATGATAAGCAGGCATAATTCACGAATTCCTGGGATCCTCAGAAAGAGGATCCGGAGAAGATTATGTTGGAATAACTTCTTAGTAAGGGTAAGATAGGGTGATTGGAAATATCCAGAAGTGTGAGGGTAATCGGAAATATCTGGAAGTGTAAGCATCTCACATATGAACCATATGCAATGACATTGTTAGCAAAAAATAAGAGATTAATAGGTGTTTGAATATAAAAAGCAGGTGAGGTTAATGAGTGGTATTTTCAAATGGTCAAATTCGTATTCAAAAAATATTCCGTGGTAAAATAATTAGAATTCAAACCTTACCATTAGCAAGATTAATCAAAAAGTTAATTTTCCATCAAATATCAGTTAAATGCAAGGATAAAAAATTTGGGTCCATGCGCTGAAGTCATTTGTTAGCGTGCATTGTAACGTTTGTTTATAATGCAATATGATATAAATAGGTTGAAACGATAAAGGACAAAGGACAATTATGCTTTATCAGTTTTCACTTATCCTTCCTGGAAAGTTCAGTGTGAAAGGAATCTGCATATTTTGCTCTTGAGTCAGGACCAAAATATGGGGTGAAGAAAATGCGAGGAAGGGGTGGTTTAGTTAGCAGCTTTGCGTGTGGGGACTACTGGGTCAAAGTCGTACGTTGAATCTACATTTGCCTACCCAATAACTTCTGAATCCGGATACTCTCTGGATCCTTTTGTAAGAATTATGGAAATTCGTAAATTGTTTTCGTTTATCGTATATAATACGGTTAAAAATTATTTTATTTAAAATTGAACACAAACAATATATGAAGAAAACTAACTGCACGATTTATGATGAACGGACATAATTCATGAATTTCAGGAATTCATACAAATAGGATCCGAAAAGAATCTTGTTGGAATAACTTCTTAGTAAGGGTAAGATAGGGTGATTAGAAATATCTGGAAGTGTGAGGGTAATCGGAAATATCTCAAAATGTAAGCATCTCACATATGTACCATATGCAATGACATTGTTAGCGAAAAATAGGAGATTAATAGTTGTTTAGCTTCTAATTTGAAGTCACAGTAGTAATTGTATTACTCTGAAAATTTGTATGTATATGCTTTTAACTACAAAACTACTAGAACTTCACAAATTGCTTTTGAACTTAAAAAAAAATAATGACTAGATTTGAACTTGCACAATTTGACATTTTCCCTTGTATTCTAGTTCATATTCATGTAGTTTAGAAGATCACTTTGTCAGAATATCAACGTAACACTGAATAGTTATTAATATTATTGAAAAATACAACATAAAATGTCACGTCTCTTATTAATGATACGGTATTACATTGCACCATTTTCTTCCGTTGTCACGATATTACATTGCACACCATTTTCATCAGTTGGCCTCTTACCCTTCACTGATCAACTCTCTCCTAAGCCTATACAGCTGTATTTAGATTCATTCTAAAAAGGCAACCATCCGATGATTGGTAGTAGTTCTACAGTTCTACGTTCAGAGCATACAAAAGCATAGAACACGAAATACAGGGTTTCAATTACATGTAGAGAATACAATTTTATAATGGCATTTATGCTCGCACTATTATATCAGCGTTAATAAGAAAATTGTTATCAGCACTGTAAAGTAAACGTACAGCACAGATAACATTAGAAGAAAAGAAAAACAAAACTGAACAAAATTGAACGATAAAATAGTGTTCTTACACTCCAAAAAAGTGTTCTTACACTATTAAGAGCATAAAAAAATTACTGAAAAAGAAAATTGAACAAAAATGAACGATAAAATAGAGAAGGGGGTTGACAGAATATGCTATACGCAGAAAAAATGATGTCGTTGTAACGAGCCAATCGAGGCCCTCAATCTACCGAATATTTTCTTCATTGTCAAAATATACTCCTGCCCCTCCACTCGGATCAACTGGCTTTTAGTACCTCCGCCAGTTGAAACCATTGTGAATGCAACCTTTTGATATTATTTGTTGCTCACAACAGCTTACTTGAAAGAAGCCGGTTTATATTGCGCTTCACCATCTGTTGCCGCGACCTCTCCCACCACCACCAGATCGGTTGTTGGAATACCTATCATTTCGAAAACCTCCTCCACCTCCACGGCCAAACCTTCCACCACCGCCAAATCTTGTATTCCTTGATTCTTTTTCTTGTAAATCAGGCAGTGATTTCAACACCGTTATGCTCACATTAGCTGCATTTTCCTGACCTGCACCCCACATGATACGACCACAATAATCAGACTTCAAGACATCAATACAACAAAATGAATGACATCAGTTTCTCGTAGAATCTTAATAAACTATAGTGCTTGATGAGAATGTAACACATGATCGTATAGAGATACGAAAAGAAGAATACCAGCAAGAAACAAATCCAAATCTTCAGATGCCACATCAAAAACTGCACCATTTCCATCAGCTGTTAGTGCCATACCCTTCACTGACTCAACCTTCTCCTCGGGCAAGAATCTCCTCAAGACCCCAAAAGCAAAACTGAGACAAGGTTGGTGGAAATTATGGATCAAATATGATCAACAAATCAAAACGCTAACTCTTAAACAATAACACAAACTAAATCGATAGAAGATATAATTACGGATATCTATATTTAAACAGCTCATAATATCTTGGAATGACAAAGCACAATGTGACTCCTTCAGAACACAATCAATATTGTTCCCATTATTAGCTAGTGCTTGTATCCACATGTGAAAATAAAACCAAGAACATCAGACATATTGGTTTAGAACACAAGGACACTAGTGATAATTGCTTACGACGGTGAATAAATGGGCTTTCCAGCCTCGAGAATTACTGTGACATGGTCCTCCATAGAGCTAAGAAGTGATCTCTTCTTTATCTCAGTGTAGCCCTGCACACCATACAATAAGCAACTCATAAACTGATAAACAAACATTTACATTAATTAATTTAAAGAACTCATCAAGTGGGAAAGAAACAGCAAATCTTACAGCAGCTTTAGCTAGTGCTTTAGCCAGTAGATCTACTGCAGATAGGCCAGAGGTGTTAAGTAGCTCCTCGGCAACAGACTTGAAAGCAGGAATTATACTGAAATGAAAATTGTATTAATATATGGAAATGATTGCATCAAAATGTAACAAGCATTGCACTGTCAAGCATACCCATCAGAAATTTTGGTTATCATTTCTGCTGCATCTTGACCTACTGCTTTAGCTATATCAAGTGGCTGAGGAGCAGAAATGTGTTCAAATTTCACCCCCGATTCCCTCTCGATTTTTGAAAATTTTGACCTTCTTGGATCATAAAGCATGACAGCAACTCCAGAATTTCCTGAAAATATGGACGCACCTCTAAGTACAACATAAAATCAAAGACATTGTTTAATAAAATACGCATAAACAAGAAATGCAACAGTTTTCAAGATTTACCTGCTCTCCCTGTGCGTCCAGATCGATGGATATAGTCTTCTACATCACGTGGGGGTTCACACTGAACCATAAACAATAAAAGTAAGTATACAGATTGACAAATATTACAAAGTTCACCCATATGCACACTGACAAACCTGGATAATTAATTAAACATCATTGATATCCAGTCCACGCGCTGCCACATTTGTGGCGACTAATGTCAAAAACTTGCCAGACCTGAAACCAGCAAGTGTGACCTGAAAACACAAAACAGGAAGGGAAACAAAAAACTCTGCCATTAGAAAAACAAATTAGCTTTTTAAAAAAGAAATATCTCTATGAAAGGAAAAGAGCCTGAAATATCATGTTTCAGTACAGTTGTACAAGGGGAGAGGAGGAGGATTTTTTGAGGGGGGGTTGGTGTTGCATAGTCAAACAACTTACCTCACGCTGGCCCTGCTGTATGTCCCCGTGCAAAGCTCGGGCTCCAGGCAACGCCTCAGCAAGTCCAGAAGCAGCTTCCTTTGTCTCGGTGAAAATAATTGTGCGTCCTCCACTGAGTCGGAAACAAACATGTCAAGTACATGAAAAATGACTCCCAGATAAATTATACCCAAAAGTAAAAATAGAAAGCATACGGTAGTTGTTGACTAAAAAACAACCAACCTGCTATAACAACGTATGATATCAGGAATAAGTTGCGACCTTGCTGAACTGGAGCAAGGAAGAACAATATGCCTAACATTGGTGCTGGCCTTCATTTTTTCATTACCAACAAGATCTACAGTTTTCTTATCTGGTTTGAGAAACCTAGAAGAAATCTGGGAAAAAGAACAAGAAAATTTCATTCATGTGTCGAGAATGGTTGGAAAGGTATAACATTGCAATATAATCCATGTATGTTTGACTGAAATCAGAAGAACATCCAAATTCAAGATCTCAGCTAAGTACTTACGCCTTTCACCCAACTCGGCAAGGTTGCACTAAAAAGTAGCGTTTGAACTTTACTTACATCCTTCACCTTGCCTTAACCTTGCCTTAGAAACCAAAGAATAGAAGTTAAAAAGAAGTTGTACGTACACACAACATAACCCTTCAGAAATGTAACCAGCAACAGACAGAAATTTTGCACAATTAAAGTACCATTGCAAAAAATTTAAAACTACAGTTACCCCTGTCAACCAAAGATGCATTGAAAGCATAATAAAAGAATAACATTGATCTGACAGGAGTCAAATAGCAAGAGAATTTTTTGAAAACACAAAGATAAAATGATTCCAAGCTTCAGATGGACATTAGTAACCACAAACATGGATACAAAATACCTTATAGAAGTTATGCAGAAATAGGCAAATTTCATAATCTGAATTGGTCATGTTCATGAGCATATATATGGCCAAATTGGTGAACATTTAGCCATTTAAATTTAAGGATGTTAGCAGTGACCAAAATCGTGGATTTATTCGATACATATGGGTAATTAACAATCTCCAGCTAATCTTGATTAAGAAAATGAACATTTTCAAGTTTTGATATTTGTACGGTTAAAATACTTTAACAGCAAGTGCATGTGAAAAAAAAAATTAAACTTACTTATAATTTTGCGAATCCCAACCGGATAAATGGTAGCGGACCTCCAGCCCTGCACCTCCTTCACGCCAGCGTTAGAATGACGTTTATGTTTAGGCAAAAGCTTCTGCAAAACTTCCTGTTTTCGAATATCGGATGGATCGACTCCATATAAAACAGGAACCACTATCTGCTTGTGTGCATCCACGCATTCCATTATCTGGGCAAGTTCTTTCAAGCACCACGTCGAAGAAGCATAGTTTTCGAAAAAAAAACTAGGATCGAAAGCCTGAGCCGCTAATAGCTGCCAGGAGCTCCGAAAGGTCGTTGCCTTTTGAAGCTCTTCGGCTTCGATGAAGGTGTTGACTGCTTTCTGATCCAGACCTTTGTTGAGATGGCTGACGAAGAAGCAGCAGCCTCGAGTCCTCTAAAATTCAGGAACACATCGTATTTCCAATGACTGTCGGATGAAGACGAAGAAGCAGCAGCAGCAGCAGCCATTAGCATGCATGGGATTGATCGCAGAAAGTACCATGTAAGCAATGATTGACTAGCCTCATGTACTGCAAGGACTGAAATGCTCGGACGGAATAAAAAGCATTAATAGTTAATATAAACATACATTGAAATTAAATCATGCCAAAAAGGGCAAAAAAAAAAAACCACCAGTGCATGATTCACAGTGGAGGTAGCCAAACTACAACAGCAGAGCTTCTCACCATTTGCACTCCATCCTTCCACACCAACCCTCCGAATTCCGGAACCGCCTGCCGGGATTTCATGGTAAGGTGATCTTATAAGATAGTTTTTGGTTTGCTCTGGTGAAGTTAAACGTCTGAGGCTCGACTTTCACATCAGCACCTTTGAACTGCGAAACTACGGCGTGGTAATTTGAAACCGCAGAGCCAACATTAGTGACAGTTGTATGAAGAGTCAAAATAGAAACATTTGCTCTGCATTAGCAGCTGTGTTTGCCAAAATCATACCAATGGCTCCTGCATCTTTCACCATCTGTCCCTCCTGCACTCTGGGCCTAATACCACTGTCACAAATCACAATCTTCCAGGCAACAACGCTGCAATCCGAAGTTCATTCCAAACACAAGGAGCTGGGATCAGAGCAAGTTGAATTGCTTCAAATATACAGCATCAACCTCCTCTCTTCATTCATTTCAAAACAATAATAGATAAAAGAACAACTCCAAAGAAGTGACCTGCACTTCAATTCCAAAAATGTAAAAGTGGAACTTTGGAGTTCATGGTGAGGGTGGGTTTGGGGTGTTGAGGTGTGCTTGCAGTGGATTGAGTCTTGGCAACTTATTTATTCGGTGGTATTGTGAGTGACTGAGAGAGACAGACATTGGTCGCTGCGGGGACTTTTGAGTATTTGGGGATGAGTCAAGGAGAGTACAAAAGTGTGAGTCTGACACATGAAATCTAGACTGGCTAACTAGCTAAGAAAACCAACAAGCGAGAAAGGCTGTGTAGCAGGTCTTGTTTGCTGTATTGAATACCATGGTTTCACTCAGCGAAGGCTCATTTCTCTTTGATTTCCTTCACAGGAAAAGGTGTTCAAAATTTTATAACGACCTAAGCTACTGATGAATGTACATTGTGCTGATGATGCATACAACTAGATTGAAAAACCCATCATTATACCCCACTAATGCAAAAAAAGCAATCTAATCTAGAATAATATAGTCATGTACACAAATTCAGATGTAGAAATGTTAAGATAATAGGAAATGCAAAGTACCTTTCACCCAAATTGGAGGAGCGCCGGTGGCATTAGCAAGTTAGCAACAGGAACTGACATAGCAGTATCTTCACAGTTTGTGCACAAGCACAGTTTCTACCCTAGCCGTCTGACCATGCCAATTCCATCAAAGCCGCTGCACGTGGCGTAGTGACCGATTGATTACATCAAAACCAAGCTTCGTATCCATGTGTTTATCAGCAGAGTGTACCCAAAACCCCCGAAAATTATTTCTTTTTCAGATAATAAAATTTCCCAGATGTTGAAATTTAATTCCGGATCAAAAATTGGGTTTGAATTTTGATTACCTAGAAATTGGGGGGTTGGGGCAGAGAGGGACCCAGGCAAAACGGAGATCTGATGTGGCGTGTAGCCGTTGTGGATGCCAATGATGTTTGGGAGTGTTGTACACGTGTCAAACCTTCACTACGGATCTCTGTAGTGGATGCCGATGATGTTTAGGAGCATAGTACACGTGTGAAAAAGCCAGTATGTCCATTATCAAAATCCACTTATCCCACAAGCGTACTAAATCCTCAAAGTTGACAGGTAATTGAGAAAGATTTGTGCACCCACAGAGATTGAGAGCTACAAGGTGTTCCAAATTACAGAGTGTTGGGAAGATGTACAAGGCTTTTGCAGTTTCTCAGATTTAAATACTGAAGCCCGTGAAGTCGTTCAATCGAGGGAGAAAGCTCTCTAATAGAAAGACTAATCCTAGAACCATATGACGAAGAAAATTATCCATCCTGTCACTGAAAATTGACTGTGGAAAGCAGCAGCAGTGTACCCACCGATGATTGAAGTAGTACATATAAAGACGAGAGAAGTGAACAAAGCTCCACGATTATACGGATATAGGACACCAAAAAATGGTAGCAAAAATAAGATAAACAGCCTGAAGATTTAAAAAAAAGTCAAAGTTAAAACTAAAACAAAGGTTAAAAGTTGACACTCATACAGTCTGCATTTTTTTTTAAACAGGACTGAATAATCACAATATTCTACTCTAGATTCATACACCAATGGAGGAGCCAAGTTCAAAATTCAATAAATTAGAGTATTACTGGTCTCTTCTGTAATAAGTGCAGTTACACATTGTCTGCAAGTTCATTGTCTTTGAGTTGCAATATTAATGCAGTGTGTCATAAATTAGTCTTTACAATTCCTAAGTATATTAATGTGGATCTTTCCAGATTCATGTACTGAGTAGCCTAAAAGGGGTAAGAAATCTTGGATTTTCTGCTTGTGTGTGAGGCACATTAACCTTGGAGTGATTCCAAGGCACCTTCTGGGGGATGCCAAAGGATGGAGTGAGCCCAAATATCTTCTTGTCTGCCTAACTATTCTTATTGTCCTACATCTTATACGTATATGATATTATGTGTAGGTGTTCAACATTTACAGAGGCTTTGATGTCCCTCTGTTCTAGAGTTGTTCCCTTAAAAGTTAAAAACAGAGTAAAATATCTGTCACCATGCTATCTACAGAACATAAAGCTATGAAACAAGAAGAGAAGTGACTGAAGAATGATAAATTAGCTTACATGGCAAGCAGTTGGGTACCCACGCCCAAGACAGCACAAAACAATGACATGTCTGGGGGATATCTGAAAACATCACCATGAATGTATTTCCAGCCAACCTCCTTGTCTTCTTCTTCGTCACTGTTTGAGAACCTACGACAAGATTAATTACACTAGGCTGACCAAGTAAAAACATAATGTAGTTGGACAAGATTGTGAATAATGTTTTACTTTTTCATATCATTCTTGAGGCGTCGCACTATGAGCAAAGCAAGCAATCCCATCAAAAGCACAATGATGAAATAGAATTAATGAATGAGAACCAATGACTTTTCTGGCAGACTGGCAGTAATGAAGCCTTTGAGTACTTGTCCATCCTGATCTGGAACTGAGTTGAGGTGGCCTTCCAGTTAACCGAATAAGTGAACTCAACGTCAATATCAATTTCTGTTATATCGATAGCATGATTTGGATCACAAAAAGCATGTATTTCTATTACTTGGTTTCCATTGTAAAGAACATCAAAAAGCAAATATGTGAACAGATAATACTTGGTCCCTTTTCCCAACTCTCATCTTCAACTTTCCCGATGTACCCGCAGACTGGAAGATCATCACAATACATCTGGAAGTGAAATTCATTACTGATAACATCCCTTAACTTCACAACTTCAACAACTTTAAGCTTCTTCCGACACAGGCTCTCTCCAGCTTTGTATTGCTTAGTCGAAGAAGTAACTGAAACCTTATATGAAGCAAGAACTTAAAACCGTTAGCGTTTTCCTCTAAAAATATTTACAGAATTTGTATTCAATCGGCGGTGAGGAAGATAAGGGTACCTGGGGTTGTTCAAGAGGCCAACTTTGTTGACGAAGAAGGGGACAGATCTCCTACATTGTAGCAGTGATCGCTTGCTGAGGCTGTTGCATCAGGAGCTGAGGATGTAAGGATCGTCAGGAGGACCACGAGGAGACTCATTTGCAACGAAATTGCAGATATAGAAAAGTTAAGATATAAGGAAAGCAAAGTACCTTTCATCCAAATTGGAGGAGCAACGGGAATTGACATAGATAGCAATATCTTCACAGTTTCTGCACAAGCACAAATCAAAAGTATAAGAAAGAAAAGCAGCACATAAGCAATTGAAACCCGCCAAACCCGAACGAAAAGAAAAGCAGCACATGTAGAGATATATACCTCTCCCTCGCGACATAATCACAACAAGCAATTGAAGGCAGCCGCATGTGGCGTAGTGACCGACTGATTGCTTCAAAACAGAGCTTCGTATCCATGTGTTTATTACCTGGAAATTGGGGGGTTTGGGTCGAGCTCTGTGTGCCGATTTTGTGAGTGTTGTCCACGCGTCAAACTTTCACAACGGCTCTGTAACGGATGCCCCACTATCAATTTCTTTCTACTGCATTATCCAACAAGCACCCTAAAGTTGACGGGTAATTGAGAAAGGTTTGGGCACCCACATAGATTGAGAGCGTCAAGGTGTGCCAAATTACAGAGAGTGTCAGGAAGATGTACAAGGCTTTTGCAGTTTCTCAGATTTAAGTATTCAAGCCCCTGAAGCCGTTCAATTGATGGGGAAAGCTCTTTGATAGATGTTCCATCCAAGTGAAGCACCGTTAATCCTTCCATATCTTCTTCAATGCTTGGAAACACCTCAAATTTTGTGCAACCAGAAAGAGAGAGAGAATATAGGGATTCAAGTTGACAAACGCTGCTTGGCAGATTTATAAGTTCCTTGCAATCTTCAAGGCTCAAATACGGCAATTCTGTGAGATTATTAATTGACGATGGCAGTTCTTTAATTTTTGATGCGGACAAATTAAGCCATGATAGTTCATTCTTAACTTCTGAAATCTCTGGAAACATCTCAAGACTCGAGCAGCCAGAAAGATTGAGAGATTGCATACGAAAGCTGGTTGGAAGACTCTTAAGTTCCTTGCAATCTTTAAGGCTCAAATACTCCAACTCCGTGAGATTATTAATTGACGATGGCAGTTCTTTAATTTTTGATCCGGACAAATTAAGCCATGAAAGTTCCTCCATCACTTCTGAAATCTCTGGAACCATCTCAAGACTCGAGCAGCCAGAAAGATCAAGTTTTTTGAGAGATTGCATACGAATGATGATTGGAAGACTCTTAAGTTCCTTGCAATCTTTAAGGCTCAAATACTCCAACTCCGTGAGATTATTAATTGACGATGGCAGTTCTTTAATTTTTGATCCGGACAAATTAAGCCATGAAAGTTCCTCCATCACTTCTGAAATCTCTGGAAACATCTCAAGACTCGAGCAGCCAGAAAGATCAAGTTTTTTGAGAGATTGCATACGAATGATGATTGGAAGACTCTTAAGTTCCTTGCAATCTTTAAGGCCCAAATACTCCAACTCCGTGAGATTATTAATTGACGATGGCAGTTCTTTAATTTTTGATCCGGACAAATCAAGCCGTGAAAGTTCCTCCATGACTTCTGAAATCTCTGGAAATATCTCAAGACTCGAGCGGCTAGAAAGATAAAGTTTTTCAAGAGATTTCATACAAATGCTGGTTGGAAGACTCTTAAGTTCCTTGCAATCTCTCAGGTCCAATTTCTCCAATCTCGTGTTATTATTAATTGACGAGGGCAGTTCTTTAATTTTTGACCCGGACAAATTAAGCTGTGATAGTTCCTTCAATTCTGAAATCTCTGGAACCATCTCAAGACTCGAGCAGCCAGAAAGATTAAGTCTTTTGAGAGATTTCATACAAATGCTGGTTGGAAGACTCTTAAGTTCCTTGCAATCTTTCAGGTCCAATGTCCTCAATCCTGTGTAATTATTAATTGACGAGGGCATTTCTTTAATTTTTGACCCGGACAAATCAAGCCATAATAGTTCCTCCTTAACTTCTGAAATTTCTGGAAACATCTCAAGACTCGGGCAGCCACCAAGACACAAGCCTTCGAGAGATTTCATATGAATACTGCTTGGAAGACTCTTAAGTTCCTTACAATCTTTTAGGACCAAATAAATCAACCCCGTAAGATTATTAATTGACGATGACAGTTCTTTAATTTTTGACCCGGACAAATCAAGCCATAATAGTTCTTCCATAACTTCTGAAATCTCTGGAAACATCTCAAGACTCGAGCAGCCGGAAAGGTCAAGGTTTTTGAGACATTTCATACAAATGCTGCTTGGAAGACTCTTAAGTTCCTTACAATCTTTTATGTACAAATACTCCAACCCCGTGAGATTATTAATTGAAGATGGCAGTTCTTTAATTTTTGACTCGGACAAACTAAGCCATGATAGTTCCTCCATAACTTCTGAAATATCTGAAAACATCTCAAGACTCAAGCAGCCGGAAAGATCAAGGGTTTTGAGACATTTCATACGAATACTTGGAAGACTCTTAAGTTCCTCACAATCTTTTATGTACAAATACTCCAACCCCGTGAGATTATTAATTGAAGATGGCAGTTCTTTAATTTTTGACTCGGACAAACTAAGCCATGATAGTTCCTCCATAACTTCTGAAATATCTGGAAACATCTCAAGACTCAAGCAACCGGAAAGATCAAGGGTTTTGAGACATTTCATACGAATGCTTGGAAGACTCTTAAGTTCCTCACAATCTTTTATGTACAAATACTCCAACCCTGTGAGATTATTAATTGACAAGGGCAGTTCTTTAATTTTTGACTTGGAAAAACTAAGCCATGATAGTTCCTCCATAACTTCTGAAATCTCTGGAAACATCTCAAGACTCAAGCAGCCAGAAAGATCAAGGGTTTTGAGACATTTCATACGAATGCTACTTGGAAGACTCTTAAGTTCCTTACAATCTTTTAGGTACAAATACTCCAACCTCGTGAGATTATTAATTGATAAGGGCAATTCTTTAATTTTTGAACCAGATAAATTAAGTTCTAATACTTCCTCCATAACTTCTAAAATCTCAGGAAACTTGTCAAGGTTTGAGCAACCACAAAGATCAAGGGTTTTAAGAGAGCGCATACAAATGCTGCTGGCTAGAATCTTAAGTTTTTCGCACCAATTCAAATTCAATAAAACAAGGTTTGCAAGAGTCGAAATAGATGGGTGAACCTCAACTAAACTTGTACAACTTTGAAGGATTAGCCTCTTAAGATTTGGTACCTTTGTGAAGTCTGGGGTCTCCTTGAGGTATTTGCAATAACTTAAATTAATGAATTTCACCTTTTCCAGCGTCTGTGAAAACATTCAAGAAAACATGCATTACTTAATAAGACATCTCAAAACCCAAACATGCAAAATAATCATATACATGTAAATGATGATTGTACGTACCTGGGTTCCTTCCCAAAGTCGGTCAATGAGACTATATTGCATATCAAGGTCAACAAGATTTTTCAATTGAAAGTTGGATGCCAAAGACTTAAGAGGGCAATTAAGCCAGGAGAGATGCCTCAACTCAAGTAACTTGAAGTTCCCAATCAGGTGTTGTTTGCAGTAATCATGTTTAAAAATGGAATCCTTATGACTGATCTTGAGAAGTCTTAGTTGAGTCATACTAACAAAAGCTTCAGCATTTAGGCATACCCAATATAAGCACGACAAATCCAGGATTATGCTTTCAACTGCTTTTGTAGCCTGTGCAAGTCAAAGTAAAGGAAAAAACAGAGAACCTTAGTTTACATTATGAAATTAATGCTTGTTTCTTAAGGAGCAGTTTAATAATCATTTCATTTTTAGTTTTCAACTTTGGTAATTGTTTTCAACTTTCAATTATTAAAGAATGAAAACTAAAAATTGAAAATTGAAAACAAAAATGGTTATCAAACGGGCCTAAGAAATAGATTTTGGTCAAAAGTTGAAGCTTTCTTCTAAACATTGCATAAGAAAAAGATTTCTCACCGTTTTTTGAGTTAGCATATGATGAACATCTTCATAATTCCACAATCTACTTCGTCCCCCAGGCTCTTCAATAGATTGTTGGCGAATTATTTCCCGACCCATTTCCTCTAGTAAATCATGCATCTCCAGTTTCCCATTCACTGAGACAGTTATGAGAGCTCGATCGATTAGAACTCTTATTCCAGTACGAGGATAGAAACCACAACTATCCAGGATTTCAGTTGCATATTCTTCTTTCATTCCTTTTAAAAAACATGCAATATCTAGAAAGATGTTCTTCTCTTTATGATCTAGTGCATCGAAGCTTGTTCTAAGCACATCATTAATCCCCATCTGCGGGACTTCCTTTAATTTTTCTAAGACATCTTTCCACTCACGTACAGTTTTGTTATCAAGAAAAGCTCCCAAGACCTTGAGTGCTAGAGGTAGACCTTGAGCATATTTTACGGCACGACTCGTGAGATCATCATAATCTCTAGTGGGTTCGTTTGTTCTGAAGGCGTACCGCCTAAAGAGTTCTAGAGCTCCGGGATCACTAAAAATTTTGGGCTTATATATCGCATCAGTTATGCTTAGTAATTGCAAATCTCTAGTTGTTATAATAATTCTACTTCCACCACCAAAGGAAGAATGTTGCTCTCCAAGTAAAGCTTCAATTTGTTCTAATTTGTCCACATCATCAATAACAATAAGGACCTTTCTCTGACTTAGGCTATTTAACATCACCTGGAAACCTTTATGCAAAATATCGGAACTCCCCACCTTGTTGTTTGAGATACTCGAGAGAAGTTGTGTCTGCATATGTAGTTGGCCATGCTTCACGAAACCCTTCTTGACATTTTCAAGAAAGCAACAAGTTTCAAATTGACCAGCGATTTCATCACGGACAGCTCTAGCGATGGTTGTTTTGCCTAAACCACCCATACCCCATATTCCAACAACGCGAACATCATTCGTTTCAACTCCAGGAGGATATAGTAATAAATGCATTTCATGCATGTGCGAATCTATTCCAATCAAACTTTTAGCTTTACTAGATGTTGATGAGATGTGGATCAATTTCCTATAAACATCTTCCACAATTTCCTCAATAAGCTTTGCATCATCCCTGTCAAATTTAAAAAATATTATAATAGCACCACCAAATAGTAATTAATGCGTCATTTTGATAATTATTTTGTTTTCAATTTTTTTAAATCTAAGTTTTGAGTTTTAAAATTTTGGCCATAAATTTTTAGTTTAGCTGAAAGTAGTTATTAAATGAGTTTTCCAATTTTTCTTTCATGGTATATAATAATCTCAAAAATTAAAAATTAGATCTTGCATATAGAGATTTAATGGATCTTTAGATTGTTTTGCATAAAACTTGTACTGAGTATTTCATACCATTCTAGCCCCATCACAAGTTTTCATCTATTAATTTTAAATAACTAAAAATTTAAAATTTAAAACTTAAAACAAAATATTTATCAAATTACAGCTAAACGTTACAAAAATCTCAAAAAATACTAGGAAGCAAATTACTCATAGTTTTGCGAATCCCAGCCAGATAAATTGGTGGCTCGAGTAAGGGCGGACCTCCAGCTCCGCACCTCTTCCACGTCGGCGTTAGAATGGCCTTCACGCTGATTAAAAGCTTCGGCGAAACTTCCCTTGAGTTTACGAACATCAGATGCATTAACTTGGTAGAAAATGGGGAGCACAATCTGGTTCTTGGTATCGTTGCATTCCAAGATTTGCACGAGTTCTTTCAAGCACCAAGTGGAGGAAGCATAGTTTTGAGAGAAAACTACAATCGAAATCCTTGACTCTTGAATCGCTGTCAGGAGCTCGGAAATGCGGTCGCCTTTTCTGAGCTTTTCGGAATCAATGAAGGTGTTGATTGGTTTCTGACGCAGAGCTCGGTAAAGATGGCTGACGAAGCCCCTGCGAGTGTCTTCCCCTCTGAAATTGATGAACACAACGTATTTCCAACGAAGGCCAGAAGAAGAAGAAGAAGAAGAAGAAGAGTTGATTGGTTTCTGACGCAGAGCTTTGTAGAGATGGCTGACAAAGCCCCTGCGAGTGTCTTCCCCTCTGAAAAGAAGAAGAAGAAGAAGAAGAAGAAGAGGAGGAAGAAGAAGAAGAAGAAGGAAGAAGGAAGAAGAAGCCATTAATCGATAGCACTTGGACGGAGATGATCGAGCAGCTAAGACTAAGAGGAATGTAAGGACAGAAATACTCAATTGCTCTACGAACTGGATCACCAGAAAATAGTATGATCGATACCAAGTCAATGAGCCAATGCAAAAGGGATAAGGAAATTATGCTTTCATGTGTTTTCACATCCTCACATGAAGAGTGAGTGAGGCTAATCGGAAATATCTCCAGTTAAGTGTAAGCATCTCATATATGTGCTATATTTAATAGTAAATTGTAGCAATAGTTCCTCAATTTTAACTTAATTGGAGTAATGATCTCTCAATTAAAATTCTATTACCATTGGAGCCTCAACTCATCAAAACATGCAACTATAGTCTCTCAACTAAAAATTCATTACCAATAGACTCTCAACTTTAATCCAACTGGAGAAATAGTCCCTCAACTTTAACCTAATTAGAGAAATGGTCCTTAACTTTAACCCAATTATAGCAATAGTCCTTCCAACATAACTAATTTTGACAAAATTCTAACAAAGTTAACGAAACAGACCATAGCTACACGTTTTGATGAGTTGAGGGACAAACGGTGATGGATTTTTAGTTAAGGGATCATTGCTCCAATTTAATTAAAGTTGAAAGATCATTGCTACAATTTACTCATATATTTAATGACATTGTGGGCTGAAAGTGGGAGATTAATAATTGTTTAGCTTCTATTCTGATCACGACACTAACGGTACAATTCTAAAATCTTTGATGTATATGCTTTTAGCCACAAAGCTACTATAATTTCACAAATTGCTTATGAAATAAAAAAATATTGACTGGATTTGAACTTGCATAATCTACGTTTTCGCTATATATCACTGTTTTGCTTGTGTTCTAAGGTTGAGACCAAATTAGTATAGTTGAACATAAGTAGCAAATGAGGCTAATGAGTGGTATTTTAAAATGGTCAAATCGAATTAATAGTTCTTATAGTGATAGAGTATTCAGAAGATAGTTCGTGATAAAAAAATTAAAATTAAAATTCTCGTAATGAAGACCGTTAATAAATTTAATCAAAACGGTAATTTTCCATAAATATCAGTTAGATAAGGATAAAAAATTTGGGTCCATGTAGTGAAGTAATTTGTTAGCGTGCATTGTAACATTTGTTTATAATACAATACAATATCATATAAATAGGTTGAAACGAAAAAGACAAAAGAAAATTATGCTTTATGAGTTTTCACTTATTCTTCCAGGAAATTTCAGTGTAAAAGGAATCTGCATATTTGGTTTTTTACCAAGAAATGCAAGGAAAGGGCGGTTTAGCAGCTTTGCGTGTGGGGACTGGGTCAAAGTAGTACGTTGAATTTACCCTAGCCTACCCAATAACTACTCAGTAATGGCAAGTTAGGGTGATCGAAACTATCTCGAAGTGTAAGCACCTCACATGTGTGTTATATGCAATGGCATTGTTGGCGAAAAATAAGAGATTAATAGTTGTTTGATTTTAATTTGATGTCACGGTTGTAATGGTATTGATCTGAAATTTTTTATGCATATGCTTTTAACTATAAAACTGCTAGAATTTCGCAAATTGCTTATGAACTTTTTTAAAAAAAATTGACTAGATTTGAACTTGCATAATCTACGTTTTCACTACACATCATTGTTTAGCTCATGTTCTAAAATTGAAACTGGATTTGAACCTAAAAGGCAGAGGAGCCTAATGAGTGATACTTAAAAATAAAAAAAGTCAAATCAGATTAATGGTCCTTTTGATAATAGAGCATTAGAAAGATAACCTCTATGGTAAAAAAAAAATTTAAATTTAAATTCTCAAAGTGAAAATCGTTGGCAAATTAAATCTACAAATTCATCAAATATCAATTAAATGCAAGGATAAAAATAAGCCCTGAAAATGGAAAAAAAACTAACGTCAACCGCTCTTCTTTACTATTGCTTCCCGTTTGAGATGTTAGGCCAGGTTTCTGCTGGAAAGGGTCTGCATATAGAGAAATTTTTATTGTGATCGGAACACAGAGGTACACTACGTATTTTTATATAAGTGGTGATGAATATTATTTTTTAAGTTATTAACTTTTTAATACACATATCTTATCATTCACATGTATCAGTCACACTAAAAAAATTCCTGTGCATGTGAGTGGGTGCCAAAAAAGAGAAAAAGAAAAGTCTTTTTCTTTGAGTTAGTATATTTAAATGAGACGTAGATGTTTTGTGCCCTTTGATTTAATATATTTAAATGAAAAGAAGTTTAGTGGAAGGATGGTATAACTCTTTTTCTTCTCTCTCAATCTTCCAGCACGTGATTTAATCATGATTAAAGCTAAAATCAAAGCTAAGCTTAATGCCACGGGAGGTAAAGTAGTGGAAAGAAAAATCCATGGCACTCACGGCACTTATGGAGAAGACAAAGAAAAATAAACCATGGGCCGTATCATTTGTATGCAAAATCATGCCTAAATCACAAAGATGACAAAGACAGCTGGTTATAGGACTAGGCCGCCATATAGGACTCTTTATTCATTTTTTCACATGGTATCGAAACAGATTGTTCTTCGTGTAAAACCCTAAAGGTTATAAGTGCTCACACGTCACCTAATTTGTTGTCCACATGTTGGCTTAAAAATTGCCCATACATGAAGGGATGTGTTGAGAGTTGAAAATATGAGGATAATTTGTCCCACATCAATGAGGGACAAGTCTAGCAAAAAACTTACAAGAGGTTACGTTATTTCTTATATTATCAATTGATTTTATAATAGAATCTCAGTTTTATTCAATCTGTATTGATGCAAGCGCATGAAGACCCTCAACCTTCTATACCATTGGTACGGTGGAACCTCAACCGGTTCAGACTTCACATTGGTCTCATCTTTTGTGAATTAAAAATGTTGGAATGCTTAGAGAATAATATTGGTATATCCTCGAAGCACTTAATTTTTAAGGTTAAATTACATTTTACCCTTCATGATTTGGGGCATTTGTAATTTTGTACAATATTTTTAAAACATTTTAATGTTATTTATTATTTTATTTCAATTTCATACATCCGTTAAAAAATCTGTTAAGTTAATAAAATCTTAATCTATGATTAACATATTACGTAATCCCCATTTATTAAAACTTATTATGGTTGGACATTGATTGATTGGATTATGCTTTGGTAAATTTCTCCTTCCTATAATAGAATGGATGGAGAGAAACCTTAGTCAATATAAAAGGTAGTCCCTGCTTTGGTAAATTCTCCTTCGTTATCCTAATGTCTTCTGGCTGTTGTACCTTTCAAAATATGTCTTAAATTTATAAGACAAACTTAATGCTACGGCAGGTAAAGTAGTCGAAGGAAAATGCATGGCACTTATGGAGAAGATGAAGAAAAGAAACCTTAGGTCATATCATTTATTTACAAATGACGCGTGACTGAATCACAAGAATGACAAAGAGAGAGCGTACGATTGTAGACAACCAGTAACATGAGAATTCATGTCAATCAAAGAGGATCAAATTACTATACTATATCATTAGCCGTATAATCTCTCCTCTTTTACAACTTCTCCTGCTATAACTTGTACTAGCACATGCAAGAGTTACATACTAGTACGGGGATCATCTTCAGAAGAAATAAAAAATGAAAAAGTGGAAATGCATCAGTAGTTGCATGGTGATGACTGACTGTCCTAAAGAAAGCCTTCAACCCCGCGTCCTGCTTCCTTCATGATCTTAGCTTGAGCCAGCAATTCAGCTCTCTTTTTCCCTGATTGATGGGTTGAAAGACAGTCTCTGAGTGCAGAGTCACCACCAGTAACCTTGCTCAACTTCTCGTACACAGTTGGACACACTCTGGGATCATATCCAGCAGAAACAACCAACAGAAGCCCATGTGATCCGCTTCAATTTCCATCCTGAGCAAGCGAGAGTGCATGAGAACACGAACATGGAAACAGAAAGAATTATGTTCAGCATTTTGTCAAGCTATCAGCTGGTACACAAGCACTAGGATGTAATAATCATGAGGAAAAAAAAACATAAAAAGCAAAACTACAATCCAAGCTTTGATCCAAAGAATTCTCACTTAGTAGTTCAAGGCTAATTGATTACCATTCAGTTAGTCCAGATACACTCAACCTATCCAACTATTTTACGACGTTACCAAAGATTACTACTACTAATTTACAGGTGAAACATGAGAGGGTAGAAAAGCAAACATGAATCACTAGATTCACTACAACAGATATACCGAATAATCTAACAGTAAGTATCAACAAGACCAATCCACCGATATCACAGATCATATGATAGAGCTTTTAGTAAGGTAACATTGGAGGTCACTACCATCTTTTCCGAGGAAGCATCAGTGATCAAGAATCTCATCCTCACGAGACCACTTTCCCTCCTGCGGAGCATCCTGCAGTGCCATCAAAGTATCCTTACCACCACCTTCATGCGCTGGCTCCACTTTACCGGATGCATAGTCCACGTCAGTCCAGGTCACCTCATGGTTCTACCCTCTCTGCAAAGCCTCAATTATATCCTTGGCAATCAACCGAACCCGCACGCTATCCGGGTGTATGGCGGGCAAAATGTCCCCCTTGAAACTCTCTTTCATTTGCTGGAATTGGGTCTCCCCCAACCTCTTCTCCAAGGCTTTCGACTAAATTATAAAATGGATTCGCTTCGTGTACTGAATCGTCTCCAAATTCCCAAAATACGGAGTGCTAAAAAACCCCAGAACCTACAACACCCACAATCAACACGTTCCTGGTATTCTCAAACCACTTCCGGGGGCCTCTCGGCTTTAAGTGGCGAACCCGGTTCCGGTCGACATAGTATCTGTTGGTGCAATCAAGAAAGGGGCTTTTGTACTGTTGTTCTCGTCATTCTACCAGAGTTGTGGAATTGAATCGTGTAAAGTTGAAGAATTGGAAGAAAAACCAGACTTAGCTGTGTTGGAGGCTAAACTCTAAATTCAAACTACAGCACAAATAACATTAAAAGAAACGAACAAACACTTGTTTTTCTCACTAGTAAATAGAAAAATTACAAAAATTAGATGGTGTTCTCACACTCCAAATAAGTGCTCTTACACTATTAAGGGCATAAAGAAAACAGAAAAACAAAACTGAACAAAATTGAACAATAAAATAGAGAAGGGGGTTGACGGAAAACGCTATGCGCGGAAAAAAAATGATATCGTTATAACGAGCCAATCGAGGCCCTCAATCTACCGAATATTTTCTTCATTGTCAAAAATATACTCCTGCCTCCACTCAGATCAACTAGCTTTTAGTACCTCCACCAGTTGAAACCATTGTGAATGCAACCCTTTGATATTATTTGTTGCTCACAACAGCTTGCTTGAAAGGAGCCGGTTTATATGGCACTTCACCATCTGTTGCCGCGACCTCTCCCACCACCACCACCACCACCAGATCGGTTGTTGGAATACCTATCATTTCGAAAACCACCTCCACCACCACGGCCAAACCTTCCACCACCGCCAAATCTTGTATTCCTTGATTCTTTTTCTTGTAAATCAGGCAGTGATTTCAACACCGTTATGCTCACATTAGCTGCATTTTCCTGACCTGCACCCATCATGATACGACCACAATAATCAGACTTCAAGACATCAATACAACAAAATGAATGATACGCTCCATGTCTAAAAGGAAAGAACTGACTAACATCAGTTTCTGGTAGAATCTTAGTAAATTATCATGCTTGATGAGAATGTAATACACGATCATAAAGAGATATGAAAAGAATAATACCAGCAAGAAACAAATCCAAATCTTCAGCTGCCACATCAAAAACTGCACCATTTCCATCAGCTGTTAGTGCCATACCCTTCACTGACTCAACCTTCTCCTCTGGCAAGAATCTCCTCAAGACCCCAAAAGCAAAACTGAGATAAGGTTGGTAGAAATTAAGGGTCAAACATGATCAACAAATCAAAACGCTAACTCTAAAACAAGAACACAAACTATATCAATAAAAGATATAATTACGGATAGCTATATTTTAACAGCTCATGGTATCTTGGAATGACAAAGGACATTGTGATTCCTTCAGGACACAATCAAAATTGTTCCCATTATTAGCTAGTGCTTGTATCCATATGTAAAAATAAAACAAGGGAACACAAGACATAATGGTTTAGAACACAAGAAAACTAGTGATAATTGCTTACGACGGTGAATAAATGGGCTTTCCAGCCCCGAGAAGTACTGTGACATGGTTCTCCATAGAGCTAAGAAGTGATCTCTTCTTTATCTCGGTGTAGCCCTGCACACCATACAATAAGCAACTTATAAACTAATAAACAAACATTTACATTAATTAACTTAAAAGGCACATCAAGTAGGGAAGAAATAGCGAACTTACAGCAGCTTTAGCAAGTGCTTTTGCCAGTAGATCTACTGCAGATAGGCCAGAGGTGTTAAGTAGCTCCTCGGCAACAGACTTGAAAGCAGGAATTACACTACAATAAAAATTGTATTAATATATGAACATGATTGCATCAAAATGTAACAAGCATTGCACTGTCAAGCATACCTATCAGAAATTTTGGTTATCATTTCTGCTGCATCTTGACCTACTGCTTTAGCTATATCAAGTGGCTGAGGAGCAGAAATGTGTTCAAATTTCACCCCCGACTCCCTCTCGATTTTTGAAAAATTTGACCTTCTTGGATCATAAAGCATGACAGCAACTCCAGAATTTCCTGAAAATAAGGACACAACTCTAAGTACCACATAAAATCAAAGACATTGTTTAATAAAACACGAATAAACAAGAAATGCAACATTTTTCAAGATTTACCTGCTCTTCCTGTGCGTCCAGATCTATGGATATAGTCTTCTACATCACGTGGGGGTTCACACTGAACCATAAACAACAAAAGTAAGTACACAGATTGACAAATATTACAAAGTTCACCAATATGCACACTGACAAACCTGGATAATTAATTGAACATCATTGATATCCAGTCCACGCGCTGCCACATTTGTGGCGACTAATGTCAAAAACTTGCCAGACCTGAAACCAGCAAGTGTGACCTGAAAACACAAAATAGGAAGGGAAACAAAAAATTCTGCCATTAGAAAAACAAACTAGCTTTAAAATAAAAAAAAAATAAAAAAAAAGAAATATCACTATGAAAGGGAATGAGCCTGAAATATCATATTTCAGTACAGTTGTGCAAGGGGAGAGGAGGATTTTTTTTTTTTTTTTTTATTGTGGTGGTGGTGGTGGTTGGTTTTTGTGGTGTTGGTGTTTGTTTTGTGATGGGGGGGGGGGGGGGGGGGCGCGGCATAGTCAAACAACTTACCTCACGTTGGCCCTGCTGTATGTCCCCGTGCAAAGCTCGGGCTCCAGGCAACGCCTCAGCAAGTCCAGAAGCAGCTTCCTTTGTCTCAGTGAAAATGATTGTGCGTCCTCCACTGAGTCGGAAACAAACATGTCAAGTAAATATAGAAAGCATACGGTAGCTGTTGACTAGAAAACGACCAACCTGCTATAACAACGTATGATATCAGGAATAAGTTGCGATCTTGCTGAACTGGAGCAAGGAAGAACAATATGCCTAACATTGGTGCTGGCCTTCATTTTTTCATTACCAACAAGATCTACAGTTTTCTTATCTGGTTTGAGAAACCTAGAGGAAATCTGGGAAAAAGAAAAAGAAAATTTCATTCATGTGTCAAGATTGGATGGAAAGGTATAACATTGCAATATAATCCATTTATGTTTAACTGAAATCAGAAGAACATCCAAATTCAAGATCTCAGCTAAGATACTTACGCCCTTCACCCAACTCGGCAAGGTTGCACTAAAAAGTAGCGTTTGAACTTTACTTACATCCTTCACCTTGCCTTAAAAACCAAAGAATAGAAGTTAACAAGAAGTTGTACAGTATACCCTTCAGAAATGCAACCAGCAACAGGCACAGAAATTTTGCACAATTAAAGTACCATTGCAAAAAATTTTAAACTACAGTTACCCCTGTGAACCAAAGATGCCTTGACAGTGTAATATAAGAATAACATTGATTTGACAGGAGTCATATAGCAAGAGAATTCTTTGAAAACACAAAGATAAAATGATTCCAAGCTTCAGATGGACATTAGTAACCAAAAACATGGATACAAAATACAGTATAGAAGATATGCAGAAATAGGCAAACATGGTACAGAAAACAGATGTTGGGATTACCAAAAAGACATACCTAGAATGAGTTCAACATCATCAACAAAGCCCATCCTCAGCATTTCATCAGCTTCGTCAAGGATCCTAACTTTCAAGGTAGTCAAGTCGATATTGCCCCTCTCTATATGATCCTACGTATTTCCAAAAATTAATTTTAGCATCATAAGTATATTGCATAATACCAAATTGACACAAGAACTCAGCTATAGTGCGAAGTTGTGAATACCTTTATACGGCCAGGCGTTCCAATAACAACATCCACCCCTCTCCTTAACTTACTTTCTTGAGCCCCGTAAGGAGATCCACCATACACACAACATGCTGCTAGGCCCACAGCACCACCGTAAGCTTCAAAATCGGCGAAAACCTAAATGAACATAAAATTGTCATGTGGATACTCTAAAAGCCAAACCAGTGCAAGCATAAGGTCCAGGGTAAATAAACTTACCTGTTTGGCAAGTTCCCGAGTGGGTAAAAGCACGATAACAGTTGGAGGCCTACCATAACCAGTCTTTCTAAATGCTTTTGCAGGCCCATTTGTTAAGGACTCCAAAACAGGCAACACAAAAGCTAGAGTTTTACCCTGCAATATTGCAAAACAACGAGCATGCAATTCAGAAACTGAACAAAATCACATCAATAAGCTAAATATTCCAATCCAATTCAACAAACCACAAAAAAAAAAGAATAAAAATTTGTGATTTTCGGTAAAAATTCGGGATTTCTGAGTAAAAATTTGTGCTTCTTAAGTAAATTAAATTTACCTGTCCAGTTCGAGCCCGACCGACCAAATCCAAACCATCCAAAATGGTATCGAATGTCATGGCCTGAATAGGAAACAAGGATTCGATCCCATTCTCCTTCAATTTGGCCCTCAACGGCGCCGAAATCCGAAACTTCAACACCGCATTAGGATCCTCTTTGGGCTTCTCCTCCTCCTCCTCCGGCTCCTCCACCTTCGCCTTCTTCGACTTCTTCTTGCTCTTCTCTTCGCTCTTTGGCGGCTTCACATTCACGGGCTCGCCCATCTCGGAGCTCGTCTCGCTCCTGTCCTCGTCATCCGAAGCCCTCCGCTTTTTATGCTTAGACTCCTTCTTCGACTTCTTCTCAGTAGTCGGCGAGTCGGCGGCGTCGTCTAGGGTTTCGCTTTTCAATTTCTTCTTCTTCTCCTTCTTATCCTTCGGAGTGGTTCCCGCGAGAAGATAATCGGATACGTCCATCGAAGGCATGGTTTTCTAGAGAGAGAAAGCGTGCCTGTACGTCTGTGAATTTAGAGAGAGAAAGAGACGGAGAGCGCGGCGGAGAGAGAGGGGTTTCTGGTTTTCTCCTGCTACAAAAAGGTGTGACAGTGATTTGCGTTTAGCAGGAGAAAGAGAGGAGAAACGGAATTAGGGTTTTGCGCATTTTATGGTTTTAGCAGTGGAGGGTTCTTGAGCGGTTGGATCGTGGACCGCGACGAATTTTGGTTTTGAGCCGTCGGATTTCGGTCCGTTTGAAAATATCTAACGTACCTTGCCAACGACTCCACGCACGCAAATAAAACGCAGCACCCGAGTAAGACGTCGTTTGCTGCCGGCCCAAGGCCCAAAAGATAACCAAATGCGAAACCCGACTAGGAAAAATGGTTTGACGGACAATTTGGATTTTGGTTCGATTTTTCTTAAATTAAATTACATATTAATAAAATTTTCTTTGTCAACAAAAAAAAGATGAAAAAATTATTTAGTCTACTATCACAATAAAAAATTATGAGCAGTTACATAAATTTACAAAACAAATTTTTGTTGTTTTTGTTTAAGCATCACCTACATTTGATTTTAACATTTATAATTTTAAATTCTTTTTATAAAATAAATAAAAAATAAACCTCCCTCCCTCCTCCCTTCTCTCTCACTCTCTATCTCTCTCCAATTTTAAAAACAAAAATAAATGTCCAAACCGATAATACCAAAATTTTTAGGATCCATACTGAGCCGATCCCAATCTTTTCAGTATGAGAATCGGAATTATATATTTAATGGTTTGAGAATCCCAAACCGAACTGAAAATATATATATGTATTTATTTTGGTTGTATGCATGTTGAATGTTGAATGTTGAATTTAAGTAGTTTAATAGTAGAATATATTAGAAATAGAAGTATGAAATTAAGTAGTTTGGAACTTTGGAACATCAAATTGACTTGGTATTAATGAATTGGCATTTCAATTGGTATGAGGTAAAAAGCTTAACTTTCAATTCATATGAAATTGGGGAACAAAATTTTAGCCCACAACTAAAAAATCTCAAATTTCAGCCCAAAAGCCCAAAATCGAAAATTCAATCCCAATCTATCCCGAAATATCGAAAACATTTCGGGAATTCCGAAAATTGGAAATACGTTGGTCTCCAAATTCCCATCCCAAAAATTTTCAGTTTGAGATTCAAGATCTCATTTTCGGTTTAGAATCTCATACCGAACAACCCTTATCCAATTCAATCCACCAAGAAACAGTCGCACGTGAATTGACTCTCCCTCAACGTATCAAAAATACACCGAGGATAATCATCAACACTGATTAAAATTTGACTTCGTCACCGAGTAATCTACTAACAAGGGGATTCATTATCGCCCAATCCACAAGTACAAAGTGTTTATACTTATTTTTCTTCTAAAATACTGATATACGAATAAAACTAAGCAAAATGTAAGAGGCTATGATCATAGTGGCAAATGCAAGATTTACAATATAAGAAAACCAATAAGCCCGGCTATGGCAAACATAGGCCATCTCTGAGCAGATTTCTGGGCGGAAGAGGGGGCGGCGTTGCACCAGTTAAACCCGTACCAAAGATCTTTGGGAATGAAGGTATTGTAGGTAAATGTAACTGCCCTGGAATTGTGACCATAGATTTTCACATACTCAGGCTTCCAACCATCCGGTCCGGTTCTGTAGAGGTACAAGTAGCAGATTTGGTATGCACAGGGGCCGTATATATCGAATGTGTCTGTAGAACACAGTTCAAATGTTCTCGAAGATGGATCATCCAGTCGCGGAGCATAAATCTGACCAAGAAAAATGATCCTTATAAGTTGTATGTGCAACCATCTAACACGATAACTCATATTCGTTCACACTAAGTTGATTCTAAACAGTTTAGATAAACAAGCAACCAAATACAACATCCGAATACATTGGTTTTGCATTCAACATACCAAACTCACAACTTTGAAAAAGTGCAATTTGCAATATGCTTTTAGCCAAAATGGTATGTTATCGTAACTCTTCATTTTAGTCCCTAAAATTTAAAATTGATACAAGTGTTCTTTGAGATTATCAACCGTCAATTATTATGATCATTACGTGAAAAATATCTGTGAACAAACCACTAGTTTCAGAGGAGGAATTGATTTGACAAAAATAGATTTCTCGCACAAGGGCCAAAATAATTTACGGTAAACAAATTTGATTTCAATTTCAATTCTTCTTAATTCTTTGAAAACCCATGTTCGAAGATTAATTTCTATATACAATCATATCACATGATTAAGATCTCAACGCTGTTTTATGATAAATCAACATGAAAAACTGAGTAGGTAGAAGAATAAACCTGATTTCCATAAGCATCCCCAAAGGAGATACTGATCTGATCCCTCGTGTACCTCGTCGAGGAGCAGCTCGTAGTTATAATCGCCGTATAAGAACAAGTCCCCGCGTTCTTTAAAACCATAAACATCAAAATTATCAACAAAAATTCGTAAAAATAAAAAGAAATAAGCTTTGCAAATCGCTGTTACCGGGATTTTGCTGACGTTGAAGTCCTTGGCGGCGGCTTCCGGCCGTATGATGCTTAGCTTGGCTTCTGAGAGCGTAAAAAGAAAGCAAACTTGGAGAAGAAGAAAGAGTGCTCCGAACATGTTTGATGATTTGCCGCAGATAGAATGCGACGACGACTTGCGGGATGCGGAGGAGTCAAAGAAAAGCATCCGTCAGGGGATGGAAGATGATATCTTGTGGAGACCGAATGTTCGGTTGATAGAGTAGTCATTTATGTCCGTCAAGACACGCAAGGGCAAATCCGTCTTTCAAAAATATTTGACAAGTTTATGGCATTTTAAATAAAATGATCTATGAGGCTGACATAATTCTTCATTTTGTTCAGCGAGACTTGAAATTGATATGAGTGATCTTTGCGTTTGTCCACCACCAATCATTTCGATTTTTTGGTAAAAAAATCTCAGTCAAGTAAGAACCAAAACTAAAATAATACCCTTAATTTAATAAACAAAATGCGAAAATGATTTGACAAAATATAAGAGTATTTTTTGTTATTTTGATCTTATTCAACTAGATTTTTGACGGAATGAACAAAATAATTGACGGTAAACAAGTTTAAGACCATTTCTATTTATCTTAAATCTGAAGAACCAAAATGAGAAATCATATCAATTTCACATACTATTCTAGCTAAAAAAAACCCACATTTTTTTAGTTCTTTTAAATCGGGAAAAAAAAATTTCTTTTTGTAGTAAAAACAAATTATACCGATAAATACTTGGAAGATAATTGTAAAGTGTGCCGGGTGGATTACAAAAATTGGATGCAAACAATTAGTCCTAGATATAAACACTCTTAATCATTCACATTTCACCTTCCTACTGAACCCAAATTTCTAAGTTATTTTGTTGCATTGATGAAAATTGAGATTTGACAATGTGTGACTTCTTCGATATACCAACATACGACTATTAAAATCATTTTAATTCATGAGACGACATAAGAGATTTGTATAGATGTGAGCATCTTTAAACAATAAAGCCGCAAATTAAAAAGTCAAAGTATTTATTAAACAAAATACTTATATATTAATTCATAAGATTTTTCATACAACATATTATATAATTCCTTGAAGCGCCTTCATATTGTATAACTACTTCATTACTAATACCATCAAATATCTTTCTCTAAAAAATAAAAAATAAAAAATTTGTTATCATTCATTCATTGATTTCCCATCCTATTTCTCAGTTGCTTCTTTTCATAATCAAAAATGCTCTTTCAACGTTGACAGTAACAATTAAAAAAATTAATGCTAATATCATAAGTAAGTAAATTAGTAATACACCATACTAAAATCACAAGTTTGCACATTTTTTTCAACAAAAAAGTAAGTGGAAACATCCGCCCCATGGGCTAAGGGTGGCTTTTGTCCTTGTACACGGTGTCTTGCACTTATTTATCTTTACAACTAGGAAAGTAAAAATCAACATCAACAAATCAAAATACACACGTGAGCATTACAAAACACAAATGACTCACAATTTCATAAGATATTCGTAAATATTACACAAATACAATATGAACACGATAAGCATGAAGGCAAAGTAAACGAAAAAATGTGCATCTATTTTCCTACACCTTGTCATTAAAAAAAAAAAAAAAAACAATCGATTTTCCAGAAGAAAACAAAAATTAAAATTAAAAAAACGCAAAGTATATATTTTCAGGTGTGCGATCCCGCCCTCAACGACTGAAAAAATCCCAATTAACAACCACACTGACTTTAAACCAAGTCGCTTTTCTTCCTCTTTCGCAATATCAGATAAAGCTTTCGTCTTCCATTTCTCTCACGCTTCCAATTCAGTTCAATTCAATTCCTCACTACCCCTATTCCTCTCTCCCTCTGAAAATTTCCAAATTCCCGTTCCAGAAATCTAGAGAGAGAGAGAGAGAGAGAGAGAGATTGGATTGGTGTAGCTTTTCTTCCACATTTGATGGCGAAGAGAAGACGATGCGTGTTTGGATTCTGCTATTCTCTTTTGACGATTTTGGTTTACGCAAGGGTTTCGTTTTCCGCGAGATCTGATAAGGAAGTCAGGGAGAGGTTCTACGGCAACATGATGAACTCCTCCGCGCCGGTTTCCGGCGACGGCACCATTGCCAAAATGTTCGATCGCGTCCTCGAGAAGGAGTTCTCCGAGAATGATCAGCCTGAAGGTTTAGCTACTTTGCCATTTTTGTTAACTTGCATTTTGCATTTTATAGTTACTTTCTCGTTTATTGTCTTAATTGTAGTTAGTTAACATTTTTTTCACCTTCAACTTTGTGTAGGATCTGATGGGGCCAGCTTTAACAGCAGTGTGGCCGATCAACAAGTAGGTTTTTGTTACTCTTCTGATTTTTCATGTACCGAAATGTGATACTTTTCGGTCATTTTTAGGCCAAAACAATTCTGTAGTGAAGCATTTATCTGCTCGAGCTTGAAATGCAAAATTAATCTGTGATTGTATTTACTGTCTCATTTTTAAAACCCTTCGTTTATTTATACCGAAACAATTATGTGTTGTGATTATGTTTTGCAGGCTGTACTAGAGACTGGCAAAAATCACTCACGAGAAGGGCAAGAAAAATGATACACAAGTGGGAAAGTATGTGAATGTTAGGATAGTCTTTTGATCCTAATATGGTTGTGCTGTGACAAGATATTAAATTCGTAGCGGAATAAGATGCGATCTTGGATATGGTAATAATCGATTCCCCTTTTTTTGGTTGTCAGCGGCACGAAGCCTTATGATTTTGAAGGTGTTTTTTCATTGGAGAATGAAGATTCTGAAGAAACAACAACCTTGATTGACAAAAAGGTACTTTGGAAAGCTATTAGTAATGAATATTTGAAGTTTACAACTCTGGCAGGGATTCCCGCTTGTAATTATAATTGATTTTAGCTATACTTTAGCCCTATTAACTTTTTTCACTTGTTTATGATAGGATAATGTGTTTGTGATGTCAAACAAGAAATCTAAATATCCAGTACTTCAAGTAGATTTAAGGTATCTTTACACATCCCTTTCCTGACTGACATGAATAAATTGGGGTCCCATTTGGTTCTTGACTCAAACATGAGTTTCTCAAATGTTTGTGGAAGTCACAAACTTTTTAAGTCTTTGGTGGTTTTAATTGATAATGGATCTCGAATTCCTATAAAACAGTATGGTTTCTCTCAAAGAGCCGTAAGGCTTTTCTTCGTTTGAAAGCTAAAGATACTCCACACATGTGCCCTATGAACAGTTAATTGCAGTTTCCGAGTTTTTATTTGTCTTCTTGATGCATATATTACCGATGGGTAACACTTGATATTTTGGCAGATTAATTTCTGATCTGGTGGTTATCATAGTATCTGCTGCCATTGGTGGAATTCTGTTTTCTTGTTTGGGACAACCGGTTTGTCTTTAAATCCTAGCCACTCTTTTCATATTTTATTCATCATCTCTAGCTTAATGTTCCTTTATAGTTCTTAGTTCATGATCTATATGATCCAACTCTAAAAAAATTTCAGCATAGTGATTTAAATGATGCGATTCAGGTTTTCTGATCTAATTTGTATGCATATGATAGGTTATTGTCGGATACCTGCTTGCTGGTTCTCTCATTGGACCAGGGGGTCTTACATTCATCAGTGAAATGGTGCAGGTACGTTGTTGATTATGATCAGTTAAAAGTTTTATGTTTTCTTCAGAGTCCGGTTTCAATATAGTTTTTCCTCATCTACTTTGTTCAAACTTTCATTCATTCTCATCTCCATTTAAATTGGCCTTTATGAACTATTACTTATCAGCAGTATCTGTTATTCAGCAACACTATATTAATGCCCTCTTGCCTCTGTTTTGAAGACTGGATAATTTTATTCTTAAAAGAAAACCCTATTGTCCTGTAAATGCTTTCAATATGCATTGGAGTATCAGTAGAAGGATTCAAAATTCAAAATTGGTAAAACTTAGGATGTCAAAAGTGTCAAAAGATTGCTCCTTATTTAGATTTCTTCAAAATTTAATGCTGTTTATCCATATCAGATTGTCAATTCTCCTAATAAAAGAATAATAGTAGAAAACTAGCATTAGTCACTTGTTTTCCTGGAGATCCATGTTTAACTATTTGGTGTTGGTCAACCATTTACATCCGAGCTGTGGTATCAGTTCTCTTCTATATGTAATATTGTTTAATTCCTTTTTCTTTCATTACAGGTTGAAACTGTTGCACAGTTTGGTGTTGTATTTCTTCTTTTTGCTCTAGGTTTGGAGTTTTCTTTGGCTAAGGTATGTTAGACTTGGGAAGTTTAAGTTTACTGTCTGTTATGCTGTAAAATTATGAAGGTTTCTGTTTGATGTCCTGAGGGAGGGAGAGGATGAAACTTGCCTTTGTTTACGGAAGCCATTTAATTTGTCGGTGGTGCAGTTAAAAGCTGTGGGCCCTGTAGCTGTTCTTGGAGGCCTTCTTCAAATAATGACATTTATGCTCTTGTGTGCCATAACTGCTGTGGTATGGTGTTTAATCTTGCTAACTGTATTTTCTTACAAGTAACTAGTTAACATGTCAAAATGAACACCAAGCTTGCCCTTTTCTTATTTTTCAGTTATGTGGAGCAAAGCTGTCTGAGGGAATTTTTGTCGGTTCCTTCCTGTCAATGTCCTCAACAGCGGTGGTAGGTTTTCTAACCCTTAGTAATATGATGCCACTTTACTTCCTAGGTTGGTTGTTTCTGAATCTCAACTGCACTTCATTCATCTCTCATTTCCTTTTACCAGGTGGTGAAATTTCTTGCAGAAAGGAATAGTAATAGTGCTCTTCACGGTCAAGTAACAATTGGAACGCTCATTTTCCAGGTAGGTTTTGAAGTCTGAAAACTTAGATGGTATGTTTATTGATAACTGATGGACCTTTTACGTTATAACCCTGGTTTCTAAATCTCTGATGCATATCCATACACCCCTTCATGTGGCTTATTTCAGGACTGTGCTGTTGGTTTACTGTTTGCTTTGCTCCCAGTTTTGGGTGGTCATAGCGGCCTTTTCCAAGGAATGGTATCAGTAGGGAAGCTGTAAGTCTGCTTCTGCAGCTTTTATGGCATATTTCTTTTTTCCTTTTATTCTTTCTGTTCTGAAAATTTCTTTTGCTTTGCTGCCATAATAAAAATGAGGGTCATTTTATCTTCTTCTTTTTTTTTTTTTTTTTTTTTTTTTTTTTTTTTTTTTTAAGTGGTTATTTTGTAGTCCAACATCCTAGTTTGTTGCTACTTCAGGTTGCTGGTGCTGTCACTATATCTTGGTGCTGCGTCAGTATTCTGTTGGTCATTTGTTCCTCGATTTCTGAAACTGATGATGCAGTTGTCCTCTCAAGTAAGTTTTGTTGGTCTAGTAGAGTAAGATAGTTAGCTTTCTGTCTTGACTTTTAATAACTTCATTGGCTCATTTATAATCTTATGGTGAATCAGACAAATGAGCTTTATCAGCTTGCTGTTGTGGCTTTCTGCTTATTATCTGCTTGGGTAAGTGGAAATATTTATTATTTTTCTCAAGTTTCTCAAATCAAGGGTTCATACTGTTCAAAAAGCTAATGGCCTCCAAATTTAGCTTTCCTGCTCAATCTGCATGCTTTTAAGTGCTGTTCTGACTTCAGTTGTTGCGCAACTTGAATTTCCAGAATTTCTGGTTACACAATAACAGTAACACAGTTCTAATGCAGGGATCTTTCTACATATTTGTAATTGTCAATGCTATTTTAATTCTAGTGAATCTCTTGTAACCTTTGCAGTGCAGTGATAAGTTGGGCCTTAGCCTTGAGTTGGGTTCATTTGTGGCTGGAGTTATGATATCAACCACTGACCTTGCACAACATACCTTGGACCAGGTACTCTTCTGGATTTCTACTAGTTACGTATTACGTAATCTGTTGCAGTCGTTTTTATTTGCTTACCTTCGTTTTCCCTCACTTGTAATTAAGAAGTAATGGTGTTGGATTCTTTTGGGGCGTCTCTAACTACGTGTTTGATAAGCCTAGTAGCTTGGAAAAAATGTGTAGCCTTCACACTATGATTCATGTGTAATGCTTGTATTTGATATTTTTGTACATTGCAGGTGGAACCAATTCGTAACCTATTTGCAGCTCTCTTCCTTTCAAGTATTGGAATGCTCATACATGTACATTTCTTGTGGAGCCACGTCGACATACTGCTAGCATCTGTTATTCTAGTTATAGTTGTAAAGACTGCTGTTGCTACTATTGTTACTAAGGCCTTTGGATATAGCTTTAGGACGTCATTTGTGGTAAGTGGATTTATAAGATTCGAGTCGTATCTTATTTGTTGCAGATAAGCTAATTTGTAGTTTCCTAATTATTTAACCTCGATTATTTTTTATAGGTTGGAGTCTCACTTGCTCAAATTGGAGAATTTGCTTTTGTCCTCTTAAGTCGGGCCTCAAATCTTAAACTTGTTGAGGTAACTTATCTCTCTTATGGTTAATGTGAATTTCTTCACCTGGATTCAGTTTTGAATCCCAGCTGTTAGGGTCCTGATTCCTGAATGAAAGAAATCACGTCCTGCAGTCAATTTAGGTTCACAAAATAGAATCTACATATTTTCCTCGATTTCATGTTGATTTTCTTATCATTGTCTTTTCAAACTATTTTTTACAGGGGAAAATGTACCTGCTTCTTCTTGGAACAACAGCGCTTAGCCTGGTAATTTTATTTAGATGTTACCTTTTGTGGAGAACGAGTCCAATAATTTCTCTGTCAAAAACTTACCCTAGTAAATGATGTTACAGGTTACAACTCCTCTCTTGTTTAAGTTGACTCCCGCCATAACGAACCTAGGAGTTCTTATGCACTGGTTTCCTTCCGAGGGTACTCCATATAACGAGGTCTCTCTCTTTCCCCCTCTTTGAAGCACATGCATGCATACTTGCAAGCTCGTTATACCTACGAAGTATGAACTGTACAGTAGGCATTGCTCGTGGCTCCTCTCATCTCTCCTTTAAAATGCATATCCATGCAGCGGGATGGATTTGCATTCAGGAGTTACTTAAAACTGTAATTTGCTTCTGAAAGCTATCCACAGTTCAAGTCTTGGCTTATTTCCTGTTTCCTCCGCTTTTACAGGAGAAAGCTTCAATGATCGACGCACAGCACAACCGCATATTGTGATCTCCTTCCCATGTCTATCTACCATCCGATCACAATTCATATGATGTTACGAATTCAGCGGTGTATGATTTGTGAATATCCGGTGTTCAGCTCGCTGCCAAGTCCATCGTTGTAGATGTTGCAGATGACACTTCAAGATGTCCGGTTCCAGCTTCAAGAACTATCGTGTACAGAACATATCATTTTTGTAATTTTTTGAGGATTTTGTAAATAGGAATGTTTATGTAGGGCTCCTCTTCAAGTGTGCATGCTAGTCTATTTGGAGAAAAAGTTGCTGCAAATACTAGAGATCGTTAGGAAACTGTATCGTACCAAAAATGGACTTCCAGAATTATTTTTTGAAGAAATACTACCAACTGAAACATTTTTTTTTTATCTTATTAAATTGATGCTTCTTTTGTCAATCCTACTGCTAAAAGCTAACATAGCTCATAACCAGTGTTTAAAATATTTAAAAAATTATTGATATTTTTGTCAAATATCCGAAAAATTAAGCATCGACGACATTGTTGATATTTTTGTCAAATATCTGAAAAATTAAGCATTGATATGGAAAGGGGATGAAATGAAAACTTCATCATATATCAATGAGATGTAAGAAAATCAATGAACATCGATGATATTTACTGATTCACTATATAAAATTTTGTTGGAATCCATTACAAATTTCAAAATTTTTTATTATTTTATTTTTTTGAGAATTATTTTCCTCTAATTGACTAAACCTGAATAAGTTGATATAATTAATCCATTGCAAATTTTCATAATTTCATTTAAATACAACCGATATCAATATTGATATTTTTATAAATTTGTATATCGATATTTTCACCTATATCATTATTTTATAAAACATTAAAATTTGCGAGGTCAAATCATATATGAAAATCATAAGTTTCTGAATCAACCAATCTAAAGTTTCTAAACTGTAGTAAGGAGAATTCGAACTGGGGAATATCGAAGCGGTTCCGCTTCAACAGCTCTGGCCCATGTGACTGTAGCCCAAATCAATTGGGCCGATGGACTTCTGAGTCCGATGGAAAAGTAAAAGAACCACCAAGCAGGCGTACTCTCTAGAAAAAAGGAGTGGGAATAATCAAGTACGAATCTATTTCTTGTGCTCTGTTGGACTTTCCAGTCAGTCTTTCTTTTCTGGTCTTCCTCCCCCGGTCGTCCCCCTCCTCCGTCGCCCCCCTCCTCCGGCGTCGTCTTCTTCTTGTTTCCCTTCTCCTTTTCTGGTATTTATCTCAGGCAGACACGGAGACCGACGAGAGTGGATGGAGGGTCAGCGGGCAGCTCTGTTGCAATGCCAGCGAATTGGCTGCAACGCCATGTTTTCCGAGGACGACAATCCTGAAGGCTCCTGTCAATACCATGATTCGGTACCCTCTCTCTTACTGTGCTCTGGTTTGGATGTGAGAGAAGCAAAGAAGATTATCGTTTCCCCTTTTTCTTTTGGTTCAATTTGCATAATTAAAATATCCCAACTGAGATTAGTCTCAAAATTCTGTTTTTTTTAACTCTTATTATTTGCTTGAATGCATGTTTTCATCTGAATCTTAAAAGTAATGACCTCGTAAATTGCTTTTTAGTTTAAACTAATTTCAAACGAAATTGGGTTTAATTTGATCCGAATGCTGCACATTGTGTATCTAATTGATCTGCTCCCTTGCTTGCTTTGTAAACTATGAAGCTTTTAATTGTTATGCATTTTAAAACCTTGTTATTAGATGTTAATTCTGTTTATTTTCTTTCATGTTTGGGCTCGGCTGATTGCGTCGGCATCTTCAAACTTTTCAGGGAGTAAGTATTGCCTGTTGTTTTAGTTGTTGCGTCGCGTTTCTTTAGATTTACGTTTTATTCGATGCCATAACTTAAGCACAATGTATTTGTTTTTCCCAGCCTATATTTCATGATGGGATTAAAGAGTGGAGTTGTTGCAAGCAAAGAAGTCATGATTTCACCTTATTTTTAGAATTACCAGGGTAAGCACCAATTTCGCTAGTATTTTTAAGCATGCCGTAGCACTCCACAACGGAGTTGAATGGTCGCAACGCTGACCTTTGAAGCAAACTTTGATTGTTTATTGAATTCTTGAGATTTTTGTTAGTATCAGTTAGCTACTTAACTCTCCTTTTTCTGTCGTTTCTCTATTTGGTGAATGCAGATGTAAGACGGGTAAACACACAACAGAGAAACCAGTGTTGGCGAAGCCGAAGCCTAAGGATCCTGTTCCTGCTCCGACTACAGCTCCTGCTACTGATGCATCATCAAGGGAGTCCTGCTCTAGGTGTTGCCAGGGTTTCTTCTGTTCCGATCATGGTACTTTCATTTGATGCTTGTTGCTGTAAGCATTCGATTATTGTTTATTCTTCATACATTGTGTAACGGGTCAGGAGGTTGGTAGGTTTGCGTGGAGATGATATAAATTAGGTGTATAGAAAATGTGAAAGAATCAATATGCACACAAATATTAATGGCGATGCAACTATTAGAGAGTCTAATAGTACCTTCTCGTTGGGAGTTTTAGGGAAAAGTGGGAGTGATTTAATCTCCAAAGCCTGGTAATGATCCTTAACACTGAAAGATATCGGTGATATGGGCGTGTTAGAAAATAACAGTAATAGGATGTGATACAAGATGAATTTTTACCCTTTAGTATCTTACTGAGGAACAGGATTTGAGGGAAATGGTTAATATTCTAATCTTCAGGTCTTGGCATCTAGAAGATGTAAAAACACAACCAAGCTTTGTTGTGTATTTGTATTTTCTTGGGGTTTTAATCTTTCTCGAGTACAACTAGTCGTGTATTTTAATCTTCATATCTTTATGTAAGATAAGACTTCTTCTCAATGATAGCATAGCTGATCAATTTATTAGAATTTGTATTGCATTTTAGGCATCTTAGATTCTGAGCGATGTTCCTTTTCCAGGTGCACAAGCCAAAGAAATAAACTCAAAGCCTGTAAATGTGGAAACAACTCCACTTCCAGAAAGCATTACTGATGATCAAGGCACTTCTGCTCCTCCGAAAAAGATTGTTGACATAAACCAGCCCCAGACATGCAAGAATAAGGGGTGTGGTAAAACTTTCAAAGAGAAGGATAACCACGAGAGTGCGTGCAGTTACCATCCCGGGCCTGCTATTTTCCACGACAGAGTGAGAGGGGTGAGTGTACTACTATAATTGTCAATTCAGTCCAACATTGTGTGTTTAACTCTGTGTGTGTGTGTGTGTGTGTGTGTAATTTGAATAATAATTTTTTCTTTTGGTATTGCAGTGGAAGTGCTGTGACGTTCACGTAAAGGAATTTGATGAGTTTATGAGCATTCCTCCATGCACCAAAGGTTGGCACAATGCTGATTGCTGACCCGGTATCTTAACATCAGACGCAGGGAAGGATGATTTGTTTTTCCCGTCTTTCTTGTCCTAAATTTTCTTCTTGTTATTGAATTGATATTACATTTCTTGCAACTGTCGGCCACGAATATTTAGCTTCTCTCTGTACCACTTTTGGAATATATGAATTGTCATGTCCTGTGTTCTTGTTATATTGAACAATAATTCATGGTGTCGATATCGAACTTACTACGACTCTACATATTAAGGTCTGCGTTTCTGTCTGATGGAAAACTTACCCTATTCTTCTGAAATCACGTCCAGAATATCTGATCGTTTGATTGTCGGTCATTTGGTTCATCTCGGATTTGCTTGTTTCACAGTCTTCTCTCGTACGTTGATGTTTTCCTCTCTCACAGGTGAAAACTGGTTGCTCTGATATAATGCCGTTTGCGCGCCACTATTTAGTAAATTGTTGTGATGGAATTAGACTTGAAAATTTATTGTATGACCCGTTAACCTAACATGAAATATCACAAAAATAACATGTTTGGGTTTACCCGTTAGAGTCGGGTTGTCATTGGATCTTCTGTTAAGAATTTGTTAAACGAGTTTGATCGTTACCGGGTCAACTGTTAACAATCCTATAAGTTATCTTTTGTTAGATTTAGTGATTAGGCAAGACAATCTATTCCATGACGCGTTAACTCGACGTAAAATGACACGATTCATTAACAAATTGGATCATCATCAGGTCACTTATTAAAAATGAGTTAAGATAACGAGATTGGATAACGAGTTTGGCATAATATGATATATTAAAATAACGAAGTTTAGATGGAAGGCAGATTGATGGTAAATAAGTTAAAAACTGTTGCCGACAAAAATTACCTTTGCCTCCAATGTGAAATGGCCTTTTGTGGCTCTGGGATATTGGACCATGCTTGGGCTTTTATTTTCTGCTTTCGGAGTGATCGAAGCCCGAATCTGGATAGAAGCTTTTACCGGTCCAACATAATTCAACCATTTTTGTTTATCAACTCTTTAATCAATTACGCTAAATTGAGTAATGCTTGTATCAGTCGTTCATTTAAGTAGTTTTCTAACCTTATATGTGAGGCTCACAACGCATGAGTGGTTATGGGCACATAAGTCAATGTTAAAAAGACGACCAATTCTCATGTTGGATGGGTAAAGTTTGTTCTCTGTCAATTGTATTGATACATAATTTGAGTGTAGTAAGTCTTGTTCTCTATCGAAAACATGAACAATTCACCATAGTTGGTGTTATCTATATTTTAACTTTCACATATTCTTTTTGAATTTTAACTTCGAATTACTTAAATTTTAAAAAATCAAATAACAAAAAATGATTGAAAAAGAAAAATGTGGATAACCATCCATTCATCATATCGTATCTTAAAAGATTGGAATGATTAAAAAGGACGAAAGAATTAAAATTAATTAGAGAGGGTGAAGTTATCACGTGTGTTACGATGGATATAATCAATCCCCTGTGCCCCCTCTTTTATATCTCAACCAAATTTCAGGGTCCCACATTCCTTCCTTGTTTTCATGGGTCCCACACCAAGTTTTGTTTTTGCATGTCCCACCAACAACAAAGTTCCGTTGCATTGCGATGACTGGTTTGAGTCATTGCTCATTTGACCAAACCCATTTTTCTGCCAGTTGTTTGCATGCACACTCAAAATTTTCACAACCATTACAAAGATTTATGCCAGTTTTTCGAACATTGAAGTATATTTGGTCGATGTGGATGACATTTAAAGTAATAAAAAAATGTTATGATATTTTGTCTCCGACCACACAAACTAATCTTGATCGACACATATGAGGCATTGCATTATTAGTCAAAATCAACTCATAAGTTGTTGGTTAATTTGACCATTGTTGCATGTGAAAGCATTAACCATCAATCCTCAGTTTACCGCGACATAAATTAATTTTTGATATTTTTTTTATACATACGAGGCCGCCTACAATGCAATATTAGTCAAAATCAACTCATAAGCATGCTGGTTAATTTAATTCTTAATACATATGAATGCATAAACGGTCAAAATCGTAATTAGAGATTGACTTTAACAATGATTTAAAGAGAAATGTATGTTAAGTGATACATTTGGCACACTACGTAACGCATTTGTCTTTTAAGTAGCGTAACGTTACTAAAGTATAATATTATAGCATTTGTACATATCAGTACTTATTATTTATGTAACAAAAAATAAAACTAAGATCAACAAACCAAATATTTCACCAATATTGAATTCAAATCAGGATTATACACTTGAGGACAAGTTTTTTAGTACGTTAAAAAAACGATTTGGTATACCAAATAATAATACATCGAATCCTGTTCCAACACACCAAACAGTATCTCACAATTGAGCAGTGAACGGGAGGTAACCATGGAATCTTAAATGTGGTAGTGATGAAAGTGGGTCCCAGTGACAGTGCCAATGGGTTTAAAAGTTGGACTCGGCAACTGTCACGCCGGTAGTACAATTGCTGACGGCGGGTCACCGGCTGCTTGTACGCCGGCCTTGTCTTTGGTTTATAGGCTCAGACGCAGACTGTCTGGCTCTAACCTATATATATACGCTATAGCTGTTTGTCACTTTTTTCATTTTTTGACGCCTTGTTTTTATTGTTTTATGCTAGAGGTGGGTGCTTCCCTCACGCATAGATTTTTTTAAGGGTAAATAATAATATGTGTTCAGAAAGTATGCTGCATGTTATTTTATAAAAAAGTTTTCGATATTATTTATTTTATCGAAAAATTATATTTTTATATTAAAAAATTAATTTTGATATTATTTATTTTATCTTTATTTTATGTATATATATATATTTATATTTGTAACATAGTAAATTAACATATAATATTTGTTTGATAAACATACATATACATATGTATTTTTAAAATATTTTTGTTTTTTTGGTACATATCTTAAATATTTGTTAAATTGCACTTTTTTTTTTTAACTTTCATGTATGATATGTTTATTATATATACATTTACGTGTAAAATAGATGATTTAGATTATTGAAGTATGCTATATATTATTATCCGTATGTCTATATGTATTTTTAAAATACTTTTTTTTCTTCTACATATCTTAATAATTTGTTAAATTGCACTTTTTTATAACTTTCATGATATGTTTTTTTTCTATACATTTACTTACTTATTTTTCACATTTAATCCATGTTACATATATTGTCTTTTAATGGCAGATAGAAAATTCATATATTCTATACATATTTTTCTCATATTATTGAAACGATAATAATAAATAAATATTTTAAGTAAATATATTTTTAAGTTTTATAAAAATGGCCATATTTTTCAAACAAAAAAATTTAACAAAGGGGTCACGTACTATACTTGTCATGTATTTTACTATCTATAATCCAAATAATGCAAATTATTGGGTAACATATATATACATGCCCTTTATCTAAAGAGTTATCCATTTTTATGTAAAAATGAGGATTAGTTAAAGGGCTCATTTCATGTCGAACTTCAACGATCTGAACCGTCTATTTTGTAAGCCTTGATTAATAGATTATCTTTACAAAAATTCAATTTAATCCAAAACTGTTTGTCTATTTAATTATCACGATGAAATTTCATTGTTTCTTATAAAACAAAATATTTGTCAATTTTTTTAACCTCAATTAGATGTCTTAAATATTTTCGAATTTGCTAATATTATACAAGAATGATCTATAAGATTCAACTTAAAAATTTGACAGCTCGAAATATTGAAGTTTGATGTAGTATGGGCTCTACAAGATATCCTCATTTTAAAAAAAAATAGAGATCACTCCTCTTAAAGATCTTGTCACAACCCGTCCCGGAATTTTAATTCCGAGGACGTGAAGTTATGAAAATGCCCTTAAACGGGACTAAGGGGCATAAAATATGCTGTAACTTGATGATTTGGGGATTGGGTAGGATCCCACCTCCCTCAAATCTCTCCCTCATTCCCGTACCTTGTCTCTCTCTCTCTCCTCCCTCACAAATCTCTCATTCTCTATGTCAGTTCTCTCTCTCTCCTTCGAACTCACACGGACCAACCACAAAACCACCCTAAAACTATACCAACGAAGGATCTAAGACCACCATCGTACTCCTGAAGACCACACGAACACGATGGTACCAATTTCAGGTGAGTTTCACTTCGGAAAACATGGATTTCAATTTCACTGTGCGTGTGCACTGTTCATGCACACGTAAAACTTGATGTTTTCTGGGATTTTGAAGCTTGTAGGAAGCTTGGTGAGGTCCTAAGGAAGCTCGGAGTGCTTCGTTTGAAGGAATTGGACGTCGGGATCACGAACTGTAAGTTTGGCCGAATTTTCGTATTTTTGGAAAAGTTTGATTCCGTTATTTTTAGGCCATAAAACTAGTTCAACGTGGTAGATTATGATTAGGGCTTCATTTTGGTATAGATTACGTGAAAAATGGAAGTAAGAACAAGGAGAATGACAAGTTCAAAGTTTGGCCGGAGCTTTCGGGGATTTTTCCGGCGAACCCACGGCGAGTTAGGGGTCAAGGCAGGTATGGATGTGTTCGTCTCGTCAATACCTTCATTTTGATATATAGTACGTCGAAAATGGTTAAGAAATGAAGAAGTTATGACACTTTAAAGTTTACCCAGAAATTCCGGCAAAACACCCACCGCCGGCGAAACCAGTCCGGCGACGCGAGGAAGAAGACGCGCGCGTGGGCAGCGCGTGAACAGGGCGCGTGGGGGCGCGTGAGAGCTCCAAATTGAGTTCTGAAAATTGTCACGCGTTCGTGACGTCATGTAGATCACCGTGGTATATTCATACACCCAAATTGAGCAACGTATGAGAAAGTTATGGACGAATGTTTGGTGTATGTGCGTTAAATAACGTCAATTTGGTTACTTTTTGTATAGGTAAAAATTATACAGAGGAAGAATGTAACCAAGCTAGGGGAGGTTCAGGGACCTATGAGACGTCGATGTGATCAGTGAGTGGGCAGTTATTTTTCAGTATATATATATATATATATACGTATGCTTGACGTATTTCCCAGAAACGTATTTTAAAAGAAATACGAATTAATTATCCTGTCATATATGCATCATATTTTAATATGTGCATTACCATAATTATGCATACTGTTGCATGGTGCTGAGGAGGCCCAGGTAAGCTACATTTCAAATACATTTGATATACGTATGAAATACATTTGGGATACGATTGAAATACTATCATCACATGCATTAGTAGTGGCATACATTTATATATGTGTATTGGTGCTGTGGACGCACAGGTAAGTGCCAGGTAAGTGGTATTCATGTTTGTATTTCAGTAGTAGTTTGAAATGCTTAGAGAGCTCATAATCTGCACCCCGGTGTTAGTGCTCCCGCCCAGGGCCAGGGCATAGTCCTTCACGTGATGTTCACCCGCACCACACGCTCGCCTTGGATCCAAGTTAGGTGCAAGCCTTGTCGTGCAAACCACATTAGGTGGTTCCGACTCGTAGGTGACCCGCGATTATTCGCACAGTCTTCACGTGATCGTAGCACTAGAGCGTATATATTACACCCAGTCCTGTCGTACAGACCACGTTAGGTGGTTCCGACTCGTGTGCAGATTCAGATATTGAGTTGAGATTGGAGCTCTATCTGCAGCCGTACAGGTCACGTTAGGTGACTCCCGGCTGCCAGATTATATGTTATTGATGTGAATTATGCTTGAGCATTTACATTTATTATGAGATTCTAATGTGGCATATTCTCAAGCATGAATGACATATTTTGGAGCATGATTGACATATCTATACATACGTATATATGTTTATTTTCTGGAAAGTATACTTGTTTTACGGCTAGGGGTTAGTATATTTAAAGAGAAAAGAAAGTTCTAAATAAGTTTGTTTTGCTGACCCACTCAATTTTGTTTTGCGCCCCTCCAGGTTCAAGAATTGCAAAGGTGTGGTGACTACGAGGAAATTCAACGGTGTTCTGACAGAATGGACCAAATTATGACTCACCTTTGGGTGTTTCATCTTAGAAATTGTATCTTTAAAGCTTCCGTACTCTGTAAATGGTTACGTCACTCTCACGTGACGGCCAGCATGCCCTCCTTCGGGACGGGGTGTGTCAGATCTCGCATGCATGCATGCATACATACATACATACATACATACATACATACATACATACATACATACATACATACATACATATATATATATATATATATGTATGTATTCTTATTTTCTCGTTGGTGTGCGATTAATGTGGCTTGGATTTATGGGTTTGGGTTGTAGCCGACCAGAGGATATATAACACTGTATATGACTTATTAGCACACCCTGTATCCTATAGGCTATATACTGTATATTACTTATTGGGTGGTCTCATCCTAACGATTTATATTATGTGTACTATTATAAATATGATAGTGCTATTAACAAAATTATTTTAACCTCATATACACCTTTTTTTTTATTTCGGTATTTGAATAGAATGAAATGAAGCAAATCAATAGACAAACTTAACAAAGGTGTATTAGAAGTAAAAATGAGTGGCTTCGGTTCAATTGGTAATTTAGTTGGACTCGCGACCCAATTGATTTTGTTATTAGCATTCAAAATGTCGAAGTCAACGCTAATAGTTCACCTATGTTATAAGAAGATGAACGCAATTTGTATAAAGTTGACGTTGTTTCTGGATATGGATCCTCTCCGAATCCATTGTTCTTAATTCACAAAATTTTGTAATCTGGATTATTGAAATTTGATCAAACGGGTACAAACAGTGACCTATGTTAAAATTTATAATAACTTTAACCATTTGATGAAATTTCAATAATCCGGATTACAAGATTTGATGGATTAGAACCAATGAATTCGGAGATGATCCATGTCCGTGATTTCTCACACCAAGTCAAACTAGTATTGGTTGATTAAGACTAAAACATAACAGTTTCATATTTTTGTGGGAGCTTTTCGATGAATAATGTGGTCACTCGTACACAAGTTTTTTTCGAAGTAGAGCCAGAAACGTGACACTAGATTGAATATTTTGTAACACTTTATTTTTCAGAGCTGTGCAACACTGGTTCAACTCTGTGGTTCTGCTTGATTTATACGATTTTCATAACTGCATCTATCTATGGAATTCGCATTTGATTTGACAATAGGAATGTGAGTGAGTTTTTCACACTCCAACTCGCCTCTTGCAGTTATTTGATCTTTAAATTAAATAAACCAAAATCATTATTAAAAATGTCATACCCAAATTTATAAACATATTGATAGATATATCGATATCGGTTGTCTTCGACGAAAATTTGATTTGAAACGGGAAAATTTAAAATGAAACTTTAGAAAACGTGACATGACAGTTCGTCAATATTTAATTTAACTTATATGTTGAAAATATCGACAAAATCTGTCAATTTTAGCTAAAATTTAAGAGTTTCTCTAATATAAAATGAAGTTTACTCCCCTTCATATATTTATCTGATTTTTTTTTATATTTCTATATCTAAAATTTTCAAACATTGATCAAAATATACTTTATTATAGTAAATAATTTGTAGTGTGAGAATCATTTTTTAATGAAAAATCACTCATAAAACAAAAATCTTATATTGAAAAAACAAAAAAAGAAGATCAAATCTTCTATATCTAAAATAAGTGCGACCTCTTTGTGGCGTCAATTATTGTTTGACACATATCAAAATTACAGTAACAAATTTAAAAAAAATTAAGTTTATAAACACGTGCTTGTTAACTGTGGGGCTCACAGAGAGATTAAATTTGTTTTAAATTCAGAAGATTTAGTCTAAAGAAAATACCTAACGGATATTGGAGGTATGTTAAGGGATAAAGCTTTGGATATTATACCATAGAAAATAGAGATAGCAGGAGGTCCTAATCCCAGTAATACATGCACAGACGGAGGAGTTTTAAAATAATGGAATTAAAAAAGTTGGCACGGCCAGCTTTAAACGAAGGAAGCCTGTTGTTTGTTGAAGTGAATGCTGCTGCTGCAAAAGCCTGCATCAAGATGCAGCTGTTGCCAAACATTACTTATCCCACAACTGAGAAAGAGAAATACTAAAGAGTTTCTCTCAAAACGAGATTTTTTATGAATTTTTTATTATTTTATTTTTTTAGTATATTGTTTTACAATAAGATTAAAATGAGAATTGTGCCACACAAATGTGAGATGGCACTGGTAGAGAATACATGGAGAGTCTTCTTAGCATTTCTCAATAGCAGAAGCTCTTAAAATGAGACTCTCTATTGATTTTCCGCTACCCCATGTTTTTGGGGAAAATTTTCATTGTTACTGGAACACGAGCGGTACACAACGTATTTTCATATAAGAGGTGAGAAATTATATTTTTTAAAGTTATTCACTTATTAACATACATATTCCATAATTTGTATAATGACACATGCTATATTACTTCGCGTTCTGATTACATTGAAAATTCTTTCATATTTTTTACATAAAATTTTATAACATTGATATAAGAATTGTGTTAAAAATATTACGTGGTGGACAGTCTACAAAGAATTCCACTTCAAAAAAAAATCTAATTACCTCTTCTCCCCACAACTACCCTCTCCTTTTTTGTGCTTGTTAGACAGAATGGCAGGATCATTAATTTGTTATGATATCGATCTTTGTGAAGTTCCTCCTCATATTCTAGTGGCGTGATTATAAAAGAGAGTACGAAATTATTAGGGTTTCACGAGTCATTCTGTCCAACGAAATTGGTGATCCTGCCAAATGTGAAGGGTGTAACTTTTTATGAATTTTTTGATACCATACAATTTAACGTTAATTTTTATATTAATATTATAAAATATTATGTATAAAAAATGAAGTGGCAGAAACTCATAAAAAATTCCACTTCTAAAAAGAAATCTCTTTAGCCTATCTCAAAATACCTAAACAAACGTAATGATGATTCCTATTGTTTTGTGTATTTTAAACATTGTCTTCATCATTGTATAATGCATGATTAGATTCATTATTGATAATTAGAACTTCATAATTAAAATGAGTGGTCTTGGCCCTCTAGGGTCATGAAAGAACCTTCGACACACAACTTTTACAAAGTAATATTATGTGCATTGAAAGTTATATTTACGTATAAGATTGTATGACATTCAAGTTGTATTTAAATATAAGATTGTATGACATTCAAATACAATGAGATATCTTCTTTTGTGAGAATGAATTGACCATCCAATTAGGCCATCTTCAATGGAGATGGGTAAAAGAGGCATCATGCTGATTAAAAGTAGCTTTGCTCTTAGTCCCTTTTTCCAAGGCCCAAGCTCTCATTTGCAATAATGGACTCAAATTCAACGTTAGTTTTGAAGAGCAGTAGTTTAATTAAATTGATCAATAAATTTGAAGTCTAAACTTAAAATTAATAAATTATTGAGGAAATTATATTTAATCTATTCCGTTGCAAATGATATATAAGTACGATTGACATTGTTTATTTAAAAATAACTTTTTATAAACCTATAATTTTAGACAGATCTATATTTAACCATTTTAATTGAAGATAGCCTTAGTCATAATTCTCAACTCAAGTTGTTTTCGTTGGGTTACGTGGATGTGGTTTGACTTCATAAATGATAAACTTTGTTAACGTTCAAGATGTTGCTATTAGATTGTCTCAAACTAATTATACACTATTGGTTGAGCGTGTGTGTGTGTATATATATAAATTCTTTTTTTCTAAAAGCGAGACTAGTTAGCTGCTTCGCCATGACAGTTCATTAGTTTGAGGATCAGAAAGACTCACAGAGATATTTTATTCTCTCTCTTACCATAATTGTGTAATTCATCGGCGTCAAAAATCAAACATACGACATGTCGTGTAAAATACATGCCTTATGTGTATATATTGTTTTGCATAACATTGCACTGCGTAAGTAAACTTATAATCCCACCAAATGCAAGAAATAAGGCATCCGTCTCAGTTTCCAAAAAAAAAAAAAGAGCATCTATCTCTCTTTCCAAAAAACAAAAGGTCAACATTTTAACTTCGGGTCAAGGCCAAGTTGCAGTTTTCGCCATTGAAGCAGACCACAAATACACATCAAAAGCCAGGGTTTTGGGCCTTCTTCCATCTCTTGGAAGGGAAGAATTGTGTCATTGTTTCAACTGTGAAGCTGGCTTTGTTGCACAGAAAAAGGAAAAAGAATCCCACAAAACCAAAAAAAGGATTTGGATTTTCCATCCAACCAAACACTTTTAGAAGAAAACAGATCCATTTCTTCTTTGATTTGATATGATTTTACTTTATGGGACAAGAGACGAGCAAAGACAAAAAGACAAAAATCCTCGGAAGCATAAGAAACATGACAGTGGCAAATCAGTCTTTCTCCGCTCTTTTTCTGCTTAACCAAACCGGAAGACCGAACCATGACTCGGTCTTCCCCGACTCGGCCCACGCGCCATTTGCAGTGATTGAGACAGTAAGACGGAGATGCAGAAGGGGTAGACTGGTAAATTAATAAATGGGAGCAATAAATCGAAACAGTGGTACTTTTCTAGGTGGCGAAAATTGCATGGGCTTTGGAAAACGAAAGGTACGAGATGACGGCCGGCGCCGTTTGCTTTGCAGTTTATGACAGTCTGAGTGAACGTCCCTTCACTAACGTCGCTTCACCGCCGTTTACAAACATCTCTTTCACTATACTCAGAGAGAGAGAGAGAGAGAGAGAGAGAGAGAGAGAGAGGAGGGGAGAGAGAGAGTCTCTGAAGAATTCAATTCTCTCTCTTCATAACACTCGGGCCTCAGTCTGCCTTACACTTCACGCCAAACGTCTGCTCTCTCCTCTCACTCTGTCGTTCTCTCTCTTTCTGATAGTGGTATTTTGTGTGTGAAGAACAGAGGGGCTTAGCTCATCCACCCTCTTCTGGTTTTGGCATTTTACTCTCGTTTTCTCTTCCTTCTTCTCCAACGTCTCTTTCCGCGACTTAGGTTCTGCGAAATTGCGAAGCTTTGTGGAGATTAATGGAGAGAAGGGTTTTATGGAGGAAGAAGACGGAGCTCGTCTTCTGCTTTGGGTTAGCTTTAATGGCGGTTCTCTTTCCTCTCGGCTCCCCACTCAACGACGAAGGTGCTTCTCTCTCTCTTGTTGGCGTTTTCTGAGTTTTGGGTTTCCATTTTTAGACTCTCACTCTATTGTAGCCCAAAGTTTCTTCCCTGGTTTCTGGTTTGGTTGCCTAGAGAACTTAGGGAAACGAAACCACATTTTTTTCAATAGCCAAAAGCCGATGTCCGATAGGCTCTCCCTCCTCCTGGGTTTTTTGGGTTCTGCTTTCCATTTTTGTGAACTTCCCCTCTGCATTGTAGTCAAAGTTTCTTCCTTGGCTACTCGTTTGGCTGCTGAGAAAGCAAATGAAAACTAGTCCCACATTTCCTCAGCAGCGAAACGCTAAGCGCAATCAATCTCGAAGAACAGGCTCTTTCGAACATTCCGGGGATGTGAAGAGACATCATTTTTTTTTACTATTTACTTTGAAATCATTATTTTATTTTTTAATATGTTGCTGGGTATTATTTAATGGCGTTATTTAATTCTCTGGAATATTAAAATGGGGTTTCACAGGAAAGGCGTTGATGTCAATTAAGGCGTCGTTCAGCAACGTCGCTAACGTGTTGCTCGACTGGAACGATGCCCATGACGGCGATTTCTGTTCTTGGCGTGGGGTTTTCTGCGACAATGTCAGCCTCTCTGTGGCCTCCTTGTGAGTTTTCTCTCTCCTCCCTCTCTCTAAACCTTTTCCGGTTCTTCATGAACACTGTTAATAATGGTCCCTAACTCTGCTTAGCTCATGCTTAATGTTAACGGGGTTCCTTGGTTTTTTGATGTTTGAAGGAATCTGTCTAATCTGAACCTCGGCGGAGAGATTTCGCCAGCCATCGGAGACTTGGGGAACTTGGAATCCATGTGATCCTCATCTCTTTTTTTTGTTACGTTGTAATTTCTTACTGCTATATTGTGGAAGAGATTTTGATGGACGGATTTTGTGTTTGTTATTGATAGAGACTTGCAAGGGAATAAGCTGACCGGTCAAATCCCCGATGAGATTGGCAACTGCGCTTCTCTCATACATTTGTTAGTTCTTTCCTTGGCCATTACCTGTGGTCTTTTTAGCTTTTTGTTTTTCGTTTTGCTTTTGCTAATCTCTTATATTGCAATGTAGGGATTTGTCTGACAATCTTTTATATGGAGACATACCATTCTCCGTGTCGAAGCTTAAGAAGATGGAGCTTTTGTAAGTGGTTTTAATCATTGAATGCCAGTAAGCATTCCTCCCTGATTCTTTATTTTCCATACGAACTAATCTGTTATTGTGTATGCAGAAATTTGAAGAACAATCAGCTGACTGGTCCCATCCCTACGACTCTCACGCAAATTCCGAACCTTAAAACTATGTGAGTTCCTTGTTTATCTGTACTGTGAATTAAGTTTTAAGGCTTGATATGGTTGTAAGGTACATGGAAGTATTCAGTTTATTAAATTTATAGTGTAACTTTTGGATACTACTTACAGCTGTTCGTGTTGGCAGAATTTGCACTAACGGTTTGTTGGGTTTTTTTATGGTTTGATTTTTGAAGTGATCTTGCTCAGAACGTGCTTAGTGGTGAGATTCCAAGGCTAATATATTGGAATGAAGTATTGCAGTACCTGTAAGTACCTTGACCATATTGAAAACAAGCATCTTATGTATCAAGTTTTGAATGTATCATTTTAATTTCTTTTCGGGTAGTATCGGTTGATATACTAACAGTTGTTTACATAAGTGTGTTCCGTTGTGGGAAGAGTATATTGTATTTGTGTAAGAGGCATACGAGTTTATGATTAACTTTGTTAAAAATTGGCTTTACAGTGGATTGCGTGGAAACTCATTAACTGGATCACTGTCACCCGATATGTGTCAATTATCAGGCTTGTGGTACTTGTAAGTATTCATACATCAAGGTTTCAACTACTCTTAGAGCTTTCTCGTTGATAGTTTTTCTTGATCTACTTAACAGTGATGTTAGAGGCAATAATCTGACTGGCACGATCCCAGACAGCATTGGAAATTGCACAAGCTTTGAGATCCTGTGAGTTTTTGTTTTGGAGTTTAAATTCCTGCCACCCTAATAAAAAAGAAGCTTTTGGATTTGATTCTCATAATATGTTATGGGTGGCTGTGATAGGGATGTATCGTATAATCAGATCACAGGGGAAATTCCATACAACATTGGGTTTTTGCAAGTGGCTACGCTGTAAGTTTTATTGCTTTCGACTGTTAGTGTAGTTATTCTAGAGTTCAGTTTAGTAAAATACTAAAATGTTATGGTGGATTTTGTTAGGTCTCTTCAAGGGAATAGACTAACGGGAAAAATTCCTGAGGTGATTGGTCTAATGCAGGCCCTGGCTGTCCTGTAAGTGCCTTGTTTAATCTTGTGAGAGTGTTCCAGCAGAATTTTGAAGTAGTTTGCTGTTTGCTTGCATGTTACTGAGGTTCATTTTTTTTTGTTAATTTTGTCTGTCTTCCAGGGATTTGAGTGAGAACGAACTGGTAGGGCCAATCCCACCAATATTTGGCAATTTATCCTACACTGGGAAATTGTAAGCTCTTGGCTTTGAGTGATAATGTCACCTTCAGTGTTTCATAATTGTGTCTTGACACATTTATTTTTTTGTTGCAGATACCTGCATGGCAACAAGTTGACTGGGTCAATTCCACCCGAACTCGGGAATATGTCAAAACTAAGCTACTTGTGAGATGCCTGCTATGATATGATACAGAATTACAAACCCATAGATGCTATGTGTTACTCTCCATGTCTTAATTTACTTCTCAAATCATCTTGTGCAGGCAACTGAATGACAACAAACTGGTCGGGAGAATTCCTGCTGATCTTGGGAAGCTGGAGCAATTGTTTGAGTTGTGAGTATCTATTGTTCTAGAATTTTTGGTCCTTCATGTTCCTAGTGTTATTGTTACTTACTTCAATGTTCTGGGTCAGGAATCTTGCCAACAATGTTCTGGAAGGTCCCATTCCACATGATATCAGCTCCTGCACCGCCTTGAATCAATTGTATGATATCTTATACATGACTACCACCTGAGTTTAATGGCATGTGTAACTGTATGATATTGATTAAATTTCTTGAGGCTGAATGTTGTTTTTATTTAAGCAATGTGCATGGAAACCGATTGACTGGGTCCATCCCTCTGACATTCCGAAATCTGCAGAGTTTGACTTATCTGTGAGTTTTTCTGTTTTGAACTTTGTTTATTGCTTGTGCTTCAGACGATCTTAATTGTATATTGATAAAATCAATTGATTGAACCTTCAGGAACTTGTCAAGGAACTATTTTAGTGGGAGAATAGCTATTGAGTTGGGACGCATCATCAATCTGGACACATTGTGGGTTCATAGGGGCCATTAGTTTTGCCTTAAAGCTGTTAATTCAGATTTAAGTGACATTGTATTACCAATCTTTTCAGGGATCTGTCTAGCAATAACTTTTCTGGCCCTGTTCCAGCTTCGGTTGGTGATCTTGAGCACCTTCTGACCTTGTACGTCTACGTTTGTATGTTCTAGCTATATAGATTCACATTGTGTGTAACGTGACTCTTAGTACATATCGTTACTTGCAGGAATTTGAGTGGTAATCATCTTAATGGTTCGCTGCCAGCAGAATTTGGGAACCTCAGGAGTGTTCAAACTATGTAAGCTTTTAATTGGACTCTGTTGTAGTTAACATTTTGTTGAAGAAACTCATGCCTTTCTAATTTTTTTGTGTCTTTATTTGAATGCTTTACAGTGATATGTCATTCAACTATCTTTCTGGGAGCATCCCAGGAGAATTGGGGCAGTTGCAGAACCTTGCAGCGCTGTAAGCTCCCTACTTCATCAAGCCATGTCTCAGTTTTTAAGCTCTGCATAATTCATCGTGCTGAATCTATTTGTGTTTGAATTTCAATAGGATACTCAATAACAACTTCTTGAATGGAACAATACCTGATCAGCTAACCAACTGTTTCAGTCTTGCCACCCTGTGAGTTTTGTTTCTTGAATCTGTTTTCATATTCGTTCTTGTGCATTTCTTAATGCTGTTTCATCCATGTTTCAGGAATTTCTCATACAACAATCTTTCAGGCGTTGTACCTCCTATGAGGAACTTTTCACGATTTTTGCCAGACAGGTAAGCAAGGAAACAAAGTTGCTGTTTTCTATATTTGCTAGTGCTGATTCAAGATGTCTGTTTCAGCTTTACTGGAAACCCATTGTTGTGCGGCAACTGGTTGGGATCGATATGTAGTCCTGCCACAAAATCCAGGGGTAAAAGTTTAAACTGTTTTCTCATTTTTCTGCGCTATGGAACTCTGGTATTTGACCTCCTATATCTAGTTCAAATTTAACAAAGTATCCTTCGCATTCATACTTGCAGCTCTATTCTCCAGAACAGCCGTCGTTTGTATGGCATTAGGCTTCATCACATTGTTATCCATGGTGATAGTTGCAGTTTACAAATCTAACCAACCAAAGGATTTAACGATGGGTTCTGGCAAGTGTGGGCAAGGTATTTACTATCTTTTTAAAATTTTAATTTATCTTGGTTTTGGTATTAATGATGTACTGCCTTATGAAGATCCGTTTTTCTTTCCAGGTCCTCCTAAACTTGTAATCCTTCACATGGATATGGCTGTACACACCTTTGACGATATAATGAGAATTACTGAGAATCTAAATGAGAAGTATATTATAGGTTATGGTGCTTCTAGTACAGTGTACAAGTGTATGCTAAAGAATTCCCGACCCATGGCAATTAAGCGACTCTACACTCGGTATCCTAATGACATGCGGGAGTTTGAGACTGAACTTGAAACCGTTGGCAGAATCAAGCATAGAAATCTTGTCAGTCTGCATGGCTATTCACTGTCTCCCCATGGAAATCTACTTTTCTATGACTATATGGAGAACGGATCTCTCTGGGATCTGCTTCACGGTTAGCCCTCCTCTCAACCGTCAAGTTTTATTGTTTTTTCGGAAAGAATGCCATTGAACTCGTATACTTACTGTGTTTCCAATATTCATGACAGGACCATCAAAGAAGGTTAAACTTGACTGGGAAACGCGGTTGAAAATAGCGGTTGGGGCAGCACAGGGACTTGCTTATCTTCACCATGATTGCAACCCCCGAATCATTCACAGGGATGTTAAATCCTCAAACATATTGCTGGACGAGAATTTTGTGGCTCATCTATCTGATTTTGGAGTTGCAAAATTCATACCAACTGCACAGACTCATGCATCAACTTATGTTCTTGGAACAATTGGCTACATTGATCCAGAATATGCCCGAACCTCCCGTGTCACCGAAAAGTCTGACGTGTATAGCTTTGGGGTCGTGCTTCTTGAGCTACTGACGGGGAAAAAGGCTGTGGAACAGGATTCAAACCTGCATCAACTGGTACGTTTCTAGATCTAACTTCAGGCTTCGTAAAGAACTCTCTGCCCGACGTAATATTTTGCTACATGATACGAACTTTATTTATTCAGTATCATTTTCTTGAGCTTGCATGAAATTTTGAGATCTGTTTATCTCAGATACTGTCCAAGGCTGATACAAATACTGTAATGGAGTCTGTCGATCCGGAGGTTTCGGTTACTTGCATGGATTTGTCTCATGTCAGGAAGACCTTCCAACTCGCCCTCCTGTGCACCAAGCGAAACCCTACTGAAAGACCAACCATGCACGAGGTTGCAAGGGTTCTGGTCTCCCTCCTTCCTGCAACAGCCACAAAACATGGTTCCATTCCGAAGGGCATTGATTACGCCAAGTTTGTGGCTGACAAGGAACCACAGAAGCCAAAACCGCAGCAGCAAGAGAGCCATTCAACCGACGCTCAGTGGTTTGGCCGCTTCGGTGAAGTCATATCCAAGAACACGCTTTGAATGAAAGCTTCAGATTAGCTCTTTGCTTTTAAAACAGCTGAAATTACAATATAAGATTGAGAAGGAAAATCCCAGTTTTGGTTCATCTGCTAGTACCAGTAGAGCAGTAGACGAAATATATGTAATCATGAAGTGTCATGGCACATCTTTTGGAACGACGTCGTATAAGCAGGGATTGAAAAGTAAGAAGAAAGAACTAGTTTTTGTAACTTACATATATTTTGTTGAAGAAATGCTACTTGTCGGATTATGTCCTGATCCCTCTCTGGTTGTTTGTTTGCGTTGTACTTTTTACCGTGGTGAAAGTGAAAAGTAAAAGTACGACAACGATTCGGGATAAATGTCTGAAAAGGCATTTGCTTTCTGAGAACGGGTTCACGAGAGAATTTATGATTTCTGAAGTTGAAAAAACATCAAATTAATGTATTTCTGAGAGGCTAGCTGTTGGGTTTTCCAAGGTAACAGGCAGATCTATGTTCTCGGTTATTGTACCCTAGCTAAGTTATAGACGAGGGGCAAACCTCATCTCCTTCAAATATACGCTACCATTGGGCAAAATCTTCGCTAGAATAAGAGAGAAGGGACACTTACAAGAAACAAATGGTGTTCTATACTTATTATGCATTATGTGCTTTATGTTCATATGGCTTTTGGCATTGTATGATCAATTTGAAATGCCTTCCTAGCGTCCTATTTTATATGGCTCCTCATTGTAACTCATATGACCTGAAATCTTTCCGAATCTCTTTATTCAGAGCCCAAAGATTAGTAGATTTGGGCAGTTGAAGAGAGAGATGCAGACCCTTAACTTGTGTGCGGTGGATTAGTATAATGGGTTAATGAGGGCCGCATGATTTAAAATAAGTACGGAATTTCTAATCCGTCGGCTCCAGACACAGATCCGGAGAAGATCAACCCCTTAGAACATAGCTGATTTGAGGAGTTCGAGCAACAAGGGGCTCAAACATGACAAAGAAAGATTATTCGGGTAACGAATTTGAAACTTTGAATTAAGATCGTGGGTTAATAAATGATATAAAATTTTCAGTTTGAAAGACCTAAAACTAAACCGAGAGTGCAAAAATTGGTACGCTATTTTTTGCACTGCATAGCCCATGTTCATGCCCTCCAGGCTCTATCGCGTGCATTGAGATTTGTAGGTATTCAAATTTCTTGTTTTTCCTTTTTCTCGTTTCATAATTTCCAATTCAAAAATCAAATTGTAGGTTCATTTCGAACTGTAGCACCACAATATAAGTTAACCAGCTTTGAAATCATGCTAACATCTAGATTTCCACCGGCTGTTTTCTAATCGAGGAATCCACTCCTTTTCAAACAATGATATATCTGCTTCCCACTTAACCACCGATTTTTCTTTCTTGACATCTGTCATTTTTATCAACTTGAAGCTCGTTTGGTAACCATATAAATGCTACGAGACTACGAGCCCTATGTATAAAAAAGAATTCAATTTAGTTAGATTACTTCGTCAACAAAATTAATAAGCCACAACGAAAATACTAGATGATATAAAAAGAGCGACCCAACCCAACAAGACTTTCTGCTTTGCGAGGGTCATGATGAGAATGTCTATCGTACACAATCTTACCCTTGTTTTACAAAAAGGCTGTTTCCACGACTCGAACTTACGACTTTTTGTTACGGAACAACTTTTTTGTTGTGCTAAAGATCGTCCTCAAAATACTAAATGATATAAACTTATAATTTACCTCATGATCTTGCTGAAAGGAGCTTTGGTCTGTTCACTTTTGTGGCCTTATTTCAATTAGTGGAAGCAATCAATCTTGTATTAATCTAACAAATTCGGAGCTTGGTCTCTTCGGCGTTTCATTAATCACGTTTACGAAGATAGATTAGTGATTAATCTTAGCAGGCAAAGGCATTTTTTGACTGAGGTTTTGTATTATGCTGTCCTTCGGATTCAAGGGAGAGCTGGAAAATGTCAAAAGATAAGATATTGAGGAGTTAAAAATTGAAAACTTGAATAAATTTAAAACAACAAGAGAAACTTACATGTAATAAGATGTCAGGTGGTGATATTCCATGCCTATCGTGCTTCACCAAGTGTTTTACTTTTACTCACATAACATCAAATATTTTGTTTGAAATACCTTCATTTTGATGTTCAAATTACATGTAAGTTTTTACGTAAAATTAGCGAACTTGGATATTGCTCCTACCTTACTAAATAAATCTGTTGGCGGCTCCTTTCGGCATCTCTTGTCGATTGCAAACTTTAATTCCTGCATAAAATTTAAATCATGGCATTAAGATTATGCACATAATTTAAAAAAAAAAAAAAAAAAAAAAGTTAAAGAGTTAGATTTACCTTATTTTTAAGAGAGCAAGCTACGAATTTGTAAACCATTCCACTTTTCTACTGCTTTAAGGCATACACAGAGTTTGGCCTGTGCAAAACATTAATATCAAAACTTTTACATAGCTGCAACGATTCTCATCCGGTGACATGTTTACTTACATAGAACGAAAATTGAAAGTATTTTGATTCTTGATTTTCAAGGGTTTATTATTGGAATTATTGAGGGCGAGCCTTGACGCAAATCCGGTGACATGTTTACTTACATAGAACGAAAATTGAAAGTATTTTGATTCTTGATTTTCAAGGGTTTATTATTGGAATTATTGAGGGCGAGCCTTGACACAAAGGAAATATTATAATTTGCGAGCGAAATGTCACGAGTTTGAGTTATGGAAACAACCTCTTTGCAAGGAAAGGGTAAGGCTGCATATGATAGACGTTCCTTCGATGAGTCTAGTTGGCTTGTGATCGGCTTTTTTTTTATTTTTTTTTATTTTTTAACTATTGAAATTATTAACCTTAAGTAAAAATCAAATTTGAAGATGGAAAATTTCTATGAGTGCAAGGTAAAACTACACAGAAATTACACAAGATGGGATTCATTTGACAAGCTAAAAGGCAGAGATAGTTCCCTTCGATCTCTGTAGTTTCATTTTCTGATAAATAACTAGAATTAGGTCCATTTGTTACCTGCAGTGACAATATTATTTCGTCGTAAGAGTTGACAAAAATTAATAAGTTCAAATTCAAATAATCGGACAAGTTTCAGAGGGTTACATGGTGATCGTATGTCTGTTGCATAACTCGCGCTGATGGCCGAAGGCGAAACATCTGATGACAATCAAATTAAGAACGTTATGAGGTGCATTTGTTACCGCAAGTCAAGCCATTTTGCTAAGAGAAAACTTCAGTAGGAGTGGCTGGCCTTGTCATTAAGTATTATGTATTGTGGTCTCATCCGAATCACGCTGCCTAACCAGGGCAGATTTGCCGAGGTTTCTCTCCTTTGCAAAGACGGTCCAAGGAAATACAGTGCAACGTTCTATGATTACCTGAAACTCTGTTGCTGGAATTGTGAGCTTTTTAGGGCTAGGCCATGGAGGAGCCCTGAGAATCTGCAGACCAAAATATCAAAGAAACTAAAGATCACGAAATCGTATAAATTAGAACGAGTTCAAAAGGGTAATGAACAATTCAATTCGAGTGTTAAAAGGAGTATGAACTTGCTTTTGATTGTTCTCCTGGTTTGGCATTAACCTTATACCTGAAAATCAGTGTTATAAGCTCACTAGGTAGACCTTCATACACCAAACAAAATATTTTACCAAAATCATGCAAGAGGTGAATGTACCTACGTCTTTGTGCTCTATTTGCTTCCAAATTTGGTTCCTTCGGAACAGTAACTTTAGGTCTGGCAGCATCAGCTCCGACCTGCACGACACCACGAAAAACTATTTTTCCCTTATTTCGAATGAAACTAAAATGTTATTTTCACGATCAAAAGCACATAACCTTGTTTTCGTAAAATGTATGTTACCTTTTTCGACACCTTGTGTGACCAGAGATGTTGATGCTTGAGTTGTTCAGCAACCTGCTTCACAAATGCATAAAGAGCCCTTCAGAAATTGTTATGAAAGATTCATAAACTATTGAACTTCGTTAATCACAACTGGGTGGTTTAAATACGCTATTGGACTTGAGTGTAACAACTTCATACCGATCATAATAAAGTGCGCGATTCAATAAAGATCAAACAGATAAGAGATGCAAAAACTATCAAATGAAAAAATGTTCAAGTGCACCTTGCGTACATAGCCAGCCTCCAACTTGTGTCTTTTCGTAGGTGGCGGAGAATTCTGTGATTTCTCATCAAGTTTCCTGAGCTTTTTCGCCACTCCGTGTAATCAAGAGTCAGAAAAAGGCACAAGTTAGAGAAAACACCAAACAATTAGAACCAAAGATACATCATCCGAGACAAAAAATTAGCACCCCCTTAATAACCGGTTGGAGTGAATTTCTCGGCGGTGATTTTGATCTGCCAGCTGACTTGCCGTGGGTTTCATAAACGTTGAACTCCTTGATAGAGGTGGTGACTTGCCCGTGGACTTTGGTTTAGCGCTTGGAGTGTCTAGAGCCATGTGATTAGGGAGTTCTAATCGTGTCGAAACACCATAAAACATGACAGTAAAAACAACTTCATCTGCTAATTCATGCGAAGCCGATTTAGAAAACAGAAATAATATTATCGCGTCGAAAGTTAATAAGAAATGAGAAAATGATGCAGAAGTACACAGTAGTAAAAAATGAAAATGTACCTCTAATATTATCGTCTACTACTACAGAGACCTCTACTTCCATGCAATTATTTGAGTCAACTTCTTCAACGTCTTTTGGTTCGGTGGAGTTTTTTTACAGGTTCAGGATGAATCCGTTTTTGCAAATTCAACAATTTTTCAAGGAAAGCTAAGGGATTCAAAACAAGGAACAATTAACCGAAGAAAAGACAGAGTTAGTGGTTAAGTTAACAAATTACAAATAATTATAATTCTCTTAATCTCTAATTTGTTCACGTAAACAATGTAATATAGTTCAGATGCATGAACTAAACATATAGATATTGAAACGAATTAGCAGAATCGATCATCAATTGATGTGGTAATCATAGAAAATGATCAAAAAATTCGTTGTTTTGGGACATGACAAGGAGAAGAGCAAACCAATGTTTCTGAAAACGCTTACGCGAGGGCTGATAACCTCCTGCTGACAGGAACCATTCCTCCGCCTCCTCGGCCTCCCGACCAGTCTTCGGCCAAGTGAAATCGTAGAACCTGGGCGCATCGAATTCATAGTCCATGTCAATTTCTCCCCCCTCGAAAGCCTCCCTAACGAAGTCCACCATTTCTTCGTCCATCTCTCTCTCCCCCTCCCTCTGAACCAGCTTTCAGGCAAATGAGCCAGCGAATTTTAAAAGTAATTTATGTCATAATATTCTGGAATGTTTTACTCCATTGCTGATTCTCGCGTTCTTGAAAAGCTTTCGGGGACTTTCGAAGAAACGACCGGGATTCAAACTTTCCCGGGAAATCAAAATTCCGAAACACAGAGAGAGAGAGAGAGAGAGAGAGAGAGAGAGAGAGAGAGAGAGAGATTATATATAAATATGTGTATATGTATGTAGAAGTTTTGATTAAGGTTAAAGTGAAACCCTAATTGAAACTTCTGATATGTGAAGAAGAAGAAATGGAAGATTGGATATTTGTTTTGGGCGATAATTTTGGATTGGTTTTAAGAGGGCAAACGCAGCAACAAAAGGAAAGACGACGAAGAAAGAGGAGGAGGAGGACTTTTCTTCGCGCCCAAGGTTGAGAGAAATGTTCCGTCCGCCTGGAATTTCGAAATGGTGGGCTCCATTCCATTACCCCAAACACTTGTTTTGTGGTCCCTCACCTTACATATTCGTTCGTTGTGCCCAACTAAATGGGAGTTTTTAAGGGTATAGACTCATAGGATGCATCTAAACCTTTGGGGGTTGAATTTTGATACTATGAGCCAGTTAATTCTAGAATATTCAGACCAAATGACATAAGAACCTCACGTTTTTTTAATTTTCAAGCCAGATAAGCCAATAAGAAATTTTGATTTTGATTTGTTTTTTGAATTTTAATTCCATTTGTAGACAAATATATCAAATTTAACAACCATGAAGAACTATTTTTCTACATTTGCATGCAATGATACATGTACAAACACATATTATGTATTCCAAATATATCTGTTTGGACCTGATTTTACAATATCACCCTGAGCAATCTAGAGCGTTAAATGAGCGGGTTCTAGACCGTTGGATTTCATATTTTTTCTAGATATTACTATTGGATTTTCGTAGTAATTATGAAATATATTTTTGGAATTTCCAGTTCGAATTGCTACACTTACATGATGATTGGTTTGAAAGCTAACGTGGCGGGTTAAGAGACTATTTTCCATGCATTTCATGAATAACACAATTAGCAGTTGGAAATGGTGATAAAGATGGCAAAGGTGGATGAGGACCGAATTTCCTCAGAACCGAACCATGCATGCAGGTTATCTCGGTAATGGTGATATCTAATGATTACCAAAAGATAATTGGAATGGTGACGTGATGTGAGTAGATGGGTTTTGAAGAGATAAGAATTGGTGAAAGTGGACGGTAGTGAGATATGGTGCGCAGAACTTGTGATAAAGTTTGACTATACGGTGATGTTCCCTGTTGTTAGATTGCTGATTGTACTCTACAAACACCATCAGGCCGTGCCAAGGAGATATTCCACCCTATAAATACAAAGTGGCGCACACCATAGAAGGCCCCCTTCAAATCAACACATAAATTTCTCTACGTTAAGTTTCTCAACAATCCTGAGATTTTTTCCTCTTTCCCTTTCTTCTTGCCAACACATTCTCAGTTTGGATAGACAACACTGTGAAGGCAACCAACGACATCTTTAGTTTGGATAGACAACATTGGAGTCCTAGAATCAGTCGACCGATGAGTACTTTTAGTTTGGATAAACAGCACTGCTTCGAGATTGACTGGTTATTTATCTAAGTCTCGGTAAGGATTTCCGGGTCCTTGTTGGTAGATGTCATCTCATCAGCTTTCTCGGCGAATGGAGGTGTTACTAGGTTACTACATTCGGCACATTGAAAGCTGAATTTGAAATTGAACTTCGTAGAATTAGCAGTCTTATCTTCAGGCTCTAGAACCTGAAGGTCGAGACGTATTCCTTCATCGGCCGCAGTCATAAGATCAAGAAGTCAGCAGTGCGCCCAACGTCACATCAACATATTTACTCCCCGTATATGTACTCATTTATAGAGATACTACCAGTTCTTAGATTGAAAGACAAATTAGGCTCATCATATATTTTTGCACGAGCCCTTCTTGACCTATTTGGATTTTCTTGGTCGTCATCGGACTCTCCATCAATATACTCTTCTCGCTCATCCTCCACTATCATATTGTGTAATATGATGTAAGACATCATGATGGAGTCCAAATTTTCTCGACTCCACCCTCTTGCCGGTTCACTAATGATCTTCCACCGTGCATGTAGAATACCAAAAGCTTTCTCAACATCTTTCTGGTATGCCTCTTGGCGTAAGGTAAACAACTTTTCTGCGTTATTCCTAAGGTTTGGAATTGTTTGGACAAGTGTCGGCCACTTTAGGTAGATGCCATCTGCCAAGTAATACCTTATATTGTATTAACGGTTGTTGATGTAGTAGTCAAGTTGAGGTGCTTTACATTCCGTCAAGTTATTGAAGAGGGGTGAACGCCCAAGAACTATAATGTCATTTTGGGATCCAGGGACTCCAAAGAAAGCATGCCAGATCCATGTGTCATATGAGGCAACCGCTTCTAACACAACATTTGGTTTTCTCGACCTTCCGCTAAAGCCTTATTGCCATTCGGTGGGACAATTCTTCCAATCCCAATGCATGCAATCTAATGACTCTATCATGCCCGGAAACCCACGGTCTTCAGCTTTGCGAAGGAGCCGATTCAGATCTTCTTGATTTGGCTCGCGGAGGTACTCATCTTTGTAAACCTGAGCAATTGTGTCACAAAATTGTTCAAGAGTATCAAGGCATGTAGACTCAGACATACCATGAGTTTCATCCATCGAATCAGCTGGGGAGCCATAGGCCATCATTTGGAGTGCAACAGTAACCTTCTGATGAGGTGAGAAACCATGGCGGCCTGCTCTATCTCGCTTCTGTCGAAAGTATGGATTGACCTGCTGGACATCACGAAGTAAACACTTGAAGACATGACGCCTCATCCGGAAGCGACGTTTGAAATCCTCTTATGTGTACACCGAATTGGGGTTGAAGTAGTTGTTCATTAAATTGGCATGCGACATCGCTCTATTTCGTGGTTTGTAAGAGCGACCAGCAATAAAGCCACCCCATTGAGGTTGTTCCTCAGTTGGCTGACACACCATGGCCGCAGCCATGACTGCTGCTCTGTTTTGTTTGTTGCGCCTTATTTGAACTTCTTCATTAGACTCCTCATCTTTTCGTCTCATTTGCGTCCATTTTACTTCCAATTTAGAATTGGATGAGGATCCCCAGTTGGAATCCAAAGAGGATCCAAAGTTGGAATTCATTGCAAACTTGAATTGAAAAAGATTGAATTGAAATAGATTGAATTCAAAGTTGTGTAAATTATAGCCTAATATCCACCCTATTTATAGCAAAAGAAAAATTCAAATCCAACGACTAACTGACATCAGCATGATGTCAGCTACCAATGGCTAGCTAACGTCACTTAGCTGTTGGATTTGAATTTAAGTTGTAGTTTTTAAATAATAAATTATGTTTGGCCCTATGGCCCTCGGTTGGAGACGGTTTTTTGTGACAGGGCTAAAACGAACCCTATGGCCCTTTGACCCTCAGTTGGAGACGGAGGCAAATATGACCCTGTACTGTTCATTAAAATATTAATTTCTTGGAGAGCCAGAGAGCTAAAATGAGCCATCTGGCCAACCCTCGGTTGGAGATGGCCTTAGGAGTAGAATTCTCTTCTCTTCTATTATCATTCTCTTCCCTCCTCTCCTATCCTCTTTTTTATCTTTTTATTGATATAAAAAATTCAAAACAAAATATTGACGTAACTAAATGGTAACCGTTTAAAATAAAAATGGATGAAAGAAGAGAGAGATTAGAAATGGAGAGAATCTTACTCCTCCTTAAAAAGAGGTAATGTTAGGGTGTCTAAATTTATAGACAAAATTTTGTAAACTAAATGATCTAAAAATTGATGATTAAATTATAACTTAAACGTTGATAAATATACTCATTTGTAAATTTTAACGATAAATTTAATTTTCTAAGCATTACCTTAATAAGAGACTAAAACAATATCGTGGCAGGCCTTCCATGGTGAAAGCCATTCGACACGGAAAAGTCTTACGTACAGCTGGTAAGGCCTTTTCTCCTTCAGTTTTCGGCTTTTTGCCCTTTTTCAATTGCGTTGAAAGTTGAAACTTGAGTATTAATTTTTAATCTTTAAATTCTTGGCCCGTCGTTTAATTTGTTTGTGAGAATTAGTCACCGTAGGCATTGATTATCTGGGTTGTGAGAAACAATCATTGTTGCTTGCTCACATTAACTCCTCACAAACATCATGCACGCCATATCTTGGTCCGAACTTGTAACTAAAAAGAACATCTTGTATATGTTCAACAATCCAATAATACTGCCCATTATTTGGTCCATATTTTGTTGTAACTCTTTCGGCATGCCAACAAAATCTAAGAAAGCTTAGATTTCTGAGGTACTGGATGCCAGGGGGCACCTGCATCAGTTGAGTGGAAGGCCCAATTTGTAACTCTCGGAGAAGAGGCGTGGCCAATTGTCTATGATCAATGAGTTTAGTCCAGGCAACAAGTCCTTGAGTTTTAGCACCCGAGTTCCTTAAACCCTCCCTCAAAATGCACTTGCACACCATCATATGCCTTGTATCAGAACCCAAGCTCCACCAAATTAGGAAGGTTTTGAAGGGCTTTCAGTGGGGCACTATCAACCTTGACCAAAAAAATTCGTAGCTTGACGAGTTATTGAAGCTTTCGAATCCAACTTGGCAACTTCTCTAGAGGCCCCTTCAAGTGGTGAAAACCGAAATAGATTCGGGTGGAATTGAAATGGATTGTCGTAGGTCTTGACCTATACTTTTGTTTGAGTAGAGATGGGAAAAAACTCACATATATGATTTAATTTACTAAATCATATTCTTCAATCTTATTATCTCTCTCAGTTAATTGAATCGGTGATCAAGGGACAAAACTGACAAAAATATGAAGGGTTTTTATTCCTTTTTAAAGCAAAGATACGAGGTAAATAGTTGTCAGTTATATCCTATAAAAACTTGATTCATTCATAAAAAAATTAATGAAATTTTATCATGTCATTGGAGCATTCTATGTTTGAGATCATGATGTCTTGTTATTTTAATTTTTAATTAAAAACAATTTATTGCAACCACAAAAAAAAATTACAAGAAAAATGCTAAGAAGACCACACAAAAGAAAAAAAAAAGCGAAGAAGAAAGAGCCCCTCCCAGTCAATCTACACAAGAACCAAGGACAGCAGAGCTAACAATTCAATCTTAACGGCCCATAAACCTGTAGTCTTTAGACACTCCCATTTTTTTTGATCAAGTTGGAATCAGGCATTCGACCAAGACGAAAAATCGGAATCATACAGGGAGTGGACTTCATAATCGCCATCTCTCGGGCCAGATCTGCAACAAAAACAAACAAGTCGTATGTGTTTAACAATCCAATAATGTGGGCCATTATTTGGATCCATTTGTCGTGCAAACTCCTTCGTCATGTCATCAAACACAAGATCTCTCAGATGTCGAAGATGGTGGATGCCAGATGGCACCTCCTTCAGCTGTGGGCAAGGTCCAATGAGAAACTTTTGGAGAAGAGGCATAACCCCATTGTCTATGATCAGTGAATTTAGTCCCTCCATTTCCTCGAGTTGTAGCTTCCTAAGCTTCTGAAATCCTCCTTCCTCAAAATGCAGCTGCACGCCATCATATCCCATTTGTCCCAAACGAAGATCCAACAGATTAGGTAGATTTTGAAGGGCTTTCAATGGGGAATCTCTCAACCTTGACCAATAAATCACCACTCTGACGAGGTGTTGAAGATTTGAAATCCAACTTGGCAACTGCTCTAAACGCCCCTTCAAGCCCAGAGACCGAATAAATTCTGGTGGAGTTGAAATGGATTCTAGATCAAGGACTTCATCTTCACTTATTGCACTTAAATCTAGAGATTCAAGGCGATTCATCTTTTCAATAGAAGCACACAGAGCCCTTCCATATTCGCGTTTCAATTTTTTTAGGCCCAACTTCCGCAGCTGCCTTAAGTTTCCCAGTTCTTTGATTAGCTTGATCCCTCCATGATTCGCCTCCACATGGTACAGTTTTTGCAAAGCTTGTAAGCATCCAATACCTTCATGTATCTTCACTCCTCTTTCCCTATTCAAGCAAAAACGCATGCTGTAGTTACGATAGTAGACCAAAAGAAACCGCAGCTTAACAAGCTTATTGATCTTCGCTGGTATTTCATACACCAAAGACTGTTTTAGATCCAGAGTTTCTAAGTTTTTCAGATTGCCTATGGAGTCTGGAAGCAACTCCACCCTTGTATTCCTCAGGCTTAAATACGTCAAGAGATACAAATCCCCCACATATTTCGGAAGTTGATTGATTGGAGCGTCCATGAAATCTAAAACTTTCAGAAGTTGAAAGTTTCCCCTCAATGTATTGAGGAAAGACTCGGGCCATTCTTCTTGGTTGAAAGTAAAAACAGAACGAATATGAGACTGTGTAATGCTTCCCAAGACTTCAGAGGGACTGATGTTGATTGAGAGCCGCCGATTTGTTGGTTTAAAAGTTGACTTGTCTTTCGATAAGACATGACAGAAGCTTGAATCCCCACCCTTTTTAAGGAGGACTTCGCGCAACAGATCATGAACTCTACAACTTCGAGCTTTTCCATTCATGTAAACTTCTGACACTTGAACCAAGCTTCTGTGAATTAGCTCAGTCAAGTATTCCTCTCCAACCTCTTCCAGTGTCTTGCCTTCCTGCAATTTTACAAACCCTTCAGCAATCCACAACCGAATCAATCTTACACAACTAATTGAGTAGTCCTCTGGAAAGATGCCAAAGTATAAGACGCATGATTTGAGGTAATATGGTAGATGGTGATAGCTGAGGGATAGGATTCTTGTGAGGCTTGTAAGATGGGGATTGCTTTCCAACTCTGAACTTAAGCTATTGTATAACTTCTGCCATTCAGAAACAACTTTGACTTTCGTTGACAGCAGACCACCTATGCAAACAATTGCCAAAGGTAGTCCTTCGCACTTTCGAACGATTTCCCGTGACATATCTTCCAACTCTGGAGGGCAATTTCCCTCCAATTCAAACTGAAATGCCTTTCTACAAAACAATTCCCATGCCATGTTTGGAGGCAGAGGTTGCAAGTGATGAACATGAACAAAACAAGATTTTTTGCAAAAATCGGCAACATCTTGACTCCTTGTAGTAATCATTATTCGTCCGCCTTTATTATCCGGTAAAGCATGTTCTATAGCCTCCCAAAAATCTACCTTCCACACATCATCAAACACAACAACATACCTCTTTTGCTGCAAATACTCTCTTGATTTTCTGATCAGGGACTCCTCATTCATTGTGTCAATTCCCTCTGGGAAATTCTCGTTCCTTGAACTGCAGAACATTTTGACTACTGTCCTCAGAAGATCCTCCACCCTGTATGTCTGGGACACCGCAATCCAAGCGTAGCAATCAAATTGGTCCAGCACCGTCAGATTGTCATAAACTTTTTTGGCAAGAGTGGTCTTCCCAAGTCCTCCCATGCCAACCACTGATATCACTTCGCGTCTCGGCGCTCCCCCAACCAACAAAGTAGTTAGCTTTGCTCTGGCGGGCTTAATCCCCACCACTTCAGCCTCCTCAATGAAAAGGGAAGCCACTCGAGGGTCATGCCACGGAAGAGTCTTTTCGCCATTATCTCCACCTTGCTGGTCAATGGAACTGAGTTCATATCTTTTTCTTCTTTCCTGAATATCCCGAACCAATTCTTTCATACGGTCAACTTTCGAAACTATCCCATCCTGTGATCTCGTTTTTTTAGCCAACCAGATAATTTTATGGAAAAAACGAATGAATCCAGGATCTTGATGGTGCCGTGTGATGCGGAGCAAATATTCATCAATGACATCTTCAATGTAAAAAGCTGCTTCTCTTACTTGGTTGACCCAAGTTTTGACACTGTCATTCGTCGTCTCTCCATCTGCAGCCGCCTTAGCATCTGCGTCCTTGAGGAATGATCGGATGCTCTCTAGCTCATCTTTGATGAAACCAACTTCTTTGCGTACGTCTCTCGAAAGGTTTGCTTCTGTGGTGATGAGTAGTTGAATCAACTTGTCGATCACAAAGCATACAATTTGTTCTGCCATATAATATGAGCATCCAACAACCCCAAACTATATGCTATTTGTTTGGTTTGGGTGAGCAAACAGTTGCTTGGGAAAAAAAAAAATTGGGAATCAAAGGTAGAGAAAGGAAATCTGAAAACTAGAAGAAGAAGCAAGAATCAGGAGCAAATTGAATGCTGTGAAGCAGATGGCTTTGGTATCAAGAAAATCAGAAACAATGAAGCAGATTGAGAAAATTGATGGATTGAAATGTTCAGACACCTTTTTCTTTATATAAAAAAAATGCAAAATAAGATGTTGACCTGTCTAGAAGAAGATGGAAAGAGAGATAATAAAAAGAAAAAGACTCTTACTCCACCTTAAAAATGGGTAATCTTTGAAAAATTACATTTGAGCGTAAAATTTTATAAATTAAATGTCATAAAAGTTGACAAGTAACTCTTTATCATAATAATGGAAATGTGTTGGGCCCTTGCATGACGGTATGGGTTCAAACCTCGTTGATGGCTAATCTAACAAAATTTATCGTTTGACAAAAAAAACGTAGAATTTGATGATTAAATTATGACTCAAACGTATTATTTAATTTGTAAATTTTGTCTATAAATTTAATTTTCTACGCATTACCCTAAAAAGGGGCTAAAATGATATCGTGGTAGGCTATACTTATTTTTATTAGTGACACATCATTTAATTTATAAATTGTATCTATAAATTATGTGATTAAAAATTATTATAACTGTACAATTTATGATAAACGAATGTAATCAGAAAATCTTTAAGATCTTTACAAAGAGAATCTGGTCAAATCCTCTCCCCTTCCATAAAGCCTTTCAACACGGAAAAGTCTTACATACAACTGGCAAGGACTTTTCTTTCCTTCAATTTTTGGCTTTTTGTCCTCGATCAAGTGTATTGAAACTTGACTATAATTTTTTGTGAAGTTTCAGAAACAATAAAGCAGATTGAGAGATGTTCAGACAGAGGTGGATTGTCTGCCTTCTTGTTTGAGTATCCTTCTATCTTTTTTTATTTGTACAGTCACAGTTAAATTACGTCAATATTTTACATTCTTATTATTTTTTATCTTATTATTTTTATAAAAAAATCAATATAAAATGTTCTGATTCAATTAATTTAATTGTGTAAACCATTGACAAAGTCTAAGCCAGCTCTCAATTAATTTAATTGTGTAATCCATCAATTAATCATATTCCAGACTTTGCAGACTTGTTCTGATTCAATTTCAGTAATTAATCAGTTCCGGTTTATACCGTGGATTTGGCTGATATATGAGCGGATTAATTTGCTCTTATCCATACGGCAAGAAATGAGAATTCGAGTTAGAAAGGTAGTTAGCAATGTGTTCCTAATAGTTGAGCTGGGAATTGTGATATTATAGCAATAGGTCAGGTCAACAAGTAAGGCCAAATTAACGAGTTCAGATCTACCGCGCTCAAGTTTCATCTGCTTGCATCCTCTGCTGACAAGTGTCCTATAACACTGTCAGCAAAAGTACGCGGAAGGTGGGTGAGCAGAGGAAACTTGTGCACCGCAGATTTGAACTCCAAAGGAAGCATTGCCACCAACTGGGATTGACTAGTAAATTGCATGCTTTGCCCTGTACAAAGTCAACGGGTTGTCTCTGGTTTTGCATCCACACCTCCCCTAGTCTCTCCCCAAGTTTCCTTTTAAAAAGTAACAAAACAACCACCATTTTGTCGTTGCCTACCATGATTCGTGAAGCCTTTTAAATCATCAGTTCAAAAATTTCGTGAAGCCTTTTATACCCCACCACATTACAATACTAGTTATGGCGATTATTCCACCTCTTTTTACAACAATTTCTTGAATTTAGTGCATGTCCATCGGTTGGTTGATGAAAGGTAAGGACAAAGACTCAAACGTGTTCTTCAACCCATTTAATCACGCTCAGCGGTACAATTTTGTAAGGGCAATCATGGGCCATGCAAAGTCCGTCCAAATGCCTAAGCAGAATAAACCCAAGCTGACGTCTACATGGTATTTGCCCTTGGTCTTGCTCCTTTTCCATTGCAAGGGCAATCAGGTTGCAGACGACTTTCTAGATTGGAAGGAGATGTCAACATTTGTCTTTTGGCTAATATATGTTGTATAATACATGCTGATTGAAATTCGAAAGTGATGTGATAACAACCATTGACTAATTCTAAGCGAGCTCTCAATTAATTTAATTGTGTAATCCATCAAGTAATCGTATTTCTAATTCAATTGCAGCAATTAATCAGTGCTGACTTATACCCTGAACTTGGCTGATATATAAGCGGATTAATTCGCTCTTATCCCTACGGCGAGCAATGAGAATTCAAGCTAGAAAGATGATTAACAATGTGATCGTAAAAGCTAAGCTGGTAATTAAGATGTTGTAGCAATAGGTGATGTCAACAATTTAGACCAAACTAACGAGTTCATATCTGATGTGCTCAAGTTTCCTCGGCCCACCCTATTCGCATTCTCCTGCTGACGGTGTTAAGAGAAAACTTGGGCACAGATCTGAACTCCAAAAGAACCGATGCCACCAAGTGGGATTGACTAGTAAATTGCATGCTTCGCCTTTAACAAAGCCAAGGGGTTGTCTCTGGTTTTGCATCAACACCTACTGAACTCTAATTTTAAAAAGTAACCAACAAAACAACCACCAATTTATAATTCATGAAGCCTTTCAAATTATCAAATTGAAAATTCTGACATACGGCTGGTAATTCCAAGATGACATAAACAAAGACATTCCACTGTTGGAGCAATATTTAAAGGGGTGTGCTATAGAAAATCACAACATGAATTACATATAAGATTAATATAAACAACTAGAGAGAAGTAAGAGAAACTAGTAAACTTGAAGATTGAGGCTTGCATGCAATGTTCTAAATATAGAATTTCGCCCCTATTCTTGAGGCTTCCAATCCCAATGCATGCAGTCTAATGACCCTATCATGCCCGGAAACCCATGGTATTCAGCTTTGCGAATGAGCTGATTCAGATCTTCTTGATTTGGCTCGCGGAGGTACTCATCTTTGTAAATCTGAACAATTGTGTCACAAAATTGTTCAAGAGTATCAAGTCATGTAGACTCAGACATACCATGAGTTTCATCCATCGAATCAGCTAGGGAGCCATAGGCCATCATTCGGAGTGCAACAGCAACCTTTTGATGAGGTGAGAAACCAGGGCGGCCTGCTCTATCCCGCTTCTGTCGAAAGTATGGATTGACCTGCTAGACATCACGAAGTAAACGCTTGAAGACATGACGCCTCATCTGGAAACGACATTTGAAATCCTTTTATGTGTACACCGAGTTGGGGTTGAAGTAGTTGTTCATCAAATTGGCATGCGACATCGCTCTGTTTCGTGGTTTATAAGAGCGACCAGCAATAGAGCCACCTCATTAAGGTTGTTCCTCAGTTGGCTGACACATCATGGCCGCAGCCATGGCTGTTGCTCTGTTTTGTTTGTTGCGCCTTACTTGAACTTCTTCATTAGACTCTTCATCTTCTCGTCTCATTTGCGCCCATTTTGCTTCCAATTTGGAATCCGAAGAGAATCCCCAGTTGGAATCCGAAGAGGATCCCCAGTTGGAATCCGAAGAGGATCCAAAGTTAGAATTCATTGCAAACTTGAATTGAAAAGGATTGAATTGAAATAGATTGAATTCAAAGTTGTGTAAATTATAGCCTAATATCCACCCTATTTATAGCAAAAGAAAAATTCAAATCCAACGGCTAACTGACATCAGCATGATGTCAGCTACCAATGGCTAGCTGACGTCACTTAACTGCTGGATTTGAATTTAAGTTGTAGTTTTTAAATAATAATGTTAGGCCCTATGGCCCTCGGTTGGAGACGGTTTTTTGTGACAGGGCTAAAACGAGCCCTATGGCCCTTTAGCCCTCAGTTGGAGACGGAGGCAAATATGGCCTTGTATTGTTCATTAAAATATTAATTTCTTGGAGGGTCAGAGGGCTAACACGAGCTCTCTGGCCCTCCAAGATTCTCCAAGATATTAATATTTTAATGAACAGTATATGGCCATATTTGCCTTCGTCTCCAACTGAGAGCCAAAGGGCCAGAGAGCTTGTTTTAGCCCTGCCATAAAAACCGTCTCCAATCGAAGGCCAAAGGGCCAAACATAATTTATTATTTAAATTTAAAAATTACAACAATTTAAATTTAAAAACTACAACTTATATTTAAAAATTACAACTAAAATTTAAAAACTACAAATTAAATTCGAAAACAACATTAACTTAAATTTAAAAACTAAAACAACTTAAATTTAATATCCATAATCAACATCATTTCATCATCCGCCATCGCAGGAGTATAGTCAGAGGTAAACAACTGCCGTCGGCTCATCATTTTTTTTTTCCTATCAAAATAGGCCTTACTCATTGGAGTGTAATTCGAAGTGTTCCTTTCCATATTCTTATCATCCATCTCTTCTTATATTTGTTTTGCCCGTTCTTCATGCCTACGCTTCATTTCTTCGGCCTTAAGGGCATTTTGCTCCACCAATAATCGCAATGAGGCCGCCACTTCATGTTGAGCGGCGTAATTATCATTTGCCTTGCCCTTTTCCTTCAACCTTCTCACCTTGTTTTGTCCCATAGCCCTAGGTATGGAACCTTCACCCGAAGACGGATTTTCTACCCTTTTTTGTTGAATGGTTGGAGATCCATCTTCATCCATATCTACAGCTGAGGATGCAGTTTCGAACACCGGTGTAGGAGCTCTCTTTGGTGGATCTTCAAATAACACCTACCCTTTACAAATTTCCCAACAACTGTGAAATTGAAAGGGTTTCGAGCTGCTCTCCATATACAATTCCTCCGCTTGGCATACCTAGAAAAAAATAAAAGGAAATTAATTTATGAAATTAAATGTAATATAATTAAATATTTAAAATAAATTATGAAAACACTTACTTCGTCGTAGTAATTAGCGCCGCTTTCATGTCTACTTGCGGCTGCTAACAATGCTTGATGCCATTTGTTCAAACTTGGTTGAAGATGTTTCTTCCATCTTGAAGAACAACTCTCGTGGTTTCGAATATTCACTGGAGTGGTGCCTTCATAGAACTCTAAGTATTTTTTGGACACAAGAGTCCAAACACCGTCATTTGTTTGACAATTCCCCCTCACACTATCTTCCGACACCCATCTATAAGCCTTGCAAAGAGCTTCATCTTCTTTTTGGGTCCAAGCCCTACCTTTCATTGCAGAAGAGGCCATTTCAAAATTATTAAAAAAATCGAAGGATAGATTTTTGAAAGAGGAAAGAAAATATGAGAATTGAAATGGTAGGAATGGTGAAAATTTTGTGAGGAATGGTTTAGGTATTTATAGGGAAAAAAAATAGAAATTTTTTTTTTTAAAAAAAAGGCCCAAAAACCCCTTAAAAAAAATAAAAAATTGAATCCAACGGTAACTAGCGCCAGCTAGCCGTTGGTTATAACCGACAGGAATACATTTGTATTAAATAATATAAACGAAATCCTGTCGGTTATAACCGACAGGATTTCCAGTTTTTCTGGCCAGCCCCAGGCTGGCTAGCTGGCTGCCTTTCAACCCTCTAGCCCTCTTCGATTCCATGGGGCCCTCTGAGATTCCACAGCCCTCTGGCCTAGCCCTCGGTTGGAGATGGTTTCAGGTTATTTTCGACCCTCTGGCCCTCTGGACCCTTCGGTTGGAGATGACCTTAGGAGTAGAATTCTCTTCTCTTCTATTATCATTCTTTTCCCTCCTCTCCTCACCCTCTTTTTTATCTTTTTATTTATATAAAAAAATTCAAAATAAGATGTTGACATAGCTTAATGGTAACCGTTTAAATAGAAGGGGATGAAAGAAGAGAGAGATTAGAAATGGAGAGAATCTTACTCTGCCTTAAAAAAAGGGTAATGCTAGGGTGTATAAATTTATAGACAAAATTTTGTAAACTAAATAACATAGAAATTAATGATTAAATTATAACTTAAATGTTGATAAACATACTTATTTGTAAATTTTAACGATAAATTTAATTTTGTAAGCATTACCTTAATAAGAGACTAAAACGATATCGTGGTAGGCCTTCCATGGTCAAAGCCTTTCGACATAGAAAGGTCTTACGTACAGCTGGCAAGGCCTTTTCTTTCCTTCAGTTTTCGGCTTGTTGCCCTTTTTCAAGTGTGTTGAAACTTGAGTATTAATTTTTAATCTTTAAATTCTTGGCCCGCATTTAATTTGTTCGAGTGTGAGAATTAGTCATCGTAAGCATTGATTATCTGGGTTGTGAGAAACAATCATTGTTGCTTGCTCACATTAACTTCTCACAAACATCATGCACACCACATCTTGGTCCGAACTTGTAACTAAAAAGAACATCTTGTATATGTTCAACAATCCAATAATGCTGCCCATTATTTGGTCCATATTTTGTTGGAAGTCTTTCTGCATGCCAACAAATCTAAGAAAGCTTAGATTTCTGAGGTACTGGATGCCAGAGGGCACCTGCATCAGTTGAGTGGAAGGCCCAATTTGTAACTCTCGGAGAAGAGGCGTGGCCCCATTGTCCATGATCAATGAGTTTAGTCCAGGCTATAAGGGCTGGTTTGGTATTGCCATGCTTTGAAAAAAAAACTGTTTCTGCTGTGCTGTAAGAAAAAACATATGTGAAATAAAGCAGCAGAGTGTTTGGTATACTTTTTTGTAAAAGTGCTTTTGAAAAAAAAAAAAAAAAAACAGTATTATAGTGTTTGGTAAACTTTTATGTAAAACAAATGTGAAAAAAAACCGGTTTTTCAAAGCTGGGTTTTGCAGCTTCTTGTTTTTGGCTTTTTTTCACCCAAAACTGTGAAAAAAAACTGAAGCTGAATGTTTATCAAACACAAAAACAGCTCCCAGCTTTTTTCAGAATCACCTCAGTACCAAATCAGGCCTAAGTCCTTGAGTTTTAGCACCCGAGTTCCTTAAAGCCTCCCTCAAAATGAACTTGCACACCATCATATGCCTTGTATCAGAACCCAAGCTCCACCAAATTAGGAAGGTTTTGAAGGGCTTTCAGTGGGGCACTATCAACCTTGACCAAAAAAATTCGTAGCTTGACGAGTTATTGAAGCTTTCGAATCCAACTTGGCAACTTCTCTAGAGGCCCCTTCAAGTGGAGAAAACCGAAATAGATTCGGGTGGAATTGAAATGGATTGTTGTAGGTCAAGGACTTCATCTTCACTTATTGTGTTTAATTCTAGAGATTCAAGGTGATTCACTTTCAATCGGAGCACATATAGCATGTCCATATTCAATTTTCAAGTTTTTCAGGCTTAACTTTCGTAGCTGCCTTAGATTTTCCAATGCTTTAATTAGTTTGATTTCGCAGTAATTTGTTTCCACATGGTGTATATGATAGCACCCAAATCTCTAAGCCCTATTCAACCTGCAGTTACACAAAGGCTAGAGAGGGAGAGGGAAGGAGGAGAGAGCAGAGCTCCCGAATTGTTTTTGTGTTTGTATTTCTTTTGTAAATTTTGATAATTTTTTTTTAAATTTAATTCCATTTGTAAATAAGTATATAAAATTTTACAACATAAAGAATTGTTTTTCTACATTTGCATTCGAGGATACATGTACGAATGCATATTATGTATTTCAAATGTGTCATATCATGATACAAACATTAACTATATTGTATATATGTAACTGAATTAATCTGTATGTACAAAAGGAGAAGGTTCAACGCTTAAAATTTCTAAAATTCACAATCTACCCTTTGGTTAACAAAAATTCTAAAATCCGCAATCCTACAAATTAATATCAAGAATACAAGACAGTAAAGAATGGGTTAAAAAAATAAAAAAATAAAAAATAAAAAAAAAAAATAATAAAAAAGGATCTTTAGGTTATGTTGAACAAAAGTATAGACACCTATACTTTTGTTTGAGTAGAGATGGGAAAAAACTCACATATATGATTTAATTTACTAAATCATATTCTTCAATCTTATTATTTCTCTCAGTTAATTGAATTGGTGATCAAGGGACAAAACTGACAAAAATATGAAGGGTTTTTATTCATTTTTAAAGCAAAGATACGAGGTAAATAGTTGTTAGTTATATCCTATAAAAACTTGATTAATTCATAAAAAAATTAATGAAATTTTATCATGTCATTGGAGCATTCTAAGTTTGAGGTCATGATATCTTGTTATTTTAATTTTTAATTAAAAACAATATATTGCAAACCACCAAAAAAATTACAAGAAAAATGCTAAGAACACCACACCCAAGCACGACACACAAAAGAAAAAAAAAAAGCGCAAAGAAGAAAGAGCCCCTCCCAGTCAATCTACACAAGAACCAAGGACAGCAGAGCTAACAATTCAATCTTAACGGCCCATAAACCTGTAGTCTTTAGACACTCCCATTTTTTTGATCAAGTTAGAATCAGGCATTCGACCAAGACGAAAAATTGGGACCACACAGGCAGTGGACTTCATTATCGTCATCTGTCGGGCCAGACTTGTAACCAAAATGAACATGACGTATATGTTTAACAATCCAATAATGTGGGCCATTATTTGGATCCATTTGTCGTGCAAACTCCGTCTTCATGTCATTAAACCAAAGATCTCTCAGATTTCGGAGATGGTGGATGCCAGATGGCACCTCCTTCAGTTGTGGGCAAGATACAATGTGAAACTTTTGGAGAAGAGGCATAACCCCATTGTCTATGATCAGTGAATTTAGTCCCTCCATTTCCCCGAGTTGTAGCTCCCTAAGCTTCTGAAATCCTCCTTCCTCAAAATGCAGCTGCACGCCATCATATCCCATTTGTCCCAAATGAAGCACCAACAGATTAGGTAGATTTTGAAGGGCTTTCAATGGAGAATCTCTAAGCCTTGACCAATCAATCACCAATTTGACGAGGTGTTGAAGATTTGAAATCCAACTTGGCAACTGCTCTAAACGCCCCCTCAAGATCAGAGACCGAATAAATTCTGGTGGAGTTGAAATGGATTCTAGATCAAGGACTTCATCTTCACTTATTGCACTTAAATCTAGAGATTCAAGGCGATTCATCCTTTCAATAGAAGCACACATAGCCCTTCCATATTCGCGTTTCAATTTTTTTAGGCCCAACTTCCGCAGCTGCCTTAAGTTTCCCAGTTCTTTGATTAGCTTGATCCCTCCATAATTCGCCTCCACATGGTACAGTTTTTGCAAAGCTTGTAAGCATCCAATACCTTCATGTATCTTCACTCCTCTTTCCGTATTCAAGCAAAAACGCATGCTGTAGTTACGATAGTAGACCAAAAGAAACCGCAGCTTAACAAGCTTATTGATCTTCGCTGGTATTTCATACACCAAAGACTGTTTTAGATCCAGAGTTTCTAAGTTTTTCAGATTGCCTATGGAGTCTGGAAGCAACTCCACCTTTGTATTCCTCAGGCTTAAATACGTCAAGAGATACAAATCCCCCACATATTTCGGAAGTTGATTGATTGGAGCGTCCATGAAATCCAAAACTTTCAGAAGTTGAAAGTTTCGCCTCAATGTATTGAGGAAAGACTCGGGCCATTCTTCTTGGTTGAAAGTAAAAACAGAACGAATATGAGACTCTGTAATGCTTCCCAAGACTTCAGAGGGACTGATGTTGATTGAGAGCCGCCGATTTGTTGTTTTAAAAGTTGACTTGTCTTTCGATAAGACATGACAGAAGCTTGAATCCCCACCCTTTTTAAGGAGGACTTCGCGCAACAGATCATGAACTCTACAACTTCGAGCTTTTCCATTCATGTAAACTTCTGACACTTGAACCAAGCTTCTGTGAATTAGCTCAGTCAAGTATTCCTCTCCAACCTCTTCCAGTGTCTTGCCGTCCTGCAATTTTACAAACCCTTCAGCAATCCACAACCGAATCAATCTTACACAACTAATTGAGTAGTCCTCTGGAAAGATGCCAAAATATAAGACGCATGATTTGAGGTAATATGGTAGATGGTGATAGCTGAGGGATAGGATTCTTGTGAGGCTTGTAAGATGGGGATTGCTTTCCAACTCTGAACTTAAGCTATTGTATAACTTCTGCCATTCAGAAACAACTTTGACTTTCGTTGACAGCAGACCACCTATGCAAACAATTGCCAAAGGTAGTCCTTCGCACTTTCGAACGATTTCCCGTGACATATCTTCTAACTCTGGAGGGCAATTTCCCTCCAATTCAAACCGAAATGCCTTTCTACAAAACAATTCCCATGCCTTGTTTGGAGGCAGAGGTTGCAGGTGATGAACATGAACAAAACAATATCTTTTGCAAAAATCGGCAACATCTTGACTCCTTGTAGTAATCATTATTCGTCCGCCTTTATTATCCGGTAAAGCATGTTCTATAGCCTCCCAAAAATCTACCTTCCACACATCATCAAACACAACAACATACCTCTTTTGCTGCAAATACTCTCTTGATTTTCTGATCAGGGACTCCTCATTCATTGTGTCAATTCCCTCTGGGAAATTCTCGTTCCTTGAACTGCAGAACATTTTGACTACTGTCCTCAGAAGATCCTCCACCTTGTATGTCTGGGACGCCGTAATCCAAGCGTAGCAATCAAATTGGTCGAGCACCGTCAGATTGTCATAAACTTTTCTGGCAAGAGTGGTCTTCCCAAGTCCTCCCATGCCAACCACTGATATCACTTCGCGTCTCGGCGCTTTCCCAACCAACAAATTAGTTAGCTTTGCTCTGGCTTGCTTAATCCCCACCACTTCAGCCTCCTCAATGAAAAGGGAAGCCACTCGAGGGTCATGCCACGGAAGAGTCTTTTCGCCATTATCTTGACCTTGCTGGTCAATGGAACTGAGTTCATATCTTTTTCTTCTTTCCTGAATATCCCGAACCAATTCTTTCATACGGTCAACTTTCGAAACTATCCCATCCTGTGATCTCGTTTTTTTAGCCAACCAGATAATTTTATGGAAAAAACGAATGAATCCAGGGTCTTGATGGTGCCGTGTGATGCGAAGCAAATATTCATCAATGACATCTTCAATGTAAAAAGCTGCTTCTCTTACTTGGTTGACCCAAGTTTTGACACTGTCATTCGTCGTCTCTCCATCTGCAGCCGCCTTAGCATCTGCGTCCCTGAGGAATGATCGGATGCTCTGTAGCTCGTCTCTGATGAAACCAACTCCTTCGCGTACGTCACTCGAAAGGTTTGCTTCTGTGGTGATGAGTAGTTGAATTAACTTGTCGATCACAAAGCATACAATTTGTTCTGCCATATAATATGAGCATCCAACAATCCCAAACTATATGCTATCTGTTTGGTTTGGGTGAGCAAACAGTTGCTCGGGAAAAAAAAAATGGGAATCAAAGGTAGAGAAAGGAAATCTGAAAACTAGAAGAAGAAGCAAGAATCAGGAGCAAATTGAATGCTGTGAAGCAGATGGCTTTGGTATCAAGAAAATCAGAAAAAATGAAGCAGGTTGAGAAAATTGATGGATTGAAATGTTCAGACACCTTTCTTATCACCTTCGGACAGGGGCTTCTGTACATCATGATTAAAGGTCTAGAATGCCAACAACCTTTTTACAGCTAGCAACTTATTTGATGCTTTCCTGTGGCTTTGCTTTTATTTTGTTTATGATGGGAATCTAGTAATGTGGATGACATCTATCTTTGATCGATACTTGTATTGAAAAAATTTAGGTTTAGAACACTCAACAGTGGTAACAACTTTTATACGAAGGTTTTTTTTTAACCGTCTTTGCCTAATAATTTAATGTTATGTGGAAGAAATTTTTTACTGATATTTATTATTGGATCAGCAATGTTATATCGTGATAAACATGTTTCATGCAAGTTTTGTCATTATCTGTGTTACTTTTTTCTCTAAATCAACGAGGAAAAGTGAAGAAAAAGAAAAGATATAAAGAGTCCAAAAAATAGAAAAGTAAGATGAAAGAGATGGAAACTTTTGGTGTTGAGTTGAAAGGCCACTAAACATAGCGGTGCCCACACAACAGTTTGAGCCTTACGTCAAAAAGGCCAGCAATATTAGAATGACACTTGTCTAGAATCTAAGACTTATAAGCCTTACATAGATAGATTAAATCTAAGCCCTACATTTGTCCAATTGACTCAAGTAAATCATAGCAACCTGAATCAAGGAAACCAGTGGACAATTTACTTTTCAACAAGGTGTGCTATCCACACATCATTTTTTTACTTCTCACACACCTTTTGTTAATTTATATTTATTGATCTTCTTCAATTTATCCGATCCGAAAGCCGAAAACTAAAAAGGTATGGGAGAAGTAAAAAAAAGTGTGTAGATATCACATCCCTTCAACAATCCGTGCTTGGATATTCATGTATTATTTCTGATAGGGTTGCAGACGTAAGGCCATCTCTAACCGAAGGGTCCAGAGGGACAGAGAGCCGAAAATAGCCTGAAAACCGTCTCCAACCGAGGGCTAGGGCAGAGGGATGTAGAATCTCAGAGGGCCTCACGGAATCTGAGAAGGCTAGAGGGTTGCAGGGCTGGCCAGAAAAACTGGAAATCCTGTCGGTTATAACCGATAAGATTTTTTTAAAATAATTTTGAATCCAACGGCTAGCTGATGTCAGCTAGTTGGCGCCAGTTACCGTTGGATTCAAATTTTTTTTTTCTTTTTTAGGGTTTTTTGGGCCTTTTTTTTCCTATAAATACCTAAACCATTCCTCACAAAATTTTCACCATTCCTACCATTTCAATTCTCATATTTTCTTTCCTCTTTCAAAAATCTATCCTTCAATTTTTTAATAATTTCGAAATGACCTCTTCTTCAATGAAAGAAGATGGTGTGCTTTTTTTTGTTTTCTTCTTTATATAAAAAATTCAAAACAAGATGTTGAGGTGGCTTAATAGTAATTGTTTAAATAGAAATGGATGGAAGAAGAGAGAGATTAGAAATAGAGATAATCCTACTTCGTCTTAAAAAGAGATAATGATAGGGAGTTTTAAATTTATAAACAAAATTTTGTAAACTAAATGACATAGAAGTTGATGATTAAATTATGACTTAAACGTTAATAAACATGCTCATTTTTATTAATTACACATAATTTAATTTGTAAATTTTGTTGACAAATTTAATTTTCTAAGCATTATTTTAAAAAGAGACTAAAACGATATCGTGGTAGGCCTTTTGTGGAAATTTTCAGGTCGACGGGCCGAGGGTCCACTCCAACAACACCGATACTGTCCCCACTTAACCACCTGCACAATCCTCAGGTGTGGGGTTTTATCACAAAAGGCCTCGGTGTTAATTAGAGAGGACCTGCACAATCCTCAAAGGCCTCGGTGTTAATTAGAGAGGGGTATTTCTATTTAAAGCACTCTTCTCTTCTCCCTCTGTTCGATGTGGGACTGGGGGTTCCAACACTCCCCCGCACGTGAGACCCCACGTGGCATCTTTGGCCTACGTGGACAATCACGCGGGGCCAATGGGGACCCACCCAATCACGTGGCAGTACGGGCCCATCCCCTGGCTCTGATACCATGTGGAAATTTTCAGGTCGACGGGCCGAGGGCTCACTCCAACAACACCGATACTGTCCTCACTTAACCACCTGCACAATCCTCAGGTGTGGGGTTTTATCACAAAAGGCCTCGGTGTTAATTAGAAAGAGGTATTTCTATTTAAAGCACTCTTCTCTTCTTCCTCTGTCCGATGTGGGACTCGGGTTCCAACACCTTTCATGGTGAGAGCCCTTCGACACGGAAAAGTCTTACATACAGCTGGCAAGGCCTTTTCTTTCCTTCAGTTTTTGGCTTTTTGCCCTTTTTCAAGTGTGTTGAGACTTGAGTATAATTTTTAATCTTTAAATTCTTGGCCCGTCATTTAATTTGTTCGAGTGTGAGAATTAGTCACCGTAGACATTGATTATCTGGGTTGTGAGAAACAATCATTGTTGCTTTGCTCACATCAACTCCTCACAAACATCATGTACGCCACATCTTGGTCCGAACTTGTAAATAAAAAGAACATCTTGTAGATGTTAAACAAACCAATAATGTTGCCCGTTATTTGGTCCATATGTTGTTGGAACTCTTTTGGCATGCCAGCAAATCTAAGAAAGCATAGATTTCTGAGGTACTGGATGCCAGAGGGCACCTGCTTCAGTTGAGGGGAAGGCCCAATTTGTAACTCTCGGAGAAGAGGCATGGCCCCATTGTCTATGATCAATGAGTTTAGTCCAGGCTACAAGTCCTTGAGACATAAATTTCCCACGTATTCGGCTGGGTTGGATTAGTCGGTTCGTGAAAAAGGCAACAATGTTCATACAAAGTGGGTAGTGTAGCACCCAGTCAAACAATGCCAAACACACTGATTGAATTAATGAGAATCTGTTAATAAAAATATCAATCGAGAAAGAATTTAAAGGGAGAGAGAAAGATGCTTGCAGCTGCCATCAATCCATCACGAATTTGTAGTGGAGCAGTTCCCGCAAAAGATCATGAACTCTACAACTTCGAGCTTTTCCATCAATGTAAACTATTTTTCTCTTATTTCGAATGAAACTAAAATGTTCTTTTCACGATCAAAAGCACAGAACCTTGTTTTCGTAAAATTTATGCTACCTTTTTCGACACCTAGTGTAACCAGAGAGGTTGATGCTTGAGCTGTTCAGCAACCTGCTTCACAAATGCATAAAGAGCCCTTCAGAAATTCTTATGAAAATTTCATAAATTATTGAACTTCCTTAATCACAACTGGGTGGATTAAATACGCTGTTCGACTTGAGTGTAACAACCTCGTATCGATCATGATAAAGTATACAATTCAACAAAGATTAAACAGATCAGAGATGCAAAAACTATAAAATGAAAAATGCAAAAAGGCACATGTCAGAGAAAACACCAAACAGTTAGAGCCAAAAATACATTGATGACAACAGAAACATCATCCGAGACAAAAAAAATTAGCACCTCCTTGTAACCGGTTGGAGTGAACTTCTCGGCAGTTATTTTGCTTGGCCAGCTGACTTGCCGTGGGTTTCATTAACGTTGAACTCCTTGATAGAGGTGGTGACTTGCCAGGGGACTTTGGTTTAGCGCTTGCAGTGTCTTGAGCCATGTGATTAGGGAGTTCTAATCGTGTCGAAACACCATAAAACATGACAGTAAGAAACAACTTCATATGCTAATTCATGTTAAGCCGATTTAGAAAACAGAAAATATTATCGAGTCGAAATTTTAATAAGAAATGAGAGGAGGCAGAAGAAGTACACAGTGTACCTCTAATATTATCGTCTACTACTGCAGAGACCTCCGCTTCCATGCAATAATTTGAGTCAATACATCTGATAACTTCAACTTCTTAAACATCTTTTGGTTTGGCGGAGTTTTTTACAAGTTCCGGATGATTCCTTTTTGCCAGTTCAACAATTTTTCAAGGAAAGCTAAGGGATTTAAAACAAGGGACAATTAACCGAAGAAAAAACAGAGTTAGTGGTTAATTTATCAAATTACAAGTAATTATAATTCTCTTAATCTCTAATTTGTTCACGTAAACAATGTAATACAGTTCAGATGCATGAATTAAACATACAGATATTGAAATGAATTAGCAGAATCGATCATCAATTGATGTGGTAAGCATAGAAAATGATCAAAAAATTCGTTGTTTTGGCACATGACTAGGAGAACAGCAAACCAATGTTTCTGAAAACGCTTACGCAAGGGCTGATAACCTCCTGCTGGCAGGAACCATTCCTCCGCCTCCTCGGCCTCCCGACCAGTCTCCGGCAGAGTGAAATCAAAGAACTTGGGCGCATCGAATTCATAGTCCATGTCAATTTCTCCCCCCTCGAAAGCCTCCTTAACGAACTTCACCATTTCTTCGTCCATCTCTGTCTCCCCCTCCCTATGAACCAGCTTTCAGGCAAATGAGCCAGCAAATTTTAAAAGTAATTTATGTCATAATATTCTGGAATGTTTTACTCCATTGCTGATTCTCGCGTTCTCGAAAAGCTTTCGGGGGACTTCCGAAGAAACGACCGAGATTCAAAGTTTCCCGGGAAATCAAAATGCCGAAACAGAGGAGGAGAGAGAGAGAGAGAGAGAGAGAGAGAGAGAGAGAGAGATTATATATAAATATATGTGTATATGTATATCATGCCCTTTAACCAGAGGGATTCCTATTTAAAAAAAAAAAATGGGAACACTTTCTTGACCGTTGGATTAACTTTAATGAAGTTGTGTCAGAATAAATCACAGGCAACACAATCTTAATTGCACAATTTTATTAAAGCCAAATCTAACAGTCAAAGAGGGTGTCCCATTTTTTTTAGAAAAATGGGGATCCCTCTCGTTAAAGGATTCCGATATGTATATATGTATGTAGAAGTTTTGATTAAGGTTAATGTGAAACCCTAATTGAAATTTCTGATATGTGAAGAAGAAATGGAAGATTGGATATTTGTTTTGGGCGATAATTTCGGATTGGTTAGAGGGCAAACTCAGCAACAAAAAGAAAGACGATGAAGACAAAGGAGGAGGAGGACGACGACGACGACTTTTCTTAGTGCCCAACGTTGACAGAAATGTTCCTCCGATCCAAAATTTTGAAATTGTGGGCTCCACTCCACTACCCCAAACACTTATTTTGTGGGCCCCCACTTAACATATTCGTTGCGTCTAACTAAATGGGAGTTTTAAGGGTATATACTTATAATAAGCATCTAATAAACCTTTGGCAGTTGAATTTTGATACTACGAGCCGGTTAATTTTAGAATATTCAGGCCAAATGACACAAGAATCTCACGTTTTTATAATTTTCAAGCCATAGCCAATAAGCAATTTTGATTCTTTTTTTTTTTAATTTTAATTCCATTTGTAAACAAGTATATCAAATTTGACAACCATAAAGAACTATTTTTTCTCCGTTGCATGCAAGGATACATGTATAAATGCATATTATGTTTTTCAAATATATCATATCATGACAAATTTAACTATATTAAAGATATGTGGCTAAATTAATCTATATGCAAAACGAGAAGGCTCAACACTTCAAATTTCTAAAATTCACAATCTACCCTTTGGTTAACAAAATTTCTAAAATCCACAATCCTACAAATTCATGTCAAGAAAATAAAATAGTAAAGAATTGGTAAATATAAAAAAAATTGGATATTTAGGTTAAGTTGAACGAAAATATATGATTTAATTTACTAAATCATGTTCTTCAATCTTATTACTTTTCTCAATTAATTGAATTGTTGATCAAGTGACAAAACCCAAAAAATATTGAAGGGTTTTTATTCATTTTTACAGCAAAGATACGATGTCACATCCCAACCCTCAGCTCCAACTATATTGTCCGCTTTGGCATTCCCTGCCCGAAGACAGAGCTACCGCACGGTTTTGTTTCTGTGGACCGGTACTCAGCCGTAGCCAGCGCCTGCTCTCCCCTAGGGGAGTCCACAAAAGGCCTAGTTGAAACTTAAGGTTGGCAATGGATATATAAGGCCCAAAGACCACGCCCTCACGGGCGATGTGGGATACTACAATCCACCCCCCTTAGGGAGCCCGACGTCCTCGTCGGCACACCACGACCGTGAGTCTGGCTCTGATACCAAATTGTCACATCCCAACCCTTAGCTCCAACTATATTGTCCGCTTTGGCATTCCCTGCCTCAGCTCCAACTATATTGTCCGCTTTGGCATTCCCTGCCCGAAGACAGAGCTACCGCACGGTTTTGTTTCTGTGGACCGGTACTCAGCCGTAGCCAGCGCCTGCTCTCCCCTAGGGGAGTCCACAAAAGGCCTAGTTGAAACTTAAGGTTGGCAATGGATATATAAGGCCCAAAGACCACGCCCTCACGGGCGATGTGGGATACTACAATCCACCCCCCTTAGGGAGCCCGACGTCCTCGTCGGCACACCACGACCGTGAGTCTGGCTCTGATACCAAATTGTCACATCCCAACCCTTAGCTCCAACTATATTGTCCGCTTTGGCATTCCCTGCCTCAGCTCCAACTATATTGTCCGCTTTGGCATTCCCTGCCCGAAGACAGAGCTACCGCACGGTTTTGTTTCTGTGGACCGGTACTCAGCCGTAGCCAGCGCCTGCTCTCCCCTCAGGGAGTCCACAAAAGGCCTAGTTGAAACTTAAGGTTGGCAATGGATATATAAGGCCCAAAGACCACGCCCTCACGGGCGATGTGGGATACTACAATCCACCCCCCTTAGGGAGCCCGACGTCCTCGTCGGCACACCACGACCGTGAGTCTGGTTCTGATACCAAATTGTCACATCCCAACCCTCAGCTCCAACTATATTGTCCGCTTTGGCATTCCTTGCCCGAAGACAGAGCTACCGCACGGTTTTGTTTCTGTGGACCGGTACTCAGCCGTAGCCAGCGCCTGCTCTCCCCTCAGGGAGTCCACAAAAGGCCTAGTTGAAACTTAAGGTTAGCAATGGATATATAAGGCCCAAAGACCACGCCCTCACGGGCGATGTGGGATACTACATACGAGGTACATAATTGTCACTTATCTCCCGTAAAAACTTGATGCATTCATAAAAAAAAAATGAATGAAATTTTATCATGTCATTTGAGCATTCCAAATCTGAGGTGATGATAGCTTTTTATTTTAATTTTTAATAAAAAATAATTTATTATAATCACCAATAAAATTACAAGAAAAATGCTAAGAAGACCACACCACACCTTAACAAGGATAGCAGAGCAAACAATTTAGACACTCCCATATTTTTGATCAGTTGGAATCAGGCATTCAACCAAGACGAAAAGTCGAGATCATTAAGGGAGTGGGCTTTATATTGGCCAATTCTCGGGCCAGGCTCGTAAGCAAAACGAACTTGTCGTATATGTTTAACAGCCCAATAATGTGGGCCATTATTTGGATCCATTTGTCGTGCAAACTCCTTGGTCATGCCATAAAACACAAGATCTCTCAGATGTCGGAGATGGTGGATCCCAAATGGCACCTCCTTCAGTTGTGGGCAATGTCCAATGTAAAGCTCTTGGAGACGAGGCATAACCCCATTGTCTATGATCAACGAACTTAGTCCCTCCATTTCCGAGAGTACGAGCTCCGTAAGTCTCTGAAATTCTCCTCCCTCAAAATGCAGCTGCACGCCATCATATCCCATTTTTCCCACACGAAGCTCCATCAGATTGGGTAGATTTTGAAGGGCTTGCAATGGAGAATCTCTCAACCTTGACCACTGAATCCCCAATTTGACGAGGTGTTGAAGATTTGAAATCCAACTTGGCAACTGCTGTAAACGCCCCTTCAAGTACAGAGACCGAATAAATTTTGGTGGAGTTGAAATGGATTCTATATCAAGGACTTCATCTTCACTTATTGCACTTAAATCTAGAGTTTCAAGGTCTTCCATCTTTTCAATAGAAGCACACAGAGCCCTTCCATCTTCACGTTTCAATTTTTTTAGGCCCAACTTCCGCAGCTGCGTTAACTTTCCCAGTTCTTTGATTAGCTTGATCCCTCCATGATTCGCCTCCACATGGTACAGCTTTTGCAAAGCTTGTAAGCATCCAATACCTTCATGCATCTTCACTCCTCTTTGCCTATTTATGCAAAAATCCATGTTGTCGTCGCGATAGTAGGCCAAAAGATGCCGCAGCTTAACAAGCTTCTTGATCTTGGTCGGTATTTCGTACACCAAAGACTGTTTTAGATCCAGGGTTTCTAAGTTTTGCAGATTGCCTATGGAGTTTGGAAGCAACTTCACCTTTGTATTCCTCAGGCTTAAGTATGTCAAGAGATACAAATCCCCCACATATTTCGGAAGTTGATTGATTGGAGCATCCATGAAATCCAATACTTTCAGGAGTTTAAAGTTTCCCCTCAATGTATTGAGGAAAGACTCGGGCCATTCTTCTTGGTTGAAAGCAAATACAGAGCGAATTTGAGACTCTCTAATGCTTCCCAGGGCATCAGAGGGACTGCTGTCGATTGAGGGACTGCTGTCGATTGAGAGACGTCGAGTTCGAGTTGTTGGTTTTGAGGTCAACTCAAATTCTGATAACAAATGACAGAAGCTTGAATCCACACCCTTTTTAAGGAGCACTTCGCGCCAAAGATCATGAACTCTACAACTTCGAGCTTTTCCATCAATGGAAACTTCTGACACTTGAACCAGGCTTCTGTGAATTAGCTCAGTCAAATATTCCCCTCCAACATCTTCCAGTGTCTTGCCCTTCTGCCATTCTACAAACCCTTCAGCGATCCACAACCGTATCAATCTTACGCAATTAATTGAGTAGTCCTCTGGAAAGATGCCAAAGTATAAGACACACGATTTGAGGTGATATGGTAGATGGTAATAGCTGAGGGATAAGATTCTTGTGAGGCCTGTAAGAATGAGATTGCTTTCCAACTCTGAACTTAAGCTATTGGATAACTTCCGCCATTCATCCACCACTTTATCTTTCCTTGACAGCAGACCACCTATGCAAACAATTGCCAAAGGTAGTCCCTCGCACTTTTTAACGATTTCCCGTGACATATCTTCTAACTCTGGAGGGCACTTTCCCTCCAATTCAACCTGAAATGCCTTTCTACAAAACAATTCCCATGCCTTCTCCGGAGGCAGAGGTTGCAAGTGATGGACATGAACAAAACAAGATTTTTTGCAAAAATCGGCAACATCTTGATTCCTTGTAGTAATCATTATTCGTCCGCCTTTATTACCTGGTAAGGCATGTTCTATAGCCCCCCAAAAATCTTCTCTCCACACATCATCAAACACAACAACATACCTCTTTTGCTGCAAATACTCTCCTGATTTTCTGATCAGGGACTCCTCATCCATTGTGTCAATTCCTTCTGGGTAAGGATCCTTCCTTGAATCGCAGAACTTTTTGACTACCATCCTCAGAAGATCCTCCTCCTTGTACGACTGGGACACCGAAAACCAAGCGTAGCAATCAAAGTGGTCCATCACCGTCTGACTGTCGTAAACTTTCTTGGCTAGAGTGGTCTTCCCAAGTCCTCCCATGCCAACCACAGATATCACTTCGCGTCTCGGCTCTCCTCCTACCAACAAATCAGTTAGCTCTTTTCTGGCAGAGTCAATCCCCACCACTTCATCCTCCCCAATGACAAGGGAAGCCACTCGAGGGTCATGCCGTAGAGGAGTCCTTTCGCCATTATCTCCACCTTGCTGGTCAATGGGACTGAGTACGTATCTTTTTCTTCTTTCCAGAATATCACGAACCAATTTCTTCATACGGTCAACTTTCGAAACTATCCCATCCTGTGATCTCATTCTTTTAGCCAACCGGATAATTTTATGGAAAAAACGAATGAACCCAGGATCTTGATGACGCCGTGTGATGCGGAGCAAATATTCATCGATGACATCTTCAATGTAAAAAGCTGCGTCTCTTACTTGGTTGATCCAAGTTTTGACACTGTCATTCGTCGTCTCTCCATCTGCAGCCGCCTTAGCATCTGCGTCCCTGAGGAATGATCGGATGCTCTGTAGCTCGTCTCTGATGAAACTAACTCCTTCGCGTGCGTCTCTTGAAAGGTTTTCCCCTGTGGTGATGAGTAGTTGAATTAACTTGTCGATCACTAAGCGTACAATTTGTTCTGCCATAGAATACGAGCATCCAACAACCCCAAATTATATGCTATCTGTTTGGTTTGGGTGAGCAAACAGTTGCTCGGAAAAAAAAAAAAAAAAAACGATTGGGAATCAAAGGTAGAGAAAGGAAATCTGAAAACTGAAGCAAGAATCAGGAGCAATTTGAATGCTGTGAAGCAGATGTCTTTGGTATCAAGAAAATCAGAAGCAATGAAGCAGATTGAGAAAATTGGTGGATTGAAATGTTCAGACACCTTCCTTATAACCTTTAGACTGGGGCTTCTGTACATCATGATTAAAGGGCTAGAACGCCAATAACCATTTTACAGCTAGCAACTTATTTGGTGCTTTCCTGTGGTTTTGAGGAAATTTTTCGCAATACACACGAGTGATACACCATTTGTTTTTATAAAAGTGGGGGAAATTTTATTTTTTAAATTATTAATTTTTTAACACACTTATCATATTCTTTGTATAGTAACATATGGTGTACCATTCCGTGTACCGATCACATTAAAAAAATCTCTCATAGCCTTTTATTTTTTTTAGGCTTTTTAGCTAAAATGGTCTTTGAGATTTCAAATCAATAGAAGTGGTCCCTGATATTGTCCATCATACATCATTTTGATCATTCCGTTAAAAACTCTGTTAAGTGTCTCGGAACTCTTGGCCAGAAGTTGGAGCAATTTTCAAAGCTTCGTAACTTAATCGTTTCTTTACCAAATTCTACTCATAGTATATCAAAATGAAGATAGTAAAGTGTAGAATAAGATTATAACTATTTGGAAGCCCAATGGTTGTCGGAGATGGTCGGAAAATAGCCTCAAAGTTAACTGGTCCGAGGGAAAACTGGAAAACTCGCTGGAAATTAAGTAAACTTTAAACGCTCATAACTTCTTCAATACTCAACAAAATGAAGTGATTTAAAAACGAAAATCATACTTCTCAACGAGACAAAGAGAATGGTTCCTTTTTGATGGCTAACTCACTGTGATTTGCCCGAAAAATGGCTTGAAAGTGGCTAACTCGAGACCAAGACAGCCACTTTCAAGCCGTTTTTCGGCCAAACTACAGCGAGTTAGCCATTTAAAAAGCTATCATTCTCTTCATCTTGTTGAAAAGTATGATTTTCATTTTTGAATCACTTGATTTCGTTGAGTATTGAAGAAGTTATGAACGTTTAAAATTTATCCAATTTCCGGCGAGTTTTTCAGTTTTCTCTCGGATCAGTCAACTTTGAGGCTATTTTTCGACCATCTCCGATAACTATTGGGCCTCCAAATAGGTATAATTTTATTCTACACTTTCTTATCTTCATTTTGATATATTATGGGTCGAATTTGGTTAAGAAACGATTGAGTTATGAAGCTTTGAAAATTGCTCAAACTTCCGCCCAAGAGCTCTCAGACACTTAATAGAGTTTTTAACGGAATGACCAAAATGATGGATGTGGACAATCTCAGGGACCACTTCTATTGATTTGAAATCTTAGGGACCAAAGTGAGGAGTTATGCAAATCTCAAAGACCATTTTGGCTAAAAAACCTTTTGTTTATGATGAGAATCTAGTAATATGGATGACAGTTATCTTTTATCGATACTTGTCTTGAAAAAGTTGGGTTAGGACACTCAACAGTAATAGCAAATTTTATACAAAGGTCTTTTTTTTTACCGTTTTTGTCTAATAATTCAATATTATGGGAAAGAAATTTTTTAGTGATATTTATTATTGGATCAAAACACTACATCGAGGTAAACATGTTTCATGCAAGTCTTGCCATTAACCATGGCATCTCCTAGAAGAACATGATGTTGGCAGTGGGAAATAAAAAAGAATTTTAATTTGAGCATACAGAGGGACAAGGTATTGTGGTGTTAAGTAAGACTTACCTGTGCATAGGCGTTCACAAAGCCGGAATCACACAGGTCGTGAATCTTATATACGCCTCATGTTGTCCTAAGCTTGTAAATAAAAATAACATCTCGTATAAGCTGACAATCCAATAATATCGGCCATTTTTCAGATCCTCATCTCGTTGGAATTGGTTCGGCATGTTAATAAATCTAAAGATTTGTTGAAAGTTTTGCTTCTGTGGTGACGACGGGAGAAATTAACTTATACCATTGCTTCTGCCATTTAGTTCTTACCTTATACAACCAAGAACCTCTGTTGCTTTTGCTCTGGAATCAGGTTTCAACACACTATTTGTGTTATTTTGTTTCTGTAAAATCAAAGAGGAAAAGTCAAGAAGAAGAAAACGTATAATGGTGGAAGAGAGGGTAACATTGGAACCCAGATCCTCTCCAAATCTCTAAAATCGGAGCTCAGGAATCAAATGATCTGGACCGTTAAAATTTGATCTAACAGCTACAAACCGGAAACTCTTCTCAAAATTATAATAATTGTAGCCGTTTAATTAAATTTTAACGGTCCGAATCAGTTCATCTCTGGGCTTCGATTTTTAAGATCAGGAGAGGATCTGCATTCGAAATATTGGATGTTGAATTGAAAGGCCACTACTGCTGCACGAACCATATTATCATAGGAGGCAGATTATCTGCCGTCCTGTTTGGTGTTCTTCCCATCCTCTCCTATTTTACACGGTCATAGTTAAGTCACATCAATATTTTATATTGATTTTTTTTTTATAAAGATAATAAGATAAAAAACAATAAGAATATAAAATGTTAATGTGGCTTAAGTATGATCGCATAAATAGGAGAAGATGGGAAGAACATCTAAATAGGAGAGCAGACAATCTGCCTCCATTATCGTACCAGTTGACACACCCCGACCGAGATCAGGGCGTGCCGGCCATCACCCGGAGATGACGTAACCATGTGCACGTGCGGAAGCTAATAGAAAGTAATATAAAAGTACGAATAATTAAAAACTAGCATACAAAGTAGTAAAAACAAGTGCTAGCGTAAGTGAGACACAAGTTCAGAGCAAGTCTACAGCAGTCAAAAAGAAAAGATGCGACAATAGTACACCCAAAGGTGACCCTACGCTGGTGAGTGTCTGTCAGAAAAGCCGGGAGAACCCTCTGGGAAACCATCGAAACTGCTAAGCAACTAGAACCTGGAAAGGCGCAAAACAAAAGCGTGAGTGGGCAAAAACAAATCTTTTCTAAAACCATTTAGTAAAATACATTCTAACCCCTCGCCGTAAAACCTGTATACTTCCCAGAAAATAACATATGTACATATGTATAGATATGCCAATCATGCTCAAGAATATGTCATGTCAGAAACTTAATATGGAAATGCAAGTGCTCAGGTATAAATCATATCAATAACATATAAACTGGCAACCGGAGTCACCTAACGTGACCTGTACGGCTGCATATAGAGCTCAAATCTCAAACTCAATAACTGAACCTGCCCACGAGTCGGAACCACCTAAAGTGGTCTGTACGACAGGCTTGGGTGTAATACATATGTACGCTTTAGTGCTATGATCACGTGAAGGCTGTGCGAATAATCGCGGGTCACCTACGAGTCGGAACCACCTAAAGTGGTCTGTACGACAGGACTGTGCACCTAACTTGGATCCAAGCTGAGCGTGTGGTGCGGGAGGTGAACATCACGTGAAGGACTGTGCCCTACTCTAGGCGAGAGCACTAACACCGGGAGTGCAGGTTATGAGCTCTCTAAGCCTCTCAAACCACTACTGAAATATAAACGTGAATACCACTTACTTGGCACTTACATGTGGGTCCACAGCACCAAATATGCATATGTATATGTATGCCACTACTAATGCATGTGATGATGCATAAAGGATAATAATATGGTGCATGGCATAAAACAAATAACCATTTTAATCAATTTCTGGGAATATAAATGTATATAGGTATATATGGAAAACCAAAAGCCCATTCACTGGTAAGTGGAAGGGTCGTAGCCCCCCTGCCTCGAGTGACCACGCTCGTCCTCGAGGTACGTATCACCTATACGCGAAACAACTACAAAAACGTTAATTTTAAAGCACATAACCAACTTCTCGTAATAACTTCTCATACATTGCTCAAATTGGACAAATGAATATACCAACGTGCTCTACACAACCTCAGGATCACACCAGAATTTTTAGAAAAATTTTTCTCCGCCGCACGCGCAGGCATGTGCCTGGCACGCTGACGGCGTCAACTGACGCCGTGAGGAATATTCCGTTAGTTCTAACGGATTCCGTCAACGGCATCAGGAATATTCCGTCAGATTTGACGGAATATTCCGTCACCTTCTCCGGCGACGTCGCCGGCGCCGGAAACTAGAAAAACCTGCAATTCGTGTTTTCTCGCTCGATTCTCAACCATTTTCCATGATTCTAACACCAAATTGAAGCTTAGGACTAGTAGAACACGATCACACAAGTTTTAAGGGCTAAAAGTCACGAGATCTTACCTGTCCACACAAACCAAAACCGGCCAAGTTCGAACAGGACGATCCTGACGTCAAAACTCTTCCAACGAAGCACTCCGAGACTCCTTGGGACACCACTAAGCTATCTATGAATTTCAAATTCCCAAAAACGTAATGAAATAAGTTTGCATGAATAGTACTCAAAACTACCATTGTCGAATCGACGTGAAAACGACGGATTTCTTACCTGAAAATGGTACGATTGTGCTCCCATGAGCTTCACGATCTCGACTGTGCCCTTAGTTTCCTCGATCTGTAATGGTTTGGTGTAGTTGTGTGTGTGTCCGTACGTTCGAAGGAAGAAGAAGAAAGAAGGGAGCTCGGGAGAGAGAGACAGGGAAAGAGACAGAGAGAGACAGTGAAGGTGAGAGTGTGTGTGTGGCCCAGCACTTGCCAACACCACACCAAGCAACCAAAAACATAACGAAACGAATTAGGGGCAAAGTTGTAATTTTGCAAGTACGTTAACATGAATTTTGGGACGGGCTGTCACACCAGTGCCCACACTCCTCATATAAAAAATGTCATCAATATTAGAACGACACTTGTCTACAATCTAAAGGTATATAAGCCTTTGCATCTAAGCCCTATATGTGTCCAATTGACTCAAGTAAATCATAGCGACGTGAATCATGGAAACCACTAGACAATTTACTTTTCAACAGTCCGTGCTTGGATATTTTTGTATTCTTTCTGATAGGGTCGCAGAGAAATCTTGACCTTTGCTCTTTGATTCAAATCTTCCATTGATCGATGACGAATACCATGAACAGTGTAAAGTTTGTTTCATTTTCCATGGTTAATTCATGGTGGAACCTGAACTAAAACTGTTGGGAGTGGAATTCTCCTCTCTCTTAATTCTATCATCTTCCCTTCCCTCCTCACTCTTTTTTTGTCTTTTTCTTTATATAAAAAAAATGCAAAATAAGATGTTGACCTGACTAGAAAAAGATGGAAAAAGAGATAATAAAAAGAAAAAGAATCTTACTCCGTCATAAAAATGGGTAATCCTCGAAAGGCTGAATTTGTGCGCAAAATTTTATAAACTAAATAACATAGAAGTTAGCAAGTAATCGTTTACCATAATGGTGGAAATGTGTTGAGCCCTTGCATGACGGCGTGGGTTCAAACCCCGTTGGTGGCTAATCTAACAAAATATATCATTTGAAAAAAAAAAAAAAAAACATAGAAGTTGATGAATAAATTATGACTTAAAATGTTAATAAACGTATTTATTTTTATTAGTGATATATCATTTAATTTGTAAATTTAGTCCATAAATTTAATTTTCTATGCATTACCCTAAAAAGGGGCTAAAATGATATATAGGCTTTACTTATTTTTATTAGTGACACATCATTTAATTTGTAAATTTTATCTATAAATTATGTGATTAAAAATTATTATAATTGCACAATTTACGATGAATGAATGTAATAAAAAAATCTTCAAGATCTTTACAAAGAGAATCTGTAAACTCCTCTCTCCTTCCATAAAGCCTTTCAACACGGAAAAGTCTTGCATACAACCGGCAAGGACTTTCCTTCAATTTTTGGTTTTTTGTCCTCGTTCAAGTGTATTGAAACTTGACTATAATTTTTCGTGAAGTTTCAGAAACAATGAAGGTAAACTCCTCTCTCCTTCCATAAAGCCTTTCAACACGGAAAAGTCTTGCAGACAACCGGCAAGGACTTTCCTTCAATTTTTGGTTTTTTGTCCTCGTTCAAGTGTATTGAAACTTGACTATAATTTTTCGTGAAGTTTCAGAAACAATGAAGCAAATTGAGAGATGTTCAGACGAAGGTAGATTGTCTGCCCTTCTATTTGAGTATCTTTCTCATTCTCTTCTATTTGTATGGTCACGGTTAAACCACGTCAACATTTTATATTCCTATTGTTTTTTGTCTTATTATCTCTATAAAAAAATCAATATAAAATGTTCTAATTCAATTAATTTAATTGTGTAAACCAATGACAAAGTCTAAGCCAGCTCTCAATTAATTTAATTGTGTAATCCATCAATTAATCATATTGCAGTCTTTGCAGGCTTGTTCTGATTCAATTTCAATAATTAATCAGTCCCGGTTTATACCGTGGATTTGGCTTATATATGAGCAGATTAATTTGCTCTTATCCATACGGCAAGAAATGAGAATTCGAGTTAGAAAGGTGGTTAGCAATGTGTTCATAATAGTTGAGCTGGGAATTGCGATTTTGTAGCAATAGGTCAGGTCAACAAGTAAAGCCAAATTAACGAGTTCAAATCTACTGCACTTATGTTTCATCTGCTTGCATCCGCTGCTGACAAGTGTCCTATAACACCGTCAGCAAAAGTACGCGGATGGAGGGTGAGCAGAGGAGACTTGTGCACCGCAGATTTGAACTCCAAAGGAACCATTGCCACCAACTGGGATTGACTAGTAAATTGCATGCAATTTGCCCTTAACAAAGTGAACGGGTTGTCTCTGGTTTTGCATCCACACCTCCCCAAGTCTCTCCCCAAGTCTCCTTTTAAAAAGTAACAAAACAACCACCATTTTGTCGTTGCCTACCATGATTCGTGAAGCCTTTCAAATCATCAGTTCAAAAATTCTTACATACAGCTTGTAATTCCAAAATTATACCCCACCACAATACAATACTAGTTATGGGGATTATTCCACCTCTTTTTACAACAATTTCTTGAATTTAGTGTATGTCCACTGGTTGGTGAAAGGTAAGGACAAAGACTCAAACGTGTCCTTCAAGTTCAACCCATTTAATCACGTCCAACGGTCAAATTTTGCAAGGGCAATCATGGGCCATGCAAAGTCCGTCCAAATGCCTAAGCAAAAGAAGCCCAATCTGACGTCAACATGGTAATTGCCTTTGGTCTTACCCTTTTTCCTCCAAAAAAAAATAGACTTACACTAATGCAATTACTATTTAGAGTAAATAATAAAAACAATTTCAATGCCTTGCCCTTGCCCCTCCTTAAACGGGTGAATATGTGAGCTTTTTTTTTTTTTTCACTCGTCCTATAGCGTTATTCACTAACTTCTTTTACTCATATATGCAATTTCATTGTTTAGAGTGATTCTGCCATTTTGTATCTTTGGCCAGAAAGCATACAACTGATTCTGCCATTTTGTATCTTTGGCAATGGCAGGAGTATTACATGTACAGAAAATCTATGATTTGTGCTCCATATGATAAACAATTGGTTAGGTTGCAGACGACTTTCTAGATTGGAAGGAGATGTCAACATTTGTCTTTTGGCTAATATGTGTTGTACAATACATGCTGATTGAAATTCGAAAGTGACTAATTCTAAGCCAGCTCTCAATTAATTTAATTGTGTAATCCATTAAGTAATCGTATTTCTGATTCAATTGCAGTAATTAATCAGTGTTGGCTTATACCCTGAACTTGGCTGATATATGAGCGGATTAATTCGCTCTTATCCCTACGGTGAGAAATAAAAATTCAAGCTAGAAAGATGATTAACAATGTGATCGTAAATGCTGAGCTGGTAACTGGGATGTTGTAGCAATAGGTCAGGTCAACAATTTAGACCAAACTAACGAGTTCATATCTGATGTGCTCAAGTTTCATCGGCCCACCCTCTCAGCATTCTCCTGCTGACGGTGTTAAGAGAAAACTTGGGCACAGATCTGAACTCCAAAAGAACCGATGCCACCAACTGGGATTGACTAGTAAATTGCATGCTTCGCCTTTAACAAAGCCAAGGGGTTGTCTCTGGTTTTGCATCAACACCTACTGAACTCTAATTTTAAAAAGTAACCAACAAAACAACCACCAATTTATAATTCATGAAGCCTTTCAAATTATCAAATTAAAAATTCTGACATACGGCTGGTAATTCCAATATGTCATAAACAAAGACATTCCACTGTTGGAGCAATATTTAAAGGGGTGTGCTATAGAAAATCACAACATGAATTACATATAAGATTAATAGAAACAACTAGAGAAAAGTAAGAGAAACTAGTAAATTTGGAGATTGAGGCTTGCATGTAATGTTCTAAAGATAGAATTTCGTCCATATTCCTGTGTAGGCATCTGTCTTTCAGGATTTAACAATCTATAATCCGAAGTCGAAGCATCTCTATCTTCGGACTCGTAAAGAACTTTATATATTCTATATTCTCAAAACATAACTCAAAATTGAACAACAAATGAAGAGCATAGAGTACCTGCACCTTTTGATAAGTACCTCCAATACGTTCTAATTATTTTGTGAAGACTAGGTCAAATATCTACGAATGGAGTGCCTGCACCTTTTGATAAGTTATGTGTCTATTGGCTTTAAACCGTATGACACCTCTTAATACAAGTATAAGTTTTTAACAGAAAGTTACACTTAAGTTGCAACCTTTGTGAAGAATAATGTCATCGCTTATCAAAAGATGGCACCAATTTGAAACACCAAAACCGTTTTCACTAATTGAATGACAACTAGCAATTTACATTCGATATTAGAAATTAAAATGTCATATAATTTCCAACAATCCCACCACGTTACAATACTAATCAAGGGGATTATTCCACTTCTTTTTATAATAATTGCTTGACTTTAGAGCATGTCCAGTTAGTGACAGATAAGGGTAAGGGCTCAAAAATGTCCACCAACCCATTTAATCATTTCCAGCAGTCCAATTTTGCAAGGACAACTAGTGGGCCACGCAAAGTCCATCCAAAAAAAGAAGAGTGCGGGTAAAACACCACGATAAGACATCAGCTGCAGACGCATGTAACGCATGCACGAAGGAGAGGAGAAATTGAGTGACCGATATCAAGTGTGCAAAAAGCAGGTATGGTTTATTCTGTTGGGCTGATATGAGTGGGTTAATTCGCTCCTATGGATCGTTGTCGTCAGGGCCGGTCCTGAGAATTTGGAGATTTTAGACAAGCCTGTGAAGTGGGGTTTTAAAATTCTTTGATTTTTGTTTCTTTGTGTATTAATTTGTATAAAAAAGAATTCGTTAAATACATAAACAGTCCTATTTTCACATCAAATATCATTAAAAATTAATATCAAAAGAAGATAAATATACAAACATTATTTAAACATTACACGATTCACGTTTTTAGACACAAATGTACTAAATGTTTGCAGTCAAGAGTTTAAGATTGAGAGTGAAGAACAATAAAACTTGATGATCAAGAGAGTGAATAACAATAAAACTTGATTGACCAGTATAATAAATTCAACGCCAATTGTTTCTCTTGTGTTTTTTTTTCTTCTAAAATCAACATCACACTAACGAATTGAATATTAAAATAATCCAATTGAATAAAAAATTATTGAAAAGAAAAATATATAATTCAAAGTTTTGATTACCTTAAAGTACAATCTTTAAGATCATATGATAGTTGGTTTAAACATTCGATAGAAATGGAGAGAATGAGAAGTTGAAAGAAAAATGATTGCAAAGAGACTTGAGTTTTATAACTTTATATGCATTTGGACAGATGGATTGGCAGTAAATTTGAAAAACAAGAAAAATTAAGAAAAATCTAGTGACTGAAAGGCGGCTTTGTGTTTCAAACTCAACACCCCAAAGAAAAATGAAGCCAACATTTCCACTGCACTAACAAATTAATTATGATATTTCTTACTTTTTTGTACTTATATGTTAATTACAAAATATAAATTTTTTTTTAGGGCCCTTATGAAGTGGGGGCTCTAGGCGGAGGCCTACTTGGACTACCCTTAGTGCCGGCCCTGGATGTCATTGGACTCAAAAAGCTCTAATACCATATACAAACTTAAGAACTGCAGGTTTTGTATATTCGACAAGAAGGTTGTTTCACATCAACTTTGCATACACAGAAAGACTTGGGTTGCGTATATTTATAGCCAATATACAGATTACATTCAGGGTTTGAAAACCCAATTTACATGGGAGGTTTGAAATTCAAATATACAAACATAAATCTTAAAGACGTTGACAAAGTCCTAAGCCTATCCAACTCCGAAGAGATAAGTCTTCGAAGCCAAATACAACACTTCAAACAGACTAACGACTCGGTCTAACAATAAGCTGTTGAGCAGTGCCAAGATCAATGTGACTCCCGGCTCAGCCTGCCACTACGTAGAACCAGGATGGTTCAGATGTTGTTTTACTACTTTGACTTCAGAGGATGTTGCTTTAGTTATATGGACCGGATCCGGAAAGTTGCTGAAAACAATTAAGACTTCTAGTTAGTTGATGTTTTTCAAAAAAAAAATTTGCTATAAACCTCTTTGGGTGCCTTTGGCATTGCCCGTTTAGTCGAAGCTGATACAACTCTAGAAGAGGGCTATGTTGTGGATAATCACAGATTCGATATTGAAGTTAAACACACATAAGCGTAGCTCGCTTTGGTACATATTGGACGTCTATATACTCAAGCCCAAAGTGAAAACTAAAATCATCCGGAGGACAGACTACATGGAGAGGACTGACTGCATGTTGCGTAGCTCGTTTAAACTTTAAGCTAGTGATTTTTTTTTCACTGCCGGCAAGTTCTTCCTCTTGCTGTACAGCCCTTCTAACACCTTGATTCCAGTTCCGAAGATACCGCATCCAAAAGCTCTATTCTTCATGAGTTTCTGTCATTGATGCATTGAGGAAAGAGTAACAGTTCATGAAATCTTGGCGCTGTCAAAAGGAAGGACCTACAGTTGATATATAATATTCTCTTTCCTGTTTTGAATCGATATGAAACTAATATTTGGTACAGCCGTAGATGCTCCGTAGTAGCTTGGAAACCAAATAAATTTTAGAAAACGACGACAGTGAACGTAAGAGTAAGAATGGAAATTTACCATTGAGAGATTGTGTTAATTTTCTCATTGAAATCAATCAGAGCTTATTAGTAATTGATGGATTAGTTCATTTGATTTCTTTTTAGTTATTTTTGGTTTTTCGATCTATAAATTTGACTTGAAAAGAGTCTTACGCATGAAAATAATTCACATATTGGTCATATCTATATATATCTCTGTGTGTGTGTCTGTGCGTCTGTTGTGTGGATTCCGAACCCACTGACTTGAGTGCATTTTTGCCCATCCCCTAAAGTGAAGGTGATGCTCACCCCCTTAATTGTCGTTAGATTAGGTTAAGTTTTAAAATTCGTGTCTTAAATTAATTAAACCAAAACTAACGGCAATTTAGGGAGGTCAGCACCACCAATGAGCAAAGTTGCACTCCACCGACTTAAAGTTTCTACAAGAAAAAGAAGGAAACAAAAAACATTTAGAAATCTGTACAGAGTAGGTTAATTAGAAACCAATCCTAATAGGAAAAGGAAATTCATACCGCTCCTAATCCTACATCACTAGGCGCGAGCACCCCTTCGCACTATAAAAATACTCACATACTCGCCAAACCTCATAACTAATAATCGAAATCCAAAAAAAATTAAGAAGCTTAACTCCGAGTCCCGTTAAGAAGTACAATTTTGCCGCAAAGGCTTGTTCAGTTAATTGAGAGCATTCACTTTTCTAGATTCGAAGTCTCAAGTTCTATTTTCCACCTCCCTTGTATCACTTAACTCCGCGATTACGAAAGTAACAAAAAGAGATTCAAGAAACCAAATATGTGTTGTGCGGAAGCGTCAACCAAGTGTGAGTGAAAAATAAACCACAATAACTGACAAAAGATAAATGGAACAATACCAACAAGAACACCAAGATTTATACTGGTTCGGCAATGCCTACATCCAGTTTGGAGACGACGGAGTATTCCACTATAATCAATGAGAACATACAATAGTGTTTATCACTCAATTTCCCAAAGACCCGAATAACCCAAACTCTCACACTTCAATAGGAAGAGAAAACCAAAAATACAAAGCAAGACAATTTGAGAAAATTCTTCTCTATGCCGAATGGCTTCTTGCTATTTTTCTTTCTTCCTTGTTTCCTTGATGTTGTATTTGAGTTATGCCTACACCTCCTTTTATAGGCCAAAGGCCTCTCATCAAGTCAAAAGAATTAGGCATAAATGCATCCATTCTTTGACCACAAATTAGGCATAAGAGCATCCATTTTATTTCCCACATGTAGCATGCCAACCATCAATTTTGACCACAAAAGTAGCCAACATCATTTGTTGGTTTTAGACTACTTTCTACTTTGTTTGAGCCAACAATCAACAATATGGACTCACCAAACGACACCAACATGGGGCCTCCACGCTGTGCAAGAGGCTGCGGCTTCTTTGGCTCTGTGACGAATATGAACATGTGCTCAAAGTGCTACAGACAGTACCTGAAAGAAGAGCAGTTTGCTAAGCCTGCAGCCATGGTAGGGTTAGCTTCAGTGGACAACACATTCAGTGACTCAAGCTCCGCTACCGCAGCCGTTATTTCTTCTTTGCCTCCACAATCTTCACAAGGTTCATCAGATTTATCGCAGAAAAAGAGGTGCTTGAGCTGCAAGAAAAGGGTCGGCCCGACAGGGTTCGAGTGCCGCTGCGGCGGTGTGTTTTGTGGGAAGCATAGGTACCCTGAAGAACACTCATGCTGTGTGGATTACAAGAAGACTGGGCAATATCTTTTGACCAAGCAAAACCCTCTTTGCAAGGGTGATAAGCTGCAGTGGAGGGTTTAGAGTTCTAGGTGAACAACTTAATTATCATAATGTTTAGTTGGCATAGATATAACATTGTCTTTGTTAGTTTAATTGCTCAATTTCAAGTTTGTAATTCTTTTCCTTTTGATTTTATGTCATTGATTATATATTGAGACACAATATAATTATTTTAGTTAATTGAATTACAATGAAAGTCAAGATTTAATTATTAGAAATTTTTTATGCATGATGTAATATTTTTATAAAAAAGAAAAAAGAAAAAAAAAAGACATATCATCGGTACAATGTTGATATTATCAATGATGTATCAATACGTACACACGAATAGTATCGATGACAAGCAATCGGTCCCGTGGCCGGTAAAAGGACATACTCATACTCTCCAAATACCAAGAACATCAATCACACTTTTTTTTTTCGTTCAACATAATGGGCCTAGTATTAGTGGGCTTTTCTTCAACCTATGGTAAGGTTAATGGGCTTAAGATAACTGGGTAGCCTATAAAAAATTTGCCACATAAATACCAAAAAATTTTACGTGTACTCCTTTAACAAAAAGAAAGGTGATTTTATGGTTTCAAAGGAAATGTCAAAATTTTACATGGATTGACATTCTTCACTCCAAATTTGAAAGTAACGCCAATTTTTCTTTTGGACACATATTTCTTTAATTTCTTCACTTATTGATTATTTTACTAACCTCAATGAAGGGGAAACTTGATATAAGTCCAATTTTTTGAGCCAATAGTAAGAAGAGTCTAGTTTATTAAAATAAGTCCAATTTGTTATGTTTAATTTTTTAATTATCAATAGTTATCTGTTCAATGATAAGATTTATTAAAAAAAAAAAATCAAATTTCTTCTCAATTATCTCCTTGCTTATTTCTTTTTATTTTTGTTTTTGTTATTTCTCGTTCTTCCTTCTGCTTTAAACCCTATTTATAGATTTTATTTTTAGTTTTTATAATCAACCTATATCATAGGTTAATTATATTTATCTACCTATATGATAGATTCTTTTATATATATATATATATATATATATATTTTATAATCAACCTATCACAGATTATGATAGATTCTTTTATATATATATATATATATATATATTTTTTATAATCAACCTATCACAGATTAATGTGTCTTACTTGTAGGTATGTTATGTTTTTTCTACCTTTTAATTAGGTTTCATATCTCACTTATGGGTATAATATACATTCATATATTTGTTACTTGAGTTAGGGTAGAATGTTTTGCAAATAAATTTATGTTAGTATATTAGTTTTTTTGTTATAAGATATTAATTATATTTTTTGGAGTTGGAAAATACATAATATTAGAAGATTTTAATTGATTTTTTATATTTGTAGAAAATATAAAATGAGTATAAAAGAAATAAAAACATATAATTAGATAATTTGACTCACTCCTAAAAACACTCTATGTTTTTGGACCTGGATCTATAGACCCCAATAAGTGAAATTTGACATTTTAATTTAACATCTTTATTGGAGATGTTTTAACAGTCACTTAAAGTTGTGTGTTAGATTTGCCCCTCCTACAACATGATTCGTATCAATACAAAGGAACAAGTAGGGGTGGGCACGGTGCGGTTCGGTGCGGTTCCACCCCTAAATTGGAACCGGAGCCGAAATATATTAACGGTTCGATTCGGTGTGGTTCCACTTAAATTTATGACTAGAACATTACGGTTCGGTCTACACCGGTTCCGATTCGGTTCTTGCCGGTTTACGGTTCCTAATAATAAATTATTTGAACACCAAATCATTATGCATTCAAATACATCTTCTAAAACTGATTACATAAAGTTGCATACAACACATCTTTTTTAATGCAAATGTCTTTGGTAGTGGCACCAAGTCAACAAAAAGAGACAACTAAAATACATATGCACTGGTCAATTAGTCAACAAACAAAAAAATGATGAAACAAATTGCAAGTTTTCAGACTTCAGAGAGCAAGCAAGAAGCAGCAGCTCCTGTACACAATTTTTCAACCTATTATACCATGACATGTGTGTGTATATATAATTTATTTATTTATTATTAATAAAACGGTTCGGTTCGGTTTGGCCGGTTCTTGGTCATTCGAAATCGGAACCGGAACCGGAACCGGTTTGAACGGTTCGGTTCGGTTTTTCACTCAAAGTTGACTTTTCCGATCAACACGGTTTTTTTCGGTTTTTTTTTCTTACGGTTCGATGCGGTTTTGCGGTTTGGCGATTTTTATGCCCACCCCTAGGAAAAAGATCTTAAGATTCGATTTTTCAATTCAAACTAAAACACATTCACTTAATGCCCTATAAATTGTCTTTCAATGCCAGATGGTTCAATTTGGAGTGCTTTTTAACACATATCAAATACAATGATCATATGAATGTCAACCAAGAATCTGAACTCCAAAAAACCCGATGCCACTGTAAACACGAAAAATTCCTGAAACAAGAAACAAGAATACGTGTACAAAATAATATTTTTGTGTTTAATGATTTTTAGGGTTACAATCTCTTTGTAATTGGATCCTCTTATTCTATCTTCGTAGGGTGTAGGTTTGTGGATGAGCTGTTGATCCAAAGGGCCGTCGGGGCTTGATCTAGGGATGAACAGTTGATGAATGGATCTTCAAGGGGCGTTGGGCTTGATCTTGAAGAATGGGTGTATAGGTTTGTTGAGATTGTTGATCCAAAGGGCCGTTGGGGCTTGATCTTAGGATGAACGGATGATGAATGATGAACACTTTCTTCAAGGGGCCGTCGGGACTTGATCTTGAGTCGGTGGAAGTTCTTCAAGGGGCCGTTGGGGCTTGATCTTGAGTCGGTGGAAGTTCTTCAAGGGCCGTTGGGGCTTGACCTTGAAGGAGGATTTGACGAAGAACGAAGAGTGTTTTCTTGATCCTTCGGGATTTGCTTGAGAACTTTAGAGTTTCAAGGCTTCAAGGTTTTGGTGTGATGTAAATTCCCTCTTTTCTTTCTTCCCTAAAATGAATGCCTTGGCTTCCTATTTATAGAATTCCAAAACTTGATTTTTGGATTCAAATAATCAGATGAAATAAATCATTTCTGCCAGGTACTGACACGTGTCCTATTTGATAACTTTTCCAATTTATTTGGATTTTTCATTGAGTCACACGTTACATGTAAAATTTATGTGACACGTGAGCGTTGAAATTTTAATTATTGGTCCATATTTATTTCACCGAAATTTTGATGTCTACCGCCACCAACTGGGATTGACTAGTAAATTGCATGCTTCGCCTTTAACAAAGCCAAGGGGTTGTCTCTGGTTTTGCATCAACACCTACTGAACTCTAATTTTAAAAAGTAACCAACAAAACAACCACCAATTTATAATTCATGAAGCCTTTCAAATTATCAAATTAAAAATTCTGACATACGGCTGGTTATTCCAATATGACATAAACAAAGACATTCCACTGTTGGAGCAATATTTAAAGGGGTGTGCTATAGAAAATCACAACATGAATTACATATAAGATTAATATAAACAACTAGATAAAAGTAAGAGAAACTAGTAAATTTGGAGATTCAGGCTTGCATGTAATGTTCTAAAGATAGAATTTTGCCCCTATTCTTGTGTAGGCATCTGTCTTTCAGGATTTCACAACCTATAATCCGAAGTCGAAGCACCTCTATCCTCGGACTCGTAAAGAACTTTATATATTCTATATTCTCAAGACATAACTCAAAATTGAACAACAAATGAAGAGCATAGAGTACATGGGTAATACTCTTATGTCCAATACGTTCTAATTATTTTGTGAAGACTAGGTCAAATATCTACGAATGGAGTGCCTGCACCTTTTGATAAGTTATGTGTCTATTGGCTTTAAACCGTATGACACCTCTTAATACAAGTATCAGTTTTTAACAGAAAGTTACACTTAAGTTGCAACCTTTGTGAAGAATAATGTCATCGCTTATCAAAAGATGGCACCAATTTGAAACACCAAAACCGTTTTCACTACTTGAATGACAACTAGCAATTTACTTTCGATATTAGAAATTAAAATGTCATATAATTTCTAACAATCCCACCACATTACAATACTAGTCAAGGGGATTATTCCACTTCTTTTTATAATAATTTCTTGACTTTAGAGCATGTCCAGTTAGTGACAGATAAGGGTAAGGGCTCAAAAATGTCCACCAACCCATTTAATCATTTCCAGCAGTCCAATTTTGCAAGGACAACTAGTGGGCCATGCAAAGTCCGTCCAAAAGCAAAAGAAGAGTGCGGGTAAAACACCACGATAAGACATCAGCTGCAGACGCATGTAACGCATGCACGAAGAAGGAGAGGAGAAATTGAGTGACCGATATCAAGTGTGCAAAAAGCAGGTATGGTTTATTCTGTTGGGCTGATATCAGTGGGTTAATTCGCTCCTATGGATCGTTGTCGTCAGGACCGGTCCTGAGAATTTGGGAATTTTAGGAAGTGGGGTTCTAAAATTCTCTGATTTTTGGTTCTTTGTATATTAATTTGTATAAAAAAAGAATTCGTTAAATACATAAAAAGTCATATTTTCACATCAAATGTCATTAAAAATTAATATCAAAAGAAGATAAATATACAAACATTATTTAAACATTACACGATTCACGTTTTTAGACACAAATGTACTAAATGTTTGCAGTCAAGAGTTTAAGATTGAGAGTGAAGAACAATAAAACTTGATGATCAAGAGAGTGAATAACAATAAAACTTGATTGACCAGTATAATAAATTTAACGCCAATTGTTTCTCTTGTGTTTTTTTTCTTCTAAAATCAACATCACACTAACGAATTGAATATTAAAATAATCCAATTGAATAAAAAATTATTGAAAAGAAAAATATATAATTCAAAGTTTTGATTACCTTAAAGTACAATCTTTAAGACCATATGATAGTTGGTTTAAACATTTGATAGAAATTGAGAGAATGAGAAGTTGAAAGAAAAAAGATTGCAAAGAGACTTGAGTTTTATAACTTTATATGCATTTGGACAGATGGATTGGCAGTAAATTTGAAAAACAAGAAAAATTAAGAAAAATCTAGTGACTGAAAGGCGGCTTTGTGTTTCAAACTCAACACCCCAATGAAAAATGAAGCCAACATTTCCACTACACTAACAAATGAATTATGATATTTCTTACTTTTTTTGTACTTATATGTTAATTACAAAATATAAATTTTTTTTGAGGGCCCTTATGAAGTGGGGGCTCTAGGCGGACGCCTACTTGGACTACCCTTAGGGCCGGCCCTGGATGTCATTGGACTCAAAAAGCTCTAATACCATATACAAACTTAAGAACTGCAGGTTTTGTATATTCGACAAGAAGGTTGTTTCACATCAACTTTGCATACACAGAAAGACTTGGGTTGCGTATATTTATAGCCAATATACAGATTACATTCAGGGTTTGAAAACCCAATTTACATGGGAGGTTTGAAATTCAAATATACAAACATAAATCTTAAAGACGTTGACAAAGTCCTAAGCCTATCCAACTCCGAAGAGATAAGTCTTCGAAGCCAAATACAACACTTCAAACAGACTAACGACACGGTCTAACAATAAGCTGTTGAGCAGTGCCAAGATCAATGTGACTCCTGGCTCAGCCTGCCACTACGTAGAACCAGGATGGTTCAGATGTTGTTTTACGACTTTGACTTCAGAGGATGTTGCTTTAGTTATATGGACCGGATCCGGAAAGTTGCTGAAAACAATTAAGACTTCTAGTTAGTTGATGTTTTTCAAAAAAAAATTTGCTATAAACCTCTTTGGGTGCCTTTGGCATTGCCCGTTTAGTCGAAGCTGATATAACTCTAGAAGAGGGCTATGTTGTGGATAATCACAGATTCGATATTGAAGTTAAACACACATTCAAGCGTAGCTCGCTTTGGTACATATTGGACGTCTATATACTCAAGCCCAAAGTGAAAACTAAAATCATCCGGAGGACAGACTACATGGAGAGGACTGACTGCATGTTGCGTAGCTCGCTTAAACTTTATGCTAGTGATTTTTTTTTCACATCAGTTTAAGTGCCGGCAAGTTCTTCCTCTTGCTGTACAGCCCTTCTATCACCTTGATTCCAGTTCTGAAGATACCGCATCCAAAAGCTCTATTCTTCATGAGTTTCTGTCATTGATGCATTGAGGAAAGAGTAACAGTTCATGAAATCTTGGCGCTGTCAAAAGGAAGGACCTACAATTGATATATATAATTCTCTTTCCTGTTTTGAATCGATATGAAACTAATATTTGGTACAGCCGTAGATGCTCCGTAGTAGCTTGGAAACCAAATAAATTTTAGAAAACGACGACAGTGAACGTAAGAGTAAGAATGGAAATTTACCATTGAGAGATTGTGTTAATTTTCTCATTGAAATCAATCAGAGCTTATTAGTAATTGATGGATTAGTTCATTTGATTTCTATTTAGTTATTTTTGGTTTTTCGATCTATAAATTTGACTTGAAAAGACTCTTACGCATGAAAATAATTCACATATCGGTCATATCTATATATATCTGTGTGTGTGTGTCTGTGCGTCTGTTGTGTGGATTCCGAACCCACTGACTTGAGTGCATTTTTGCCCATCCCCTAAAGTGAAGGTGATGCTCACCCCCTTAATTGTTGTTAGATTAGGTTAAGTTTTAAAATTCGCGTCTTAAATTAATTAAACCAAAACTAACGGCAATTTAGGGAGGTCAGCACCACCAATGAGCAAAGTTGCACTCCACCGACTTAAAGTTTCTACAAGAAAAAGAAGGAAACAAAAAACATTTAGAAATCTGTACAGAGTAGGTTAATTAGAAACCAATCCTAATAGGAAAAGGAAATTCATACCGCTCCTAATCCTACATCACTAGGCGCGAGCACCCCTTCGCACTATAAAACTACTCACATACTCGCCAAACCTCATAACTAATAATCGAAATCCAAAAAAAATTAAGAAGCTTAACTCCGAGTCCCGTTAAGAAGTACAATTTTGCCGCAAAGGCTTGTTCAGTTAATTGAGAGCATTCACTTTTCTAGATTCGAAGTCTCAAGTTCTATTTTCCACCTCCCTTGTATCACTTAACTCCGCGATTACGAAAGTAACAAAAAGAGATTCAAGAAACCAAATATGGACTCACCAAACGACACCAACATGGAGCCTCCACGCTGTGCAAGAGGCTGCGGCTTCTTTGGCTCTGTGACGAATATGAACATGTGCTCAAAGTGCTACAGACAGTACCTGAAAGAAGAGCAGTTTGCTAAGCCTGCAGCCATGGTAGGGTTAGCTTCAGTGGACAACACACTCGGTGACTCAAGCTCCGCTACCGCAGCCGTTATTTCTTCTTTGCCTCCACAATCTTCACAAGGTTCATCAGATTTATCGCAGAAAAAGAGGTGCTTGAGCTGCAAGAAAAGGGTCGGCCCGACAGGGTTCGAGTGCCGCTGCGGCGGTGTGTTTTGTGGGAAGCATAGGTACCCTGAAGAACACTCATGCTGTGTGGATTACAAGAAGACTGGGCAATATCTTTTGACCAAGCAAAACCCTCTTTGCAAGGGTGATAAGCTGCAGTGGAGGGTTTAGAGTTCTAGGTGAACAACTTAATTATCATAATGTTTAGTTGGCATAGCTATAACATTGTCTTTGTTAGTTTAATTGCTCAATTTCGAGTTTGTAATTCTTTTCCTTTTGATTTTATGTCATTGATTATATATTGAGACACAATATAATTATTTTAGTTAATTGAATTACAATTAAAGTCGAGATTTAATTATTAGAAAATTTTTATGCATGATGTAATATTTTTATAAAAAAAAAAAAAAAAAAAAAAATAGAAGACATATCATCGGTACAATATTGATATTATCTATGATGTATCAATACGTACACACGAATAGTATCGATGACAAACAATCGGTCCCGTAGCCGGTAAAAGGACATACTCATACTCTCCAAATACCAGGAACATCAATCACACTTTTTTTTTCCCTTCAACATAACGGGCCTAGGATTAGTGGGCTTTTCTTCAACACATGGAACCTAAGGTTAATGGGCTTAAGATAACTGGGTAGCCTATAAAAAATTTGCCACATAAATGCCAAAAAATTTTACGTGGACTCCTTTAACAAAAAGAAAGGTGATTTTATGGTTTTCAAGGAAATGTCAAAATCCTACATGGATTAACATTCTTCATTCCAAATTTGAAAATAACGCCAATTTTTCTTTTGGACACATATTTCTTTAATTTCTTCACTTATTGATTATTTTACATGAATGGGAAACTTGATATAAGTCCAATTTTTTGAGCCAATAGTAAGAATAGTCCAGTTTATTAAAATAAGTCCAATTTGTTATATATAATTTTTTTAATTATCAATAGTTATCTGTTCAATGATAAGATTTATTAAAAAAAAAAATCAAATTTCTTCCCAATTATCTCCTTACTTATTTCTTTTTATTTTTATTTTTGTTATTTCTCGTTCTTCCTTCTTCTTTAAACCCTTTATAGATTTTATTTTTAATTTTTATAATCAACCTATATCATAGGTTAATTATATTTATCTACCTATATGATAGATTTTTTTTTTAATTTTATTTTATATAATCAACCTATCACAGATTAATGTGTCTTACTTGTAGATATGTTATGTTTTTTCTACCTTTTAATTAGGTTTCATATCTCATGTATAGGTATAATATACATTCATATATTTGTTACTTGAGTTAGGGTAGAATGTTTTGCAAATAAATTTATGTTAGTATATTGGTTTTTTTGTTATAAGATATTAATTATATTTTTTGGAGTTGGAAAATGCATAATATTAGAAGATTTTAATTGATTTTTAATATTTTTAGAAAGTATAAAATGAGTATAAAAGAAATAAAAACATATAATTAGATAATTGGACTCACTCCTAAAAACATTCTATTTTTTTGGATCCGGATCTAAAAACCCTAATAATGAAATTTGACATCTTTATTGGAGATGTTTTAACAGTCACTTAAAGTTGTGTGTTAGATTTGCCCCTCCTACAACATGATTCGTGTCAATACAAAGGAAAAAGATCTCAAGATTCGATTTTTCAATTCAAACTAAAACACATTCACTTAATGCCCTATAAATTGTCTTTCAATGCCAGATGGTTCAATTTGGAGTCCTTTTTAATACATATCAAAAACAATGATCATATGAATGTCAACCAAGAATCTTTTACAAATATATATTATAAGTGGGGTAATGCATCTTTGCAATTATATGAATTTCACTAAGCAAGATGCCATTAGCTGGAGGATCAAACACTTTTTTATTCCTATTTCTTTGAATTTGTGTGTTTGGATTTTAGTCCACTAGTGTTTGGGTCTGGCCGAAAGGTAGAGATTCAGACTCACATGTTCACATGAAGTCCCTTCTGGATTTACATGATTTACTTGCATGAATTCAATTTTTTATATCGTCTTGCGCTTGCGAATGTAGGTTAGGCCAATTAAATTCGGCAGTCTCGTAAGCTATATATATAATTTTTTTTTTCACGGGTAGATTAGTTTTTGTATTCAGTCAATATTGGAGAAGAGAAATTCAAACTCAGAAATTTCAAATGTTATTGGTGTAGAACAAATGGTAGATTGGATCGAAGAGGAAATCGACCGCCGAAAGACAAAAGAACGTAGTTGGAATTTGCAAATTTGACGTCCGAGCTTTGATTTGGGCCCATGGTACATTTTTGGAAAGGAAACTACGCCACGAGTCCAACTCATGGATTTCTCGTTATGTACGATGGATTTTAGCCATCTGAGGTCATTTCAGCTTCCAAAATAGTGTTTAAAGTTTTGTAATAAAATCATACCCTTATTTTCTCGTCGATTAATGTTTAATTAATGTTATTTAAATTTCTAGAAGTCCTTTGAGTTGTTCCAAACCTTTGTAATCATTATTTAAGTCATCTAGATGTAACCATTCAATCACTCAATTCTCAATTAAACAACAACCTTTCGGAGTTTCTCTCAAATTTCTGGTGAATTCTAGACTTATTCTTCAAAGGATTACGTTGGTAATTCTTTTGATTACTTCATGCTGCGTCAGCTACAAAGAATACTCTTAATCAAGCTACACATTCCTTACCATAAAAAGTACTTTTGATGAGCATAAAATGTGCTTGAATAGTGAGAAATCATATATTCGAAGTTGACATAGTTTTTACTTATATCTACTTTTTTCTAATAAAATAGTGAGGAAAATAAAAGAAAGTGGTCACGATAAAAAGGCTAGATTACACTGTAACCGAAAATTAAAAGGCTATATTATTTAGGAGTTTAAGTGGGAGTCCTTTATAAAAAAAATAAAATAAATCAAACATACGGTATCAGGTATTCTCGTTGGAATAAACTGAATTTGAAAGTTTTGGTAGTGGCGAAGTCAAGATTACCAAATAATGGAGTCATGATTTTGACGGAAATTTTTTTTTTATTGGATCATTTCGACGAGCACCTAGTAGGAACATGTCAATTCTTGTCAACATATGCTGAAGGAATATGCTAACATATGTCAACAACTATAATGATATGTGGAGGCTTGTTAAGGGTGGCTAGAGTAATGTAGAAGGTTGCCAAGAGAGCGCACAATAGAGTTACACTCAAAAAGAGATAAACGGAAGATAGGGATGATAAAGAAAAAATAGAAGAAAAATTAAGAGGAAGTTGTGTATTTAGTTTGCCTAGCTGTTTATAGGATCTAATACAATACACATACAAATATACATAAGATTTTTGAAGTTGTTGGGGTCATGAATAAATAATGACCTCATACTAGCTCCGCCAATGAGTCTTGACCAATGATGGACTCGTAGCTAAAAATGTTAAGAGCGTTTACAATTATACTCAAAATTTTGTTGTTGAATTTTCATTCCTAATATCGTCTACTTAAATAGAATCCGTACGGTAGCCGAATTTAATACCTCATCTTTTAAAATTGACAATGTCATACCTCATCTTACGAATTTGTGACAATGTCATACATTCCGTCAGTTTGTCTATCATCTATTCTGTTAAGTAGTGACGTGATTTAAAAAAATTAATTAAATATTAAAAACTAAAATTATAAAATCATTTAACAATTTTTTTTTTACATGGGGACCCACCCTTTATCCCCCTCACCTTTCCTCCCTCCTCCCATCTTCCCCCACCCCAAACCCAGATCCCACCTGCTTCTGTCTTCCCCTAACCCACCCCCTAAACTCATCACCCTCAACCTTCTTCCCCACCTATCTCCCCCGAACTCATCACCCTCACCCCTTTTCCCCTATTTCAGTCCCCAATTTTTAATTTACTTAAACAAATCAAATCCCAATTGGAATTTTGCAAATTGGGTGTGCTCTGTTACTATCCCTTTGACACCTCTACCTCGTGCATCCATCCTTTTCTTGTTCCCCTGTTCAAATCCCAATTGGAATTTCGCAAACTGGGTGCGCCGTGACGGCGTGCTCATGCGACCATGGATTGTTGCATCGCAGTAGAGGAATTAGAGCGGGAAAGGCGCCGGACTCACCAATCAAGGCACAATTATCAACCCGATTCTTCGCTAAAAGCCTAAGCTTGGCCGCTGCAAATTGCTTCACGACAAGCGACAGCGATTGGAGGTCGTTGATGCAGATCTTGATAGTCGGTTGAAGATCCTCCGGCGAAATGCTCTCGATGATCTCGATTGAGAAGTTCTCCCTCTGCAAAAACCCCTGGCATGGTTCCAGTTCTGGCACAGCCTCAGATAATTCAGAGGTCAGCGCGTTTTCCGGCGACGGCAAGCTTGCGAGCCGTTTTAATTTTCCCGATATGTCGTTGCTGCAGGCGAAGAAATCACTGAAGGCTTGGGATAGCTAGAGGTACTCATCGTCAGAAGACGCAGACTTACTAGCGAAGCTGTGGGTGCAGAGGGCAAGCTCGCCGAGGCGCATGTCAACAACCGAATTGGTTAGGTTCTCGGAGATGAAAAGCTCTCAGCGTGGGTGCAGAGGACGAGGTTTGTGAAGTTTAGGGCTTGGAGCTTGTGGACAATGGCAGAGCCGACAAGGCTGTTGTTGCAACATGAAAGGGAAAAAGGCAGAGAGAATACGGGAGGAAATGGAAGAGAGAGAGGGGAGGGATGGTGGTTCTGGGCACGGCGAGGGAGAACGAAGTGGGGATAGGATCTAGGTTTGGGGTGAGGGAAAACGGGAGAAGGGAAGAAAGGTGAGGGGGATAAAGGGTGGGTCCCCATGTGAAAAAAAAATTGTTAAATGATTTTATAATTTTAGTTTTTAATATTTTATTAATTTTTTTAAGCCACGTCACTACTTAACGGAATAGATGACAGACAAACTGACGGAAGGTATGATATTGTCACAAATTCTTAAAATGAGGTATGACATTGTCAATTTTAAAAGATGAGGTATGAAAGTGTTGTTCGACCCATAATTAAGGTAGTTTTTTGTATTTTACCCTTTATTATTTAATGAATTGCTCATAACCAAACACATGTATTACAAGTCCACAAGAAAATATTCACCTTATTTTAAAATTTTATCTTGTGATCTTTTATTGGTAGAGAGTATCAACAAATATTTTTCACATGATCATGCATGAACTATAATCTCAAAATTCATAATCCCCTACTTTTGATTTCGGAAAATATCTCAAGAAACAAATCATTTACATTTTATATCTATTTATTTCATCATATACAAACGAGAATTCGATACAAAAACGAACCCCGAAGATCTTGTCAACGCAGCTCAATTCAAAACACGATGGTAAAATTTCAGAAATCAAAATTGAAATCCAAAATACGAACTAAAATAACCCCAAAAAAAAAGAATAAGAAAACGGTTTGATTCTTTTTCCTTCACTAGCTAGCTAGAACTCTGCAAATTGAGCAACCCATTAATGGAGTTATTGCATTCAAACAAGGCCTTAGCCGTCATCTCCCTCTCAAACCTGCAAATATAATTCAACCCCACAAGCAGCTCAGTTATGGCAGCCTCCGTCTTGTCCTTGTTTGCAAAAAACAAAGTTTGCAAAAGCATAACATTTGTTTTTGGCACAATGTTTTGTTGCTCAAAGCTCCTCTCACTTTGCCATTTCATCATATTGTGCGCCAACGGCGCCAACCACTCTAGGATCTTCCCCAACGCTTCCCTCCACTCGCCGGCTAGCACCGGATCGCTGGCGGAAAACCCTACCCCTCTCAACCGGGCGCGTAGCAAAGACCTTACGCTGCTCGGCAACATCGAGTAGAGATCGTCCCTCGCGTCGACGCCAACCATTTGTGGGAATTTTATCATCTTCTCCATCACTATGATCAAGTTAGCGTAATGAAGCGACAAGGCCGCCGCGCCTAATGTGCTCGCAGGTGGCTTGAGGAGCTTCGAGTTGGACTCAAAAAACCCAATATCCTCCGAACTGTCTTTCATATCAGCGAACGTTCTGGACAGAGATTTTTTTTTATCTTGATGGTCAATCTTTGTGATACTTGTAAGGTACGACTTGCACACGGAATTTTTGTTATCTTGCTGATCAAGCTTCGGGGATCTCAAGGGCCCTGATACGAAATGACAGGTCGATTGGTTGGACGGATGGACAGTAGCTGAGGCCGAGAGGCTCCGAGGCAAAGACAACGGAGGGCATTGTCCGATACCAAAAACGAGCTTTGTCCTCGCAAGAACAGTGAAAATCGACCTCGCTATAACCCAAGTGACCGTGTCGAAGCTTCGGCTCCACAACGATCTGCCCTTCAAATACTTCACCTCATTTCTCTGCCACACGATCTTCTGCTGAAGATCGACAATTTTTTGGTCTTTAGTACTACTTGTCATCGGCGCGGAATGATTATTAATCTCGTACTCGTTGCACTTCCAGGCTTTTCCCAACGCGCTCTCGAGCGCACTAAGCTCGTCCATCTCTCTGTGGAGGGTGGACGTGATCGTGACATACCTCTCCAACTTCTTGACAGTGTTAGCATCCATTTCTTTAAATCCGAGCACCCAATTGTACGGATCGCGGCCGGAGTTGGCGAACTCGAGGAAGACGCGGTCGAAGGAGCGGAGGTGGGAGTCCTCGCATTTGGTGCTGAGTCGGGAGATTGAGTTGGCGAGAAGGCGGAGATTCTCAACGAGCTCGGCGCAGGCGAGGGCAAGGAGGAAATCGTCGTCGTTTGAGACTATTTTTCGGACGCCTTCGAGGGAGATGGACTCGTTGTGGAGGCGGATCATGTTCTTGTCGGACAGGGCCTGCCAAAGGTGGATGAGCTTCGACATGAGGCCGGCAATCTCGAAGGCCAAGACGCCGACGTTTGATTTTCTTACCGGTTTGAGTGGGTGGTGCGGGTGGTGGGTGAAGGTTCGCACGGCGTCGAAGCGGTGGGAGATTGCTGTCTTCACCTTGAGAAGCAGAGTCTCAAGTGCCATGAGTAAATATTTTATGATAAATTAACAAAAATGTTTAAATTTGAGAAGAAGACGAAGAAGATGATGTATGAGTAGAACCAGTGAGTGAGAGAAAGAGAGATAATTGAAGTGTGGGAGTTGGGGAGAGAGAGAGAGAACAGAGGAAGATAATGGAAATAATGGAGGGAGGTGGTGGAAGAAGAAAAGCTTTGGCTAAGCTTTGTAAATGTAAATTAAGCTCGTGAGGTGCTGTGGGCGTTACTTATAAAGTCTAATAAATAAATATTAAAATATTAAATAAAATGAAAAGAGGGAGAGGAGGAATTTTCGGTCATTGCCACTTGATATTACTTGTCAGTCTCTATTATAATACGTGTATAATTAAGAAATTTTTTCAAATACGACGATCGCATGACCCCACCTGTTACTAATTGATCGTGCTAGGTTTTATAACATGGATAAATGACATGGTGTATACAGTGATATTACCACGCAAGGTCGCAAAACTTTTTACTGCTTTTGCTTTTCAAGATGGTTTATGTCGGCTTGGTACTTTTATCTATGAATAAGTTATCTGCGTTTTATTCCCATAACACACCATTTTGCTTTAGAAGTGTGAATTTAACAACTGTGGCATGTTGTTATATAGGATTCAAGACTCATCGGATACATGTATGACACTCAACAACTACACTCTTTAAGACACATTTTTTCTAATTCTAAGTGAGTTCGATTTCAATTTATAGAAACTTAAAAGTTTCTATATTAATTGTGTAAAACAATACGAAGAGGTAACTATGTAGTCCATACATATCATAACAGCTAAATAAATACGTGACATAATATATGTCGCTAAAAGGTTTCTCAAGGAGTAAATCTGGGTAAAAATGTCACGCTGGCCTACACAAGACATGTTTTTGTTTTTTTTTTGGTCGAGAGGGCAATATTCATTGAACAATATAATGTACCACATTTGGATAAAGCTAATCAGCCCAACAAACAGATAAGCAAAAAACTCACAACAGATTGAGAAAGCAAGACAAGACCAATCGGTTGAAAAATATATATTAAAGCATAATCCTAACGCATATCTTGAAATGACAGAACGTTGCCGCGCCGCTGTCACGACCACCTACACAAGGCGTGGTTAGTTTTGTAGTTAAAGCATTGGTTTGTCTTTTCCGGTTAATTTTGTAGTTAAAACATTAGTCGGTAAAGAGGAACTGTTAGGTGGCTATTTGGATGCTGAAAACGTTTTTTTTTAAGATGCTGTTTGTTCTACAAAAGTCGAGTGGGAGGGCCATACCATTTTTGGTTTTTCCTTTTGATTGTTGTGAAGAAATAAACGACTTTTCTCATCGATTGATTTATTTGTCGTGTATTATTTATTATTTATTTAATCCAACAACTTTAACTCGAGAAGGAAAGATGCAAGCTCTAATCTAAGAAGAAAAGTAGTGATCTCACAAAGTAAATTTTGTTATGATTAGTAATTAGCTTAATTTGGGAAGAGAATATTACCAAATAAGATCTATTTAATTTCCTTCTTACGCTTGAGGAAGTTGAACCCTAACATGTTTCGCAACCTATGCACTCTAGGAAAATGAATTATTAGGGACGATTTTTCTTTGTCATTTGGGTTAACCCGAAGGACTTATTAGGTACTATAAGCTCTATGAAACAAGAAAGTTTATTTAGTATATACTGCTTAATAATTCTCATTTGATCATGGATCTATATATTTTAAATTTCTCCAGGAATATTATATTGTATTCTATGTAAAAATGATAAAGATAAAAAAAGAAAGGTAATGATTGATTCAATTTGCACTAAGTGCAAGTTGATATGCTAACTTAAAGGAATAATAATGTTAGAGAGATCATATATGTATATTACATTGGTGTAATATCACATGTGGTAAGTGATTCATACAATTAATATTCAATGAGATAAATTCATTAATTAACGTGACATGTACGCATCACTTACCACATCAGATAATACACTAATGTGGTACAAAAAATGTAATATCCCTTACATTTCCTTAGCTTAAAGTAGGATTTTGACCCATGAGTTGGCCACAAACCACATTTTTTTAGGTGCCATTAGATGTGGTAGTAATAATCCTATAGTGCAAATACCAACCTCAAGTATATATGTTGTTTGAAATTGAATTCATCGAAGGGTAGCGGCTGTGCGGGGCCTTAGGTTAACTTGGAAGAGTCACATGATGGAGAGATGCTTCACCATGCATCTTAGCTAGCTAGCTAGCTAACATAATGATAATACATCAAGTTTGAATATACAAAACTGATTAAGTTGTTAACATATACTTTAATACATATAATCTCACAAATGATAGTAGACTTGTCTCTATAAAATATTGTGTTATCAATGTAATTGATAAAGTGTGTTTGATGAAGAAGTCAGAATTTTTTTGCGATCAAGATATAATTAAAGAAGCTCCCAACCTCACAATGTTGAGAAATGTTTCAGTACCATTCCTCACAATATTCAATCTCCTTTCCTTTACCCTCGTTATTTCTCAAAGATATTTCATCATCAAAGATTTTAGGGTAAATATTAAATATTAACGTCTCGAATGAACATCGAACGAGATTAATTAGTGAAAGACCAAGCATGACCATTGGGGTCATTTGAATCCATTAATTCCGTAGCTCTGTTATTGTGTGCATCTAAATAACATAATTGTATAGCGAAAAAATAATATTTTTGGGTGTAGAGAAAATAGGGATACATGTAAGATTAAATAAAAGGCACTAGGTTACTCATTCCTCATCACATGGTGAGCAGGAAGTGTGGTCTTACTGCCTGAGAGAGAGAGAGAGAGAGAGAGAGAGAGAGAGAGAGAGAGGATGTTTAAAGGCTTGTTTCTTTTTTACTTTGCCTTAGCTTTTGCCTACCAATGGAACGGCAGAGATGATTTCCTTTGTTTACTTGTCGGAAAACGAATAGGCAAGCCATCACCCCCTTCCTACATCTCCCCATCTCCCCATCTCCATGTCTTGGTTAAAGTGCTTCTCTCTTTCTCTCTAAACACGTACAACTAGTTTAATTATTACAATTTTCATCATGTCAAAGGATAAAAAGGCAATGCCGACTGCCAAGTTGTGTTCTAATGAGTCCTTTGTTCACATGGATATTGCGTAGAAGGGGTTAATTTGACATGCATATGTATATAATTCGTAATGAATGGGACGGTTAAGAGCTTTACTTTCTCATTGTTTGTGGGGATTTCAATATTATGATACATATCAAGTTGATTGATATTATATTAGAATAATTCTTTATTTTCGGTAACGAACTAATTCTTCATCACGTGTCATTATTTTATTACAAAACTCAGAATTACGTTTTTTGACTATCACGTATGTGGAAAGAAATATTGACAAGATCAACTATAACTATTAGGGTTTCCTTCTTACCGAAATAAGAAAAGTATTATCCATTATCATAGTGTGCACATGTATGTATGTATACACACACACATATATTATATATATATATATATATATTAATAGGGTTTGAGTATGCACCATTTTTTAACATCTTTTTTGTCTTTTGTCTGTTGCATTGCTAATATCTAGAGGCAACGGGATTTGCAGTGATGTAAAAGATCAACTAGATCGCAATGTACTACGTACCACTTGTTTGTTTCGCTGAAAAAAAGCTAGCTTTTCAAGAATTGTTGGAAAAGGATGCCAACCAAGCTCCCAGTATATTCTTGGTCTGCATCTGCACGAACATGACACTTGGCAGAAACTGAATGGATAATTGGTGAAAACTAGAACCGTCGCACAAGCGGATTAAACAGCTCTAACCCCTGATCGTGATTCCAGATTTGTGATAGTGTTCTTATAAATTTATAATCAAGTACACTAACATGATTACCATTAGTCAAACAGTCAAATATTATCGAAGTTGCGAGTATCAGTGCAAATCCAAGATTGCCAATTTTTTTTAAAAGACAAGAAATTTTATTAATCTGGAATTAAATTGTTTACATCAGTTTCGAAGATTGTGATTTAATCAGATAATATTGTATAAAGAATAAATTAAGAAGAAGGCGTTTTGTTTTTTACATGCGGACATGGCTTTTTGTTACGAATGCAATGCACCGAATGTTATTGAATCTGCAAAACTCAAAGAAGATCTTGGATTCTCTGCCGACTAAGCTGACAAAAAATGGGTAACATGCACTTTGTCTCTGTTTTAAAATGCTGCATTTGACTTCTGTATAAAAAGTAGTCAAATAATGAAGCAGGATCTCTAAATTTGTCATAAATTAATGTTCAGTATAATTTTTTTATTATAAGCGATATAACTATTCTAATTTATAATAAAACATATTTAGGATCTAAAATGCGTTGACAATCTCATTTCGGTGGGGGAAGTCAATAAGGGTGGCTTTAAATATGATTACCATACTCTAACATTACCGATGCCTTTTGTGGTAAAACTCCACACCTAACGGATTAGGCATGTGGTAAAATTTGAGATAGTATCCTTCCTGAAAAGATTGAAAACAAGTGTAGACTCCATAGGAGTGGATCTCCACATGTGGATCACTAAATTGGGTTGTTTCAATTGCTAATGTGTGGATCTTCACGTATGGATTACTAGTTTACACGTGAGGGGTAGTCAACAAGGGTGGTTTTAAATATGATTACCCTACTCTAACTAATACCAAGACCTTTTGTAGTAAAACCTCACACCTGACGGATTTGATAGATGGTAAAGTTAGGAACAATATCGGTGTCATCAAAGTGGGATCCTCAGACCCGTCGATTTAAAAAATTTCAACAAAATGAAGTTGAAAAAAAAAAAATAGAAAAACCCTATCCAGTAAGGCAATCCACCACTTACTTCAGTTTACTTCTTAACATTCAAAATAACTTCATATATGTAAATTTTAATTTGAAATTTATAATCGGAAACAGGCAGCATTGCATCTGCATGGGAGACAACATGATATAGTCAATTCCATTACTTTAGCGTTGACTAAAGTTTCAATTTTATAATTCAAATGGTGTTATATATAATTGAACTTTCCGAAATCACAGTACTACCAAGGTGAAAAGGAGTGTACATGTGTAATTCATATGGTCAATTTGGACATGGAAAAGCTTTTTTTTAGAGAAATTGGTTGAAATGAAGAGTTTACAAATTATAATTACTGAAATAATTAAAAGCAAATAGTGACAACATATATACAAGATTCTGAATCATTTTAGCAAAGATTTGTATATTGATCATATTAGAAATTTCCCTATCTTATTTGTTTATCTATGCATTTGATAATACAAAGGAATAGAACAAGACCTGGATGGTAAGACTCTTGACCAACTAAACTGTAAGTTTTTTACATTGATATATATGGATATGACCCATCTAATTACGAGAGTACTAGGTCAAGGATTGAGATGATGAAACAAGAAGAGGGTCCAATTAGCTTCATGATGGTAACCAAGTACACTATGAGAGCCAAGGCAAAACAAATTAAAATCATATTTAATTAGCAAATGATCGAAAAAGAGACTACAAAAATTGGTATTTTTCAAGTGTGTGTTGCACCATGCGGACTGTCTTAGGCTTGGTTTGGTACTGAGGTGATTTTGAAAAAAGCTGGTATCAAAAAAAGTTGGGAGCTGTTTTTGTGTTTGGTAAACATTCAGCTTCAGTTTTTTTTCACAGTTTTGGATGAAAAAAGCCAAAAACAAGAAGCTGCAAAACCCAGCTTTGAAAAACTGGCTTTTTTTTCACATCTATTTCACATAAAGATTTACCAAACACTATAATACTGTTTTTTTTTTTCAAAAACACTTTTACCAAAAAAAATTATCAAACACTCTGCAGCTTTATTTCACAATCACTTATTCTCACAGCATAGTAAAAACAGTTTTTTTAAAAGCATAACAATACCAAACTAGCCTTTAATCTGATCACGGCGGCCAAAGTGGCTGGAACTGGAGCATGCTGGCCTGTCATTGCTTTCACGCTGCCACGCAAACCCCCTCATTTAACATCATTCAACAAGGAAATCATCATCAACGTCGACTCGGAGGGATGGTGAGGTCAGAGTCAGAGCATGCTAAGTGGGTGCATTTTAAACCATATATACATAAATATACGTATATCTTTATAATAATGGGGCTGATGCCATCATCCATATAACTAAGTGGGTGATGATACATACATACATATATATATATTTATACATAGTCTCTTCCACTTTCTCGTTCAAGTCAAAGGGATCGATCGCTGAAGATTGGAAATAATTTTTTGGAATGTATTTAATGACTGACGTTGGCTTTTAATTATAGGGCATATGGATGGATAACGTGAACTCCTTACAGTCCAAGGACATTCTGCAAGCTTTTGATTTAAGCCACACTTCTGAGTCAAAGACTCAAAATATGATATGATTTCAAAATGACAATATAACACGCTTGTAAATATATGTTTGTGTGTATCTGTTTGAATTGGACTCAAATTATTAGTGCAAGTCTCTTTCTATCATCTGAAAATCTGAATAATGGTACATGAAAACCATTTTACCTAATTGAGTATTTTCGTATAGATTTAGGGTTCCTCCACTAATTTTTGGCTGCTAGCACGAAGTTTGAGAGGTTGCACCACTAAAACAACAAGTTTGACTCAAATTAATCAGGATGAGGGGAAAATCAAAATGACAACGTATGATGTACTAACAAACTTGAGAATTGAGTGTAAGATATTTTTAGCCTCAAAAGAAAAGATATTAATTATGGTATCGTTTATCCTGCCTAAATGACGAGAGTAACTTACCTATACCGAAATCTATACCAAAATCAGTGTTCTTATCTCTTTTTTCTTTCTTGACGTGATTGGTCATGTAAGAAAAGATATACACACACTCATGTTGAGAGAGAGAGAGAGAGACTAACATGAAACGAGCTTTCCTAAATTAAGGAAAGGAAATGTGACATGCAATTAAACGACATTGTAAGAACAATGTTTTATGCTGCTGTTTTACTGTCATCAAATGCTCGGGGGGCTGTCGCTTTGACAGTAATGGAGTAAAAGAGACCATGTGAAAAATAATTAAAAAGGTAAAGATAAAAAGGAAAAACAAATTAAAAGTTAATTCTGGTTTTGTCAAGAAGCAGTGAATCATCAGGGTGGCCATTGCCAAAGTGTTGATTTGGACGTCGAATTGGACCCATTAGAAAACAGAAATTCAAACACTACCTCAACTTTGGTCATTGTCATAACATCAGTGTGCACTACTAAAATCCCACTTCTAGTTCTAGATTTTCTAGTAGTGCAATGCCTTTTTTGGAAAATCAAAAATTTAAAAGGGCGACTTCAAGTTACTAATGTTTTTCATTTTGCGAGAGTTTGGTAGGGAAACACGTTTACTATACGTAGTTTTACTCTTGTTTTGTAAAGAGACTATTTCTATGATTCGAACCTGTAACCTTTTAGTCATAAAAGAGTAACATTTTCATTGCGCAGCAAAAAAAAAAAAAAAAATTAAAAACGCTCCGCCCAAAAAAAGTTGACAAAATATTGCAAAGAAATATATACCTATAAAAAATGGAAAGAGATAAGGGAAGTAGTAGTGATGGATTGGGACATGAGAGGGAACAACTCCTCACACTCCGTGGCCTCTCTCCCATTCATCACATTTGAAATGAAGGACTTAGTGTTGCGCTTTAGCTCGACATTCTTTGAATCCATTGGTCCCATAACACTACACCACCTTCCCACATGCATGCACTTTTCTTTTACAAAACCCAAACCCTAATTAGAAGATGCTCTTTCTATTTCTCTTTTATGTTTCCAGTCATTCATTCCCCTTGCCCAAAGAGATGGATCGAATTATGTGCACGTGAGTTATCATCATCTTACTTCCTATGTGCATGACTTCCTTGAGAAAGTTTTGTGTATATCTGAGAACACATGTTAGGTGTGATATTTTTAATGCGGTATAATACAAATGACAAATTATTTTAGGCTTTTTAGCCAAAATGGTCTATGAGATTTGCATAACACATCACTTTGGTCCCTGAGGTTGAAAATCAATAGAAATGGTCCCTGAGATTGTCCACCATCCATTATTTTGGTCATTCCATTAAAAACTCCGTTAAATGTCCCAGAGCTCTTAGCTGAAAGTTTGGGCAATTTTCAAAGCTTCATAACTCAATCGTTTCTTAACCAAATTCGACCCATAATATATCAAAATGAAGATAGGAAAGTGTAGAACAAGATTATACCTATTTGGAAGCCTAATGGTTGCCGGAGATGGCCGGACAATATGTGACTGGTCCGCGGGAAAACTAGAAAACTCGCCGGAAACTAGGTAAACTTTAAACGTTCATAACTTCTTCAATACTCAACAAAATCAAGTGATTCGAAAACGAAAACGAAAATCATGCTTCTTGACGAGACGACCTTTATCAATGGCTAACTCGCTATGGTTTGGCCAAAAAATAGCTCAAAAGTGGCTAAGTCAACGGCCAAGACGGCCACTTTTGAGCCGTGTTCTGGATAAACCACGGCGAGTTAGCCTTCAAGAAAGATACCATTCTCTTCATCTCATCTAGAAATACTAAAGAAAAAGTTACACCGAACACTCAACTGTTGAAGATCAACAGTCGCACACAAGCACCAAAAACCAATAATTGGTAGAACACTAATTGAGCCAATCCAACCAACGAAACTAGCATGCTCAGCCTCGAGACTCATAAAAGCAATACAATTATACATGTAAAACCTAAGAATTATCTTCAAGAAATCATAATTTGAGCTCGAAGTCGAAAATCCAGACATGTAATAGCAACCCTTTAGCTTCCCTCTAACACCATAATTAACATTGCGGTAATAAGCCCATAAGATAGGGAACTTACCTTGCATGCCCATCCTTGGGAAACACCCACCTCACGGAAACCTTCAAAAGCCAACGCCACCAACCATGATTGATTTTTTGGGAATGTCCTCAGCCTCTGCGCGCATATCCCCATCTTCCTTCTTCACACTATAGAAATCACCTCTTTCAAAGTGATCATTATTGCTTCTTCCAAGCATCTCAAACCGCAAACACTCAATTCACCCTCATGCCCTAATTTCCTACTACACATGTAACTTAGAGGAATTTCCAACCACATAGTTAGAAAACTAGTTAACTTAGCTCCAATTAGGGAGAAGAAATACCCTAGAAACCACCCAAACGCAACAATAATTGAAGCAATTGGGCAAAACCCTAACCCTAGAAATTTTCCATGTTTTCCCTTTTTCCCCCTGTTGACTCTCATTTTAGTGAAGCCTTTATTTATATTAATATACCTTAGAAGTGAGCCTTATAAAATAATGGCTTTTTATCCAAAATTGTCCCTGAGATTTGCATAACACATAATTTTGGTCTCTGAGATTGAAAATCAATAGAAATGATCCTGAGATTGTCCACCATCCATTATTTTGGTCATTCCATTAAAAACTCCGTTCACCATCCATTATTTTGGTCATTCCATTAAAAACTCCGTTAAGTGTTTCGGAGCTCTTGGCAGGAAGTTTGGGCAGTTTTCAAAACTTCGTAACTCAATTGTTTCTTAACCAAATTCGACCCATAATATACCAAAATGAAGATAGGAAAGTGTAGAACAAGATTATACCCTTTGGAAGCCCAATGGTTATCGGAGATGGCCGGAAAATAGCCTGAAAGATAACTGGTCAACAGAAAAATTGGAAAACTCGCCGGAAACTAGGTAAATTTTAAATGTTCATAACTTCTTCGATATTCAACGAAATTGAGTGATTCAAAAACAAAAATCATACTTATAGGGTTTGGGTGTTGGATGTTGTTTCTATCCCATATCCTATTTTTCTCTGCATGAACTTCCATATTTCAATCATGACTGTCATTTCCCAACTTGAAGCCTCTTCCTCTAGGCAAGCTCATATCCCTAATAGCCCCAGAATTCCTTCGTGGGATAATAAATTTGCCAACCCTTTGCATGGGCAACCCTTGGTGGCAATGGAAGGTGCTCGTGGCACCTTCACACTGGAGAGTGGTATTACCAGGGTCTCTACCAATATTTATTCAAACCTTAATGTCGAATACATGGAGAGCAGGGTCCTTATGGGAAAGCTTGTGTGAAAGCAACTGGATGCGAGGACCATTAAGTGGAAACTTGGTCTAACTTGGGAGGATAGAGTTAAGAATCCATTTTATCTCGATCGTTTTGGTCATAGGTGGTATGCCATTGAGTTCACTGATGAGGACGAATTGGAGTTTGCTTTGGATAATAGGCCCTGGTATCTCAAAGGGCAAATATTTCATATGGAAATGTGGAATGTCCATTTTCGGGACATTGATTTTATCTCTAACCTGAGAGTTTGGTTAAGGATTCCAAGGGTGCCAGTTCAATACAGGGATACTGAGATATTGGAAATAATTACTCAGCATGTGGGAAATTTTATTAGAGCGGATAAGACCACCATGTCTAGTCTGAATGGTATGTTTGTACGAGTTTTACTTGAAATGGATCTTAGACTACCACTTAAGAGGATTCTAGTGGTGAATGATGATGAGGAGTGCCCTTTGCTGCTGAGCTACAAAAAGCTCTTCGAAATTTGTTTCTACTATGGAAGAAAGCGCTTTGAGAGGCATTCCTGCCCTGTGGATTATGATAATGATGGTTGTTTGCTAGTTGATAGGATCTTTGTATATGAGCCTTTGATTTGCCCAACTGATTTCCCAGTTAGTGAGGAGACCAAAAATGAATTAAAAGATAAGGTTATGTTATTTTTCCCTCAACCTACTTTGGTTGATGAGTTTAGCTCTACGGAATGGGATTTCCAGGCTCGTGGTGATAACACTCAGGAGCATCATATGGAGGATGAGGGGTAGATTCAGGTGCTTGTGAGGCAAGCTAGAAATAATAATAGAAGTAAGGGTACTGCTCGTGGAGATGGTAGAAATTATGATAATGTAGTCAGAGGTAATAGAACTTGGGTTTTGCGGGTTGATTTAGTGTCTAAATAGTGCCCTATGGCTGATAGGGTTCCAATATAGGGGCTGTTGGTAGGAAGAGTGGTGAGGCGGAGCATGCTATAAATAGTGGTAGTAAGGGGAAGAGTGTGAAAGAGCTCCGAATCTTGAGACGAGGGGTGAAGTTTTTAAGGAAACTGAAGAATGAGAGTTTGAACAAGAACAGTTTGGAGGAAATAGGAAGAGGATAAGAAGTGAAGCTAAAGGAGGAGCGAGACCAAGCTACAACCTGGAAGATGTTGACTAATGAAGTTGTTGCTATGGAACTGTAGGGGTTGGGGCAGGCCTGATTTTGCCAATCAGTTTAATTTTCTTTATTGTTTAAATGTTTTAGATGTTTTTTGTATTGTTGAATCGAAGTTTGACCTTGATAGTGGTCCTTGTGCTATTTTGTCTAAGCAGTTCGCTAGAATGTTTTTTTTTTGCAAGAGGGGATGGCAGGGCTGAATGCCTTTGCTTATGTTGGAATGACCTAAATATTAATATAAATGTGCTTGCCAATAATTCCAGATTTATTCATTGTGAAGTTACGGAAAAATGTTCGGATAAACACTTCCTATTACTTGTGTCTATGCTTACCCCCAAAAGAGTCTCCAACCCCAGTTATGGAATGAAATTATCTCTTTAGTTCCAAGTAATAATTTCACCAACCTTTGGTGCTACTAGGTGATTTTCACAACATTGTTAATATAGGAGAGAAAATTGGAGGTGATAGAAATGTTAATAATCACATGGTTAACTTTAATAACTGCCTTAATGAAGGAAATCTAATTTTTATTTCCGTCACCGTGTTTTGTTTACCTGGTGCAATGGTCATAAGGATAATACCATTATTTTCAAGAAACTAGATAAGGCCATTGCTAACATGAACTAGCTTAACTTATATCCTAATGCTACTATTCATAACTATCCTATATTTGGGTCTTATCATAGCCCGATTTTGCTTGAGACTAATAGTTATAGGAGTGGTAACAATCTGGGTGCGAGCACCTTTAAATTTAAAGCTATGCGGCTCTCCCATCCTAGATTTAGAAATGTTAAAGGAAAAACTTGGGAGCAAAATATTTCTGGTAGTGCTTGTGAAAAGATTAAAGGTTACTTGGGGACTTTTAAGTTTCTAGTTAGAAAGTAGAATAAAGAAGTTTTTGGGAATTTATTCGAAAGAAAGAAAAAAAAGTCTTCTTTGGGACCTGAATAATATCCAACAAGAGAATATGAATATGTCTGATCCCAGCAACCTTTTTGATAAAGAGATCGAAATTAAAAACCAGCTAAGTGATGTGTTAAAGAATGAGGAGTTATTTTGGGCCCAAAAAGCTAGAACTAACTGGTTGCAACTTGGAGATAAGAATACTAGATATTTCCAAACGGTGGCCAACATAAGAAGGAGATGAAATGAAATTAATAAAATAAAAGAAAATCAAGGCAATTGGTGGTCGAAGGGTGAAGGTTTGGAGAGGGTGTTTGTGGAGGATTTTAAAATTAGGTTCTTGGCTTCTATTAGACCTTCTCAAGGATCTCTAGATAATTTCATGGCATTATTGAGCCTTGTATATGTGGTGAGCATAATGGTAAATTAAATAGGCATATCCTTGATAGTGAGGTGTATGAGATTGTTAGAAGTATTGGTGCTTTGAAAGCACCTAGACCGGATGGTATTCATGCTTCCTTGTATCAAAACTGTTGGGAGATTGTTGGTCCCTCAATGGTTAATTTAGTTAAGGATTTTTTCAACAATGGTTCAAGCCTGAGTTTGATTAACCATACTAATATTGCTATCATCCCAAAGGTGGAGAATCATGAACTGGTTTCTAATTTTAGACCGATTAGCCTTTGTAATGTTACTTATAATACTAAAATTTTGGTGAGTAGAATTAAGCCTTTGTTAAACAATTGCATATCCAAGAAACCAGGAGCTTTTGCCACTGAATGCGCATGAACTCTTTGCCTCTTTTAAGAGTAAAAAAGGTAGAAGGGGTGCAATGGCCATTAAGCTTGACCTTGAAAAGGTGTATGACTTCCTCAGCTGGGATTATATTAAAGGTGTGCTTACTAAATTTGGATTTAATGATCACTGGATCAAGCTTATCATGGAATGCATTACTTCAACATCCTTTTCTATATTTATTAATGGTAAATCTCATGGTTATTTTTGTCTTCATAGAGGTATTAGGCAAGGAGACCCTCTGTCTCCTTATATTTTTATCCTTTATATGGAACCACACTTGGATAAGTTGGGAGAATCATCCAGAAGTAATGTTGGTTTGTTGACCACACTAGAGGTTATAGAATTACTAATCTAAAGTTTGCAGATGGCTGTCTAATTTTTGCTAATGCCACTAGCACTGTTGCCAAGAATATTGCTAAGGTGCCAGATAAGTTCGCTTAAACTTCTGGTCAAAAGATAAACATTCATAAGTCTTCACTTTATTTTTCAAATAATACTCATAATCATACCAGAATTGATATTGTTAATATTCTTGCTATTAAACATAAAATCACTATTGGTAGGTATCTAAGCATACACAATATTATTTTATGGAAGGATCAAGTTAATGCAAAAGAGCTAATTATCAAGATAAAAACTAGTTGGTAAAAACCCCCCCACACACACACACAACCCACACACCCTTGTATTCCCTCACTTTCTCTCGTCTCTTTGGCTAATCTCTCTCCTCCACACTTTGTTTTTATATTTGGTTGCTGAATGATGTAGCCTTGCTGTCTACAAAAACCGGGGAGCTACTGTTGCTCACCCTTGTTTATGATGGACGGTTAGTAATTACAATTTTTTTTTTTTAAATTTCGTTTGAGCGGAAGAAGCAGAGCTTGTTACTTTCTTCACCACCAGTGCATGACTTGCTAATTGTATCATCTTCTGTACCATAATATCTTGTACTTGAAGGGTATTATCATTTATATTTTGCGTGATTAGGGAATTGTGTTGAGATTTTTTATGATGTTAGAATTACAAGAGGGCTCAAAATTTCATTTTATGAGATAAAGTCAGTTATTTCTGTATTCAGGTTTCAGAGGTGTATGCCAAAGATTTCAGGGTGCCATATCTGCATTAGCCTCACTTCATGGTCATCTGTTGATAGCTCAAGGTCCTAAAATTACTTTAAACAAGTGGAATGGCACTGAACTGAATGGTGTGGTATTTTTTGATGTTCCGCCATTGTATGTTGTGAGCTTGAATATTGTACGTATATTTCCTTAACTGTCTTTTTTAAATTGATTCATTGTTTGATACCTGGATATCAGTACTTGAATATACAATTTAATTGTGTGATGTGAAATAAGAGGGTACATGTTGAAATGTTTCAAAACTTCTCAAGTTGTGTCTTTAATTTGATTCTGTGTGTATAATGTTAGTCTTAATTTATTAAGATATGATTCTGTGCAATATTTGACCAGTGTCAATGGCCAAATTTGTCCTTGCAGGTCAAGAATTTTATCCTCCTTGGTGACATTCACAAAAGTATTTACTTTCTCAGCTGGAAGGAGCAGGGATCTTAACTAAATATGTTGGCCAAGGATTTTGGTGACCTAGATTGTTTTGCAACGGAATTTTTTATCGTTGGAAGTTCACTGAGGCTTGTAGTTGCTGATGAACAAAAGAACATTCAGGCTAGTGACTTGTAGTTGAGATATATTTTAGTCCTCTTTTAGGGCTCTCGTTATTTTATTTTTTTGTGACTAATAATTCTTTTGGTTAGTTTTTCATCCCTGATTGTTGGAGGGATGGTGTTAGTTTACTTATTTTAAACACATTTTATGTGCCAAACAGATCTTTTTTCTACGCACCAAAGAGGTCTGAGAGTTGGAAAGGCCAGAAGCTTCTCTCAAGGGCTAAATTTCAGGTTGGTACCCATGTTACCAAGTTCTTGCAGTTGCAGATGCTCTCTAACTCAGGACCAATCCAGGCTCCAACAAAACTAATCGCTATGCTTTGTTATTTGGTACCCTGGATGGCAGCATTGGCTGTGTTACGCCTCTTGATGAACTCACATTTCGTAGGTTGCAGTCACTACAGAAAAAGCTTGTTGATGCAGTTGCCCATGTTGCTGGTTTTGATCCAAGAGCTTTCCGCCAGTTTCGGTCAAATGGAAATGCTCATCGGCCTGGCCCTGATACCATAGTTGACTGCGAGCTTCTAACCCAGTGAGTTCCATGTTCCTTCTATTTAGATTACCGTTCAAGATACAAAAGATTTTCTACCTTGCTCTTTGGAGAGAAATATGCCGTCATCTTTGTAAACCCAATGATGCTAAAAACTTTCCTGATAAAATGATGCACGCTTCTAATGCTAGATCAACACCATCAACAGTATTTGATGGCATGATAAAAACCGGGCCTAACAAGTGTACTTCAATTTTCATCCTTGCAGTTATGAGATGCTTCTATTGGAGGAACAGCTTGAAATTGCAAACCGGATAGGGACGACTCGTCCCAAATTTTTACAAACTTAAATGACCTCGCTATAGGAACGAGCTTCTTGTAAGTGCTGCGTTTGCCTTGTTCGTGATCGTTGGGTTCCGCTGAATTGAGAAGAAAGAGGAGGGGTAAGAAGTGGGAAATACTGTTGCTTCACTGCTGTAGTTTTAGATGACAAGAGTAGAGAGTTTCCGGCTAACCAATATTGCTAGGCTCGGTGAATCGTTCAGTTTTGTTGCGACAAGTATAGCAGCCTAGCAACCTTGTCATTCGTTTCCGCTGATGGGTTGTAAGTTATCATAGTCGTTAACCTTTGTCCGAGACTGCTACATTTGTTCACATGTAATAACCGTATTGATGAAATTACCATGAGTTTTTATCACCTCCATCTCTTTCGTGTTAAGGAATCTGCTCCATCAACTGCTGCTCCACCAACTGCACAATTGGGATACAACCTGGACAGCAGACCTCATGTGCTCTGATGTGTGGCAGCAAGCATGTGTCTTTAATATTCCTGACAGCAGCATGGGCAGCAAGCATGTGTCTTTAGTTTATTGCATGTGTGTGTGTGTAAGATGTATATAAAACATCTGACTGTTATTACAATAGATTTGAAATAGAAAACATATCATTTGCATATGGTATCACGAGCCCAAAAACTCCAACGAGCAATTTTTTTTTTTTCTGATCCATCTCTTCCCTATCTTCATCCATGGCCACTGACGCCTCTACAACCAACCCTCTACCAGACCTCAACTCCACTACTCCCACCTTGATCACCATAAACGCTACAGCCCAATTACCTGTGAAACTCACACCCACTAATTACCCATCCTGGCGTGCTCAGTTCAACGCCCTTCTTTACGGCTACGATCTCATGGGTTATGTGGATGGTTCTCATCTCTGCCCATCAACCACTCAAACCGTGCTTCGCACCTTTTGGATTCGGCAAGATCAACTCCTCCTTCATGCGATTCTTGCTTCCGTCTCCCCGCAGGTCATCTCCCTTATTGCCTCTGCCAAGACATCCAAGGAAGCTTGGGACAAGCTTCTTCATCTCTTTGCTAGCAAAGCCCGTGCCCGCGTTCTTGGTCTCAAAGAACGCCTTACTCTCCTGCGTCGTGAGAACAAGCCTGTCTCTGAGTATCTACAAGAAGTCCGCATTATTGTAGACGAGCTTGCCATCATTGATGTCCCCCTCTCTGATGATGATCTCCTCCTCTACATTCTTAATGGTGTTGGCTCGGACTTCAAGGAAATTGCTGCGGTAGTTCGCTCCCGCGACACCTCAATCTCTTTTGAAAACCTGCATGACAAACTGGTTGAACATGAAGCTGCTCTCAAGCGTGATGATACCACTGTTATACCCCCAGTGATCACTGCCAATGTCACTCAGACATCTCGCTTCCACACCTCAAATCGTGGCTTCCGTTCTCACAACTCCAACTCCAACCGTGGGTCCTTTCTCTCTCGCAATCCTTCTTGTAGTTCCTTTGAGCACCCCCACACATCTTCCACTGCCACAAATTCTCGTGGTTCCTACAAGTCCATTCAACAATCCTTCACCGACAATGGTCGCCGCTCTACCAACATGAACAACACAGGTTATCGTGGTTTCTGTCAATGGTGTGGCACTCAAGGTCATAGTGCCAAACGCTGCCCTCAACTCCAATCTGGACCTTCCAGTACGCTTGTGGCCAATCCTACCACCCATGGCCGGTCCACCTCTTCTCCAACATGGTTGCTTGATTCTGGTGCCTCTCACCATGTTACCTCTAATGTCAACACTCTCTCTGGTGCAGCCATATATGATGGTCCTGATGAAATAATTATTGGTAATGGTTCAGGTTTGGGTATCACACATGTCGGTTCAACCACTTTACCCTCCTCATCCTCCCAATCTTTCAGCTTATCAAACGTTCTATGTGTTCCTTCTATGAAAAAAGACATTATTTCTATCTCTAAATTTAATAAACAAAATAATACCTCTATTGAACTTTTTCCTGATTTCTTTCATGTCAAGGATCTGAGCACGGGGGCGGTTCTTCTTCGAGGCCCGAATAAGGATGATGTGTACGAGTGGTCTCCTAAATCATTTCATCAACCACAAGCTATGGTGGGTGTGGTGGTCTCTCCCAACCTCTGGCATCGTCGTCTTGGTCACCCCAGCCATCAAACTCTCCAACAAGTCCTTCGTATGTCTTCCATTAATGTGTCTTCCAAGTTGTTCAAGTCTGTTTGTCATTCATGTCTATGTAATAAAAGCCATCGTCTCCCGTTTGGAACTTCGTCTCTCACCAGTCATGGTGCATTAGACCTCGTTTATAGTGATGTTTGGGGCCCTGCTCCATACTCTTCAATTGATGGTTTTTCTTACTATGTTATCTTTGTTGATCATTTTACAAAATATATATGGCTCTACCCTCTCAAAAAGAAATCTGATGTGTTTTCCACTTTTGTCACCTTCAAAGCACTAGTTGAAAATTACTTCAAAAGAAAAATCACTAGGTTATACACTGATGGTGGGGGCGAATTTATCAAACTCCAACATTTTCTCTCATCCAATGGCATCACCCATCTTCTTACACCACCTCACACTCCTCAACACAATGGAGTCGCCGAACGACGACATCGTCATATTGTTGAAACTGGTCTCACACTTCTTCATCAAGCTTCTTTACCTCTCACCTATTGGTCTTATGCCTTTAAAACAGCTACCTATCTTATCAACCGTATGCCCACTCCGATTCTTAATAATCTCTCCCCATTCACTCAACTATTTGATGAACAACCCAACTACTCCCGTCTTCGTACATTTGGGTGCTTGTGTTTTCCTTGGTTACGTCCTTACAATTCCAATAAATTACTCCCTCGTTCCCGCCCATGCCTCTTCCTTGGTTACTCATCTAATCAAAGTGCGTTTCAGTGTCTTGATCTTTCCTCCCACAAAATTTTTATCTCTCGGCATGTTCAATTCGATGAGTCCACTTTTCCTCTTGCCAACCTCCCTTCCTCCACTCCCCATGTCACGGTTGAAAACTCTCACACTTGGGTCTCTTCTCTTTCTCCAGTTACTCATGTTCCTGTCCACTTACCCACCAGGCCTGTTGAGTCGGTTGTTTCTTCTTCGCTGCCACCACACGTCACATCATCATAATCATCAGAATCTGCCCCTGTCTCAGAACCGTCACCATCCGCTGCCCCAATCCCTATTGCTGCTGCTATCCCTTCTCTCTTACCGTCACCCAATCGCCAAGCATTGGTCCCTACCTCTACCGCACCTATATTCACCCCACCACATTCTCCAACCCAAACTGATCACGTCCAGCCACCTCCCCCCAACAACTCCGTTCGTACATACACTAGAAACCCTCATAGGACTGTTGTCACCTTTCCATCCTCTAACCCAACTTCCCCCAACCCCCCCGTACCTCTTGTGCTCCCCAATCATTCCATGATCACCCGTGCCAAAGTCGGTCTCCACAAACCCAATCCTCGGTATGCTATGACTGCTACTAAACATCCCATTCTCTCCTCAGTTGAACCGACATGTGTCTCTCAGGCTGTCAAGGATCCCCTTTGGCGACAAGCAATGTCCAATGAGTTCAATGCGTTAATTCGCAATGGTACATGGGAGCTCGTTCCTTCCCTTCCCTCTCAAAATCTTATTGGTTGTAAGTGGGTGTTTCGTATCAAACGGCATCCTGATGGCAATATTGACAGGTACAAGGCACGCTTAGTTGCCAAGGGTTTTCACCAACGTCCTGGTATTGATTTTTCAGATACTTTCAGTCCGGTGATCAAACCTACTACCATACGCATTGTTTTGCATCTTGCCGTGACTCATAAGTGGCCAATTCGTCAGTTGGACGTCAACAATGCTTTCCTTCATGGCACACTCCGTGAAAATGTCTATATGGTCCAACCACCTGGTTTTGTTGACTCCAATCATCCATCTCATGTGTGTAAATTGAGGAAAGCCCTCTATGGCCTCAAACAGGCTCCCAGGGCATGGTACAAGGAATTACACTCATTTCTGCTCTCCCATGGCTTTGTCAATGCCATCTCTGATGCCTCACTCTTTCTCTTGAATAAAGGGACTGCTGTAATTTATTTTTTGGTTTATGTTGATGATCTTCTTATTACAGGAAATGATTCCTCACTTGTAGCAAAGTTCATTCACCTGTTGGCAACTCGGTTCTCCGTCAAGGACCTGGGCTCCTTACATTACTTTCTTGGTGTTGAAGTCCTTCCCACAGCCACTGGCCTATTTCTCTCTCAGCACAAGTACATTCATGATCTTCTTGTCAATGCCAAGATGGATGGTGCAAAGGCTGTCAGTACGCCTCTCTCCACCACTCACTCACTCATGCTCCATGATGGCTCCTCCCCAACGGATCCCACTCCCTACCGTCGTCTTGTTGGTGGACTTCAATACCTCAGTCTTACACGCCCTGACATCTCCTTCACAGTCAATAAGCTCTCTCAATTCATGTATTCTCCTTCCGAGACTCACTGGCAGGCACTCAAGCGTCTTCTCCGCTACCTGAAGGGTACCCTTTCCTTTGGCCTTCATCTTTGTCGTCGCCCCTCTCATCGTCTCTATGCCTTTTCCGATGCTGACTGGGCTGGTGATCGTGATGATCGCAAATCTACGACTGGCTATGTTGTCTATCTTGGTGGCAATCTCATCTCTTGGAGCTCCCGAAAGCAGCGGTCTGTTTCTCGCTCCTCTACCGAAGCCGAATATCGGGCCATTGCTGCCACCACTGCTGAACTCATATGGATTCAGTCCTTACTGCGTGAACTTGGCATTTCTCTCCCCACAACACCGGCTGTTTCTTGTGATAACATTGGAGCCATGTTCTATTGTGCTAATCCGGTTCTCCATTCCCGTATGAAGCATATCGATATTGATTTTCAGTTTGTACGGGATCGTGTCACTCGTGGTCTTCTTCAAGTCTCTCATGTCTCCACTACTGATCAGCTTGCAGACGCTCTAACCAAATCCTTGCCACGTCCACGTTTCCATCTCCTTCGTTCCAAGATCGGTGTCTCCGATGGTGCCACCGTCTTGCGGGGGCGTGTTAAGGAATCTGCTCCATCAACTGCTGCTCCACCTGCTCCATCAACTGCTGCTCCACCAACTGCCGAATCTGCTTCATCAACTGCTACTCCACCAACTGCACAATTGGGATACAACCTGGACAGCAGACCTCATGTGCTCTGATGTGTGACAGCAAGCATGTGTCTTAAATATTCCTGACAGCAGCATGGGCAGCAAGCATGTGTCTTTAGTTTATTGCATGTGTGTGTGTGTAAGATGTATATAAAACATCTGACTGTTATTACAATAGATTTGAAATAGAAAACATATCATTTGTATATTTCGAACTCGATTTTCTTCTTTTCAAGGACGTTTCTTTATGCACTTTTGAGGCAGAATGCCATTTTTTAAAATATTACAGCAATGCCTTGTAACTCAAGGCTCCTCTTTCGCTTTTGTGAAAGGAAGTTGAAATTCTGGATTTGAATGGAAATCAAATTATTGCACATATCGAACTTCTGAATTATTGTTTTCTGAATATATGTTGAAATTCCAAATTCTTTTGGAACGGAACTGGAAGGGCGGGCAGAAGTTCGGCCCGGTTTTTTTTTGGTGTTGCAGGGAAGGAATGGCCTTTCTAACGTATGTTCCGTTGTACCGACATGGCCGCACTGATTTGTTTTAGATCGGAGCATCAAGCAACTTCAGTGATGGTGAGCTGGTCAAGTAAGGAGAATCGACAAGGTGGAGAAGATTTAAAGAGAATCTGCAGCAGTGAGAGTCAAATGACCGATCGTGATCGTCTGCCGAAGTTGTTTTGAGTCTTCAAATATGTAAGCCTGTTCGCTGAGGTTAACAAGGAGGCCCTGTATGCCCACTATACGGCTGAATCGCCAACTTCCTGCCCGAGCAACCTGGTCCCTAGTCGCTTACTTGTTCGTTCGATGCGTGGTTTGTGTAACACGTATTGACGAAGTCAACTTCTGATATTAATTCAAGACAGATTTGGGTATTGGGTTTTTATGTAATTTTCAATTCCAAAAAATTGTGGATTATAATCTCTTGATTTCGATTTGATCTTTCCGAAAATCATGTTTACTGATTACATTGTTTTATTGGTTAATAGAAGATTTTGAGGAGTAAGGTAAAATGTTTGTAAAACACAAAGTAAAAAGTAAATTAGTCAATCGTTGTGTGAACTTTGAACGTCCTCTCCTTCCCCACCAATGAGAATAACAATCAAATATGAGGTGAATATATCTAATAGAATTTAGAAAACAACTGCACGAGGTAAACAATGGCAGACGGATACAGCAGGAGTGGTTTTCCACTGTTCCATAAACCTCGTGGGCCTATCATGACGATGCGCGTGTGCCCTAATTTACTAATTACTCAGGTGACCATCTCTCTCAAGTCTCACCCCCATCTCCCTCTTCATGTAGTGGATCAAAATTTTATTCTATTCGAAACATTGTGACGTGATGTTATAATTTTACTCAAATTACATAATGTATGCCAATCACGGTTGGCTGAGTTGGTAATGATTTTTTTTTTTGCTAGACCAAGACCTAAGTTCGAATCTTGTTGCCAACAATTCTTTTTGGCGGATTATATGTAAAAACTAAAAAAAGGGGTAAGACCCCCTCAGTAAGTCCTCAAAGAGACTTGTGGTATGTCCTAACCCTACGATGGAATAGCCTCCCCTCTCCCTAAACTTTCAGCAAATAAACAAATTATATTATGTATATTTTTTTTATATTTTTTTAATAGAAAAAAAAAAAACAACATTAAAGAGAAAAGCCCATAAGGCAACCGGTTTGGGTACAATCAAAGAGGAAGGCTTGATGGGCTTCCAAAGGAAGAGTTTTAACCCAAACATGAAAATCAGAGACTGAATACACTAGTTATAGCATCTACCAGAAAATTGGCTTCCCTCAAGACATGCTTCCTGCAAATCTCCTCAAACGACTTGGCAAGCCGGTGAATATCCTCTAGGATGACCTTCAATCTCCAATGGGGGGCTATAGGCTCCGCTGATAGACTCAATCACCAGCTTTGAATCACCCTCCACCATAATGCGAGCCAAACCTTTGGCCTTAGCCATCCACATGTCATCCCTCAACGCCAGGCATTCCGCAACCGAAATAGTGTTTTGACCAATAAATCTAGCTCCCGCAACAATAGGCTATCCCTTCTCATTTCTAATCACAAACCCAACAGCTGCACCTTGATTCACAACAGAGCCATTGAAGTTAAGTTTAACAAAACGAGCATTCGCTGGGGAGCACCGGATAGAAGATGGTGGAGAGGACCTGCTACCATTGTAAACCACAGGAATTATACCATTGGCACCTATGAATTCCCTCCCTCGATTAAGGGCCGACTTAACGATCCATGTATGGTTTGGAATTTTATTTTGGAAAACCACAAGATTCCTCTCCTGCCAAATCTGCCAGCAAACTAGTAAAACTTTACTAAGATCACACAAACTTGCATCATTCTTAACAGTTAATTCATTGAGCCAATCATTAAAAGGAAGAAATTGATTTACTCTTATGTTGTTAGAGATAGCTTGACAATTCCAAACTAGCCTCGCAAAATTACTATTTATAAATAAATGAGATCTGTTTTCATCCTCTAAATTACACATAGGACAGGTGGACAAGATATTATTGACATATCTTGATAATTTGTCTCTTGTATGAAGCCTTCCAATTATGAGAAGCTAACTAAAAATTTTAACTTTATGAGGAAGTTCAAGCTTCCACATTTTCTTAAGAAGCTCTCTTACATTCTTATTGTTATTATCACTATTTTGTGTCTAAGTTGCCGACTTAACTAAGAACTTACCATTTGCATTAGGCCCCCAACAACACATATCGCATTGGGGAGTTAAGGGGAGGGGAATACTATAGATTTTATTCACAATGTCCTCATCAACTAACGATCGAAGTTGATCTCTATCCCATTGTCCATTATTAATGAATTGACTCACCTTCACATTTAGATTGATGTCATTAACATGACTGGGAGAAATAAAGTTGGATAGAGGGAAAGGAAAAACCCAGTTATGGGTCTAGAAGAGGATACTCTCTCCATTTCCCACAACCCCCCTCAGCCCCATTTTGATAATATCTCTAGCCTTAAGGATACCTTTCCAGGCACAAGAGTGGTGTTGTCTGACATTAGTGTTAAGCTGTCTCTTCAAGTATTTATTTTTAACAATCTGTACCCAATAATTTTGATTATTCGTTAGGACTTTCTAGCCAAGTTTTACTGAACAAGCATTATTAAAGTGATCACTTTTCCTAATTTCCAATCCCCCATTTTCCTTAGAGCTGCAAACTCTATCCTAAGCCACAGGGACAAGTTTGCAATCTTTTCCCCAAAAAAAACTTCTACTTCCTCCATCTATTTTTGTGATTTTCTCAGGACACTTAAAACAAGACATGGTATGATATCATAAAGTAGGTAAAAACCTCATAAAAATGTGCTTCAGCTAATAAATCCACTATAATAAATTAACTTACCTGGCTATGATAATGGATTAAAATTTGCACTAATCACGAGAACACCGCCAATTGGAGATGGTACAGCAAGCAGCTTGTAGGAATCATGTGGGAGATTCTGACACAAATATAAGTAAAAATACACCGAGTGTAAGGATGTCTTCCCAAATATTCCCACATTAAGAAGGATAATCTTTCAGGTCATCTGACTTGCATCAAACATACACATTTCTCCAGTATAGCAAAAGCATGCAAGACTTTCAAGAAAAATTTGTTCGTAGTTTTATTGTCAGCTGAATGCTTAAACATTGATTTTATGGATCAAAATGACTTTAAATTAATTTTATGAACATAAAAAAAATAGTTGGGGACATAAAGAAAAGAAATTTATAATGAGTAATTTCAAAGTTTGAATATAAATTTATCTTGGTGGAACTTACAAGAGCTGACCATATGAGCGGATGCTGCTTCAAAGTTGTGCTGATACTAAGTGCAGAAATCATACAAGTATGGTGCTTCCATGAGACACGCCCAGCCCAAGTAAGCTTCTGCTCATGAAGGATAACCATCACAGGCTCAATGTAACCTATACAACACGCGTTATGTCAAACTTTACAAGATAAAAAGCCACAAGAAGTTATTAGAACTAACCTATTTTGTTTCAAACCTACTCGGAAATGCAATACAAGAAAATATGGATACTGATAACTACAACATTTTTTTTTTTCGTAAGGAAAAAAACACTTTTATTAATATAAGGAGTGAACTATGCAACCTATATGAAATTCTGTTAATTTCAAATACTCAAATTCACATATGAATTTCATTATCATAGAATATCTAAAGTCTCATTAAATAATGCACGCTAAGAATTCATATCCAAATATCTTTTTAGTTCACAAATCCAAATACAAACTTTGTCTATTAAATCTCTTACAAATATTGCTTCTTCCAAAGATTATTCCACATCCAAACTCACCATGTAAATGTATAATCCTATACATGCTTCATGTCCATGTCTACCAGATTAAGGGCTGGTTTGGTATTGCTGTGCTTTAAAAAAAAGCTGCTGTGAGAATAAGCGGCTGTGTTGTGAGAATAAGCGGCTGTGAAATAAAGCAGCAAAGTGTTTGGTAAACTTTTTTGTAAAAGTGCTTTTGGAAAGAAAAAAAACAGTATGATAGTGTTTGGTAAACTTTTTTGTAAAACAGCTGTGCCTGTGTGAAATGACCAAAAAGGGTATATTACTAGATGTGCTATTAATTTAATTTTCTTAACAAATAAAAGTGAATTACTAAATATATTTTATTTTTAGAAGAAAAATATTTATAAACTTTATCTTAAATATTAATTAGTATGACAAACTACTTTAATAGAAATATTTTAGAGTGAATAGCTAAGATTCATTAGTATAAATTTGGATTTGGATTCATTAGTATAAATGGAGGGTTAGAAAAGTTTAAATTTGGATTCCGCAGCACGGATAGAAAAACCCTTGTATCATGTGCAGTGCCTTCCCATCCGGCATAGTGAGAAGTTAGCTGTGGCATTCGGTCTTCTCAATACACTGTGTAACGCCTCCATACGCGCATCTAAGTATATACGTATATGCAGCAGAGGAGCTTTCTGGTTGTTTTAATATGTAAAATTACAAGAATTCAGAAAGCCACAACAAAGAGTTTATAACTATGCAATTGTGTGATCCAAATCAAGAACCAGAGATCGTTCATAACGCCAGAACCACGAACAATCCCAATGCCAATACTCGAAGAGCTAAAACTGTGTTACATTATTCATTCTCAATGGGAATCAAGGACGGAACTTAAGTAAACAACATCAAAATGGTATCAAGTGCAGAAATCGAAAAATTCAAGCGTTCCTCCCATGATTAAAATTTATACAGCCCAGCAAACAGGCATTGTCACCAGCAATAAACAGGAGAGAATACAAGAAAAAAGACTTCAATTCAAATCTGGAATCCAGAGTACCTAGAAGCATATGCCGATGGATGGTTTACTCCTTTGCTTCTGAACCAATAGAGGTGACTTTAGCCTCATCCAACTTTGGTTGGTTTGTAGTAAGTCCTTCCAGCGTTTTGTATAACTCCTCAGGAAGAGGACCAGGTCGGTGCAGAGGAACATGTTTGGGAACTGGAGCATCGTTCTCGATCACCTCACATTCGTAATCATCAGGAACACCCCATGGATCCCACTCTGCAATGCAAGTCAATACAGAACGCAAACTATTACAAACAATCCATTGTATATTGTATCTCAAAATGTCAGCTCAAAAAAGAACTTCATACAAAGGCAACAGAAAGGCATCAGTTTAATCATCAGAATGATAAAACTCTGAGACGGAAGAACCAAAAAATCAGCATTAACTGAAGCATGCAAGTACACAATGGCTAGTAAAAACCATAGTTCACAGTTCACACAAAAGAGATTACAGTGGAAACAGTTTGTAATACAAGAGATTACAGTTTGTAATACATATACATACAAAAGATTACATCACAGACTTCGGTGCAGTATGTAATATATATACAGTTTGATACATATACATACATATACATACAAAAGACACTTCCTCTTCACACCATAAAAGTCCAAAAACCTCAAGGGAAAATAATCCTCCAAATTAAACCTATAAATCAAGTCGTACCCTTCTTGAACTAGCAACATTAGCGTTCGATTGGTGCTAACCTCCTTCTCTGAACCTAAATAATTAGTGCCAAATACACTCTGGAATCCAAATGATAGACAATTTAAAAAAAACAAAACAAAAACAAACAAAAAAAATCTAATGTGAGCTGCAACTTAATTTCATACTCAGTTTGGAAACTCATCTATTCCTGATCAAGTTCGTATTATCTCTAATATGAACAAAATCATGAACAGATAAACAAAACCTAGAGGTGATAATCACATAAACCTAAGAAGTTCTTGTTCCCTTTTCTATTTATTTCCTCTTTCTGTTTCCAATAAACAAAGGACAAAAGAAATTGAAACAAAAGCTGTTTCAAATTCTTCTTCCGGATTTGTTTTGATATCTTCCCAGTCGAGTCAATTTGTGTCATTAGTGAAAGGGAAAATACAATGGCATCATGTAAAAAAAAATTAAGCTTTCCAGCAAAAACCAAAGAGAGTAATAATAAAATTCATTATAACTTGTGCTATTATATTATATCAAGGAAAACAAACCAGAATTTTGGAGAATATAAACCCTCTGACTTCTTGGCTGTGATCTTCAATCCTGTGATCTTCTAATGTGTCACCTGCAACATAAACCCGGAACTTCTGAGGAATATTTTGACCCAAAAAATACATGACAAATCAGAAGCACAGTTCACAGATTAGAAGCAGAGCAAAGCAAATTATCCCTTACATAAACCCAAATCAGAAGCAGACCTTCTTCAAAAAAACGAATACAGAAGTAATCAAACTTCTCTCTCAATTTTTTTTTTGTTTCCTCCACAAACCCTAATTTTTTCCCCAATTAATTTTTTCCCAATTAATTTTTTCCACAAACCATATCACCTTCCCTAATTAATTTTTCCCCACCCTCCATCCCCAATTGTTTTTCCCAACACCCATACCCTCATCCCTTTGCTCTTCCCACCCCTCTTTCCCTAATGTCCCCATCCCTAATTTGAAAAATCCAAACAAATTACTTGGAGAAACCTGGAGAACGAGAGGAGAGAACGAGAGAACGAGAGAACGAGAGAACGAGAGGACGAGAGGAGAGATCGCTCTGGTTCGGGTTATGCGAGAGAGCTCTGAAAGGTGAAGAGCGTGCGAGAGAGCTCTGGAAAGGTGAGAGCGTAGGTGAAGAGAAAGGGGAGGGCAGTTTTGGGTTATTCATATTTCATTAAACATGTACACTGTTCACCCGTGTGTGGGTGAAAATAAGCTGCTTTTGGAAGCTGCAAATTGCAGCTTCTTGTCATCTCCTGGTTTTGGGCTTTTTTTCACCCTCAACTTTGAAACAAAGCTGCTTTTCAAAGTTTACCAAACACCAAAAATTTTCATAGCTTTTTTTCATAGTAGCTTTTTTATTAATCACCTCAATCCCAAACAGGCCCTAACAATGTAAGACGACTCAACATGAGCAGAAATTGCACCTTCGGAACCAAAACCATCATTGTCCCCAACCAAACCAGAGCCACCCTGACAACAAGATATACAAATTGAGTTACAGGAGGACCCTCTAAAAAAGATCACGTATCTACTAGAGGACCATGAGAGTTGAGGCACAATGACCAAGCCAAAATTGAAAGCGCAACTAACAAAGGCATACTGCATAGGTAACACTTAGAACTGTAACTAAGGCAACAAGGTTTCACTTTTTCCCTTCCAAATCCTACAATTTAAAAAACAGAAATAGAGCATTAACTTCTTGAATTTTACTTTTTTAGCCTAAGACGCCGTGACCAATACTAAGCAACACATTGTTGAATATGAGAGCCAATAACTTGTTGACACAATATCGTAGACCAATTGAGTATGCTCCTAATAAGGGCATAGGAGCCAATGTCGCTAAGCCAACAGTTTTTCCTTTTTCCCTCCAAATCCTATTGTAAATAGATCAGGAATCGAAACTAACTTATTAAGCCATAATTTTTCAACATGAGACACCATGAGAGTGCTAGTACCACTACGACGATCAAAAATACAAAGTGTAGAAGGTAAAAGAGACCTGCGCAGCTTTAAGAATTATCATTTGAAAGCCATAAACAAGAACGCCTCCGCACCTGCCTTGGGGATCAACCTTAACCAACGGGCCTCTTGCAAATGACTCTCCGCCTCTTCTCAAATGAAGCCACTCTGGGCCCTCAAAACAGTGCATAGAGCTGGGGAAAAGGTCAGCATCAATGAATTAATATCACCTTGCAACACAGTTAAACAAACTATGGAAACATATATATAACCAAACTCCGGTAATAACACAGTTAAGCAAACCATGGAAAATATATAACTAGTTAATAATGAGAAAGACTACAGATTAGAGACTTTAAAGCCCTTCAATCACTAAATTACACAACCAACTTCAAGTCTTCTTCTTCTTCTTCTAAGCCTTTTCCCACTAGGTGGGGTCACCCATCCTAGTACTCCTCTCGCCCAAAACTCGCTTAACTTCGGAGTTCAAATGAGACCCGATGCATGTGAGTTGGTATGATCGCATCCCATCAGTTGATGTATAGAAGCCTGCTAGAGGACATCGAGTATTCCCTTAGCAAATTCACGATTAAATTCTTACTCGGGATTCAACATTCGTGACTCCAACACTACAACACTTCCAAAAAAAAAACATTCAAGTGTGTTCCGATTTGGACTTAAACGAAACTTGAACTGATATAACATCAACCGAAATAGCAAGACTAATAATTAATTTTTATTAACCCACCTAGTACGGAGTCCATGAATTGAATCATCAAACTCAAGAACTGAAATTTTTGCATCTTCAAAGGCTAAGACAATGGGATCTCTTCGTCTAGAACCATCGCCGCCTCCGCCAGAAAATGCCGCCATCGTTACCACATTACCGTGCATTCTGCAATCCAACTGCATGCAAACAAAAATTTGAATAGAAACCATCATTAATTAATTCAAAAACAGTATTACGAAAGACTAATTTAGCGAATTCGAGCTAAACTCCAGGCCGAACGCCAAGAAAATCGAAAGAGCGAACCTGTAATGGCGGAAAATCTTTAGTTGGAATTGATTTCTTAATATTGGACATATTTGAAACGGCAGAGCTCAAGGTTGTCAAGTGTTGTTCTTTTGTTGTCGTTTTGCTGTATTCGGCAGCCCAACAAAGGCCCAATTATGTTTTTTCTTTTTTTTTTTTGGTCCTGTCCTCTCCAAGTATGTATTAATTCCTTCAAAACCAATAAATAAAAAGGTGTTTTAACGAAACACTTTTGGTACTGTTCATTTTTAACTAAAAATCACATTTTTACATTTTACTGATACTATTCACTACACATTTATTTGTCATTTTTCATTAAAACTAAAGTTTTTTTTTTTACTTTTCATTAGTTTTTCTTAAATAAAAAGGTTTTTTTTTTTTTTTAAGTCATCTTGTTACCAAAATTCTAAAAGACACTAGGCATTAGTTGACCGGCAAGCTAAAGCCTAATGCTTAGGCAGCTAGGCGGAGTTTAACCGGAGAATTAGGGGTACAAGATGGATTTAAGTAAATTATCATATATTGTATAAATAAGTGTTGATTATACTTAAAAAATGCTTAATTGCATTGGAATACATTAATTGCAAAATAGAATGATATATATAGATCATAAAGTATTAGAATATAATAAAAACATAAGAAACAAACATATAATTTGCATTCATCTAAGTATTCAACAAGTCTCTTACAAGTTACTAAAAAAATGTAAGATGAAAACTTATTTATTTTCTGTCTAAGTGAGTCTCAACCTAGGACAAGTAGGTGTGTGCGGATGCCAAAGTAGGTCTAGTCGTTATTTCTTAATTTTCAAACGCCAAAGAATTAATTAAAACGGTGACCAACCGCTTAACCTAAGTGGAACCTAAGCGACACTAAACATGAATTTTCAATAAATTAGCTTTCAATATAATATAATTAACTCCTTCAATGTGACCTTCCATCAAAATGTAATGCGAAAACGAGTTGACATCAAATTCTTAATTAATTGTTGAATTTGATTGACTTCTTTCGAAACAAGTCCATATTTAGTAATGTTTATTTTTTCCCCAAGAAAGTAGTGTATCTACATTTGCAGCTTTCAACAAATTGGCCGTCGCAAAATCTCAAGCATAGCCCATAATTAAATTGTAAGTCAATACAGAGAGATTTTTTTAATGTACAGAAAACACGTTCTAATACACAATTATAATAATATAATTAATTAAAATTTTGGCAAAATTAAATTTCCATCGACAGCACAAACCATCATGGCGGACCAAAGAGCATTGTAGTAATTTCAATATTCACATATCTCTCCTGTTCAAACTATAAACAAATTCCAAGAAGACGATTCGTCTAATTCAATCTGCCGCATATCACTCACATAAACAAGATTATATTTTTCCCATCTAAATCTTTCTCTTTCATCTTCATTCTTTAAATCCAAGCCCCCTCTCTCCAGATCTTCATCCACCACTTCCATTTCCACCAGCTCTCCGCCGTTGATCTGATTCCATGTTCCGTACATAAAGCATTCAACCTTCCAGGTCGGGAATCCAAGTTTCCCATTGTTTCCACTTACCCAGGAATCCAATCCCCCTGTAAACAAATCTTCATGCATCCATTTGTTGTTTCCTTTTAAGTGCTTCAAGATCTTCTATTGCGTCTAGCGTTGATCAAGGTATATTTTCTTTAGATCTTCATACCCTTTTGGAAGCAATTGTTGTTTGTCTATTTTTAGTAATTAAATTTACTTATAAACGTAATTATCGTTAAGCATGATTATAAAGTTTCCATTTTTAGCATTGTGTTGCTTGAATTACATGTAATTTCTGGAGTTGTTTTGTATGTTTTCAGGGTTTGCTGGAGGAGGTTGAGCTCAAAGTTGGGGTTTTCCTAATTTGGAAAAAAAACGATGAGTTGGGATTTTTCTTTAGCCATTTGTACCCATGCTTTTGGGGTTTTCCATTGGTAGTTTAATTTAGGCTAGATAGTTTATTTCACACGAATTGCTTGATTTGGAAAGCGATGACTTCATTGGCTTGGGCTTCGTCCAAAGGTTCAATTTCGATGACTTCCTACCCGAAAGCCCTTTCGTGGATGGTAGTTTCCGGGATGGCATTGGCTTTTTTCTTACTTTTTGCTTCTTGGGTTTTAGTGACTTACCCGATTGGTTCCACGGTTAGCTGGTATTTCTATGGTGTTGATAGTATGCAGAAGTTGGATTATTCTACCTCTATAGGGAATCCCACTAACCACGATGCTCCCCTTCCTAACAATGTAGATAGTGTCGGTAAGAATATGGTATCGGAGTCTAATTCAGAAGTTCCGAAAAGTTCAGTTGATCCACAAACAAAAGTTGTTAATCAGAATATTCTTACCGAGTCGAATTCACAAGTACCCTCGAGTTCAGATGGTGCAGTGGTTGTTTCAGAAATTAGAGAGATCAAAGATCTGCCGGATGTGGCAAAGAATTCATCCGGTTCATCAGATAATGAAAATGTTGGATCAGTAAACTCAACTGGTCCATCAGAGCCTGCAGTTTCAACCGCTTCATCAATTGATGACGGTATGATTAAAACTGATAAGAATTTGTCAGACGAGTCCAGTCCACAACTGTCCTCGAGTTCAAGTGATCCATCAATAGTTTCGCAAACAAAGGAGATGAAGGATTTATCAGCACCTGCACCCGAGCCAAATGATACTACATCAGCTTCTTCTCAGTTGCTCAACAATGCAACCAGTGGTGTTTCTGTTGATTCAGGTAGCTTTCGTGTTGTTTTGTTATGTTTTCATGTATGCTGAAATTTGACATTTTGCTATAATCTTAGCCTTTTGTACTCTGATTGATCTTATGTCTAATTTAGCCTTCTGTACTGCTGAAATTTAACTACTTGCTATAATATTTTCAAGTACTTGTTTCTTTGAATTTGACTTACTTCTGTTCATATTATGCAGGCTGTGATCTGTACAGTGGAAGTTGGATTTATGATTCAGCAGGACCGGTATATACAAACAATACATGCCCTGTCCTGACACAGATGCAAAATTGCCAGGGAAATGGGAGGCCTGACAAGCAGTATGAGAATTGGCGATGGAAGCCCTCTCAGTGTGACCTGCCACGTTTTGATGCCAGGAAATTTCTAGAGTTGATGAGGGGGAAAACAATAGCTTTCATTGGTGATTCGGTTGCTCGAAACCATATGGAGTCATTGTTGTGCATGCTCTGGCAGGTAATTGTCTAAATTTTTTTATGATTTAGTTACCTCGAATTAAATGCTTTTTTCTTATAGTAGATGGAATTTTTGCAACTCTGGATTCATCAACCCTGCTAGTATTAAATTGCATCTCCATCCTTTTTCACGGATAATGCTGTTTTAAGTAACTCTAGTGGTGCTTACATCTTTGTGTGGTGTATGCAGGTAGAAGTTCCAAAAAATCGGGGGAACAAGAGAATGCAACGTTATTATTTCAAGTCGACATCTATGTTTGTTGTCCGGATTTGGTCCTCTTGGCTTGTGAAGCAAACATCCGAGGCATTTGATTTTGCTTCAGAGGGCGTGGCCAAGCTCCACCTTGATGCCCCTGATGACAAATTCATGGATCTCATCCCACAGTTTGATGTGATTATTTTCTCTTCCGGCCATTGGTTCGCCAAGCAGTCAGTATATATCTTAAACAACGAGATTGTGGGAGGGCAGTTGTGGTGGCCGGACAAATCAAGGCCTATGAAGGTTAACAACATTGAAGCATTTGGAATATCTGTCGAGACAATTCTCACTGCTGTTGCTAGACATCCAAATTATACAGGGATCGCCACTGTGCGTTCTTATTCACCTGACCATTACGAGGGTGGAGCTTGGAACACAGGAGGATCATGCACCGGGAAGGTAAAACCTCTTGCACTGGGCGAAGTAGTGGAAAATGGCTTTACGAACATAATGCATGAAAAACAAGTTATGGGTTTCAACCGGGCGATTCAGAAGGGTGTGACAAACAAGTCGAAGTTGAAATTGATGGACATCACGAAACCTTTTGAGTACCGCCACGATGGGCATCCAGGCCCGTACAGAAGCCCCGACCCTAATAAGAAAACACAGCGGGGCCCTGACGGAAGGCCTCCGCCACAGGATTGCTTGCACTGGTGCATGCCGGGTCCGGTCGATACATGGAACGAATTTGTGCTTGAAATTATAAGGAGAGAATATGAGGGCAGCGACAACTCTTCTTCATGAGTTGGGGCAAAGCTTGCATGGTAAATTTTTTTGTTTAAAGTCTTTATAAATATAAGAAAATGATTGTAGAGTAATTATTTGTTGCAATAGGTAGGAGGATTAGCGGCTAAATTTGTATTTTGCGAGCAATTTTAGTTTAGTTACCATTATGTGTTTTTGAATAAATTAAGTGCTGGCTTGTTTAGAACTCGGGTGGAAGCGTTTTCAAATGACTAAAAACGCTTTTGGAGAAAATACTTTTGAAACCAATTTTTAGTAAAGATGTTGGTTAATCCTAAATAAGCACTTGAACTGCTTGCTAAGCACATAACTGGTGTTTTTGCAAGAAGCATTTTAAGTCACTTAAAACTACTTTCCAAATAGGTCATTCAGTATTACGGTCAAATGGTATTCCTTTTCACTTGAAAGTGAGAAATTTTAGGTTGAAAACTTGTGGATGACGAATTTGATACCAAATTGGATTGCCTATTGTGTGGTTTTGCCGAACTCTTCTTCTCTTTAGTATAAAAATATCGATGTACTAAAAAAAAAAAAAAAAAAAAAAAAACTACGTTCTGAATAAGCTTTTAGTTGTGTACTCATGTCATACATTTCACTTTTGATCAATAAGAAACTTTCTTTTTAAATTTTCATTCCAATTTAGAAATTTTTTTCTCCAAATTCTTTGATTAGTCTAACCTTAAACTACATAGGTGAAGAGGAGAGGCGGACTATTCTAGTCAACTTAAATATGTTTAAATTTGGGTTTGGTCTAGTGGATAAAAGTTGGCTAGGCCACAAGTTGGACGGTTTTTCTGAGTATCATTTTTAGATCATCTTCAATGGTTGGGTTAAAAGCCAAATATTTTAGCTTAGAAAATTTAGCTTTAGCCCAGAAACAGATTTTCTGCTCCAACCATTCTGATCTAAAATTTTAGCCCGGGATTATTAAAGAATGAACTTAGGCTATTTTTTTTCTTAAATTAAATTTAAAAAAATAATAAATATGTAGACTATCGTAAATTAATTTTATGAATATTTTAATCTAAAAAAAATTAAATTTCGATAAATATTGAAAAATCACTAAAATTTTCACAAAGCAAGCCTTCAACTTTTACCAATCTTTCAACCCTGGGCAAACTTTCAATTCACCAACCGTTTAACAATTTGGAAATGGAAACAAATGATAGAAAGATAAATTGGAAGAATTGTAAGAGAAAATTGAGTTTTGTATGGATGTTTGAACAAATACATAGGTATTTATAGAGTTTTTGGGTGAATTTTGAGTTAAATAATTTTTTTAAATTATTTTAGCCGTTAGATTTAAATTTGGGCTGTTAGATCTTTTTTTTACTGTTAGATTTGATTGTATTCAATCTCAACCGTTGGATTCAATGTATTTTAAAATAACATATTCTAAAAAAGTTAAATTTGAATATGGACCGTTAGATCAACCAACGGTCCTTAAAGCCCAGCCAGAGGATCAAAATTATAGCCGTTGGGTTTTTGTGGGTGGCCAACACACGCCTGACTGCGACGGCAGGGCCCACCCCTGTTAGGAAACCTTTGCAAGCGCATCGCGTGGGGCGCATTAGAGCGTGGGCAGGCCGAGATTGGCCCAACAACCTGCAAGTCCACTCGCATAGTGGGGTATTTTGGCCTAGCTTTGGCATTTGGCATTTAGCCCAAAGTTTTAGCATGGGTTGGAGAGTGTTTGAGGTGGGGGGGGGGGAGGAATTTGGGGGAAAATTTAGCATTTAGCCCACCATTGGAGATGGTCTTATGGAGGTCAGGGGTTCGATCATCGGCTTGTAATAAAAAAACCTTTTGGGGAGAGTTTTTCGTAAAACCAACGACCTGGCTCGGAGTGGTAACCCACTGCTACCATTTTTTTTTACCAAAAAAAAAAAAGGGGAAATGAGATAGATAAATCTTATTTAAGTATTTATTTTCATATTTATTGTTGCATTGATCCAGTATCATTTTCAAATTTGGTATACCTTAGATTATGTTTTTGAAAAATATTAATTTCCTTTCACAATCTTATATCCAATTTTTTTAATTTGGATCCCATCCAGATCCAAATTGTGGAATTTTAAGAATCCTCATATCCTAACCGTTTATCGTGTATCGTGCAGTCATAAATTATTTTAAATTTTTTATTTAAAATTAAACACAAATGACAAAATTCCATTGGACAAATACATATTGGAACATCTCCAAGGAAGATGTCAAAATGTACACATTAGTTATAACACTAAAAAAAGATTGTACTGATATTCTCTAACCGATGCAATTATCATACTTTTTTTTTTCAATCAAAGAAGGTGAACAGATTATTAATTAAACTTTAAATGTCATTTATTAAATTTTAATTAGTTTAATAATTTATTTTATAAAATAATAATTTAATTTAACATATTAGTTGAAAAATAAAACTTTAAAACTGTCAAAATTTAAATTTTATGTTAAAAATTTCACATCTGATGATCTCACAGTAGCGATAAATCGACTACAGCAATCCGAGTCATCTCCTGAAAATTTGAAATTCAAATGCCGTTGGTGCGTGACCTGCTTCGTCCCGGAGAATCATTGAAAAACAAATCTTTAACAAGCCCCCTCTGCCTTCTTCAACGGTCCTCTTTTCTCCTCATTCAAACGGCTTCTCTCTCTCTCTCTCTCTAAACATCTCACATCTCCATTAAAATTCAAACCCCAAATCCTACCTTTTTCGCCCAAAGTTTCCAAGAGAAGAAAAACGAAACGAAACCCACATTTTCTCGGGAAAATCCTCCAATCGCCGGCCTCTGCTGTGGCAAGAAAATCCATACAGCAGATAGAAAATTGATGCTCGTTGACTTGCTCTCTCAGGTTTGTTTCCGGGTTTTCCTCTTCCCGTCTTCCTTATTTTTCTTCAATTTTCCCCAGTTCCCCCGTTTGGTTCTCGAGAAAGAATTTGAATTTTGATATCAATTTTTTGAATTGTTGAAAAAAAATTCCTCTGCTTCTTCTAGTTGATTTTGTCGCCTGTGGTCTGGTTGGTTCTTTTGATTTTAATTTCTTTGAGCTAAATTGCATGGGAATTATTTGTAGAAGAGAGAATTTTCCATTCAATTTTAGAATTTGGTGTTTATACAGAAATCTGACCTAATATGGACTAGAATTGGTGATGTAATTTTCTTTTTCTCCAAAATTTTGGGAGAAACCTGCAGTTCGCGATATTTTTTGTCTGGGTTTCGAGGAATCTAGGTTCTGTTGCTATTTAGCTTTTTCCATATATTTTGTTGCTATTTAGAGATTTTTCAAAGTTTTATGGTTAATTTATGCAATGCATATAGTTAGGGTTTGATGGTGAAAATTGTTTATGGCAGGTAGCACTGCTTCAATATGTCTAATCTCCAAAGTGAGCAGCTTCTGCAAATGGAAACAACATGTGGATCACTTCTATATGAGCTTCAGGTATCACATGAATCTCTAAATTTCGAAAGAAAATTTGTCTAGTTTTTTCTGTTTTTTTTATTTTTTATTTTTTTTATGGAAATTGGAGTACTCGAAAGTACTAATCTCAATTTGTTTCTTTTCTAATACGAAAATTGTAGATAATTTGGAATGAAGTCGGAGAGACTGACAAAGATAGGGATAAGATGTTGCTTGAGCTTGAGCAGGAATGTCTAGAAGTATACAGAAGAAAGGTAGATCAGGCAAATCGGTGTAGGGCACAGCTACGGCAGGCAATTGCTGATTCGGAAGCAGAACTTGCGGCAATATGTTCTGCAATGGGGGAGCGACCGGTACATATTAGACAGGTCAGGATGGACTGTTTTGTGGATAACTGTTATTGTTTTTATAGATAAATAGTTTAAATGTCCTGTTCCCATCGAAGTTAAGAAGACTATTGCTTAAAATCAGAATTATTTACAAATTGCTTTATCATTTCAGTCTGATCAAAATGCCGGAAGTTTGAAGGAAGAGCTCAGCAAAATAATCCCACAGCTGGAGGAGATGAAGAAAAGAAAATGTGACAGAAAAAATAACTTTCTGGAAGTTCTAGAGGAGATACGGAAAATTTCAAGTGAGATTAATGGAAGCATAGATTACAGTTCTAAACCGGGTGTGGATGAAACTGATTTGTCATTGAGAAGGCTTGAAGAATTGCACAGACAGCTACATGCACTCCAAACTGAGAAGGTTGGGAGTTATTTTTTCAATTTCCTTTCCATCTGCATATCATCTTAATCTGATTTTGTATTCTTTTATGCTCTTCAATTCCTCATGTATCTGCTCTTTCTTGCTGTGCAGAGTGATCGGCTTAAGCAGATACAGGACCACCTGTGTACATTGAACTCATTTTGCTCAGTTCTTGGTATGGACTACAAACAGACAATTAGTGAGGTACATCCCAGTTTAGTTGATTCCGCAGGAAGCAAGAATATAAGTAATGATACAATTCAGCGATTGGCTGCTGCAATACAAAAATTGCGGGAGGTTAAATTACAGAGAATGCAGAGGGTAAAGAATGTTCTTTGTCGTTTTTTAGTTTTTAGTCGAAGTTATGTGCATTTAATTGAATGATATTAACCTCCTAATCTCTGACAGCTTCAAGATCTTGCAACTACCATGTTAGAGCTGTGGAACTTGATGGATACGCCAATTGAGGAGCAACAGATGTTTCAGAATATAACCTGCAATATAGCTGCTTCAGAACATGAGATAACTGAACCAAATACACTATCTGTGGACTTTATCAATTATGTGAGTTTTTTTATGTTGTAATTCTGTATTATTTCATACTATTGGATCAGTGTAGTTGTCAAGTATTCATTTGGGATTAAATCTATTGTGCAGGTTGAGGCAGAAGTGTCTCGGTTGGAAGAGTTGAAATCAAGTAAAATGAAGGAGCTTGTTCTTAAGAAGAGATCAGAGCTAGAGGAAATCTGTAGAAAGACACACATGGTCCTAGAAGCAGATAGTGCAATTGACTACGTAATTGAAGCTATAGAATCAGGTGCATCTTAAATTCTTAATAGCATATCATGAGGTAACAAAAAATTCCTACGTAATTGTCCTTGAACTTGTGCATCATTTTTACTTGTGCAGGAGATGTGGACCCTGCTTGTGTCCTCGATCAAATTGAGCTTCAGGTTTCAAAGGTTAAAGAGGAAGCTTTTAGCAGGAAAGACATACTTGAAAAAGTTGAGAAGTGGTTGTTTGCTTGTGATGAAGAGTGCTGGCTCGAGGAGTACAACAGGGTTAGTTGTTTCCATCACCATGTCGCTTACTTCACAACATTGAAATCCCTTTGCTTACTTGTTCCTTTTTGCATTCGTGTAGGATGAAAACCGATACAATGCTGGAAGAGGAGCTCATCTTACTCTCAAGCGTGCTGAGAAAGCACGTGCTTTGGTTAATAAACTTCCAGGTATTGACCGCATTTGTAAAATGGCACCCTTGGTTAATAATGCTAGACTAGCCCATTTATGAAACTGTTACAGAACTGTGCTTTGGTCAAGAATATCATTTTGATGATATTTCTGCTGGTTTTAGTTTTTTCTGTCATTTTTTAATTTAAATGTGTTTTTACACGGATCCTGTTTTTTATACAGCAATTGTGGATGCATTGGCTTCAAAAACCATATCATGGGAGAAGGAGAGGGGCATTGAGTTTACATATGATGGTGTAAGTTGCTTCCCTTGTATTTCTGAAATCTCTAGGAGGTCTATTCCAGTTGAGTTTATTTTTTTGTTTTCATACATGCAAATTCTGAAACAATTTTTATTGTTTTCAACTTCTGTTCAGATTCGTCTTCTTTCCATGCTTGAAGAGTATACTATATTACGGGAGGAGAAGGAGCAAGAACGTCGAAGACAGCGGGTATGGCCCAGCAGTTTCACTTGGACATATTTCTTCGAAGATCTTACTGTGAACCGTGTAACAACTATTCATCTCCCATTTTCAGGACCAGAAAAAGATTCAGGGTCAGTTGATAGCTGAACAAGAGGCACTTTATGGGTCAAAGCCAAGTCCATCGAAACCTCAGAGTGTAAAGAAGGGTTCAAGAATGTCAACTGGAGGTGCAAGCAATAGAAGACTTTCAATGCAAGCTCCAAAACCCGATCCACTTCACTCCGTCAAAGGTACTCCGCGTCCGCGTTCAAGAAAGGGTGACCGAGTCCACCAAAACGAGCAATTAAACAATCATCTGGATGATAGCTTTTCATCTTTGTCCACAGGTTAATCTCTTCTCCAATAGTTCTCATTTGTGTCTGGTTGACAAATGAGAGTATTGAAAATAAAAAAGATATATTTAGTTGCTTTGAAGGTTATTCACCGTCTGTTTCCTTGCAGGGGGGGACTCTGACTCTGGTAGTAGTACCTAAAAACATGTTTGTATTATTCTTCGTTGTGCCGGTGTTTCAGAAGCTTCTGTTGATTTCATTTTAAACAAAACATGAGGCATGACACCGGAACACCATATCTCTGTTGCTGTCTAGTGCTTCGATATGAAAAGCCTGCTTTCCAGACATCATATGAAAACATGCTAACAATCAAATTTTAATATATCTTTATCCACGTCTTTGCTTATGCAGGTAGACGAGGCTTAGATGTTGCTGGACTTCCTGTTAAAAAGCACTCTTTTGGTGCTCCAAATGCTTCTGAAGTGGAGACACCAACGACTCGTAAACCCTTCTCCCCCATTTCTGTTCCCGTTTCCATTCCAACAGAAAATGTCACTTTCGCTACTACTCCTCTGAAGCCTAGAACTGTTGCAGAAGAAGCGAACAAGACGCCCAAGGTAATGCCAATCTTCGTGCCAACGACACCATCAACGGTGTCAGTTCCCATGCAGACAGCTATGACACCAGCTCCTCCTCCTCCACCAATTCCATTTGCTACCAACTTAGTCCAAGAGATTCCTGAGGAGATTGAGTACTCGTTCGAGGAAAGAAGAGCTGGATTTGTGCTCCCTAAAACACATGTGAAGCCAATGATACAAGTTTGATAGGTTAATTAGTTAAAGTTTGGTGAGATTTTGAGAGTTAAAATTGCTGTTTTAGCATTTCTTTTCCCTTTTGCATGGAATTTTTTTGTTTTTAAGTCAATTGTAATTGGCTTTCCTGGTTTTATGTACATAGTCTAAGAATGTCTAAACCTCTTCCCTGTTGATTAATGTGATCATTAAGTTTCTAATCTCTGTTTTGATTTTATGGTTTGTTCTAAAGAAATTTTAGTTGAGCTGTCTGATCGAGGTAACTCTCATATGTAATACGAATTAATGTTTTTGTATAAGATGGACAACTAATATACAATGATTATGTTTTGTAAGAGCAAATTTTTCTTGAAATTTTGATTTTGGTTGTATTTTTTTAAAGGGCATATTTTATTTACAAATGGCATTAACAGTAGATACCTCAAACTAAAAGGGTGTTTAGTTCAAATTAAAATCTTCCAGTCAAAGTTTAATTTTCTGAAAAGACAAAGGAGTTGTCAGTAGTTGGAAAATTGGTGTAGCTCTTAACGTTAGCTTTACAGCTTTGAGAGAAATATTTATTTATACAACTTTAAATAAATAAATGGTAATAAAAAATAGAAAAGCCCTTTTCTTTTCTCAAACAAAACTTGATTGTTTTTCTTTAATATTCAAATTTAGTATCATTGTCCATTTATTAAATTCACCTTTATTAAATTACCAAGACGGACGTGAAACATTTTCTTAACTAAAATTTATACTTTGCATTTGCAATTAGAATATTAATTTTTTATTAAATTTCATCAATATTTAATTATAACAATTTCATTTTTATTTATAATTTTCCAAATTTTTATACTTTATTTATTTCTCCTCCTTTTCCTGCAAAACCCTAAATTCACATTTCTCAGAAGTATTTCTGAAATCAATGTTGCCTGTTTCCTTGTAATTTCTTTGAATTGGTTTACAATTTTTTTACTGAAATTTCAGTTTCTGCCATTGAAGCTTCCTGCTTTCTCTGCAATGGTGGAGACAAGCTTCAGAACTGGAGGAGTTGCAGCACTGAGTTCTTCAGCTTTCTGCATTTAGAGACGACTTTTTGTTTCTGGGTTCCAAATTGTTTGAAAGTTTGGAACTTTCTAGCCTTCTTTAACAGAATCTGCTCAAGTTTTTGTTTTTCAGTTAAATTATTTTCTGGGTTTTTTTTTTTTTTTTTTTTTGCTTCCTAAAGTTGCAGACTTTAATTGGTAGATTCTAGGGTTTCAAGTGTTTATAGGGTTTAAGATTTTTTAGGGTTTTGGGTGGTTTTTGTGTGTCTGCAAATTTGCATATGCAAATGGAGGAGAAAGACAAGAATTTGTTTTCTGGTGTAGCAGTGAGCGGTGAGAACGCTCCAGATGATTACAGGATTGCCCCAAGAAATGAAAACCCTAGCCCATCTGGGGGACCCACAACGGCGGCAGCTCCGACGGCGTCGCCGATGAGCTTGACCGGGATCGGTACGGATGGAAAGAAGAAGAGGGGCAGGCCTAGGAAGTATGGACCCGACAGCAAGCCCCTCCCGTCGTCGGCATTGTCCCCGATGCCGATTTCGTCGTCGATTCCGCTGACCGGAGAGTTCTCCGCCTGGAAGAGGGGCAGAGGCAAGCCCGTTGACTCGATCAAGAAGTCTCACAAGCATGACGTGTTTGAGAACTCAGGTAACGAAATGAAACGAAACAACCCTTTTAAATAAAAGCTTTGAAAATTTTGACTTTCGGTTAATGTTGGTTACCGTTTTTACTGTTTTACATTTGGGATGAAATGATCATGATCTGTTGTTGTAGCTCTGACACTGTTGACGGGGACTTTTGGATCAGCGTTTTTTTATTGAGCGTAATGATGCAGATTCAGAAATCCCCGTCAACAGATTGTATCATGTTTACTGCTGTGTGTGTGAATTTTGGGATTGGATTTGTGTTTTTAGAGTGAGATTTGAAGGGAATGTTGGTTGGATTTGGTTTGCAAGTGGACCCTTTGTGATCAGATTCCCTTGTCAGATCTGGAAGTAAATGGTGTTTTATGTGGATTGGAATTACTGATTTTTTCTGCTGGCTACTGCAATTTATATTATACTCTCTTTGCCTTTAGGAAACAGAATGAGAGAATGATTGAGGTAGCTAGCTTGTCCAATAGGTAGAGTACACCAATTAGGCTGACGTGCCTGGATTAGACTTGCCTAATTAGGTCACCTCTTAATCACCTGCTGACTCTGGTCTAATTTGCACCAGATAAGAAAGAAAAGAGAAAAAGAATGAAGAAACTAGAAAGCACAAGCAGGGAATTGTGATATAAACACCTGGTTTATATGCTCCTAATTACAATTTTAATATGTTTTGGGGTCAGTTTTGACATTAACCACTCTTTTCAATCTGACCATTCCACTCTTGAAACCTCACCTTATGTTCAAAGCTCCTGTCTCCTGAGGATTACGAGCTGATGTTTTAGCCACCGTTAGGCGTAAACTATGACCTTTGTTATGAAATTAATGGGGTTTTAAATATTAGTTAATCATTTTGGTTTGAGGTGATTCTTGTTAGTTTTTGGCTCGTCAATATTGTGTCCTTTTCTGTTTAGGATTGTTTTAGGGAAAGGGTGCACCAATTCTTCTCCTAAAAGGGCTAGGAAAGAATTTTTAGTTTCCTTATTCAATGTAGATTAGAATTCTTAGAAGTCTATTTGGAATTGGAAAGGAAGTCTAAATTCCTATTCCACTTAGAATAGGAATTATAATCTGTAAAGGACATGTAAGCCAACCCTATATCTATAAATAGGGTGCGGCAAGGCTGATTTTCAGCAGAGAGAAAAACAGCCAAACAGCAGAGAGGTTTGAGATTAGTTCTAGGGTTTGCATAAGTTCTGTAATCTCTATTATTAATCAAAGAAGCGGTGATTTCTCTACCTAGGGAAATCACAACTGGACGTAGGCATAAGTTCTGCCGAACCAGTATAATTCTTGTGTGTTTCTAAGTTTTCTATATTTGCTAGTTTAGTCTATTGCCGTTGGTTACATCAAAGAACAAGGTCCAGTGTGCGGGGTTTTTCAACAATTGGTATCAAGAGCTAGGATCAAGGTGTTCTACGATGTTAAAAGGGAAGATGGATGCGGATCAAGGACCTGCGTTAAAACCCTTTGACGGCAAGGATGACTTCACGGACTGGCAAAGGATGATGAAGAACGTACTGATACAGCAGGATTTGGATGATGCACTTGATGGTAAGAAGCCGGAAAGCATGACAGAAGCAGCATGGAATAAGGTTCTCAAGAAGGCCAAGAGTTCCATCGAGATCCATCTCACAAGATCAGTTCGGTCACACATCACCGAAAAGATGTCTGCCCAGGAAGCATGGGAAAAATTGGAGAATGTTTATATGGGAAAAACCGTGTCCAATAAACTTTTTCTAAAGGATGAACTATTCGGGCTTCGACTAGAAGAAGGAGGTGATATTGAAGATCACGTATGCAGGTTCCAGAATTGCATAGCTAATCTTCAGAAAGTCGAAGAAACTTACAAAGATGATGATATGGCTATCATCCTGCTAAGGTCTCTACCTTCGTCTTTCAAGCACTTTCGAACAACTCTAATGTTTGGAAAAGAGTCCTTGAAGCTTGAAGACGTAATTCAAGCTCTTCAGTCATATGCTAAACTAGATGATATAACTGAAAGCTCTCAAGGCCTTTATGCCAAAGGCAAGGAGAGGGGGCGGGAAAAGACAAGAGAAGAGAAAACTGGCAACAGAGGTAGGTCAAAATCCAAGAAGAAAAAGGAAAAGAAGGAAGGTTGCTTCGAATGTGGTTCAGCCGATCATTGGAAGAGGAACTGCAAGATTTGGAAAGAAAAGAAAGCCAAGATGGAAGGAAGCTCAGGTTCCGCTAGTGCAGTCACCGAACATGAGAGTGACGGGGAACTTCTTTCGGTAACATCGGGCTCCAAGGCTTTCAATTGGATTTTGGATACTGGATGCACGTTTCATATGTGTGCAGTAAAAGAATGGTTCGATACTTTCAAAGAAGTCAGCAGCGGGGAAGTCTTAATGGGGGATGATTCTTCATGTCCTGTAAGAGGAATCGGCACTGTTCGAATCAGAATGTTCGATGGGATGATACGAGCTTTAGGGAACGTCAGGTATGTCCCTAGACTAAGAAAGAATTTGATTTCCTTGGGTACTTTAGATGAGGCCGGTTATGGGTACAAGTCTAAAAAAGGAAGACTCAGGGTAACCAAAGGATCGCTAGTGGTAATGCAGGGTGACCTACAACCCAATAAGTTGTATAAGTTAATTGGGACCACTATAGTCGGGGGAGCAGCTGTTTCTGTAAATCAAAGTATAGAAGACAAGACTGAACTATGGCATCATAGGCTCGGGCACATAAGCCAGAAGGGATTGCAAGAATTACACAAGCAAGGCCTGTTGGAAGGCGTGTCAACTTGCAAATTGGACTTTTGTGAATACTGTGTTCTTGGGAAGCAAAGAAAGGTATCATTCGCAAGTAGCAGTGCAGATAGCCGAAGTAAGGAGCAACTCAGCTATATTCACTCAGATGTTTGGGGTCCTGCTCCAACTAAATCAAATGGTGGAGCCAGGTATTTTGTCACTTTCATGGATGATTTTTCTAGGAAGGTTTGGATTTATTTCATGAAGCAGAAATCCGAGGTTTTTGCAAAGTTCAAGGAATGGAAAACAGAAACCGAGAATCAAACTGGAAGAAAGATCAAGTATCTGAGAAGTGACAATGGAGGTGAATATACAAGTATTGAGTTCACCGATTACTGCAAGCAGAAAGGCATCATAAGGCACTTCACAGTAAAGAAGAATCCCCAACAAAATGGAGCTGCTGAGAGGATGAACAGAACTCTCATGGAGAGAGAAAGGAGCATGCGATTTCATGCAGGATTGCCTGATAGTTTTTGGGCAGAGGCTGTTAATCATGCAAGTTATTTGATTAACAGATCACCATCTACAGTTCTCGGTTTTAAGAGTGCAGAAGAGGTATGGTCTGAGAAGCCGGTGGATTATTCCAAGCTCAGGGTGTTCGGCTGTAGTGCTTATGCACATATTCCAAGTGATGAAAGGTCCAAGCTCAAACCGAAGTCTATACATTGCATATTCCTAGGTTTTGAGAAAGGAGTGAAGGGTTTCAAGCTTTGGGATTTCAACAACAGGAAAAAGGTTGTCAGTCGAGATGTTGTCTTTGATGAGACAACCATGCCTCTGAATAAAGTCGAGAGCAGTAGGGAGAAGAAGGATGATGCTGGAATTGAAGCAACAAAGATTCCGTTAATCAGTTCAGATGAAGAAGAAGCTCAGGTGGAGCAAATTGAGCAAGAGGCCGAATCTGATGGTTTTGAGGAAGAAGAAGAAGAAGAGCATCAGCATCATTCACCAGTTAGGAATCAGGTGGAGCAAGAAACAGGACAGATTGAAGGTACTCCAATCCGCCAGATATCCCAAAGGAGTCAAACTCCACCCAACAATCCACCTGCATTCCAAAGATGCATAGCACTGGACAAACCTAAGCGGAACAAGAAGAAACTTGACAGGTTTGGGTTTGACCAAAACGAAGTTAATTATGCTCTTAACATTAGTCAAGGAGATCCGACTACTTATCGAGAAGCTATAGCAAGTGATGAGCGAGATAGTTGGATAAGTGCTATGACAGAGGAAATGGAGTCTCTTTACAAGAACTCTGTTTGGGAGTTGGTTCCTAAACCCAAAGACAGAAAGCTAGTTGGATGCAAGTGGGTATTTAGGAAAAAAGGAAGGACTACATGAACAAGATGCCGTGAGATTCAAAGCAAGGCTCGTGGCTAAGGGGTACTCACAAAAGGAAGGGGTGGATTATGATGAGATCTTTTCACCTGTAGTCAAGCATACTTCTATCCGATTGCTTTTAGCAATGGCAGCTCAGCATGACATGGAGATTGAGCAGATGGATGTGAAGACAGCGTTTCTTCATGGGGATTTAGAGGAGACGATATTCATGGCTCAACCAGAAGGGTTTGTTGAATATGGGAAAGAAAACCTAGTATGTCAGCTAAGGAAGTCCCTGTATGGCCTGAAACAGTCTCCAAGACAGTGGTACAAGAGGTTTGATTCATTCATGCTGAAAATTAATTTTAGAAGGTGTTTGTATGACTGTTGTGTGTACTATCATGTGTTCCAAGATGGGATGATCATATTGCTATTGCTATATGTGGATGACATGTTAATTGCTTGTCAAGACAAGTCTAGAATTCAAGACTTGAAAAGGATGTTGAGCGAGGAGTTCGACATGAAGGATCTAGGTGCCGCACAGAAGATCCTTGGCATGGAAATTCAGAGAGATAGGACCGCTGGAAGGATTTGGATATCACAAGCCAAGTATATTCAGAAGGTCCTTGAGAAGTTCAACATGCAAGAAGCAAAGGAAGTTTCGACTCCTTTGGCAGCTCACTTCAGGTTAAGTGGACAACAGTGTCCTACGTCCGAGGAAGAGCAACAAGAAATGAAGAAGGTGCCTTATGCTAATGCCGTGGGCTGCCTCATGTATGCAATGGTATGCACACGTCCTGACATAGCTCAAGCAATCAGTGTCGTTTCCAGATACATGGCAAATCCAGGAAAGCAACATTGGGATGTAGTCAAGTGGATTTTGCGTTATTTGAAGGGTTCTTGGCGACAAAGGATTATGTTTGAGAAGCAAAAGGAAAATGCAGGGGTGTTAGGATATGTGGATGCCGATTATGCAGGGGACTTGGACAAGAGAAGATCAACTTCTGGTTATGTGTTTACATGCGCAGGAGGACCAATCAGTTGGAGGGCACTACTGCAACCAATTACAGCTTTATCGACCACAGAGGCAGAGTATATTGCATTGGCCGAAGCTGGAAAGGAAGCAATTTGGCTTAGTGGCTTGGTAAGTCAAATGGGAATCACTCAAGATTGTGTGAAGCTTAAGTGTGATAGTCAAAGTGCCATTCACTTGGCAAAGAATCAGGTTTTTTCTGGAAGATCAAAGCACATTGAAGCAAGATATCACAGAATCAGAGATTGGGTGGAGTCTAAGGAAATTTGGATTGAAAAGGTTCATACGGATGACAATGCCGCAGATTTCCTTACAAAGATAGTGCCGGCCAAGAAGTTCAAGCATTGTTTGAACTTGATCAATCTCGTTGATTGATTAAAGTGGAGCACCTCCTCACCTGAGGTGCAATGAGGCAAGAAGGAGGTTGCCAAGGTGAAGACTCTTGAAGTTTTTCCAGAGCTACTTCAAGAAGGTTCAAAGATACTCTGGGGTGCAAACGATCAAGACTTGGTTTGACTCACCAAGGTGGAGATTGTTAGTTTTTGGCTCGTCAATATTGTGTCCTTTTCTGTTTAGGATTGTTTTAGGGAAAGGGTGCACCAATTCTTCTCCTAAAAGGGCTAGGAAAGAATTTTTAGTTTCCTTATTCAATGTAGATTAGAATTCTTAGAAGTCTATTTGGAATTGGAAAGGAAGTCTAAATTCCTATTCCACTTAGAATAGGAATTATAATCTGTAAAGGACATGTAAGCCAACCCTATATCTATAAATAGGGTGCGGCAAGGCTGATTTTCAGCAGAGAGAAAAACAGCCAAACAGCAGAGAGGTTTGAGATTAGTTCTAGGGTTTGCATAAGTTCTGTAATCTCTATTATTAATCAAAGAAGCGGTGATTTCTCTACCTAGGGAAATCACAACTGGACGTAGGCATAAGTTCTGCCGAACCAGTATAATTCTTGTGTGTTTCTAAGTTTTCTATATTTGCTAGTTTAGTCTATTGCCGTTGGTTACATCAAAGAACAAGGTCCAGTGTGCGGGGTTTTTCAACAATTCTTTCGTCTTGTGAACTAGGCAACAATTTCCGGGCTTTGTTCATCTTGACCCTCTATCCTAACAAATTATCTCCTGGCATTGTCGTTTTCAGGTTTACAAGTATTGTGTTCATTAGATGAGACTTTTCTTGTTTGTTAATGTTTTGTCTCTTTGATTGCTTTGGTGATTAGATCATTAAACTAGCATTTTGAATTCTAATTGGGATACTTCTGGGCGTTTAATTATGAAAATTCCAATTTAAAATGATCATTTGATTTGGGATTCACTGACGGTTTTTAATTTTTTTTGTGTAGGTGAGAAAATTGCGTACTCGGTTGGTGCGAACTTTACACCTCACATCCTTACTGTCCATTCTGGCGAGGTATGCATCAGAAAATTGTTATATGTGAAAAAAAAAAATTCGTGTCAGTACAAAACTGTTGTGTCAACTATTCTAATCGATAACGAAAGGTTTTCATCTTAGAATTCGTGAAACCAGTTATTATTCTTGTAGACGTTTAAAAAAACGAGCAAATAACAACATCAAACAAAATTACAAGCTAGAAAGTTGATTCGGGTCCCTTATCTCAAGATTTGTTAAGGATGAGTTCCAGTATTATTGCTTTGATCAGGGTTGTACTTTTACTTGATTTCTGATACTAATTCTGGTTCTTGCAGGATGTTACAATGAAGATCATGTCATTCTCTCAACAAGGAGCTCGAGCTATTTGCATACTTTCTGCAAATGGCACCATTTCAAATGTTACACTTAGGCAGGCCAGTTCTTCTGGGGGTACTTTAACATATGAGGTATGGCGTTGTGGCCGTCTTTGAAATTATCTGTTATTAGTTATTACCGTATCAATGTAAGTTCATAGCTGCAAGCTATTTACATAAGGGAAATTTTATTTGAACCCATGTAACTTCTTTTTACACCCAACTTACTCTTTAAATCCTTGTTATTTTTAATTAAAGAATTAATATCTCTTTAAACCCAAAATTATTATCTAAATCCCCTCCCAAACCCAATTCAAAATGTAGATTTATTTTTACACCCATTTAAAAAATAAAATCCCAAACTAAATAATTTGGTGAAGTTTCTACTTGTTTATGAATCTTCTTAAAACCTAACACTTTTAAATTTCTTGTTTTCTCTATATTCATCTCCCTGTGGTTTTATTTGCATGTAGGAATAATAGATTTTCTTGAGCATAAGAAGATACTTCAAAGGTTGTGTTTTCAAGGAAACTCGAGATCAAAAATCTTTTCGGTCCTTTTTCTCCCCTCCCACCTTGAGCTCTTTGAAACAGAGCTTTTAGTCCCTTGACTCCTCTTAGCTTTTAGCTCTTTAGTGACACAGCTTTTTGAAATTTTTCTCTGAATTTTCCTACCAATTGCTTCACTGCATCTTATTTAATTTTTTCATGAAGTTTCAAATTTCCAACTGGAGCTTTTTTGCAGCACTATGGCATCTCTTATGCGTGCATCTTATTTGATCTTTTTCATATAATCTTCCTAGTAAAACAAAGGCCTCAATTTTCATGGGCTAACAACTTAATCATGAAAGGTCAGAGAGCACGGTAACTAATGCTTGCTTAATATGGGAGGACAGACTAGCACAGCAACAAATTGTAATACCAAAGATACAGTTTTTTCTTTCTAATATGCCAAACAATTTATCAATACTTCTACCCATAGAAAGGGTTTAGCATCCAAGAAATTTGGTGTCTGCAACAGCTATTAGGGTTTGAACTCAAATGAATGTAGGATAAACAAGGAGTGATGGTAGGTTTAATTATACGGTGTGTGTTTGTTGATAAATTTAAGTTTTATTATTAATTTCATGTTGTACTTGATGGTAATTATACAATAGGATAAAAAAGACAATTAACATTTAAATTTTAAATTGGGTATAGAAAGAGGTTATATAGATTCAAATAAAATTTCTTATTACATAATCGGTCTCGTGCTTGCCGTGTTTTGATTAAAATCACTCTATATATAAGAACAGAACCTTCAGTTGTATTTTCTTTATGATCATGGAAGTTCTCTTTCTTGAAGAAAAGACAGTATATACGTCATGGTTGCTCAGGAGAACATCTCAAATTCTTTTTGGTGATTTTACAGGGCCGCTTTGAGATACTTTCCTTGTCGGGATCGTATATACCAACTGAGAATGCAGGAACAAAGAGCAGATCCGGTGGCATGAGTGTTGCTTTGGCAGGTCCAGACGGTAGAGTGGTTGGGGGTGGACTTGCTGGTATGCTGATCGCTGCTGGCCCCGTGCAGGTAACATCATTATACAATTATATAGTAATTTTGACCATCAATAATCTAGTACTTCGATATTTGTTAGAAATTGGTTGTGCCAATGTAGTTTACTCTCTAAACACGAATTCTGTAATTAATGCTTTTCCTCCGAACTGTTTTGACTGCATCAGGTTGTGGTGGGCAGTTTTCTGCAAGGTCACCAGCTGGAACAGAAGCCGAAGAAGCAGAGAATCGAGCCTGTATCATCGTCAATTGTCCCTATCATTGTCAATGCTGTGTCTGGTGAAGAAATGAAGGTCTATGGCGGAGTAAAGCCCATTCTGATGGCTCCTTCCTTCCACGGAGATCATTCTAATTCTCTGAATCCCGTGCAAAGCTACAAGAACTCAGCTTCTGAGAGTAAATCATTGTTGTTGGAAGAGGAATCTAAAGGCTCTGGTCAAGCAAACTGTGAAGTTTCTTATTGATCATGCTTTTTCCTTTCGTGTGACGGTTGTATCTTAATTGTATTGTTCAGACTCAGTGACATCTAGGCTTTCTCAACCTTGTCTGACTATTTTATGAAGGACAAACTAGGCTTAACGTACCTCGTGTTCGTTTTAACCCCGATTTGGTAGTCTTTTTTATTAGGTTTTAGGTCAGTCTGATCGTGATCAGGCTCGTCAAGTACGTGGCAGTTGTATTCCTGTATTTCTAGTGTTGTATGATGTAGCATTTTTAGATATATGAAAAACATGACTCGTCATTTATCTCTTCAAGTTGTTATTATCTGAATGTTGGAATATGAATGGATGTTGTGACTCTTTGCTTACGAACTTTAAGTGCTTAAACATTCAAAAGCGCTTATGAGCGTAAGTGCTTTTTTCTTATAGTACATTCTCTTTGAATGATTTTTCTTTACATTGCTACAGTAGAGTTTCATTACTGCACCACAAGATTGCTGCCTAGAATACGCATGAAGTTCTCAGTACTTCTGCCTTCCATGCCTTACTAACCTTTTCTATAAACTCTTCTGCTCTCGTCCTCAGCTCGTCGTCAGTGTCAGTTTCATCATCGTCGCTGTCTCCATCGGTGCTGCTGAATTTACCATCGTCGGCTGATGCGTTCTGTTCATTGTACACTAATTCACTGACCTGTATAAAGCCATTCTTCTCCTTCCACACGTGTTTGGCCTCCATGTCTTGTTCATCGTCCGCACGGTTGCTGGCGGGCTTTGTGATGCGAATTTTGCTTCGTTCATCGTTGTTGGAGACGGGTTTTGATCCCACGAGGATAATGACTATGATCAAGTTGCAGATGCAGAAGATGAACACGGAGTTGGAAGCTGCCTGTGTGATTAATTCTAGCGTGGAACCAAGCATTATGAAGGTATGTGTGAGAGAGATTTAAAAGCAAGCTTGTATCGATGGAGGAAGGGCGAGGGTGGAAAGCTTTATTTATGTAGCAGAAGATGAGACCATTTCTAACCGAAGGCTGGCCAGAGGGTTCAAACGAACCTTCTGGTCCTCCAAGATATTAATATTTTAACGAACAATATATGGTCATATTTGTCTCCATCTCCAACCGAGGGCCAAATGGCCATAGGGCTCGTTTTAGTCCTGTCACAAAAAACGGTTTCCAACCAAGAGCCAAAAAGCCATAAGGCCAAACATAATTTATTATTTAAATTTAAAAATTACAACTTAAATTTAAAAACTACAAATTAAATTTAAAAACTACAACAATTTAAATTTATAGGAAAAAAAAATGAGAATTTTTTAATATTTTTTTACAAATTTTGGCCCAAAAAAATTCAAATCCAACGGCTATATGATGTCAGCTAGCCGTTTGATTTGAATTTTTTTTTGCTATAAATAGGTTGGATATTGGGCTATAATTGACACACCTTTGAATTGAATCTATTTCATTTCAATCTCTTTCAATTCAATCTCTTTTAATTCAATTTCTTTCAATTCAAGTTTACAATGAATTCCAAGTTTGGATCCTCTTCGAATTCCAATTGGGGGTCCTCATCCAATTCCGAATTGGAAGAAAAATGGGCACAGATGAGACGAGAAGATGAGGAGTCTGATGAAGAAGATGAAGCATAACGCAACAAACAATATATGGCAGCCATGGCTGCGGCCATGGTGTGTCAACCAACTGAGGAACAACCTCAATGTGGTGGCTCTGTTGCTGGTCGCTCTTACAAACCATAAAACAGAGCGATGACGCATGTCAATTTGATGAACAACTACTTCAACCCCAACTCGGTGTACACAAAAGATGATTTCAGACGTCGCATTAGGATGAGGCGTCATGTCTTCGAGCGTGTACTTTATGATGTCCATCATATCAATCCATATTTTCAACAGAAGCTAGACAGAGTAGGCCGCTCTGGTTTCTCACTTCATCAGAAGATTACTGTTGCACTACGAATGATGGCCTATGGCTCTCCAGCTGATTCGATGGATGAAATCCATGGTATGTCTGAGTCTACATGCCTTGATACTCTTGCTGAATTCTATAACACAATTGTTCAGCTTTACAAAGAGGAATACCTCCACAAGCCAAATTAATAATATATGGATCGGCTCCTTCACAAAGCTAAAGACCGTGGGTTTCCGGGCATGATAAGGTCATTAGACTGCATGCATTGGAATTGGAAGAACTGTCCCACCGGATGGCAATGAGGCTTTAGCAGAAGGTCGAGAAAGTCAACTATTGTGTTAGAAGCGGTTTCCTCGTATGACACATGGATCTGGCATGCTTTCTTTGAAGTCCCTGGATCCCAAAATGACATTACAGTTCTTCGGCGTTCACCCTTCTTCAATAACTTGACGGAAGGTAAATCACCTCAACTTGACTACTACATTAACGGCCGTCAATGCAATATGGGATATTACTTGGCAGATGGCATCTACCCAAAGTAGGTGACACTTGTCCAAGCAATTCCAAACCCTAAAAATGATGCCGAAAAGTGTTTTACCTTACACCAAGAGGTATACTGGAAAGATGTTGAGAGATTACACAACATGATTGTGGAGGATGAGCGAGATGGATATATTGATAGAAAGTCCAATGACGACCAAAATGATCCAAATAGATCAAGAAGGGCTCGTGCAAAAATAGATGATGAGCCTAATTTGTCTTTCAATCCAAGAACTAGTAGTATCTCTATAAATGAGTACATGAGGCGCTATAGGATGATACGTTCCCGTGCCACAAACAAGTACCTACAACAAGATCTTGTTGTACATCTTTGGGCCAAAAGAAGCATGGAGTATGCGTTTAAGTTTTATGTTGTTAAATGTTTTTGAAAATGTTGTTTAAGTTTCATGTTGTTAAATGTTTTTTTTTATGTTGTATAATTTTTATGTTGGTTAATGTTATTTATTGTTGTTTCATATTATTTAATGTTGTTTCATGTTACTTAATTTAATTTAATGTTGTATAATGACTTAGAAAGTTATAGGAAAAAATAGAATTTAAAAAAAAAAATATGAAACAAATTTTGTAAAATAGAAGTTCTAGGAAAAAAAATAGAATTTAAAAAAATATATATGAAACAAATTTTGTAAAATAGAAGTTATATGAAGTTATAGGAAAAAATATAATTTAAAGTTATAGGAAAAAAATAAAATAAAATAAAATTGTAAAATAAATAAATAAATAAAAAATAACGACTAGCTGACGTCAGCTAGCCATTGCATTTGAAATTTGGCTTAGCATTTATGTTGGATATAACCGATAGGAATATATTTAACATAAATATATTCATGTCGGTTATATCCGACATAAATGCTATGATTTCTGGCCCAGCCCGGAGCTAGCTGGCTGGCTGGCTGGATTGGGCCAACAGGTTAGCCCTTTGGCCCTTTCAAATTTCGTAAGGCCCACGAGCCCTCTGACCTAGCCCTCGGTTGGAGACGTTTTTCGACATTTTTCGGCCATCTGGACCTTTCGGTTGGAGATGGTCTGAGAGGAGGATATGATGTTCTGTATAGTGAAAGCTTATTCTCAACCATATTATGTAGAGATTGTTTAATGTGTCGAAACAGGGTATGGTACACCAAGTGTCATAATACAAATGATTGATTTTATTTTTTCAAGTATCCAACTACTTGTATTATAACACGTGACATACCAAAACCGTGTTTCTGACCTATTGAAAAATTTCTCTATATTGTAGGGCCTCTTTCTTCTTTCTTTTTTTTTTTTTTTTAAAAAAAAAAACTGTGTTTATGACCTATTGAAAAATTTCTCTATATTGTAGGGTCTCTTTCTTCTTCTTTTTTTCTTTGTTTTAGAAGCGGCCTCTTTCTTCATTAGTTTAGTGATTTTTTTTTTTAAACTGTGTTTCTGATTTATTGAAAATTTTCTCTATATTGTAGGGCCTCTTTCTTCATTTATTATTATTATTTTTTATTATTTTATTATTATTATTTTTTATGAGAAGCGGCCTCTTTCTTCATTAGTTTATTGAAAAGACTATTGTACCAAACAAGAACCTCACATGGATCCTTCTCATCCTCTCCTTTTCCTTCCCTCTCACGTCATCACATCCACATCACTATTCCTGGATTTATGGAACTTTGTTGTCTTCTGTTTTCTTTTGGCCTTTTTCTTTAAATCAACACAAGCCGAAAAATTCGGTTCTTTCAATATTGAAAGTATTACTTGACCAAGAGTAAGTTGTTATATGTGCATAGGACAGTTGTTCAAAACATTGTATCTACTCTTTGCACCCAAGTCAGTATTCCCGCTCTCTATCTATTACAATAATTTAAAAAAATATATATATATATATATATCCGTGTAAAAGAAAAAAGTAAATTGTAACAATGATTTCTCAATTTTAGTCAAATTAGAGCAATAGTCTCTCAACTAAAAATCTATTACCATTGGTCCCTCAACTCATCAAAATATGTAGTTATGGTCATTTTCGTCAACTTCATCAAAATTTTGTTAAAATGAGTTATGTTGAAAAGACCATTGCTACAATTGGGTCAAAGTTGAGAGACTATTTCTCCAATTTGGTTAAAGTTAAGGAACCAGTTCTCCAGTTTGATTAAAATTGAGTGACCATTGGTAATGGATTGAGAGACTATAGCTGCACGTTTTGATGAGTTGAGGAACCAATGGTAATGAATTTTTAGTTGAGGGATCATTGCTCTAATTGAGTTAAAGTTGAAGAATCATTGCTACAATTTACTCAAAAGAAAAAACCCTAATTGGTCTCTTTTCTTTTGCAAAAATGAAGTACATGTACATGTCTTGATTAAATTATGACATTTGTATCAATATTTAAATGATTCTTTTTAAATTGAAATGCATAGTTTTTTCAGACTTTAAAAAGGTGAACTGCAATAGAAAAACTATCAGCTAGTCTATTTCACGTAATAATAATAATTGACCCCTTAAAATTGACTTAGCAAGATGTTGACAAAATACAACATTAGTTGATTATGTGAAAGAGACTAATAAGAATAGTCTAAATTAAATCATATTTAAAGGTTGGTGGTAACGGTTGTATATTCATATCTTTAATTACCAACTTGCTTCGAAAGTGCTTCAACGACATTGACCTGGCCTTCAAATCGACAGCTTTCTTAAAATTGGCAACATAATTTGGAAGGGGTATCCCACGTTGAAAAATAATGAGTGAAGCGAATATGAGAATGATTTGTTGGATGTATAGGCACATAAGAGATAATATAATTAAGAACGAGCATATTTGAGATAAAATAGGAGTGATTGCAATCGAAGATAAGATGAGATGAAATCAGTTAAGATGGTTTGGACACGTGAACTGAAAACCTACAAATGCTTCGGTTAGAAGATACGACTATGGGATGAAGATTCAAGGCAAAAAGAGTAGATGAAGACCTATAAAGACATTGAAAGATACTATAAGAAAATATATGAAGTACTTGGAACTAATAGAAGATATTACACAAAATCAAGCACAAGACGTTCTAGAATTCATACAACCGACTCTATTTAATGTGATAAGACTTTATTGTTGTTTGTATCCCACGTTTCGACGAAAATATAGCATGAATGCTCGATCTTGAACTTTAATTAATTTTGAGATAAAGGACGATAAACGCTTTATGAGAATGTTATTGCCAGGTGGTAAGTGATGAAAAGTTGAATGACGACCCAAAATGCAAAAGAGAGAAGATAAGAAAAAGTTCAACATCTTATATCATATGCAAGTTACAAACGAACATGCCCTTTTGTAACTTTTTCAAGCACTTTTTTTCCTCTCTTTATCCATGTGATGTGAGACGAGAATCAAATGCATTTTCTGTGTTTTAAAATATTCGAAACATTCAAACCCTAAAGAGGCTTTTTCTTACCAACTTGTTCTCCGTTCACAAACGATTGTAGTTGCAGATGAATTTCAAACAATTAAAATTAGAGTCGCAGAAATGGAATCGCTCATTCTTAAAACCGGTAGTACTAAGACTAGACGGGAGAAAATGTAGCAAAAGCATTTAAAGTTTCCTCAGTAAATCAGATTAGAGTTACAAATGTACAAATTTTAAGCTTGATCACTAAAACCAAACTTTAAAAAAAAGGCGACTCCAATTCAACAAGGCTTCCAGCTTTGCAAAGGTCAAAGGAACGTTTATCGTATACAGTCTTACCTTTACTTTGCAAATAAGCTGTTTCTACCACTAAAACCAAACTAATACAAATATCCGATGCTTAGATTAAATTTAAATGTGAGGTTCTCAACAACTCTGCCTTCCATCCTCTGTTAACTTTTTCAATGAATTCCTCCACTCTTCTTCTCAGCTCATCTTCATTGTCACACTCCTTGCTTTCATTGTGATGATCGCCGCTGCCATTGTCTTCTCCGGCAGTGGCAAGTTCTTCCTCGAGATTCGCCACTTGGCCAAAAACAATTGGTGATTTGATCATAGTACCCTCCTGCTCACATTTATCATCTTCAGCTTGTTTATGATCATTTGAGATTCTGGTTTTGGAGCTGCTGGTGACCGTTGAGACACTTTCTTGATCAACGTAACAGCAGGGTTTCGAACCAACGAGGATCATGAATATGATCAAGTTGCAGAAGCAGAAAACATATAGAGAGTTGGAAGCAGCCTGAGTGAGCAAGTCCAATGTAGAATCCAACATGGTCAAAGAACGGGTAGGATTGGATTGGACTGGATAACTCTCGACGAGCACAAGGGAAGGTGGGTTTATGGTGGTGTTAAAGGAAGGAAATGAAGGTATTTATAAGCACTGGTGTGGTGTGGAGGGGATTGAAAGAAGTGTCTGTGACAAGCTTTTTGTAGGGGAACATGTTGAAGGAGTAGATGGTGAGTTGTGTGAAAGCTAACCGAGAAAATGACATATATTATATATTTTAAATCAAATGATTAAAAAAAATTAATAGTAAATTTGGGATGAAACTTCTCAACTTGCCGTTTTGTGGGTCTTCGGTCGTTTTGTTTATTCAAAGACCACAGGTACCTCCCAAGAACCTCACATGGAACTTCCTTGGGTTTTCTCATGGACTCCATGTCATCGAAAAATGACATCATAGACGAGAAAGGGTAATGATTTTCGCACTTCAAATTTAAGATTCGATGGTCCGACTGCGAAATTTAAGATTCGAGGGTCCAAATTTAAGATTGATTTGGAGAAGCTAAATTAAGAGTGCCAAAATCGCCGCCTTAAGAAAAAGACATAAAGTTGCATTGTAAAACGTTGCAGTAAAAACGGATTTTCTTCCTTAACCCACGCACCAACTGTCGCCCTTCATAAAATTATGAACTTTCTATTACCAACAAGATAATTTTCCAATCTCCCGTCCGTCTCCGTCAGCCGAAGCTCGCTCCTACATCCCGGGCAGCCTCAAAGTCCGGGGCACCAAGTATAATGTCGAGACTGCCTCTGTTTTTAACACGAGAACTAAAAATTACCGAGGGCATCAAAGAGCAGGAATCACCAGACCTGCTGGTCTGAATCTGGCTAATAGAATACGAAGTACAGACCATTTACAACGCATGAATACTGCAAAAATTTCGTACGAGTAGGAACGGATGAACACAAGTGTCAGATAAGTAAAACATTCCATCAGCAATAAATATTACTACATAAGATACTAAAGCAAAGCAGAACAAAACTTAAAAGTTCACATGTATCAGAATCACCGGCAAAAATCAATAGGCTACACAGGCAAGCCCTTGCCGGAACACGAGAGTAGAACAAAAAAAAAAGTCATAAGACGCTATCACCTCTTCCTTTTCTTATTTCCTGATGTGAGACTATCTTTGTTGAATCCCCTCAAATCGTTAGTTGTTTCTGCCATATTTTGCTTCTTGGAACCTTTCCTCCCCCCGTATCCAAACTTGGAATCCTTAATTTCCCTCTTCTTTGGTTTTTTTCCCGTCGGCTTCCCACCTTGTCTTGCCTTCCCTCCAGACCGATCTCCTGGAGCCACAAATGGCCTCTTCTTATTTGACCTCTCGAATGGTTTCCCATCCTCGAATGCCAAATCCAACTCACTGCCTTTGTCACCCCCGGCAAACCCACTCTGCTGCCTCTGCTTCCTCCACTTCTTCACAGATTCTATGTCCTCCTTTTTCTGCTTAGCTCTCTCTTTCAACTTCTGAGCCTGAATCTCTTTAGATAGTTTCTTGGACTCCCTCGCTTTCCTTCTCTCATCTGCTTCCTCGATCTTCTTCTTCTCTACCAAAAGCCGGCTCTTCACTCTCTCCATATGGGAATCTGACTTCACCATCTCTGCATAGTAGTCCTCGGGCCTCAGAAAAGGAAGCCCCATTGACTGAAGCTTCTCGAAGGCCTTCCTCGTTCCCTCTAAAGCCTGTGTGTAAAAGGCAAGCTCTCGAGTCAAGTCATCATTCACGTCCACCTTTTGCTCTTGATCAATGTCAACAGAGAGTTTGTGCACCCATCCTGCATTCTCCGGCCAGCTTATATCACCAAGTTTATCCATTATACCATCTCTGTTGTATATGGCCTTCTTCGACGGTTCATCCAATTTCACATCTCCCTCCTCTTCAGATTCTGCCTCCGATTCTGACCCAGACCCAACATCTTGGAAATCATCCTCTTCCATCGAATCCTCGCTCAACAACCGGGACTCTTTATTGGACACACCCATTTAGTAAACCTATTAAAAAGAAACACAATTCCCACATACTAATGAGCAAAATGTACAAAAACCGATCAATGAATTCCGAAAAACAAATAATGAATTCCTAACAATAATACATATCCTAATCTGAATAAACACAGAAGCATTCCAAATACCGATAAAATTGTATTATTTCCAGCTAAACTCAATCAAACCTCAAAAATCATATTATCGCACTACAACCTATGAACAGCATATTCAAACCCTAGAAACATATAATTGGGATTTCAGGAAAATTGAATACAACAAAAATGGGATACTTCTTAGACAAATTTTCTCGGCAACCAAACAGAAAATGGGAAAAATAAGAACTCAGAACTCATAACCCAGATAATAATACAGCTAAATCGAAGGAGGATGATGAGAGTATAGAGCTCAAATCCGATTTGCTTTAAGATTGGAATTTAGGAAGCTGAGTGCGAAAAATATTACCTTTCCGCCGTGGCCTCTGAAACCTCGATAAAACCCTAATTCTTCCAATGGTGTTGGTCGACGCAAAGAAGGGGGTTTTAGGACCTGGCTTAAGGGCTTTAAATTTGGGCTCAAAGCTGGTGGGCTTGGGCCTTTAACATTCCAGTTTTTCCTTCTTGTTTGTTGGGTGTCTTGACCTCGGATGTGGGGAATGCTTCTGTTTATTCAGATTAAGATATTTATTATTTGTTTTTCGGATTCATTGACTAGTTTTTAGTAAAAGCAATGCAAATGAATCCTTAAAAAAAAAAGATTTTAAGTGCTTCTTACAAGAATTCTTTTTTCAGAAAACACTTTTAATCCTTTTAGAGTTTAATTTTTAATTTTTTATAGCAGAAAAAATGGAAGAGAGATGGCGGTGAGAAATGGGATTACTAGCTTGTGAGGGAGAGAAAAAAAAGAGCAAAATTATATTGCCCGTGACATTTATTTTTGTTTTTGCCTTGTTGATAGGGTCAAAATGGTTTTTCCATCCTCTTTTTATCAACAGAGATTTTTATTAAATAGGAAAGATTAATGAAAAGCGAAGATGAAGTGCAAAAATGTACAAATAAATTGGGGAAAATTTCGTCACTAAAAGTATTAATTTGAAGTTTTGATCAAAACCAGGTTCTTATGGAGAAATGAAGGAAAAAATAAGCTACATTATCCTTTTAAGTCAAAATTGGATGCGGACGGAGCATCCCCACGGCTGATTTTCCGAGCAGAACACGAACTTCAAAGTTAGAGGCCGACGGAGCATCTCCACAGCTGAATCAATTCACATCGAGCAGCTCAACATCAAACACAAGCCATGAGTTTGGTGGTATTTTACCGGCACGTTTATTTCCATAACTGCATCCAAAGGAAACACAAAAATAAGCTTTGCGGAAATGGGAGAAAGGACAACAGCTCAACTGGTTTTAGGTCCCCCAGTTTCATGGGAAGATACGGTTATGATCATGGCATACCCCATTTCTGGTGGAATAGTGAGTCTTCTTTTGTCCCCGACACGCATACCTGGAGAAAGGTAGATCCGCATTAAAAGATGCAACGACTGCTTAGTATAGGTTGTAGATTAGATTTAAGAAAGATTTGAACATCTCAGAAAATTACCGTTAACCCCAACATCCCATCCTGCTATAACTTGTCCAAGACCTGCACAACCGGAAAAACAATGAGGCCACACTCATAGTGAAGTAGAGTTATTTCTTGATTCCTGTAAAATGGCATTAACGTACCTAAGCGAAACTTGAAAGGTGGCCCTCCCACATTGGAGTCAAATATGTTGCCATTCTTTAGCTTGCCAATGTACCGAACACTGACCTGAACAACAAATATTAGCATCATGAATCCTTTAGAGGGTAAATGTAAACATGCTGAAAGGCTAAATCCTTGCCTTTTTTCCTGAAGAAGCTTTTTTGCCATCAGGTTTTCCCATAGCTAGCTCCTCGACAACCAATCCATTTGGAAAGGTTTTCCCCTTAGATCGCTTGCCACTGGTCTGCTCCAAAGCAGGTTCGTTCTGATCTTCCATGTTGCCAGCAGTTTCATCCGTGTCCGTTTTTATTTCACTCTCCTGGGCTTTCTTCTTCTTTTTCTTCTTCTTTTTCCCCTCGGTGAGATTGTCACCAGGAATAGAATTATTTTCGACATCAGAGCTCCTGTGTATGAACATACTATTTTACCCAGTGTAAAAACAACAAAGCAAATGTATGAGAAATAATAGTGAACGACAAATCTAAGCCATTAGTGAAATTGTTATCATGCCAACCATTCAACCTCTTGGGTACAAATTACTAATATGACAGGAATTCTTAGCAAAATATATATTAAGTTGGCCATAATATAATTTTAATTTATTATTAAATAAAAAAAGGCTCAAGTTTCAGACAGAAAAAGATTCATAAAGCCAACGTGTATTTGTTCTATTCCGCATTACTGAAGCCCGTTGCATTCAAATCCATCTTACAATCTATACATTAGAGGGGCAGGGGTAATTTCTCTGCATGTCTCAATGAAAACACAACATAAATGTACTATGTAAAATAACGAAAAGATGATGTAGCAGATCTCACTTCTTATTAGATAGCTTTTGTTCATGCTCTTGGCTCTTCAAAACCTCAGGTTGCTTTTCATTGTCATCAGCATTTACCTCCTTAGCTTGCTCTTTCAATTTCTTCTTCTTATTTTTCTTTTCCCTGACATCATTTGAGGAAACACTTCAATAAATTCAAAAACTGAATATTTGGCGGGCACCACAGAACAAGACAATACAAACAAAGTTGTCAAATGATTGTTGATTATCAACTAAAGGCTTCAAAGAATAACCCAACCTAAAAACTGATAAACCTCTAACCACTGAAATGGTCAATTACTCACCCTTCTGGCTGACAATCTTGGTGAACATCTTCGACTTTCCTTTTTGACCCAACAGCCTCACCATCTTTCACTTTCTTCTTCTTGGTTTTCTCAGTAATTTTGTTATCTTTCTGTTCGGTTGCTGCTTCAGGCTTCTCAATATTGGTTTTCTGTTTAGTGGATATTGGAAAGCCATCTTCATCTTCACTCTCCAAAACAGTGACACCAGCATTTTTCTTGACAACAATTTGATGCTGAGAATTTGTGTTCTTTTCAGAGTCATTCAATTGATTCTTTTTCACTTGTCGTTTGGACTGACTGTTTCCATTAGCAGGTTTCTCATCGTCCTCTATCTCCTCAATTACAACTAAGATTTAAGCCAAAGAAAACACCGAGTCAGGCACTACATAGCAGCATAATAATGAATAAATCACAGCTGAAAAAGTGACAATCATGAATAAATCACAGCTGCATTTACCAGCAGCGGAATACAACTTCATTAAACAAGACAACCATACTTAAGTATAACATAATGCCAAACAATGGTTTGGACTTTGGAGTACGCCAAAATATAAAGAAGATTAAGATCTAGCTGAAATTTAACAGCATGAAGTTAATCAAACTTTCAGCATGGAAAGTTTTACTATGTTTATGCTTTGTCTCATATCAGATCCAATATGAAAAACCAGTCACGAAATTCACGAAAGATCTATTCCAAGTAATCATAAAAAATACGTTTAATAGGTTTCCGATATGCCAATTTACCTCCACTATTGGGAACAGGTGAGGGCGTGTACATGTCAAAATCTTCGTCATCAATAAAATCAACATTATCATCATCATTATCGTATTCTGAAGACTCTGACTCTGACTCGGTCTCGGCAATATTCTCCCGAAAAGAATCCCTTTAATTGTTGTAGAGAGATAAAAATTACCGTTAAAAAGATAAAAATCTTACAAAAACAAACTCACAAAAAGTGAAATTAATTAGCACATACGATCTATAGTCATCTCCTTCATCTTCGCTCTCATCCACTTGGTAACCAGAGAGGTGGATGCTTCGGGTTCCAATCACCGAGAAGGTCACCAAACCATCAACCGGCTCAAATTCAAGATCCAAGGGGACCGATTCATTCTTATTTGGTAACAAAGAACACACAAAGACTGAAATGTAACTTCCAATGGAACACTGAACTATACACCTCTCCTTCGATTCACCGAGGCCTAAAGTCGCCTGATTTATCAACACAACGTCAACAAGAAAATTCACCATCCTACCACACCCAATTCGCAACGGTTTCTTAAAAAAACCAGAGTGCTCTAAGCAATCAAAAGGTTCAGAAAAAAAAAATTAAGGAAAATTACCTGAGTAATGTGAAGCTTTCCTTCGAATTCATCCGATTGATACCCAAACGATCTGCCTGGTTTTATTTCAATTCCTACAATTTAACATTCAACCAAAAATAAATAAATAATTTCTCAAAGTTCCCCAGACTATCAAACCTTTCGGTTTTCTGAGAAATCGTAGAATTTTCGCTATATTTTCTTCCGAATTCAAGAAATATTGTGAACAATTACTGCATCAAAAATAAATGAAATTAAATAATTATTGATGAGAGAGAATACTGACCCCAGAAGACCATCGCTCCGGTATCGTTGGCTCGCACAGCGACGCTCCGAGCTAAAACCCTGGCAAAAGCCTCACGCGGCTCTTAAAACCCTAATTCTCGCCTCGAGTTTGGATTACTTGCTGTAGCACGGTTATTGTATGCAACAGGTACTATAATAACCACGTGGCGTGAGGAGGCTTCACGCGCGAAATTAACATTTAAACCCCAACGCAACCGAAGGCTTTTGTCTTTTTCTTGTTTTTGGTGTTTGGGTTGATTAGGTGAAAAAATAAAATAAAGGGAAATGTAATGGATTGAGAAATGGGCCCAGTACGCCAAAATTGACGAAATGTGCGGGCTTTGTAAGTGGGCTCCCTCTGAGCCCATTTGCACACTTTTGGGCCGGTGGTTTTTTTTTGGGCTGGCGATCGAGTACAATTTGGTGGACAAATTATTATAAACTACATCAATCGAAGGGAAAGATGAAGAGTTTGAATTTGGGATAGAATAAGTTTAAGAGGAAGTCTTAATTATCAGGGCAATTCAGCATTTGCAAAGATGAATTATATTAGCTAAATAATGTGAAAATGATGCTACAGAACAAGATTGTTTTTTCTTTTGATGATGTGATATTCTAAAATATTCTGCTATGACAAGAAAGAATTTAAGCTCAGCATAATGTATTAACCGATTGGCTAATCCATATATTCATGTTACAAAACTAGCATTTATTCTTACAATTATCTAGCCTAATAAGTTTGGAAGAAATTTTGGTTGTAGGCGACTTTTGTAATCGTCTTGGCTCAAAAAATTTGAAAGATTTAAATTAAAGTTATCCCCTAATGACATTTATCTTTACATGTAAGTGAGAGGTAACATAGTTAACTCATTTAGCTAGTTTGAAAACTAGTTATTATGAATAGGTCAGGGCTTAGTCCAAAATCTCACAGTTCAATGTGTAAGATGTGAAGAGATTTTTCAATGTGCCAGAAACACATATAAGTACACTAAATGTCATAATACAAATAGTTGGATACAAAAAAATTATGCAACTTATATTATGACACTGAACATACTCGGCCGTGTCTCTGGTACATTCCCCAACCTTCTATTTTGAAAATTTGAAAAGGACCTTAGATCTAAAATTATGTGATATGTAGAAAGCTTTAGGTTGGATAGATCATAGCACGCATATGCTTTAGGTGAAGATGCCATCTCCTCTTCCTCGAATAATTAAGGATACTTTTTTGACTTTTCACATCCACATATACCTAATGCAGTCATACACACACATATATATGTTTTATCTTTGTATAAAATCATTACCACTTTTTTAAATATCATAATAAACAAATGTTTTTATGTTCATGAACTTCTCCTTTGATTTTTTTTGGTAATTTTACTGCAATTTATTCTCTTTTTTTATAATGAAAAATCATTCCATAATAATAATAATTAAACATAAAGTAGTGTTTATGGGTCACACTTGTAACCACTCCACCAAACTTTCAAGCATGATGATAACATCATAAAATCAAATAGCTATAACTGGTTCCAACTTTTAAACTTATACATGCATGGTTAATCGACAATCATATTGCATTTGCTACATTTCTTTAAAATTTAATTCCCTTTATGCTAATTTTGGAGCTAGAAACAAATGCCTAATTTAATGAAAAACTTAAGGATACAGGTTATGGTCTTTATATATTAATTCAAAATAAAAATATACAAAGTACTAAGCTTGTTTTGAAATTCATTTAAAATAATTGAAAGCACTTTAAAAAAAAAAAGTTTTTGAATTCCAAATCACTTAAAGTGCTTCCTACAAGAAACACTAATTATGTGTTTTTTTAAATATTCATTTGCATAAAGATTAATACCAAAAATATTTTCTTAAAAAAATGCTTTAACAATTTTAAAATATTTCCAAACAAATCATAAATCAACAAGATATCGCTTTAATAAAAAACAAAAGTCATTTTGAGGTCAAGAAAATCTCCAATCAAGAAGCATAGAAAGTAATATTTGAAATTCCAAAACAAAGAAAACACTAAGAAATTCCGAGCACTTTTAGACATTGACAAAACCGAAGAACTATATAAAACTTGCAAGTCTTGGACAAAAATTCTCACAAACAAGAAAAAATGGAAAGAAAAAACAAAAAAAACAGAAAAAATATTTGTTGGTCAGAAGAATAAATAGAGAAAAAAAAAAAAAACTTTGTATTTTTCATCATGTCGAATAAAATTCTCTCTCCTCTCTATGTTTTTCTCTCTCTGGAGTCAGCAGAGTCTGCACTATATGTATGTCTCCGTTACTCCTTCATTTCTGTTGTGTGATGAAGGTGCAGTTGAGCAGTTTTGCAGCTGAGTCTTTGAGAATTTCACAAACCTTCCACCATTAAAGCCCACTTCAAAACCTTCAAGCTCCCATCTTTTCCTACTCTTTCACTCGCCTAGATCGCCATGGCAATGGACCTCTGCTTCAATCCGAACCCGAACCCAAAACCCAATTCGTCATCTCCTTCACTTTCCGGCTAAATGCCCCGAACCCACCACCGTGAGAGACCAATCACTTAAAAGCTTGGTTCTTTCACTGAAAACCCATCACTTCACTTACTGAGTCACTCGCACTCTCCAATTTCGACTCGTTTGCTTCAATGGCGTCCACAAACTCAACCCCAACAGAACCATCTCTCTCGCCGGACGACATAGCCGCCAGGGCCCTCAACCGGCGATTCGAAAGCCTGGTAACTGTTCGAACAAAGGCCATAAAGGGGAAAGGAGCTTGGTACTGGGCTCACTTGGAGCCCGTTCTCGTTTGCGCCCCCAACTCCAACATCCCCAAGGCCGTCAAGCTCAAGTGCTCACTCTGCGATGCCGTCTTCTCCGCCTCCAACCCCTCCAGAACCGCCTCAGAGCATCTCAAACGGGGTACCTGCCCGAATTTCACCTCTGTTTTGAGACCCAATTCATCGGCGGCGGTATCTCCGGTTCCGATATCTTCCTTGCCTTCTCCGTCGTCTCACAATCACAGAAAGCGGAGCTCTCAAATGGGTACTAGTCCTTCTCCTATTTCTCAAGCTCCTCCGCACATTAGTCCTAGTCCGATACAGGTTCACTCTTTAGCTATGATCGAGTCTTCCCGCTTCGGCGGTGACCATAATTTCTCACAGTCTCCAAACCCTGTTGGGATTGCGAGAAGTACGGGGCTGGATCAGCACCATTTGGTTTTATCTGGTGGGAAGGAGGATTTGGGTGCTTTGGCAATGTTAGAAAATAGTGTGAAGAAACTTAAGAGTCCCAAAGCTTCGCCTGGTGCCACTCTTAGTAAGGAGCAGATTGATTCTGCACTCCAACTACTGTCTGAGTGGTTCTATGAGTCATGTGGGTCCGTCTCATTTTCGAGCCTCGAGCATCCCAAGTTCAGGGCTTTCCTTAGCCAGGTGGGCTTGCCTGCATTGCTGCAGCGTGAGCTTTCTGGTGCTCGACTTGATGCTAAGTTTGATGAGGTGAAAGCTGAGTCTGAAGCTAGGATTAGAGATGCAATGTTTTTCCAAGTTGCTTCTGATGGGTGGAAAAGCGGGGATTCTTGTGGGGAAGAGAATGTTGTTAAGTTCACGGTTAATCTTCCGAATGGGATTAGTGTTTTCCAGAAGGTGGTGTTTACTGGCGGGTCAGTTTCTTCAAAATATGCAGAGGAGGTGTTGTGGGATTCAATTACTGGAGTATGTGGGAATGCTGTGCAGCGTTGTGTGGGGATCGTTGCAGACAAATATAAGGCCAAGGCATTGAGGAACTTGGAGACTCAGAACCATTGGATGGTGAATGTCTCCTGTCAGCTTCAGGGGTTCTTGTCTTTGATTAAGGATTTTAACAAAGAGCTTCCACTGTTTAGGGTTGTCATTGAAAATTGCTTAAAGGTTGCGAATTTTGTAAATAGCAACTCTGAGGTTAGGCATGCTTTCGAGAAGTGCAAGATACAAGAGCTTGAGTATGCTGGGTTGCTCCAAGTTCCTTCGCCCAAATGTGATACTTCAAAGAACTTTGCACCTATCTACGCAATGCTGGAGGATATATTGAGTTGTGCCCGCATACTCCAAATGGTCGTCTTGGTTGATTTTTATAAGGCGATATGTCTGGAGGATCCAATTGCTAGGGAAGTTGCAGGGATGATTCAAACTGAAGGATTTTGGAATGAATTAGAGGCAGTTTATTCACTTGTTAAGATGATCAGAGGGATGACTCAGGAGATTGAGGCTGAGAGGCCATTAATTGGGCAATGTCTACCACTTTGGGAAGAATTGAGAACAAAAGTAAAGGATTGGTGTGCCAAGTTCAACATTGTTGAAGGACCTGTTGAGGAAATAGTTGAAAAACGATTCAGAAAGAACTACCACCCAGCATGGTCGGCTGCATTTATCCTTGACCCGATATACTTGATGAGGGACACTAGTGGAAAGTACCTTCCACCATTCAAGTGCTTGACACACGAGCAGGAGAAGGATGTAGATAAGCTCATTACCAGGTTGGTTTCCAGAGAAGAAGCTCATGTTGCATTGATGGAGCTCATGAAATGGAGAACAGAAGGAATGGACCCACTTTATGCTCAGGCAGTGCAGGTTAAACAGCGAGATCCTGTAACTGGAAAGATGAAAATGGCAAACCCGCAGAGCAGCAGACTTGTGTGGGAAACTTGTCTAAGTGAGTTAAAGACATTGGGGAGGGTTGCAGTGAGACTGATCTTCCTCCATGCAACCTCATGTGGATTTAAGTGCAATTGGTCTTTCATGAGATGGATTCGTGTACATAGGCACTCAAGGGTAGGCCTGGAAAGGGCACAGAAGATGATATTTATTGCAGCTCATGCCAAACTTGAGAGAAGGGATCTTTCTAGTGAGGAAGAAAAGGAAGCAGAGCTGTTTGGGACTGCAGACGTTGAGGATGACATGCTGACTGAGGTCTTTTCCGATGCACCCACAGTGTAATGTTTTTCTTTTTGACTCCTCTAGGATTCTGTAACTCTAGGATTTATTGAATTCTTTCCTCTCTTTTTATTTTTTCTTCTATATACTTCACATCTAGGTAAAAGATTTCAGTGTTATTGCTCGAAGGGAAGGTTAATGTGAAGGAATTTTGAACATTGTATTACTGAAACTGGCATATCTTCATGATTCTAATGAAATAGTCAATCTCTTGCCAAAACGTGATTGTGGGTTTCTTCGGTTTGTACTTTGTAAACAAGAAGCCCTTTGATCTTTATAATCATAAAAGTGGTCCGGGGATTGAATATAAAATTGTAACATTTTTCAAGAGTAGTTTGAGATATATGTTTCTTTATGTTTAATATGGTGTCCTGCAAAATCCAGTTTCTCTTCATTGTCTTGAAAAAAAATGTGCTTCATCATATTTCCACTGTTGATATCAGTTATTGATTGTTGTTTTCTTCTTGAGTATGAGATATTTGATTTGGATAAGTCCTCCTATGTAACATCGTCCATTTTACTGCATCTAGTTTAGCTCATGACGTAAAATATAAAGAATTGGATGGTCATGTATGACTGGTGTGAAAATTTTGGTTTTTTATTCTTCTGGACTATTTTTTGAATTAATGATGCTTATAGTGGTATTAGTGTTCAAATAAGTATGCGAGACGCCCAACATAATGACATGAAAACAAATTGGACAGTGAATGGACGTATAAAAATGTTAGATTGTCTCGGAAAAGGAAAGAAGTGTAGTAAAACATCAAAATAGGAGCTCTATTGTTGAAGTGATGCCTATATGTTGCAGTAGTAATGTGGATTAGAGTGACCGTGAGGAATGACGTTCTGAATCATTGAAAGATGAATACCGAACCAATTGGCCACTTGATGGCTCATTACAACTAGCCTTTTCTGTTCCCCTATTGTTCAACTTATAATTTTTGTTTACGCTTAATTTTTCATTCCCCAAAGTGTAACCGCTCTGGTTGAAGTGCCCGCCAGGACACTACATGCGGACCACTGCTAGTTTTCTGTACTTATAAGCAAATAGGAAGACACTGTGCCACTTCTTATTGGACAAGATATGTTAGGGCATTGTATATCTGTTGGATATGCAGTCACACTCTCAATTAATATTGGCTTCTATGCTAAGTGTGCTTTAACACAAAATGAAGTGCCATGCGAACAACATATTGTTTGGACAAGTAGATACGCAGCAGTTCCGTTTCTGGTGCCCTAAGATCTCGGATGGACATGTACGCATACACTTAATACATGGAATTGATGCTCATGACCAAGATTGAGTATGTTGTACAACCTGTACAAATTAGCACTGCATTGGCCTCAGTATCTTGTCATGATTTAATTTCTTGGGTAGGACTCTTAGAAAGTGGCAATACCAATAAGTTTATGTTTTTAGTCTTTTAACCATTTAACTTATTCTCTACGTGTTTTCCATATAACCTGAAATGTATAACTATCCTACGAAGCACTCCTTTTTCTTTTTTATTTTTTGGGAAATTATAGTTTATACCAAATTAGGAACACCTATTCGGGCCTATGATGGAAATATCTGTCAAAGCTTAATGTTTGGAACGAGTAATGGTGTGTTCTAATTTAAGCGTAGAACTTCTTGTAATTGCTTGAGAAATGAAATCACCAAAGGACACGAATGGCATTTGTTTGAAATGTTTGACACTTCCTTTCTGCTGCAGGATAGGGTTTTCCTGAATGGGTTGGGTGGATGGCAAACCAGGCTTGAGTTATCACACGGGTCAAACCTCGTAAGAACACAAGAGCGAATCTTTGTAGCCAAAGACACACTTCTCACTGATTGAACCAGGCATATCTGCTGGTATATCAGTTTCTGAAATTGAAGAGCCCTACCACGGGAAGTGGAAGTCCATTTCAGTGCTTTAGTTGTCATGGTCAACGAAAAGGAAGGTATAAGGGGCCTTATTTTCCATCATTCCTCTCTCTCTATCTCTCCCTGTTGTATGTCTGTCTCTCTATCTTTTCTCTCTCTCTCTATTTGTGCGTTTATTGTTTTAGATTTTAGCTTAAGATTATTTTTAATCATCTTTGGTAACTTGTGCTTTAAACATTCCCTGTCTTGTGACATTTTAGTCTCCAACTGGGCCCTTACGAACTTTGTTTTTGGAGGATGAAAATTTGCAGTCCGCACAGTTATCAGATAGGCCTTCCATGATTGCTAAAAAGTCTTGAGCAAAATGGAAGCAAGGAGGGGATGTGCATAATATGACTGAAAGGGATATTGCAACGAACTTGAACTGAATCTGCATGTAATTTGGCTTAGTAATATTGAGCATAAGTAGGTTGGTGATTCCTTTACTTGTGATTCACATGCTTAATCTCCAAGCCCCTTTCAACATTGGCTCCACCTAAAATCCCAACTTTTTGAAAATTTCATGAGTGTCTGAAGCTGTTAACCAAGTGCCACACCTTTCTTTGTGCAGGCTGAGAAATGAAACGGGTTATGTGCATCACGTGTAAACGGATTTCATTAGTGGTTCGACTGGCGAGAAAGACCTTAGCCTTGTGGCAATTGCTCTAAGATGGGAGAATGCGTATGTGGTATTCACTGTATATATGCACATAATATATTTGTTTGCAGAATTCTGAAAATTCGGATTCAGGAAACTCGGTTCGTGGCCGTAGCAGGTGATACATTCAAATTTAATTCTTTCTTTTTTTTTCCGAGTAATGTGCAAGAACGATACAGTATGAAAAATGGGACCGGAAAAAAAAAAAAAAAAAAAAAAAAAAACAGAGGACAAAGTGGCATATGAAGTCACTAGTTGAGTTGGCCATAGTTTTAGTATCTTATAACAGCACTTCCAAATTTTGGAGAATTATTACACTTTCTGGTGCACCTTCAAATCATACTCAGTTGAGTTTTCAATAAACCATACCAATCATAACCCCCTCTTGCCATAGAAACCCAATATGGTAACTTGACTGAGCAGTAGACTGAAAAAAAAATACCAAGTGGGTTTGTGGATGAAGAAAAAAATTCGGGTAGAGCTATGTTATTCGCAAGTCACCTCTCACAAAAACATGAAACCTCTTGTATTTTGTTCCCACCCAGTGTGAGAGTTCCCTAGTCAAACAGCTCTGCCAAAGTTCAAAGTTTTCACTTTTGAGTTAAGTGTAGTTAGTGGTGGAGTAAGAATTTGTTACTTTTTCTTTCTACCTTTGATTTCATTTGTTACTGAATTTGGTGAAGGCATAGGGGGTCCTGTCGGCAGGGGGAGGCAAAATACTGACTACTCACCAACTAGAAGGGAAAGGGAAAGCCTAAGCCTTTATTTAGAATTGTATGGTATAGGAGGATGGATTCATTGTTCACTCTCCACTCATGTTGTTGTTAAAGAGAAAGTAGATATGATGATTAGTATAGGACAACACTCTTTTCTACAAGAATCTTCACACTTTCAATGCTCCTTCATAATTAGCTTTCTTCCTTTTTATCATCTCTCATCTCCCTCTTTTTTTTCTTCTTGATTGTTTTTGAATTTTGAAGCCTTATGTCCGTTATTTTTCTTGAGTACCTACAAATGTTCAGTGTCGATATGTATTTACCTGTTCCTCAGCCACTGAGTTTGAGCAGGTAGACCGAATTCAACAATCAAATGTGTTGACAATGAATGAATGTAAGTACTCGAGAAAAATTGCGTATCTAAGCACATGAATTGACATGATATAAAATTAATTTTGGTAGGTATTTCTTGTGTGTGGCCCTCCTTTGTATGTTTTGGTGACTTTAGTTTTATGAGGTAAAATGGAAACATTTTTTCTTTGTATTCCGCCAATAATTGAGCAAGTTGACACAGGAAAGTGTCATGATAATAAATGGGTAATGATTAGATATGGATTTATGTAGAAGTATATACATCATTTTTCAATCCAACTAATCTTCAAGTTTTTGCACATGGTTGGTAAAAATAAAAAATAAAAAGCGATCCCAAGTCAACAAGGCTTCCTGTTTTGTGAGGGTCGTGAGGGGAGACATTTATCTTATGCAATTTTGTTTTTGCTTTATAAATAGGCTATTTTCACGATTCGAACTCGTGACTTTTCGGTCACAGATGAACAATCTTTCAGTTTGTGCCAAGGCTAAAAGTAAAGGTTAAATTGGGTATTTGATGGTGGGGTAGGGAATTGAATAATATATATGTACCACCTGCCTTTGTGTTTTTTGGTATTCTACGGTTTGTCTTTCTATGATTTCATTCCACATGAACTTCAACCATATGTATGATGTGTCATTATGACAAAGATAGTACTCTAATCAATATTTTTCGCAAAGTTTTTGTATCTGTAACCACTAACCCCACACCTAAAAGTTGTGGAGGCGTTTTTGTTCGCCATCCTCAAGTGGTGGTATCATCCTATTTTTAATCATTTGATGATTTTAAATTTTGAGATCTATACAAATTTTGAAAATTTAACTCATTCAACAGTGATAAATAGGGTGGTGAACATCACCATCATTTAAGGGTGGTGAATAAAAAGATTCCCAAAAGTTGTGGTCCTTGAGTTTTGATTTTAATGACTATGAACCTATCCACTTTATTAGAGTAGCAAAACGATACCTACAAGTGATTGAGAGTTATTGATGTATAGCAGACATGCATGTGACTTGAATTGTTGACGCATGCATATCAGAACTCACATACATTAACGGCTCACAACCATTGGCACACATGGAGCCTAGCATTTTGAAAATGATTGGATGTGCATAAGGACTCACTAGTAGTCTTACTAGGCTCTTGCTATTTCTTTCCCATTGTATCCTAATTTGTGCACTTTTGTCCCTTTTTCGTTTGACTTTGTTACAAGAGGCATCCCTCCAGGAAGGTTTCTCCTACCAAGTGGCTAAATTGGAAAGAGATTATTTCTTTTAAGTGAAAACTTTTTTGTTATTCTTGTTTGAAAACCCAAAATCTAACCACAAATTTGAATTTAACAACATCAAATAAAAAAAATGTTATTTGATTATCGGATCAAATGAATTGAAGATGATCAAATGACATAAATTAAAAAGAGGTGGCCTAAATATAAGGGTAAGATAACTAAGATTGTCCCTTCTTTTGAGAAAGTGTTGATTATCGAGAACACAAGTTACAGATTGTATTATTTGGCATGTTATAATAAATTTGGACATAGTTGATATCTCTCATTTTAAGTATTAATTAAATTTACATATTATAACTTGAGAAAAATAATAACGTCACGTGACCGCATTTCAAACATGCTGTATAATTGCTCGACACGTTGAGCCTTAAAAGTTAGAAAAATCCATCCTACCAGACTCACCTGTGTCATTATAATTTATTGTCATTAAGTAAATACCAGAAACGAAGAAAACAAATTAAGTGCACTCCCATCAAATCAAAATCTCCAATTATCTAATCTCAGCCTAATGGTCATCATACAATATCATTACCAAAAATCCTCCCCTAAATATTCCCTTCATTTTTATGATTACATTTTTGTACGATGCAAAGTTGGCCACCTAAAACGTATTATTTTTCTTTATGTTTTTTACTAATTGGTCCACGTTTAACGGTAACGCTTTTTATAATTAGTAGGTTGATTAAGTATTAAACTTTAGGTTAACTTTTTCTTTGTTTATGGCCTGCCCTACGACACAACATTTGTGTGGAGCCAAAATATAATGTTTTAGGTCGAGTAAGGTCTACAAGATAGAATAGGGCCGTCGTATTTGTAATGCTAGTATGCCACCCATTTGTTCTACACAATTCCATCTTTGAATTTTGTGCTATATATCATTACATTCCATACCAATTACCAATTGCCAAGCATAGCATCTCCTGCATGTGGTCAAATATCTTATTAGATACGGTAAGTTTTTACCCGTGTTTCTCAGGTTCAAAATTACCTTATTCTTTAAATTTTTGTAATATTTTCAATTAAAAAAATAAAAAAAAATAAAAAAATAAAAAAACCTTCGCGGGAGTTTCAATGAATTTGTCACACTGTTGAGCGATGCTACCAATCAGTTCATGTTATCACATGTATTTTTAATACAATATTGCTCATAATATATCAATATTGTTGTGCAACATATAATAAAACGTAGATTCATAACGCCGTAACGTGACATTTGAGAATCACTCCAAATAATTTACCCTATATCTCCATAAAAACCATTCATGATAATATTGGATTTGGGCCTTCGGGTGCAACTTGAGACCCAACCGAATCAAATGAGCTAGTCCAGACTACAATGGACCATTGTTCCCGTGGGCCCATGACAAGCCCACTTCGTTAACTCATGACAGAAAATAAAACGTGGTCGCACTCAATAATTAAGAACAAATAAACATTAGGATTTTGGAATCCATCAATCGTGTCCGTTCATCATACATTGTACTGTCAGTTTCTATCAAGTACTGTTTATGTTTACTTTTAAATAAAAATATTTAAAATGATTTCTGATCGCTCAATGTACGATGAACGAACACCATTCATAGATCCTCGGATTCTCACAAAGAGGATCCGGACTCGACAAATAACAATCCCTAATAACATGCATTCAAAATAATAACTTATTCAGACCTATATATATTGGGCTGCATTACTATTTCTTATATACACACAGAGTCGACATGGTGTAAGTATATACCATGTTCTTCATTCCAAAAGAAATGCAAACAAAATTAAACGAATCGGATTGCATAAACTATATCTTATGTAACAACCCTAACCTGTTCGTCTCATCTCGAATTCGATAAAAAAAAAGTATTATGACCAAGAATTTATCCAAACGAGCGTATTTACTCGGCGTTGAGCTGAGCACTAGATGCCTCCATTAGTCCGTTGCGTATTTGATCACCGATGTCCCTAACGTGTCCCGGACCGTGGGGTATAAAAACTGTAGTGTTTTTCGACGAGTTCCCGAGGTCTTTGATTGTGTCAAAGTACTGAGTAATCATGATCAGATCCATCACCTCCTTTGACGAGGTGCCTTCCACCTTGCCTGAGAAATTCAAGATGTTCTCTCTTAATCCATCGGTGATTGCCTGCCTCTGCCTGGCAACACCAACTCCGCCAAGGTACTTGGCCTCGGCTTCAGCTTCTGCCCTTTTCACCTGAAGCACCTTCTCTGCTTCTCCTTTGTATACATTGGCTAGCTGGAGCCTTTGAGCTGCAGTACAGATGCTCCATTATTTAGTAAATAAACAAGAATACGCGTTTCTATTACAAGCCATAAACATATATAATGACTGCAAACTACTGATCAGGGTGCAAAATTCAACTTTCGAGCTAACCAGGAATATATGACAAATAAGTTCAGCTTCTAAGACGACCTCAAGTCTAGGAATCTAGGTGAATAATTCCAAATGTTAAGAAAAGCAACGTTTGTTCGCTCCAACACATAAAAGTAATTTCACGAAGAAAATTCCAATTTATTTACAGCTTAACATAACAGCTCTAAACATTATGAGGCCAAATAAGTCATAAGAATATCTCATCAAAATGTCAAGAGTATCGTACACTTCTGTACAAAAACTGAAGAGACGCAACTGAGTAAACCATAGCACAGAACCATTCCAAAATGTTTGTTCTCAAAACCTGGGGCTAACCGAAACTTCCAGTCCTACAATATACTAACTCCCAAAGTATGTGTTTTCCTACCGAATTACAAGCAGAAACAATGTCCAGGAGACTAAAATCAGGGACCGAATCAAAGAAAATTGTACCTGCATTGATCTCATTCATTGCCTTGCGGACAGAGGCATCAGGTATAATGTCAACCATCAGTATGTGCTCTATGCTGTATCCATATTCTCTCATAACCTGATCAGCAATTTCAGCATACAATGTAAGAAATCATGTAAAACAAAACATTTCTTGTATTACAAGTTTCGGAGACAAAGAAACATAACAATAAACAACAAAATTTCAGTCAAAACAAACAGATGAGAAGCAATCACAACAATCCAATTGAACTCAAACTCATTCAATTCAAAGCATTGTGACGATAAAATAGTAACAATCATGCATCCTAGCCTCAAAACGATCATGAATACAGTAAACACTTCAACAAATCATTTCATATGTTACCTTCTCAAGCTCCTCCAACACGGCTTTAGCAACCTCACCCTTCTGCTCAAAGAGCTCGTCCAGCGTCATTCTCGGAACCAGAGCTCTAACCACTACACAATTCAATTCAATTATCCACACCGCGTAAAAATTAAAAACCCAATTAACCGATATAGGAAAATACCATCAAAGACATAAGCTTGAATCTGCTCTTTGGGGTTTTGCAGCTCATAAAACGCATCATCAGCATTCTCTTTCACCACCCTGTATTGAATTGAGCAGACCAATTGCACAAACACATTATCCTGCCCAAAATTGCACAGAATTTCAATCCACACACCAACAAAAAAATTTACAATTTACTCAAATTCTTGCTTTTTCTGTATGATATTCACACAGGATGATAAGAAATACCTTGGTTTTGGTCTCGATGCGGACGTCGAGGGAGGCGACCCTGGTGGAGAGGATGCCGGCAACCCATTGACCGGCCAACGGGTTCAGGAGGTGGAAACCGGGTTCGGCGAGCCTCTCGAAACGGCCCCACCTCTCTAAGATGCCTATGCTCGCTTGGTCTATGCAGGTACAGAGGCAGCAGCACGAATTGCCCATCTGGAATGGATTGGACTGGACTGTGTAGGTTTTGGTGCGAAATTTGGGAACTGTGGAAATGCGAACGGGGTTGGACGACGGACGACGACCGCCGAGGACTATTTATACGGTTAGGGAAGAGAGACCGACTTCCGTACGATTGGGCTTTTTGGATAAGACAGAATTTATCCGTAGAGAATAGTACATTGGGCTGGACTTAGAGTTAAACCCATGTAAGTGGATTTTGGGCTTCAATCATCTAACAAGAAGTTCTAGTGGGCTTCAAATCTTGGAAACAAATAAATGATTTAATTTTCTTTTTTTTTTCTTTAAAGCAGATCAGTTGGTGGCTTCGTCACGACAGTCCATCTTTTTACGGGCCGAGAATACTCACAAAGTCATTTCAATTGTGGCTTGTCCACTATCGTGCAATCCACCAGCGCCAGGAGTCGATTCCAAGACTGCCGTGTGAAATACAGGATTGGAATTCGTCTTTAACTACTGTCACCGATTAAAATCAATGATTTATTTAAGGGTTTCAAATCACCATGCACCTCCACGGTGCATTCGACCAAGCCACCCTCTCACCTCCACCCGCTGTGCATATGATATTTAACCCCAAAAAAAAAAAAAAAAAATTCAGACCTTAGGCGTCAAAATGGAGGCAGAGAAGAGAGAAAAAAAAAATGAAGTTGCGGGTACTGAGATTTAAGGTGGAAGAGAACGATTCTGACGTGGGCGCCTAGGGGAGGCCGGCGCCACTGAGCATATAATGTATAAATCACACGTTACATATTATATATGTTAGTTTGATATACATTGTTGGTTCGTTTCTTAATAATTTTAAACTTTTAGAGTTTAGTAGTTGTCTACCATGATATCATAATTATTGTTCCACAAATTTTTAAATTCAAAACCGATACTTGTTCTGGTGTGTCGTGAATCGATCAGTCTCTCCAAATAGAAAACCACACGGACTCGAAATGCGTATGCATGCATACTTTGTACATGAACTTACAAGAGAAAAACATTGCAAATATGCGTATATAGAAGATCCCTTCATACTCCACAGTCCCTAGACGTGTTGGAATACATGTATTTACAAGAACATTATACGCGTAAAGTGTTCTTGTAATCTTTTTTCTTTCTCATTTTTCGAACTTTTAAGATTGAGAAGCAAAGAGTCAAAGACAATGAAGTAGACATGGTAAAATTTTGAAGGTACCACACATTTAATGTCCCCTTCCAAGATTGCACAAATCCAACCAAAAAACCTTCGACCCACACCTTGTTTCCACCATGCTTCCCCGTTGCTTGTTGGAGTGGGATTCTGTCATTTTCAATTTGTCCTAATTTTCTTTTCTCTCATTTTATTTTAATGGTCACGATTATACTACGTCAATATCTTGTGTTGATTTTTTTACACAAAGAGAGACACATAAAAAAAATGAGAGATGAAGATAAGAAAGGGGAGGGAATCATACTCATTTCCCACGATTTTTTTACACAGAGAGAGACACATAAAAAAATGAGAGAGGAAGATAAGAAAGGGGAGGAAATTTAGAAGGGAGGGAATCGTACTCATTTCCCATCACTGTCTGATCAATACTCCCAGTTTCTCATTACATGCTCCATATTATGTCCTACAAGAGCTTCTAGCCATAAATTATACGTTATAACTGAAATTCCGTTCTATTGTGTTATTATTTTACTCAAATGATGTGTATATTTGTTTTGAATTAATATACCATAAGAGTGAAACATATTAACTATATCATTCATTCATATTATAAAACGTATATAAAACAAAATAATACACTGTGCAACAAGTGTTCCCGATACACCTATAAGTTTCATTTTCCTAAAAGCCAATGATAAAAAGGACAACAACAATTAAAAAATTAGGTCAAATTGGTTCGACCACACATACGTATTCGTTCATGCATCGTCTCTGTCGTCTGATCACTCTACCAGAACTGGACAGAGGATGGAGCATCTTACAGACTTACACTGCAAGAGATGGACCACGAGACATGAAAATTTATGTGTTGCGTTGCTCTGTTATGAATGTGCTTGTTTGGGAAACAACTTGATCGGATCCAGATCTGTGTTGTCATTTCTGGAGGCAAGGACGAGACCTCTTGCGTTATATATTTATGATTAATTAACCACATATTTGTTTATATGTGCTAATAATATTAAGTTTAGAAAATACATTTTCAAAGCACCTCTAATACCATAGCAAAACGATTAAAAAATGCATAAATTAATAAATTAAGTTAAACTGGAAAACCTTTGGTCAATAATATATGTAGCTCGTACGTATGTACACCCCCGTACACAACAAGACTGCATGTGTCTATGTAGTGGAGTCTAGATCCTCTTTGGATTTGTATATATGTTTGGAGCTTAAGAATTCGGAGACCAACTAGACTATTAGTTTGTGTGAGGTGGGCTAATGGAATGAACTATAACGAGGATTGCATAATCAAAATGAGTGGACTGGATCTCCGAATTCATCGGTTCCAAATACAAAGATCCGAAAATAATCCCAATTATGCGTAGTATACAAGTTGATAGCTAAAAAATGTTAAATTAAACTCAAGATTAATTTGCAAATTGAGGACTGCCAAACTTGTTGGTTTTCTACCTCGGATAACATGGGGCTCTCCTCCTCCTATATATTATATGTAATATTCAACTTATGTTGTCTCTAAGATATAAGGCATCACAGCTAATCAATGATTATTTGGAGACAAATAATTGGCATCGTGCAAGTTTAATTTTATATTTGGTATCAAATATTAAGATGCTTCCTCTAAAAGTATTAAGATGTTTAATTGAATGTTAATGAGTTGCCTCCTGGAAACTCATCTAATTATTTAATAATTAACTAAGCAAGCTCTATATATTTCAACCGGGAAGATTAAGTATCCGATTCCTAAGATCCTATTCATATCTTGTTAATAGTTTCCCTTTTCTCTTTCAGTTTATTAAGCAAGCGGAAAATTTGATAGTTTATTTCCTACATTTCGTAACTTTTTTCAAATTATACTAAAAGGCGAGGGTCATACCTTACAGTGAATTTATAAGCACTTATGCTTGAAAGTAACTAATTTACATTTTATCGGAAAAAAAGTGTGTAACACTAAATAACTAATGCACGTACACTAACATGGTTTAGCCCTAGTTTTTCCAGACAAACTAGTACTAAAAGGACAACAATTTTATATATAATCCTACTATCCTAGTTGGTACTTGTTAAATTTTGATTTAAACATCTTCTAACATGGCCAGTTGGATTGCCACTGTCCGTAATAAGAAAGCATTCCGGGCAGTGCCCCCTATATATGTCAGTCCTTCCACGCTGTTCCCTATATATGCCAGTCCTTCCATGTTCTATCCAAAGCAAACTTGAAGCTAAACGTTGAGATTTGAGAGAAAAAGAAAGCTAGAGATTTATTCACAATTACATTTTCAAAGAACAAACATGGCTTGCTGGTCTGCTGAGAATGCCACAAAAGCCTACCTCAAAGCCCTAAAAATGGTGAGTATCCTTTCATAATTTTTTTCTCCAATCACTTGACGGTTTTTTTTTCGATCGTTCCATTTTGTTTAATTCATGCTTGATTTTTCTGTTTAATTTGGTCGTTTCTAACTAGCTGGTTTTTTGTTTTGTTTTAATTCAGGGCCAGAAGGGAAACGAGCCAGATGTGATCGAGTTCATTTCAGCCCTAGCAGCAGGCAACAATGCGCAGCTAATGGTTGTTGCGTGCGCTGGAGCTGCCGACTCCAATACCCTAGCCCTTGCTGTGGCTGCTCAACAAACTGGCAGCAGAGTTGTATGCATTCTTCGCGGTAACGAAGAATTACACTTGTCTGAGAAAATCCTCGGCGTCAACGTTTGTCACGTTGAGTTTGTTATTGGAGAACCTCAAAATCTTCTTTTAAATTACTACAAGGAGGCGGATTTCGTGCTCATCGATTGCAACCTCAAGAACCACGAGGCAGTTCTTAGAGCGGTGCAGATGGGGAGGAAGCAAAACGGAGCTATTGTTGTGGGGCATAACGCTTTCGGAAAAGGGTCGTGGAGGTCCGGCGGATCAAGGACTCAGTTGTTGCCCATCGGAGGAGGGTTGCTGGTGACAAGAATTGCAGCAGAAAGTAATAATGCAAAAATGATTGGAAATAAGAACCATTGGGTTGTGAAGATTGATAAATGCACAGGTGAAGAGCATGTGTTTAGGGTTAGATCATCGTTTCCACATGGGAAAGGGATTGCAGCTTAGGGTTAATTAATTAATTAAGAGAAGATTAAGTTTTCGTTCTGTTAATTGCTTCTCTCAAACAACAAATGAAGCAATATTAGAATATTAGACATTGTTAGTTATTTTTGGGAGTTTTGGAGATTCTTATATATATGTAATATCTGAAATGTATATATCAAGTGATGTTACATGTAATAGTTACATATATTATGATTATTAATAGATGATTAATTAAATTTAAAGTTGTAAATCTTCAAAACACATTCTCTAAACATTGTGAATTAATAGCTTGAAAATATCAGTTGGCCCATGCAGATTTTGTCCCGACTCCCCTCGATGTATATCCATTTTTCCCATCACCTTCTTACGAATCTTAGCCGCACGGTTTCCTTATTATCTTGTGGTTTTCTTGGAATCCAATCACGTTTACGAAGAATTGAAAGAAAAAATTCCTGGAAAGTGACAAGTGGTTCGATTCTTTAAACAATCTCCATCTTTATCATTGATATTTTGAATTATTTGAAGATAACATGTAAGAATGATATTTTTAGTTCTTTTGAAAGCAGTTTTAGCTCGACTTATTCATGCTAAAAGTGTAGTCAAAAGATTTTTGTGTGATCATAAAATAATTTTAGCTCTTTGAAAAGCAGTTTCAAATGGTCATGTATAACAAACAGAATGTCACAAATAGCCTACGTCTTAATTGCCTAGATGTGACGACACCGTTTGGTCAAGAATTAAAAAGCAGTTTTTCTTCTTCTTTTCTCTCAGGCTGCCCTCCTGGTTCGCTCTTTTCCCATCACTGTTGCCATGTACATACACTTGTTAACTAATTTTTGGTGCCCCTCAACGATCGTTCGCCCTGCCTTAAGGCCGGCCCTAATAAAATACTTTTAGTTCTTTCAATAGAAGTTTGAAACGATCGTATATATGACAAATATGTTCACTTACATAAGAAAAACTAGACAAATTAATAATAGTACATGTTATAATGCACAAGATAGATTAAAATTGTTTACCTGGTTGGCTAGTTCCTTAATTCGTTATCCCTGGAGTTTGCTAGGGAAACATATTGATCGGATCTGAATCTTTCTGTAGGATTTCTGAGGACAAAAACAGGTTGCAAGAGCTAGCCTCCAGCCTTGTGATAATATTTGCATCCACTTCTAGCCAACTCAAATTCTCTAACTCTATTTCTGTCGTCATAATTTACTTATCATAACAAGCTTCTTCAAATTTATTATTTTTATATATAATATAGGGAAATTCATTGCCTTCCTTCATAACTTTTGTCTTTCAAGGTTGTTACTCTCGTTGGGGCGGGGTTTTCCTTAGAAGACTTAGGGCGTGCCTAATTTGACCTCAACATAGGTTGTTACTCTCGTTGCGGTGGGGTCTTCCTTACTAACATGAGCATTTAAAGAGTGCTTAATTTGACCTTAATATAGAATGTGATGATGCATCTCTCACCCATTTAAATTATCTTCTTTACAACCAAACCAATCATGTAATTAATTACATGCTCACACTACAAGGTTTGGCGTTTCAGTGACAAAATCTGGTTGTGGTTTGCTTTCGTTTGCGGGTTTGTAATTGTAGAATTATCAAAGAGACGGGGCCGTATGGCCCACTTCCAACAACACCGATATTGTTCCCAACTTGGTAATTACCACATGCACAATCCGTCAGGTGTGGGGTTTTATCATAAAAAGTCTCGATGTTAGTTAGAATGGGGTTAGGATATTTAAACTATTACTTATCTTTTACTACGACCGATGTGAGATTCAACACACCCCCTCACGTGGGACCCAATTAGTGGGTTACATATGGGAGATCCACATATCGGCAACCACATGGAGCCAAGGGAACTCACCCTACACGCGGAGCCAAGGGGACCCACCCATCACGTAGCAGTACAGTATGGGCCCGCTCCCTAGCTCTAATACCATGTAAAATTATTAGAGAGACGGGTCATACGGCCCACTTCCAACAATACCGATATTGTCCCTAACTTGGTAATTACCACTTGCACAATCCGTCAGGTGTGGGGTTTTATCACAAAAAGTCTCAGTGTTAGTTAGAATGAGGTTAGGATATTTAAACTATTACTTATCTTTTACTACGACCGATGTGAAATTCAACAGTAATTTTTGTGCTCCTATGCCTTGATCGAATTGACCACTCGGTCTTGTTCTCTGCGTTTGGAGGGATAGGGATTAGAGTGTAATTTTAGTTTGTTTTGTTTGTTTGCTTATTGGGCTGGAACCTTTTTCTGCTTAAAAAATGTTACTTCTCGAAAGGAAAAAAGAGCGCTTTGGAAGCTGAACTGTGGGATTATTTATGGGTTATGCAGCTTCTTCAACCCTAAAAACTACAGCTACCTTCGGTCTGAAGCCCATATAGTTCTATAGACACTAGGGTGTCTGGGGTGAGAATCCAAAGTTTAAAGTATGAACAATTTGGTAATTAAATAGTAATAAAAGCCTAATCATAGTTACCTAGATAATCTGCCAGACCTTTAGCCAGACAAATTAATTTAATTAAATTTACTGACATAATAATGTCCCTATATGATAGTTCATGTGCAAGAAACTTATAATTTAGCCACTCTTTGTTGACATGTTAAAGTGGGTTTACATTTCATTTGAAGGAAGATTGCCTCTGAATTATTTGCAACACCAAATTCACAACAATCCTTACTTTCTCAATGATTTGGAGACAGACAGATCCTTCAAACTGATCTCCTGATTTGCAGGCCAATAGATCACCGCCGATGAAAGTAATCAAAAAACAAATATTCAATCAAACTATGTGATTAAATAAGTAAATCCCTGTCAACAAGGGTTGATTATGTTGGAAAGGGCGTGCTTGCGGTTAACTCTCAATCCATGTTCACTCCGTGCTGCCAGCAATTCTCGTTAGTGCGTGATTTGTAAATTTCTGCGTAAATCCATATTGATAGCAGCTAACAGTTAGGTGTCACGCGTAAGTCTTTCCAGCTTGAGTTTGTGGGTATGTTCTAACTTGAATGTGATAGTAGCCAATCTCCCCCCTAAACTTGCACACCCACCTCTAATAGGTGCAAAAAAAAAGGAGTAAATCCCTCGTAATATCCAATCTCAACAAATGCCGGTTCAGCTAGTTGGTAAGGATAGTGTGCCGATCCCCCGTACAACCAAGTTCAAATTCCCTTCTGGTAAATTAGATTAGATTAGAACTTTGCTTTGTCAAAATATAAAAAATACTAAAGGCTAATAGAATGCTGCATTAAACAATGGTTCATCTTCACAACAAAGCTTGGTCCTCAAGAAAAAGTCACAGAATATTACAACATAAAAATCTTAGAATTACATCCTAAGTTAGCAGTTAGTTTTTAGCTAACCATTACCAGTCTGAATACTACTGAGGCAATGGTTGAACAAAAAAGACAGCACCCAGGAATCAGACACAACTGCTACAATTACTCAACTCCTGAACAACTTCTTCCATGGAGGGTCTCTCAATTGGAGACTCGTGGGTGCAGAGCAGAGCAGTCTTTGCAAGCTTGGACGCTTCGTACTCAAAGAACCTGCCATTGAGGTTTTGGTCAATGAAATCTTGGAATCTGCCCGACTCAGCACCAAGGCGCATTGAGCTGGTGACTTTCCGCTTCCCTGATAGAATTTGGAGAACAAGCACCCCAAATGCATAGACGTCACTTTTCTCTGTGAACCGTCCTGTGGTGGTGTACTCGGGAGCTAGGTATCCCATGGCAGCACTGGCCTTGAGCGCAGAGAAAACAACATCATTGGTGAGAAGTTTGTGCAGGCCAGGATCTGAGAGCAAGGGGCTGTATCGCTGGTCGATCTGCACCTTTTCAGCTGAGATGTTTTGGTGAACAAGGGCGGGTTTGTTTGGCTTGTATCCATGTAAATAAGACAGACCTGATTAAAAGAACAAAACTCAGTATAGATAATTCAGAAACTGACTGTAACGATAACATTTTTGGAATTTTAGTAGCATAAGCTAAAAACCGCAACATATACTGACCTTTAGCAATGCCCTTCACAATAGAAACCCTAGTAGTCCATTCAAGAACATGGCTGTCGCCGTCCTTGACATCAAGATACTGCAGCAAATTTCCATTAGGAACGAAATCATAAATGAGGAAGCATTCTCCGCGGCCCTTTGAGCAACAGAACCCTCTCAAGCTCACCAAATTTTCATGCCTCAACGAGGTTAACATGTTCAATCCCTTCAAGAACTCAGATTCCTCCGTCTTGCAGCATGATTTGCCAATGCTCTTAATAGAAACAACAGACCCATCTCGTAGTATTCCTTTATAAGTTGCAGAGAAGTTACTCTTACCCAATAAATTCACCTCTGAGAAATACTGAGTAGCCGTCTCCACCTCTTCCAAATTGAATCTAAAGCTTTGGAACACTTCTTGTGCAAACGCGCTTAAATTCCTCCCATCAGCTAAAGGATCCCAGCCGTTGGCATACTCAAGGCTGATGAGAGGAGATCCATTCTTCCTGTAAACTCCATTGCCCTTGGCCTCGTCAGTACTAAGACGGCCATCAGCTGTATCAAATGAGTTACCAAGCTTCTGTTTCCTGCGCCGGTGTTGGGCAAAGAATAGAAACCCCACACCTGACAATGCAATAGTTACTACAATGAGACCAACAACTACAGCAACAGAGGCTTGATGGGATTTTGACAAATTCGAGCAACGAGTTTGGTTGCAGGGCAAAGGCACATGTGCAGTCTCCGGGATGTCTCTTGTTGGCACACCGGCTCTAAAGGGCTCAGGTCGACTCGTGTTGAGATGACCGGAAGTAGTGCAGGCGGTTAAGGACATGAATCCAGCTCCACATAATCCCAGATTGTTTTCATAAGAGAATCCTTCATTAAGTCTCTTCAAGGCTGAAATTGATCAAGGGTTTTAGTATTTTCAACATTTTTCTTATTCTAAAGATCGAATTTGAGATGTTAGACTGTTCTTACCAAGAGGTACATTGCCGGATAGGGTATTATTCCGAACGTCTAGAACTTCAAGCACCGGCGCATCAGCAAGTTTTGTGGGAATAGAACCGAAAAGATGATTGACACTCAAATCCAGTCTCATCAACATTTCTAGGTCCCCCAAACTAGCCGGTATTGCGCCGGTTAATTGATTAGATTGCAGAGCAAGAACGCTCAGGTTTTTCAAAGATCCCAGCTGCGTGGGAATGCTTCCGGTGAGCTGATTATAGCAAAGTTGCAAAACTGAAAAGCAAAACGCAAAGCCCAGTTAAGCAGAACATTAATTGGTACAGTACAAATGAGGAAATTTAACAAGTTTGATACTTTACTAAAAAGTCATTTGGGAAACAGCAAGCACTTAAAACAGCCAACATATAGTAAGTGCTTACGTTGACGTTTGACAGAAACTGGGTTGTACAAGCGCTTTTTGGACAAGCTTCACGAAGTACTTCCAAGTGCTTTTCCAGGAAGCACTTCCAATCCAAGAGGTTTTCATGAATGATATTCCTAGTGTTTATTGACACTCCAAAAATCTTATTATAAGTGTATTTTTCTTTTCGAATATAGAAAGTTTAGAGTGTAAAATGAGATTTTTGGAGTGCCAATTACAATCTCTAAAAATTTCCACATATTTATAATAAAAGTACTTCTGCTAAAAGTGATTCTTACATAAGCAGTGCAAAACTAGCCCTAAATCATTCAGATTAACTTGAACGAAATAATAAAAACCAAAGTCTTTCATAAAAAATTCAGCTAACCTTGCAAGCTGCTCATGCTTCCGATCTCGGGAGGAATAACTCCGAAGAGATTATTCACATTCAAATACAAGTCAGTCAGCTCCGTCAAGTTAGCAATCTCCCTTGGAATCTCTCCTTGAAGAGAGTTGTAATGCATGTAAATCCCCGTCAGATGCTTGAGCTGTGCAATGGCGGGAGAGAGCTTCCCAGAGAGCCTCTTTCCCTGCAGCGAAATGTTGGCGACTTGACCCGCCTTATTGCACCCTATTCCCTCAAAGGACCCGTCGCAGGGGTCGCCATTGACCGTCCAAGAAGAAAGGTACAAGCCTTGCGGGTCCAAAAGCGCTTTCATGTCCAAAAGTGCTTTTAGCTCTGCGTTTCCACAAACCCATAACGGGTTTGTGAAGAAAATCAGGAAGGAGAAGAGAAGAACTGCAAAACCCATGTCTTGGCTTGGGTTGAAAATGGTAGTTTCCTTCTCTGTTTAAAGAAGCAAGCAAGTTCTCTCTCTCTCTCTCTCTCTCTCTCTCTCTCTGTGACTTTCTCTCTCTAGAGCAAAGAGAAAGTGGTGACTAACTTTCTTCAGAGGGAGTGTGCTAAAAGCTGTGAGGAGTGAAAGTGGGTTCAGAAACAGAGGAATATAGAAGAGAGAATGACTGGGTGTGGGCCGTTAGATTAGTTGAGTGTTGATTGCGGCAGTACAGGAGCAGGTGTGGGTGCAGTTACATGGTAGCACTACTAAGTTCAGTTTAAAGCCGTCGGAAGTGTGACCGGTAAACTGTGCTCAAGTAACTCCATAATTACGAGCACATACCACAAATGTTATTTCTATTTATTTTTTATTTTTAATAAACGATATTATTTATATTTAAAAAATTAAACTTAGTTTCATAATAAATTAGTAATAATGTCATTTAAATTCGTCTTTTGTGATAGGAGATGTATTCAATTAGGATTTTGGGAGATTTTAATTCTTTTAATGAATCTAGAGATATTCAATCAGGATTTTAAATGATCATCTGACATTCAATGTGTATTTAATCAGGATTTTAAGATAGTTTATTAAAATCCTTAGAAATCTTTAATGATCTAGGGGTATTCAATCAGGATTTTAAGTGATTATCTGAAATTCAATCAGGATTTTAAGATAGTTTATTAAAATCCTTAAAAATCTGGGTGTATTCAATTAGGTTTTTAAAGAAATTTATAACATTTCAAGTGTATTCAATTAGAATTTGATTTTAAAGAATTTCAAAAAGCTGAGGAATTAGAGGGAATTTGAGAGATTTTGTAGTGTATTTTAAATATCCACGTATCTCTCATCTACTCATGAGATTTCGAGATAATTGAATCAAAATTTTACATGCAAGGGGTGTATTCAATTGCGAATTGAAAAGATTTTTATGGAGTTTGATTGATTTGTAGAAATTCCATATAAATTTTTTATTCAATTCCCTCGAAATCTCATGGGAAGATAGGAGATTTGTGGATGCTTAAAATACACTACAAAATCTCTTCAATTCTCTATAATTCCTTAACTTTTTGAAATTCTTTAAAATCAAATTCTAATTGAATACACCTGAAATGTTATAAACTTATTTGAAATCATAATTGAATACATTCATATTTCTAAGGATTTTAATAAACTATCTTAAAATCTTGATTGTATACACATTGAATTTCAGATAATCACTTAAAATTCTAATTGAGTACCCCTATATTCATTAAAAAAATTAAAATCTCTCAAAATCTCAATTGAATACACTCCCTGAAATCTCTACAAATCAATTAAATTCCATAAAAATTCATAGATTTATAAATCAATTAAAATCTCTCAATTTCCCAATAGAATACACCATTTCCTTAGACCTTTCATTTAAATGTAAAGAGAAATACCACAAAATCGAGTACTTAGTGGCATACGACAAATGATATTGTAATTGAAAGAAAAATTAGTTGTTCAAATTTGAAAGAAAAAAAAAAAAATATATATATATATATATATATATATATATTATAAAGTAGGTTAATCAAGGGGAAAAAAAAAAAAGAGGTAAAATAATTGTTCAAATTTAAGGAAAATACTATATAAGTGGGGTCTACGTTTCGCAGCCTTACGTCCGCCACGTGGTCGCCCACATGTGGTGAGCTACGGCAGGATTGACCGGTTAAGACTCTGTCACGGAGATACTCCCGCACAAGTACGCAGTTCGAATTCAAAACGTACGAATCACATGCATCAAACCACACAGTAAACCCATACATGTTCATCATCTGATTGGTCCAAACTTAACAAACAACCCCTAAATCCCCACGTGTCCCGTGCTCAATGGATCGAACTGTGTCCGAATCAAAATTCAAATAACATATTTTCTTTTTAAACAAACGACACTATTTACATTAATAAGTCATAAAATAAGCTAAATTTTATAATGAGTAATAGGTTTTTCTATATTAGTATGGTTTAACTTCATCATTAACGATAATCGAATTTAAAATCTTTCTTTTACAAGTAAAATAAAATATTATTAAACAGCAATATTAAAAAAAACAAAATTCAAATAACATATTGACTGGGATTTGATCGGTTGGGAAAGTGGGATAGGTTGCTTATTTATTGTTTGGTGAGATTGTCTTCTCTATATGGTTCGAAAAATTTTTAATTGTGATGAGAATACGGATGGTATATCAAGTGTTTTTATGTAAGTAGTGAAAATTTTTAATTTTGAAATTATCATATAGTGTACTATCTCATGTCACAATTACACTGAAAAATCTTTCCGTTGGTTGTGCCTGTCATGCCAGAAATTCTGACACCACACTGCTGCCTTGCCTTCAGTCCAATGTCCATTAGTTCTTGTCTTAGCTAAAATAATTTTTATTCCCCTTTGTTATTTTCTTATTAGTTTCCCTTTGATTTGAATTGTTTAACGCATTTACGATATACGGGTTATTAGTAACTTTCTCATTCGGGCTTTTTTAGTATTTTGCAACGTTGCTTGATAGAACTGTCCAATTTATTGTTCACATTTTAAAGATTCACTTTGCAGAAAATCACATAAATCGTCAATTGAAAGTTTAATTTTTTAATTGAAGTTGTCGAAAGTATAGTGTTTAAGTGAAAATTATGATCTGTCTGTCTAATTAGATAACTTTTAAATAATTGAATGATTTTAAGTGTAGTAAAGTTTTTGTAAATATGATTTGAACCACCTATTTTCTAAGTTATAAATGACTTAGAAAATAAGTGATTCAAATTATTATTGAGCATTATAAGATGAGAAAGACAACCGAAAATGTCCAAATGAGAATATCGCTAGGATTCTCCTTACGATTTTAACCCGATGTTCATAATTCAAAAGTTCAAATTTTAAGGATATTGTTTTACTCATTCGTAAATGATAATGATTTACTCATAACTTGATAGGAAAGTTTGGGGTTTCCAAACCGATCATGTGACATTAGTATGAGAAAGTTAAGGCAAGTAACTACTCTAGGACACCGTCAATTGCTTTCCCATTTGCTTGAAAGTCTCCATTCCATGGAAAGAGCCATCATTTTAAACGTAAACAATAAGTAGCGATAGTGGCATTCCATATTGCATGTTTTATTACAACTTTTTCTATACTCATATGAAAAACATAAGACTTGGCGCGAAACCGAACGCAATAACGATTTAAGATTTATACAGCCGACCCATTTAGTGAGATACGTTTTGTTGTTGTGGTTGATCGATTGTGTGAGATGAGAATGATCGATTTTGTGAGGCATAGAGATAATAGGATGGTCCAACTACAATAATATATGATGTATTGGTCCCCAAAAGGTTGTCATTTGCTATTCATTGATTGATAATGGTGCGTTTCCTCTCCCTATTCTAGAGGGAGATTGCCGCCAGCCATGCAGTATTGTGGAAGTGGAAGGATCATTTTCTGATCGGAATATATAACGATCACATGCATTTCCAAAATTTGAAAGTTTCATGGGAGAGGATTCATATGTTTAAAAACCAAGTCAAATGGGATTTATTTGGTTCCCTTTAGTTAAAAAGTTGTCTTTCAACTTCTGCCAAAGTATTCGAAAAGCACTTCTATTAAGACCCAAACTTGGCTTGGAAAACCCATAGAATGCTTTTGTTCTGGAAAAACGCATGCATGAAATGCTTTTGCTATGAAAAAAATGGATTTTTTAAACGGTGGAAAAGCCAAGCTACACCAAACAAGAAGGAAAGAATTGTTTAATGATAAAATCCAGCCTTATTTGTTGGGGGGAAAATGTTATATGTACATATATCGTAATGTGATTGTATTTAGCTCATCGTTTGATCACGTCATAAGCGGGATACTTAAACAAGACAATATTTCTATGTCTTTCTAGATTGTAATGACATACAATATAGAAACCGCATTGATTTAGGGACAATGGGTTGGTTGGTATGTACAAGATGTTGTTGTCTTTTGCTTGTAATTTGGTGAAAGCAACCGATCAATTGGTGTTGGTGAACACAGGACTACAAGCTACCTTGTAACCAATATTTTGAAAACCCCAACATAATCTAACATGGACTTTTCAGACACAGAGTTCCAGACCTTCGATACTTAGAGATTTGAATATCTAGATCTACACGGAAAGCCCTTATTTAACATAAAAGTAATGTTAAGAGGATCGAAAAAACAGGATTTTCGTAGAAGCGTTGTCACCTCATTTTTTTGACACAATATTTTATAACGTTAATACAAGAACCGACGTTAAACTGTGAGGTGACAAAGAGTTCATAGAGAGTTCTATTTCTGAAAGAGTCCCTTTAGTATTTCTACATATATATATATATATATATAATTCCTCACCTTGGTCCCTCAGGTTTGAAATCGATAGAAGTGGTCGTTAAGTTTGTCCACCGTCAATCATTTTGGTCATTCATTGAAAAATCTATGTTAAATAAGGACCAAAATAACAAAATTACTCTCAATTTAATAAATAATGGGCCAAAATGATTTGACAAATATTAAGAGTATTTTTATCATTTTATCCTTATTTAACGAAGATTTGTCACAGAAAAATCAAAATAATTGATGGTGGGCAAACTTAGAGATCAGTTCTATCGATTTTAAATCTTAAATATCAAAGTAAAAAGTTATCACAATCTCAAATACAATTTTGAATAAAAAGCCTATATATATATATATATTATGGTTGGTCATGGCACACACACTCGCCCAAAAAGGAAGGTTTGTCGCGGCATTTTATTAAAATTGTACAGTGCTGCTTTTTAGGTATCAATCTTGGTGTAGTGCATGCAGTAGTGGTGTGGTGCTGGGGCTGTGGAAAAGGTTGGTTTCTTGACAATGCATGCATATGGTAAAGGTTGGGAAGTATTTGTCAATTATAAATGTGCTTTGGAATATTGATTCTCTGTCTCCATATACTATCCTTATCGTGCATGAAACTTTTCCAAGTTCCTTTGCAGAGGGACAAGGCATCTCTTAATACTTGATCGGATAGTTCTAATGGCATGCATGCACGAAGTCACTTTTTTCCTCACCTTATTCGTTTTTATTTTAATCTCTTTAGTTCTAGGCTCGTTTGAAGTGTTCTTAAAATGGTTAAAACCGTTTTTGATGAAATGTTTTTGGGTCCCAATCTTTGTTAAAAATATAATTGAAACCTGAAAAATCATTTGAAGTATTTACTTCATACAAGAAACACATAATCGGTGCTTAAAGTGTTTTTGGAACTCAAAAATATTTTTTCCAAAAGCGATTCTAGTCATTTGAAAAACGCTTCCAAACGAGCCCTTAGTTATGCAGTGACCACATTCCCATATCCTTAACTTGGTTCAACGATGGCTTTAATATGGTTTATACTTGTATCGTTTGTGGTCTTTACAAGAAATCTGTACCGATAGCATAATCCTTATGATTGTATAGTAGTTGTGTAAGGTTTGACTCTCTGTGTTTGTACAAATTCATGCTAAATCAATATGTAAGTCGCTCGAAAAAACACATCCATACGGCACCTTGGATTCAAAGGCATACCAAATCCATTTGATTAGGGTTTGTTCTTCAAATCAAGTATTTCTTTTGTGCGGACGTTAGTTCAAAGAAATCGGGGACGTTTGAAGATTTATAGTAAATTAGGGTCAACGTCGAAATGAAGAGCATCTCTTTTTCTTAGGACATCCGACATGTCTATGGAGAATAAAGGTGTACATTATATGCCAATGGCCCAGCCACCTAGCATATCATATGCCTATCCCCACACTTACAAAAATTGAAAAATCAAATCCTTTGCAAAGCTGGCTCAGAGGCGAGGCGAACAAATATATATTTAGTTTTTTATTTTTTTATTTTATTTTATTTAAATTCTCATAAATTGCATTCTCAATAAAGAAGAGATGTTTAGTAGTATTCATCTTTACTTGTAAATATGAGGTTTTATGTTTGATTATCGCCAAAGACGAATTTGAACTACATTATTGCTAGCCCATTATAAGACTAAGTCTACCCCCTCTCTCTTGGTGTAAATAATATCATTTGTTCAAAAAAAAAAATTAGAATACTTCATTGCATTTTTGTTTGAAGCCTCAATTTTTAAATATAATTTTTTTTCTTCAAATTTACAACCAATTGCATTATTACACTTGATATACCGAGCCATTTTTGCACACTGAAAATTTTCTTTAATTTTCATGCTCTGTCTCCTTTTAGGTGTGTTTATATATACAAAATCAATGAGTTCTACGCTAATCAAATTGCACCACTCATCACTTACGATCCAGTTGTTTAAAATGAGACCCAAAAAACAATGAGTTTTGAGCACAACTTGTGTTCTAGTGGTCTCTCTGTAATCATGTAAGACAAGCTAAATGATGGCATATGCCATGATTTTTCCCAAATTTAAAAAACATGAAATTTGAGTCACCCGAATGACAATTTCAAAAAGTTGTGGTTTTCGTTCATGGGCGGCTTTTTAATCAGCATAATTGGCCTTTAAATTTGCTTTTTTGGACTTCTTTCTATCCAACAGGGTATCGATACCTTTAGCTTTGTTGATTTGGTGCACCTTCCCCAGTGGTGCTCTCCAGCCTCCATGTTAGGTGCTAAGAAGATGCCGAGCTTTTCTATTGCCGCACAAACATGGCCCAAGCAAGGAAGGTTGTTGTGTGGGGTTCAACCCGAACTTGACTATTTCAATTAAATTGAGCTAATGTTTTTTGTCGGTGCTTAGTGAACTTATAAATATTGAGATTGAACTTATTAAATTGGACAACAGCCAACATCATATGTGGTAGTCGTGTTTTTTTAATTACATTGGATTAGCGGCCTTAAATTCCCTTGTGTCGATGTGGTAACCTCCCAAATGACGCCCTTCGTTGAGCCTTGTCACCTTCCTTAACAATCCCTCAAGCTTCTATGCCTGCCTTATAGAACTCTTCGAGTTCACCCTGAAGGTTGAATTCTATGGTTGAGGAGGATTACGTGTTTTTGGTTTTTTTTTTTTTTTTTTTTAAGAAACGATTATCTACGCTAAGAGAGAGAATATGAACTTAGTTTCATAATGGGCTATCAATAATACTATCACACACTGGACATGTCTTAGCTCCAATGTCTCATTTAGAAGGGAGTGATACTTTATAGAACTGACTTGAACTCAATTCCGATCGTTTCGCAATCTTAGACACCAAGCGATCCCTAGCAACTAATTTTGTTGCTGTCTTCTTTTGTTGGGCCTGGCCCAATGTGTGATCAAAACCAAACCGATGACCAATTAAGGCCCTTCTTATCAAAGCTTGGTAAAGAGCCCATAAGACCTTTTCTATTGGGGAACGGGTCGAAGTCCAAGCCGGCCTTCATATATAAACAGCTTTAAGAAAAAACCTCATCTCTGAACTGAAAAACCAGCGGAAGCATTTGGCGCCGTCTCAGAGAACCTAAGCACATAGCCAACCTCCGCCTCCGACGCCATGGGTCGCATGCACAGTCATGGGTACGCCTCCTCTCTCTCTCTCTCTCTCTCTCTCTCTCTCTCTATAGAAGTATTCGATGTCTGATTCGTTTTGGGGTTTTGCAGAAAGGGAATGTCAGCCTCAGCGCTGCCGTACAAGAGGAGTGCGCCGAGCTGGCTGAAGGTCACTGTTCCAGATGTAAGTAAATCAAAAACCCAAAATTTATATGTAAGTATATGTAATTATCGATGCTAATTGAGGCGATTATATATATGATTAAGGTGGAGGAGAACATCTGCAAGTTTGCAAAGAAGGGTATGACTCCGTCTCAGATCGGTGTCATTCTCCGTGACTCTCACGGCATTGCGCAGGTTAAGACCGTTACTGGAAGCAAGATCCTGCGTGTTCTCAAGGCTCACGGTATGCCTCTTTTTGGGTATAATTTTAATATTTTCAGTATGAATTGTATTGCACTGTTTAATGTCTTTGGGAATTTGTATTCGAAATGTTTGGATGTGTAGTGGGAATTGTGCGATTGAAACCCATTATTCTAATTAGCCAAATTACTTAGGTGAAGCGAGTAAGCACTGACTGATTGCTTAATATGTGTTTGTAGATATTGAACATGTGATTCAAACCCAATTTTGGTTTTACAATTAGGCTAGTTCGATGTGACGAGGTTTTCTCTTCCGTTTTTTTGTGCTCTGTGAAAACATGAAGAAGATTAGGAGTTCTTTATGATTATCAAACAGGCCTGTGGTGTTTTGTCTTTCAGTTTGCTTCGCACTGATGAAATAATAGCCTACTTATGTAGATGATACGTAATATTGTTTGCTGTTGGTTAGGTCTCGCCCCTGAAATTCCTGAGGATCTATACCATCTTATCAAGAAGGCAGTTTCAATTAGGAAGCATTTGGAGAGGAATAGGAAGGACAAGGATTCCAAGTTTCGGTTGATTTTGGTGGAGAGCAGGATCCACAGGCTTTCTCGTTACTACAAGAAAACTAAGAAGCTTCCACCCGTCTGGAAATAGTAAGCATTCTTACTCTGTTTCGAACGTATAAATTTCTTTGATTCATTCTAGTATGTTGGTATCATTCCTAGCGCCTTGTTGGTATCATTCCTAGCGCCTTGTTGGTATCATTCTTAGCGGCTTGTTAGAATTCCTGGTTTCTAGGCCTTGTAGTGTTGGACAAACAGGGCTCTTTGCTTATCAACTGCCAGATTTATATCTAGTCATAACATGCATCAAAGCCCCATCGCTTTGAAATATTTTATCTTAATGTTTAAGATGTATTTGATATTTCTTAGCATCACAAGAATAATTTTATCGTTCCCTATGTTTGCAAGAACGGATACATAATCGAAGTACCCAATACATATTGTCTCTTCTTTGCATATCTGCCAGCCGACGTTTGGAGTTTATTGTCAGCAGATTTGTTTTCTGTTTCTATACAACAATTTACGAATTCTCTTTTGTTTTTACAGCGAGTCAACCACTGCCAGCACTCTTGTTGCTTAGGTTGGTTTTGCAACTTGCTGCCGCACTGCGATTAGCTTGGGTTGATGGGGTATACTTCGGAAAGCAAAAAGGGAAGATGGTGGTATTGTGTGTCTCCATGTTTCGAACTTGTAGACCCTTTAGCTATTGAAAATTTTGGTATTCATACATGTAAGGAAAGACAATCCTAGGGCCTTATGTTTCGGCATTGCATGTTTTATTGAGATTGATGTTTTCGGGAGTTATATTTAGCATTGCAATTTATCGTGCTTACATTTGTAAGTTGGCTAATGTCGAAAATCATTACCTTAACTGGTTGGGTTTGAGTGATCCGTTAGCTTAACGGGTTGGGTTTGGATTACCGGTTAGTTTAACGGGTTAGGTTCAAACCAATCCAAAATAAAACTGACCCATTTACAGGTCTAACCACAATGCTTACTTGCTTAGGCATTGTAGGTATCGTAGACGGTTTAGTTCACGCCGGATCCGTGCACTTGTTGAATGAACCTAACTTAATTCAGAGATTCTTAGCTATACCTGTCCCAACACCCACGGAATATAAAACCAATTACAAGGCAAATTTTTTCCAATTTGCTTATCTCCGTCTCGAATTTTATGTGAATTTTTAAATGTCGTGACATAAAACAGCAATTAGTTTTTGTGGTGCTACGTTAAGTCAGACCACATAGCTAGAGTGGATGTGGTCTCCTATGCATTTGAGTTCGGATTTACTTATGCTGAGTGAGTTCGTATTTACTTGTGCTAAGTCAGATTAGTTCAAAGTAAAATATAATTAAATTTAAAAAAAAAGAAAAAAAAGACCGCCATTATTAAAAAGAAAAAGCAAAAAAATACTTTGGGCTGAGATAAGTAGTAGCCCGAGCCGGTTTCAACGGTCCAACACCTCAACTTGAACCCAGAAGTCCACACGGCTTAAAAAATGGCGGTTTAAACCACTGAAGGAAAATAAACAAACAACTAGTAAAACCCTAGAAAACCGAAGAAGGCGAAGTCAGTGTCGCTTCTCTTCCCCAGTGCTTGCACGTTTTGTAGCAGATAGAAGAGAAAGAAGAAGAACCCAGGTACCACATCCTGCTCACCCTTTTTTTTTTATTGAATTGCATCTTCCTCTATATTTTTCTGCTTAATTTATCTTCTTTTTCTTTTATGTAAATCGGTTTGTATTGCTGTTCGTTCGTTTCATCCCGTTCATCGTTCAGATTGTTTTCGCAAATTTCAACCGTTGGGGTTTGTTTTTCTGAGAAAATTGTTGGAAATATAAGAATTAAATTGCTCCTTTTTACCTGGGTTGGCCTCACATTTAAATGGTTAACTTCAAATGCTCATGTAGGTTGCAAATTAGTTTTTTTAAGTGAGTGTTTGTATATATATGTATCTGTATGACAGTTTATTTGAGCAATTTTGTGACCGTGGGCTGTCTATAAACATCAATTTTTGTTTTGAAAAAAGAAAAGGAAGAGACCCGAGTCAGCGAGCAAAATGGTGGCAGGGCTTAAAGAATTCACTGCAAGAGTTGAAAGAAACGGTGTTTATGAACCGGTACTGGATGCGGCGAACGGTGAGGAGCTGATGCACGTTCAGCCTGGTGTTTCTATTGTCCTCGGTAATCGACCCCCTGAGTCCCCTGGCACCCTCTACATCTCCACCAAGTACGCCATGTCCTCTCGTGATTTTGTTTATTTATGTCTAGGTGAATTTAAGGGGATGTGTAATCTTTTTTATCCCTTACAAAATTAGAATCCAATCGAAGAGTTAGCTTTGATTTTGGTCTTGCAGGCAAGTGGTTTGGTTGAGTGACGTTGATAGGGCGAAGGGTTATGCTGTGGACTTCTTGTCCATATCACTGCACGCTGTATCCAGGGATCCGGAGGCCTACACCTCTCCTTGCATTTACACTCAGGTATAGGCTTTCTTCATCATTGCACTCCCGCAGCAATTTGGGGTTGCTATCTTGTCTGACATGTGCTTCGTCGAAACTGTTTTATTGTGTGGGGTGAAACTTAAGTTTTTGTTTTCGTGAGTTTAGAATTATGTTCCTAAACTTTAAGAACAATAGTTATTGCAGGAGAATGAGATATTTATTTGTGTTTGGAACTGTATCTCGTCATAATCTTCTTCTCGAATATAGTAGTGGCACCTTTTAGTATATATCTGTTGTACACAAGAATCACTTGCTTATTTTTGTATTTATGGTTTGTGTGTCTTTATCATATTGTCAAAGTCCCAGACTAATCGTTAACTTCAATATGTAATTTCAAGGTTTTTGGCTTTTTTGTGCATCGTTTCTCTGATTAGAGTTTTTAACTTTATAGATTGAAACTGAGGATGACGAGGATGAGTCTGACGGTTCAGATTCAGAATCCAATGGTGTTTTAGATTTATCCAAGATCACAGAAATGAGACTTGTTCCTTCAGATCCTAACCAATGTACCTCTCTCTCCCTCTGTACTGTGTTGAATTTTCTTGTTAGGATTTTTTTGGTGAAGAGTAACTAGCTTGTTATTGTGTTGCAGTGGATTCTCTGTTTGAGGTATTTTGCGAGTGTGCTGAGCTTAATCCTGAACCAATTGAAGGTTAGTACGATTTCTTAATACACCGGTTATTGTTCTTTTACTTTTTTGTTTTGGGATTGAGATTTATTATTTTTGATTCATGAGTCGTGCCCTAATATTATACTTTTGATCTGCCTTTCTTTAGAAGGGGAAGAAGAGCATAACTGGATTTTTAGTGCCGATCAGTTGGAAGACGAGGCAGTTGGTATGTGATGCACGATCGAACATTTATATCAGGTCATGTGTCAATATATGTAAAAATATGAAATTTTCTATTATGTATGACGTCTTTGTTTTGAATGTCGTGGTATTTTCAGGGGACGATTCTGAGTGGCCTGTTCCTCAAAATCTTTCAAACCCAATTGGTCAGTCTAACGGGGATCATGACCTAGCTCGTACTGTGCTTGAGGTAAGCCTGTGAATATCCACTTAATGCTTGCTGTAGGGTTGGCGTATTTGTATTGTTCACATTTTCATCTTCTTTGCAGCTTCAGATAAACGATCAGCGCTTTGAGGATGCCGAAGAAATGGAGCATGAGAGCGACAGCGACCGCCATTAATATTCATTCACCTTTCAATGTTTCATCTCATTCAAGTGCTGCCTTTACCGCCCCCCCGCCCCCCGCGCCAGCTTTCTTGTTGTGCACTCAAATATTGCTGTTTATACGAACAAATTGTCGTAACTCTGTTAGCCCGTGACACAAAGTGGATTAGGGAATTTGCCAAAGTACCTTGACGCCTTTCGGTGTGGTCTATGTGCTGGTTTTGTGGTATCTTTATGGAAAGTACATTAATTTCTTTGGTTTTTCTCTCTGTTAGTACATTTGAAATTTTAGCTTGTCAACTAAAAAGCAATTAAATTTGATACACGTGACATGAGTAGAAGTTCGAAGGATGAAATGAGAAGACAAATAAACATTTATACCGTGGGAATGTTGTTGTGTATCTTGAGGTTAAGCAAAAAACTTATGAACACTTATACGTGCGTGGTTGTTTTCACCAATTAATTCAAAAAGTAATTACCATCACAAAATTTCTAAAATCTCGTGGATAAATATTATTTTATAACAGTTTGTTTGAAAGGAATTTTTTGTTACTTAAATAAAAAATATTTTTAAAATTCTAAAAACACAACAACAATCTTATTCACTTTTAATTATGAGAAATGACACATTCATGCACACACACACACACACACACATATATATATATATATATATATATATATGACGTACCAATGTATTTTGGTACGTTATATAATTCTGTATTGGTACATATCAAATTACTAATACGCTTTGTTATCCTAATTTTTATAGGTACAAAGTTAATGATACGTTATGTGTAATTCTAAGATAAAAAATCATATTAAACATATTCTATCAATCCTCAACAATGAATTATTAAAATAAGGACACATTATACAAAAACGAATAAAAGAAAAAAAGGGAAATCCTCGTTCACGTAGGTTTCTTAGTGAAATGTTAGACAATTCAAAATTATTTCCCCTTCACTACCACGGAGGGGCCTAGTGATTCGAGATGAATTTCAGGCTCGTATTCCATATGACACGTTTTAAGTTCGATTCCTACGATTGGTAAAATCGCACAATGATAATGGTCATGAGGAGACTAAAAATGATCTTCCCAACCTTTGAAAAAATGCATTACCATAACGAAACCACCAACTGACTTATTTTAAAAAAAAAATAAAAAATTTATTTCTCTTGACAAAAATATATATATATATATATATATATATTTTTTTTTTTTCCGTTGCCATGAAATCCTTGAACTCTAGATTCTATTTTTCTTTAGAACTCTTATTTTCTTAAAGTTTATAAAAATATTGAGTTGGAAATTAGAAAAATGACATAGATAATTATCTCAAACCCTAATAACCCACCGTATATAATCTCACAAAACACTGCATCTCCTTCGCACCGCTTTGAGAAAGAGACGAGCCGCAGCTCCCGACCTCCCTCCTTAGCCACCCAGGTCCGCTTCTCTCTCTCACACAGTTTTTACCAGATTTGTTTGAATTAGTTCTGGCAAACGTGATAGAAATCGAGTAATTTTTGGTGCTATTTCTGATAGTTTTAGTTAAAAAAAATCTGCGATTAATCGTTTCATTGCGCAATGGATACACAGGAAAGCGAAGAGTTAGACTGAAGAAAATGGCGTACGCAGCGATGAAGCCGACCAAACCAGGTCTTGAGGAGTCTCAGGAGCAGATCCACAAGATCAGGATTACTCTTTCTTCCAAGAACGTCAAGAACCTCGAGAAAGGTCTCTCCTTTCGCTATTTGTTTTTTAATTTATGCCCATTTCAGCATAATTTAGTATTATTTGGAACACCTTAATTTGGGAGTAATTATTCGTTTGAAACTGACTAATATGCTAGTGATTACCTTGTTTCTGTTGCCTAAAACCCATTTGATAGCTTTATCTGTTGTTGCAAATTGAAATTTAGAGAAAATTTTCTTCGAGCTGTTCATATTATATGTTGTGTATATAATAAGAGTGACCAGTGGGATTTTCTTTTGATATGTTTTAGTTGTCATATCGGAATTGTTATCCTAATCTCCCGTAATCTTTTGGGTTTTCTGACGGTCTTCGATTGCGGTGTGACGTGATTGTTTCTATATAAGAGAGCGGTGCAATATTTGTTGAAAATTTGGTTTGTCATGCCCGAATTGTAGTCTTAGTTTCCCAGAATGTTTTGGGTTTTCTGAGATTGATAGTATTGCAGTCGTTAAATTTCAATTTACTTTCGTTGTGGTGGAAGGCGGTTGAAATGGGTTCATGTACCGTTGTTTCAAAGTTAAGTTTGTTTAGGCATTAAGCATTAGGATTTGCTTATATGAGTCTACCTTTAGCCTGTTGGATTGACGTCTTTTTTGTTTATAGTATGCACTGATCTGGTTCGTGGTGCCAAGGACAAGCGCCTCAGGGTGAAGGGACCCGTGAGGATGCCAACCAAGGTTCTGAACATCACCACCAGGAAGTCCCCTTGTGGTGAAGGTAAGCTTCAGTCTGAAATGTCGTTCGTTGTTGACTCATGGGTCGTTGAATGTCATTGTTATAACGTTGTTTCTATAACTTCAAATTACGGTTGGTGATTTTCAGGTACCAACACATGGGATAGATTTGAGTTGCGTGTCCACAAGAGGGTTATCGACCTGTTCAGCTCACCAGATGTTGTCAAGCAAATTACTTCCATCACTATTGAACCTGGTGTCGAGGTGGAGGTTACAATCGCCGACTCTTAAACTGTCCCCGATTTCAGCATAGCTTTCCTAGTTATCTGAAAGATGAGCCTGTCCGTTTTACTCTAATTTTGAACTAAGACTTGTAGTGTTTGCGATTCTTGAGGTTTTGGTATGGATATGAACATCAGATCATATTTCAATATTTAGTAGAAGTACGTTTTGCAAGAAGCACATCGTATCAAGACATTGACATTTTTATTTCAGTTTGTCGGTTTATAATCCTCTAATTTTACGTCTTTACTCGGCTACTTCCTAAATTATACATCAATTGGTTGTAGCCTGTGTTACAAATTGTTTACGTTGAGAAACGAGGCTTGACCTTTCGTTGCTAATGGCGACAGTTCCCATGATTTGTGCCTCTTTGACATGAGAACGAGGCATGTTGCATAATAATTTAGGAGAATTAATGAAAAAAGCTTGAAAACTTTGAGTTTTAACGATAAAGGCAAAATAAAGGATAAAGTAAATAGTACTATGATTGATTTTTTAGTGTAAAAATGTGGTTTTTCGTTAAAGTGAACAGTACCGTGAGCTTTTCATTAAAGGTTCCATAATAATTTAGCTAATTAGTCATAAACCAAATTCTATAGAGTTCCAAAACACCAAATGTTTGGGATGTGCTAATGCATAAACATGATTGCTTTTTGTCACTGTAATAAAACGGCATACGCGCGTAATGTCACATTATCTTGGTAAAATTGTACAACTCTAACTGGAATAAAAAAAAAATAAAAAAATAAAGATAAAGATAAAAGATTAAGATTTGACGGATAAACATGGTCAAACAAAATTTACATTTACCAAGCACTCTTCCAATTGGACTCCGAATAATAATCAAGATACCAATCCACAAATTTCCTCAACCCTGTCTTCAAATCCGTGGTGGGCACATAACCAAGCTCCCTCCTTGCCAAGCTTACATTAGCATGAGTAAACAAAACGTCCCCATTTCTCGGCATCGGCACCACTACCTTCTTTGCCTCCACCCCAAGCAATCTCTCCAAAATTCCCACAACCTCATTAACCGGCACCGGCAACGTGTTCCCGAGATTGAAAACCCTAAGCTGTGCCGGCCTCTCCACCTTTCCCCCGCTCCCGGTGCTCTTCTCCGCCGTGTCCACCGCCGCCAACAAACCCTTTACGACATCGTCGATGTATGTGAAGTCCCGGGCCACTGACTTGTGGCCTGGGCCCTCGAAAACAAGAATGGGCTTCCCTCTCAACATGTCTCTAGTAAACGAATAGTACATCATATCGGGCCTACCCCAAGGCCCATAAACCGTGAAAAACCTCAGCCCAGTAATTGAAAGCCCATATATGTGATTGTACGCGTGTGCTATTTCTTCCCCTGCTTTCTTTGTCGCCGCGTATAAACTCGCCGGTTGGTCCGTACGGTGCGTTTCGGAAAAGGGAACTTTTGAATTGAGGCCGTACACGGAGCTCGACGACGCCCAGATGATCGACGGCTGTGGGTTGGCTGTTTTGCAGGCTTCGAGGAGATTCACGAATCCGGCGATGTTGCTGTGGACGTACGAGGCTGGGTTTCTAAGAGCGTATCGAACGCCGGCCTGGGCGGCCAGGTGGACGACGTGGGTGAATTTCACCGACCGGAAAAGCTTCGCGAGTTTTTCCGAATCGTTGATGTCGGCTTCCAGTACGAAGATCCCATGGCGGCGGAGGAGATCAGCACGGCGGCGTTTCAGCGTCGGGTCGTAGTACTTGTTGAAGTTGTCGATCCCCACGACGCCGTCTCCTCGCTTTTTGAGCGCGAGGGCGACGTGGGTCCCGACGAATCCAGCGGCGCCGGTGACGAGAACGGAGTGGCCAGTGGTGGAGTTGGCGAGAGGCCTGGCGGACCGGACGACGACGTTTTCCCAGGCGGGGAGGCTGGGGAGGACGCGGCGGTTGGGATCGGAAGAAGGGGTTCGGTGGAAGAAGAAGAGGATGGTGAGGAGGATTGCGATCCAGAAGAAGATGAGCTTGGTGATGGAGCAGCGGAGGCGGAATCTGGGTTTGTCCATGGCCGGAAATTTTCTCGGAAAAATTCGGGAGCTCCTTACTTTTGAATGGGTACTAGTTTTCTGGCATTGCTAAATTCCAATGGGAAGGGTTTTGGGGTTTAAATTTGTGAGAATTTGGAAGCAAAAGAATTTGGGTTTTTGAGTTGGAGAGGGATTGGGTTTGTTCTGATCTTGTTCTTCTCAGTGTTGTACTATGAATAAATCTTATAGGGTTTTTCTTTTCACTTTTTTGTATTTTGCTTTTGAGTTGGAGGAGTTATCTGAATCGTTGCTATTTGGGTAAAAAGTACTGGGAATCCACCAGAAATTCAGGAAAAAGGAGAATGGAGAAATTGGTGATGGAAAAGCTCAACCTTTCTGTGTGCCCGTGAGAGAGAGAGAGAGAGAGAGAGAGAGAGGTGGGAGGGAGGTGGCGTGGTGAGGGGTAGATGGAGGGAAACATAAGTTTTTGGAGGGAAACACGGTTTGTAAAGGAGTTTAATTATGGTTAAACACCAATTAATCTATCTATATATATAAAGGGAGAGTCCCAGTTTGGTGAAGCATTCCAAAATACCAAAAATATCCTCTCTTTTCAATAAAACAGCACAAAACTATCCCAATATAAATGGGTAATAATCGTAAAATACAAATAAAATAAGGTTAAAATCGTAATAAACAAAATATGAAAGCCACCAATACTTTTAGATTAATTATGACCGTTTGATTACTCATCACATTCTTTCTCTCTAAAAAAAACCAAAAAAATCAATAAATATAGAGAAGCAGTTATGCAGTTACAGAGTTCTAGACTGAAGCCATCCCAAACCCAACAAACTCCCCACAAGCAGTTGTAGTGGTTGCAGAGTTGCACGATTAAAACCCCAACCACCCCACATTTCTATTCGGGAGAAACCCACTCAACTTCACGTACCCCTCTTTTTTTGTTGGTGCTTCTTCGTCCACCTTACAATTTGGTGTTTCTTCGTCTATGCTTCTCCTTTAATATAATTTATGGGTACCGGTCCACCTTATTTCATTTGATGCTTCTTCAACATCGAATTGTTTAATCCTAATTCACTTTGTTCAGGTTTTATTGAATTACAATATGGGTTTGCAGTTCAAAGTTGATTTGGGGATTTTAAAAGTGGTGGACAGGCACAAACAAGAAGGCAGAATTTTCAAGGCTTCGGCAAAGGAGGTAAGACTATCATAATTTTCCCCAGAAGAGAACCAAGATGGTGTTCCCTAGAAGATAACCAAGAAGGTTATTCAACCACACACTGTTTGTTTGATCTCTTACTCCCCATTTGCTCAGCTTTCTTTTGTTGTCTTTTTGTTTTTTTTTAATTTTAAACTTCATATACTTAATGTTTTGAGTTATCTCATGGACAGGCACAAACAAGAAGATAGCCTTGGCCTCTTCTAAGATAATGTAATCCACACGCTGAAGAGAACCAATTCTTCTCATAAATATATTCTATTCTACATTAGCTTTCTTTGTTCTGTTAATTGGTACTTTTTATCTATTTGTATTGTTCTTTTTTATTTCTCGCCATTTTTTTTTGTTTGCATAATCCGCGTATTATTTTGATAAAAAAATAGCATATTATATGGGGTTTTATGCGGTTGATATGATGTTTGATTGGTTTCTTTGTAACCAAAAATTGTTTTCCCCTGACCCTTAACGATGGAACGCGGCCCCTTCTTTTTCGACACAGTCTTTGAATAAGGTCTGAGGTGACCGTGGTGTGCAAATTACTAAGACTCCGAGACAGCGACGATTGGGATGAAGATTAGAGATGCTCAAGTATATATGTTAACAACTTGGCATTGTAAGTGTTTATAAATTCCAATTTGTATTATTGATAAACTATATATACCAAATGTGATTAGGAATTAAATTAAATATAAACTACATGGGGATAGAGAAAGCGATTTAGAGGGAGAGCCAAAATATACTTGGAGACAATAAAAAACTGCACAAATTTGTGACAAGTTGACGAGTAAATGACTCTTTGTTTTGCATTTTTTTTCTTTGGTAAGCTATGTCTAAAACTTTATTCATTTTATTCTAAGATTGAAGAACAAAGATCATTGTCTTCCGTCAAGCAGCTTTTTCTTAATACTGATTGCCAACCTGTTTGTAATAATAATTGGATAGTTTAATTTCTATTAGTTTAATTTTAGATGTTCTCAATAGTAAATGTGCACACTATTTTTCTAGCTATAAATTTGTATATGATTTGCTATGCACTTTTTTTTATATGAAAAAGCCTTTTTTGAATGCAAGATGAATTACATGGTATGTGGACAAAATTCTATATAGGCGTAAAAGACTTTTGGCTTGCGATACTGCATAAGGATTGCTTGGCTAAGGAACTTGAAGATTCAAGACCTTTTTCGGTTCTCTTTTCCGTTTTGTTGGTGTTTGGAATGATTCATTTTTATTATTTTTCTTCTAAATGCCTAACAATCGGTAATCTAATTGTATCATTACTTTATGTTAATTCAAGATTTTAGAATAATTGAGGTGGTCATCTCTAATGTTTTTATTTCATTGTCAATACCAATTAAAATATTATGTGCAAATGTTTAAAATGCAATGCAATATCTATGACAAGTGATTTGATCATACATAAATGAGTGTAGTGGAGCAGGATTTAAGCTTCGCTGCTCAAATAGTATTTCTCCAAGTTGAATGAAATTTGCATTCTATTGAGAATAATAACACTTATACAATGGTGTCAGTTCCATGGTTGCAGTAAAGACAATACAAGAAAAATCAAAGCAATCCCATAAGAAAAAAATGTGAAGAAAGCTACAAATGATGCATTTTCCTTCGGATATGACTATTTTTTTTTCTTATTTTTGTCAGTGTATGTACACTTTAATTACTACATACTATAATGCAATTTACACCTCAACTCATATTCTCATTCAAAAACTCCGTTTGCAGTTATGGAAACAAGCATTAGTGTTGTGGTGCTATTGAATTGACAAAGCAATTTGCGGTGGAATGGGAAAGTGTAACATATATGTCTAGAAAAAATAGTATATATATTATATTATGAACCCACAAACTTATCAACTCATTTTTAGCAAATTTTAATAAGATAAACGGCAAGGAAAAGATGATACATATGAAATATCTTGGTTCCTTGCTGTATTTCTTCCTTTATTCATTACTAACTTTTTCTAACGTGCTTTCGTACGTGCAAAGAGTCTTTTTTTTTTTCTCATGCATTTTACATGCGAGTTAATTATGTTTTATTTCCTTTTATTTTCAATGTATGATATATTTTATTTTAAGACGCAATATGACAAAAAAATAGCTAGCACAACACATCTCAAGGGGCGATAGCACCTGTGATAAAAAAAAATACCTCTCACATAAACAGGTAGGAACATACAACATACTACCTTTTTATAGTAAGAACACCTTTGTATAGGTGTCAGCTCTTCCGTTGGCATGTCTACTTACTGTTTTTTATAGTAGTCTAGGCGAGTACTTAATGTTTTCATCTACTCTTCTTTTATTTACATCTACTTACTATTGTTTATGGACTTTAGGTAGGAACTTGCATCCAAAATCCCATGTTGTTTGACAATTGCATAAATGACATTTAAATCATTACTTTACACAAAGTGAAAACGAAAAACATGACAACTTTTTAGGACGTGCATGATAAAGAAAAAGTTCATCTTTGCACAATACATCTAAAATATATCTTAATAATTACAATGGAAAAAAAAAAAACTAATGCAAAATCTTCACAATTACATTAACATTTCTTACTATTTAATTTTGTAAACATGATAACGTCCTAAAAAGTTGTCATGTTTTTCATTTTCACTTTGTGTAACATTTAAATCATTACTTTACGCAAAGTGAAAACGAAAAACTTAATGACTTTTTAGGACGTGCATGGTAACGAAAAAGTTGACAGACAGTCTAGCAAGAATCAACTAATGCAAGAAAACATTTAACCCATGTTGTTTGACAATTGCATAAATAATATTTAAATCAATACTTTATGCAAAGTGAAAATGAAAAACATGATAATTTTTTAGGACATGCATGGTAAAGAAAAAGTTCATCTTTGCACAATATATTTAAATTATATCTTCACGATTACAATGGAAAAAAACTAATGCAAAATCTTCACAATTACATTTAACATTTCTTACTATTTAATTTTGTAAACATGATAAAGTCCTAAAAAGTTATGTTTTTCGTTTTCACTTTGCGTAACATTTAAATCATTACTTTACGCAAAGTGAAAACGAAAAAAATGAATAATTTTTTAGGATGTGCATGGTAACGAAAAAGTTCCTCTTTACACAATACATTTAAAATATATCTTGACAATTACAATGAAAAAAAAACTAACGTAATACACATTTAGGGGCACGTAGCGCCCGTGATGCAAAAATGCGTGCGTGCGGAGAGGCTAATATATTCATAAATGAAACAGACAATAAACTTAAAGTCAAACTGAAAATTATATAATTAAATTAATCTGATCATCCAAAAACGCCTTGGCTTTTTTCTTCTTCAGAAGACTACATATTTATACATAATGGGCAGGTGCAAAAAGACTAAGTTAGATGATTGAACATAATAAAAAATTGAAAATAATAAGAAATTTGTTGTGATGGACACAAACACAATTTATAAAATAATCACTTAAGAAATATAAGAATATCTAAAACAACACATCTTTGGGGTGCGTAGCGCCCGTGATGCAAAAATGTCTCTCGCACGCACGTTAGTGCGTGCAGAGAGGCTAGTAATATTTAAATCAATACTTTATGCAAAGTGAAAATGAAAAACATGATAATTTTGTAGGACATGCATGGTAAAGAAAAAGTTCATCTTTGCACAATACATTTAAATTATATCTTCACGATTACAATGGAAAAAAACTAATGCAAAATCTTCACAATTACATTTAACATTTCTTACTATTTAATTTTGTAAACATGATAAAGTCCTAAAAAGTTATGTTTTTCGTTTTCACTTTGCGTAACATTTAAATCATTACTTTACGCAAAGTGAAAACGAAAAAAATGAATAATTTTTTAGGATGTGCATGGTAACGAAAAAGTTCCTCTTTACACAATACATTTAAAATATATCTTGACAATTACAATGAAAAAAAAACTAACGCAATACACATTTAGGGGCACGTAGCGCCCGTGATGCAAAAATGCGTGCGTGCGGAGAGGCTAATATATTCATAAATGAAACAGACAATAAACTTAAAGTCAAACTGAAAATTATATAATTAAATTAATCTGATCATCCAAAAACGCCTTGGCTTTTTTCTTCTTCAGAAGACTACATATTTATACATAATGGGCAGGTGCAAAAAGACTAAGTTAGATGATTGAACATAATAAAAAATTGAAAATAATAAGAAATTGTTGTGATGGACACAAACACAATTTATAAAATAATCACTTAAGAAATATAAGAATATCTAAAACAACACATCTTTAGGGTGCGTAGCGCCCGTGATGCAAAAATGCCTCTCGCACGCACGTTAGTGCAGAGAGGCTAGTTAATAATTAAACAAAGAGTGGAACTGTGGAGTAAGGGAAATAGAATTTTAAAGGGAATGGGAACATTGGGATTGCTTGCTACGAAAGATGACACGGGTTAAAGTCAATTGTGTTTATACATTTTTTATTTTTATTTTTTCTGTTGATTGTAGTAATTTAAAATTTAATATAATCCGAAAGAAAAATCAAGAATTTCATAGAGAAAGTTAATCAAAGAAACATTACTCTCCATTTTTCCCTCACATATATAATCAATTTAGTATGCTCTTCTTGTTTCTTGGCATGTATATCAAATGGTCAAATAATAGAGTAAGCCCTAGTTTGGTACTGAGTTGATTCTGAAAAAAGTGGCTATCAAAAAAAGTTGGGAGGTTTTTTACGTTTGGTAAACATTCAGCTTCAGCTTTTTTTTCACGGTTTTGGGTGGAAAAAAATCAAAAACACAAAGCTGCAAAACTCAGTTTTGAAAAACCAGCTTTTTTTCACATCTGTTTTACATAAAAGTTTATCAAACATTATAATACTGTTTTTTTTTTTTTTTTCAAAAGCACTTTTACAAAATTTTTTATCAAACACCATGTTGCTTTATTTCACAGCTGCTTATTCTCACAACACAGTAGAAACAGTTTTTGTTCTAAAACATAACAATACCAAACCAGCTCATCTTTGGTCCGCACGCTGGCACTATGTGACTGTCCGAACAAGATGTGGGTTGGGGGGTGGGGGATGGCCGGAGTTTATGGGTAATTGGGCATGCCACCAAGGGCAGGGCGGGGGATGGCCGGAGTGCATGGGTAAATGGGTTGGTTGATTTTGTATAGGTCGTATGAGCAAGGTGATCCACTAAATGAACGATATAATTTCTTAAAAATGGGCTAATCTTGGGTGATTCCAGGCTTTCAACCTAATAGCCGAAGGCCCTAATACTAGTGTTAGTTGGGCTAAGACCACACACAATGCCTTCAGCAATTCATCACGAAATCAGCCCAGTTCTAGTGATCATGAACCTTAAGCATAACCCTTGGCAGAATAAATATACACATTCATAACCGTGAGTATATTTTTGGTAAGGATATTAAGGGAAAATGTGTAAAGATAATGTCATATCATTTGATATTAAAGGTTAGACACAGTGTACGTTCCCCCACTGAACATTGAACAAGAACATTGATATGTCTTAACTTGATTAATTACCATCTAATTTATCTGTCAACAAGCAACAAATTACCGTCAAATCTACAAATCATGGTTAATTGTGTTCTTTCGGCTCCTTGGTTTTGGTTCTTTCTTACATGATCTCTTCAGTCACTTCTATTCTTCCTTTTAATAACGAATATATTGGTGTTAGTTAAGCCTTCGGTTCTTTACCTCAAAATCATGAACCAATTAATCTAAAATTGGTAACTGGATTTTCTAAAGTTCTTCGTCTAAGTAGGTCAAAGATAGAGTATATGGAGTGCACTTTAAGTGCGAATAGGGGTTCAAATGAGATAGGGTGAGGATTAGAGTTAAAAAGTATCAAAGAGTGAATGTTTTGGCTATCTTGAATCTATCTTGCAAAAGAACGGAGAACTGGATGAAATCTCAACATAGAATAGAAGCTAGATGGATGAAATGGAAGAGCGCATTAAGTGTATTGTGCAACGGTCATATGCTACTAAAACTCAAAGAAATTTTTTATAAGATAACAATAAGGCCAGTGCTTTATGGCATGGAATGTTAGTGGTCAAACATTAACATGTATAAAAAAACGAGTGTAGTGGAGATGAGAATACTCCATTAGATGTGTGAGCGCACACAAGAAATGACAGAATTAAGAACGAGAATATCCGAGATAAAGTAGGAGTAACCGTAATTTTAGATAAAATGAGAGAAAATCGATTAAGGTGGTTTAGGCATGTGAATCGGAGAATTATAAAGGCTCAAGGCAAAATGGGTAAAGGAAGACTTAAGAAGTCTTGAAAAGAGACTTTAAGAAAAGACATGAAGTACTTTGAGCTAACGGAAAACTTGGCACAAAACTGAGTGCAGTTGTGTTCTAAGATTCATACAGCCAACCCACTTAATGTGATAAGTTTTTGTTGTTGTCGTTTAGTATTGGATTGGATTTTCTAATTATAATGAGTTTGTTGCACGAGATCAACTTATATGACACATGAATATTGTCATTTTGGCATTTTAAGAGCAAGGAAGCTTATAAATATCGTATGTTATTACTGAACAATGCGACAACGGTATACTATCATGAAAGTCCTGTTGCAAAGTAGTTAAATAGTTATTTTAGACTACATATCCATGCACATATCATTTCTATCTCGTCATATGATTTATTTGTATGTTTCATCACGTTTCAGGTAATAAGAAAAATAAACATGATAAAATATAAAACCAATTACGAACACATGTTCTTTCTTCTATTACACAAAATCAATTAAATCCGAAATCATAGTCAAAAATAGAATGGGCATGAAAAAGCATGATTTGATGGAAATAAATGTGTCTCATAAAGTAAATAAAACAGCAGTGATCCTAGCAATTAACATCATTTGCAATCACATAAATTTCATGTTGCCCAACAAAATTTTTCAATTTAGGAATCCTGAATTAGGTAATGTGCTTTTGTTTTATCTATAACATCACGATCATCATTCATCTGTGCCATTTTTCGGTTCTTTGAATCTTTCCATCATTCATAGAAAAACTGTAGTCGCACTTTAATCAATTCGTGCCCACACAACATCATTATGCAGGACCGGCTTTTGTTAAATCATCAATAAATCAGTTAAACCTTTTTCATAGCGTGTTTCGTATAATTGAACTGAAGTGACTCGGTTTTATCACAACTTTCGTTTCAAACAAAATAATATACGATTTTTTTAGATGGTTCTCGTCGTCGGAAAAGACGGAACTCGTTTGATAACTATTTTGGTTCTTGAATTTTAATTTTAATTTTTATTTTTTGTGCTGAAGATAGAGTGATAGTATATTGATTGAGAAATGACAAATGAAAAGTGATGAAGGGAGGTAACTAGGTAGAATCATAGTAGGGAGAATTGAAGGAGATTATATAAAAACAAGACATATTTGTCGATTTACCTCTCGAACTTGTATAGAGTTGCCAATTTTCCACATGAACTTTAATTTTAATCGATTACTCTCTTAAACTTTTATAATTAATCAATTTTCTCCTTAAACTTTAATTTAGTCAAGTACTGCCCTGAACTTTATAAAGAGTCATTTTTGTGACATCCCGTCCCGAAATTATTTAAAACGTACGTGTTAATTGTCAACTTTGCCCCTAGTTCGTTTCTTTGACATCATTGGTTGTTTTGTGTGTTGTGGCATGTGTTGGGCCACACACACACATGCACACTCACTGTCTCTCTCTGTCCTTTCTCTGTCTCTGTCTCTCATCTCCCTCTCCCTTCCCGTTCACCTTAAACGTACGGACACACACACAACTCACATAAATCATCACAGATCGAGGAAACTAAGGACACCTTCGAACTCGTGGAGCTCGTGCGAGTGCAACCATACCATTTTCAGGTGAGAAATCATTCGTTTTCACGTCGATTCGAGGTGGTCCGATTTGTGTATTGTTCATGCAAACATTAATCTAGCATGTTTTTGGAATTTTGAAGCTCGTAGATGTCTTAGTGAGGTCCCAAGGAGCCTCGGAGTGCTTCGTTGGACGAATTTGGACGTCGGGTTAGCTTGGTTCGAAGTTGGCCGGTTTTTGAGTTTGGAGACAGGTATGATTCCGTGATTTTTAGGCTTTAAAAGTAGTCTATCGTGATTCTCCTAGGTCTAAGCTTCATTTTGGCGTTTGAATCATGGAAAACGGTTGAGAAACGAGTGAGAAAACGAAGTTAGAAAATTTCCCAGTTTTCCGGCGCCGGCGACGTCGCCGGAGAAGGAGACGGAATATTCCGTCAAATCTGACGGAATATTCCTGATGCCGTTGACGGAATCCGTTAGAACTAACGGAATATTCCACACGGCGTCAGTTGACGCCGTCCGTGTGCACCGCACGTGCCTACGCGTGTGAGGCCGTGCCTTGGCCGGCGCGTGGGGGCGCGTGCGGCGGAGGAAATTTTTTCTAAAAATATGGTTGTGATCCTGAGGTTGTGTAGAGCACGTTGGTATATTCATTTGTCCAATTTGAGCAATGTATGAGAAGTTATTACGAAAGTTAGGTTATGTGCTTTAAAGTTAACGTTTTTATAGTTATTTCGCATATAGGTGACACGTATTCCGAGGACGAGCGTGCGCACTCGAGGCAGGGGGGCTACGACCCTTCCACTTACCAGTGAGTGGGCTTTTGTTTTCCGTATATACCTATATACATTTATTTTCCCAGAAATTGTTTAAAAAGGGTTAAGTGTTTTATGCCATGCACTATATTATTATCGTTTATGCATCATTGCATACATTAGTAGTGGTATACATATACATATGCATATTTGGTGCTGTGGACGCACAGGTAAGTGCCAGGTAAGTGGTATACATGTTTACGTTTCAGTAGTGGTTTGAGATGCTTAGAGAGCTCATAACCTGCACCCCCGGTGTTAGTGCTCCCGCCCATAGTAGGGCACAGTCCTTCACGTGATGTTCACCTCCCGCACCACACGCTCAGCTTGGATCCAAGTTAGGTGCACAGTCCTGTCGTACAGACCACTTTAGGTGGTTCCGACTCGTAGGTGACCCGCAATTATTCGCACAGCCTTCACGTGATCGTAGCACTAGAGCGTACATATATATTACACCCAGGCCTGTCGTACAGACCACTTTAGGTGGTTCCGACTCGTGGGCAGGTTCATTTATTGAGTTGAGATTTGAGCTCTATATGCAGCCATATAGGTCACGTTAGGTGACTCCGGCTGCCAGATTACATGTTATTGATTTGAGTTATACCTGAGCACTTACATTTCATCATGAGGTTTCGACATGGCATATCTTGAGCATGATTGGCATATTCTTGAGCATGATTGGCATATCTATACATACGTATATGTTTATTTTCTGGGAAGTATACAGGTTTTACGGCGAGGGGTTAGAATGTATTTTGCTAAATGGTTTTCAAAGAGCTTTGTTTTTGCCCACTCACGCTTTTATTTTTGCGCCCTTCCAGGTTCTAATTGCTTAGCAGTTTCGGTGGTCTCCCAGAGGGTTCTTCCGGCTTTTCTGACAGACACTCGCCAGCGTAGGGTCACCTTCGGGTGTACTTATGTCGCAACTTTTCTTTTGGACTGTTGTAGTCTTGCTCTGAATTTGTATCTCACTTACGCTAGCACTTGTTTTAGTACTTTGTATGCTAGTTTTTAATTATTTGTACTTCTTACATTACTATCTTATTAGCTTCCGCACGTGCACATGGTTACGTCACCTTCGTGTGACGGCCAGCACGCCCTGATCTCGGTCGGGGTGTGTCAATTTTCCTTCTGGCACTATATTTTAAAATTTTATATTCAATACTCCATCCATTTTGATCATGCGAACAACACATGACAACTGTATGAGGGCAAAAAGATGAAAAATGGATGGATACAAATTGGATTAAAAAAAACTTTTAAAATCTAACGCAAGGGATAAAATTGGCTTATTTATAAAAATTTATGGAGTAATAAGCTAAAATTAAAATTTAGGACAAAATTTGACTAATTATAGAAGTTCATGAAAGTAATTGGCTAAAAATAAAAGGTTATCGGCTAATTATTAAAACGAATCCCTACTAATTTACACCCATGAGTAGAATCCATTAATTATATATCTTCAATGATCTAGCCACCATGAAAGGTGGCCATAATTTTCCTGTGCTAAAGCAATTTAATTTCCACAGACATGGATGTATCATTTGATTTTGGTTAGGTAAGAAGCAGAGAAATTACTCATGCATTACTGCATACATTTCGTGTAGACCTCAATTCTCAAACCAAATCAGATATTTCAACCACCCGAGTAAGGTACATATATCAATGCCTCACATTTCGCTTCCCTCCTTCTTTTCACATTAGTTTCTTTTCATCAAAATTTTTTAGTGCGTCAAGAATACGGTCTGATACATCAAATGTCACAATAGAATTGGTTGGAATTTTTTTTTCAAGTTTCTGATTAATTATATTATTATGCATGATATACTAAGTGGTGTTTCCGGCACACTGAAAAATCCATCTCTCTCACCTATTTCTCCTCCAAGCTAGGCATACACAAAGCATGTCTAAATTACTTTCAAATAGAGTTATTGTCCTTCTTTATCATTATTATATTTCGTCATGAACATTTTTAAGAGATCATCAACCGCATATTTAATTTCAAAACATAAATAACTATACAAAACCAATTAAAAAATAAGGTTTTGTGATCTCCATATACAGAAAATGCAACCACCTTTGGAACTGTTTTTGCGTCGACTGTATTTTTACATGTAACCTATCATCTACTTTTAGCGAGTTTTAACGAAAAGCCTACGGTACTTTTAACTTTAATAAAAAACCACATTTTTATATTAACAAATCAATCCTGATACTATTCATTTTACTTTTTATTTCATCTTTATCCTTAAAACTCAAAATTTTCAAATCTATTTTATTAGTTTTTCTTTACTTTTACCAAGAAAGCTACAAATGCAGCTATCAATGTCTTAAACCAGAAGCTGTCGGGAACAGGCGTAAAACATACAAAAGTTATGCAACCAACAGATATATCCGAATCCCATAAACTTCCAAACCACCTCATGTCACGGCAGTTTGATATATCATCAAAGCATGCAATGCACCACCATTGGCATAAAAACCACCCTCACATCAGTTTCATGTCCTTCTCATCATATTAAGGTCAAGCCCATAGTTTTTGGTGACAGCATAAAAGGTTCATCTTCAAAATAACTTCTCGAATTCTACAACGAATCATGCATCAACTTGTTAATTTCTTACACGATCCGTTAACTCGATACTAAAAGGCACAAAAATAACAAGCTCGGGTCAACCTGTGAATGAGTTGAGTTATTATAGAGTTACCCGTTAAGGAGTTGAGTCGTTATTGAGCCACCTATTAAAAATCCGATAAGATATCATTTGTCATATCTAGACATTAGGTATAACAATTTTTTGCTTGACTATTAACCCGACACAAAATGACACAAACACAAACACAACAAATACGACCCATTTTTCAGGACTTGAGATGCACCCATCTATCCGAAGAATTGATTTGCTTTAACTTAATTTTAATATGTTCAATCTAACTGTTCAAATACTGGTGCATTTCCATCCACTAGTGTACTGTAGGAGAACTCGGAACTTTCTCTCACCAAACGCACCCCGAAGAATCATAGACCTCCTCGTCTCTCTCTCTCTGATTTAGCTTTGTTGTTGGATTTTAAATGTGCTATATACACACACTATACCCGAAAGAATACCATGCATGCAGACTGATGTACATATTTACCTCTAGCAGTCTAGCTATTGGTTTATCTTATCGTCTATGGCTTCGTACGTGAAATGATTTTGTGGGCTGTTTGCATGTGTGAATGTACTGTATTGCACGATCCCTTATGTCTCTTACGAGATTTCCATCACAATTCAATCGTCCTATTCATTATTACAACTTTAATGAAAGAAATATTTACGGACTGAGAAATCTTAGATTTTGTCGATATGCCTATAGAGGATTCACAATCTTTCATGACATGTGTATAATCTCATGTCATAAGTTTTATCAAATTAACGGTTCACAATTTGTTAATACATGACCTACATTATGATTAGTGGCGGATTGAGACCTAGGTGGTCCAAGATCATTCGGAGTTTAAAAAATATACACGTGAAGTGTCTTTCGATGGCTCTCTAAATGTTTGGTACGGGACATTTTATGCCCATTAGGTGTTTGAGAAAGTACCTCTTGCATGTTGCGTGGGCAACACTTTTCAAATTATTTCAATAGTATTCATCAGATTGCTTCACCATATGTTAATATCGATTGAAATGTGCGTAACTTAGTTTGACTGACGACAACAAGCTCACCAAGTGTTCGATGAAATGTCTCAGTGAATAACATGAATTTTTTTTCTTCTCAATTCGCGTTCTGTTTCTATCTAAAAACTTAATCACCTTTAACATTAAAAATCATCAAGATTATAATCCTAGATCCGTCATTGTCCATGACATGTGTATATTTTATATCATAAATTTTATCAAAATTAACGGTTACATAACCTATCAATCTACGATGGATGAGGTAAATTTACCTTTTACCTTTTACGATTTGCATTTACTATGAGATACTTAAAAAGGAAGAGGAGATAAATAAAACAAAGAAACTGTCATTTCATCCACAAGTGGCAACACGAGAGGTTGGTCGGAAAAGATGAAGTGAAAAGGATAGAGTGCGATTGCATGGAATTGGGCCAACATGCACCTCGGAGAAAGTCCAAAGACCTACCTTTAACCCAATAAGAAAGCGCGTTACTTACACGTGCATTGACGAAAGTGCAACTCTGCGTTCGGGCCGAACAAGTAACCCGTCCTCCCGCGCAAAATGAGACCCCAAAAGATTCCGCGGCTCTGTCTCGACGGCGCTCGATCGGCGCGCGGCGGGAACGTCGAGAGAGAGTGAGAGACACAAGGTCTCGGCGCATGCGCGCTTTCTGTGTGTTTTGGTTTGGCTTGGCTAAACAAAGTCCTCTTTGAGCTGAGCGTCACGTCGCATTCAACGGTGCCCCTACACGCATCTGCTGGGCCCATCCTTCCGGTCGCTCTCGGTCTCAGCGGTACGATTAAGTCTGACTCATGATTAGGAGCCGCGCAATTCACTCCGTGATTTCCATATAGCCAATTTCCCTCTTCGCTCTCTCTCTCGCTTCCAAATTATGTACTGTAAATCTGTGATCGTATACTTTTGACTTGTTTGTTAAACTCGTAAGTCAAGTGAGAATTGGACGACATTTTTATGTATGATATACGGCGAATAAATGAATGGAGGGTTGAATGTATGGTTAAGAATTTATCGATTTCCCTTCTTTATGATTGATATATTGGTGTATGTAGTACACATAAATGCATATTTCTGAAAGTTGTAAGGAGTATGTATTCGTATAGTCATGTTGACGTGGTGATATGAGAAAATATCTCGCATTAGAAAGCAAGAAATTTTGCAGATTTATACGAAGTTGCAACCACGCTTTCCTTGTATTGGTAATTAATTTTAAGGTGAAATTTCAAAATTCCTTTATATATATATATATATATATGTAGTATCATAGTGGGTTTACTCATGTATGAAGCATTGCGTTGTACATGTTCCACATCAACTAGTTAAAATGTTCATGTCCATAGACCTCGGACTTTAATAGTGTATACAGTAGGCTAAGAAAGGGTATTATCGTAATTTTGAAGGAAAATTCCAATCGAAGGGATTGTCCTTTGGTAAAATCCCTAGTGGTTTGAGTACATATATATATTTTAGTGGTTTTAGTACATATTTATTTTGTAAAGGATAATGGTCATCGTATGATCCTTAATGGCTGTTTCTCCCTCGTGGTCCTAACTGATCATGGGTGAAATATGTAGTGCACCTCCAAACAAATAAGTTCTAACGAAGATCTCAAAAGATAAATGACCGTCAAATTTTATCAAGATAATCCAACATATTTAAAGGGAATATCTAAAAACAAAATGCTATTTATGGACATGTATAACATATTTAGAACCTAAATGAGAGTGTGTGTGAGAAGATAAAAAAAAATGTGCAAATAGCACTACCCCTATGTTTATATTTACGTAAAAGAATTTGACGGGCATTTATTTTTAGATCGATGCACATTTGAGAAGTGATAAAATCTCTAAACAGTCAAACTCTAAGTATCCATGCAGATGAAGATATGTACATGGCTAGGTAGCTTGTTGCTGGTTCAAACAGTCTTGGCCAGAACCCGCGTGTTGAGACTTGAGAGCCTTTGAAAAGAGAAGCAGCAACTAGCAACCAGTACTACTTATTCAGACCCTGTTGCATTATTTATCTCTTTACAAATATTACATTACCAACATCCATCATTATATATGACGACGACACATACAGAGAGAATGATAGAGAGAGAGAAAGAGAAAGAGAGAGAGGACCACCCGTTTTTGATCTTTGATGGCTCTCTTCACCATCACCATATATCTCTGGATTAACCCTACAAATTATTCTAATTTTTCTACCAATTTCAAGATTTTTGTCAAAGTTTCAAGACGAAGATCTTTTGAGCAATGTTAGGTAGACCAAATTTGTTTACAAAGAGAGTACATAGAAGATTTGAACTCGAGATGTAATGGGTTGATGAGAAAAACTCTATTCATTGAGACAATCCAGCATATTCAGAATGCGTATCCAAAATGTATAAATTTAATGGTTTCTGGAAGCTGGCAGAGTAATTGCGTACGTGAAGAACCGCATGCATATTTATTCTTATATATGAAGGGTTTAAATTTGTGGGGAAGACATATGACAGAAGAGTGGGGAAGGGAATGAGATGAGGCTGTGAGTGCCTGAGCGAAGGACAACGAACCATCTTGGATATATAACTTGTGATATCGACGAATCATCTTGGATATATAACTTGTGATATCGACTATGTTGGCTTCACTACTTGGTACCACGTAGGCAGCCACCCCCAAGCTTTTTACCCCGTGGCTCGGACTGTCGATCGATCGGACCACACTACTGGTCTACTGCCTTCCTAGCTTTCCCCAAATAAGATAGGATATAACAATGTGGCATTCGACGTACACATAACTATGTTCCAAATAGATTAAAAACCCTAACTCGTAGTTAAAATATAGTTATAAACCCTAATTTACTACTACGTTAAAAAAAGATAAAGAACTTTAGGTTATAACGTCAAATAATGTTAAAATTATATAGTTCGTCATTGGAAAGTTTTTTTAAATCTTGAAATAGGGTGTTTGTGAATTGCAACGCTAAAATTGTAGCCAGCATGCTGGTCGATTTGTTAAATTATCCGGTGATTTAGCATATGCTGGTCGATTTGGACAGTCCTCTATTTGAAGCTCGATCGAATTTATTTGAGTTTACAGCTTTTTGGCCGCGCGCGCTTTGCAAATAAAACCCAGGAACGCATAAAGGGCTGAGATCAAATCTGATTAGATGACGACATAAATCATGATGATGTCCCTGTGCCACGTCTGACTCACTCGGGCCCCACCCGTCTCTCCAAGTCTTCGCTTTTAAAAATCCATCTGTCCTCCATTACCCGAAAACCAATGCCCCCTCCCTCCTCTCCCGAACAATTTTCTTTTCTTTTCTTTTCTTTCCTTTCGCAAAATAATTATTAAATTAATATTTAATAATTAATATAATTTTGTTTATTCCTATATATACCCCTCACAGCGACAAAAACAAACACTCGTGACTTCTACCCACTCCACACTCTCACTCCACCCACTTCCTGTAAAATTCAAAAAATGCCTCAGCACCACCGTACCGGCTGGCTTCCTCAGCCACCGGCTCCGGTGCTCCTCCTCACCCTACTCACCCTCTTCCTCTCCACCTACCCAGCAATCGCATGGCGCCCCTGGCCCAACCTTAAACACAACACCTCCGACCTCCTCGGAGACAACAAAAAGTTCGAAGGCTCCTCCGAATTCGTTAAACTGCGCTACCACATGGGCCCTGTCCTAACCGCCAACATAACCGTCCACACAATCTGGTACGGCACGTGGCAGCCGGCCCAGAAGAAGATCATCCGCGAGTTCATCAACTCGATCTCCGCCGCCGGCTCCAAACGCCCCTCGGTCGCCGGGTGGTGGAAGACCGTACAGCTGTACACCGACCAGACCGGCGAGAACATCTCCCGCACCGTCCACCTCGGCGCCGAGAAAAACGACCGGTTTTACTCCCACGGTAAAACCCTGACGCGCCTCTCGATACAGTCCGTGATCAAAAGCGCCGTAACGGCCAAAACGAGGCCGTTACCTGTCAATCCCCAGAGCGGGCTCTACCTCGTGCTGACATCTGATGACGTGTACGTCCAGGATTTCTGCAAACAGGTCTGTGGATTCCACTACTTCACCTTCCCCTCCCTCGTCGGATACACTCTGCCGTACGCGTGGATTGGAAACTCGGCCAAATTGTGTCCAGGTACGTGCGCGTACCCGTTCGCCGTACCGGATTACATCCCGGGGTTAAAGCCGTTAAAGTCACCTAACGGTGACGTGGCAGTCGACGGGATGATAAGCGTTATCGCGCACGAGATTGCTGAGCTGGCAAGCAACCCGTTGGTGAACGCCTGGTACGCGGGTCAGGACCCGAGTTTTCCGGTCGAGATTGCTGATCTCTGCGAGGGAATCTACGGTACGGGAGGGGGAGGGTCGTACACAGGTCAGCTGATGGACGACCACGATGGCGCAACGTACAATATGAATGGGATCCGACGGAAGTTCTTGGTTCAGTGGGTTTGGAGCCACATTTTAAATTACTGTACCGGACCGAATGCACTCGATCAGTAAAACTTTCGGGTTTTTACGGTTATTTTCCCTTTTTTACCTTTTGTTTCTATTTATGGTTTGTTTTTGTTTTAACTTTGTTGGGTTTTTTTGGCGGGTTTGGGTCTTTGGGTCCGTGCTGTTGACAAAGCCTTGTCCTTTTGTTGATGAATGATTAGTTAAGGTAGGTAAGTGTGTTAATTATGGCAATAATGATATATATATATTTTGTATACTGGTTTTGTATACAAATAGCCGTACTTTATTTACGTATTTTCTTAAATTTCGGCTGTTATTAAGATAAGTGTCTAAATAGTACTACCAATTAGATGTTATTGCAAAAGCCAAAAGATTGAATAGATATTTTAGGACAATATTTTAGTTTGAACGTGTCAACTTTTACTATATTCTGATGTATAAGATATTTCGAAGCAAACTATAAAAAATTTCGAACGTAAACCCATAACTCTTTACGTGTACTCTTCTATTTGGTACGTGCTCGAAAAGAGGAAGCGTGTTATAATATTACTTCTGATTGAATAGAGATGGGGGATTGATCCGTATGACCTAAAAGATTTCATTGGCTAAGTATTATCCAATATCACAACGACCATTTAGTTTAGCGACACTCAGATTATTTAGTCAAAAAAATTTTATATTTGTGTCACATGAGTGTGGGAAGCGTAATTGGATATTAAGTTGTAAGTCATTCGAGCATTGTAAAAGTTCAAAATATTTTACAGTCACACAAAAAAATATAGACGCAGAAGATTTGAACTCATAGATCTGAGACTAGAAAATGTATAATACCTAATAAAGTAGTAGTACTATGGGTTTTGTGTACTCGCTCGATGTATTTAGTGCTCATTACTTGCGATTATTAAGTTTGGTGGACTTTCGACCAACCTCTGCCTTGTGCCCTAGTGACAAGTGGAGTTTTAATTTCTTGCATTAACCAAATTTAATCGTATGAATTATTCATACTGGTTTTCGAAATGCTGTCTTATTAAATTGATTTGGTGTGAAAACTTGAAAACTAGTAGATTGAAAGACATCTGATTATTCTTGTTCTCAATTGTGTGGGTTTTGCTTTGGTGAGGTGTTGGTGTTCCATGTTCGGAATTTAAGAATAGAAAGATTCAGATCATTCATTTTAAATTTAGTGGCCGTCATTTAACCATCACGATAGCCCACTTCACACAAATCAAGAGTCTTGAATCTTTTTCTCTCGCTTTAACAATCCAGATCTCCTGATTCTTATATTTTAAACACAGAAATCTGAATAGAATCTTGATTCTCTTGAGGGTAGATCTCAATTCTTCATGAAGGTGATTGTGATAACTATAATAGAATATTTGACAATAATTGTTTATCCACTTTTTAATTTCGAAATTATTGTTTCGATCTGCCCTTTTTTTTCTTTCTAAATTCCACTTTCATCATTACGCATAGGTTAAGTTCACATAATTATAATTAATTGCCACATTTTTTTAATTAACCCATCAAACTGTTTCCTATATTATCATAGCTTTTGTGATTTCACCCTAGGATAGACAAGATAATAGGCCCTACATCCAGGATTTACTTTATATGTAGGGTTTGTGTGTTAGAAATAACAACTTTAATCTCCTAATGATAATCGTTATTTGAGACTGATGGAGTGTAATGCATAAGAACTCGCCCATTGAGAAGGGAACAACATGAAGAAACAGCTACTCATTTTCGGTTATCGAATCGGATGAATTGAAGAAGATTAAATGACAGAAATTAACATGAGGTACGTGAGAAGTAAAAAATGATGTAGATAGTACACTCCGACCACTTGGCATGCCCCATTTTAGTCGCGTTACTCAAATAGACCTGTAAAAAAAATATGAAATTTCAGGTTGTGAAAGAACCTTATATTTATATTACGGTAACTCCACCTATTCGATTGTCGAATCAATTGTTACCTACAATAATCTCAAGACAAAATGAGCCAAATATTCATGTGAACCCTACACAAGCTGCCTTTTGTACATGTATGTTGTAACTTTACAAGAATTTCAACCTAATCTTATACTGACGAACAATCAAAACGCTTGCGTGGTGTACATATCGGATATCAAATTTAAAGGACCCCCTCCGAAACATGCAATAAAATCTCCAACGTGAATGCATCACTTGATTTGGTAAAGATCGATTTCATTGCCATCCACCACGAGACTCGGATTCATAAATTTGGGAACGAAATGAAAGTTCGATCGGTTGCTTTCATAATGTTTTTGCGCGCATGTTTAAAGCATGCATGTCAGTCTTAGACAACTATACCTGTGCATTTCATTTCATGAAAACACTTTTGGCTCACTATATTTTTTTCCTCTTTCGGGTCCCACCTTTAACTACTCTGCTTTGGTTTTTCCTCTCAATTATCTTACAGTCGAGATTATCTTCGGATCTTTATGTTCGGAGTCCTAAGATCCGAATATTCATGCCGTTGGTGAGAGAGACAAAAAGATCTGAATCCTTATTTTGTGTGAGGTGTGCTTATAAAATAGGTTAATAAGAACCGTAAAATTTAAAATGAGGTTACGAACACAAAAATTTGTAGAGAATCTCAATTCATTTCTTAGGTTAACCTATAGGGATTTGAGCCACGAATCTTCTGATGTACGAGTCCCTTTTTTATTTTTATATTTTTTTGAAAAATTTAATATTGCATGCTTTATGAAAAGGAAATCTTCAATAAAAAGAGCCCAAAGAGGGGCGCATCTTGTTGTGTACTCGAACGAAACAAAGGCAGAGGTGACAGGTGAAGGTGAGAGGGCACCCATCCATCGACCAAAGCTGCCGCTTACTGTTTTGTGTTTCCACACTCTTAACTTGCCCACCAAGATCTCCAATTTGACTGGGGAGGGAGCTCCAATCTGTTTGTGTTTAAAACTTCTAAGAATTGGACACCAGCTTTTGTGTAGTGTATAGAAAGTTACGTGCAATTGGGACGAAAATGTAGTGGTATGTTTTAAGCTTATTACGCTTGGCCGCATGTGTCTGAAACAGCATAACTTATTACCATATTGTTATGTAGTTGGTTTAGGATATCATTGTCTTGGCATCCTAGTTCTGCGCAAGTTCTTTTCGTAGTGTTGGGTTTTAAGACGAACTCAATTATAAGAAGAGTTTACTACGTTTAACCACTCACTTATTAGTTGTTGATTTGTAATTATAAATTTGTGTAAGTCCCATAATAAGAAGTCTCGCATGCATCAACAGTTAAGAATTACATGCGAGAATGCACAACAAATTTAACATTCTGCTATTGGCATGAATAATTTAATAGTAAAACGATAGTACGAAGCGTCTCATTGAATCCTCGTCGGATCCTTTCCTAGGGATGTTAGGAATTTCGTGATCGTGACCGTTCATCGTATATTATGCGGTTAGAAATTATTCTAAAATTTAAAATTAAATATAAATAGTATCTAACAAAAATTGATCACACAATGTACGATGAATGTTCACGATCATAGAATTTCTTAGATCCCTAGAAAGAAAAAAATCCGATGAGGATCCTTTTCTGGCCAATTAGAGTTTACCCCATTTCCAAGTTCTAGCAGTCAAAATTATGCGTTTGGATATAAAAGAGGAAAACCAGCTGGCTCTCACTCTTATCTGCGTCAACTTGCAAATTGAAAAATCCAAACTTTAAAGACATAATTACAATTTTGCCCTGAAAAATATAGGATGATTAGGATCCACAGTAGTACTTAACACTTTGATTAATTTAATCAAGATTTGAAACATGATTAATTTAAGGGAACTAAAAGAGGCAGCGGCGCCTGCAGCACGACCTTTGACGTTTAAGTGTTTTAGTGTATAAAATATGTCCAACTTTTTTATGCTTTTGTTTTGTTTTTTAATCCCTAATCAGTGTTCTCATCTTAGGGTTCCCAGTACATAATTTATTACAAGCTCTTGTTAATTCGTCGTGTTTATTTTCAAAGATGACACTGTTTCGTAGACGTGAATTATGTCATGTTATTGTACATGTCCGCTTATTCTCGGTTAGAATCTTCCTCACAATTGATTTGTATACAAGTCAAGGCAGATGAGTCAGGCTATGTAAATTGGGTTTTCTTGAGTTATTACAAGGGAAGCGATAGAGATTTTTTAGTGTGCTTGGAACACGAGCCGAAACATCATATGTCATTATACACTCAGAGAAAGTTTTTTTTTTTTTTTTTTTAAGTGTCTCTCCAATTGCATAATGATATGTGATGTTTCACTCTATGTTTTGGATACATTGAAAAATCTGTCAGGATCTAGAGGTGGAGATCATTGAGTTGTCCATATTGATTAGAATTTAACGAAGAATAATTAGAAGAGGGGGACCTCAAAAGCTCATTTCCATCCAATTCTCACACAAATTTGATTGAGCCAACTGCCACGCGGCTAATCAATGATTGGGTGGTGGCCCTCTTGCCAAAAATTGACACTAGATCTTTTTTAGAGGCAGCTGGAATAGGACCCCCTCTAAAAAATCTTGTAAACTCCAAACATTGCGGATTGATTAAAGCTAGAAGTGATTCTCATACTAAGAGATGCTCTCGCGAAACTAAGTTTACTCTAGTGATGTTACCGTTTAATAAACGCTTGTAACGTATTTCAAAAGCGCATTACAAGTTTTAGAGATAATTATCATACGATGAATTAGCGACATAATAGAATCTCTTTAGACGAGAAAAACTTACATGAAACAGATTCTTCTATCCCTCTCATTGGGTGAGTCACGTAAGAGAGAGATAGAGTGAGTCGATACGGTATAGTTCCTTTAATTTGACTAGTGAAACACTAAATTTTACTTTTAACACTGTAAATAAATGGCGTTAGTTTAAGGTTTAGAGTACGACCGGAGATCCTACTCCAAGTGACTATACTGGCAACGGCGAGCGTCTTTTGTGCACGGCAGCCATGGACGGCGATCTGTCTTTTTCCAAACCATTAGCACAAACATAAACTGTCCAGTTGCCTGTCTCATTCTCTCTACCTAACCAAAGACATGGATTCAAACAGAGATTAATGAAGTTTCTTCTTCACTTAAGTGACTGACTAAATGGTTATACCTCATCCGAAAAGATCATAGACCGCCCTAAGTTGATATAATCACAGAAGATAGGGTGTCCCGGGGTTAGTAAAGTGGACTTAAGTTGATATAATCACAGATCTCACAGTGAACTGTGATAAGCACAATTACAATTCACTGGTGGGAAAAGTGCTTTTCAGTCATTGAGTTCATGACCAACTTAATGAACATCTATCTAAGATGAGGGCCAATAGACAAGAGGAATGGCTACAACACTGCAATATGGAAGAAGAGGTGGAAGTGTAAGCAGATCACAAACAAGTAATCCATTCATTAGGATGACAGGATGAAATACTGAAATTTGCACGAGATAGTCGGCCTTTTTCTAATGCTAACAATGACTGAAGGGTGCGCAAGCATGGTATAAGCAATACAAGTAAAAGGCACCGCGAGATGATAGGAAGGGCAAGATCACAGGATTGTATACGGAATCTGTCTTGAGCTGGATAGTCCAGTTACAGGACAGGTCATTCACTCATGAGGGTTCTCCTCGATAGGGTGTGAGACCCATGTGATCCAACGGTCTACCTGTTACTGAACTTATGCTATATGACTATTTAAAAGCAACATCGTTCCGAGTATAGCTTGTAGAAATTAATGAAGGGATGGATCAGAGAACTGCTTTAAGGAACAAATGGAAAGCAGTTTGCGATTTTTTAGCTAATTCATCTTCCTATAAACCATGAAAGCACAACAACTACAGCCTTAAAAAGCTACTGAATTGTCCCCTCATTTACCTGAAAGTTTGTATCTATACAAAGTAAATATCATTTCTGACCTTTAAGTTCCTCATTCTGCAGATACTTCACCGCTCCATATACAACACTTCCAGCAACAAACAAGCCGACTGTCGGTGTAAAAGATGGATATAAATACTTCACAAGGAACTTGTCCCAATCTTCTGGCAGGAAGCCTGAAATGAAAGCGAACAAATTATTCACAATATGAAGAAAACACAAAGCATACCGTAACGAATCAATTATAGAAATAACTTCCATGATTTTATTATATCCGAGCCTTTTCCTCAACATTCAAGTAATCGATCATAATGCATAATGTACTGCTTTTTGAGATACGTGAAGAAAGGATGCATTAATACTCCTTTAATCGGAAGGTTCAGCTGAATATATTATGCTCCGAAAGGAATGTGTTTATGAGGTTGGATTCTCAATAGAGAAGTTTGGGACACAGAATCTTTGTCATTTGGAAAGCTATGCCCATTATGTTCTATATCTTATGTGACTAATAGTTCATAGTTCGAAGATTCCACAAGGAGGATATAAATGGTCTTTCTGTGCAAACTCTTTCCAACAGATGATATTCTCATTAACTTGTTAGTTTTTCCAGTCATAGGATGATCAGTGCGAGTGGAATATTATTCAACTCCGATCTCAAGGTCAGCTGCTTGTTTGGACAAACGTTCTTAAACCTAAACAATGTGTGCATTATCCACGGCTGATATGTCTTACTACCTAAGAGGACGGCTGAAAATGACTCAAAATACCGAATTCGATTCTAAATGATGAAAATTGAGTCCTAACCGGCCAATATGTTGGGACTGAGAACAAATGGGTAAAACCCTAAACTAAAACCACATTTCTTTTGGACCAACAAGGTCTAGTCTTTTATTTGTTGTAGTGTTTTTTTCTGCTAGACAAAACATTATCGGATGCAAAATTCTACTTCCAGCATATAACCCAATTCAAGTTTTGCCCCGGAACTCGAATCACAAGGTCGAATTCAAAGTCACATTTACTAGGATTCTCGTTACCAGACCTTATAAATCTAGCAAGTCAATACTGGATAACTGAAAACACAATTCAATATCCACCGAACCAAACAATTCGACAATTTAAACGATTCAAACTTATAGACTCCTACAAATTCAACCAAATGCTAACAAAAAATCCAATCTTTACAAAATACCCAACAAAATTTTCACATATTTCGCATCAAGTCAATCACAACGAATGCAAAGGTTTAAGCAATCGTACCCGATGCGGCAAGAATAAGGCCTTGGGCTAGAATAACACCGCCGAGCCCCAACCAAGCAAGAACAAAAGCGCTCTCATTTGTGCCCATCTCTTTGGCCTTGGCCTCATCTTCCTCAGAATAAAGCAGGGGCTTTTCCACCGGCGACCTCCGAATCACCGCAGCCCTGTTCCCTTTCTTCTTATCAGCGGCGGGATTCGCTTTTGGCTTGGCCGGAGAAGGAGGAGGAGAGCCGAAGCCTGTCCCGGCTGAGGTGGGTTTCTTGGGTGGGACCTGGGCGGCCTCGGCGGCGGGTTTTGAGGGCTCCGATGGCGTCTGGGACTTCACTGTGAAATGGCTTCTGGTTGAAAAGTGAAGCAGAGGAGGAGTGTGAGGAAGGTGATGATGATAGGGTTTGGTGGTGGGAGAAGAGGGACTGTGAATTAGCGCCATTTTCAGTTTAGTTCGTTGGTAGAAGATTTACTTTATTTTTGCCCGTTCTGTGTATTTTCGGCTTTCAAGGTAAACGACGTGTCGTTTACTCTTGACCAGCAAAACGGAAAGAGATTCTTGCCGGATCTTTCCCTCCAAAAAAACAGGGATCAAGTGATTTAAATTTTTAAAATTTAATCAAATGGCTAAAAACAGAGAAGTTAGCAAAAACTTTTAAAAATATAATAATTTGTAAGGAGAGGGAAAGATCCAGAGACGATCTCTTTCCCAGCATAACAGTTAGGTATAAGTGTAACGGCATTTTAGGCCCTCCAAGTTTGGTACGGTTATCAAAATGAGGTCATTGCCCGCACGACGAACTGCCCGACGAAGTGAATTCTATTATTCGTGTATGGATAGTGAACCGGAGCAGTAAACTTCCAGCTGCTAGCTTCGAGTAGTTTCTGGGTAGAAGGGAAGGATTTTTCCCAGTTGTTGTTCATCTCTTCTTGTAAAAATAATCAATTAGTAGGAACCTGTAACTAAATTTTTACCCTTAACAATCTGTAACATAATTCTTTACGTAAATGATCTGTACCGTTGATTCTTTTTCATCCATGTCAAAATTCAAATGCAAGTTTCTAAAAATCAAATGCCTTTATGCCATAACAACTCCGAGCGGAATCCAGAGCTGCTAACCCCAGCCGGCAAGCTCGACATTGCCTCCTAAAAGAGGAGCCCTTCATCTCCCTCAGTTTCATTCCTCCTGTTGCTGTTAGTTGGCTAGTTCTTGGGAGCTCGAATGTTCACAGCAGCGGCTGTTCACTATACCTTCACCCCCAGCTTCATTTCGTCGCAAAGACAGGTGATATCAGGAACTATTCCTCCGTTACAATCCCTCAAAATTCCATCTCCTACAAGACCGTTTAACAAATCAGCTGGATCTTTTGCTCCCCCATGCTGTAACAACTTTGTTCTTAAAGCAGTTCCCGTAGTTAATGATAGTGGATCCTCGTGACACAGCTTCTGCCATATCGTTGCGGCAAAACATCTGGCGTATAAGTAGCTATAATAACCTGCAAAATAATGTACGCTTATCAGAACGAGCTTGGATACAATAACGACGGTATTATTTATAATAATTTTCCTGATTTGAGGTACTTCTAAAGCTCAAAGTGGATCCCAGATACTTGCAAGCAACCTGATGAAGATCGAGTGATTTACAGACAAGAAGTTGTACTACTGAACACAGCATTACTAATTGGCCATGTGAACTTTTTGAATTTCCCTTCTATATGTTTTGAAAAAAATTCAGCATACCTGCACCATAATTCAAGAGGTGACTGAATCGGGTCTCCCAGTGGGTGTCCTCCACATGCTTCCAACTAGTATACTGTCTTTTCAAATCTGCAACGATAGAGCTTGTTGGTGGGGTTGGCTGTTCCCCGAAGAATGTTTGGTCAATAGCAGCATAAAAAATCTGATGAACAGAAAACAAGCAAGTAAACATGGGTCAATATTCCTTCTTTGTGGTTTCGCAACTTTTCCTCCATCAGTAAAAATTGGTCAAGTGGTATCGATTTAGATAGTCCTTGGACAATAACCTGACGTTGCAATTCAGTTGCAGCAAACATTTTTCTGGCACCCTGCATTGACTCTACAAGTTTCTTAGGGATAATTTCACCAGTTGAATAGTGTTTGGCAAATGTCTTCAAAACTCGGTAATCCCATGAAAAGTACCTAGATATAGCGCCAGAATTATTGTCAGCGCATTACCAACCTATCTTCACGAAGGTTATTATCAACAAAACATTAAATATTTTATCATCAAAATCCCCAAAATGGACTACCGTTTCTAACAGTGATAATTCAGAGAGTTGCACACATTAAAACCATCATGTCAAATATATTCAACCACATCGTCATATTAAAAGGATGATCGGAAAATAATCAAAGCATTGAACTTACTCAAAAAGGTTTGAAGGTGTTTCCGCTAAATCAAAAATCACCCTGGTACCTGAAAAGTGTTGGTAATCCTGCCAGAAACAATAAAAAGTTGACTATTAATTCATGAAAAGGAAGAGGAAATGATGTAGATATTGTACTTCCCAGTCATAAGGTGTTTCTACAATACCGTTCTTGAAAGCAACGAATGGAGAGCATGTCCAAACTCATGAAACAGAGTTTCCAGTTCGAAATGATTTAGCCTCGCAGTTGATGAATGACGTGAAGCAGAAAAACTACATACAAGAGCAACAACCTGTGCACCAAAGCAGAGTTTAAACCCAATGAAATAAGCGATGATGTAGTAAGTCATTGAATGATTTTATTGTTGATGTTCTGAAATAGTCTGTCACTTAATTCAAACCTTTTCACAAAGAAGGGGAATTAATTCCAAAATACTATGTTCTCACATCCAATAGGAGAGTTTCTCCAACACAAATGCAAAACCGCCATAGTGTCAACGGTTTTAAGGTCCAAAAAAGTACTTAAAGTCCCTAATTCGCTTTATTCCATTTTCAAGAATCTAACTAGGAATTATCAAGTCTACTCTTTAGTCTTTAGAAAGACGCATAATATGAAAAATAAAAGTCAAGTAAAGCAAAAATATTTACATACAGGAAGTTGATATTCTGATTCAGAAACCCTGCGGCCACCTTTAATTGCAAAATGAGCACAACCTGGATACTTGCCCTTCCTTGAGTACAAATCAAGGTACAGATACCCCAAATCACCCTGTAACAAGTACATAGATCCTGATGAACATACGTGTCACAGAAGACAAAACCAGTACAATCATATTCAGGCATGAACAAGAGTTCACACAGAAATATGCATATAATTGAAGCATTCACAAAGCTTTAAATTCTCTTGAAGTGTATAATATATATATATATATATATATATATATATATGTATATAAAACATTCATGTCCATTATTATCCATGTGAATACCTCTTCAGGATGATGAAGTGCCATTTTACGCACATCTGGGTGCCATGATTCACCTGGTGCTAGGGGGATGCTATGAAGCGTAGCACCAAATAATGATTCAACCAGCACTTTCAAACCCTCGATACAATGTGGAAGAGAAAAATACGATGCAACAACCTGCATTGGTGAGAAAGAGAATCAAGATAATTTCCCTTGCTTCCATACCCTCAATATGAAGTGTTAGCAAGCAAACTTTGCAGTTCCAGTTCTTTACTTTAAAAGCAAACAGGAGAACAAAGCATACCAAAGAGTCCAAGTCATAGGCAGAAGACTTCATCATTGCTGTGTAGTATGCCTCATCCCATGGCTCTAAATTACCAGATTGCTGACCACATTTTTCTCTCTTAAATTCCCTAATTTTTTTAAACTCCTACAGTAAAAGTGATCATTAAGAGACAAAAGCTGCAGTATGATCTACAGCCAAAACAAAATTGCAGCAATTCTTGCAAACACTACAAATATGTTTCCTAAGGACATAATACCTCATCAGCGCTAGGTCTGACCATCTCGCTCATCTCTTTCAAGAAAGACATCACAACTTCTGGGGATGAAGCCATGTTAGGCTTCAAGGTGTATTCAGCATAAGATCTATAACCCATTATCTGCATTCATCAATAAGGCCAAAAAATGCCCATAAATACAAATACAACAGAATTAAACTGCATCACATGTTAAATATTTGGCAGGCACCAAATATGAAGATAACTAACCTGAGCTAGCTCATGACGGGCAGCTATAAGTTTATCGAGAACACCAAGGTTTGCACGAGGAACAGAGTTTCCTTTGATATATGCCATTTTCCTAACCTGAAACCAAATTCATTTAATTAAAGAAAACAAAACATAAAACACGTATCTGAAACTGGGAGAGAAACTTTAATGACATGCAATATATGGACCCACTGCCTCAACTCCCCTTGGCAACAACAATTCAGAAAACAAGAAAAAAAAGAGTTTTTCTAAACAATGAAGTTACCTTATCATCTTGTGCCCCTTGCAATACACAGGATAGAGTATGTGGGTCTGTTGTTATACGAAATCCCTTTTCATTCATGTTACCCCTGGGCCTCAACGATTCCCTTGAAATTACAGATGTGGAACCATAGATGGGTTCAAGGAGATGGTGCAAATTTTGAGGTATACGTGATGCTGGGAAAATATCTACAGCACCTGGGTCAGTGTCAATATTCATATTGAACCTGAGCCAAAAACAAATGCATTTGAAGCAAAGGTAAGTCAATTAGACAAACTAGTTAAAAAGTAAAAATAAAAAGATGGCACAGCATCAACAAGCAATTAAAAACAAATCTCCAACGACACTACGTGGCATAATTTGAATATGATACATCTGGACCTAAGGTTCAATGGACAATGGGCGGAAGGGGCCCAAGCTATGTCCATGGTCAAATATTACAAACAGAATAATTGTGTGGCATCATTAATCATACAAATGGCATCATTAATGATACAACCAGTAGAAATGAACTCATTTTCCTAACCCGATAGCAGTCCTAAAGGCCCTAACTATTGGAAAAGTAAATTAAGTAGTGTACTTACTGTCTGCACAGTTTGGAAATTTCTATATTCAGCTCATTCACTCTATCCAATTTCTCTGCAAAGCGTAAGTCAAACGTTATTTGACTGAAATAAAATCCCTGCCGCAACAGCATCATAAAACAAGAAGAGAAAAGTAAATACCATCAGAAAGATGAATTCCACCCTTCTCAAAGTCATGGCGGAGGAAATGTGCAACCCTTTGAGCTTCGGCTGTAAGCAATTTGCCCTCTTGCTCAGCTTTTTTCACGGCATTATACAAAGTATGATTTGTATTCAGAAACTACAACACAGTGATTTAAAAAAAAAAAAAAAAAAAAAAAAAAAAAAAAAAAAACTCAGACACTAGCAATGGCTCAGACACAATATAATTCACACAGACAACAAAATTGTGAGTAAAAATTTGCAAAGACGATTCACCGTCACCTCACATGTAGATATTCACTCATTCTCATGGATGCTTTGGTCGCCTCCTCAACGAATTCCCTAGTATACAAACATCAATACAATCAAAAAGCAAAAAACTGAACTCTGTATGTTGAATATCCATGTCAGAATCAATTACATTGACAATCCAAATACGAAAAAGCGAAAAATTACTTAGTGGGAGAACCGAAAATTCGAACAATTCAGAGAATAACCTGTCAGGATGACTGTTTCGACAAAGCTCCGCTGAGTCAAGGACAGAGCAAACCTACATCAAATTAGACAAATAATACAAGAAAATTAGTTCAAGCACACACTCTTATGAACAAAGTAGCAATACTGTGAAAATTTTAAAATTCCAATCACATACTGTGTCAGAAATTTCATCCATGGCTCTAACTACTTCCGCCGACGAAGGCATCCCGGCAATGTATGCAACCAGCTCTCCCGACCTACAAACAAAAAAAATGAATTTTTGGAGAGAATTTGAAGTTAAAACTTCATATATATTGGGAATTTGCATGTTTTCGTTTAATTTGGAAAAGTCCGTACCTTTCGATTGCATCGTCGACGAAACGTTGAAAGCCTTTGGGGGACTTTAAGTGGTCGAAGCCATAAAGACCGGTGGCGGCGGCGGATTTGATTTGTGGGACTGCGGAGGTGTAGTGGCGCCGGGTTGTGAGAGGGTCCGAATAGTTGAAAATGGTACCGGGTTTGTACCGGAGCTTTCCGGCGGACCTCCGGAGAAGACTCAGCATTGTTTTGCGGTGGCGGCGTGCTGAGGTCGGTTTAGCTATCTTATGTTCGGTATGCGTAATTCGGGTCGGGGTTTCTCATCGAACGGACGTTTAGATGGACCGGGTCGGGTTTAGTTACATGTGGAAATGGGTTTATATCGGACTGCGCGCGGGGCCGCGCGAGACTCAAATAGTCTTCGTGAGAAACTCAGCCCTTATTTTTAAGCTGATCGAAAGCCTTAAAAAATAGGCTGGAATCTAAAAAAACCCCTCCACCCTTGAAAATAGGTTTAGCCTAAAGTCCAAGTCAGTTTGTAGGTTGGTCCAAAATAGGCTAAGGTAGAAACCGGCCTATCTGGCATTATGCTGGCGTCAGCATGACGTCATCGGACAACACAATTATTTTTGCGTCAAGTGTGTGGGAAACACGCTCGCGTGGTCACACATCCCTGACAAGGCGAGAGACGTCGGGCTCGCACTGCAGGGGCACTAAAGGGCACGGGACATGTGCCATGTGGCTAAGCCTCGGCCGTTGGATTTCCAATAGCTAGTTTTCTGGCCCTTGGATTTTCAACGGTAAAAACTTTGCAGATCAACGGTCCAGATTTTTCGACCAAAAAACTTTAAAGAAATAAATAAAGTAAATGTCAGAAATTAAAAATAAAATTATTTTTATTATTTTATAATAAAAATTTAATAATATTTTAATAAAATGGACTAGGCTATTTAGTTTTAAGGGTGGAGATGCATTTGTGTGACATCCCACGTCGCCTAGGGGAGTGATCCTTATATGTATATTCCCATCCCTACCTAGAACGAGGCATTTTGGGAGCTCACTGGCTTCGGGTTCCATGGGAACTCCGAAGTTAAGCGAGTAGCACGCGAGAGCACTCCCAAGATAGGTGACCCACTGGGAAGTTCTCGTGTGAATTCCCAGAAACAAAACTGTAAGGGCGTAGTTGGGGCCCAAAGCGGACAATATCGTACTACGATGGTAGAGCGAGCCAAGGAAGTGGTCCCCCCGGGGCTGGGATGTGACAATTTGGCCAATTACTATTCAATGGAGTCAATTACTATTCATTTGGATGAATTAAATGGACTTTGGGCCAGTTCATTTTTTAGGAGTGAAGTTGCTCTTAAAGATATTTATAAAATGGACCTACAAAGTTTTATTTTTTTTCCAAATAGTTATTGAAATTGCATCAATTCATACACTTTGATCAATTGTTAAATTGATAGCATGATGATTATGCAACTCATACATGAATTAACTTGTAAGTCACATTTGCATTGGCAAAAACACTAATCAATTTAATGGATGATTAGATGTTAAAACATACATATTAAGGTGTAAATTGATACAATATCAAAACATCATATAGTGTAATATGAAAATAAATAAATAAAAAAAACCTCATGACCCATTTTGAAAATCACCTCAAATCTAAAAACATAAAATGCGTTTATCCTTACTTTCTCATTTCAGTATAATATAATGTGAAAAAAATTAAAACCTCATGTCCCGACAGTAACATTTTCAATTTCTTTGATGGTTGGAAATCCCAAAGCGCCACGTGTCTAAATCATTGGAAAGCCATCAGTGGTTTGCTGCAGTAGAATCGTTGTTGTAGTTTTGTTAGCTCCACTCTTCTTCTTCGTGAGTGTGTTACACATGCCTAACAAAAAAAAAACTTAAATCATGGCTGACATTAATTTGCTGTTGGCACAAGGCAGGGCTTGAGAAGCATGGGCTTTTTTTTGGGGGGGGGGGGGGGGATTGGTTGGCTCACAACTTGCCCTTACTTTGTTGAATTGCTGGAAAAGATTTTTTTGGACTGGACGGTAACATTGTTGTCTTTGTCCTTACCTTTCACCAACGATGAACATACTCTAAACATTTATGCGAGTAAGCAAATGCTTTTGGGCAGATAGTGGTTGGGTCACGACTTGCCCTTACTTTGTTGGACTAGAGCCTAGAGGGCGTTGTCTATGCCCTTGTCTTCCATAGACATCCTCTAAACGTATATGTGAGTAAGCAAATGCTATAAGATTTTTTCTAAAAATTTCGACTAAGGCTTTGATTGTTCACACAGTTAGGTACGATGGTCCCGTCCACACGCGAGTGTAGCTCCTTAGTTACGCTAGTCCCCTCCGCATGGGAACGCGGCCCAGACTCATGGTTAGCGGGAAGCACGTTTCAAACCCCGCAACCGATTCGTGTCGCTCTCTAACGCCCTCTCTCTCTCTTCCCGCGAGATAATCTCCCCACAGCCACCCCTCCCCCTCTCTCTCCTCTCCCACAATCCCATGACGAATCCGGATCCGCATTTAAACCCGAACCGTCGTCTCCATGTCGAGCCCTCCTCCGCCTTCTACAAACCCGCCGCTGATTTCCATCTCCGACGACAAATCAGACCCCGGAACGACGTCTTCCGTCTCCTCCCCGACTCAACAGCCCTCCCCCTCCAGAGCCAAGCTCCTTAAGATCCCTCAAATCCCGATTCAGCGAAGCACTAGGCACACGATCCACGAAGACGAGGAATTTGAAGACGACGAGGAAGATGAGGACGATGATAGTGCGGAGCGCAGAGCAGACGATCCGCCTATCGTCTTGCCGTCTTCGCTCGGCCTCAATCACATTCGGACTCGGTCGGCTCCGTCACCGCTTCGATTCTCTTCCTCCGTTTGCGCGCCGTTGAATTTCGGCGATGTATCGAGCAAGGTCAAGTACACCGTCAAACCAAAACCTAAACTCGCGCCCTTACAACCAGGTACATATATTTATTTTTATTATTTTTTTGGGAAATCTTGATTGAATTTGCCCAATTCGATCATCAGGTATTATTAATTTCAATTGTATTTTTCTAAAATTTTAATTTGCGATTTCTTTATAGCGGAATCTGTGCAGTGGGATCAATCAAAATCGCTCAGAAATGCATCACTACTCAATCCAGTGTTGGAGGTAGGAAATTGTCAGTGAATCTCATATATGTATGTATATGTATATGCATATTATATAATATATACTGTTAGTTCGTTGGAGAAATGTAGGTGGCTCACAAGCTTGACAATGCTGTTGTTTTGTGTGTAATGCATATATTGGTAGGGTAATCATGCAGCCTTTTCAAAGGAAATGCAGTCGCCGCGTTTTCAGGCAATACTGCGTGTTACGAGTGGAAGAAAAAAGAGAACACCTGAAATTAAGAGTTTCTCTCATGAGCTCAACTCCAAAGGAGTTCGAGCATTTCCTCTGTGGAAGTCTCGTGCTTTCGGGCATATGGAGGTAATACTATTGCCTTGCCCTCCTTTGTATACAATTTTTATGCCTTTTAGAGTATATTTTGTTTTGGCCAATCACATTAAATTATGCAGCTACTATAAATTCTTTTAGGAGATTATGGTGGCGCTCAAGGCAAGATTTGAGAAGTTAAAGGAAGAGGTTGACTTTGATTTAGGCGCATTTGCTGGTGATTTGGTCGGAATGCTTGAAAAGTCTACACAGTCTAATCCTGAATGGAAAGAGAACTTTGAGGATTTGTTGGTTATCGCCCGGAGGTGTGCAAAGATGTCGCCTGGTGAATTTTGGGTCAAATGTGAAGGCATTGTTCAGAGTTTGGATGACCGGCGTCAAGAGCTACCAATGGGGGCCCTCAAACAAGCGCACACCCGTCTTCTTTTTATTCTCACTCGGTGCACACGGCTTGTGCAGTTCCAGAAAGAGAGTGGCTATGAGGAAGAGCACATTCTCAGTCTTCATCAGTTCAGTGATCTTGGTGTTTATCCAGAACAAATTTTGCAGGCTGCACAGCAGAGCTATAGTGGTTCACTGGGTGGGAAGGAAATAAATGAGAAGCAAATGAAGAAGTCTCGTGAGCAGGACAAAGTTAGTGGAGCTGAGGAAGTGGAGGTTTGCACTGCCAAAAGTGTTGAATCTACTGGCAGCTACAGGATGTCCTCTTGGAAAAAACTTCCATCTGCTGCTGAGAAAAATCAGAAAGGCAATGATGTTGCTGACACACCATCAAAGGAAAAATCAGATCGTTTGCATGCCAATGATGACACAAAAACTTGTGGTGACTACAGTATGGAAAATTTGGATACTTCATGCCATCCTGAACACTCAGAGGTGTCTGCAAGTGCACAAAGAGTCTCTTGGGGAATATGGATGGACCAGCAGAATGTTGCATACGAAAATGTGATGATTTGTCGAATATGTGAGGTTGAAATACCAACTGTACATGTAGAAGAACACTCTCGTATATGTACGATTGCTGATAGGTGTGACTTGAAGGGTTTAACTGTGAATGAACGACTTGAAAGAGTTGCTGAAGCTCTTGAAAGGATAATGGAATCTTGGACACCAAAAGGCACTGAAACTCGAGGACATTATGATGCTGCAAGAGTGTATCCCTCACAGATGCATGAAGATTTAGATGAGTTGTCACCAAAGCGAATTGACTTGTCTCGCTTCTCTGAAGGCAGTCTTGATTGCATTCCTGGTGTTGACAACTCTTATGTTATGGAAGATCTGAATGTTTTGCCTGACATCTCATGTGATGCACGTTCTGCTTTGATACCTGAACAAGGCACCAGAACCTCGTCAGCAGGAAGTTCGACACCAAGATCACCATTACAAACACCAAGAACCAGTCATATTGAAATGCTGCTGAGTGGAGGGAGAGCAATACCAGAACTTGAGAGTTATCAGCAGGTGTCCTACTTTTCATCTGACCAAAAATTCTGCTTTTAATTCCTTTTCTTTTAAATATGAGGTTACTATACTTTGTTTTTAGTTTCTATTTCTGGTGGAACTGGGTAGGTGTAGACAGCTGCTCCTTTTATGTTTGTATTTTAATCAGACCATGGATTGACAGATACACAATCTACTGGACATCACTCGTTCTGTCGCAAATGTTAGCAATTGTGACTACACTGCATTGGAGTATATGCTTGAACGACTGGAAGACCTAAAATATGCTATCCAGGACAGGAAGGTGGATGCACTCGTTGTAGAGACTTTTGGAAGGCGTACTGAAAAATTGCTGCAGTGAGTTTAGGCCTATTTTTATTAGAGATATATCTTGTGCTTTGCACAAATGTGAATTCCCCTCAATATTTTGTTGGTTTGAGCATCAACAAAATTGTATAGTTTTTAGCTTCTCTAGTTAGCTAATTATTTAAAGTCTAATTAAAGCATCTCTGATAAATTATAATTCTGAACTTTACAGGGAAAAATATGTACATCTTTGTGGGCAGATAGAAGATGAAAAATTGGATTCATCAAATGGTATGGCTGATGAAGAAAGTTCAGTGGAAGATGAAGCCGTTCGTAGTCTACGTGCCAGCCCCATCAATCCATGTTCTAAGGATCGAACTTCTATTGAAGATTTTGAGACAATAAAACCAATAAGCAGGGGTGCATTTGGACGAGTTTTTCTTGCCAGAAAAAGAGCGACTGGTGACTTATTTGCTATAAAGGTCTGTTTGATTCTGTGTTTTAATTTTAAGAGAAATAGTGCACATTTATCCATTGGAGCAAAAAGATTCCCATGGAATCTATCTTTTAATTGCAAGTTAATGTTTCAAGACAGTCTGATATGGTGGTACGTTTCTGCAGGTATTGAAGAAGGCTGATATGATCCGTAAAAATGCCGTTGAGAGTATTTTGGCGGAGCGTAACATCCTTATTTTGGTCCGCAATCCTTTTGTGGTGAGTGGGTCCCCATGTATTTTTCACTTTAAGAATGCATTGCACGTCCAAAGTTTTTCCTAACACGTACTTCTGATGATGAACAGGTCCGATTTTTCTATTCTTTTACATGCACGGAAAATCTTTATCTGGTCATGGAGTACTTAAATGGTGGAGATCTTTACTCTTTATTGAGAAATCTAGGCTGCTTGGATGAAGATATGGCCCGTGTATATATTGCAGAAGTTGTAAGGGATTTACTACTTTTTTTCTTTTTCCCATCTCCGGATTCACTTTCTCATGTCTTCTCTCTAAAAGTTTCTCACTGATGTTAAAACAGCATAAGTAATTTTTTTCTTTTCCTTTTTCTTCTTAAAGGTTCTTGCTTTGGAGTATTTGCATTCGCTAAACGTTATCCACAGAGACTTGAAGCCAGACAACCTGTTGATTGGTCAAGATGGTCATATCAAGGTCAATATTTTGCAGTGTCAGTTCTTTCATGTTAGTTTTTTGTTTATACTACTGGAGATAAGTTTGGGCATAGTATACGCATTCTGGCATTATATCATGCATCTGCTGTTATTTTTTTGGTGGATTAGTTGTGTAGGTTCTGTTCTGCCATAAAGAGTTTACTTGTCACTTCTCACAAATCTCTAATCCCTTATGTTACAGTTGACAGATTTTGGGCTCTCCAACGTTGGTCTAATCAGCAGCACTGATGACTTATCAGGTCCATCAGTTAGTGCTACTGGTTTTGTCCCAGATGATGATCCAAAATCTGAGTCTTCATCGGAAAGGGCACAGCGCCAAAAGCATTCAGTCGTTGGGACCCCTGATTATTTGGCACCTGAAATACTTCTTGGCATGGGGCATGGTGCAACTGCTGATTGGTGGTCTGTGGGGGTTATTCTTTTTGAGCTGCTTGTCGGTATTCCACCATTCAATGCAGAACATCCACAGGTATGCAGTCTAATTATCGTGGGCATAAAGTTATTTTGGTTTTGGACTATTGCACAGAACAGAATGAACTTTATCTTCCGTATTTACTAAATGTAGTCATTTTCTGTCATGCATATGTGATATGTATGCAGGCCTTCTCTCCTAGGTTCTTAAACAAGGTTCTGTTTCTCAGTAGTTAAAATTTATATGGACAACTGAGATGTACAATGGTGGGAGACATTTCAGTGCATCTCAATCGTCCATATATTAACTTGTTCTTTACACTCTTCAGTAAACTCATGAATGTCTTATGAACATTATCTTTCTTTCCCCTCCCTTTCATTGGCGTATTTACCATAAGCATAATTTGCTTATGCATTTTAAGTTGTTTGTTGATTTCTGGTTCGTTCTTTTAAGAATTTTTCTTGGTAAGAGTTTGTTCCAATAGGTTTTTTGGGTTGATCTCATGAATTTAGTTATTGTTCAGAAAGGATTAAGTTCAACTCTGCACAACATTGTATTATTATTATTATTATTTTTTTTTTTTCTGGTTGTACTTTTCTTTGAATATTATCTGCAATAGGGTAAATTCTGTTTAGCATTGGTCCAAGTGTTTCATGGAACCAAGATAAGGTGCATATTTTCTACTAAATTAGTTTCCTCAACATCTGAATGGATTATTTGATCCCTTTCTGTGAATGGTATCATTTCCTATATCATATCATTTGATAATCATGAGGGAGCAGTGTGACGTTGTAACTTATAGATCCTACTTATTGCAGCAAATTTTCAACAATATAATAAACAGAGACATCCCCTGGCCTAAAGTACCTGAGGAGATGAGCCCTGAGGCATACGATTTGATTGACAAGTAAGAATCTTTAGAAGTGATCAGTTGCATTTTCTGGATGTATTAGTTACAATGCTATTTTGACTTCTTTCTTATGCGGATTTTGTTACTATGCCTTTATATTTCAAGAGAAACCTTTATCTTACTTATATTTCTTCTGCACTCCTTGTCAGACTGCTTACCGACAACCCAGTTCAAAGACTTGGAGCAACAGGTACCTGGGAGGTAATTTGCTGACTACCCTTGACTGAAGTTCATTTGTAAGTTACAATGATGATAAAATTAAGTGTTGCGACTGTTGGCAGGTGAAGCAACATTCTTTTTTCAAGGATATTAACTGGGACACGCTTGCTAGGCAGAAGGTCAATTCAAGTTTAAACTTGTTTTAGTTTTTCAATTATCGTTGACATATATCTGTGATAGTCAAGAGTGTACCACCATTGGCTGCAGGCTATGTTCATACCATCTACCGATGCACACGATACAAGTTATTTCATGAGCCGGTACGCATGGAACCCAGAAGATGAACATGTTAATGGCACCAGTGACTTTGATGACATGACTGAAACATGCAGCAGTGGTTCATGTAGCAACATACAAGACGAAGATGTATGTGTGCTCCTATATAAGATATTTCTTTATGCACATAGAGCTGTTAGGATCACCCATAACTCTTACTGCTTCCAAGTTGATTTGGAATTATATGGACCAGAAGGATGTACCAAAGATCTGAATTGTACCCGAATTTGCCAACAATCTGACTTTGAATTCATAAATGTTTAGTGGCACAATCATCCATCTGATCCAAATTTGATCCTGGTTCATTCCAGTGGGATTATTATTTTAGCTACCTGACTATTGTACATCTAATTCAGGGGGATGAATGTGGTAGTTTGGTGGACTTTGGTGCCCCAACTGTTGACGTGCAGTACACTTTTAGTAATTTTTCATTCAAGGTAAGGCATATAAACCCTAAGCTGTTCTTTTTCTTCCGATGCTGGATGAAAATGAATGATGGTGGTTTTTTCTACACAGCTCTTTTCGCATTCACTGTGCTAATGTGTAATTTGCGTTCTTAGAACTTGTCACAGCTGGCTTCTATCAACTATGATCTTCTTGTGAAGAACGCCAAGGAGTCACCGGATGCCTCTAAGTCATCCATGCCGTGACAAGACAGCTTTTCTTTAAGCTTCAACAAATCTGTGTTCCGGCCTACTGCTCCAAGCTTATTGTCCCCTCAAATGTGGGATTTTGGATAGATGTCTTCGACGTGAATAGTCCAGGAAGCGCGGCATCCATTCAGTAAATAGCGGTTGTTCTTCCTGAAGGCGGAGGCGGGCTGCTATTGCATCAGGTCTAGTTAATCTCACTTAACTGTTTCGCTACTTTTCCGTCCTAAAAATGTATATCACAGCAAAAGGCCTTGTTTTAGATCTTCCGGTCTTGATCGCGTGATGTGTTTCTTGTAGATATCTTTCCCGGTAGAAAATTTTGTACCCTTTTCTAATTTTAGTGAGCTGTTCGAAATCGGCGGGGTAAAAGTCAGACTTAGAATTCAGATTCATGGTTCTCTTGGATGGTTCGATGTAACCTTCTCGACATCGGAACAACTCGTTAGTCGGGAGTTTAGATTAAACCTTATCATGTAGTTCTTTTCTTTTTGAATAGTATGCGCTATTTTATTATTATTTTGTTCTTTTTACATAAGCGTACATGTTAATCAATGTGTGAGTTGATACAAACACGACATGGATGTAAATAGGTCGGATTTGGATCCTCTCCTCCTGAGCAAAGGAGACAGAGCCTCCTGATCCAAATACACTGGTCGTTGGATTAAAATTCAATGGTTACAATTATCATAATTTTTAAAAAAGTTTCTTGTTGTTAGCAGTTGGATCAAAATTCAACCGCCAGTGTGAATGGATCAGGAGGATTCGTCTTCTTACTCAGGAGAGGATCAAATCCGTAAACCCAGATTTGACACATCGTTGCCTCTTTATGTCAGAGAACAATGGCAGTGATGCATCTAATAGTGGTGTATTGGAGAACAGGATCTTCTTCGGATCCTGTTTGTCCGGAGCCTTGGATCAATTGTTCCTGCTAATTCACCACAGATTGAACGGTGAAAAAATAAATCACGCCATTGGAGCGCATCGTCGTTGCTGAAGGACCTCCAAATTCATGGACGCCATGTCTCATCCTCCGCCTTCCTCTCGATTTTGCCCAGCCAAACACTGTCTCCGATCAAGTTTATGACGACATGCCACTTCTGTCGCGAATTCGTTTGATTCGCAATCAAGAGAAGAGAACGCATTGAAAGAAGAAGAGAGAGAAGGTAGTGAACAGAAGATTGCAGAATTGTAGCCATTATATTTGTTTTGAACGAACAAGATGAATTGATCCCGAAGCTCTGCATTGACAGTATCCGGAAAGGATCCTTGCCCGGATATTGGAATGTATTTTAAATTAGGGTTTCACTTTGTGAATCCACATTTGGATCATTTGGTATAGGTTATAGCTGCCTCATTTGGATCATTTGGTATAGGAAAAGGATTATCTGCCATCCCACTTTCGATGTCCTGCGCCCTTCTGTTCTGTTTTGTGTGGTCACGGTTAAATCACGTCAACATTTTATATTATTATTTTTATACAGATAATAAGACAAAAATGAATAGTAATATAAAATGTTAACATGACTTACCCGTGACCACACAAACAGAATGACACAGGAAAGCACTGAAAGTGAAAGGACAAACAATACTTGTCCTTTGGTATAGGCTATAGCTGCCTCATCATTTTGGATTTGGTGGGATATGCAATAATTTGGTGTTTATAAAACCCGAAAGTAAACACGTTTCATGCATTGATTTGTTTTATTTCAAATTTAATTTCTTCATTATTATTATATACAATCATACAAAATACCCACCATTTGAGAGGTCGACCCTCTTCTTTCTTTTGTTTGTTTTATTCTTAAAAAATGAAAAAGTAATGTTCTAATTAACATATAATTGATCGATAGAAGAGTGAAAAATGAAGAATATCTTGTGTTCCATGCCTATCAAATGGGCAAAAAAAAAAAAAAAAACAACAAAAAATAGGTTGAGAGTGAAATATTACTCAAAAAAAGAGTTAGGGGGTAGGTCCATTAAAATAGGAAAAAAAAATCAATTGAAAATAGACCTTTACTTTTCTGATAAAGAAATCCGAGCTTTATTTTGGAGTTTGCCACTCATTTAGGGGGTTCTTGTGTTTAATTAGGGTATATCGTTCTCACATTATTATCATTCTTCTCATTATCATTGTTCTAAAAAGCGGCTTAGGCATTAGGCGGAGGCCAGATGCCTCGATTAGGACCTAGGCATTTAGTAAATCAGTGAAGTCTTTTGGCAGTTCAATTTTTTTTTATTTTTTTAGGTTAAGGGTTTGAACATAATATTCAAACTCTAGACTTTCTTTCTTGTAAAATATCTCTTACTAGATATTTACTTTTATGTATTCAATCAATTGTAGTCACTTATTTATATATTTTTACTGTTATTTATTGTAAATTTAATTAAAATTTAAAAACCTGTCTAGGCCTTTAGGCGTTAAGCGTTTGCCCGCAACTTAATTAGCGCCTAACGATTTTTAAAACTTTGCCCATTATACGTTGCCTTTGGTTTGGTTATTATCTCACCTTAGAATTTCTAAGAATTGGGGACCAAATTCCCATTTTAGAGTTATATACAAAACTTGGTGACAAAATAATAGAAGGGTAGGGTACAAGATATTAGTTGGATCAACCATGATTCTCTTTACCTTATCTTCTTACAATTTTATATGAAAAATAATATTAATTGTACCAAAAAGTTACATATAAATCATTTCTATTTTTGCTTTTCTTTTTGTCAAATTGTGGGGTTACAAAAAAGTATCCACAACGGGTTGATAACCATTCAACAATAAGTCACAACTAATTGCATAACACAAATACACATCGTTTAGCTCCACATTTTTAACATTCGTGTGAGTCAAATTTATGACTTTCAACTTAATAAAGATTGAATTTCGCTCGACAATTAGATTCTTCTAATTTATTTTTCAATTGATATGGTAGCTTTTGTTTAACATACTACGAAGTACAAACCACAAAAAGTGAATGGCTTTGTAGCAAAAGGACACTACCATATTTTGATGGAATTGGCTAATTGTAGTGTTCAAAAGTTCTCTACACTTTTGAATTACTCAAGTTCCACTAATTATATAATGTTAGTGGGAATTAAAAAAAATGCTTAAGACAATAACCTAATTTCTTAGCAAGTTGGTTTTCTTCGTTTCCATGGCCTCATCATTTATCGGATAGGATAAAAAACAAATCAGTCACCATAGCAAGCAGTCACTTTTTTGTTACTTTGGCTATATACTGAAAATATAAAATATGTCCACGTGTATTAATTCATACAAGGAAAATGATTTTCATACGTTCATTTTTTTTTCTTGCACACATGTTTATTTTTGTTCCTTGTTTTCCCTTGATTTGTTTGATCCGAATGCCACAAATCAACGTACTGTGAAAAAAGAAAAAAAAATGATGTATGAAAATCACGCCCCTTCACACGATCAAAGCTCAAAATCTTGAACTCCAAAATCCTTACAGTCCATGAACCATGCTAAGCTATTCTCCTCCGTTGGATTATCAGCTGAGCCGTCTTCTGACGAGGTCGAAAAGTCCCATGTTAAATCCTCGAGAAATGTATCGGATAATATGAAACTCACCAATGGGTCACCTTCCTCAATGTAATTAGGGTTTGGCTCAGCTGACTGAGACTCATTGCTTGGGGAATTTTCACTTGCAGAGCCACCACCATCACTGTTGCTAGAGATTTCATGTTCTGGGATATTCATATTCCTCGGAATATTCATGTCTAAGCCTGCAGGTTGATTGCTTGCTTCACTGTTGCTATAGACTTCATGTTCTGGGATATCCATATTCTGCGGAATATTCACGTCTGAGCCTGCAGGTTGATCGCTTGCTTCACAAGGCATTTCTTCTGGGGTGATGACCTGTTTGTGGAGAGGCTCATGAGTAATTGGATCAATCCCCATCTTGATAAGCTTTTTCTTGATGTGTGTATTCCAATGGTTCTTGATCTCATTGTCAGTTCTTCCAGGCAATCTTGCTGCAATTTTAGACCACCTACACAAAATCATAGTTCAGAATTGTGCTAAGGCATTTAGACATAAGCAGATGTAGGTTAGATCAGTCGACTATAGCAGTATGCTCAGACCCGAACATTTAAATTTAACTTTCCGTAAATTACAATAGTTTATAATATCGTCGTCTTGTTTAAAAATGAAGTTTAGAAAGAAATTCACCAATGAGGAATTGAATGTGCATGCTATCAGAAAAGTTTTGCATTAAGGCAGAAGTTTAGAAAGACAGAAGAACCTGTTGCCAAGGCGGGCATGGAGGTCAATAACAAGTTGTTCTTCAGCATCATTAAGGAGGCCTCTTTTCAAGTCGGGGCGGAGGTAATTAGTCCACCGGAGGCGGCAGCTCTTGCCACAGCGACGGAGGCCAGCGAGCTTGGGGACAGCCCGCCAACAACATTGACCATGTGTGAGGAGAAAATTCACCAGTTTCTTATCCTCCTCGGCAGTCCATGGCCCTTTCTTCACTCCAAGCTTGTCACAACAAGGTTGCCTGCCCATCACTTTGTCACTAGGCAACTTCCTAAGCCAAAGCCCCACTCCACCCACCTTTATATACTAGTGTGGTGACTGCCATGCTTTTAGGGAAAATTAGAAAAAAAAGAAAAACAAAAAATGTAGTTGTCTCACGCTTGACTTGTATGCGTGTATGCCACAACTGAATATTAGACCACAAATTAAAAGTGATAATTACCATGGAATTTAGCAATTTTTTTTTGCAAATATTTTGTATATATCCAGGTAATATATATACTATCATCTAGCATCAATTGTAGGTACCAAATTAAAAAACCCTGTTTCTTGTAGTATCAACCGTCTTTTTCTCTCATGCATGGGGCGAAAGAAATTTTACTTCATAATGGAAAACGTATTAGTGATGAATGAGACATTTAGGGATATATTATCAGTTATACTCAAAATTTTCTTACGTAGCAAAAGCGTAACTACTATTAGACAAAAGCCAACTCCAGCCTAATGCAAGTATTTGAACCAATACGAAAATTCTTATTTCTACCCTTGCACGCACGGGCATTGGTCATGTTCATCATTTCATGTTTGACATATTTCCCTACCTTTGTTTTTGATGAATGCATATGCCAACCTACTTTAGGTACCTCTTGCCATCATCAACCAAGAAACAAGTAAAGAAACTACCCTTTTTCCATATGCAATATTACTGCACAAAGGGAGTGTTATCCACACTTTTCGTAAGCATGCACCGTCACATAAGAATTGAAGAGTATACAAATAGAAAGAAAGTCCTTTTGTGGTTCCTAATATAAATAAATTAAAAGTGTATAATATATATATATATATATTTTTTAATAGTAAATTAATGAATGTTCAGGAAAAAAAGCATATTTAATTTTTGAAATTTTGGTCCCAATAGTGCATGCATAGCCCAACGAGAAGGTCCTTTCCAAGGTATCATTCCAGTTGCATTGTGACTTGTGAGGATAAGTTCATGACAAGAAAATGACTTTGCAGTTGTGGTCCAAAGATTATGTTGTAATTGTACACAATATAAACATTTATCAAGAGACTTAAGCTTAGTCACGATGTCTAAAATAGTTTAGTCCTCCATATTTTAATGTAGTTCAACAAAAACAATAATAAAATTTTATCTCGCTAAGTGGGGTTGGCTATATAAATCCTAAATTGTAGTGCGTCAAGTCTTTCGTTAACTTTAAAAACTCTATTTATTTTCTTAAAATATCTTTGCAAGTCTTTTTAGATCATTTTATTTTTTATTTTTTTTTGAATCTGTATCTCGTAACGTAGTTTAATGCAAACTATTGCTTGAATTAATCAATTATTAGTATAAATTAAATCTAGTGACGCCGGAGTGCACTTGCTTGGTGGAAGGGAATAAACAGAAAGTGCATATGGGACCTGAAATTGATGGATCCATCTATTTCCATTCGATTTTATTCCACTGTCCTTATTGGGGTCTACCATTGCAAATGGTTCAACCAATCACAAAGCTACAGCTAAGCATTTCCACAGTTTCCTTTCCATTATCTTTTCGATTTTATACTCCAATTTCTATACCTTTTCAGTCACCCTAGTCTCACTCTTACTTAAGCACTCCATCACCCATATCGTCAGCACCACTAGCCCTACGATCCATCCCTTATAAAATTGTGGACTTCTTAATCGACATGATCTTTGAGATTGTCATAACTCTTCACTTTGGTCATTGAGACTTAAAATTGTTTGAAATGGTCAATGTGATAGTCCACCAGCAATCATTTGGTCATTATGTGAAAAATCTCCGTTAAATTGAAGGGATTTTTATCATATCAACATCTCTCCTTGAACTGATGGTTTATTCAATTCAATGGAGATTTTTCATATAATGAGCAAAAAATTGACTGTGGACAATTTCATGGACCATTTATATTGATTTTAAATCTTAGGAACCAAAGTGAAGAGTTATGACAATCTCAAAGACTATTTTGGTTGAAAAGCCTATTTTTATACATGCGGTCTTAGAAAAATGAATAAATATTCTTGACCAGCTAAGCTACAATCTCTTTGTAAACAATAAGCATTTGAATACACAACTTTTGCATATCAAAACCCTTTTGTTATTGCTAAGATCCACAACTACTGATATTATTATCCAAATTAGTGATGTAATGCGTGAGTTCATCCATCGTCATTAAGCTAAAACTTAAACATAATTAACCTTCCAAAACTTCAAGTAGCTCACATTTGTCCAATCAATTCAACAGGTGTGGTGTTCAATTTTTCAAAGATGTTGGTGGGCTGTGGTGGGGGGAGTTGTTTGCTCTCAAAATATTAATAAACTCGACATGAACTTTGAGTGTTTCGGCAGCAAACGATAACATCCCTTTTGTCTTTGGCCATGCAGTCCACAGTTTTCTTTCAAACCACCTCCTCGCGTGCAAAAAAGAAAATGTTAAACCCATCATTCAGCAAAGCCGACATTATCTAAATCTTAAATCAAATGAAAAGTTCCCAATTATCAAATCATTGTCGAGTGTTTTTGAGTTCGTTAAGTTTTGATTTGCTTCGGAGTAGAGTTCGGTTTTGATTGACGGTATGATAATAATGTAATTGCTACGTGAATTTTGTGTGTTGGCAACTATCTGGTTATTGATAAATTGTGAACTCCACGCATATTAACGATGAAATTAGTCTGTATGCGCACGTACAATTGATTGATTCTAACCAGTTATACATTTGTGAATCTCATGTGACCAATAGTTAGAATTAGCCTACACGTGTGTGCCACTAAATTTAGCTCATAGAAAGAACATGAATAACAACCTTCTCATTCTACTTTTTCGGTCCTATTTCTCATCCTAAGGAGGAAACAGACTTTATGAATCGTTTATTTTTCAAGTTATTTTTTAAACTTTTGCAAATATTAACTAAATTCGAAATAACTTAGTCATTTAACGATTATTTAATAGATGCATCATGTTTCTCACTTAAAGCACTACAATTTTGACAATATTAATCGAATAGTGAAATGATTTCCGATATTATTATTATTATTATTATTTTATTTTTTTGCATGGTTGATCGGTAAGAATTGATCTAAAAACAATTCTAACTATCAAACAATATTACAGAATGAAAAAAAGAACCGAGAACGTTGTTAGAGTCCCATAAAAAGAGTGCTTTGTGGGTTTGATCATGAAGATGATGATGATGAATTTTGGGCTTCTTTTTCTGTTGGGTTGGGATTTTCGGCCAGCCATTCATCTTGGAGCCCAATTGAAATATGAAATGGACTTGGTGGATTAAAGTTCTAACAGCCCATAAGCATTCGTATTTTGTTTCGTCTCCCTCTGAACGAAGATGGACCAACGTGCGGTGCACCCCCACCAGGAGGCAATAACGCAATCTACCTGTTCGACGTAATGCCTCAGTGAAAAACGTCAACCCAAAAAGCTAAAACAATCGGAGCAGCTCAACGCTACAGAGACATGTGGAGGCGCGCGGCTTCTCTTTCTCCTCTGGTTTCTCGCTCGAAACCCTCAAAACTTTGCCAGGTATATGCAACTCCACACTCTCCCTCAGCTCGCATTCAATCGCAATCACCAATTTACGTTATTTTTATTCGTTTACTGATGAAGTGTTATTGATTACTGACCGACCGCAGGAAGCATGCACGTTCAAGGTTTGGGAATCGTTTTCCTCGGAATCCGATATTCCAACGCCGGTAAGGAAATTGTAGATTTAACCCAAGTTACGAATTGTTGAATGGGATCTTATGATGTAAGAAAGATGCAGTTTTTTTATCATGTTTGATTTGATTATGTTGTTTGATGCAGTCAAAAGTTGCTCCGTATATAACTTTTGTGCTAGGTAAGATTTTGGGATGCTTATGTTATATTTTTTTGATGCATCTTTTCGGAAAGCCGTAGAGATTGTAACAATGTGGTGCTCTGAATCTTAGGTGGTCCTGGTAGTGGAAAAGGTACTCAGTGTGCGAAGATAGTCGAGGCATTTGGGTTCACTCATGTCAGTGCAGGGGATCTGTTGAGGAGGGAGATAGCTTCCAATAGCGCATACGGGTAATAATTCTTTGTTCTCGTTGTTTGTTTATGGTTAGCTTCTTTGTCCATTTTGTGGTCTTCTTAATTCATTGCATTTGGAATTGCGATTTCAGCTCGGTGATTCTTGGTACAATTAGAGAAGGAAAAATTGTTCCTTCTCAGGTGACGGTCCAGCTCATTCAAAAGGAGATGGAATCAAGTGACAATGATAAGTTTCTCATTGATGGCTTCCCTCGAAGTGAGCAGAACCGCGAGGCATTTGAACGAATTGTGAGTTTCCTTCTATTCTTGTGAGCCAATATGGCAATGTTGACTATGTTTAATGCTTCAGAAAATTCAAGTCTTGTTTGACCTTGCTGCAAGGATCAACTTAATTTTTAGCAGTTAAATATCTTAATTTAAGTGTTTTTGAAAGAAAAGTCGCTAGATCATGTCATGCATATAAATGTGAAATCTACCGCAGTGTTTCACTTTTGACCAAATTATTCCTCATTCCTAGCTTCATCAAACTTGCAGATTGGCACAGAACCAAATGTTGTGCTTTTCTTTGACTGTCCTGAACAGGAGATGGTGAAGCGAGTGCTAAATCGTAATCAGGTGCTTATGTGTTATGTTTTTCTATAGGGTTGGATTGTGTATGTGCCTGCATTGTTTAATGTCTGATGCTTATTGCAGGGCCGAGTTGATGATAATATTGAAACAATAAAAAAACGTCTAGAAATATTTGACGAATTAAATTGGCCCGTTATCAATCACTATTCAAAGACGGGAAAACTTCACAAGGTAAATGGCACATTCAGGGGTTGAATGCTTTTAAGATCGTGGCATTTGATACTTCGAGCTTCTTGCGTGTCTGAAGTTTTCTAGCCTTGAGAAGCTGATCTCTGATAATTTCCCCTTCATCTTCTGTTCACATGTATAGTTAATTGTTAATTACTTCTTCTTTGTGTCTTTCTTGTTGAGTTTGTTGCACACCATTTTGATTCGGGTCTAACTTATATTGCATGAAGTATAAATTGATAAGTGCATGTGTGCAGATCAATGCAGTGGGAACGGTGGATGACATATTTGAAAAAGTTCGGCCAATTTTTGCTGTGCTGAGGTACATTCTGTTATTCCCCATATCCTGTTTTCAGTGTTCATCGTCTTTGGTAATCCTCCATTTTCAATGTCCTTGATAATCCAGGTTCTGTTCTTTTTTACATTAGAAACTTATATATGACATGAAAACGTAGATTACTGCCTATAAGAATTTTAATTTTGTGCCAGAAGTTAGGCTCTGCTCATATTTAAGGCTAACGAGGTTTTTTTTAGTTGGTATGAGGGGCCAATGAGTCAGTAACTTGTTTTTCTTTCTGCAGCAAATGAACGTTCGAGTAAAAGATAGCAGAGCTTGCAAGATTTCATGCTTTCTTCTCTCTGGGAAAGATCACCAGAGGTTAGCCTGCTGTCCACAAGAGTCTCGACGAGTGGAAGTTTCTACTAAAAAAAGCATGGTGAAATCTAAATCAATTACTTATCAACTGGGTTAATTTTATCTACCCCGGATATGTCACTTTGATGGTTGCATGTACCCCGCTTAAGCCGGAAGGAAAACTATGCAGCAAGTGAAAAATGTATAACTGAGGTCTGTCGATCTCATTACTGTTAATCCAAAAACTAATCTGATACTTAAGATGCATGTACTGTTGTACAGGAAAAGATTATAATTTTGTTGCATACCTGAGTTAAGTCAATCGGTTAGAGCAATACCTATCCAGTAGATTATATCGACTTGTCAAGAAAATTTTTAAATTTTTTTAAGTATCTGGTGTCATCCGCCATGTGGGTGAAAGCAGTGTACTCGCCCAGTAGATTATAGGCCCTTTTAAATTGAAAGTTTGCAAACAATATTTCAAAAATTGGTGACCACATTTCACTTGCTAGCTTCCACACTGCAAAAATGAGCATCTGCACTTCTTCCAAAAGCAAGAAGAACAAGAAGCAGAAACAACTGCACCAAAATCAGAACATCAATTCCCTCTCCTTCCCCAAGTCAACCCCCACATTATTTATCAAACCCCCTGCCCATACCAAGCTCCAAGTCCTCGACGCCGTCGTTAAGGACCTCGAAGCATCCATTGACAAAGGTGTAAACGTCGACACCGAAACCTTTGCTTCCCTTTGGAATATGCTAGCAGCTAGAAGCAATGGAGCATGGCTTCCGGGTTCATAAGCTCATGCCCAGAAGCCTTTTGCGTCGAAATGTAGGCCTCTAGCCGAAGCTGCTTAGACTTTATGCTGCTAGTAGGCGTAGGGAGGTGGCTCACAAGGTGTTTGATGAAATGCCTTAGAGGGACGTGCCGGCTTCCGCATGGAATGCGCTTATCTCGGGTATGCGGAATTGGGTTTGTATGAGGATGCAATGGCGTTGTACTTTCAAATGGAGGAAGAGGGGATTGAACCAGACCGGTTCACGTTCCCTCAAGTTTTGAAAGCTTTTGGGGAATTGGGTTCATTCAGATTGGTGAGGCTGTGCATCGGTATGTTTTTGGGTTTGTTGAATGATAGGTTTGTGCTTAATGCACAGGTGGACATGTATGCCAGATGTGGCGACATTGTGAAAGCTCTGAAAGTTTTTGATAAGGTTGCTAATCGGGACAAGGTTTCTTGGAACACAATGCTCACGTCACGAGTAACATGCGAGGCGGGCCTTTGCTGCAGGCACTGGACATCTTTCGCTAAATGTTTGATAAGGGGCACCAGCCGGATTCTATTTCTATATCTACAGTCCTCGCCGCGGTCCCATCATTGGAGCTCGTTGTTCAAATCCACGGATGGGTAATTCGACATGGGTAATTCGCCGCGGTCCCCTCTTTGAAGGACGATGCTTTGCCAGACAATATGACATTTGTGTCAATCTTATCGGCTTGCGCCAATTTGGGTTTGGTGAAGGACGGCCAGAGACTATTTTCTGTCATGAAAAATAGATACAGAATTAATCCAATGATGGAACATTATGCTCGTATGATGAATCTTTACGGAAGGGCAGGCCGAATCAAAAAAGCTAACGGGATCATAATGGAATGGAGTTCGATGCTGGTCCAACTTTGTGGGGTGCATTGCTGTATGCTAGCTACCTTCACGGCAATGTGAGCATCGGGGAGGTTGCTGCGGAGGCTTTTCGATCTGGGGCCGGATAACGAGTATAATTTCGAGCTTCTGATGAAGATTTATGGCAATGTGGGTAGGTTGGAGAATGCAGAGAGAGTGAGATTGATGATGGTGGATAGACGATTGGACTCATAGACCCACAAGAATTAAATCTTGTGGTTGTCTTGCCACTAATTTTAGCTGGCCTTTAAGTCCTTCTGGTTCAAAATTGATACAAAGTTGAAGGATTGCAGACAAGTGAATGTGGGTTGCTCGTGGCTATTAAAACCCTAGCTGTTCATCTTTTCTGTGTCTTCGTTGTGGCAGAGAAGACACATGCAATTGCAAAAAGCTTCTGAAGAAATTTGATATCTAATATTACTTGTACTTGTCCAACATAAGAGAAAAATAAAAGCATTCAATTCTTTTTCCCCTCACTTACAATTTCTCTAGTGTTCAAGCAATTGTTATTTGTTATGTAAAAAATTAGATTCCCACATGTTTGGAGTGCTTTTAGAATGACTAAAGTTTTTAGATAATTAAAAGCAATTTCGATAAGATTTGATTGAAAACGTTAAAACTCTTCATGAGTTATAAAAACACGTTGGAAAAGTACCGGATGCTCTTAAGAAGCATTTATGGTTTGTAGTATTAAGGACAAATGATCCAAACTTTTTAAAGCCTATTCTTCAGTTCTTAAGCTCCCAAACCTAAATCTCAACTACCACAATGCAATTTTCAATTAATTTGTGTTAATATAGAAAGATAGCACATGTGATGATTCAACATTTTTTAAAAGAAAATTATATCTTTTTCCGCAGATGCTTCTAGCTAGCTAGTCTTCTACTATTCTTTGCTTTCGGTCTCTATCATCTTAAAAAGTCTCCGGATAGTTTGAAAGTGCTCTAAAATAAGAGAATTTTAACGAAAAACTTCTGGTGCTATTCACTTTAACGAAAAACCATATTTTTACACTAAAAAATCAATTATGGTACTATTCACTTTACCTTTTATTTTGTTATTTTTGTTAAAACTCAAAGTTTTCAAGTCATTTTCATTAGTTTTCTTTTAAAATAATTGAAAAAACTTTTGATAAAAATATTTTTGAAATTAATTTTTAGTTAAATACAAATGAATATTAGAAAAGCATTAAGTATTTCATGCAAGAAACATAGGAAACAGTTCGACTGCTTTTGGAATCCAATATAATTTTTTTTAAAAGAGTTTTCGATCATTTTAAAAGCATTTACAAACGAACCTTTAACTTTTGATATACTACTTACACTCAACGTTCCCGACGAATAATTGATTCTCGTTATTCATGATCCGTCTGAAACGTTCTCTTTCTTTGGTATAATCATGCTCATCATGGCTCTAGTTACATTGGAAATCCAATAATTGCTCATGATATGGACAACCTATTTTCTTTCAGTAACAAAGCTAAAGCATCAATCTTCTCCCGAAAAAATTATGTCTCATAATTGGTTGTATATTTTCTTCAAACCAAATCATTATTGAACAATGAGACAGCTGCTTAACACCATAGAATAGGTGTAACTCGTTTTTTCATCTCTCTAAAGAATCTCGCCCAAATTTTCATCCCAGTGCCCATTTTTTCAGCTTAAGAAAGGAAATTAGTACCAGTGGCCATTTTTTTTCAGCCAGCCAAAACCTTGATAGCGGCCTGTCGGCTGCAAATTGTCATAATCTTGTGGTTGAATTGTTTACTTTATAGCTCATTTGTTGATCACATGACTATATTGTTTTTCAAATAATGCAGTTTGGTGGGGACATTATGCAATGGTAGGAGCAATCACAGTTAACTTATTCTACAGCATATTCCAATAATCTCCACATAATAAAATTTTCAGTGTGCTAGGAATATAATTTAGTATACTAGTACCATAATACGACCGGTTGAATTTTTTTTTTTTCAATTTTCCAAACAATTATATTATTACACTTGTCAGACCGTGTTTTTAACACACTAAAAAATCTCTCTACTTCTCTCCAAATAAATCCTAGGTTCTCGCCTTTTGATAATCCGGGAGTCGGCAAAAGGCGTGGCAACCTTTTCTTTCTCCTGGTAGTTGATGAAATTTAATTCACCGGTGAAAACACAAGAAAAATCATTCCATGCATGCAGTTAGGTAGGTACGTATGTTCCCTTCACAATACTTTGTTAGTTGTAATTGTCGGTTTCACATGTCTTTTCACAGTTTTTTTGTTCCCTTATTTATTAGGGTTTTGGTCACTTTTTGCCCTTAAGCCTTTGTTCTTTTGGCCTCTCACTTCACATTGCTTGCTTTCCCACATTCGATTTCTTCTTTGTTCGTATGAACTATAGGGGTCAAAAATATATTACAAGAAGTTAATACATTCACAACAAAATTACGTCACAATCAAATATATAAAACGTATAAATATATGAATTATCTAATACCTTATAAGACAAATATCACTTTATCAAAAACTTTGGCTTCCTCTTTTTTTTTTTTTTCGTGTCTTTTGTTTGTTAGATTCCCATTGATTTTGAATTCGGTAAAATGAAGACTCAAATTTTTGCCCGTAAACATGCGTTGGTTGAGAAGAGGAAGTAGGAGCAGAAATTTTAGAAAAGTCATCCGTCTACTAGAAATAGTGTCACACTTTGGCAGCTTATGTTTAAACAATTCCAAAAACCTTAACCTGCTTAAGAAAAGGAATTAATTAAAGGAATTGCGAACAATTTATTCCCTAATCTCATATTCTTGTCTATCACATGATGGGACTTTATTTTTCTTTCAATGGCCTCAATCAACAGCTGCCTCCTATGAGATTTATGAAAGATTCTGTTTCATTGAAGAAATGAGTCTTTACAACAGTGTATATATATACACACACACACTACTAATCATAATTAGCATCTAATTAAGTATAACTAATTATATTAAGACAACAATTAGTTACACTAAGCAAACAAAAAACTGTTATGATGTCCTGGATTGTGTGTCAATACACCCCCTCAAGCTGACAGGAGGTAATTCGAGAGAAAGTTTGGACTGCAAAGCGTTGAACCGAGCTTTAGAGAGAGCCTTTGTGTGAATATCAGCAATTTGATATTGAGTACGCACATACTGGACATGAAGAAGATGAGACAGTACTAACTCCCGAATATAGTGATAATCTATTTCAACATGTTTGGCACGAGCATGAAAAATTGGATTCAAAGAGATGGAGATGGCAGAGACATTATCATGCCATAAGACAGGAACTTTGGATAAAGGAAAGCCAATGTCTCTGAAAATCTTACAGACCCATGTAATATCTGTTGCAGTATGTGCTAGAGAATGATATTCAGCTTATGTGGAAGAGCGAGCAATTGTGCTTTGCTTTTTGGCACTCCAATTGATAAGGTTGTTGCCCAAATACACATAATAGCCACTGGTGGAACGCCGGTCATAAACGCAGCCAACCCAGTCAACATCAAAGAAAGCAGTGAGATGTAGAGGACTCTTTCGAAACCATAACCCTTGATTGACAGAACCCTGAAGAAATCTGAGGATCCTTTTTACAGCTTGATAATGTGTATCCTATGGACAATGATAAGTTATGCCGTGTCCAAGTCAAATATTGTAGAGCACCAACAATGGACCTGTATTCATACGGATCAGATATAGGGGAGCCAACATGATCTAATTTTTGACTACCAAGTGGTGTTGAACACGATTTGCAGCCTTCCATCTTTGCTTTAAGTAATAAATCAAGAGCATATTTCCCTTGAGAAAGAAAAATGCCCTCTGAAGATCTATGGACTTCCAGGCCTAAGAAATAATGAAGACGGCCTAAGTCCTTAACTAGAAACAGTTTATCGAGTTGAGTGATAAAATCCTTATAGATTGAAGGATTTAGACTCGTGACCAATATATCATCCACATAGACCAAAATAATCACCAATGAAGGAGAGAATGTAACAAAGAGTGAGCAACTAGATTGTGAGTTAGAGAAGCCAATAGATAATAGGGCATGAAACAATTTGTCATACCAAGCTCTAGGAGCTTGCTTGAGCCCATAGAGTGATTTATTTAACTTGCAAACATAAGAAGACTTAGAAGAGTCAATAAAGCCTGGAGGTTGCTGCATGAATACTTCTTCTTTGAGGGAACCATTAAGAAAAGCATTACTAATGCCCAGTTGATTCAATAACCAGTCAAACTAAACAGCCAATGTTAGCAAGATCCGAATGGTCACTGGCTTTGCAACATGACTAAAAGTTTCCTTAAAATCCACACCTTCTTGTTGATGAAATCCTTTGGCTACTAATTGAGCCTTGTACTTGTCCACAAAACCATCAGGTTTCCTCTTTATTCTAAAAACCCATTTACAAACAATTATATTTTGATGAGGAGAAGATGGAACAAGAGTCCATGTACCAGTAGACTGTAGAGCTTGAAATTCCTCTAACATAGCCTGTTTCCAATGATCATGCTTAGATGCTTGTAAATATGTAGTAGGAACAAATTGGGCAAGATCAATAAGGTGTTTGGTTGCTGTTAAAGCCCTTGGTTTAAAGATTCTAGCTTTGGATTAAGTTATCATTGGGTGAGTATTGTGGGGAGGTGGATGGGGAATGTGAGAAGCAGATGGTTGAATAGAAGGTGGAGAAACTGATTGAGAGGAGGTGAAGAAGTAGAGCTGGAATAATGTAATGGAGAAGATGATATAGGAAAAGCTACAGTAGGTGTAGTAAGAGGTGAAGTAATGGGAAAAGGTAAAAGAAAGGATGAATCTGGAACAAAAAAGGAGTATTGGGTGAATGGTTGAAGAGATTACTCTTATTAAACAAGACATGCCTGGAAATATAGACCCGAGATGTTTGCATATCTAAACATATACACCCCTTATGCTGCAGGCTATAACCAAGAAAGGCACATGGTGTACTCTTGCCATCAAGTTTAGAAGAAACATAAGGTTTGAACCAAGGATAGCAACTGCATCCAAAAACTTTTAACCTTGAGTAATCTGGAGGCTTTTGAAAAAAAAGTTCCTGTGGTGATTTATCCAAACTAGAAATTGGCAATCAGTTAACTAGATAAACTGCAGTGGAGAAAGCTTCAACCTAAAATTTGTGGGGAACTTTGGAAACAGCAAGCATTGTTCGAGTGGTCTCAGTTAAATGCCTATGTTTCCTCTCAACACACCCATTTTGCTCTAGGGTGTGAAGGCAACTGAATTGATGCAAAATACCATGTTGGAGAAGAAATGAACTAAACCCCTAAATCAGATCGTAGAGTCTTGATTTTGTTTCCAGTCAAATTCTCAACATATGATTTGAAATGCACAAATATGGAGAAGACCTCAGATTTGAACTTCAAAGGAAATAGCCAACTATATTTGGTAAACTCATCGACAAACAAAACATAGAATTTATATCCACTAACAGAGGAGATAGGAGCAGGGCCTGAAACATCATAGTGAACAAGTTCTAAACTGTGAGTAGTACTACTAGTGCTTACAAAAAATGGCAACTTATGATTTTTACCAATTGCACAATCTTGACAAAAGAAAGATACATATTGTTTTCCAGTGTAAGCAAGCTTATTTCTACTTAATATCTTCCGGAAGATTGTAGAAGAAGGATGTCTAAGCCTCTTATGCCAAAGTTGTAAGGAAGCTGGAATACTAATATTAGCATAGGATGGTGTAGAATCTGGAGCACAAACAGAAGCAGGTGAAGTACCTTGCACATGATAAAAGCCAGAGCTAACTAGCCCTTGAAAAAGCATTTTCCCCGTAGAACAGTCCTTGATTATAGAACCATCAGAATCAAGGATTAATAGACAATAATTATCCTTTAAAAATTGATATGTAGAGAGGAGAATAAACTTCATATGAGGAACATGGAGAACATTGTTCAACTTAAATGCTGCAGTTGGAGTTTTAAGAACAGAAGTACCAGTGTGGTGAATGGGCATACCTTGACCATCACCGATATAAACCTTGTCTTCACCATGATAAGGCATAGGAGAATGAATAACATAGATATCATTTGTGATATGCGAGGTAGCTCGAGAGTCCAAAATCCAGGTAGGAGAGGTAGATTTAGCAGTGGTGTGAGCACACATTGATGCTAATTTAGCTGGTGGAATTTTCCCAGTAAACGCATGATTCATGTGTTCAAAGCAGTCATTGGCTTCATGATCCTGAGAGTGACAAATTTGATACCATATGAGATTTATGAAAGATTCTGTTTCATTGAATAAATGAGTCTTTACAACTGTGTGTGTATGTATATATATATATACACACACACACCTGCTAATCATAATTAGCACCTAATCAAGTATAACTAATTATACTAAGACAACAATTAGTTACACTAAGCAAACAGAAAACTGTTATGATGTGCTGGATTGTGTGTCAATACCTCCCAAGTAATATGTGGATCCCACTTAACTAGCAAACCTTGCTGGAATTGTACTGGGAAAGTGTTATTCATACAACTATTTTTATCTCTTACATATTTTGTAAATTTTTTGTCAGTGATATTCTTCAATTCATTGATCCAATTATCAAAAATTGATAAATATATGTGAGAAGTAAAAATTAGTGTGTGAATAGCATTAACCTTTATAAAAGTAGAAACTGTGTCACGTCGGTGGACAAAACATTAGGTACTTATATGAGGTTGAAAATTACAGACTGGGATCATGTGCCTAAATTTCTATGAAATTGGCAAAGATACATATAAAATCATAAGCCATTTATCTACACATTTATCTTTGCCCTTTCACGTTCCTATACACCAAAGAAAGATACCGTGCGGAAATCATATCTCTATAAGTACGCATCCCCTCACACTCATCTGAGTCATCTCCCATTCACAGATCTCAACCTTTCCCATATCCAGTCCCACTCCAACTCCAACTTTCTTCAATGGCTAAAGCCTCAATTATCTTGCTTCTTCTCCCCATTGTCTACTTTGTTTCCACAGCCAAATCTTCATCCACCACAACTCCTACGAACTTCATCAGCGACTCATGCAGCGCAACCACCTACCCAGAAGTCTGCGTCAAATCCCTCTCTTCCTACGCCAGTTCAATCAAACAAAACCCCCGCCGGCTGGCCCAGGCCGCCTTGTCCGTCAGCCTAACAAAAGCACAGAGCGCCAAAACATTCGTGACCAAGTTGGCCAAGTTTAAGGGACTAAAATCCAGGGAGTACGGAGCCATCAAGGACTGCATGGAGGAGATAGGGGACACCGTGGATAGGCTGAGCAAGTCCGTACAGGAGCTGAAGAACATGGGGAAATCCAAGGGTCAGGATTTCTTGTGGCACATGAGCAACGTGGAGACTTGGGTCAGTGCTGCTTTGACTGATGATAACACGTGTCTTGATGGGTTCTCCGGGAAGACATTGAACGGAAAGATCAAGTCGGCCGTTAGAGCTCAGGTGCTTAATGTTGCTCAGTGCACTAGTAATGCACTCTCCTTGTGCAACCGGTTTGCGGGCAAGCACTGATGAGCTGCTGAGTTTTTGCTTATTTTGTTTTTGGTTTGGTTTTCTGAGAACTGTTTTGATGATGTTGTTTGGTTTTGATGTATAGTTGGTATATTCAGTATGTTATATAGATATGAGGCATATAGTATATGCTCAAGTGTTCTGAATCTCCCATATGTGAAGCTATGTTGGCTGTTTTTTGGTGATTGGTAAATCTCTATCTTTTGGAACTTAATTAAACCTGTTTTGGAGCTTAAATTAGTAATGAGATCCTTGATTAAAGGGGGAATTTGGATTTAATCGTTTTACCTTTTTTAATTGACAAATGAGATCCTTGATTGAGGGGGATAAAAACTGAAATACAATACGGTATAATCAGTTCAATTTGTTATAATATGAATAGAAGATGAAGTATAATATCAAGAAATATTAACATTCAATAATTTTTTAACACATAGACTATGTTCCCAAACATGCAATAATTCTTCTTTTGTTTCGGTAAAAACTACAATTAAGTCGAGCATTGGCTACACAATTGTTTCCAATTCATGAGTACGTTATGTCGTGATGTAAAACAATAATTGAATGAGGACCAAGTAGAGAGTGAGCAGGAAAAGAAATTAAATAGGATAAGTGTGAAAATGTTAAAGGGAGGGAGCAGACACAGAGAGAGAGGAAGGGAAAGAGGGGGGGGGGGGGGGGGTGGGGGTGAGGGGGAGTGGTTGTGGGGACTCGCCTGTGGCGGTAAGCACGTGAGTGGGCACGTAAGAACGCTGGCAAGTGAGAGCGACGATTGGCAACAGCCGACTGCCGACTGCCGAGGATTCTCGTTGGCCTTTGATTGTGAACAAGAGTCAAGGCTGAAGACCACGTGAAAGAGGAGATAACTAGTGGACTATGGACTGTTAGTACTTCTTAGCATGTATTTAAATATGGGACGCATAAATAGAACCCAACACCATATCCACTAAGATATTAAACTACATGTATTATATATTAATGCCACCAATCATGATTGTGGCCACCATTTTTTCCCTTCTTAATATTTGATTTGAAATTTTTTTTTTTGTATATTCTCTTTCATATTCTAACTTTATTTCAGTTAATATGAAGAGCAAGATTTAAATATGAATACAGAGAGGAATACATTGATCTAATAAAGGAACATTAACTCATGTTCTTCTTGTTAATGAGAAACGCCAAGTTTGGGAAGGTGATGTGGAATGAGTGAACTAATATTTGCAACAAATTTCACGATGAGGGGGGCTAGATAGTTTGGCGAGATAGTACTTAGTCAATGGTTAGAGTTGAGTTTTAGTGCTGTTTATTCAAATTTCAATTTAGATATATAAGAGCTTGTTAGGTCATGATTCAAGATGCTCTAGAAGCTCCTTAATTTTATCATGTTCTCAATCGATCTATATATGTGTATGTCCATTTTTTATTCGGGACACACTAAATTTGACTGCAAATAAAGAGTGCTGACTCACTGATCAAGGTTTTAAAGTTACCCCATGTGAGGAAATAATGAAGTGAGCGTAAGGTAATGTTTAGAAGAGAAATGTTGGGGAGATTATTTTAAAAGTAGGACTCTCTATGGACTCTCTGCTACCTTATGTTTTGTTTAGAATTAGAATAGGAATGGAAGATGGTTCAATTTCTTATATTGTAACAAAATTAGCCATGTAATATACTTTCTAACATAATGTTGGATGTATCATTTGGTTTAATATCTTAGTGGATAGGGTCACTAGTACAAAAAACACTTTGCGCAACGCAGGTCCTTCGTCGCGCAAAGTCAAAAAACGTCGCGCACAAACCGTCGCGGCAAGGCAGTGACAGAAGGCTTTGCGCGACGCAAGTAACCCCATCGTCGCGCAAAGACACTTTGCGCGACGTATTTTGCGCGACTCAACATCCGTCGTGCAAGTTTCTTTGCACGACGCATGTAAAGGCTTCGTCGCGCAAAGTGTCTTTGCGCGATGTATTTTGCGCGACTCAACCTACGTCACCCAAGGATCTTGTGCGACGTATTTTGCGCGACTCAACCTACGTCACTCAGGATCTTGCGCGACGTATTTTGCGCGACCCAACCTACGTCACTCAAGATCCTTGCGCGACGTAGACTATAGTCGCTCAAAGTGTCTTTGCGCAACGCATGTTCCCAAGTTGCGCAAAGATACTTTGCGCGACGCAGTCTACGTCACGCAAAGATACTTTGCGCAACTTGGGAACATGCTTTGCACGACGTATTGTATGTCGCGCAAAGTGGAAATTTGGTTTTGGTAAAAAATATTACTTTCCTAATTTTTAATAATATTGTAATTAAATTCTAAATAATAATTAATTAACCAAAGAAAAGTATTTAATTATACAATATATGAAAATGTACATACAAGATGTCCAAATAAAAAAGAAAAATCTACAAGTAATCTTCTAGGTGAAGTGGCTACTGGGTATCGGCAGGGTGAAGTGGCTCGGAGGTTGAAGGTGTAGCAAGATCAGGTATTGGTAGTGAGATTTGGAGGCCGGTCATCTGTATGGCTCGTATAAGATCTCTCATCTGTCCGTCATAAGTATGCAGCTGCTCGCCCTGGGCCCTTATCTGCTCCTTCATTTGCTCACCCTGGGCCCTCATCTGCTCGCCCTGGACCTCAAGCTGACCCTTTAAGGTTATCACTTCCTCCTTCAATGAATCGACCTCTGTGGTGTTTGATCTGGAAGAAGAGGCACCAGTCTCACGAAGTCGTGCTTTCCCCATGCACCGAACAACCTTGCCGTGACGACGACCGAAGTTCTGATCTAGGACATCAGTCAAAATCTGAAAACCTGCATCATCAGGTACTGTGACGTCCTCAATTGGGGTCTCCGGGGGAAGTTGCGATGTTGCTTCTTGGAGAACAGTAGTGCTCTTTTCCACCATAAGAGCCTGTAATAATAAAGAAAAAACATATATATAAATAATATTTGAACGATTCATACATATAAGAATAATAACAATTACATATACTTACATGAAGCTGCCCAGCGGTCTCATCTCCAGGTTGAACGTAAACGTCCTCGAACATGTCGATCTCTGGGAACTTAGAACCCTCCTGAAGAAAGAAAAAAAAAACATTAAGAAAATTTTATTAATCAATAATAATAAATAAATTGTATAAAATTTCTAAATTAATATACTTTTACCTGACGTCGTGTCTGAAGCCTATATGAAAAGGGCTTCGAACCAGAATGGTGGAGAAGTGTCTTTGACTCCCGAGCTATCTTGCCAGCAACAGATTTCTTCTGTTAAACACACAATATACATGTTAATGCGACTATTTGAAATAAATTAATAAAAAAAGCTTTAAAAAATAACTAAAACAATAATAAATTATTATTCAAATATTATGTACATACCACAAATTTTGGGTCCGTAAAATGTTTGCAAAGCCATTCCCAATCCTCTGGCCTGTCCTTCAACTCGCTTGGGCAACCATGTAGGCGAGCAATCTCCGGAGTATCCCATAGCTTAAAATGCGTGTGAAGATAGTTCTTCCAATGTTTGTACCGGATTGCTAAGGTCTCATCTAAGTAGGCCTTGACCTCGGGAAATATATCATCAAGATCGAAAATTACCTACGAATATGAAAAACAATAAAATAATAGTAAGAAATATAATAATATTAAGATAATATATTTTGGTTTTTAATATTTGTAAACAAAACTAAAAAAATGATATTGAATCCGAATTTGTTTATTTAGATGAAGAAAAGAATGCAAGAATCGGAAAAATAATTTATGAACCCAATGACATTCATGAACAAGCAACTCAGACATGGCATAAAGTACAAGATTATAATAAACAAGAATCGATAAGATTAGCTTATGAATTTGAAAAAGAAACAGAAGAGGTAATTTCAAAAATTGATGAAATAGATCAAAATGAATTAAATAACGAGATACAAGAGTTGGATGATTTAATTTCATTACTAGATTGGATACATACCTAAGTAATCCAGTGAGTCAAAATGAATATACAGAACATCAAGAAGAACAATATTTTTATGCAGAACCAAGTAGTTAAAGGTTAAAAATTAATATACTAACCGACAACTTGTCTCGCACCAAATCCTTCGTCCAATCTGGAATTTCTGCCCATTTCTCCCACTGCATAGAACAAATTTGTTTAATAACAACACCACAGCTACTAGCGATGATGCTATGTTGTTGAGCTGTAGCCGCTCCACGATGTAGTGGGTCATACTCAATCTTGATCTTGGAGCCAGTCAAACGTACACTCTGTGCCGGCTTCAGCATTCGACTAGGCCCCCTAGTTTTTTTTTTAACTGGCCAAAAATACTTAAATGGTGAAAACCCAAAGCTTAAATTTTCACAAAAAATTCAACATAACTTCCCCTAATAGTATAGCATTTCCCAAAATGATAATATAGCATTTCACAATCCAACATAACTTCCCCTAATAGTATAGCATTTCACAATCCAACAAATTTTTAGCATCATAAAAATAATAATTTTAAAATGAAAAAAAAAATACAACGTAGTCATCAAGAATTAGAAAAAAAAACTACCTGGATGGGAGGCCTCACCCTCGACTCTGGATGTTGCGGAAGTGTGATCAGAAGGGTCCGGCTCACGACGACGTCGGTGAGGTCGTCGTGCACTGAGCGGGTGAATGGATACTGATGACGTCGATGAGACAGGCACCTGGGGCCCCATAGGAGTAGCTTCAGTAAGGGGTGTAGGAGGCGCATTGGTCACGCTCCGACGACGAGTGATCAAATGCGACATCTATACACTTAATTTGCGTCGGCTTCGAGTTTGGCGTCACTGCCTTGCGAACGAGAGGGAGAAAGATGAGTCTTAAAAATCAAATTCGGATTCAATATATGGGAAAGAGGGAAAGAGGGAAAGAGGGAAAGAGGGAAAGAAAAAGGGAAAAAGGGAAGAAGGAAAAAGGTTTATACGGGAGGGAAAGAGGGAAAGAAAGAGGGAAAATCAAGTGGTCTATTAATTATATTAAGTGGTCTATTAGATTAAGAGGGAAAGAGGGAAAGAGGGAAAGAAAAAGGGAAAAAGGGAAGAAGGAAGGAGGTTTATACGGGAGGGAAAGAGGGAAAGAAAGAGGGAAAATCAAGTGCTTCATGTCCGGTTACAGTTGTCAAGGGCTCACACAATCATCCAAACCATATATAACTCGATTAATTAGCTTTCTAAATATAATTTTCCTGGGAAATCAAATCAAGCATCAGACAAGAGGATCATCAAACAGCCAAACCAACACAAAAATGTAAACGAAGAAACCAGAAACAAAATCGCATTGCTGCTAATTCAAATTAGATAAAAAAAATACCAACATAATCCAACACTTAAACAAAAATAAACCTTTAATTTTTCTTAATCTACGAAGCACTTGTCATCCTTTCAAAGCTTGAATCTTTGCCCTACTTCTCTGAGGAAACACATTGTTCGAAATTAGTTTCAACGATCCCATACGCCAAATAAATAAAACTAGGGGTGCTAAACACTTGACTCAAATAAATAAAACTAGGGGTGCTAAACACTTGACTCAAATAAATAAAACTAATCTTGAGGCTTGAACTGGGCTGGAGGATTCTGACACATTGCAGGCAAGCACGAGGTGGAGGTGATGACCTGTTTCTTTGTTCAATCTTTCCAATTCGTATTGAAGAGGGTTAAAGGATACTAATTAGAAAGATTGAGGCTTTGATCTTGGTGATTCCACAGGCTTACTCTTGAACTGGGCTGCAGGATTCTTCTGGTCTCCCCTGAATGTCTGAGCTTACTCCTTTTATCTGTTTCTTTGTTCAATCTTTCCAATTCGTATTGAAGAGGGTTAGAGGATACTAATTAGAAAGATTGAGGCTTTGATCTTGGTGATTCCACATGCTTACTCTTGAATTGGGTTACAGGATTCTTCTGGTCACCCCCGAATGTCTGAGCTTACTCCTTTTATCTGTTTCTTTGTTCAATCTCTCCAATTCGTATTGAAGAGGGTTAGAGGATAACTTAGCATATGCAGTTGTTGCTTGTCTCCACATGCTTCAATGTATCATTTTCACTTGCCTTACTTGCTCCCCTTTGTAGAAGTGGTCCCTTCTCTGGAAGTGTATCAACCGTTGAAGATGACTACTCGAGAGCAACGCTAGGTAAGCAACCAGGGAATAGATTCCAGGTAGTCGGTTCCAGATCGGAAGACTGACTCCAAGTGCCGGCTGATTGCTTCTTTCACTTTGCCATGCAAGTAATAACAAGGACAAAGGAAAAGACAGGGAAAGAGCATGATATGAGCTACCTTTGCTTTCGCCCTTGATGATATGAGATACTTTTGCTTTTGAAGAGGCAGCGAATGAATCAGCACATTGGGGAAGAAGAAAAATTGAGTATTTCGAGAGGCTTTGTTGGGAGTGCGCCCTCAGAGGTGAGGAAGAGTTGGGCATTTTCTTCAGGTCTGCCTTGCCATAAAAGATGAAGGTCGACATATACAGGGATTTTCCAATAGCAAGCGGTGGTACTGTTCTTTTACCATTGTCGACAAAAGTTTTGATCCAGTAAATCCGGCTTTTTGAACTTCAAATAGTGATGACTCTTCGATCTTTGAATAAGCGGCCCTTCGATTTCTGAACAAACGACTCTTTGATTTCTCGAGCCCAGAGCCAAACGGCTCTCTTCTGTCCATTCCCATCCCCTGTGAGACATCTCTCACTACTCTCATTTCAAACCTCCACGCGTCTTCAACTTTGTCAGAGATCTGAAAAGCCGAGATTGTGTCTGAAGAGTGTTGACGAAATTTACGCAGGAAAATCCGGCTTTTAAGATTTGAAGAGTGGTGTCTCTTCAATTTGAATCGGTGGTTGTGTCGCAAAGTCTTTATAGAGGTGATCGATCACCTCTAACATGCACACTTTGAAGATTGCCCATCCGTGAAAATCGTCTCCGGCCCTTTGAGATTTTACTCCATCCAACCCTTCTCTTTTAACATCTTTGAAAATGGCTAACCCATCTAACATTTGCTTAGATTTGAGTCTCAGCAGTGATCCGGTTGCGCCGCGTCAAGGTAATGTAGGGTGCCCGTCTTTCTTATCTTCTAATGGCCCTCTTACAGGTGAAGACTCCGTGATGACGGATGCAACAACAGCTACGATAGTAGCTAGGAACCTCCTTACTCCCAAAGATAGTAGGCTGCTTTCAGGACGGTCCGATGAGTTGGCCGTTCAAGAGTCCTTCGCTCTCAGTGTTCAGTGTGCGGGCTCTGTGTCCAACATGGGCCAACGCCTGCTTGCTCGATCCCGTCAAGTGGAATCATTGATGGCAGAGGTGGAAAATCTTAAGCAAGAGATCAAACAGGTTAAGTACGATAATAGAAGTTTGCATGTGCTTGCAAATAACTATTCGACGGGTATGAAGAGGAATCTTGATGAGCTGCAAGAATCTGAAGGTCGAATTCAAAGTGACCGTCAAAGGCTTGCGACTTATCTCCAGAGGCACATTTTTCCTGGGTCATCTAGCGTTCCACCCAGTATTGAGGCCTCGAATGCTCTATCTTCGATGCCTCCCGCTCCGATGCCTCCTGCTCCGATGCCTTCCGCTCCGATGCCTTCCGCTTCTAGAGTTTTGCCACGTAGTGGGGCTTCACGTAAACAGCCTTTGTGAAGGCTCCATCATTCTGCCATGTTTTTTTTTATTATTATTTTTTTTTATGAACATGTTTTGTTTTATTCAGTGTATTGGGTTGCCTCCCAATTAGCGCTTTCTTTTACGTCTTGCACCCGGACGAAGAACCCAATCACTCCAGGATATGTTCACGAATCGGATGAGAAAACAAGATTAAGAATCTGGAATAAAATAAAAACAAACGAAAATAAACAATCCAAGGGATTAGCAAAGTTGCTAATCCCCGGCAACGACGCCAAAATTTGATGCGAGATTTATACGCACACAAATTAAACCCTCTTTTTGACAATTGTAGTAAGTATGTAAGTAGGGATCGTTCTTAACCGGGGATTAGGAGGGATTGCAAAATCACTTGGAAACTGACTCAAAAACGTAAAATAAAGTTTAAAACACTAAACTAGACTCAAAGAATGCGAAACTAAACGCTTAAAACACTAAAACAAACCAAAAGACTCAAACATCACCCAAAACACTCAAAACTTCCTTAAAAACACTTTCTGGGCAGTTTTGAGCACTTTGGTGAATTTGGATGAATTTGAAATTAAAACAGAAACTTGGAAACAAAACAGATTGTAAAACAAAACAGATTGGAACTTGTAATTTCTCGGAGATCAATGAACATGCTTTGTTTTATTTGTACCCGTTTTGCTTATAAGTACAAAATAAATAAATTAAAATCTACTCAGTAAATACATATATGAAAACAATGAATTGATTCGATCGTCAATTTAAAACATTTACACAAGTGGATACCACAAAAGAAAAAGGCAATGCAAGAACCCCAAAAGAAAAGCAAAAGGCCAAAACCAAAAAAAAAAAAAAAAAGGGACTTTGCGTGACGTAGGTACATTTACGTCGCGCAAATCTGTTTTGCGCGACACAGTTGTACATACGTCGCGCAAAGTCTTTTTTTTTTTTTTAAAAAAAAAAAAAAACCCGTTTTGCTTATAAGTACAAAATAAATAAATTAAAATTTACATTGTAAATACATATACCATTGAATTTGATAGGAAATGCATTGTACGAAACTAATTTCAACGATCCAACCGTCAAACTTGTTTGTATATACTTGGAGATCTTATACGTCAAAAATCGCAAAAAACAAACATGCACAGATTAAGTAACGGGACAAACCTTTTCGACGGCTCTAAGTGTTAGTGAATCTAATGTTTTGATGGGATACGCATTGTACGAAACTAGTTTCAACAATCCAACCATCAAACTTGTTCGTATATGCTTTGAGATCGCATACGCCAAAAATTGTAAAAAACAAACGTGCAAAGATCAAACAACGGGACAAACCTTTTCGACGGCTATAAACGAAAAATCACGATTTAACGGTTATATTAACTCCGATTTTGATGATTTTTTACAACTACACTCCTTGATCTTGTATGAATGCAAGAAACTCATTTGATCGTCGAATTCAAATATTTACACAAGTGGATACCACAAAATCTTATGTTATACTTGATGAAAGCATAAATATACTCCAAGTGTTAGTGAATCTAATGTTTTGACGGGATACGCATTGTACGAAACTAGTTTCAACGATCCAACCGTCTACTTGTTTGTATATGCTTTGAGATCGCATACGCCAAAAATCGCAAAAAAAAAAAAAACTTGTAGAGATCAAATAATGGGACAAAACTTTTCAACGGTTATAAACGAAAAATCACGATTTAACGGTTATTTTAACTCCGATTTTGATGATTTTTTACAGCTACACTATTTAACCCTATATGAATATAATGAACTGATTTGATCGCCAATTTAAAATATTTACACAAGTGGATACCTCAAAAGAAAAAGGCAATGCAAGAACCCTAAAAGAAAAGGAAAAGGGCAAAAAAACAAAAAAATTAATAAAAAGGGACTTTGTGCGACGTAGTACAAAATATATAAATTAAAATCTACTTACTAAATACATATACCATTGAATTTGATGGGGGTACGAAATTAGATTCAATGATTCAACCGTCAAACTTGTTTGTATATACTTTGAGATCGCATACGCAAAAAATCGCAAAAAAAAAAACATTCAGAGATCAAGTAATGGGACAAATTTCATCAGTTATAACCAAAAATCACAATTTAATGGTTATTTTAACTTCGATTTTTATGATTTTTTTACAGGTACACTCCTTAAGCCTACGTCACGCAAAGTTGGCAAAAAAAGGGTAAAGTATTCTTTGTTTGGTGCCAAGATCTTGCGCGACGCATAAAACGTCGCGCAAAAGGCATTTGCGCGACGGAACTTTGCGCGACTAAGGCTAACGTTGCGCAAAATACCTTTGCGCAGCGCAGGAGCTAATGCGTAATGTAAAGCTGTTTTGCGCGACGCCACTCTTTGTTGCGCAAAGTTTCGTCGCGCAAAGTCCTTTTGCGCGACGTTTTGTGTTTTTGGTCGCGCAAACATACTTTGTGCAACAAATTTCACGATGAGGGGGGCTAGATAGTTTGGCGAGATAGTACTTAGTCAATGGTTAGAGTTGAGTTTTAGTGCTGTTTATTCAAATTTCAATTTAGATATATAAGAGCTTGTTAGGTCATGATTCAAGATGCTCTAGAAGCTCCTTAATTTTATCATGTTCTCAATCGATCTATATATGTGTATGTCCATTTTTTATTCGGGACACACTAAATTTGACTGCAAATAAAGAGTGCTGACTCACTGATCAAGGTTTTAAAGTTACCCCATGTGAGGAAATAATGAAGTGAGCGTAAGGTAATGTTTAGAAGAGAAATGTTGGGGAGATTCTTTTAAAAGTAGGACTCTCTATGGACTCTCTGCTACCTTATGTTTTTATGTTTTTTGCACAATGTTTTATATGTTCGCATGGGAATAAACGTTAAAGTGTGAGGTGACAGAGAGTGCATAGAGAGTCACACTTTGAGAGAGTTTCCTTAGCATTTCTTTGTTTAGAATTAGAATAGGAATGGAAGATGGTTCAATTTCTTATATTGTAACAAAATTAGCCATGTAATATACTTTCTAACATAATGTTGGATGTATCATTTGGTTTAATATCTTAGTGGATAGGGTGTTGAGTATTTACCGATACATCTTGGGTTGGAAACTCCCTTCTCAGTGAATTATTGCAGTACTTTCGAACCATCTCCTTCTTATAATAAATTTAACATTAGTTGTAACTTCCACGCTTGGTTTTTGTTTCTTTTAAGAAGACCATCGACCAAGACCATATATCTCTAGTGACCTTTATTTTTAGGAAGATGGTTTTTGTTTCTTCTAATGAAATAAAAATAAAGTATCAAAATTGTAGGGAAAATGTTTAATCAAATTTGCAAAAGGAATAGATGTTTAGTCTATAACATTTAAAAATGAGGCGTCTACATCAAAACGTCCCTATTTGTACATTAGGAAGTTTGAATTGGGTAATAACCATCCGTAAATTGTAACAACTGGCACGCACGGCAAATTCATATTTGAAATAGGGAAATGAGTTTTGCCCCCTTGTTCTGCTCATGTACAAATCTGTTTATTTATGTCTTTTAATTTTTCTTTGCTTTCTTCGTTCAAAGGTTAGAAATAAACAAGGATGTTCATGAAAAATAAAAAAATGTGTGAAAATCTTTTCCTTAAATCATAATAAAGCATTAACCATGCATGCTTGGAATCTTCATTCATTCATCATTGTGAAACTCACATGGGAATTGGAATGGGAAAATTGCGGATACCATATAAAAACGTCAAATAACGTTCAAGACGGAAGTTATCCTATAAATGATGTATTCATGTCTGTTCGAAATGCCAGTTAATTAAATCAGTTCATTCTGTTTCTTTTTTCTGGGAACACACATCGGAAGTTCGCATATTCCGGATAAAAATTGTATAAGACAGCTAAAAGTTTTATCGATCGAGAATTATTACCGATCATGAGATTGGATCTTCAACGTGCAGCTTAGCTTATTTGTTGCTCAAAAATCAAATTTCTCAAATAATAGTACAATAATTTGATTAAAAAAAATTAAAAAAAAAAAGTACAACAGACATCACTTTTCCAGCAAATTACAGAAAAATCATTTCAAACAACTTTTAGTAACATAAACAACCACAACATAAATTGTAAAAATCTATAAACTACGCACCAGCAATTTAAAGTTCAATATCAAAAAGAAAATAGATACAGTCGAGGAATTACAAGGGTATGTTAACTAACTGCACTACTAGCTGAGTTTGTCGATGAGCGACAGAGCATTGCTAGCTAACCTAGCAGCAGTCACAATGCTGTTCTTGATGGCGGTCTTAATCGCCGTGCTTACCTTCACATCATCGAATTCATCAGTGCAAGTAGCGTCATCTGTGAGGACAGCACTGACCCAAGTCTTTATATCATCTAATTGCGCTTGCACGTCCCCACCCGTGACCCCCAAATTCTTCATTGAAGTCAATGAATCTTTGAGCTCGTCGATGGATTCCTTAATATTTTCTAAGCAATCGTTGATGACCACTTTCTCCGTTGGGGTTAGTCCTGCCTTCTTAGACTGCTTTGACACTACGGAAGAGGCATTTTTCGAAGCTGTTAGGGTCACAGAGAGGGCATAGATACAAAGCTTTCGAGGGTTGGATTTGATTTTGGAAGCGTACGAGGAGAGGGATTTGTAGCAAATGAGTGGGTATGTGGTTGAATTGCAGGCGGTTTTGACGTAGGTTTTGTAGGTTTGAGAGGAAGAGGAGGTTGCCACAGTTGTTTGCATGTTTGTGATGGTGATCAATAAGAGAAGAAATGTGAGAGCATGGTGTGAATTTGAAGTTGGGGTTTTGAAAATTTGAGCACCCATTTTTGTTGTCTTGGATTGATGTGTCTGTGTGTGATAGGGCAATACCAACTTATAGGCACCTCTCAGGTGACTTCGAAGCTCCAAGCTTCTTGAAAATAAAAATAAAAATAAATGAAGTCCAGGCTAGCCATCTTAAAAATCCAAACTATGGCCCCTATTTTTTTTTAAAATAAAATACAAGCAATCGATGAGATGGGATCATGGGACATGCTCATTCGCTAGCTTGAGGGTAAATTTTAGTTCGTGCGCTAGACCCAGCAGATTTAAAAAAAGTAGAATATAAAGAGCTAATAATATAGTGAAAAACATATAAACAATAACAATGAGGAAAGCACATCAATTTGTTTACAAGAAGGTAATAGCTTCATGAAAGAGCAACATAGGATGTCATTCTTTTACAAAAACACTTCCATTATTCTTTTGGATCCAGAAACATTTGTAGTTTATCTATTTTTTTCAATCATGGTTAGAGACGGTTGGATAATAATAAACAATCAATCAATCAATGATAACACACACACACACACACACACACACACACACATAAATAAATTTGAATATGCTAATAAACAATAATTGCAACTAAGTATATTGAGAGAGTATGAACAAAACAAAATTAATGTTAAACAGATAAAAATGACGATCGAGGCTTGCGTACAACAATGTCTTTGAAATAGAATTTCATCTCTAATATGTAACATCCTACATCGCCCAGGGGAGTGGATCATGTAAGCCTTATATGTATATTCTCATCTCTACCTAGCACGAGATCCTTTGGGAGCTCACTGGCTTCGGGTTCCGTAGGAACTCCGAAATTAAGCGAGTTTGCGCTAGAGCAATCCCAGGATGGGTGATCCATTGGGAAGTTCTCGTGTGAGTTCCTAGAAATAAAATCGTGAGGGTGTGGTCGGGGCCTAAAGCGGACAATATCGTGCTACGATGGAGTCGAGGCCGGGTTGTGGTAGGGGCCCGGGTTGGGATGTGACAATTTGGTATCAGATCCAATTCCTGGCCGGAAGTGTGTCGACGAGGACGTCGGGCCCTTAAGGGGGATGGATTGTAACATCCCACATTGTCCAGGGGAGTGGATCATGTAAGTTTTATATGTATATTCTTATCTCTACCTAGCACGAGGCCTTTTGGGAGCTCACTGGTTTCGGGTTTCGTAGGAACTCCGAAGTTAAGCAAGTTTGCGAGAGAGCAATCTTAGGATGGGTGACCCACTGGGAAGTTCTCGTGTGAGTTCCCAAAAACAAAACCGTGAAGGCGTGGTCGGGGCCCAAAGAGGACAATATCATGTTATAGTGGAGTCGAGCCCGGGTTGTGGTGGGGGCCCGGGCCGACAATTTGGTATAAGAGCCAATCCCTGGCCGGAAGTGTGCCGACGAGGACATCGGGCCCCTAAGGGGGGTGGATTGTAACATCCCACATTGCCCAGAGGAATGGATCCTGTAAGCCTTATATGTATATTCTCATCTTTACCTAGCACGAGGCTTTTTGGGAGTTCATTGGCTTCAGGTTCTGTAGGAAGTCCGAAGTTAAGCGAGTTTGCGAGAGAGCAATCCCAGGATGGGTGACCCACTAGGAAGTTCTCGTGTGAGTTCCCAGAAACAAAACCGTGAAGGCGTGGTCGGGGCCCAAAGCGGACAATATTGTGCTACGGTGGAGTCGACCCCGGGTTATGGTGGGGCCCGGGCCGAGTTGTGACAAATATGTCCTTGTAGTTCAATAAACATTTGCTTCACTAGGATTGAACAATCTAAGTTAATATCTCAGCACCAGAAAATTGACTTCTGACGAATAGAATTGTGGTTCTCTCAGTAAGAAGGTTTTGGTTTTTTAGAGGGAAAGATGTAGTTTTTTGTGTACTAAAATGCAATGCAAATGAATATTGTATATATAATGTATATATGGCTATTTGCAACAAGTATAAATTTGGGATGCATTTCTGGGAGGCATCTGCCCAGAGGGGTGTGTAACTCTTGGTGTTATTTCGTCATCTTCAAACTTCATCCAAAAAGATAAGTCCGTTGATATAAAACATATATAATTAAAATTTGAAATTAATAAATTATATATTAATTATCACACTCAAAGCCCAAACCAACCCAATCTTGCTCTCCATGATCCATCTTTCTAATCACTTTGGTAAGAGGTACAAAGTGTTATAAAGTGAGAAATATGACCAATGTGGGACAATGAGATAGAATGAGATTTCTACTTAAAACTCCTACAGAGACATGTTTGGTAATTTAAAAGTGCATTTGCAAGTGGCCCTTTACCATAGTGGTGGAAATGTGTCGAGCCCTTGCATGATGACATGGTTTAAACCCCGTTGGTGACTAATCTAACATATAATCTAACAAAATCTATTGTTGACAAATACGATGAGCCTTATATTAGTGTTCTACATGAATTTTATTTTTGACGTAATATAGAATTTATAAGAAATTATAAAAAATGTACATAATAAAAACATGTTGAATATAATCAAGAGGTCACACACGCAAAAAAAAAACATCACAAGAATTCACAATTACAAACTCATCATGAATCATGTCAAACCAAAACCAATCAATACCCCAATGGAACGAATAGCAACGTGCCAAATAAGCTAAGAAATAAAATGTTGAGGGTGGACATATGTTTTGAGAGGAGTTAATTTTTTATTGAAAGGAATATAATTTGCATTTGCTACTAAAGGAAAAGGATCCTCGCCATATTCTTTTCCTGGAAATCCTGGGAATTACGTGATCGTGATCGTTTATCATACATCGTACGGTCAGTTTTCGTTGGGTACCATTTGTATTTAATTTTAAATTTTAAATTTCAAATGATTTTTAACTGCACGAATTACGATGAACGACCACGATCTTGGAATCCCTAACAAAAAGATCCGGCCAGGATCCTTTTCCGCAACTAAAAGGACGATTCTGTTTCTAGAGGCAGGCAGCCGGCTCTTCATTAATCTTCACTTGCGGCCGCTCGCGTGAGGTTGAAGGTTGCTGTATGCGATGTATCACAAGATTCACATGTGGACACGTACGCATCATACAGGACCGTATATAAAGAGCAAAGTCAAAACCCTAAAAGAAGAACGTGCGCGCATGGCACATGGAGTCTGCATGCATTGCATTATAGAGTAGCGCGAAACGCTGCGGGACGACGGGCGGTTGGTGTGGAGGAGCTTGTGGATGCGGTCGCTCATCGGCATAAGCAACTGATCAATTAAAATTGGATTATGAAGCATCCACCTCGATCAATGAGCAAAGCAACCAATCAAGTCTACCTGTTAATGTTAACTTCTCAATCACATGATTTATGGAAGAAAGCAAGGATTTGTGTTTTTTTTTTTTTTTTCATTAATGTAATGATCATCGTTAATTATTAGATTTCTCGTTAAGATTAGGATAAATTCATGGTTGGATTTCCTCAATTGTACCAAGAAGAAGGATAAGAAGTTTATGCAGCCAAAAATAAACATAAACTTCTTGACGTAGAGGTCCCTGGCAACTTTTTAAATATCAAGTTTACCCTCCTCTTTTTCACGATTTTAGCTTTTCTGCCTTGGAAAAAATATGGTCTTGAGAAAATTTCCAGTGAGTGTTGTTTCTTGGGCCATTTTGAAAGAGGGCACAAAAATTAATTAATATTCCCACTTCACAACACCATGATTTTCGTGTGGATTAGTATTACCATACAATTAAGTTTCCACAATGCATGTGTCTTATATTGAGATAATTAAATGAATTTATATTTTAAAGTCTTATTTTTGTAATGCTATACTTTTTTATGATTTTCTATATTTTGACTGTTGTTAAAGCCTGATCGAAATGATATCCTTCTCATCAGGATGTTTTTTCATATGGATCAGAAGTTGGAGTCACTTTTGTTTTTCAGTAAACTTAGGCACAACTAAGAATACAAATGAATGACCTGTACGTATCTTTCTTTATTTCCCTCGTTGAATGTGCATGATCAATTTTTTCAAGAACTTTGCCTATTCTAAATTTGCTTTGGAATAAGATCACCTATTATGGAAAGGGATCCGGATCCTTTTTCATCAAATTCACTTAGTCCGGAATCCGGGTCAGGAGCCCTTTTAAAAATTATAATAACTGCAGCCATTTGATCAAAATCCAAATGTCCGAATCCCGAACTAGGTGGATTTGATGGAAAGGGATCTGGAGAAGATCCATTCCACCTTTTATTAAGTTTGCTATTATGGGTACAAGAGTCTACTCAATTATATGTTGGGAATTGTTATTATCACTCTAAAAATCTTATTTTACACTCCTCACAAGTGTATTTTTCTTTCTAATTATGGAAAGTTTGAAGTGCCAAATGAGATTTTTGGAGTGCTAATAACAATTCCCTTATATGTTTTGGGAGAAGTTTTTCAACGTGCTGGAACACGGCATGTACACCAAGTGCCATAATATAATTGGTTGTAATTTTTTTTGTTCAAGTTTTTAACTAATTGCATTATTACACTTGGTGTATTGGGGAAAAATATCTCATGTTTGGTGGTGATGCTGCACCTTTTTGTTAAATATTGTTTACAAAATTCACTTGTAACTGTTGAGGTTAAATATAAAAGAAAACTAATGAAAAGTTCAAAAAAATTTTACTTTTAATAAATTAATAAATAATCATTTTTAAAGGTATAGTGAATAGTACCAATGAAATGTATAAATGTGGTTTTTTTTGTTAAAAGTGAACAATACCAGAAGTGTTTTGTTAAAATTCCCTAAATATAATGGATCCCCTTCACACGAAAAAAATATATACATATAATGGATTCCAAGTAGGTTATATTTAGGTTTTACGCATTTATTAGCATTTTGTTAAATCTCCACTATTATAATAAAACAACGATTTATCACATGACACATCATCTATAATTAAGTATTTTTTGTTTTGTTTTGAGAAAGGTATGATATTCATGCACATAAATCATTGGATTATTATAATAGTAGTTGAATTAAACAAAATACGATAAATATGCAAAGCATAAATGTAAGACTCGAAATCTAAATATAATTACAAAGAAGCTATAAGCTGTTATTGGGTTGCACTATGACGTGTGCTGTATCATGATCTTAAAGCCATGAAAATTAGGTAAAACTGTGTTTTTAATTCTTTTACAAACAGTATAGAAAGCGACTTACAATGCACCTAAGTCACAACAAAGTTACAACATTAAATCAAGGCTAGCCACAGCTAAGTTACGACATTTGTGATATTTATATATAGAATTAGAATTTGGGAACACGAGCTTTTGACATATATTTTCGTAGGCACATTTCTTAATGTATTAAGTTATTAATGATCCGAACAGTCTATCTTTTAGGTCTTTCCTCAATGATTATGTTTACCAAAAATCACTCAAATCTAAAACCATATGACCGTTGGATTAAACTTAGTGTTTATTTGTACATAGAACCGTATTCTTCTATTTTGTAAACTGAAAATGAATGCCTTAATGATTTAAGATTCGTTTAATTTTTTGAAAAAAATAATCTATGACTGATGTACTAAAAAACATGTGTCACCGGATCCTAACCTCTACTCTATCATAAAAATCTTCAGCTGCTGTCATTATCCATATGGGCCCTTCCATGCATTAAATTCCTTTTGGAAGTGCCACGTTAAATTAAAGGAGAGATTTAATTGTATAATTTGAATACATGTCGACTGAAAGACAGATGCAAATTACGCATAAGTTGAATGTCTTCACTTGCCAATCAAGTTGGGATCGATAGATTACAAATTTACAATGATTTAGATAAGTCCGAGTAAGGCTCTCTTGTTTCACATTGCCTTCGAGTTTAGACCCAAATTGACCAAATTGCAGCAGGTAGATGAGGAAGAAACCAAAAAAACCATCTTGCAAACAGATGTATCTCCAGCTTTTGGGCCCCAAAAATTATGTTTTCGTGTGCCTTTTTGGACTGCTAAAATTATCCATTTGAATTTTTATTATTATTATCATTATTATTTCAAAATTTTTTTTTTTCAAAATGGTTCTATAAATTAGTGTTATTCCCTTCCTACTCTCTTCACTATTACTCCACTGCCTCTAGAATTCAAAGACACAAAAGAGATGGCATCCTTATCTTCTAGCCATTTTGTCGCATCTTTTCTCATAGCATTTTTCATTAGTTGCGACATATTCTCTTCAACCTCAGCAGCTAGAGACCTTGCACAAAAAACCAATAATGAATTCTTGAAAACATCTTGCAGTGCAACAATCTACCGAAAACTTTGCCTTACTTCCCTCTCAAGCCATGCAAATGCAATCCAAACAAGCCCGAAACTTATGGCCAGCGAAGCCCTCACCGTGACGCTTGCCTCCGCCAAATCAACCTCTATCATGATGTTGAAACTCTCCCAAAGCCATGGCATGAAGCCTAGAGAAGTCGGAGCCATGAGGGACTGCGTCGAAGAGTTAAGTGATTCGGTTGATGCGATTCAAAGGTCCATAGCTGAGATGGGCAACTTCAGTAACTCGGATTTTCAGCTCATGATAAGTGATGTGCAAACTTGGGTTAGTGCTGCTTTGACGGATGAGACCACTTGCTCTGATGGGTTTGGTGGAAATTTGATGAATGGCAATTTGAAGACTGTCGTGAGGGGCAGAATTGTGAACATCGCACAATTGACTAGCAATTCCTTGGCTTTGGTCAACAGATATGCCTCAGTTCATGGTTAAACATATCAAGTGCTCTACTTAAGATAATTTTTGAAGAATTAGGTGCATGAAATATTATATTGTTTAATAAGAAACTGTGTTCTAAATTTGCTACGTACACTTGAATTGCAAGTGTGGCTCTCCTTTTAGGTAAATGTACGTGTGGTTCTGTAAGCAACCAAGCATAATAGTATATATTGAGAAGTTGGTCTTGAAACTGTATATAAAAAAGCTTAATTTTTCAATAATTCAATAAAGTTTTAGATGCTGTTTGGTTAAAGAATGGTGTGTGATTTTAATGCTACGTAGTACCTAGCATTAAGGGTGTTTTAGCCATTAGCAAATTTTTACAATTATTAGATCATTTTTTTTATCTCATCTATTCATTTTTCGGTACTACTTAATGCTACGTAACATTAAAGAACAATTGCAAAGGATGATGAAACCATTAAAATGGATGTTTTGAATGATTTTTTGAAATGTAAGAGAGAGAGAGAGAGAGAGAGAGAGAGAGAGAGAGAGAGTTGTAATAGGATTTTCTTATTGGAAAACGTCGGACCACGTACCTTGGCTCGTAAGTTGTATATCCGATGATAATATTAGGGAACTGGTATTCTTTTTTCTTTTTTTTCAAATCTTATTTTACACTTCTTACAAGTGTATTTGTTATTTTTAAATATGAAAAGTTTAGAGTGCAAAATGAAAATTTTGGAATGTCAATTCCCTATTATTATAATTGAGTAATTGAGTTGGCAAGGGTTAACTGTTTTTTCTTCACCGGATTTTTTCCCATGTAGTTTTACTCGGGTAAAATTTTATTAAAGCCACAATTTTGTTTAACCATGTCCTGTTTTTATAACTGTGTGTTCTTGGTGAAGATAAGAAAATCGATTGTTAACTTAAAAATAAAAGGGAAATGCTAGGGAGATCAAAATTTTAAATTAAATTTGAAAACTAAATAATTTATGATATATCATTTAGTTTATAAATTTAATTTTAAAAGAATTTAGTCTCTGTATAATTATTCAAAGAAAAACATAAGTATTTCCAGCTTCAGACCCCAAATTTTTTTTACCATGTTCCCTTTTGGACGGCTAGAATGATCACGTACATTTTTATTATTATCATCACTATTATTTTATTTTTAAAATTAGTTCTATAAATTGGCACCATTCCCTCCCTAATCTCTCTTCACACAAAAAGGAGATGGCATCATCATCTTTTGTCACATCTTTTCTCTTAACACTTTCTTTTACTTGCTGCATATTCTCTTCACCCTCAGTAGCTAGAAACGATGCACAAAAAACCAACAATGAATTCATGAAAACATCTTGCAGTGCAACAACCTACCCAAAGCTTTGCCTTGCTTCTCTTTCAAGCCATGCTGGTGCAATCCAAACAAGCCCTAAACTTATGGCATGCGCAGCCCTTAACGTGACGCTTGCCTCTGCCAAATCAACCTCTACCATGATGTCAAAGCTCTCCCACAGCCATGGAATGGAGCCCAAAGAAGTAGAAGCTATGAGGGACTGTGTCGAAGAGTTAAGTGATTCGGTTTATGAGCTTAAGAGGTCTATAGCTGGGATGGGAAGCTTTAAAAACTCTGATTTTCAGCTTATGATAAGTGATGTACAAACTTGGGTCAGTGCGGCTTTGACGGATGAGACCACCTGCTCTGATGGGTTTGAGGAAAATGGGATGAATGGGAAGTTGAAGACTACTGTGGGGAGCAGGATTGTCAAGATTGCACAATTGACTAGCAATGCTTTGGCTTTGATCGACAGATACGCCTCAGTTCATGGTTAAATTAATCAACTAGCCAGTTTACCCTACCGTACTTAAGATAATTTTTTAAAGAATTAATTAGATGCTGGCAGTATATTGTGCGAGAATAAACTGTGTTATAAGTTGCTAAATTCGAATTGTACGTGTGATTCTTCTTTGTGAATGTACCCATGGGTCTCTACAAGTGTTAAGAAATTGGTATTGTATTGGTATAAATAAATTTGAGAGAAGGATTACATCTCTGTATGTCGAGAATATTGAATGTCTCAAAGTTACAGAGAAATCAGAGTTACAGAGCACTGCTATAACAAACTTACTAATTAACAAACCCTATTGAGCTGGACCAATCCAATTCACTTATAAGGTAACCACTCACACACTAACATCTGTCAGTAATTTTAACCGCTTGAGTGTGATTTGAACTCTGTTAATTGAGTGATTATATTTCTAAATCAAACAATGACAACGACAACTAAGTCTTATCGTACTAAATAACGTCTGCTTAGAAATCCTTTATTTTTTTATTTTTTATTTTTTATTTTTTTTATGGTATACAAAATGCCTAAAAGTTTTTATTGTACTAAAATGAGCAGTCAATTTATCAATTCCTAAGCATAGACTGAAAGTGGTGTCTGCCACACAAAACCTTATGTCGATTTAGTCTGCCGCACAAAACCTTACGTCGATTTAGCGGTCCAAACAATATTGATATATGATGGAATTTCCAATAAAGATAACTAGAAACTAGGGAGAGGAGGAGAAGAAATACCAAAAAAACTTAGGACTTATTTGTGATTTGGCTTGTTTATTTTTAGGAAATAGTGAGAGACAGCCAATCAGTTTATCAAATTTGACGATGTCTGGTAGGTCAAGGTCCCCAACTCTTGGTTGTCTTATTGGCGAGAAAGAGCACAGTTTTATTTTATCATGGTGAAATGATAGGCAACAATAACACCCTTTTGTCCCCAGGTGACGTTTACATCGTACAAAAAAAATTTAATTGCAACATACTATAACTCCAATAATTCACAAAGCTTAGGGCCGACATGGAACATGCAGTTTTTGGCAGCCATTCACAATGTTGTTTTCATGAAATTGAAATGTGGGCCAAACTAACACAAGGTGAATTCAGGTTCATCGACTTGATTTCTTGCGGAATTATAATATGACAAAAAATATATTTGAAATCAATAGAAGTGATTTATGTATTTATTCACCATTAATTATTTTGATCTTTTTATAAAAAATCAGTTAAGTAAGATTCAAAATGATAAAAATCCTCAATTTAACAAACGATGCCAAATAATCTGACAAAATCGCTTTTTCTTTTCAGTCTCTTGGGATCCAACAGAACAAGAGATTCCAATTTCAAGCCTCAGAGAAACTAAAATACGATCAAAAGTTAAAAAAAAATGGACTTAGAAATGAGTTCATCATCTTGGCCAGTGGCAACGGCTAAATTTATCAAAAGAAACAGAACCAAGAATAACAGATGATTGCAATCAGATTACGATTTTATGCAAGTAACATTGGTGCTGCACAAAATCAAAGGGTGTAAAAAAAATAAAGGAAGTAAATGCTGTTGTTAACAGGATAATCTTATATACAGTATTTGGTGAGACTTTGCATATACCTTCATTTACTGCTTCAACAAAACTTCACTATGGATTGCAATTCGGTTACAACATCACTATTATACTTTCGGTCTCTTGGGGATTCAGCAGAACACGAGATCCCCATTCTAAATATCGAATCCAAACACACCTGAAGCAGCATAACCAACGGTTCCTTTTATTCCAATGGAACTTGTTTGATTTCCAGAAACATTATCAGCCAAGTTTGGTAGAACTCTTGCCAGTCCAAAGCCAGAAACACATTGCTTGGCTTGAGATCACAATGAACAATTTGCGTATCACAGATATTATGAAGAAATCCAGTGAACAAGCAACGTCAATGGTGATGCCTTTGAACAAACAATATCCATGAACTCGTACAGTAAAGCTTTAAAATCAGTACCAAAAATCAACACTTGAACAAGTACAAGCAGTTAAAACCTTGACAAGATTTAGATGCCTGATATTTCTCATTACCTCACATTCGGCCAGGCTCCCCGGGGAAACTGTTGGATAGTGGCCAAATTAGGCTAGGAAACAAATATTGATGAGGGAACATCATGATGAGGATTATGTTTCCTTGTTTTGTGGCTTGATTTTGATTTGTTCCTTATTTTGTGGCTTGATTTGTTCCTTGTTTTGTGGCTTTTTCAAAGCCATAATTATTTGGTCCATGTGAAAGCCACGAGGTGGTTTTCCTATTGTTTTAATTGGCAGCATTTGTTAAAGAAGCCGAAAGCAAGAAATAAGAAAATGATGAAGGAACATCATGATGAGGAAGCATCATGATGAGAAAGCATAAAGAAGCATCCAAGGGGAGAGCATTCGGCTCTCCCATGGGAAAAGTTGAACATTTTATATTAAGGCATTTGTTATGCCTTATGGTTGTAGAGAGAGTTGCAGAGAGAAATCAAGAGAGCTAGAGTGAAAGGTCTCTTGTGAAAGAACTCTTGGGGTAGAGTGAGGCTCTTGGGAAAATTTTGTGAGTGGGTGTACAAGGGATATGGGATTGGGTTATGTCGATTTAACTCATGTGTAACTTGTACTGTTTTTCTCATAGTGAAGAGCAATATCTCTCCGAGGACGTAGGCAGGTTTTTGCCGAACCTCGTAAATTTCTCGGTGTCTTTATTTCTTGTATTTTAAACTATTCAACTGTGGGTTTGTATGTTGGTGAAGATAATCAGCCAAGGCACAACAGAAACATGTTAAAAACCTTGATCGTAACAGGCAGTGGGAAGAATCACGTTTACAATAAAAAGTGAGTGTACTGAATTTCAAAATCAATCTTGTCAGCCAAAACTCCCATCATGAATTTTAGGTATGTAGAGATTGTGGGATGAAAGAGAAGTATTGTCAAATTTGTATTAATTGATCAAATCATACGCCTACAAATTATACAATCGCAGTTTTATTTCTATAACATGTAAAATGGCTACCAGATACATGTTCTGTCAAATTAGTCCATAACCAGAAAGAAATCAAACTATCTTCCTCCCAATTACAAAATCAGAACGCCGAAAGATATCAAACAAATAAAACGCTGTCAAATCCTTAAGATGGAGTATGTGGCTCATCAATGGGCATTGAGCTATAGCCACTAACTATCAGTGCTTCAGTGGCCTTTGAAGAAATCATTGTAGATTATCAATGGCTTCATAAACAAAAGCAATAATTTCTTTTGACATGGTTAGTTTGCTTTCCGATGGTTTTTCTTTTCTTTCCCCCTCCATCTTTGTTGAGAGAACATGCCCACTAACCTGGACAGAAGGAATACTGCACATGCAGTACAATATTCCTTGTCAGCTACCACATGGTTTCAGCTCACCAAGCTCAGATGTGTTGCAGCATGGGCAGCAAGCACGCCACCTTTACAACATTTGTTTATTGCATGCGTGTGTGTAAGATGTATATATTAAACCAACTGCCATTGGAGCAGATAATGAATAATACAACCAAAATATTAAACTTAATATGGTATCAGAGCACAGGCAATCCTTTGCTCTGCTCTGCCTTCACTCTTCCGTTGCTATACTGTGAACAGCGACATTTGTTACTGCAGCAACCAGTGCACTGCAAGCTGCACACTCGCTGCCTTGCCGTCGCAAAGCTGCTACAAAGCCATCGTCGCTGCTTTTCCTGTCACAGCTATTAAGCACAGCCGCAGAGCACAGCCAAGCACAGCCACTGCACACTGCCTGCCGACATGGCAACTGAATCTTCCAGCAAACACACCAAATACGAAGATCCCAGCGATCCTCTTTATCTTCATCACTCTGATCAGCCTGGAGCGATCCTCGTCACACACCTTTTGAATGACGAAAATTACTCCACTTGGAGCCGAGCCATGGCCATGGCCCTCAATGCCAAGAACAAGGAAGGATTCATCAATGGATCCATTAAAAGGCCCGAGTCTGCATCCACAAGTGAATTCCAACAGTGGACTCGTTGCAACAACCTCGTGAAATCCTGGCTGCTCAACTCTGTCTCGAAAGATATCGGAGCAAGTGTCATCTACAACAATGTTGCAGCTGATATTTGGAATGAGTTGAAGGAACGTTTCTCTCACACAAACAGTGTACATCTCTTCCATATTGAACAAGAGATACATGGAAGTGTTCAAGGAAATTTGAACATTGGTGCATATTATACCAAACTGAAAAGTTTTTGGGATGAACGTGATGCCATGTGCACTCTCCCAACCTGTACATGTGGAGCTGCAAAAGAATTAATGCAGTTTCACCAAAGTCAGAAAACCATGAAGTTTCTCATGGGCCTCAATGAATCCTACGCTGCGGTTCGTGGGCAACTTTTACTTATGGATCCCCTCCCTGTTGTCAACAAAGCTTTCTCACTTATTATTCAAGATGAGAAGCAAAGAACAGTTTCAATGCATGCTCCTGAAAGGTCCTCAGTCACCGATACCGCAGCTTTCGCCGTGCGGGATAACATGCGAAACTCTGGTAGGAATTTTTCTCCAAGAAATTCCCATCTAAAATGTGGTCGTTGTGATGCAACTGGACACACTTCAGATACCTGTCGTGCACACCTCAAGTGCGACTACTGTAATTGGAGAGGTCACACCATTGATCAATGCCGCAAACTGAAAAAAGGGAAAGACAACAGCAATAGGGGAGATTATCAGGATCGCAGGGGTTCCAATTACAAGGCTAATCACGTTGATACCCAGCCAACGCCTCCAGCAACATCTCCTTCGTCCTACAGCCTCACTTCCGAGCAATATCACAATCTGCTTGCACTCCTTGATAAGAGTCAATCCAACTCCACATCTAATCATGTCGGTACCACCTCTACTATGAATAACTTGTTAGGTAGAGTCTTTTGTGCTTCTGCTCTCAATAAGGGAAGGGACTGGATTTTCGATACAGGCGCCACAGACCACATGGTCTGCTCACCAAGCTTAATGACCACAAGTGTTCCGGTATACAATCGACAAGTGCACTTACCCAATCATGCACTTGCCGATGTCACACATATTGGCACAGTTCATCTCTCGAATGATCTCACCCTTCACAACGTGCTTTGTGTTCCATCATTTAAACTGAATTTAATTTCTGTCAGCAAACTCACTAATACCTCATCTTGCTTTGTCATCTTCACTGATAAAATGTGTCTACTTCAGGGCCAACGATCGGGGAAGATGATTGGGACGGGAACTGAACGAGAAGGACTCTACTACCTTGATAATGTGATGAAAACCAGGTGCAATTCAGCGTCAATTGTTGCCTCTTCTTCTTCTCAGCTTTAGCATCAACGCCTTGGCCATCTTTCCAACAAGACCTTACGGCATCTCTCTACTTGCATTAAAAATTTGAATTTTTGTAGCATTGATGATTGTTTGATCTGTCCATTAGCCAAACAAACACGTGCTCCTTTTCCTTTGAGTTCTATCACCACAAAGGCTCCTTTTGAGTTAATTCATGTTGACATTTGGGGAGGTTACCATGTTCCCACTATCACAGGGGCACAATATTTCTTAACTATTGTGGATGATTTCTCAAGATGCACATGGGTTTATTTAATGAATCACAAATCCGATGCACGATCTTATCTCAGCACTTTCATCCACCTTGTTGAAACACAATTTTCCAGACGAGTCAAGGTTCTTCGTAGTGATAACGGTCCAGAATTTTCTATGACCCATTTTTTTTCAGATAAGGGGATTCTCCATCAAACAAGTTGTGTCTCTACTCCCCAACAAAACGGGGTAGCAGAGCGCAAACACCGCCACTTACTCAATGTTGCTAGAGCCTTACTTTTTCAATCTCATCTTCCTAAGAAATTTTGGGGTGATGCAATCCTCACTGCCACTTATCTCATAAATCGGACTCCCACTCCTCTTCTTCAAAGCAAATCACCCTATGAAATACTTCACCACAAACAGCCAGCGTATGCACATTTGCGAGTGTTTGGTTGCTTATGTTTTTCTTCCAACCACCACCATTGTCCCACAAAATTTGATGCAAGAGCCACACGGTGTCTTTTTCTTGGGTATCCATATAGCACAAAGGGATATCGAGTTTACGACCTTCACACGGGTAAAATCTTTATCTCCCGTGATGTTATTTTCCATGAACATGTGTTCCCTTTTTCATCTTCTGCTGCAGTTTCACCACTTGTGTTTCCACATACTCAAGATACCGCCTATGATGATCCCATCATTCATCCGTCCATTCTACTGGAGCAGGATTCCGTCGATCCATCCTCTTCTTCGCCGGTAAGTCCTGTTTCGGTTTCATCTCCTTCTCTTTCCACCTCACCACCTCGTCTTAAACGACCCACTCATGCACCTGGTTATCTTCAACAATATCACATCGACATCAACCTCCCTTCTCGGTCCGTCCCTTCATCTCACTCGGCGTTGACCAAAGTACCAGGTACTCCTTACCCTTTGTCTGATGTCCTCACATACGATCGTTTACTGCTCGACATCGTGCTTTCACCACTTCCATTTCAGCTGCCATAGAACCCAACTCATTCTCCCAGGCTATACGCGACCCTCACTGGCGTTTCGCTATGGAAGAAGAACTGGCAGCCCTTGCTGCGAATAGGACATGGTCTCTGCAACCATTGCCCCATGGCAAGAAGCCGGTTGGATGTAAATGGGTTTACAAAATCAAATTTCGATCTGATGGATCCATTGAGAAATATAAAGCACGCTTGGTTGCCAAAGGTTATAGCCAAATTGAAAGCTTAGACTATCGAGAAACTTTTGCTCCGGTTGCAAAATTGACTACAGTTCGTCTACTCCTTGCTGTTGCCTCGGTCCAACAATGGCACCTCCACCAGCTTGATGTTAATAACGCTTTCCTCCATGGTGATCTTGAAGAAGATGTCTACATGTCCTTGCCTCCTGGTTTCGGACGAAAGGGGGAGACACGAGTTTGTAAACTTCATAAATCTTTGTATGGGCTTAAGCAAGCCTCTCGTCAATGGTTTATCAAACTCTCTTGTGCTCTTAGAAAGGCCGGTTATCAACAATCCAAGGCAGATTATTCATTGTTCGTCCGAAACCATGATGGTAAATTCACTGCCCTCCTTGTTTATGTTGATGATATTATCTTGGCAGGAAATAACATACAAGCAATTGAAGATACCAAGTCTTTTCTTATGAAGCAATTCAAGTTGAAAGACCTTGGCCAATTAAGATATTTCTTGGGCATTGAAATTGCTCGCTCTAGCAAAGGGATCACCCTCTCACAACGAAAATATGCCCTTGAAATACTTGAGGATGCAGGTCATCTTGGCGCAAAACCAGCCACCTCTCCTATGGAGCAAAACCTATCACTCAGAAAGGACGAAGGACAATGGGTTACTGATCCTTCCTCTTATCGACGACTTGTTGGGAGACTAATCTACCTAACAATCACGCGCCCTGATTTGGTGTATGCTGTCCATATTCTTAGTCAATTTATGGAGAAGCCTCGAACTCCACACTTAGAGGCAGCCCAGCGAGTCTTACGATACGTTAAGCACACACCAGGGCAAGGTATTTTTCTTTCTGCAAGAAGTCCAATTCAATTGAATGCTTTTTGTGATGCGGATTGGGCCAGATGTCGAGACACACGACGTTCTACCACCGGATACTGTGTATTTCTTGGAGAATCCTTGATCTCCTGGAAAAGCAAGAAACAAAATACTGTGTCACGTTCTAGTGCAGAGGCGGAGTATCGTTCAATGGCAGCAACTTGTTGTGAAGTCACTTGGTTGAAATCTGTTCTACAAGACTTGGGTATCAAACATAAACGTCCAGTCAAGTTATATTATGATAATCAAGCGGCACTTCACATCGCTTCGAATCCGGTCTTTCACGAAAGAACCAAACACATAGAAATTGACTGCCATCTTGTACGAGAAAGGGTTCAAAGTGGAATGATCGAGACATCTCACATCTCAACCATGAAACAACCAGCCGACATCTTCACAAAGCCACTGAGCTTATACCAGTTTACGACTTTGCTTTGCAAGTTAGGAATAATCAACATTCATTCCAAACTTGAGGGGGAGTGTTGAGAGAACATGCCCACTAACCTGGACAGAAGGAATACTGCACATGCAGTACAATATTCCTTGTCAGCTACCACATGGTTTCAGCTCACCAAGCTCAGATGTGTTGCAGCATGGGCAGCAAGCACGCCACCTTTACAACATTTGTTTATTGCATGCGTGTGTGTAAGATGTATATATTAAACCAACTGCCATTGGAGCAGATAATGAATAATACAACCAAAATATTAAACTTAATAATCTTTACGTTTGAACAACGCTTGTTAGTCATAAATTTACAACAATAATTGAGCCACATCCATAACAAATAATGAATTGGTAGGAACGAATAATAGAGAAAAAGATTTTGCTGAATTTAAACAACACTGTGTTGTGTACGTTAGCAAACAATAACGAATAATTGAGCCACATCCAACTTCTGTCATGTTTAGAAATTGGATGAGCGACCCTTCATATTCAACTTGTTGGAAGAAACTGACTTAAAACGTAGTTGGCTCAACTTGTTGGGAAAAAGCTTCTATCCAAGAAGAACAACCCTGATGGATCGCAATTCAGATTTAACTTCGTCGATATCCTTTCGGTCTCTTGGGGACTCCGCAGAACACGCGATTCCAATTTGAAATATTAAACTCAAACACACTTGGATTTTTTTGGTAGTCATGCTGCATTGACTGGGAGTGGCAGTACTAGTGCTTGCGCCCGAGTTTCCTCCTTCGCGAAGAAGAAGCAGTGAATTGGCAACCTCGGTAATTCGCTGGGGCAAAGCCGCCTTGAACATCTCTAACAAAAGAATGCCAAAGCTGTAGATGTCCCCGTTTGTTGCAACCTCACTTCCCATACCGTACTCTACAATTCAAACATCAAAGTGAGCAACATATATAAACTCGTAATTATTTGAATTTGTTTACCAAGCCAAGTAAAAAGAAGGAAAACCAAATAAACATGTGGACGGATTTACCTGGAGCAGTATAACCAACAGATCCTCTTATTCCAACGGAACTTGTTCGGTTCTCCGGAAAATTACTGGATAGGTTTGGGAGAAATCTTACGAGTCCGAAGTCAGAAACATGTCCAGTCAATTCTTTCCCCAAAAGTACATTGATGGGCTTGAGATCACAATGAACAACTGGTGTCTCACAGTGATTATGAAGATAATCTAATGCACAGGCAACATCAATGGCGATTTTGAGCCTTTGAAGAAGACTCAAATTCTTGGGTGTCCCGGTAGTTGGGTGCAACCACTCCTCTAAGCTCCCATTGTCCATGAACTCATACACCGAAGCCTTGAAATCATTACCATGATAATCAACACTTGAACATGCAGTTATAACCTTGACGAGATTTCGGTGCCGGATATTTCTCATTGCTTCACACTCAGCTATGAAACTCTTAGAGGCTCCTTGGCGTAAACACCTTGACAGCAACAGGTTGAGCTTCATAATCGTCCAGAAGTCCTTTGTACACAGATCCAAAACCACCCTCACCAATCAAATTTGTTGGAGAGAACCCGTCAGTAGCTTTGAGCAGAGTACCATAGGACACGTGCGAAAAAGAGTTTCCCAAAGCGCTTGGTGCGGTTCCTTTGTGTTTCTTTCTTGATGAACAAACAAATAAAAAAGAAATCACCATCACCATTCCAAGAAATGCAAACCCAGATACTAAAGAGATTATTAATATCAAGCTAGTGGACAATCTGCCATTCTTGGACACTTTGGAGTTGCACTTGGGAAGTTGGAGAATAGAAATACCACCACATAGCCTGGCGTTTCCAGCAAATGAAGTCAAACTCGCATTCTTAAAAGCACCTTCAATTGGTACTGCTCCCCAAAACTCATTGAAAGATAGGTTCCAATTATTCAAGGCAAATCCCTCTAAAAACTTTGGAATTTCACCTGACAAATTGTTACGAGAAAGGTCCAAATCTTGAATCCCTTTCAATGAAAACATTGAAGAAGGAATCGACCCATTGAATAAGTTACCTTGCAAGTGTAGGACTTCTAACTTCACACAAGAACCAATACTACCAGGAAGTTCACCTGATAACTGTTAGACCAAGTCCGAGTTACAAGAATCCAGCTCATGTTTAAACTCTATAGTGCCTGCCATCATTACAACTATAGTGGACATGTGATTGCTGACTCATGGACAGCAGGGAGGACAGTCCGAGTGCTCTGGTGTGCTGTTGCTGTGCTGCTGCATGTGTGGCGTGCACTCCTTGTATTTTAAATTGTAAAGTTTGTATGTTGTAGTGTATATAACAAAGCCTTCCCGTAAGGCCTAGGTGTGGGTGTGAATTATTTTATAGAGATCAGAAATTATATCATGGTACTGAGCCTTTCTGTCTAACGACAAAATATCCTTGTTTTTTTTTTTTCTTCCGCATCATTGTTTCCATGGCTGAAACTAATAATGTCAACCCTATTCTTCCCCCTCCTGCAACTTCATCCGTCAATCCCTTCTTCTCTTCCATGACTACCATAGTGAATATTAAGCTTGATCGTGCCAACTATCCTCTATGGTTGGCACAGATTTTGCCAATACTGAAGAGTCGTGACCTGATGGGTTACGTCGACGGCTCTCTGGACTGTCCTCCGAAACACTTGGCTGGAAATACTGCTGTCAATCCGGAGTATGTTACATGGGTGCAACGCGATCAAATGGTTCTGAGTTGGATCAATGGCTCGCTGACTGCTTCCGTTCTAGCAACTGTTGCCAGCAAACGCACATCTCGTGCGACATGGGAGGCTCTTGAGCAGCGTTACGCATCCACTTCTCAGAATCGCATTATCTTTCTGCGCAATGAATTGCTCCTAACCAAAAAAGGCGATCTCTCAGTAGCTGATTACTTGGATCATGTCAATGCTATTTCCGATAATCTTGCCCTTGCCGGACAACCAGTAAGTGATAATGAACTGGTTCAAATTATTCTTAATAACCTTGGACCTGCATTCGAGATGACTGTCAATGCAGCTCAGGCACGTGATACTCCGATCGCGTACCCAACCCTTGAAGCCCCCCTTTTGACCACGAAGAGGCGCATGATGGAACAAACTGTACCTATGGTGGAAGCTACTCCAGTCAATGCTTTTGTAGCTGCAAGAGGACGTGGTGGACGTTCTCGTGGAAATGGACGTGGTGGCTTTCCGTCCAATCGAGGTGGTGCTTCTCCTATCAACCAGCGATGTTTCTTTCCTCGCAACACTAATCAGCGTAATCCTGCCGTTAATGGGGAACGCTCCAATACAAGTGGAGAGCGAATCACTTGTCAAATTTGTGGTAAGCCTGGCCATCCTGCTTTAGATTGTTATCAGCGCATGAATGGTGCTTATGAAAGACGTATTCCAACCAAACGTCTTACTGCTATGGCCTCTTCACCAATTACTTTGAATCGACAACAAAATGGCACCTGGTTACTGGACACAGGAGCTAATGCCCATGTCACTCCTGATATTCAAAATCTGGTAAACCCGAAGGAGTACAATGGTAATGAGAATATCGGTGGTGTAGGTAATGATACTGGCCTTTCCATTAAACATTATGGTTCGAATAAAATCAGTACTAAGGCTTGCTCATTTGAACTAAACAATATCCTTCATTGTCCATCCGCCTCCACTAGCCTTATTTCTGCCCATAAATTCACTCTTGATAACCATTGTTACCTACTAATATTTCCTCATTTTTTCCTTGTCAAGGACCTCAAGACCCAGAAGACGCTTTTCCGAGGGAGATGTGAGAATGGGTTATACCCATTTCCAGGTGGCAGTGGATTAACCCAGTATCCTATTTCAACGTTCTTAGGTGTTAGAGTCTCAGCCAAAAAATGGCATTCTCGTCTTGGTCATCCTGCGTCTTCAATTACTAAGTTTTTAATTTCAAATAATCAAGTACCAAGTCATGGTACTGCCGATGTAATGTTGTGTGATTCTTGTCATTTGGGCAAGAGTACCAAACTTCCCTTTAGCAAGTCCGAGTCTGTGTCTCACTCTCCTTTGGAACTTTTGCATTCCGATGTGTGGTGTTCACCAGTTATATCAGTTGAAGGTTTTCGTTATTATGTTTTGTTTGTCGATGATTATTCTCGCTATTCTTGGATTTTTCCCATGAAACACAAATCTGAAGTATTTGGCATTTTTGTCACATTTAAGGCGCATGTTGAAAAAATGTTTAACACATTCATTAAAACCCTTCAATGTGATGAAGGTGGTGAGTATAAGAGTCAAGCCTTTAAACAGTTTCTTGCGACTCATGGTATTTCCCAACGGTTTTCATGCCCTAAACATCCTGAGCAAAATGGAATGGCGGAACGAAAACATCGCCACATAGTCGAAACTAGTGTTGTCATGCTTTCCCATGCCCACATCCCTGACAAATATTGGTTTGATGCCTGTTTGACAGCCACATATCTAATTAATAGGTTACCAACTAAGGTTTTGTCAAACAAATCTCCATATGAAAAGCTATTTCATCGAACACCGATTTATGTATCCTTTAAAGTCTTTGGGTGTAAATGTTTTCCTTGGTTGACACCCTATGCCAAACACAAACTTCAACCCAAGTCTAAGTCATGTGTTTTCTTAGGATATTCGTTGAATCACCAAGGATACAAGTGTTTGGATTTATCCACGAGACGAGTGTATTTGTCTCGCCATGTATTATTCGATGAGGATTCCTTTCCCTTCCAGGAACTTACATCTCTCAAGGAAAACGTCTGCACAAAAGGTATCTCTCCACCCTCTGAGCTTCTTTTTCATTTTTCAGATCCTCTCCCTGGTACACCAACTAACCATAGTTTAGCCCCACCCAATGTCCAACCCGCCACTACAACTAGGTTCCCAGATACTCCCCCACTAAATGAACCACCTGCTCCTACTCCCAATCTTGCCCCCATTTCCAGTTCTCGTGAACCTCTCCCAAACCAAGATGAGCAAGAAATAGTTGCTGCTGTCCCTGTGAACTCGACTCCGTCACAACCCTGTGATCCCGTGCTGATTCCTGACCCCCCTCTCATCCACCCTATGACCACTCGGTCTAAAGCTGGGATACAAAAGCCAAACCCGAAATATGCTTTGTATGTTAATACTGACACTCTAGTCGCAGAACCAACATGTTTTAGTTAGGCCATAAAGCATAAAGAATGGAGGAATGCAATGGCTCAAGAATTCAGTGCCTTGCAGCGCTGTGGTACGTGGACTCTTGTGCCTTACCATCGTGCCATGAACTTATTGCCAAACAAGTGGGTTTTCAAGATTAAACGGCGTGCAGATGGCTCGATTGAGCGCCATAAGGCTAGGCTTGTGGCTAATGGCTTTCATCAACAATCCGGGATCGACTATACGGAGACCTTTAGTCTAGTTGTCAAGCATAGTACCATTAGACTTGTGTTGAGTCTGGCAGTTTCACGGAGGTGGCATGTTCGACAATTGGACGTTCAGAATGCATTTTTGCATGGGTATTTGAATGAGGATGTGTACATGAAGCAACCACCAGGTTTTGTTGATAACCAGTATCCTAACTATGTTTGTAAACTGCAACGTAGTTTATATGGTTTAAAACAGGCGCCTAGGGCCTGGTTTCAACGATTTTCTGAGTTTCTCCTTCAGTTAGGGTTCCAAGAATCCATGTGTGACTACTCCTTGTTTGTTTTTAATCAAAGAGGAGTTTATTTGATTTTGCTTATTTATGTGGATGACATATTGCTCACAGGAAACAACACTACTCAAATGGCATGGTTGATCACGAAGCTTAGCACTTTGTTTTCCATGAAAGACTTGGGTCCCCTTAGTTATTTCTTGGGCGTTGAAGCCACTTACGTTGGTCACAACCTGCATTTGACTCAATCCAAGTATGCTCTGGACTTGCTTGAGCGAACGAAGTTTAAAGATGCCAAGCCAATTTCCACTCCAGTTTCTACAGGCCAAAAATTGAGTGCTTATGTTGGTGAACCCTACAAACATCCTGCGCAATATCGTAGTGTCGTTGGTGCGTTGCAATATTTAACCATCACGAGACCGGATCTCTCATATGCTGTTAACCAGGTGTGCCAATTTATGCACTCCCCCAAGGACACTCATTGGATGGCAGTGAAACGTATCCTGCGATATTTAAAGGCCACGTATGATCATGGTCTTGTTTATAAACCTGGAGTTATGCAACTGCATGCTTTTTCGGATGCCGACTATGCGGGCAATCCTGATACCCGTCACTCTACAGGAGGTTTTTGTATTTATTTGGGGTCCAATCTGGTGTCTTGGAGCTCAAAGAAACAGAAGACTGTCTCTCGGTCAAGTACAGAAGCTGAATATAGGCAACTAGCCTACACGGCTGCTGAGCTATCTTGGTTCAGGTCATTATTCAAAGACCTTCATCTGCATCTTCTTCTTCCCCACATATGGTGCGATAATGTCTCTTCCATAGCCTTAGCTTCCAATCCAGTATTTCATTCGCGGACAAAACACTTAGAGGTCGATTATCACTATGTCCGTGAGAAGGTGGTTCGAAAGCAGCTTCTGATACATTTTATTTGTTCTCAAGATCAACTCGCTGATTTGTTTACAAAGGGTTTGTCTTCCTCGCGTTTCAAGGTTTTGGTGTCCAAGCTTCCAGTTGTTTCTCGGCCTGTCAGCTTGCGGGGGGCTGTTAGACCAAGTCCGAGTTACAAGAATCCAGCTCATGTTTAAACTCTATAGTGCCTGCCATCATTACAACTATAGTGGACATGTGATTGCTGACTCATGGACAGCAGGGAGGACAGTCCGAGTGCTCTGGTGTGCTGTTGCTGTGCTGCTGCATGTGTGGCGTGCACTCCTTGTATTTTAAATTGTAAAGTTTGTATGTTGTAGTGTATATAACAAAGCCTTCCCGTAAGGCCTAGGTGTGGGTGTGAATTATTTTATAGAGATCAGAAATTATATCAATAACTTGTTATTGGAAAAGTCTAATTTGCCTAAATTGCTCAACTTTCCGACCTCCATTGGAAGAGAACCTGTTAACTGGTTTCCAGACAAGTTCAAAGTAATTGATAAGGAGGTGAGGCCTATAACTTCTTGAGGTATTGTGCCGTTGAAGTTATTTTGAGAAAGATCCAGATGCAATATACTGTTGAATTTCCCGAAGATTGAAGGTATATTGCCTTGAAGATTATTTCCTTGCAGTTCAAGTAAGCTTAACATTGTTAAATTTTGTAGAGAGGTTGGAACACTCCCTGATAACCTGTTGGATTCAAAATCCAATTGGTTAAGTCTTGTAAGCTTTCCAATGTCAGAAGGGATGTTACCTGAGAAGTTGTTTTTCCCAAAACTTAGTAATTGCAAGTTGACTAGATTGCCCATCCCAGCTGGGATGTTCCCGTATAGTTTGTTTCCTTGAACCCCAAAGATTTCAAGCTTGGTTGAGAGATTGGATATGGATGTGGGCAACGTCCCTCCAAAATTGTTGAAGTATACAATCAACTGTTGAATAGTGGCCAAATTAATGGCCAACTTGGCATCCACTCTCGGTTAGTAAACAAAGGAAAAGAAAAAAGGTGGACATCATTCCTTGTTTTGGGGAGAAAAGGGAAAAGCAACAACACCTTTCATTATTGTGTTTGTTGTCATCAACACCCGTGAGTTTTAGCCTTTGTTGAAAGGCAGATGGAATTGGGTTGTTTCGGCTTTTTCTTTTGCAACTTGACAAGTGCTTGTGCTTTAGGAGAAAGAGAAGAAAGAGAGCCTTTTCTTTTTGGTATATAGGGAGAAGAGCTCTTTGTTTTCGGATGTGGGGGGAGCGGCAGATGAGAGAAACCAGGGAGAGCATTCGGCTCTCCCATTTGAATATGAGCTGCTCCTTCCCATCATTTGTAATAATCCCATTTTGTTAGTAATCACTCAATCAAAGATGTTGGTGCTACTTGTGTAGCTTTTGGGAGAGAAGGATTTTGATATGTGTTTCTTCTTCTCCATTTGTTTCTTAGTTTGAGTGAGAGCTATTGGTTGTATGTGGGATTTGGGTTTGAGAGTTAAAACTCTATTTGTAATCTCCTTTTGATATTAGTGGAATTTCCTCGCCGTCTCGAAACTGGATGTAGGCTTACGCCGAACCAGTATAAATCCTTGTGTCTTTTGGATTATTTGTCTTGTAATATTTTGCCGTATTAGCTTTGGTTTCATATTTGAAGCTTCCGCACAACATCAACCACTTTAACTCTGTGGCATTGGTCAAGTCTGAGACAAAACTCAAGTCACCATCTGTACCAGTTCCGAGTTGATTGTTGTAAATGTTGAAGGTTTCAAGGTTAACAAGTTTCTGTAAATTTGGTACTTTTCCGGTGAGTTTGTTATCTTGAACTTCAAAGTTCACTAAATTTGTCAAGTTAGATATTGACACAGGAATGGATCCGGTAAATTGATTCCAAGAAATCAAAAAGCCTTCAAGATTTGGAAATTTTTTGGGCAAGTCTAATGGAATAGACCCTCGAATTTGATTTTGTTGTACATCGAAAGTAACTATACTAGAGAGATTATAAATGGAGGGAGGGACGACACCAGACAAATTATTTGAGCCTAATACGAAAAATGTTAACTTTGTCAACTGACCAAGGGAATTTGGGATGTTACCCGACAATTTATTTTGATAGAAAGCAAGCATTTCAAGAGAAGAAAGGTTCCCCAATGAGTCAGGGAACTCTCCGACTAGAGTATTAAATTCAAGAACAAGTCTTTCGAGTTTTGGGAAGGAGCCAAACTCTCTAGGAATTTTACCAATTAACTGATTGTAACCAAAATCGAGACCCCAAAGGTTGAGACAATTGGATATATTGACAGGAATAAAACCACTGAGTGAGTTGAGGCTCAAGCGTAATACCTGCAGTCTACGCAGACGCCCAATTTCTGGTGGGACTTGGCCGCTCAAACTGTTGTTCTGGAAATACAGCTCCATTAGGAAGCTTAGATTTCCTATGTGTGGGGATATGGTTCCCGCCAATTTTTGTCCCGAAAGGTCCAACCCAGTGACCCTCTCACGATGTCGTTTACTGCATGTCACGCCGCGCCATAGGCAGAAGTGAGACGACTCGTTCCATGAACTCAGGAACTGATTGGGATCCTCCTTTAGTTGAGCTTTGATGGCAAGCAACGCCAGCCTATCTGTTTCGTTCCCGCCTGGTATCATCTGCTCGGAGGAGCTAAAGCAGCAGACAAATAATAGATTGAAAAGTGAGAGTATCGAAACTAATCTCACAACAGAAACCTTCATCATTTTGAGTTGGGTACGTAGTGATCGAATGCGAAACTGGTAACTATGTTGGACTACGTACGTACATATATAATACTGATGGTCGACGAGGTCCAAAGTCAGCAGTTCCAAAGTGACCGGCGCTGCCAAAGATGATGGCCCTGTTGCCCGCTCTTTTCATTCTTCCATCAATGCTATGCATTATTATGAATAAACTACTACGATAAAACTGCCACATTTAAGCTACGTACTGGTCCCCTTCACACTTCACCCCAATTGTTTCATATATAGTGGATTTCTTTTTGTTTTGGTCAATGGACAATTCGGTTCATGGTTTTAAGCTCTCTTATATGTACAATTCTTCATAAGTGAAAGGGGAAAAATACCAAAAGTTATACCGTAAAGATTTCTAGTAGGTAATGGTTAGTTTGACAAAAGAAAAACCCTAAACCCTAGATAGATTTTGTTTTTATATACTTAAAGCTTTATTATTTTTGGCTCTCACACGTCAACTCCTAGCTCAATTTTTTATGGTTGTTTAATAGTTTTCAAATATAATAATACTTTCTTTGAACTAAAACGTCACAATAATAATAAATTAAATAAGTTCATCATATACGTGCAAGCAATGAGCATGCCAAGTGCGGAGTCTGCATGCACTGCTCTAATGTAGTGTGAAACATTGCTGGACAATCAATGGGTCATGACACGATCAATATGGATTATTTATTTGCGATACTGTTGAGGGGCGGTGATCTTGGACTCTATTGGAATAATATCTTCAAAGATATCAATTAACGTGGATGGTTGAGGATAAATAATGTAGAACAAATCACGAACTTGTGGCTATACACCAACTGTAAGTCGGTGGTACAAATCGCTACCATCAATCATATATTAGGAAGTGCTGCAATGTCGTAACTAAGAAAATCAAGACAGCAATAACTAATAAGTTAGAGAAGCTACATACTTGTACGCAATAATAATGTGATATTATAAATTCGTAATTTATAGAAGTTGAACTTTGTATTTCTATTTACAAATAAAGAAACGTTATCAAGTTATATTATTATAGTACTAAGTGGCGTAGGTGAACTGCAAGTTTAGACACAAGTGGAAGATTCAGACAGCAACCCCAATTCCGCATTACAACCACACATCATAGACATGATTGTGGCTGTACAGGAAGCAGCTACTAGGCTCTTTCATCGAAGTGTTTCAAATTTCAGATTAGAGATTTCTGCAACATTGCTGTATACATACGATAGCTCTTATACGAAAAGAACTTGTTTGTGCACAAGACTTCATTGCAGATACAGGAAATAAAAATTTAAGTAGGAATAAGAGAAATGAAAAAAGCGAGGAGCACAGAGTTGGCCGCTAAGGCCATCACAAGTTTAAGCAAAAGCTTCTTTCCAAGAAGGACCCTGATGGATTGCAACTCGGTTACAACATCGCCGATATCCTTTCGGTCTCTCGGAGATCCAGCAGAACACGAGATTCCCATTCTAAATATTAAACTCAAACACACTTGAATTTTGTAGCACTGGTGTTTTTGCGCTGATTAGGTGTGGCTGCAGAACTGGTGCTCGCGTCCGAGTTTCCTATTTCTTGAACGAGTATTGAACCTGCAATTTCTATAACTCGATACGCATCTTGACAGTTGTGAAGGTTGAAACAAACATGCCGTTGGTGGGTCTCTTCCCTGTAAACAACTCAAGCAAGAGAATGCCAAAGCTGTACACATCTCCATTTGTTGTTACCTCACTTCCCATGCCATACTCTACAATTCAAACATCACAAAAAGAGACTCAGTGAACTCATTAATTAAACTTCTTTTTTTTTCAAGCTAAGTAAAAGGAAGGATAAAAGACAGATAATCATATGGACAATTTACCTGGAGCAACATAACTAATGGATCCTCTTATTCCAACGGAACTTGTTTGATTCACAGAAGAGCCAATAGTCCGCGAAGTTCACCTGATAACATGTTATTGGAAAGTCTAATAAGCCTAAATTGCTCAACTTTCCGATCTCCATTGGAAGAGAACCTGTTAACTGTGAAGCTTTCCAATGTCAGTAGGGATGTTATCTGTGAAGCCATTATTCCCAAAACCTAATAATTTCAAGTTGACCAGCTTGCCTATCCCGGCTGGGATGTTCCGTAGGGTTGGTTTTCTTGAACCCCAAGGATTTCAAGCTTGGTTGAGAGATTGGAGATGGATGTGGACAATACCCCTCCAAAACTGTTCACGTAGAATACCGACCACCTTAATCTAGCGTTGGTCAAGTCTGAGACAAAACTAAGGTCACCATCAGTACCTGTTCCGAGCTCGTTGCGATAAATGTTGAAGGTTTCAAGGTTAACGAGCTTCTGTAAATTTGGTAATTTTCCAGTGAGTTTATCATCTTGAACTTCAAAGTTCAATGGATTCCTGGCATTGGATATTGACCAGGGAATGGATCCAGCAAATTGATTCCAAAAAATGAGAAAGAGTTTGAGATTTGGAAAATTTTCAGGCAACCTCTTTGGGAATTTTACCCTCTAATCGATTGCAACCGAAACTGAGAAGAACGAGGTTGAGACGATTGGGTATATTGACAGGGACAAAATCGCTGAGTGAGTTGATGTTCAAACATAATACCTGCAATCTACGCAAATGCCCATTTTCTGGTGGCATTTTGCCGGTCAAACTGTTATGGAAATATAGCTCTCTTATGAAGCTTAAATTTCCTGTGCGGGGATATGGAACCAACCAATTTTAGCCTCGTTAGGTCAACCCGGTGACCCCTTGACGATGCCGCTGGTCGCATGTCACGCCGCTCCACAAGCAGAAGCGAGACGATTCGTTCCATGAACTCCAGATCTGATTGGGGTCCTCCGTCATTTGAGCTCTGATAGCGAGCAACGCCAGCCTATCAGTTTCGTTCCCACCTGGTCTCAGATGCACGGAGGAGCTAAAGCAGCATACACATACATTAACAAGTTCCGGTCCGCATTTCAGCGATTTCATCACAAATCTAAAAGACAAAATAAGACATCCAAGACAACGCGGCATAATAACATCCCTCTAATGCCGTTGCTTAGAATTTATCCCCAACTTGGCATAAATACATAGAAAAACATGTCATCCAATTTCTATTAACGGATCAAATTACATTCCCTACCGTCACTGATTTGTTTCAAAAACATGTAAAATGGTCACCAGTCAAAATAGTCCATAATCTAGAAACATTTTAAAATATCTTCCTCGGATTACAAAATTTGAACCCCGAAAGAAACCGAACACTAAAAATTCTTGTAAATCACTGGAATGATTGTAGCTATAGGACGCAGCTATACGAGGCTCTTTTCGGAGGAGACATGTTACCGATGAGAGAAGTGGTTGTGCTGATTGCAAATATTTGAACCAGGAATGCTGTCAAATTTGACACACAAATATTAGACTTTGTTCATCTTTAATTCTATTAACATCGCATGGAGAAATTACAGATACTGACCAATTACAGTGCGAGTGGCCTCGACAAGTTCAAATTTCTTTGTTTCCCAGTTACTTGAATTTTGCAAAACCTACCCATTGATTTCATACAGTACAACAATCAGGAAATTCCAACAAGTTTCAGACTCCTAAGTGATAACCAACAGTTGGAAATGAAGAACTGACTTACCGCTAGTGTTAAACTTCCCTTAGCAACACAAGCAATGGAGAGAAGTATTCCAATAGATGATGCAACCATGTACACTTTCAACAAAGACACTCGGCTGCGCCTTCGACCTTTGGCACAACAGAAAGTTGTAGAATATGAACAGTTGCAAAAACTTATCAACCGTGAAAAAAAAACAAAACAAAGGATTTAGTAACACCTACCCAACTCCCCGATTATCAAAGAAATAGAACCAATAGCAACAGATGAGATGGCAATCACATTTGGACCTTCCCCATCTGATGTAAACAGAAAAGCATAAAGGACTCCTGTCAATTGAATGACGGCCTGCAGCAGAGCAAATGCTATCATAAGAGAATCAGTTTAAAACTGATGGATAGACAAGTAGACTTAAGAATGAGCTGAGGCTTCAAGAATAATTACACATGATGGTAGAGCCAAAACTCAACCATCTCATAAGAATATGTTCCCTTTTCTGCTAGTGCCGTAAATAATTTGTTCAAAACCTTTATTTAACTATACATCACATGTCTAGTTGGCCTGATATCTAAATGTTAACCTAGATCACCAAAACCGGTTTATGCTCTTTTTGGAGGAGACCCCAATTACAGATTGTCCCTATCTAACACTAAAAATTCTTGAAAATCACTTCAAAATTCCAGCTAAATCACAAAAGAATCTACCCAAAATGTTTTGAGTTGGCGGTTTGAACTCAACCTACTTGTGCAAGGCATCTGTTGTGAGACCCCAATTATAGATTGTCCCTATCTAACACAATCCAAGTAAGAGGATACATGACTGAATTTGTTCTGCTTCAGAACCGGAATATTTCAGGGTACCAGTCCAACTATTGCAAGGTTTTGTGCGTAGTTCGGCTTCGTTTTGAGGGACAGAAAAAACCCCCTAAACCAACCTATCCAGTTCAATAACGATCCGCTTAAGCCATTTATTCCCCTATGAACATAGAACTATAGCGGAACCGAATGAACTGCCTCGTGTTGTCTATTGATTGTTCATTTCTGCTTGAAATTCTCAAATTTTGAACTCTATTACCAACAAAAATTAGGTTTCTTACAAAACAAAATTCTCTAATTCATTACTCGAAAAATTCATGCACATTAACCCAGTGAAATATGATTTCTACTTCAGAAAAAGAACAGAAACCCGCTTGATTACAGCAATGAAATTTCAACAAATATTATTTGAAAACCAATGCTTCAAGAAATTACAGAGCCACCATTGAAGAGGAACACAGAGAAAGACAAATTGAGTACCTGAGTTAGAATAAGAGAGTACAGACGAGACTTCCCTTTAGCTACCTTCTGATACCCTGAAATTCGAAAACCCCAATTTAAATATTTGAAAAGATTCATTAGTTTAAAGCGTTCGGGGACCTAGAGATCTGTTTGGTTGCAGAGAAAGTGATAGAAACCAAAGGAAAAGGATGAGCGCGTCATCTGGAGCTTACGAGAGTCAACCACCATGCGGTAGTTGAAATCTGAGCCATCTGTTCCAGTAGGCCTTCCTGACGCTGGTTTTCTTTGCTGCATCTTCGTCTTCTTCGTCGTCGATCTCGAACTGAGAGGGGTTTTGAGCTTTCGATGTCCAAAAACAAAAAACCTTTGGAAGTGGGGCCCACTCTGTAATTTATTGTTTTCATTTGACTTTTGTTGACTGTGCATTTTCACCAATTGGATGGATTAATTTCTACGGTTACAAATTTACAAGTTAATTCACCTCAAATTTCTTTATATAAAGAAATCTTGCTTGGATTAATAAAAAGAAAAACTAACAAAAAAAAATGTTTGAAAATTTTGAGTTTTAGCGAAAAAGATAAAATGTGTTATAAATGAATAATACCGGGATAGACTTTTTAAAGTAAAAATATAGTTTTTCGTTAAAGTGAACAGTACGGAGAATGTTTCGTCAAAACTCACTTAATAAAATGGTAAAAAGTCATTTGCTTCGATTAACATACCTTTTTTATACCAGAAAAGTGCGGCCACAAATAGAAGCAGTGACGAATTCAAAATTTTTGTTTTTTTGACAGAGAGCTTTGCTTCTGTGAAGAAAACTCTTATGAAAATAATACAGGACAATAACCTTCCTCGCCCTTAAAATAACAAGTATTTGTTTTTTTTTTTTTTTTTTTGGTGAACAGGATATTGTATTATTCGGGCAAAGATGCTAAAGTTTTACAGAGAAGCCTACCCAGAGGCAAACAGCCAACTACAACTACTAAATCGCGTAGTGCAAGGAGGTACATGATTCCTCGATGCCGTATCTAATGGTAAAATTTGTTTGAGTGATAAGAAAAGGCTAACTAGAGACTCAATGCTGCAAAGAAGAGGATATTGGTTGCTGCAATAACCCATCTAAGTTTAATAATGGTAAGCTGGATGGACTGTTTGACGTGATTTAATATTGCAAGCATTGTATCAGATTAATTCAAGGAGTCACAGTTCTAGTTCTGCACATTTGTCAATACGAAGCATTTATTGTTTTCCCCTACAATCTATGTTTTTGAATTTGAGAACATATCTAGCCGTTTCAATGATACAAGCTTTCAGTATTTCTGATTCGATTGTACCAGCATATACGAAGAAGGTGGCAAATAGGAGAGTGGGAACTTTGAATAAGGCTCAATATCTTCTAGGAAAAAAAAACAAGTTGCCTTGTACTGCAAGGCAGGTGGATGGAGGAATAATACGGATATTAGCTGAATAAAACTGAAGGTGATTGATTGTCTTATTAACTCCATGGATGATGGAGACGAGAAGCTGGATTGGTAGGTTTTGTATGTCGATTAGTTACCAAAACTAAAGGCATGTATGCAGCAGAGTTTGTATTCCTACAGATCCTTTCGGTTAGTTGCCAAAGCATGTAATGCTTCTCTGCACTTATATATCGCAGTCGCACACTCACCATATACCAAATTCAAAAACCTTTGCTGATAACGCAGCCAATTCAAATCCCGAAACAGATGGCTTGGCGCCTTCCACTGCAACTGCTCCTTCACAGACCAACTCAACTCAAACATCTTCTTCATAAAACAGTTTCATCTATTTGGTGTTTATAATTATCTCTTTGGTCTCTCTCTTGTTTTTGTAAAGAATTTTACTTGTATACAATTCCATCATGTAAGTCTATAAAAGGAAATACAAATCACACTGCTCGGTATCCATCAATTTTATGTAACTCATAATCTCCTCTAGCAATCTTTTATGGTATCCCAGAGCCACGTCTAACGATCGACACTCTCAAAACCCTATATGTTTTCCCTTCCACTGCTTCCATGGTTGCTCTCAACAGTCAATACCAACTCGACCGAACCAATTACCCATTATGGCGAGCTCAGTTCATCCCACTCTTGCACGGTCGATGCGATTATGAGAAGCTGAAGCATATCTCTCTTCGAGGGTAGACCAGGCATCAGCAGCACTGATCTTATTGACAATGGTGGACACGCTGGACAGAACGGCGGGAGTGAGGGAACTGGTTAACCGCGAGAAAAGTATCTGGTCCTGTTTGATCAAGTCTTCAAAAGCAGGATTGACTGTATCGGTGAGATTTCCAGCATCGTCGCTGAGGAATGCAGGAGGGGATTTTTTGGAGCCATCAACAAACGAAAGGAGACCTCTCGATCACTCAAGTATGAGCTGAGCTTGCCATAATAGGTAATTGGTTCGGTCGAGTTTAATGGTGAGGAAGTTGGAAACGTTTGGAAGAGAGGGGAAGGCAGTGTTTGAGGTGGTGTTGAGAGCAGCCATGGAAGCAGTGGAAGGAAAAAAAAAATAGGGTTTTGAGAGTGTCGTTAGACGTCGCTCTGGGATACCATAAAAGATTGCTTAGAAGAGATTATGAGTTGCATAAAATTGCTCGATACTGAGTAGTGTGATTTGTATTTCCTTTTATAGATTTGCATGATTGAGTTGTGTACAAGTAAAACTCTTGACAAAAACAAGAGATGCATAAACCTAAGAGATAAATTATAAACAGCAAATAAATGAAACTGTTTTATCAAGAAGATGTTTGAGTTGAGTTGGACTGTGAAGAAGCAATTGCAGTGGAAGGCGCCAAGCCATCTGTTACGGTATTTGAATTTGGTGCTTTATCGATATGCAGGACCAAAATTGTTTCAAATGCATGCCTTCTTTAGGTATTCGAATTTTATTTTGGTTGAAAGCCATTGATGATGAAAAGGATAAAGTTGCAGTCATATATGACAAGGAGTTGATTAGGAATCTAGGGTTGAATGCCATGGAGAACATAAGCTGGTTTGCTACGTTTAACGCGATTGAATACGGGATTCGCAATGATGAAACTCTTGTTTCGGTACCTAATTAGCAGATTGACAGTGTCATTTGGATACATCCTTGGTGATTAATTGATCAGTTTGTCCTTCGAGTGTGTTTTTCTCAGAACTCTATGTTTCCTCTTTATGTTTGATTGGTTGCCAAAAACTATCAAAGTTTGAAGCACATTATGTATTCCTATCAATGCATGAAGCTGATTGATCTAATTGAATTGCTTCTTGACGGTTGTGGAATTGAAATTTGTGAGTCGTTGGAACAGAACAAACGACAATGGCAAGCATCAAAACCCAAAAACCTTCTTCACCCCAGCCCAATAACTTGAGAAATTTTTTATTGTGACGGAAACACGGGTGGTACATCACGTGTTTTTATGTAAATGGTGAGAAATTTTATTTTTTAAGTTGTTAACTTTTTAACACACATATCCTATTTGTATAATGACATATGGCGTACCACCTCGTGTGCTCATCATACTGAAAAATCTCTCGTCAAGGCAATTGATGCCTGGCCTATATGATGATGTCATGCTGGCTTATTTAAACGAAAGACGAGCGCTCCAAGGATCACCGTCCATAACTAGCTACCCTTTACGAATAACGAAAGGGCAAGGTCTTTGGGGCTCGCCTTTGGGTTCGATCCCTCAGATTCAGAAACCATATAAATGAAGAATTGGAAATTTGGGGATGGGATTACGATGCGGAAAAAAAAAAAAAAAAAAAAGGAATCGGCTTTTGGGGTTGCTTGAGCTGGAGGATCTGAGGCTCATGATGGTTGAAGAAGGCTGCTGCGATGGCGGTGGGAAGGAGGAAGAGGAGGAAACTAAATCCCATTTTTTCCTCCACCAAATAAAAATAAAAGTTACAGAAAATATACAGCAAAGAGAGGAAAATGCAGATGTTTCACTGAATGATCAAAATAATTAACAATTGACAAACTTCGAATCACTTCTATCAATTTTCAATGTCATGGATCAAAATGACAAGTTATACTAATTTCAGAGACATTTTTACTTAAAAAACCCATTACATATAAAAGCAGAATTGGAATTATATTAACAAGTACAAATTGAGCATCTAATAGCACCACCAACCTCATAATTGGTTCATATTATTGAGCTAAACAAACGTCTCTTGCAGATGATGTCAACTGGCCACCGAATTTGATAGTTTTCTTTACTTGTCGCATACCAAAATTGTAGATTACAAAATATTATTAATTTAAAAAAGTTGACTTTATACAAGTTGATTTAATTTTATTAGAAGGGTGAGGACATTGTCAATAATCACCCAAAGAATTGTTCGTTCTTCACATAAATACGTAAATTCTAAGAAGGAACGTAACGATTTTACCTGGATATCCAGCATGAAAATATCATTTTTTTAAAGTAATTAATTGAATAAGTTTTTTACACTATTGGAAAATAAGTTTTATTTTTTATTTTATGTTATTTATTTTTGTGGATCAAAGGTTAGGATTATGCTTTATAATATGATTAAGATTCACTTGGAGTTCCGCTTCTTGCTCTAATAGAAAGACTTGTAGGAAATTCAGGTCGTTCTTGGGCACGAGCCCGCAATAGGCTGCATCAGCGTGCGTGTCATTAGTTTTTAATTTGGATGTTGAATTTGTCACATCCGGCCCGGGCAAGACCATTTCCCGGGCCCGCTCCACCACCGTAGCACGATATTGTCCGCTTTGGGCTTACAATTCCCTCACGGTTTTGTTTTTGGGAACTCACGAGCAACTTCCCAATGGGTCACCCATCATGGGATTGCTCTAGCCCACGAGCAACTTCCCAATGGGTCACCCATCATGGGATTGCTCTAGCCCCCTTCTCCCTTAACTTCGGAGTTCCTACGGAACCCAAAGCCAATGAGCTCCCAAAAGGCCTCGTGCTAGGTAAGGATGGGAATATACATTTAAGGATCACTCCCCTGGGCGATGTGGGATGTTACAGAATTGGTGATTATGATTTTATGATTATTTTGGATTAGGTTGCTTGAGATTTTATGAAAAATGATTAGAGTGTTTGCTGATAGAGTATTTTTTATGTTTAAAATTACTCTCAAATTGTTTGATTAAATGACATGGGATTTATATTGTGATTGGTTAATTGATATGGAGAAGTTTTTAATTTAGAGACCAGCGATCCACCAAATAATTCAAATTCGCTTGTACTGATAACTAAACCATAATGCGAGGTTTTTATGATAAAACTTGTCGTGAACAACTGTAGCTCATAAATTGTAATGTTGTCGTTGTTTTTAATTTTTTATGGATGGTAATAGTTTTGATTAATTTTAAAGGATCTTTGTTGTATAAAATGATTTAAAAGTTTTTTTTATACCTCGCCCACTCAAAAAAAAAAATATATATATATATATATATATATATATATAGAATTTACAACTGGATCAAAATCCTTCTCTCTCTAGACTAGTTTAGAATAAAAACATCATTCGTAATGTTTTTTACAACAATGCAACAGCAGTTTTATTATAACTTAAGAATTAATAAAAATATCAAAGAGGACATTAAAGATAACATTCAAAGGTCTTCAATCCAAAAAAACTTAACAAAACATAAACGACCAACTTGGCCAAACTAGTTGCCAGTAGATTTGAGGGCTAGATAGGCCCGAGAATAAGGAACACATTCAAGTCTTAAAATCATCCACATTCAAACACAAAGGACTGAGATGACACTAAAACTAAAGGAACTCCATCTTGATAAAAAGGTCAAGCACTTCGTGAATTGGCCTCTGAGAATTTAGACGCACAAAACCTTCATAATGAGGACACTCTTTGACAACGAATATCAAAAGATACTGATAACCACAAAATAGATCCAAGAGAAGCTAAAAACATACCAACACAAAATTAAAATACTAACTAAGAGATGCCCAAATAATCTCACAAAAGAGTCACTTATTGATGAAAATACTAAGACAAAAAATAGATATACAAATAGTAAGAAGATATATCGTTATCTATGACGAAAATTTGCGTGGGGACGAACTGTTTCTCCAAGTAGTAAGATGATTAAACTGTAACTGCAGAATGCATGTGGTGGATGAATAAATTAATTAAAGAAAATGGTATTGGTTAGAAGGTCATAATAATTAATAAAGATTAAGAAGATAGTGCAGTCTGCAGAGCATATATATTTGTCAAACAAATATATATAGACATATACAATTACTGTCCAGCTAGCTAATATAAAAGTGGCAGGTGGTGCTATTTTATTTGCTTTTCATGAATTCCTTCCTATTAATATTTCAAAGTCGGTTTAGCAGTCCGTTACTAAATTGATACCTAGTATTGTTTTAACTTTAATAAGTTTAATAAGTGGCACACAAGGTTGAAACCATCAAAGATATATATATATATATATACATATATATATATATATATATATATATATATGTGCAACGCTTTCTGCTTAAGCTGTTCAAAGTCCTCCTAAACTAATAGTCAGACTTGCAGCTATTATTGAATGCTCATGTATTCAGAAATGGCATGGAATTATCACTAGTTAGAGATTAGTCAATATTTAGGAGCCTAATAATTTCCTCATGTATTCTGTTCCACTTTAATTTAGTAGATTATTCTTTATTTTCCATAACTCAGTAGAAAATTCATGTTGGACTCAATATTTTTCAAAATTCATGAGCTAGGCAATTCCAACAAGTAAAGGAAATCGTTAGGACGCTTCTACCAGAGGAATCATTTATGATTAAAACAATGTGTTAGTCAGCTAGTCTTATATAAAAATAAGAAGAAGAAGAACAATTGTTCGTTGAGATAGACTTCAATTGATCCGTTACAAAGCATGTTAACTCTAGATAAAATGTAAATGTGAGTTAGGTCAGTTGGCCAAAACAATGGGAATTAAGCCAATTGATCAAAACAGATAGAGAGTACTGGCAAACGTCTTACAACCATCCACGACCACCATTATCCATAATCTGTGTGTTTGGCTGAAGAGAATATTACACAAACAATGTATATATATATGACATGCAGTGATCATGGATCAAGATATGCGTTGAATACATACTTTGGATAAGATAAGAATCTTTCGTCTTATTATTTTGGAATTAAATTGTCTCCGTCTCTATCAACCCTCCACGTTCAAACAACACCCTTTCAAACCCGCTGTCACCACCACACCCCATTTTTCATTTCTTAAATCTCCTTTATATATATAAGCAACTTCTGATCACCAAACACAAAACCTTCACAAAATCCCAGCAACGAAATTGGCTGAAGAAGCTCATCAATGGCAACAAACCTAGTTAGTTCATTCTTCCTTTGTGTCTCCTTTGCTCTATTCTTCTCACCAGCCCTTTCAAACATTCTCAACACGGGCATAGATTCATGGTGCAAAAAAACCCCCTACCCTGATACTTGCAAATACACATTGACCCATGACCAAAAATCTCTCTCCATCCCCAATAAAGTATCCGACTTCAAGAAACTTGCAATCCAAGTAGCATTGAAAAGAGCACTCAAAGCCCAAAGTCACAACAAGTGGCTCGGGCAAAAGTGTAGAAACAAGAAAGAAAAGGCTGCATGGGCCGACTGTTTGAGCCTTTATGAAGAAACCATCAAACTCCTCAACCAAACTGTAGACCCTGCCATAAAATGCACCGACTACGACTCACAAACTTGGCTCAGCACTGCCCTCACAAACCTTGACACATGTCGGGCCGGGTTCGTGGAGCTTGGGGTTTCGGACTTTGTGTTTCCCCTTATGTCCAACAATGTGTCCAAGCTCATTAGTAACACTCTGTCGCTCGGGAATAGCTCAAATGTTCCACCTGTGACAAATTTGTACACGGAGGGTTTTCCTAGTTGGGTGTCACCGGGTGATAGGAAAATGTTGCAGTCGACACCTGCGGCGGATGTAGTGGTTGCAAAAGATGGGTCGGGGAACTATAAGACGATCAAAGAGGCGTTGGATGTTGCAGCGAAGAGGAGTGGGAGTAAGAGGTTTGTGATACATGTGAAGAGAGGGGTTTATAAGGAGAACCTTGATATCAAGTTGAAGAATATTTTTCTACTTGGTGATGGGTTGAGGTATACCATTATCACAGGCAGCCGCAGTGTTGTAGGTGGTTCTACAACTTTCAACTCTGCAACTGTTGGTAAGTCATGACGCTTTCTCTCTATCTCAAGTCAAAAGTCATTAAAATGTCAAAATAATGCGGCGTCATTGACATTGTCTCAATAGATAATAAAGGTGGTGTGAAGTGTTGGTTTTCAAAAGAAACAAGTAAATAGAGAAGAAGAAAAAAAAAACTTTATTTGACTCTATTATCTCACACAAAATAACATAGTCAGCAGTGTATCGGTAAGTAACTCATATTCTCTTATGTTTTAACCCCCCAAATTATACTAAACACTACCGACTTTATATATGTTTTTCATTCTCTTGCACTAGAACAATTAAAAGTGTGTGAAGTTGCTATATTCGTATGTTTGTCTGAATCATCTAATAAAACGCTATCGTTTTTCTCTTGAAAATATTAGTCTAATCTTAACAATCCATATTTATAGATCTTTGATTCTTTTGGGTGTAATTACAGCGGTAACTGGTGAAGGCTTCATTGCTCGTGGTATAACATTCCGCAACACGGCTGGTCCAGAGAACCATCAAGCAGTAGCCCTCCGATCAGGCGCCGACCTCTCTGTTTTCTACCGTTGCAGCTTCGAAGGCTACCAAGACACACTCTACACCCACTCCCAACGACAGTTCTACAAAGACTGCTACGTCTATGGCACCGTTGACTTCATCTTTGGCAACGCAGCTGTGGTTCTCCAAAGCTGCATGATTTACGCAAGAAAGCCCATGAGTGGTCAAAAGAACACAATCACAGCCCAGGGACGAACCGACCCAAACCAGAACACAGGCATTTCTATCCACGACTCGCGTGTCATGGCCGCACCGGACTTCAAATCGTCTGTCGGCTCAGTCAAGACATTCTTGGGTAGGCCATGGAAGGAGTATTCACGCACAGTGTTTATGCAATCTTTCCTAGACACCCTGGTTGACCCAGCTGGGTGGCTCGAGTGGAGCGGTAATTTTGCTTTGAAGACATTGTATTATGGAGAATACAAGAACATTGGACCAGGTGCACCTACTAGTGGAAGGGTCAAGTGGGGTGGTTATCGAGTTATAACTAGTTCTTCAGAAGCATCGAAGTTTACTGTGAATAATTTCATTGCTGGAAGCTCATGGTTGCCTGCTACAAATGTGCCATTCACTGCTGGCCTTTGATCATAACATCTGATCATACCATTGCATGAATTGTGCCATTGTTGCATAATTATGCATCTAAGCTACTTATTTGACAGTAATTGTTTAATTTTTTCTCTGATTATTGTATCGAAAATTACTTGATGGAAATAAAGAATTTTCGTTCTTGCCAAATTAAGATGTGATCCTGAATTTCTTTATTTTTCTTGGTTGCATAAGCAGCAAAGCCCACCACAACTAAGCAACAATCAAATGAGACCGAGTTGAGAAGGAGAAAATCAGAGTGATCAAATCAACAGCCTTGACAAAGAGAAAAGGCCTTAATGCGGTTCAAAGTAAAATCAAATTGGGTTTGAGCTGGTGAGACTCAAAATTATTTTGAGATTTAAGAGAGTGTAGATACAAGATGCCCTAAAATTTTCCATAATCGGCTAAAAACGAGCAGCCATGTATTCGATCAAAATACAGCCACACAATATTACTATTTCAATAATATTACAACACGCGATTTTTTTTATTAATACATTTTAAAACTGAGATATATCAATTATATTGTTTCCTCTTATTATAGCATGTGAAACAATCCACGCGACTTGTGTTGTTCATAATTTTGCTTTGTGAAGTGATGAAAATATTAGAGTTTGTTTGTATGTGCTTTTAAAATGATTGGTAGTGTTTTTGGTGAATTTTTTTTTAGATTTTAAAAGCATTTCAAGTGCTTTTTCAGGATTCACTTGCATTTTTATTAAGAATTGATTTCAAAAATATTTTTATCAAAACCGCTTTCACCCTTTGATAAACATTTCCAAACACATCCTTAATCATTTTGAATATAGATGCAGTGACCATGGATTACAATCTTAATCATTTGAGCTTTCACTATTCCAGCTTTATTTGTTCCGATTTCTTATTCACATGATCATGGTAATAATAGTCATTACAATTTTCGAGGTGACATAATAACGAAAATGCAATCATATATTCACCTGTTTTGTAATTATCTAATTTTTTTAGGTAAGACTTATACATTGTGTTTCTAAATAAAGTGATCTCAAAACACTAAAAACATAATCCTTATTTGAATCATAAACCACTCAATTGTCACTAATATGTGTTTTCGTGCGTGCATATGCCCAAAAGTTGTCAACCATGCGTCACATTCATAAAATTTGCCCGCTTATCTTTTATTTTTCTTACTAATTTTTAGACGAATTGTGGCAAAACATTGAGAAAACACAGCACGAGACATCAAATATGGACCAACCAAGTACCCCATTTTTGTAGAGGAAGTAACCTCACAATTAGATGAAACTTGCATGCAACATTGTTTTACACAAGGTTCTAAAAGACGCTAGGCGTTAATCGAGCAGTGAGTTGGGGCCTAGGCGGACTAGACGGATTTAAGTAAATCTATTATATTTCGTATAAATAAGTGTCTGTTTATACTTAAAATATATATAATTTCATTATAAACTACACAATAAAATGACATATATATTAGGAAGTATTGGAACATAATGAAAACATGGAGCACATGTATATAATGTGTATTCATTTAAGTATTCAACAAGTCTTTTACAATTTATTGAAAAAATAAAATGCAAAATAAAAGTTATCTATTTTTTGTCTAAGTGAGTCGCAACTTAGGCTGGTCTGGGTGAGCAAGGCGGGTGCCTCAGCAGGTTTAGGCGCCCTTTCTTAATTTTCAAACGCCTAGACATTAATCGAGGCAGTGACCAACCGCCTAGCGCTAGGCGGGGACTTTTAGAACAGTGGTTTTACAGAATGAATAATATTAAGTATACCAACTTTTTGAGATCAAACTTTCAAATTATGTCATGTGTTATCAATAGAAAATAAATACGTTAATAAACCACTACATAATAATCCAATCATCAACAACTTCATTATTAGTTTACAAAATTTGGGTACATATTAAAATTCAAAATTATAGGTACAAATTAAAACTAAAAAGAATATTGGTACAAATTATAAAAAGGTACAAATTAGAAATAAAAATATATGAAAAAAAATACAAAAAGATATATATGGAAATGATTAATAAGTTTTTCATTTTTAAAATTGACAAATGATCATGATTTGTAAATAATTTTAATATTTAAAAAATGACATGTAAATTAATCAAGGGACCTTGATCAAAAATGAAAAAGAAATAAGGTTTCAATTAATGAGAAAGAAAATTGAGAGATGAGTGTAACATCCCACATCGCCCAGTGGTGTGGATCATGTAAGTCTTATATGTATATTCTCATCTCTACCTAGCACGAGGCCTTTTGGGAGCTCACTGGTTTCGGGTTCCATCAGAACTCCGAAGTTAAGCGAGTAGCGCGCAAAAACAATCCCAGGATGGGTGACCCACTGGAAAGTTGCTCGTGAGTTCTCAAAAACAAAACTGTGAGGGCGTGGTCAGGGTCCAAAACGGATAATATCGTGCTATGACGGAGTCGAACCCAGGATGTGCTGGGAGTCCGGGCCGGAATGTGACAATGAGAACCTAATTGTATTTGTATATATGTGTGTGTGTGTGTGTGTGTGTGTGTGTGTAATCCATGTTGTTTTGTAAGAGTAATATTAAATAATCTAAGTTTACAAATTATGTGATGTATCATCAATAAAAATAAACACATTAATCAAAACTTAAGTAATAATTTAACTATCAATAAACATTGCATATAATTTACAAAATTTAGCAAGATTATTTTCACAAATTAAATAAAACAACAACTACGTGGGACCCCTCCAAATCTGTGGTTTATACGAGGTGGGACCTTGAGACGTAGGCATATGATTAGATGACATACAAGTGGGGCCCAAAGAGTATTAAGGAAGCCGCATTCTTATTGGTTGCGGACAAGTTCAGCCACCCAAATGGCGACACGTCGATGTAACAACGGACCTTCCACCGAAAACGTTCGGACGGAACAATGATGTTTCTCATCCGTCATCATGAAAAATACGGGACCTACATCAATACTCAAATCCCTCACCACTATTTTATACTACCTACTTCCATTCTACAAAGGGTAATGTATGTTTCACTTTTTAGTATTTTAATCTCAATTTTTGTAATACAATTTAAGTACGAGTGACCATATATCAAATTGAATAGCCATCTTTATGATCATATAAATTTATATCAAGATTATGTGTGGTGATGAATTTAGTTCTTGTGGTTAATTTAATTAATAATATGATATTGGCTTTCATTCTCTTGTCAATATTATTGATTAGTGTAGATAATTTGTGACACGCACAGTCGATTGCGAGGTATTGCATGTTTACCGAGATAAGAACATGGTGGTAGATAACATTGCCAATTGGATCTATAATATAGACATTCGTTACCATTATTATTATTATTATTATTATTTTTTAATTTGGCCACAAAGTCCATCCCACTTCAGCATTGCTATCATGGGAAGAGACTTTGAGGAGAATTTATTGATAAACAAAAAAAAAAAAAAATACAATATGTTAGGGGGGGCCATGAGGCCAAACCCAGACCATTACATAATTAATAACAACAATTGAAAACCTTTTTTAGCAAAACCTATAACAAGGAAGCTTAGAAAGGTTCTGAGAGTAAGCAGCTGCAGCACAAGGAAGGCATGAATCCCACCAATGGACACCGAGGCTGCTCAACACCATAATTGGCCAAACAATCAGCAACTTGATTACCCTCTCTAAAAATATGAGAAATCTGAACCTGCATAGAGGATAGTAAAACTTGACGGTTATGCCAACTGACCAAAAGCCTCCATGGGATAGATGTCAAGGAAGGTGAGGATGAAGAGAGAAGATGAACAACCAGTGAAGAGTCACATTCAATCCATAAGGAATGCCAACCTTTATCCCAAGCTAAGGATACAGCATGAATAACAGTATTGAATTCAACATCCAAAGAAGAGACCAAGCCTATTGAACCCGCAAAACAACCAAGAGAATTACCCGTAAAATCTCGAAAGATACCACCAAATGCAGCCACACCGGGGGAACCTCTTGCAGCCCCATCAGTATTCACTTTGATCCAAGACTGAGAAGGCGGATGCCACAACACCTCAATACTTTTTGGAGCCTTAGCAGGACGTCCACGAACACCAATAGAATGAAGAATGCAAAGCTCTTCCACAGAATTCTTCATACAGCCGGAATTGAGAGAATCAATTTCAAGGAGTTGACATTTAATAGACCTTACAACATAATTGATGGAAACAACCTCCTCATGAAAACGAACAGCGTTGCGAGCATGCCAAATAATCCTCCTGATTGGATTCGAACTTGATTATTTGATGGCATGATGGGAGTTCCTAAGACTCGAATTATTTGTAATAATTCTTTGAGCTAGTTTTTTGGGTGATCCACCCCTTTATGTTACCAAAAAAATTTATATCATTTTATTTTTTATTTTTTTTCTTTTCATAATACTATCTTGAACGAACTACACACGAGAATTTTCAAACAACCAGGTTTTATTGCGGTAATACACTTAACTGATTATACATTGTTATATATATAAAACAATGTGTAATTGATCTAGAATAACCTCACAATAAATTCTCATGCAAATAATTAAATAAGTACGTAATTGGTTTGAAATAACTATTCTAAGAAAGTTTGTCCTGGCTCACACAAACCCTAACTGCCAATGCACGCACGCACGTGGTTGATATTTTTCCATGCTTCTGGGTTGCATTGCGAGGGGAGCAGGTTACTGACTGCTGAGTCTGAGAGGGAAGAGAAGTGTGCTCATTCTATAAACCCAACAGTAGGACCCAGTAAGGCCTGTGGACGGGAGGGCCTACCAAGTGGACCACGCGAGCAGGGACCCAAAGACACAACTCAGCAAAAGACACCTCTCCCCCTCCGTCGTCCCTGCCTCAACTTGCGAGCTCAATGATAGTGGCTAGCCCACGCCGGATTGCCAAGCCGTCCAGGTCATCATTCCCCTCCCCATTGGGCCCCACATCCCACCACACTTGCCCCCCTTTACTTTACTCATCCCAATTCCTCCAAAACCTTCCTCAACACTCTCGGTCCCCTTCGACTCCGCTCAGCTCAGCTCCGCTCAACTCCGCCGGCTAAAGAAGCCATTTGGAGGACTGTCTCGTTCCGGATGTTAGACGTCGGTTGCTGGGTCCCACTTCTCTTCTGGAAAACCACTCGTGCAGAAACCCTAACTAACAACACCGTCAATGCGAAAGAATATAGAATAACGTTAGTTAAGTAGAAAGTTGCCACCGATGCAGGCCTTCCTTTTTCGATGGAACAGGGAAGGAGAGGACGCTGTTAGAACGGGGCTCGAGCTTCGTTACGGTCGACTCAGCTGATGAAGAACGTATAGGACCATAGGTAGATATTTTAAGACCGCGTATAATGATGACAATGGAAGCGTATAGGTCACGAGCAAGTCTGCTGATCTCAGTAGAATATGTTATTATAGGACTAGGGTTTGTAAGGGGAAGTCTGTGAGTATTTGGTATGGGAGTGCTAATTTCACCATCGGTTTCATCAACTTTGAGTTTCACTTTTTAATTTGAGGTTTGTCTACAATATACCAGTGCATAAGAGACACTTATGTTTGAACAATTAGCTAGAGTTAGGTTAACAAAATTCACAAATGTAAATCTAGCCATTTAATGCACCAGTATAATGTGGAATTTTTCGAAGCGAAAAAATACATGTTAAATAGGCTAAACACGCATTACATCATCAAACGTATGCTAACCATGTTCTAGAAATAATTAATCACGCACCCAAATCCGTTATTGTAATTTATATGTGATGAACAACACCATAATTAAGTACAATGTATGTTGGAGAATTAATAATTTCTTCAACAACACTTTGAATTAATCGTCCATGATTGTTGCAAAATGTAGCCCTATTTAATTTATACTTTAATTATGGCAGTTATAATTAACACAACAGAAAACAAACCTAATAATAAGAAAGATCAGTAAAACCCTAGAGCCAATTACTAGTTATCCAATTCCATGTGTCGTAACCCCGAGAAAAATGTATAGAAACTTGCAAGAAACCATGGGTCACGACTCACATGGACGCAGCACAACACCATGATCATGATCGTAAATTTATTGGAGTTGAGAGTTGAAAAAAGAAGGATGATCGAGGGGTGTAAGTAAATGGTAGGGACTGAGAATAGGTTAGAGTAGATGCTAGGGCCACCATGCCACATTTGTTTGTGACTTTTTGGCTGGTGGCTGTTGCAATACGTCATCATTATATCCCTAGCTCTCATATATCTTCCTTGTTCTTGACCTCAAATTCCTCATATCTCTCTCTCTCTCTCTCTCTCTCTCTCTCTCTCTCTCTCTCTCTCTCTCTGTGACAATCTTTGTCACTGGCATAGTGACCTAGCTAGCTCATAAAGACAAACAATATTGTGTATATATATAGATATATACATATATGGGGTTGATTAGGGTTTCGGTCTCTATCACTATCAGTGGCGGGTAGAGGTGGCAGTAGCGAAAGAGCTTTGCTTCCTGTTTGATCAGCCAGTTTTGCGCCACCCTTTTTTCCCGGCCTAATCTTTCCCCGCAATCTAGCTTTTCTCGACAGTGAGAGACATGACAATGAAAGCCTAAGACATTAACCAGAAGCTATATCTTTGTTTTAAGGGTTTTTGTTATTATTTAACCCTACTTGGTCTCTATTCTTCCATTCCTCAACTCTTCCATTTTCTTGGCCTGTCTTTCTTATTTTCTCGGGATCCAAATAATCCCGACAAGTCGACAGACTACAGTTTTTGGGGACCAGAAAACAAGTTCGTGTGCAATTCCCGAGGGCAGTACTGATATAAATCTTATAAATCACTGACATGTTCTGCTTGGCTGTCCTTGTTTCTTACCTGATATCTATGAGCTCCTATAATAGTTTGAAGCTGTGAGGAAGATTAACACACAACCAATCAGATCTGTGGACTGCAAAGCTAGAGACTTTTGTTGCTGTCCTGTAAGTTCTCTCTCTCTCCCTCTCCCTCTCCCTCTTCATGAAATTCTACTTCTTTGTTCAAGTATTCTTGAGTTGAATTCTTAATTTGCGTATTAGCTTATCAATATTATATGGATCTTGAAGTTAGAGTGTTTGCAGCCAGGGTAGAAGCATGTTCTTCATCAACCAATCCCAAAAAAGCAAAAAACTGGCTTTCCTTTTTTACATGATCTAGTTTCTCATCGACCTTCTGACTCCATCAACAATTTTAGTAAAGTAGAACCTATGTGGAATGATGTTATTTTGACTTCTTTCATGTTTCTTGCCTGCACCAAGATCTATTATCAGAAGTATATATAATCATCATACAGGAAAAGGATTTCTCCACATGCTTTATTGCCAGGATGATCTGAAGCATCATTTTCTCCATCAGAAAATATATTTCGCGTGAATTATATAGCATTGACAATGAACTCCCCAAAAAGAACCCTTTTTTTCACGAGTTCATTCATCCAATATTTGAACATTCATGATTGCATTGCCACTTTTCATTATCACCTTCACAATGGATATTTTCCCACATTAGGTCAAATGAACTTTTAGTTAATTAGGCAGTAGTTCAATAATTAAGTTTCAGAAGCATCAAACGATCCCAGTTGTCACTCATCCGATCGAGCTTATTTTTTTGTTAAAAATCAGACAAAACAAGTCGCCACTGATTCCTTACAAAGAAAATGTTGCAAATGTATCGTGTACTGACAGGACAAGATGAACTTAATTCCTATACAGGCTAACATCAGTTTTAAAAAATTTACAATCTGTATATGCAATTCTTAGATTTGTACGCTTCTGGATAATTAGCAGAAAATAGCCGGGGACTCCATGCTAAAACTTTTATGGTTAATTAAAGACCTCTGGGTGAAATGAAGTACAGATTTTAGTAATGTGAATACTTTGATTGAGTTTGACATTGAACTTTGAAGCAAGATATCACAATTTGGATGCACACGTATTTGATTAGGGCTAAAGTATGCTTAATAACGGAAGTTAAATTCCATTGAAGTGATTCTTTAGGGTTGTGTTTGGCACAATTTACACTTGATTGAATATTGTTTCAGGATAAAACTTTACATGCATGCATGCCTATATGATCAGTATGACAAATAATTTTCAGGACCGAAGACCAAAAGCTGGACAATATGGAAACTTTTTCACACGTTCCCCCTGGTTTTCGGTTCCATCCGACGGATGAAGAACTTGTTGATTACTACCTCAGGAAGAAGGTTACTTCAAGAAGGATTGACCTTGATGTTATTAAAGATGTCGACCTCTATAAAATTGAGCCATGGGATCTTCAAGGTATATATAAACATTATCACAATCAAAATATTGGTGTCACTTCAGTTTATCTAATCAAGAATTCAATACTAATATCTCGGTTACATAAACTTGGAAGTACAGAACTATGCAGAATAGGGACAGAAGAACAAAACGAATGGTACTTTTTTAGCCATAAAGATAAGAAGTATCCTACTGGAACTCGAACAAATAGAGCCACCGCTGCAGGGTTTTGGAAAGCCACGGGAAGAGACAAGGCCATTTATTCAAAGCATGACTTAATTGGCATGCGGAAAACCTTAGTGTTTTATAAAGGTCGAGCCCCAAATGGTCAAAAGTCCGATTGGATTATGCATGAATACCGCCTTGAAACTGATGAAAACGGAACTCCACAGGCAAGAATTTAAATTGCTCATATTTGTACATGCCGTCATATTTGTACCATCTTCACTGATCATGTATTGTATTACTTTTACAAGAGAGCACACTTTGAATGGTCAGTGTTCATACTCTATTCTTGTGCAATTGAAGCAGGAAGAAGGATGGGTTGTATGTAGGGTGTTCAAGAAGAAAATTGCAAGCATGAGAATTAAGATGAGTGAAAATGAGTCACCATGTTGGTACGATGACCAAGTCTCCTTCATGCCAGAATTGGACTCACCAGGGCACAATTCTAGCTCTATGAACATGAACATGGTGCCATACCACCACCTTCCTAATTATCCATGCAAGAAAGAGCTTGATCACTTGCCCTTCCAGGTTCCCCATGAGCACTTCTTCCAGCTCCCTCTTCTTGGAAGCCCGAAACTAGTTCAATCATCATCAGCCACAGCTGTAAGCAGCTCCAACTCCATGGCACCTCATGCATATAGTATCGACATTAACCACACTTGCACTTTTCAGTCATCGGATCAAGACCAAAACTTTCAAGGTGTAGTCTATGGTAACAGTAGTAATGACGATCATCAGCGAGCAGTAGATCAGCTGACTGATTGGCGAGCGCTGGACAAGTTTGTAGCTTCACAGCTCAGCCAGGATGATGCTTCAAAAGGAAATAGCTACTCATGATATTACATGCCCTATTAATAAGATGTCTATATCATGTATCAGACAAATATGGATTAATACTCAAACATTTGGACCAGCAAATTGACAACCACCAGTTGTCAATTGAGGAAGTGACACCATATGATATTAATCATTTAGTAGTATATATATATACTGATCATAGGATTTAAGTACATAAGGGAAAATCGAGAGGATATTGATCTCAACATTTCCCTGTACATAATAAAACTACTGCATCAACATTGTAACTTAATTAAACTCTAAACATCTGTTTGTTTGAGTAGTAAGTTAACTCCATCAAATTAGTCATCAGTTTGAAATTCCTACATCTAGTAAGCAAGCGGACTGTGGAGCTGAGTTTGCTGGAAGAAGTGAAGTTGATGAAGCATTGTTAATTGGCATGTCATGGGGCTTTATCATGTGCTACCTATAGCTAACGGCCATGTACGCTGTTAATGAACTCGACCAAGTGGTCGATTGATTGTAGAAATGTCACTTTGTATGTCAATCGTATGAAATTAATGTTACTATATATACTAGAGTTATGTATCGTTGTTATTAATTCTTTTCAATAGTCCAGTAGTATGTAACTCGGTTAAGAATATTCACCATTTCATCTGACCCTGAGTTTGAATTCCTTTATTGCTCGTATAAAAAAAATAAAAAATTATTTTCAATAATTTCTGTTGGAAAAAGAGGTTTTTAGGTAAAATGGTTCATGAGATTGGCATAACTCCACACTTTGGTCTCTGACATTGAAAATCGATAGGTGTGGCCCTTGAGTTTGTCTACCATCAATCATTTTGTTCATTCCGTGGAAAACATACCTTAAATAGAAAGGCAAGTGGAGAGGTTGATTGGACAAAAATACTCTCAATTTAATGAAGATTTCTTACAGGAAGACTAAAATGATTGAGTCATTGACAGTGGATAAACTCAGGAACTACTTTGATTGATTTTCAATCTTAAGAATCAAAGTGAGGAGTTATACCAATCTCAATGATCATTTTTACTAAAAAGTAAAAATAATAATAAAGTATGTTTCTGCCTCACTAGAATGGTTGTTTCTTCTTTTTTGACTGTGCTGACAAATTTAGCAACAAAACATTAGTGAAAAGAAGATCGAGTGCACCGATTACTTATATATATCATGATATCTGATATGAGGGCCGGAATAATAAAGTTATATGTTACGTGAATGATGAATATTTGCTTTGCTGTTAAGCTTGGCAAATGCAGTTATAGTACATTTCATTCTTTTTAAATCGTAGAAGGCAAGTATATGTAATTGAATCAATCAGCAAGACCATATATATATATATATATATATATATATATATATATATATATATATATATATATCCATATAGTCGGCACCACAAGAGGGTAGGTTTTAAGTGCTGGCAGAGTGTGCTTAGATATTATAACACGCAAATTATACACATCGCCACGTGTCATAGTCTCTTATACAATAGCGAAGTTTCATTTTCTTCATTATTCTCACGATAATTAAAGGGTGATGCTAGTTGGACACACGAACTTATAACACACTTGCAGACACACCCTCTAATACTGGTGAGACTCATGTACAATAGTAGCGCCCGCCTTTATTAGACAATGTGTCAACGAGTGTGTCAGTTTTTTTGTCTAAATAGTTTTAATATTGATAATTAAATGCTCAAGTTCTAAGCTAGCTACTAGCATGAGCAGTTGAAATGAAAAACACTAATTCCTATATGAAAATGAAACATGCAACCGCCCCAGATGACTATGGATCCGAAGACCCAAAGACTGCCAAGCTTTCCTTGATATATTGACAGTAGAAGAAGCTGAACTTAATACTTAAAACTTGGAAATTGGAACTTGGAACTTCTTCAAAACAAAAAACAAAAAAAACATAGAAAAGAACATGAACTACTAACCTACATATGGGGGATCGTGGATGTGTGACAAAGATAAGCCGGAGGCAATTTGCACCAAAGCATAAATTACACCCAGTTGCTAAATATAGATCAGTTCTATATATATAGTAGGGATTGGAGAGCTTTATTAGATACCCCTGTGTTAGTTTGTAGCAATGGTATGCAAGCTACCTATTTATTTGGATAGACCATTAAATTATTTACTTGTTGCCAAGCCATGGCTTGAAAGTCCCTTTCAAGCAATGAAAGTTTTGATGCGACTGCGACATACTCATTAGGCATGAGAGAGAGAGAGAGAGAGAGAGGAGAAATTAATTTAGTCAATGAGGAATACTAGGATGGAAAAGTAAAGTGAAGTGAGCATATAGCCAGTTGGTTTAACGACATTCAGTTTCTATTTTATTAGATTATTAGAAGAGATTTCATGATCGACTCATATAGATGTGAGGATATGATGATATAAATTTGTAGTGAGTTAGATACTACATTGTGGCCTATTTTGACTTACTTGGGTAAGTTAACCACCAATTGTAAGTGAATAACTTATCGTTAGTTAAAACAAGAAGTAATCCGTGCAGAAGAGAGTGCTACCCATACCCATGACATGAATAGAACGAGACTATAGAAGGTGGTAATACATGCAAGAAGAGATAATTGGAGCAATGGTCCTTGAATTTTAACTCAATTAGAGTTTTGGCCCTTAAACTAGAAATTCGTGAGGATTAGTCGTCGAACTTGTTATAACATGGAGCAATGGTCTTTTTTGATAACTCCGTTAGAACTTCTATCCATTAAAGCCCCTTTAAACTCCTTTGGAACAAGAATATAATGGAGTCAACCGATAGAACCATTACTCCACATTATAATAAGTTCAACGCCCAATAATCACAGATTTCTAGTTCAGGGACCAAAGCTCCAAGTGGGGCTAAATTAAGAGGTTGTTGCTCCAATTTTGTCTATATGCAATTAGGGTCTTATACATTTATCAAATTCTTGCTTGCGAAAGAAGTTAGGATGATAGCTCCAGTGTACTCATAAGTAATGTGCATAAGCACGCCCACAAACAATTAATCCACATCATACTTATCCATGTGACTCCTATCATGTTCTTCAATTAACCCTATAAATTTAACCCCTTTCTGAATCCGGTCCCCACCCTTACCACATGAAGCCCGTTGCTAGGATCGAACGAATGTAATAAACTAATTTAGTTGATCTAATGGATTAAAATGAATCTAAGAAGCACTTCAAGTACTTTTTTAAAAAGCACTTTTCTAATCAAAATTTTGACATGGTATAAGATTTCTTTTTATACGATTACAAAGTGACTGCACTAAACCAATAGAAGAGTGGATCACCCCCATTAGAACTCAGTTGAATCCCCCAATCTATCGAGTAGAAGCTGGTTTGGAATCCCAGTTCAAGCAGGAGAACAACAGCACCGTAGGCTAAGAAGCAAAAGAAGGAACCTGCCCGAGGAGGGGTTCGTGCTTTGATTAGCTAGTTGGTGAGACAATAACTTACCGACAAATCATAAGACGACGAAGATATATCATGATTACAAAAACACATGCACAATTAGACGTTCCAACATCTTCATGGAACTTAGGTGCCGGGCAAGGCCCACATTGTTAAAGGGCAAACTCATAGGATAAACAATTCATCATAAGAAAAACACATGGGAAACTTGGGTAAAACGAAGTCAAATGGTATAATATTGATTGAGAATGTTGGCGTTAAACATCATGAGTCGACATAATAATTTCAAAAGAGACGCACAAAAGAATGTTGGATCCGAAAGGAACTATTACAACGCTATGGTATGGGAAGTATCGCCGCAGAAAACTACGAAACCAGCAAATGTCTGTCACTAAAACCACCCAAAACCCAAAATGTACCACCCATGACATGTATTTCGACCCTCCAACAATTCAGCACGAAAAAGCCGCCACTGCTCGGCATCAACTGTCGCCATTAATGAGCTCATCATCTCAAAGTACAGACCAAAGCGAAGAACGCGGCTAGCAGAGAGATGAACAGCCTCCGATTTCCCCCGGGAATTGATGTTGCAGAAGAGTGCTTCTGTTCCCTGAAGATGCCAGAGAACGAATATTAGAATGAAAGTTATCATCTAGAGGAAGAGAGGGAGATAGAGAGAATGAGAATTGTTAAGCATACTTCTGTCTGCTGGCTAGAGCACCGCAATACAGAACATTATCGGGCACACCGAACTCTGTTTCACCTTTCTCCTCTGGATTGACGATTCTCAGATATGTCTCTTGGCCAAGATACCATCTATCAAGGTTTTGAGTTCTAAGATTCCACGCTCCGGGATTGTCAAGCGAGACAAACACCGCTGTCCATGCCCCAGGGAAAACCTACACAATCACAAAACAGAAACACTTAATGCAAGACAGAAAACAAGCATATGAACAGACTGGAAGCCTTCATTTCAGAAATCACACGCTAAAGCGAACCTCGCAAACATCTAAACATTTGCATTTGACTCGAATGTATAACCAAAATATTTGCCACACGGACCATCATACTACTTCTTTCTAGAGTTTACATTTAGTTCCTTCTCTAGAATTTTTAAGACCGGGCATAGCCTGCTGAAAAGCAGAAGGTAATAAGAAAAGCAGATAATCTGATAAAAATACAAACCTGTGCAGTGCATCGAGTAACCGCATCCCACCTATTATATCCATTTCTGCTGTTTTCAGTCCAATCTCCATAATCCATCCTGCACACATCAAATTACTTTCTCTAAACACCGACCGTTTTAAAAGAAGCAGATATGAAACGATGCAAATGAAAACAGAACTTACCCAACCACAAAAAAGAAATATCCATCCAAATGGAAACTCTGCACTGTGGTGTCATTGTTCTGGAAAATGATTTCAATAAAACCCTTATATGTAGCATTGATGACAGATATGTCTGTTCGTGGGGTTCTATTAAGTGGCTTATTGGGGAAATCAAGCTTATAGGCTCCTCCAACTTTATTCTGATCAGCAAGCCTGATTGGTGTAGTAAGGTTGCCAAACGAGATTCCATTTAGCGTAGCACGCAGTTTCCCACCAATTGTCTGTGGTGGAACAGTCTTTATCACGTATGAATCAGTGATATTAATTTGATCGTAGTGAAATGATCCCTGAGGATTAGGGCGAGCGCCACTTGCAGATCCATTTTGCCTAGCAATTAAAAGCCAAAGACTTCAGACAAATGTACTAGTAACCAACTACTCTGAGACTCTACCTAAAACTGAACAGTTAAGGTGTAATGTGAAGCATCTAACTGAATCATCTGTTATTGCAGTGATCTAAATAGTTCTGTAATTTGAAGTCGAGAACTGAAAGTTTGATTCAAGACAAGAGAACTGATCCTTATAAGCAAACTTTTAACATTCAACATCTTCAAGGAATCTAAATCTTCAAAAACAAACCTGATACTCAATGCCTGGTTCATCGACCACTTCTTGTAATAAAAGTCATTGGGAGGGTCAGGGAGAGGGCCACTTGCTGGTCCCTTAGAGTTGGAATAGTGTAAGACAGCAACGCCCGTAACCCTTTGCCAAAGTGATTCATTTACAAACCTCGCACTTGCAACGACGTAGTAATCACTACTGGCATTCTGATCCATGGTAACAAGAAATGAATATGACTGTCCAACATGAATATCAATCTTCGTATAGTTTTGTTGCATTGTATAACATCCCTCTGTTTCAGCTAAAAGCAGATTGTGATTCTGAATTCTAAAGTTCAAACTTGTTGAAATACCAACGTTGTGCACACGTATTCTATATGTCTTTCCTGCAGAACACAATAATTTGAAACACTTATCCAAGAGAATACAAAATATATCACAGAAGTAATAATATCGCACCGCATGTTTCACCATTTCATGTCTCCCATTCTGAAAACTAGGAAATCCTATATCGACATTAGTGATCTTTATAAGGGAAAAAACACTTCAATTTTTCAAAGATAGACAGGTAGTGCATAGAAGCATGATAGTAGAATGTAATTATCAACAAATGTTGATAAACAAACAATAATGATTTGAAACAAAACGAAGCAAAACTTATAAGGACCAATTACAAAGCTTATATATTCATGGTCAGAGAACAAGATAACCTGTGAAAACAAAGTGAATATGAAAAAGGAGGGTGTCGAGAAGTAGGATGGAAATGATTGCAAAAGCCTTTAAAATATATACCTGGATCAACATTAATGGTTTCATACTGAATTCCATCAGGTACTAGGGTATTGTTGTATTGATAAGGCCCCTTCCCATTGATAAGAACTCCATCCGGCATCCCGAGATCTTTTCCAGCATCAAGAGCAGTTCTCAGTGCCTAAAATCAGAGGAAAGGAATAAGGAGGAGGTTAGTCATGTACTTTAAACTACATTGTTCACATGAAAATACTTACACAACAAGAAATACTGACCGTATGGTTTTGTGTATACCAGTCACCGATAGTAATGAAGATATCACCAGCAGGCTGATTAAAAGGAATTTCAATTGTCTGCCTATTATTAATATGAAAGGAGCCAAAACCTCCAGATGCTCTCTGCAAATTAAGAGATGGAAAGTAGAAGAAGCTCCCGATCTGGTCCTTCACTTGAAACTGAAAAGTCCAATTCCACGAAGGAGGGATTGGACAATTTGTGCCAAGAACACCATCCTGCCATGAATTCCGCCGCATTTGAATCCCAGACCTGTCAAAGAATTCACCACAAACATCTCAAAAACGTCCCATTCATGAAATACAATGAAATTTGAACAAAAGCCTCACCAAGTAATTAGGAGATTCTCGTCCAATTCATTATGTACATTAACAACAACATTGTTGTTTGTAGTAGCATTGATAGCAGGACCTGGAAACTGCCCATTAACTGCTATAACCTGCAATCAAAATTCCAATTAAAACAGGTATTGCAAGTCAAATTCTGATATACTTCAAAAATTGCTCAAACTCCAAACAATGTAAGTTGTAATATACAACACATGGCCTAAAATCTACACTAATCATCCAAACATAAACGAAAAACATACGCGTAAGGGGTGGTAAAACCCTTGCGCACAAGAGTTTTAGAACAATAAAATTTCAGTATCAGGACACAAATAACCCATGAATAATAATATGTACTGCAAAATCCAGCAAATATCGCTGAAAACCCGAAAACCTATATCGAATGATCTATAGGTACTCTTCTTAAACCGCCAATCCACCTCACTGCCACTAAAACCCCCGTTATCAGGACCAGAAATAATCCATGAATGCACTGCAAAATCAAGCAAGTATGGCTGAAACCCCGTAAACCGGCATCAAAATGATCTATAAATATTCTTCTTAATCAACCTCACTGTCACTAAAACCCTCGTCACCGATATAAACCCACATACAGCAAATACCGCAGATTTACTCGATAAATCACAAAAATACACAAACCCATGAAGAAAAATGTATAAAATAATATTTTCAATAGAACCATGGCCAAAATTTAAATTAAAAAGGCATTTCATCAATCATTCAGCCGTAAAAAAAAAACAGAGTAAAAACCAAATGAAAAGATCGTACCCGTTGAGGAACGCCGAGCGGAGAGGCGGTGATGTAAGAGACGCGGAAGTCGTAGAAGACGAAGGGGTCTGCGGCGAAACAGAGAGTCGAGAGAAGAGCAATGTGGGTCAGTGAAAACAGAGCGAAGAGAGAGAACACAGACAGGGCCGCCATGAGAGTTTGCAACTGTAAGTTTGTATGCAAAAACGATGAAATCAAAGTCGATTTTCTTCTGGGATTTGGTGAATTCTTTTACATGATCAAGGAGGAGAGAGAAAGTAGAGAGAGAGAGAGAGAGAGCAGAAATGGAGGTTTTGGGAGTGTGAAGACGAAGAGAGGAGAGGAAGTTTTGTTCTTCGTCACGCACTGTGTAATGCTACAACCACTTCCGTTTCTCGAAATTTTTGGCTTTACGCGCATATTAAGGAGGGTGACAGGTGACCGCCTCAACCGGTTGGATTTCTAATTTTATTGTTTTTCTCAAATCTATTCAAATTTAGGGAGTTGTATTTAATAGGAATTTAAAAGATTTTAAAAGATTAATACAAATCTGAGTGAATATATAGAAGTGTATGCATATTCGGTAAAAAAATTTAATTTAATTTATAAAATTCCATAGAGATCTGGGTGTATTTCTTCCGAATTTTAAAGTATTTTAAAAGATGACTGATTCGGAGCGATTTTATAATGTCTTTTAGGCTTTAGAAAATCAACCCTCCCTCCCTAAGATTTCTAATTATTTGAAGGGTTATTTAGAGAAAGGCCCTTGAAACTCCTATTTTCCAAACAAATACCCACATAGTATTAAACATTCAAATAAAACCCAAATTTCAGTCCATGTAGACAAATATGTAAACAATTATTACAAAATATTTACAACGTATGCCACAAACCCTAAATATGTCAATAAAGATGATTACTCACCCTAATTATGTGTAGCAATTACCCCATATGAAAATTTTACCTTTCTTGTATCACAAATATTAGTAACACAGATATATATATACACACACACATACAAAAAAAGAACCAATTAATATTCTTTTATGTTGTAGACAAATTATTTTATTACATACATTAGACATTTTTTATTTGTTATTATATTGCGTGATAAAAATAATTTATTAATATTTACATGTAAAATATAGGTAAATTAATTTTGAATCAAATAACATTTATTTTGTAGGTAAATTAAAATAGTAGTTACATTATTTTGGTAAAGTTAAACATTGCCTAAATTATTTCATAAGTGATAAACCAAGAAAAATTATCTCCATTAAAATAAAACAGTAGATACATTATTCTTTTATAAGATTAAACAATAAGGAAAATTATATTGTAAGTCATTATGTTTGTAAAAAAAAGGAAATTTGAAATTCATAAACAAAAAGTAGTAGATATATTATTTTTTTAATCAAATTTCCTTTATTTGTAGGTGAATTATTTGCAAGCATTATTATGTATATTGGGTACATTTTATTACTAATTTGTATGTGTGCAATAATTTACCCATATTATTTTAAATCAAATAACATTCTTTGTCTTATAGGTAAATTATTTTGCATGTATTATTACATATACTAGAAAAATTTTAGTACTAATACATATGTCCAAATAACTTACCTATATTTTTTATGTAAAAGTCATATTATAGTGCCCTTTCAGATTTTCATTTGGTAAGAAAATGACAAAATTAAATTAAAAAGTCTAATTATATGAAAATTTGAAAGACAATTACTAAATCGTAAGGAAAGTATAACATTAGTGCTTTTTTTTCATTAATCCCTCCCTTCAAATCTGCATAAAATTAAATGTATACATTAAAAGTGTAATTAGGGGTATTTTAGGCATATGAAAAATGCAAAATGTGTAAAGGCAAACAAAATTAATTAATTTGCTTATGTGGAGCCTAGTCATGGGTTTTATTCAAGGAAAAAAAACTATGTCGGGTTTTATGGAAAGAAACTTCAGTTTCAAGGGCTAAAGTCATATTTTCAGTTATTTGAATTAAAATTCACATAGAATCTACGAAGCTCTAATAAACTCCCTGAGTTTATAATACCTTTAAAATCTTTAAAATCTAAATTAAATACAAGCCCCTTATTTAAGAGAAGGATTATCTCCCCTCCTAATCCTTCTCCCCTTCTCTCCCTTCATAATTAAATGGTTATTATTAAGTCATGCCAACATCTTGTATTGATTTTTTATAAAAAGAGAAAGAGAAAAAGAAACTATGAGAGGAGGGGTGGGTGGAAAGGAGATGAGAATGGGAGGAAAAAGAATCTGAGATGAGAATAAGAGGGGAAATAATCTTACTGCCCTTATTTAGTCACCACCAATCTTTTCATTATACTCACCATTGATAAAAAAAAAATTGATAGTCCTTTTTACATACCAAAAATCTATTATTTATGGATTTATGACAACCATTTGATACTAAAAATAAATCATTAAGAAACAATGGTTTTTATTACAAATGGTTTTTGAAATTAACTAAACTTCTCATTTTGGTTCTTCAATTTCAAAATCAATCAATGTCATCTCTTAAATTAGTTAATGCAAAATCAATTTGATTCCTCATGTGTGTCTTGTCAACACACTAACATAATAACTAACAACATCATAATAGAATGATCAAATTGATTTACGGCAACTAATTATGCAACTTCTTTGCATACTTCAACCCTAAATTTTTATAAAAAAAAAATATGAATATCTTTAACATACAATTTAACGAGATGATGGGAATGTTCTTATATTATTTTGAATATTCGAATATTATTTTTAGTTTCCCTAAAAAGAAAATAATTGTAATCTTTCAAAAAAAAAAATGATAATAATTTTAATCTTTCAAAAAAAAAAAATCAATTCGGAATATGTGTCTGATTTACCGGGTGCTGCCGGTGCGAATAGTATGTTCCCGTACAACTGGCCCACTAAGGCCAAATGCACGAGTTTCGGCGCCTCGCGCAAACATTCCCAAATCAACCTCTGCAAAAGCGACCACATGTACAGATCCTTGTGCTGTATATATGGCATTTTTTAAAATTCCATCTCACACTATTGACTACATTTGATGATTTCTTAGCTGTTTAAAGTGAATTTTATCGTATCATCAGTTGTATATATTTATGATTCTATTATGTGATGAGTGTGATAGACTCGTATAAGTATAATTAACGACTGTTCAAAATTCCTCATTATTTGAATGAATTGTAGCCAACCGAACAAGAATAGCTTTACGTATTACTAATCATGACCAACTAGCATTTCGTTTAGTAGTATTTGTATGGATTTAGTTGAAGAAAAATTCAAGTTCAAGTCATTGATGAAAAAACTAATATATATTTGTAATAAGTTTGATATCTAGTTATGACTAATTTGTTGTGAAAAGCAAAAATGCTTCCCTTACCACATTTTCGAAATCAAATCTTTTGAATATATTTTGTGTGGCTTATTGACATGTATTAAGTATATGACAACAACATTAAGGAGATTAAGTTTATTAACACATGTCAATCAATGATAGAGATCAAAGAGAGACCACGCACAATATGGGTGCAAAAGATTTGAGCTCACATTTTTCATACTACATTTGTACCGCATTTCTATTAGAGATGAAATACATATGTGTTGGTAGACCCTTTATTTATTAGAAATGTGATACAAATATGGTAAGAAAAATGTGATAAGTGTAACATTCCTTTGTAAAAAGTGATCGTGGTAAGTGAAAGTTTTAGTTGGACAAATGAGTTGTATAGAGATAATAATGATTGAGGAGAATATGCCCAATTAGTGATGTAAATTGTAATTAAGTCGATAGTGTGGTTCGTTCTTGGTGAGAAAGCGATACAAGCATATATAAACCTAGCTGTAATTGCATTCGCTAATTGTGGGAATTGGTGAATGTGAGGTGGTTGTCTTTCCACTTTTTATTTATTGGTCCAAGTTTATAGTCTTAAATTCTTAATCATGTCAGGGAAGGCTGAAATGCTTCTGTAAGTCTTTACGGTCCTCAGAAGGGGTGGATAATCGTGGCTTGCCACCATTTGTCCCTCTTTGAAAATCGCCTCGGTTCATTGCTGTGCTTACACACTAGGCTACCTTTCTCCGAAAGCTCTGCGGGACCACCTACCACTAGTCTTCGCCCGGAGGGGTTTATTGCACAAAAACACCGAGACGCAGGCTCCCGAAGAGGGAAGCCCAACGAATGTCTAATCATGATTAATGGGAAGTATTAGTGTCAATGGAAGACGTCTTTATAACTAACGCTTTAGTGGTAGAATACTTATCTTCGGATATATAATTAATGTTTTGTTACAATAATTGAAGAGAATTTCGAACCTGTGACTCATGGGTAGAAACCCGGAACACAAAAATTATTTTTAATATATAGTATAGATATGTCAATAAAACAATTAGACGGACGTATTACATTATTAAGATATAATACAAAATCGTAACGTTTAGCACATGACATATGAAGCCGGTTGCTTGATCAAAATTTGTGCTAGCTTAATAGTCCCATTCGTACTTAAACCTCCATCTTCCATATGGACACTGAAATTCAACTCGGTGACAAAACCCTTGCTAAAACAAGAATGTAAAACTTATGGGGCTGGGTTCCATTCAAAACCCTAGAAAAATAATTAATTAATTAATTAATTAGGGATTAGCCATGATCCATAAGTTAAGCAGAAACTAGCTAATTCCATCTTTCTTTCTTTTGTTGGGAGTTTTTGGATGCATTGATGCTGCCAAAAAGATTCAGAACTGAAAAGAAAGGGTCAAATATTGATAGAGAAATGCTAAGCATATTCTCTTAAAAGTGAGATTCTTTATTAACTTTCTCAACTCATGTTTTGGCAAAATGTTTTATAATATTAGCACTGGATTGAAGTTAAACAGTGAGGTGTCAAAGAGTACATAGAGAGTCCCGTTTTTTAGAGTCTTTTTCATTCTGAGCCCCTGAAAAAATAAAGAAACCCGAAAAAAAAAAAAAAAAAAAAAAATTGGCCATGTTTTCCAAGAGAGGCCACCTTCTCTCAAGCCAGCAATCTTCTACTTTTAATTTCTCATGTTCTTAACAATTTGAAAACTTTTATCAGATTTATTTGAAAAAAATAGACCTAACGGTCGAATACCAAGTGGAATTCAATTAAAGTACCTAATGGGTCAATTGGATCTGGGCTCTTAATTTTATTCAAAGTTTAATCCTTTTCTAGCCGAACTAACAGGCATCGGATCAATTGGGCTTTTAGGGCCCAAAACATCAAATTCAATTGTAAAAGGAAATTTGTGATTCGTATGCGAACTACAAAACAAATTTAGATCCTCTCCGAACCTTGCTGTCTAGAATCTAAGAACCAGAAAATCCGGTTCCTTGGTTTGCATGCAAGTGGGCCAGTAAAATAAGTTAATGAAATCATTAGAATCAATCTGAGTGGTTCAGATTGACAGGTCATTGGACTATAGACATTGAGATTCGAAGAGAATCTCTGTCTCTACAAAATGAACACACGGCAAATGACATCTACAACAACATTAGCTTCACGAAAAACATAAATGAAACTATATTTGAGGGAAGAAACAAGTCACATAATTGATATCTTTACGAAATTACAAATAGTTCAATGTAATACATTTGACTTAAACGTAATGAATCAAAATTTTGGCATCACCTTCGACCAAAATATCACGCAGCACGAGTACTATGAAGACCGTATTGTAATGGAAATTTGCATTTCTACTTTTCTTAAATACGCAATATTCAAGTCGAGTAATTGAACGCATAACTTTATTAATATATTCTTCTTGGAATCTAAATCGACATGTATCGCTTAAGGGCATGCCTTTAACTACAAATTGAATGGCAACCCAATGAAAAAAATAGCAATAACACCACCAATGATGCACATTTTCGACATTTTGCTAGCCACAAAATTTGTGATTCCTTTGCAGCCAAGTGATGAATGACAGCTGGGGATGAAGGAGATAGTTTTGCTTGTGCTGCAAGAATTAAATTAACGTCCCTGATTAAATCTGGTCTAATGGGAAAGGATGAATGAAGGCTGAGTTGAGCCGCCAGATCTTGAGGGTAGCCTTGACATTCACTCCTGTTGCATTGTTGAACAAGAACAGCCTTGCTGCTCCATAGATTGCTTCTGTTGGGTAAACCCGCGATGAAATTACCGTCCTGCCCCCTTGCGCGTAGCTTTCCACGATCGAATGATCAACCTACACACTCAACTCTCAACAATTTAGAATCATCACCATTTTCGAGCTCCTTCTATCATTCACAATTTGGCACGTATGCACAAATACGTTTTTTAATTAACGTGAAGGTAAGAATAACCCCTTAGAGGTAAGGAGCAAAGCGGTGTTCTTTAAAGTTTTACGCTACATAAGATCATATAATTTGGTAAGGAAAGAAATTCTCACCAGCACTCTGGCAGAATAAGTTTCACCATCCAACACAGGAACTTTGCCTCCATAAACTTGTTTGAAGACTTCAGGAGCCTTGGAGGACCTGCATTACCAAGCACCATGTAAGATGTAACATAACAACAGACTGAAAGTTAGAGACACCATGTCAACACTAATTGACATTCATTAAGATCAAAGTTAACCTCGATTCGTCGGCGCAGAAGTAAGTCGTGACGTCCCCATCGGTCGAGTTGGTAACTCGAAAATAAACCGGGGTTAACTCGGAAAGAGATTCATCTGCAATGACCAAAATGCCAAAGGGTCCGAACGTGCTCCTATCTACAGCACCATCACCACACCCTGAACTCCCATTCACACTCTCCTCTGTGTCCAATGACTCGATTTTAAAGTCGACGGATATGTCCAACTGTCCACAGTTTCAGGCAAGAAAAATGTTAGTGAGTAGCAGAAATTAGACATATAATATGAACATGTTAAAGACGTTTACCCCATTTTTTCGACATCTAGAATTTTAATCACTCGAGGGGTTTCAAGCAGTGCTCAGTTAGTCTCGAGCATTGCTCGAAGAGCCTTAAGTGACTAATCTTCAAATACTTGACAAACCTGTGTAGCAGTTCCAATATCAAGTGGCACAATTGTTCCTGCTTCAACCAAAACATCAGTAAATTCGGTACTGTTTAATCTCAAGTCTTCAATCTCCTCCACCGGCCATTGAAGCAAATTGGTTTCAGTTTTGCTATCAAACAACACCGTCCTCGGAATGGTCTGCAAAATGTGTTCGTGAAAATTAAATACGCATGTATTATATAAAGAATTGTTATTGGCATTCTAAGAAATGTCGAAGAAATGATCACGTACGTGAAGGGAAGCCCAATGTTTCTTCAAATCATCAGTCTCAGTATCAGTTTCATTAACCCAACCCAACAAGATCCTTCTGTCCTTATTTTGGTCATAAAATGTCTTTGATGCATAGTACCTTCCATAGTCATACCTTAGCCCGATACCAACGTCGATAGTCGGGTCATCGGGTACCCATGTCTCATTTTCTATAAAATAAGTCCCAATTGCGTAATGATCCAATTTTGTGTCATCCAAACTAGCCTTCAGCACGTGCTTAACTCCGCCGTTATTTACCGACGTGTCCAAACCCTTGGACCCGTTTATAGCAACCGGGTAAAAGTCCACGCACTCCCACATACCCGTACCCGGGACCTCATGCAAGACCCCATCATGGAGCTCATAGTTTATAAAATCGGTGGTGGTGTACACCATTGATATTCCAGTTGTGTTGAATTTTGATCCAATGGTAGTTCGCCATTTGCCATCGGGACCGATCCACGCGGTTGTGGGGTCACGGAAATCAGTGGATCCGATCCCGGATGGCGGAGTCAAAATCGGATTACCTTCGTACTTGACCCAATCAAGTAAGAGGGGATCCGATAGGTTGGCGGGGTAGGCGAGGTTTTGTACTTGCACGGATTCATTGGTGCTGCCAGTGTACAACATTATGATTTGGCCGTCGGGGAGGAGGGTGGCGGACCCGGTCCACACCCCGTTTGCATCGAACCATCGATCGGGGACCATGGCGAGCGGGAGGTAGAGCCAGTGAATCATGTCCGTTGATACCGCATGACCCCATGTGATGTTGCCCCACACAGCTGAGTCCGGGTTGTACTGGTAGAACAGGTGATACCATCCCTTGTGAAACAATGGCCCTACACAAACGTAGAAGTTCAGCTAATTAAATTGTTAATAATTTTTGTAATTACAATAAAACAACCCCGGACACCATGCGATATCTGACTTGAGAAGCACAAGGGCCCACACACACACTAATCTTCGTCGTTCGCAAGTTTAAAACAAACCAGAATTCTCTTTCATTCTCTTCCCATCTTCTTTCATTCCCCTTTCATATTTTTTTATTTTATCTTTATTTTGTTATAAAAAATTAATATAAAATATTAACGTGATTTAACCGTGATCGTTCAAATAGAAGAAGAGTAAAGAAAAGATAAAAAAAAGAGAAGAGAATCTCACTCCGTTTGAATGACGGGTGCATGGTGTCTGCCACCGTCATCGTGAACTGAACCGTGTCAAATGACCGTGGCGGATGGGCACGTTGCTAAATTACTGAATAAATCACATCTACAAAATACCAAAAAATCACATCTAGAAAGAACTACATGTGGGTATATGTGTGCCACGTGGCTGGGTTTTGTTTTGGTATTAGCTAAGCAAAGGCGGGCCCCTAATTGTTAAATTATATCAACATTACATTTTATATTTCTATTATTTTTTGTTTTATTATTTCTATAAAAAATTAATATAAAATATTAACGTAACTTAACCGTAATCACATATCACAGGAAAAACATAAAAAAAGTATAAAAATAGAAGGCATGAAGAAAGTATAAAAATAGAAAGGCACACAATCCACTCTCAATTGATTTGTCCGCAATTCGTGACGGGTAGAAATTTATTTTTGACAGAAATACGGTTGGAAACATCAAACATCTAGTACAAGTGGATACGTACCCTAAAAAAGTTATGACCACTTGTGTTGGTTTACCTAATTATGTTATCGTCACACTAAAAAATAGTTTTACCATAAAAAATAAATACACTAAACTAATCAACTAACCTAATTACGGTTTCTTCAGGACATGTCAACTAATAGACACAAGTAGAGATAAAATCAGATAATCCCATGCAATTTCCATAAGATCATATATAGTTTCATAACAAAAAGAACATTACAATATGGTTAATTCTGATATTTATCAAAAAAATACTAACAAAAAGAAGGTACAGAAAGAGTTTTGGTTTAAGAACTTACCATTCGGATCTGAAGTACAAGAAACCAGCATCCCCCACCAAAAGAACAAGATTTACACATTAAAACAAATTTGATTAGTCCAACATAATTAGGATTACAAAATTAAACAGTGAAATTCAAAAGAAGAAAGTCCAAAAGCGTATTTGGAATCAAGTCCAATTAAGAAAGTTAATCATGGACACAAATCTCACTAAACCATTGGTGTTACTCGAAAATAAATTTAAAAAATTTAAAAGAAAAATAATAGAGAGAGCTTGTGATTAACAAAAATAAAAGTTAAAGCTGTAATTGCACCTACCATTTATCCAATTTTTTTCTGGCTGGAAATGGAATGCAGTTCTTTGCCAAGAAAACATGGCATTTGTCCAATTATATGAAGCTTCCTCTGAAAAATGAGGGTACGATTTGGCCGATACTCCTTCCAATTTTCCTCTAGGCACTGAAAACGACCTCGTCTCTGAACTGGTTGAAGCTGGCCGGTATTGGTGGTGGTGATCCGGTTGTTCTGGCACTGTTTTTGGCGGCGACCCCGGTCCTCGGTTGATAACTAATGTGACCAATGACAGGAGAAATATGACGGAGGAGAATATCACGGCAAAACCCTTAAAGGGTCTCCGATGAGTCGGCGAAGGGACGGCGGCAGAGGGGTCTTCTCCCGGCAAGGGAGCGTAGGAAGTGTTGTTGGCGGTGTCCATGTTGTTTGGCGTCTCTCTCTGCAAGTAGAAATTGAGAGAGAGATGAGCGAGAGAAATAATTTAAATGGGGTTTAAATAGAGGAGAGACTGAGGAATGAGCATGGAGATTGGGGACCTAAAGAGTGGATTGGTAGTTGCCCAATTTAGATGGAGAGAGAAAGAAATAAGGCGTGAGATTTTTCAGTATGATCAGAACACGAAATGATATGATAGAATATATATGTTAAAAAGTTAATAACTTAAAAAATAAAATTTCTCACAATTTATATAAAAACATATGATGTACTGTCCATATTCTAGTCATAATAAAAAATTTCTCCAAATGAACAATGGCTAAAGGACATTTTAGGAGAAATTTATTAGTGTGCCAGGAACGTTGCCCGATATCCCAATTGTAATAATACAATTAGTTAATTTTTTTTCTTCAAATTTTCAATCAATTGTATTACTATGCTTGATTTACTAGTCGAATTCTTGGCACATGAAAAACCACTCGATATTGAGTTGTATATAGGCTCATGAACCAATCATCCAATCCTTATTTTATTTATTAATTTAGGGATTACAAACTCAAGAGTAAGAAAAAAAAACTGTGAAATTAAACTTGAGACCTCTTTCATTAAAGTGACGTTTAAAAAAAAAAAGAAGAAATTACCTTACAAAAATCCAAGAAACTTACGTGTTGTTTTGTCGAGGAGTGAGGATCCTCGTCAGATCTTCTTTATGAGAATTTTCGGGATCCTTCAATCACATCTGTTCATTTACATTATACGGTTAGTTTTCATCAAGCACTGTTTATATTCAATTTTAAATAAAAAAATTACAATAATTTCTAACTGTATAATATACGATGAATAAATGTAATTTGAAAATTCTTAAGATCCTCACAAACGGAATCCGACGAGGACTTGTCGGAGCACCAAATTTTCGAGCAAACAAAACCCTAGAAATGGTTTGCAAGCAAGGCAAATCTTCACGGTACAAAAGAATCAATGTGGTGTCAAATCAATGAAAGATTCTCTCGATAAAGTTTGTGAAAAATTGTATAATTTAAACTAGAGCGAGTTTAGAAATCGATGTGTTGCGTCACTTATTGTTAATGGATGGAGCATTTATGAATGAGGATTATATCATTTTTACGAGGATTTTAAGAATCTTTAAATCATGTTCGTTTATCGTAAATTATTTGGTTAGAAATTATTTTAAATATTTTTATTTAAAATTAAACATGAACAAGATTTGACAAAAACTGACTGCACGATATACGATGAAGGAATACGATTTAACATGAACAAGACTTGACAAAAACTGACTGCACGATATACGATGAATGAACACGATTTAAGGATTCTCGAGATCCTCATAAAGAGGATCCGGAAATGATCCTCATTCGAGTATTTATATTTCAACTCTTTATTTTCAGCACACTGAAAAAATTCTTTATATAGAGACCATCTGGTACATAGTGTGTTTGGACGAGGATTCGTGTCCTAGTGTGTGGAAAGATGGTCTAGGGTTTACTAAAGGGAAGAATTAAAGGAATTAATTTTGTTTTAATATCGATAGATTGAAAAGTTATGCAATGAAATAATGTGGACTCGATAAATTAGCTGGGCATATGAAAATTAAACTGATTAGTTGGGCTTCCATATCTCCCTTCAACTTTTTATTAGTTAATTTTTTTTATCTTCAATAAGATAGTTAGTTTGCCACCCACCGGTAGAGAATGCCGTGCCTTACTAACCCGAGCAGCAAATGTACGGACGGAGACGGCTATGGTTTAACGGGGGCAGCAACCCCAGTGGAGTTTTGTGAGGGAAAAAGAAATACGGTATTATAGAAGGTGCAAATGACATATTGATCATATTAATGAGTATAAATAAAACGACATATGTAGCTTGAATATATCATAATTTTACTACTTTTTGTTTATATTCTTAGATAGCCCGTTATTGTAAAACAATTCCTACAGGTTGTGGCTTAATGAAGTTTGAGAAAAAAAGAAAATGCAATGAAAGTATGGAGGATATTTTCTTATGATGAATTTTTTTCTCCATAACTAGAGGTTAAGTTCGCCCCCACTAAAGAAAATTTTCAACTTTGTTCATGAGCATAGGGTGTGGTTACTACAACCTCACACCTTGTACAGTGGTTTGTGAACAAATTTCAAAACATGTTTACAGTTTACCCACCTGACTCGGACTTCACTATTACTAATCACCTTAATATTTTGCTTAGTTACAAGCCTACACTACTAAGCTCGACTCCTTGAATAAGATAAAAACTCTGATAAGTTGTTTTAACTTTTTTCATTGTTTTCCTTCAATGTGGTCGGAAAATATAGCTCAAATAGTAACACTCTTGGGAATCATAATACAAATCGGATATGACTTTTAATCTTTAATGATATGGACAATAAAAATCAAGGATGAAAATTGTACGTATTCTTTTTAACATTATTTTTAGTCTTTGATTGTGAAGGTGTCAAACTCGAAAGTCTCTAACGTGGTTTCGTATATTTAAAAATACGACAAGAAATTGAGACGATCGTTTTGCAATGAGACGTGCAGATGGAGCACATGACATGGTGTGGGCAAGACCAAGTAGGTAAAACTTGATTGTTTGCCTCATTCTTGCACTTCCAATTTCATACGATCTAATGATGTCTATATATTTAATATTGGGAAATGCTAGAGAGATCAATTATTTAAATTAAAATTTTTAAACTATATAACGTGGTTGTTGATGATTGAATTATTACTTAAACGTCGATTAATGTGCTTATTTTGTATTTGTGACGCATTGCATGATTCGCAAATTTGGTTTATGTAACATTACTCTTTAATACTTCATACTTTAAGAAGCAATTCACCAGTTTTTTTTTACCTATTTTATGGGGAACTTTGCTATTAATGTTGTAGCATATTACATGAATTTTAAAGTGGTAACTGGGAAGATCTCAAAGTCAAATTAGGAAGCTAAATGCCACATTAGTTAAGATTAGTTGGTTTGAATCTTAATGCGACGTAAGTTTGATAGGAAAATGTTTTCTTTTTCCCTCCTATTTGAGTATTCAAGAGAAAATTGCGTGTCATTTGTTATAATTAAGCAAAATGGTACCCTATAATTTTATGAAATTTCAATTCAAAAAGCAAGTGCTATGTCATTGCCATTTCATAACATGAGCGACGACTTTATAATTAAATATAAAAAAAATTGTGAGATATAAGATTTATGTCCCATTTGATTACTTGTAACTTTCTTTTTATTATCAATAAAAAAATTTCCTACTATTGAAATTTTTGGTACCATGCTAAATGTAAATAGAAAAATGGATGAATAAAAGAAAGAAAACTCGAAACGATAATGAGAGACAGTTGTCTGCTACAATTAAAAAAGGTCTTGTCAAAGGGTCCACGTCAAAACGTGGCTACCAGAATATCACACAACACCCTCCGCATCCGTGATAAATATAAATCATGAAATGCCAAAAAAACAAATACTTGATAACAGATCATGTTATATCATGTGATTCATGTGTAATGTGGTGTGATTTGAAGGGGATGGTTAGAGGTGCATGGGAAGATAAGGGACTTTATTCACAAAGTGAGATGAAGGGAAGAAAACTAAACCCGTCGATTTGAGGTAAAATTCGGAATTTTTTTTTGGGCGGTATCGGGAAATTAAGCTACAACCTCAAAAATCACAATGTATATTTGTTCATGTTTTCACTTTTATAAATAATTAAGACAAACTTAATCACAATCTTTCTGTCCTACTTTTTCTATTTTCTTTTATCATATTTGCTTTTTTTTGTTTCTCTTATTGTGTGCGACTCTATTGTGCTCATCATGCGCTCGATGAAATACCTTAGTTTACAAGTCTTGGCAGTCTTCAACATTACTCTATAATATCATGCATCTACCCTCAACAAGTCTCTACAAAATAATAGTAACTGTCGACATATATTAGCATAAGTTTTTGGTATGTTGACATGAGTTGGTTGATATGATGATCCCATTATTCAAAACTATTAGCCCCGTCAAGGATTGGAATATAATAATATCAATATTTTCATACAAGTAGAAAAGTAATTGAAAGTTGGAATATCATTAGTATATTGATAAATTTTATAAGTAATTGAAAGTTGCAATATCATTAGTATATTGATAAATTGTACAAGAACGGTTTACTATTAATATTACCGATATTGTTCCCAACTTAATCACATTTTATTAGATGTTGGGTACAAAAAAACCTCGGTGATATTAGGAATACAGACACTCCAGTATATTAATTGATATTATTTTGTCATATGTCGATATATAATCTTATTCTCCAACACGTATAAATTGGGTGGTGCTATCCACATACACTTTTACCTCTCATAGACCCCTCTCAATTTTAGATTGTCGGATCAAATAAAAAGAATAAAATTGATAGATAAAAATTAATAAGAGTGTGTGAGATCTAAAAAAAAAGGTGTGTGAATTCACACACCCTATAAATTATGATGTTGAATTGTTGTACAAAAAGGATCATTAAATAATCGCTCTTTAAAAAAATGCACTTAATCGTATTGGAGAACATAGCTTCCAATGTACCATGATTTTCTTAGTTTGCTGACTGCTTTTGTTGTTAGTCAATCGTTTTAGCAACAATATATTTATAAGTTTTCAATTTCTTTTTTGGTCAAGAGTTTTTATTTTTCTTCATGTGTTTTCGAAAGAACTAAGTTCACAGTGCAGCTACGTTGATGACGATGAGGAAATGACGTGAGCGCAAAGTTTTGGATTTACAAATGAGCGCCGGGGACATTACCAAAAAAAAAAAATAGAAAAAAAAAAAAGGATGTTTGATTATTATTGTAATTAACGTTGGGTACGTGTATGCATATGCATGGAAAACAACGGCATCTATATCTACAATGAACGAGAGGTTGTACCTCAAGTAATGCATATGCATTTTATATATGGAAAACGGTGGGTATGTGCATGCATATGCATGGAAAACAACAACATCGACCCACAAGGAGCGAGGGATTTTATAGTGTCTCGGAAACACGATACATTATTATTGCAAGTGTAATAATACACTTGGTCAAAAATTTTGATTTTTTTTTAACCAATTGTATTATGGCATTAAATGTACTCAGTCATATTTTCGACATGCTGAAAAGTTCCCGATAAGCAACATGGAATAGTACAAACGGAACATGGGAAGAATGTGGATATGTCTAATAATTTGCTTTAAACCTCGCTGTCAATGCAGTATCTAATATGTAACATCCGATCTTGATGTGTTACTTCAACTAAAACCAACGCCACACTATTGCTCCAAATCTCACATGATTAAAGTGGCATTACCTAACATTCAGATCAGTCTTAGTTTAATTTATGGAATTGTTGACCAAGACTCTGAATGAAGGAATGAAGGAATGGTAGGTTCAAATGAAATCTATGACTTGCTATTAAGATTCTTCACCTATCATAAAAAATCCAGTCAAGATCTGTCAATTATATTAATATAGTACTTAATCATTTTGTGACAACCCGTTCCAAATTTTACGTTTTTATTTTATTTTAAAAGCGTGAATTTACGAAATTGCCCAGGACTTTGACTTCCGTTGACCATCGACTTGAGAGATGTGGGACTTATTCTTTTAGTATATCCTCGTAGTACTCGTTGGTACGAACATATAGGCGAAAGTCGTTTGCGAGTCCGGATTATAACGGTAGTTACGGACGTTCGAAATTGATTATTCAAGGTTTAGTTTTAATTAAATTAAATCCCCACTTTGTGGGGTGAAGCCAAATCAGAAATGAGGAAAGAAAGAAAGAAAGAAAAAAAAAAAGAAGGGAAGTAGCCTTCCCGTCCACCCACACCCACCACAAACTCCTATTTTCTAAGGCCGATTCCGGCCAACTCCGGTGGAGTTTTTCGATGCCACCACCACCATCTTAAAGCTCTCATTCCTCTCTACAAAACCCACCCAAGAACCACCTTGATTAATCATGGAGTGTGGCGGTTTGAGGCCACGAAAGTCGACGAAAATCAACGGTGCTCCGGCCACTCTTTTTGATTTTCAGGAAAATCGGCAAAGTGATGGCCGATGCCACCACTTGGGCTTTGTAGCCCATCATGCCAGGAGAAAAACCCAACCAACTTTGACCCCGTTGGACCACTGTAGAAGACGAATCGACATCGGGAAGTTTTAGGCATCCGCCGACTTTGTGGGAAAAATTGACCATCTTCCGTCCACTTTTGGACTTCGTGGCAGGTATGAAAGTTGCTCCACTCACTGAGATCTCCATTTCTGTGAAGTTTGAGAATTTTTGGAAATAGTTGGATTTTCCGGCGAGTCGGGCGGCCGACCGCCACCCGCGGCGGCGCATGCGGCGGCGGGTGGCCAGTGGGCCGCCAATGCTATTTTTAGGCTATGTTTAATGTCTTTAATTCAGTTTTGTTATTTGAATGACATAGGTTGATCGTTGGAACCTAAATTCGTTACGATACGTTACTTGATGAAAATGTGAATCGACGATCCGACCGTTGGATCGTCACCAAACTTGGATAAATTATAATACGTAATATTTAAAGATTATAGGAATTTATGGATCGGGAATCCGACTTACGTATCTTCCCGAATTGAATTTGTAAGTTAGTAAAATAAATGTTCACGTCCACTTGGTTTTGGGCAAATGGCGGAGATCCAACCGTTGGATCGTAATGAAAATTTAATATGTTATTCTAGAAACATAGTGTGGATCGTTGGGGGTTGCGGATTGGAAATCTGATATGCGGATCTTTCGGGTCGAGTTATACAGGGTTGTAGACCCTATCGTCGATCTTTGATCGACTGTTGACTTGTAGTCAATGGGTCTCAAACTATTTTAGAATGCCCTTGAGGTTGTGTTTTATGTAAATTACGTATTCTACTGATAAGAGTTCTGAGATGTGATTCGATAATTGGTCACAAGCACCAATCATTCATGACGTCTCGATGCGTGCGCTAGAGAATCATAGCGTGGACTTCAGGTGAGTGGATCTTTTCCTTTTTATCGTACATATTATTGAGAGTTCTATCGACACTTTTAAATTGATTAGGTATATTACCTTCATATAATTATTGTGAATGCTTAAAGTACTAATATAAACTACGAATGGCTTGATCCCTGTTTAGGGTACGTAGGCAGTCTAACGAGACGTTAGATGCAGCCATAATGTATTTGAAACAAAAGCCTTATTTGGGAAATTGAGCAATGCGAAGGAAATTGGTAAAGGCAAGTTTTAGTTTTGTGAATTAGTTAGTTAAATTAGTGTTAATTGGGTTGTCATGGATAATTATCCCTGAAAATAAGTAGTTCGGGAGTAGGGCATTATTGATTGTACATTTCACACCGTATTGTATATAATTGAAAATGCTACGACATGGTTGAGTATTAGATTGCATCATGGTATATCCATATGTATATTACTTGCACATAATTATTGGGAATGCTTTCAAGTGCAAAGGTGAACGCAGGACACCCAGGTAAGTTCAGGTGAGTTTATGGTATTAGTTGAATCAATGGAGTTATAACATGACTACATTTATGTGTTAGGCAACTCTGATACTGTCGTACTGGTTGCCATGAGTTGTACATGTTATATTAAGATGCATAGAGAGCTCATAACATGCACCCCCGGTGTTAGTGCTCCCGCCCAGAGTTGGGCACAGTCATTCACGTGATGTTCACCTCCCGCACCTTACGCTCACATTGGACTCAAGGTAGGTGCACAGGCCTGTCGTACAGACCACTATAGGTGGTTCCGACTCGTAGGTGACCCGCGATTATTCGTCCAGTCTTCACGTGATCGTAGCACTTGAGCATACTTATTTACACCCAGTCTTGTCGTACAGACCATTAGAGGTGGTTCTGACTTGTGTGCAGGGATGCTTGATGAGATATGAGTACAATCGTACAGGTCACGTTAGGTGATTCTGGCTTATGTATCATTTTATATTGATTAAGTTCATTTGGCCTACTTGATGCATTATAGAGTCTATGGACATGGCATACCGTGGTTTTGGCCATTTTTTTTATTAGCGTGGGTGGATATGTTGATATATATATATATATATATGTAGTACTGTTCTATAGAAAACGATAAGGGATTTACAGTGAAGGGTTATTACTGTTAGAAAGGTAATAGTTTTGAGAAGCTTGGTTTTATACTCACACTTTCTATTTTGTACCCCTTCAGGTTTTAACTGCTGAGTTAGTATCAACAAGGATGTATGGCTAATCTTAGTATTGGTGGCTACATTTAAGGGTATGATTCTTACCCACACTACTGTACCTTACTTATGCTCTGACATCGCGTGTGAAATGGGTTCGCTCCCACTCGTAGCTCACTCTGGTATTTAGACACTTTTAGATTCAAATTTATTCACTTTTTATACACTATCACATTTTATGGCTTCGTCACCTTCCAGGTGTCGGCCAACACAGCTCGATTTGAGGTCCTAGTGGACATTCTGGGTCGGGGTGTGTCAACTTTCTTAATTGCCTTAAACTATGTCGAATCCTGCATAAGTTGTACTTAGTGAAGGAGGAAAACTTGGGTATGGGTCTCTCTGATCACGTTGTCTATTGGACACTTCTTACAAAAATATAAAATTCTATGTGTTTTAGTTCCGCTTGATCTCACACTAATCCTACCTAGTGTGAGAGTTGCCATACTAAATATGCCCTACCAAAGGTTTTCTCATTGGTGGAGTGATCATGAATGGCTTCCATCTAATTAATAACTTAACTACATTGAGTTTGCTTATTGTAAGAGAACCTAGGATCCCATAGGAAAGAAAAGATGAAACCGACCCACATTCTACCTTGTATTCCCAAACAGAGAGAGATTTGAGAAACCAAATTATTAGTTGCCAAGCAAATACTAGATATATGTCAAACATGTTATGCTAGTTTGATCCTCCCTTTTTTGTTTTTTCAACAGAAGAGAGTGTTTCGTTACTAACAACCACCAATTACAAGAAGTGTCAAATGGGTACATATTCTCCAATGATCAATTTTTTGATATAGAGATAATTCGCACAAAACACAAATGATTAATTAAATCTATGACTACCACACAGACTATACCACTAGAACTAAGAGTCTCGAAACAGAATTGTCATAAAGACAATAAACGCAATATACTAGCACCGAAAGTCATCGCAATCAGTGAGGCCACACAATCACCGTATGGACACAAACATGTGAAACGTAAGAAAAGTTTCAAGCACAATTCTTCCATCAACTTCCAACGTGCTTAAATCAAGTGGATAATAGTTTCCAAAAAAAAAAAAAAAAATCAAGTGGATAATAAATTACTAATAAAAATCCATGCTTCATGTCTTCAAGTGCTGAGCCTGATTTGGCAATCTTCTTGGAACCCATGCTTCTTATCTTCAAGTGCTGGCCCTGATTTGGCAATCTTCATGATTAATTATGTCACTTTTTTTTATGACTACACATTTCTTTTAATTTAAATATGGTGGACTGTGGAGCATGCTAGAAACTTTAAGGGTGTGTTTGTTTGGTTTTCCTAAGTTTCACTGGACTGGCTTGGCTTAGCTAAGAATGTTAGTCTGTGTTTTGTTCTGCACCAGGACTCACTTTAATGAGACTAAGTCTCACATGTTCGGACTAAATGTTTCACTGAGAGGTCTTAGCGAAAGCCCCTGAAAAGTGGCGGACTAGCTAGGACTGCTTGCCCTCATCTATTGTCTGCTTCGCACCTCCTCTTAAACAAACATGCATCTCTCAAAGATGCCCAGAAAACCAACCCAACACCAACGCACATGAATCTACATCTCAAAGATGCTAGCAGCATCTAAAATGCTTTAACCGACCAAGGACCTCAAAAATCCCAGAAAGCCAACAAATTTTCATCATCGATTACCTCATAAATTCATGCGAGTTGTCCCTAGAAGCTTCGATATCAGCATTAGGGATGGGCAACGGTTATGGCAGGAAGGTAATCGCAGTTATTTACCCATAACCTTTTATACTCATACCCGCATAACCGTTTACCCATTGGGTAATTGCTTAAACGGTTATACCTATACCCATAACCGTTTATAAACGGTTAACCATACCCATAACCACATACTCATTTAATTGTAATCGTTTAATACTTGTATACCCATTTACCCTTTTTAACCCGTTTATCTTTTCTTTTTTAACCATTACCCATTTTTCACCATCTACATGGTTTTTAACAACTTGAAAATTTTTTAAAAAAAAAAATGTCATAAATTTTTTTTTTTACAATTAAACACCGTTATAGGTACATTCATCATACATTTCCGTATTTTAATTTTTTAAGTCCTTATACCATTCCAATAATTGAAATAATAGTTTACGGACAATATTTTTAATTGTTACCAATGAAGGTAAAATAATAATTGCTAAGTATTCTTGGGTTACGAAAACTATTTAGAAGACAGTATTCTTGGGTTATTTAACCCATAATGTAAAGTATTAACATAATATATATAATGAGCTACATTATATTATAATTAGTTATATAAACCATGCACTATGGTTAATAGCATTGATCTAAGTTTTGTTCAATAGAGAACATGGTTTGTGTTTGTTTGTACCATACTTGACCAATCCCGAAAATACCGAGCACCAGTCAACGTCATACCTTCAAGGACCTATTGAGGGGTTCATGCTGAGACACCCTTGCCGAAGCACAAGAGTTTCCCTCCAACCAGGAGGCCAATCACAGCACGACACATGTCAACATCAGAATAAGGCTCATAGAGTCTCACATTGGTCGCGAACAAAAGCTGGAGACTCTCCTCAACTATAAAAGAAGACCATTCTCCTACAATGAGGGGCTAATGTCATTATTGTACTTAAACTAATCGTTAGAACCCACTAATGATAATTATGCTTAAACTTACGTATTTGTGTAAACCCTTCACTATTAATGAGAACTCCTCTACTTCGTGGACGTAGCCAGACTTTGGGCAAACCACGTACATCTTGTGTTTGCTTCCCTATCTCTACCTCTTTACACATCATCATCATTATGTGACCGGAGCAACCGAGGGAAGGTCACAAACTTGACACTTTCTGTTGTACCAAAATCCTCGTTGATTTTGTGCATCAACAGTGTTAATTTTACATATATAAAATAAATGGATAAACGGTTATCCGTTTATAACCACGATTAATACCCATAACCACTCATTTAAATTTCACGGGTAAACAGTTGTACCCATAACCGTCTATTTATCTATATAGTTAGCCATAACCATAACCGTGAAGTTTAAACGAGCGCGTAATCACGGTTACCCATAACTGCGGGTATTTTGTCCATCCTTAATTAGCATCCAAAATGCTCAAATTAATTGCAAAAACCCAATTCAAAACCCAGATCAACCAAGTTGCCCAAATCAACCTTTGGCGCCAACTCCGACACAAGATCCTTGGCATTTCTCTAAATTCGGCTGCAAAAATGAAGAATTTTGATATGGGTTTTTTCACAAAAAAAAGGGTGATTTGAGCTTTTGAGAGAGAGAGATGGTGTTGGATGGAGTGCTTGTAGTTGTACCATTGAAGAAGAAGACCAGAGGATAATGGAATGCAATAAAAATGGCAAAAGTGGATTAAAATATCGTAAGAAGAATGACTAGATGATGCTGGAATGAATTTAAAAAAAAATGGCAATAGTAGATTAAAAATTGTAAAAGTGAATAAAAAATAGCAAAATATTTTAGTCTAGACTTTAGTCTGACACTGCACCAAACATTTTACTTTACTAATCTTATCCTGCTTAGTCCAAGCCAAGCCAGTTCAACTTAGTCCCTGAAACTAGTCCAGTCCAAGATAATCCGATGCAACAAACGCATCTTAAATGGACTCAACATGTGATAATTCTTATATTTTTATTGTTCTATTTCTTTTAAGCTACGCGCCTGCCCCATTAAATCCTGAATTCAAATCTCTATCAGAATATCACATTATCATAAAGGAAGGAAAATTACAACATGATGCATGTATTTCATGTAATTAAAAGAATCAAAATCCAAAATTCAAGAGGAATCGAGTAAAATAAAAAGGAATGAAATAATTAATACATTGAGAACGAAAGAAAGAGAAAAATGAAGGCGCCTTAATTGGTAAAACCAGAAGATAAATTAACCGAAGGCATTTACAATTAAGGCACAAAGCTTTTCACGGCCAAAAAACGGCAAGAAGCGACGAACAGAGACCAGCAAGCGTTCTTCCATGCCGGCCTGCTTCCCCAAACCTCTTGGAGTATATTTATCTAGAAAAAACTTAAAAAAAAGCAGTCCGTCCAGCCTGTTTTCGTCGTACAAGCATGTCAAGATTATGTCTTCTATGTAATTATTTATGCAGTAATTTTTATAGAGCACTTGACTTCCTCCATATAACCAGTGACTTAAGAAACTCCATTACCTCCGAGGGATCCCGGAGAGAGTAAAATGCATTGCTGTCCTTGGGCTCGGCCGAGACTAAAATGCCGTAACCTTGGTTTCCTTCCCTCAAGACCTGTAACAGTCCCCCATCAAGTTAGCAATTTGATCGGTTTTATAGAAGACCGTCAAAACAAAACGATAACAAAATTTTCGAGTTTTACCTTGAATGCATCTTCATCTGTGCGGTCGTCGCCAATATATATTGGAAGAACATCTTCGCAATTACTTAGTCCTGATACAAAAATTCATCGTAGGGCGAGTATAAGATGGAATTAGATGAATTCTTGAAGATCACTTTAAAGCAGCAGGAGAGAGCAGAAATACTCACCAAGAGATTCGAGTAAAAACGTGACGGCCTTCCCTTTATCCCAGTTTATTGTAGGTCGAACCTCTAAAACCTACAAATGAAGAAAACAGAATGTATTGAATTATAATTACCATAGCACAAAGATAGAAAATTAAGGTAGATGAGCTTGCATTTAGGCTTTTAAAAATACCTTTCGCCCATGAGTCAAGCGCAAACGAGGGTAATCTTTAAGAATTTCATGGACACATTGCAGAACCGCAGGCCAACTCTGAAGGCAACAGTGTCTAATTAGTAAACGCAAAAGAAAATTTTACTGCATAACAAAAGAGAGGCTCCTCCATCCTCTCCTAGTTTTTTATTCCCTCTGCCGGAAAAAACAAAATATCTTCAACTCAAAGTAAATCAAATTTAGTACTCGAACAAAGAGACTACCTTCTCATCTACATTGCGGTAATGTACAGAGACACAGAACTTATTATCCTCAACTATAGCTCCTTCAATGTCTTTCGTACTTTCAACGAGCAATTTAAATACCTGGGCAAGCATAAAAAAAATCAGAACACTATCTCATCATTCGTAACAGAAAAGATAGGAAGGGACATCTTGTTTATTATATTGATGCACACCATAACAGAGAAGAAATTTACAAACCTCTCTAATCGTCGGTAAAAATTCAGCTGCAGGCTGGAACAAATTAACCGCCTTACCCTGAATGTACAAAAAACCAAAAGATGTTAAAAGAACAGAACATACGCGCATATTTATTTTGTGCGCATGAGAGGGCGAGAGCTTGCAGCCAATTACCTTTTTGTCAGTTGACTTAAAACAGTTTCTCTGGTCATCGTTTATACTTTGTATAACCGGGGCCATTATGTCCATCCCATGACTACCCGCATAATAGAGTTCATTTAGTTTTACAAACTCGTATACCTGATAGAATAGGACACAGAACAATCAAAATCAGCAAGCACCAGAAAAGATTGTAAAAAATGTAAACAAACAGATGATCGCCGAAGAGTATGCCATGCTCATGTTTAAGGCTCGGGCTAGCAATTACCTTGTCATGGCTTCTTCCACTGATAATTGCTGTTGGGAAATGTTTTGCTACCTTTCTTACGGATGCACGCATCTAAAAAGATTAAAATATCTTTGATGAGCAAGCAGAGCGTTTTAAGTTTTGCATAAAATATACAAGTATCAAGATGTTCTTACGGCATCAGACATAAAGGCACAGTCAGGGTTATCTACAATTGGTGAAAGAGTCCCGTCATAATCAAGAAACAATGCTATTCTCTTGCCTTTGGCATAATTAGAGATTTGCTCAAAAGATGTAAGTGCGGATGGATACTTGACCTGCAAGATTAGACAGAAAGATGTTAAGTACTGCATAAATAACTTAGATTCAAAGCCTATTGGAGGTTAAAAAAAACATAAGGGAATAATTGTTACCATCCATGTGTGATAAGATATATCAGCATCTGTTGCCCCAGACTCATTGTTAACATCCTTCGTTATCTTTCTGTGAGGAGGCGATGAAGCTTTCATGGCATCGAGCCAAGAGCTAGAGCGAACGTCATCAAGTAATGCATTCTTTTTCCTAGGGATTGTTAGGTATAGACCTCCAGGGAAAGCTGCTCCTGGAGTTGAATATGGTAACAGGCTGGTATGGACGCCACCAAGTCTTGACTTGCTCAAGGGTGGAGGATCAGCAAGAACGGGAGAAGCATGATTTGATTTCAGGTCCATTGGATCCAGATTTGTAGCCCCGTCGTACGAAATAATGTTATCACAAATAAACAAGTGTATAAATCTATTATAACTTCTTCAGATGACCCTGTAATCAATGAAAAACAACCATTGCACGAGTTAGACAAAACAAAATTCCATTAGCCTTCTATGCTTTGGATATTATAGAATATTCCAAAGAGGAGGGTTCTGTGAATATAGGAAGCACACTTTCAGGCAATATATGCTAAAAGCTAACTGAAAATAAGCACGTGTTTCCCCTTCAAGAGAATTTCAAAAAACACAAGGACATGCCAAATTTTTTATATACACAGAACAATGATCCGTTAGCTGCGATTATGCCATTTCTTTTGAAAGTAGCAGCAACGTGTTCGGTCCAATTTCTTAGTTTCCGAAATTGAAGCACACTATGAAGTTTTGCACACAGGAGGGAATACACAGCCCATAGCTAAAAGGGAAAAACTAGAACCTCAGGGGTTGCGAAACTACTTGTGCAAATTTACACAAATACAACACTCCTCTAACTCCGCAGAATAAGCATATGGTGGTGAACTTTGAGAGTTAAATCAGCGTGTTAGTCACCAAACATAACTCAGAAAAGCATGCGTATGTTTAAACGCAATCAACTGTGATAAAACGTACAATTAATCTACACAAAACGCAGAGGAATACAAAAACACTACAGATTCTCCGGCTACAAATATTGCAAGGGAAGATATGCAAATGTTTGGACATACAGCTCACCCGAAAATATGTGACTGGTAGTTGCATACCATTAACAGCTCCTATGTCCACACACCGGGGGGTGAAAACATATTAGATGAATATATATAACCACAAAAAGGGGCCTACACACAAACATGGAATCTTCAAAAACATATGAAATGGACAGATTTGGATGCAAGAAAATGTACGACCACCTCAAAAAGAATACAAGTTGCAAAAGACTATACTTTTCGCTCTTACTTTTGAATGGAGGGGGATTTATAAACTAAGACTCGGGCAAACGCTTGCAGCATCCTGGAAAGTTCAACGGAGACAAACCCAAGAGTAGGGTTGAAGTCTAAGGTCAAGATTTTGGCATTTTGCATAAATGACTTCAATGACTAAGACTTTTCTTTTGTTTTTAATTTTCCCCATCTTGGTTTTGCATATTACGACATGGTTTCGACATTTGACCAATCATTTGCATTGAAGCAAAGAAAATAAATTTAACAAATTGGAGTGAAAAATCAAAGGATGAGAACAAAAGAACAATATGACATCAGCTCAACCGAAAACAGCTTACCAGGAGACAATGATGACATCATCTATTTTTGCAGTTAGAAAAAAAAAAATTAATTAGGAAAGAAAACAACCATAATTATATCAATTTATACTCTTAAATCTTAATTATTCACAGAACCCAAATCTCATCAGTGCCAAAGATCAAAACTTTATTAACTAATCGCATGTTTAGAGCTAAAAAGTTTATATTTTTCTTAACCAGGAAACAAAAAATACACTCGGCAATTCGAATTTTCGAATAGCATTAGGTGGGAAACTGAAAGAAGAAGAAGAAGAAGAAGAAGAAGAAGAAGAAGAAAAAAGAAGTGGCGAAACGACGACGTACCAGGTTGAAGAAATTTTGATCCGAAGCGCCAGCAGTCTTCGAAATGCAGGGGCGGATGCAGGAAACCTTCAAAACCAAATTATCAAAAATCAGCAGCAGATAAAAAAACCGGTGAGGCGGATGGAAAAATCCGAAATGCTCTGTTTAGCAGCCAAGAAAACAGAGGAAAGCAAAAGGGGAAAACAAAAACGAAAGAAACATTCTTCGGCAGCCGCCGCTTCAATTCAAACAAACGGCACTGTTATTTTCTCGGCAAAAAGACAAAAGGGTGATATTATTTTCTCGGCGGCCAAACAGATGACAGAGAAAAGGGAGAGGCTTTAACAACGAATGTAAAATATTCACCTTAATCCGCAAGAAACTGGCTGCGCAGAAAATCGGAAATAATAGGGAAAAAAGCTATGGCGGAGAATCGCGAAGGAAGCGGCCAATTAGGTAAAATAAAAAAGGGGCAAATAAAGAAACGTATAAAATCGGCAAATGAGCGGACGAGAGAGATGAAAGAAAGCCCTGAATTTTAGAGTTTCGGAATTTATAGAGAGTTTCGGGTTGGACGAGAAACGTGCTCCCCAATCCAACCCGGCAAAACCCCTCCCCAACCTACAAACTCCACCGCGGTTTGACGCGTGTACGGGCAGCATTCTAGTCTTCTAGACTATCTGGTTATATAATAATTTGGCTGAATTGCTATATAATTCGTGAATTACATACCATCTCAGTGAAAATTAAGAACGTACTCTACTTGAATTTAACTTTTTAAATTCAAAAATAATTTTTAAGTTTTAAGTCTTAAAAATTTATTTGGTTAGACTATTTTCAAAAATTAAACTCAAGACTAACTCAAAAATATAATTCACTATTTTCTTTTCTCTCTCTCCTCCTCTCTTGCTCCAAATCTATCTGTCTTTTCTTCTTTCTCCTTTTTTTTTTTTTTTTTTTTTTTTTTTTTTTTTTTTTTTTTTTTTTTTACTTTTTCATCTCTCGTCCAATCCATTCTCTTCATTCTCTTAGTTCTTTCTCTCTCCTCTTCCTCTCTATCTCCTCCAATCCTCTTACTTCTTTTCTTTCCTCCAATCATCTCTTACTTTCTTTCCTCCTCTCTCATCTTTTTCTCTCGACCCCTCTTTTTGGATCTTTTTATCCAGTTTAAGTTGTAAGATTTAAAATTTTTAAATCGCATACCAAACAAGTTTTTGAGTTTTCAAGAAAATTGTTTTCAAGAAAAATTCTTAAGAAATGTTTTGAGAAATTATAAAAAAATTCAAATAGGATACTAAACAAGCCCTAATTTTAAAATTTTTTTTTTTATAAAATAATTTCTAAACACATTAAAATTGCTAATTTTATCTTACCATTAGTATATGCCCACAAACAAAGTGTGTGTGAACTTTTTTACTTTTATTTTTAAAATTGAAGGAAAAATGAAGAAAGTGAGAGTGGGGAAAGAGGGAGAGAGTTTTTTTTTTTTTTTTTTTCCATTTTTTAAATTAGAGATGATAAAATTAGTGAGGCTTAAAAAAAATTGTTTTGTGAAATTAGAAAGACAAAGGTGTCTTTTCACGCCCTTGTGGTTGACAAAAGAGAAGGTTCATTAATATGTAGTTTGTATTAGCCTCTTGCGGCGTGTGGCAATTGGTTTTTTTTAATATTTTATTTTTTTAATTTTACTTATTTTAGATATTATTTTTTTTACTACAATATATTTTAAAAATTAATGAACGTAACAACTCACAATCCCACTATTTTTTGCCTTCTCCTTTGGAATACATAGATTATATTCAAAATTACTTTATCTATTTTTTTGTCACCTTAAGTCACATGATACTATTTAGTACTACAGTCTAATGATATTCCTCTTCACTTGTAAGTGAGAGGTCTTAGGTTTGATTCTTGTCAAATGTGAGTTTGAACCATATTATTGCTAATCTATTATAAGACTTAGCCTAGTCTCCCACCCCTTACTGTAGTTAATATTGCTTGTTAAAAAACAAAAAATCATAGGACATTTTAGTGGGTAATATCGTCATTTTCTCATCTACAAGCCTTTAACATTGCATAAAAGTTACGAATCTAACATTTAATTTACACTCCAAATTTAATTCCGTTCACTATTTCTTTTGAAAAAAAAAAAGGACCTTAAACTTATGTAAAACTATTAATCTTTCAAAGTGTGTCACATGCAAATCAAGTGACTTAAATTAATGAAAAATTGAATAGAGTAGATTCGTATCTTTTCAAGAATGTAATTAACAAATTTTTATTCATTTAAAGACTGATTTTTTCGAAGAAAAAAAACCTAATTTGCATTTCAGTGATAATTGGGAAAAAAAAAATTTCAGTTCACCCTAATAATTTTATCATGCTTCTCCACGTAATGTCTTTGTGTCACATCCCGGCCCGAGGCGGATCACTTCCTGGGCCCGCTCCACCACCGTAGCACGATATTGTCCGCATTGGGCTTGCCATTCCCTCACGGTTTTGTCTTTGGGAACTCACGAACAACTTCCCAGTGCGTCACCCATCATGGGATTGCTCTAGCCCCCTTCTCGCTTAACTTCGGAGTTCCTACATAACCCGAAGCCAGTGAGCTCCCAAAAGACCTCGTGCTAGGTAGGGATGGAAATATACATATAAGGATCACTCCCCTGGACGATGTGGGATGTCACACTTTGTTAGCTTACTCTATTTGAATATTGAGTCTCTGTCTTTTCTTCTTTGCACACTTTTATTTGTTTTGTCTTTTAAAATTTCCTTGAACTTTTTAATTCAAATGTTAAAAATGCGTGTAAGGCGAAAACAATTGGAGGTATAGAAACCAGTTTTCTAGTTTATTTATTTATTTATTTTCTTAAAAGCGATTTCTCTCGTTTACCATTGTTCATTAAGTCGATAATAAGTTTAATAATATTAAAAGTATAAAAAAATATGATAAAAGTAACATTTTTGTAATATTAATGCTTTTTGAGGTTTCGGACTAGAACTGAAGTCAGCGACCAGAAGATTGAAGAAAAGACGTGCGTCGACGATGCTGGCGGTGAGGACGGGAAGGAGAGTTGCCGTTGACGGTGGTGGGTGGTTGTAGGCCTTAGCTGGGTTGGAATCGGTCGATGGTGTTTTGTTCCATGGCTACAGAAAAAATTAATCAGAAGGCTTGAACGGACGACTCATATTCTTCTTCTTCTCTGAGTTGCAATAGAGAGGAAAAGTGGGTTAGGGTTGTGAAACAGAAGGAGCAGTTGCATGCAGCCGAAGCATGGAAGGGGGGAAGTAGGGAAAGCGAGAAACTTAGTTTAAGGGCTAGTTTTGACGTACTTTTAAAATAATTAAAAACGTTTTTTAATTACGAAAATATTTGAAGGTTTTTTTTAAGAGAAACTAATGAAAAAGGTTTAAAAATTTTGAGTTTTAACAATAACGATAAAATAAAGGATAAAATGAATAGTATCAGAATTGACTTTTTAATGTAAAAATATAGTTTTTCATTCAAATAAACAGTACTTAAAACTTTTCGTTAAAGTTTTTTTTTTATTATTATTAAAGCTTGATTTTAAAAACATTTTAATCATTTTAAAAATATTTTCAAACGAACTGTAACTGCTAAACGGTTGATTGGTCTCTTTACCAGTGGCTAGGTGTCCAAAGATTAAAGGTTGATTTGACAAATATTCGATATTGAAGGCTCTGTTTGATTTAAAATCATATTTCTCAGTTAAAACGTCAAATTAATATTATAATTAAAAAGGAAGGTGTTTTAGTGGGGCCCAGAGGATCCAAGGCGGGACACGTACGGCAGGAGTTTGGCGGGGAAAAGCGCGTGACGACACTTGTGTCGAGTAGGAGCTGACATGGCCACGTTGTGGAGCGGGGCCCACCAAGTAAGTGCTGGACGTGTCGTCGCTTTCAGCACCAAGTTGGTGGTCGTCGGTGGCGGTGTTGACGATAAAACCCAAAAGAGGGTTGGTCCCACGTGGCGATGAGAGGGAGGGATCGGGACCCATGTGTCTTTGTCGCCACACGATGGAACTGCGTGGCAGCTGATGGACCCAGTGCGTGGGAAAGACGTGGGTGATGTCCGTGGCAAAAACGACACAGCCTTGACGCGCATCTCCATGTGCGTTAGAGAAGGAGAGAAAAATGTGCCCTTTTTGCGCTTTAAACGGCCGTAGGTTTTGCCTATTTCCATCGACTTAGTACCACTTGATTGGCCTGTAGTCTGTGGGCAAGAAATAATCCATATTATTCTCTCTTTAATTGCAGGTTAAATAAATCATTCAGTACTATGGTCTAGCGATATTTCTCTTAACTTGAATGTGAAAGGTCTTACGTTCCAATCTCGTAGATGACAAATTCTATACCAAATTAAGCTGCCCATTATGTGGCTTTGCCGAACTTTCCCTCCTCTTAGTGTAAAAATATCAATGTACTAAAAAATTTAAGATTGAATGAAAAAGAAAATATGTCCTTGTAAATGCCATTTTATTACTAAAAGAAGTATGTATGAACAAGTCTATAAGTCACGTTATTAGCTTAGTTAAGGGTACAAACTAAAAGATTTGATGAAAGAACATTCGAGCGTCAACTATTAATCTCAACGAATGAGTAATGATATTTATCTATCGGCTTAGCGGAATGGAAAAACCATTAAATGTAGTTAGCTCAAAATAGCAAGTTTTAATTTTAAAACTCTTTTAGAATGTGAATATCTAACGTAAAATTAATTGGTTAAAAAAGACAAATTATTTAAACAACTGACAACTCTCAACATATTAAAAATAGTTAGCTCATCCTTTTGAGATGTTATTTTGGTAGTTTTTATTCCATATTAATTACTAAAAAAATTGATAGAAAAATTGTACATTTGCTCAAGAAAATGGTATGGACTATGGAGTCCAAGGAAAATAAATTTATAATGTTTTAATCACATATGAACTACAATATAGCAAAGCATCAGAAAACATTAACTACAGTCGTCTAACTACGATAGTTCTTGCAACAAGTGAACCCCAATAAAACGAGTAAAACCAATACGTTTTCGACAACCTTGTGAGAATTGACAAACGCTTATGAACGACATGATTGACTCATCTGAACAATCTTTCTCTCAACCATATGGTAGTCTCATCTCCTAAAATTTCACCAATTTTCCGCACAGAAAAGAAACAAGACCTGAGATGTAGAGATCCAGGGATGATATCAAAACTGAAATATGAATCCAAGAAGAACTTGGGCACACGTGTGGGGCGATCCGGCGGGGTCCCTGTCCGAGCTGCCGACATATATGCCGCTTATTTTAACGAGTCAAAGACAGGGACAGGTGAAACCAAAAAGGGAAAAAGGAAATTACTTATTACGAGGTAGATCGCCGGAAAATGGAAAACAGTTCGTGGGAAAAAATCGAGAGAGTAGGCTTTTGGAGGGGTTTGACGGTATGTGATTAGGTAGTTTTATGTTTGAATTAGGGCATGGTAGGGCCCAAGTGGCAGTTGGGGTACTTGCCTTCTCAGCCAAGCAAAGACGGAATCTTATTTTCAACGCCGTGCGGTGCGGTTGCGATGTTAAAAGTCTGACTCCAGATCATATATATATTTTCTTATCTATTTGCTGTTTTATAAGCATGCACGATCATTTTTCTACAGCCACAAAAATTAAAATTTGTTTCATTGACGATATTTTTACTTATTATTTTGTAGTTAGTCACTACACATATCTTAACATTTATACTTATTTAATAATAATAAATATGATAGTAAGTATCATCATCACTTGAGAAGAGTGAGCAACGATATTCCCTCTTGAGGAGTCTGTTTTTAAATTTTTGTTTCTAAAATAAAACCTGAGTCGTTAGATTAAAATGTACTTTTCCTTGGTGCATGAATGTTGTTTATTTGTTACAAAGAGCTTGAATAATTTATAGTTTCTCTGTGTATCAAGGACAAAAGCTGGTATGTCTTGTCATTATATAAGTCGTACAGAGAATATATTTTGGATAGTTCTATTCAAACTATTTTTTACCTCTTACATATTTTTGTTAATTTTTATTTATTGATCTTCTTCATCATTCGATTCGACAATTAAAAATTAAAAGAAATGTCTAAAAAGTAAAAATGAATGTATAAATAATACCAGCCTATATTTTTTAGTGCCACTTTACTTGCATTATTGCACATATTTTACCCACCTTGTTTTCTGGTTCACTAAAACAATCTCTTGTGACACTGCATTTTCTTATACATTTGCGCAGAAACAGAAAAGTTATGTGATTTTTATGTGAATCACACGGTAGATAATTTTGTAATCATTATCGTGAGATTGCCTAGAAAATGGTTAAAGGTTGAAAGAGTGCTAATCACAGAATCAATGAAAACGTGTTGGCATCGCCCTTGACAAAAGGGAAACCCTAATACTAAACAATAACAAAAATCAACAAATCCATTAGAAAGTCACTAATTAAAAATGTATTGCGTGACTTAATAGAATTTTACAGCATTTTTCAAAAGTATATACATATTAGGTCCGACTGCATACTATAGTCTATAGCACATGCACTTTTATAACACTAAAAGGTCAGATGAAAAAGTCCCGTTGAATATCACCCTGCAGAGCCTCCAGCTACCTGTAATTTTCGGTGGATTTAAAGTAAAAAGGGTCATGTAACGTTATTATTTTATTTAAATTATAATACATGAATTTATTTTTTATCAATATATTTTTATAAGTGTGATATATCAATTACGTTGTTGATTTATAATAATAACAATGTTAAATACACCACATCAGCGGTGGATTTAGGATTTAAACCGTGGGGATCCCAATATTAAAGGTCAAAGTTTTTAAGATAGAAACACAACACAAAGCGCGCAAACAAATTTTAGTTTATTTACGAAGTCATTTCATTGAACACTTGGTAGGCTTATTGTTGTCATCCAAAGCATGTTGTGCAAACATCAACATATATCGACATTTGTTGAAACAATCTGATAAGTGCTATAGAGAGCATTTGTTGAGTTTTGTCAACGCAACATGCCGAGTGCTACCTAAATATGTCTTGCAAAGATCACATCAAACACTTGGTAAGCCAAAAGGTACTCATACCATACATTCAGAAAGTCCTTGGAGAACCTTCACATTATTGTTTACCAACCTTCAGGTGGTCCTAAGTCCCAATATACATCCGACCTTGCACCACGTGACTTTGTATTCTAAAAATTTTTCCCCAACTATCACCTAACTATATGTTTGTATCTAATTTTTAATTAGTGGGCGGTTAATTATAATAATGCATAGTTTTCTTTCTATACTCCCAAGTAATTGCGTTTGTTTGACTTGAACCTAGTTGTTTATATACTTTAATACTTGTATATGCAGCAAGCAATTGTTGAATCTGAATCTGCTAATTATAGTTTAATTAAGGTAATTAAAATGTAATTAAAGATGATCACTTCCGTCGGGCAATGACTCAGTGACACGACTTGTGATGGGGAGCTAATTTGTTCTAATTCACAAAAAACAAAACTACTTGTCTCAAAGTCTGCTGACAATAATAAGTGCACGTACCAAAATAAAGATATTGTTTACTCTGTCAACATACATTGCAGTTCTTTTTTTTTTTTTTTTTTTTGCCAGATTGGTTGAATGAATAATTTTGATTTTTGAACGTATATTCCTTTCATATATGTGTGCGTGTAAATTTGACCTAAACAATATCGAAGCCTGGATTTTTTACCGACGGCAAATAGATCGAGGTCAAAACTGCGACAGTAGTATTAATTTTGGTTGCAAATTCCAGCATGGGTTGCTGGATTTTTCTGCAGGAACGAGATGCTGTGAAATGTGAATAAAATAGAGGCTAGGTTTTCAGGAATTCAAACTAAAGATATTAAAAGGTTGTGCTGTATTGCCATGAGAGAAGTTTTGCTACCGACACTACGGTTAAATTAGGAGAAAGATTTCTATAACACGGTTACACTGCTAGCACGGCGTCTTATTCTGTAAAAGTTGTTCTTCTAAATTAGACCTCGGAAGGTTTGAGGGTTTATGAACTGAGTCTTCTTATAGTGGTCTTTGATTAGTTTTGCAATTTGATAAGCTGGGAGGTCTCCGCCTAGGTTTTTTTTTTTTTTTTTTTTTGGGTCAAAGCTCAGCCTAGGTTGATAGTTGCTTAGTTGTTTCGCCTTTTGTCACCGTATAACCGGAGAAAAATTAATGGTTGAAGATAATGAGTTTGAACTTAAACATTATTCGTCTAGAAAAAAGAACTTCAAGCATTGTTTTTTGAGCGGAGATGCATCGATAAATCCAGTGGCGGAGCTAATATAGGGTTATTTGTTGTCCATAACACAAACATGCAACTTTCAAAACTCCATGTATATTTGCATGTGTATTATATTTGACCCTATAAACAACTAAGACAAATCAAATTATAACCTCCTTCTCCTACTTCTTCTATTTTTTTGTATTATGCTCTCCTACTTCTTCTTCCATTTTTTTGTATTATGCTTGTCTTCCTTTTCTTTCTTCTTGTGTGCAACTCTATTGTGCCACCAAATAGTCGATGAAATGCCTCAGTTGAAAAACCTTGATAGACTTCAACATTACTCCATCGTTTCCTATAATAATTGTTGACAAGCCCATATTATATAGTAATTGTTGGCATAAGCCTTCGGCATATGTTGGCAAAAATCGACCCATTATTTAAAGTTTTTTTTTTGGTCAAAATCATGATCCATTATTTAAAAATCTTGGCTCCTCCACTGAATAAACTGGGTTTATACCTTGATCATATCATTTAGTAGAATAATAATGTTAACAATTACGGCAATTTTAGATTTGACATGAAGTTAAATAGATTTGATTTCTTTCTTCTCCCCTAAGCATCATAAATGTTAATACATTTACATGTTGTAATTAAGTAGGTTTTTCTTCAACATAAACCCTGAACCCTAGAACTTTTGCAACCTTTCTTCTATTCACTAACACAATTTCTTAGCCATGTCTGAAACTGAAAGCCCAGACATCAAGAATACCGGGGGTGGCGTGCTGCTATTTCTGTTCTTGTTGTTTGCTGCTATGTTTGCTCTTGTAATGAGCAGAAGGCATTCGGAGTCGTACAAAGTCCCTGAATTCTCCATCGGCGGCGCTTACCTTAACCAATTCAATTGCACCAAAGTCAACCATACCATCTCCTACAACCTCACCCTCAACATAACCCTCTCAAACCCTAACAAAATAATCTACTTTGAGTTGAGTGACATCCACGTCACTGCACGCTATCAAAATAATAGGTTTGGTCCTGTTACTCTGATGAATAGTTCGACGACACCGTTTCTCCAAGGCCCTAAGAATACAACGATTTTTCTTCTTTTTTTTTTGGTACAACGGAGGGCAAAGCCCGGCAACAAAACAAAAAAATCAAGCAAGAACAGCCCTAGGAAGGGCCCTGCCAATAGAATCAGAAACTAGAACATTACTAGCAGTGGTAGGAGGAGAAACAAAAACATGAAGGCCTAGGGATAGCCCATGACCTAAGTCAGCCATGTGATCAGCTGAGGCATTCATTTCTCTATATATATGAGTGACTTCACATCTCCAATTTTTTCCGATGGTTTCTTTGCAGTCAATAATGAGATTGTAGAGAGGGTGCGAATCCAGAATAGGTTTTTGGATCAAAATAACAGCATCCCATGAATCACATTCAAGGATCACATCCCTGCATCCCTCATCCCAAGCTATAGAAAGGCCCATGAAAACACCCCAAAGCTCAACTTCCATGATGGTTCCTCTGCCCAAATTAGCAGCAAATCCCTTAATCCAATCCCCTTCAGAATTGCGAATCAAACCTCCAGCACTTATGTGCCTAAATGGGTCATTACAACTCCCATCTGTATTGATTTTATATCTACCAATTGGCGGGTGGATCCAATGGATTGAGATGATTTGTCTAGGAGGCTTACTAGAAGAACACTTGTTGGCATCATACCAATCCCTTGCAAATTGAAAAATGAACTTCTGGGGTGAGACAGGCGGTTGTTGACCATCGTTGAAGACAAGATTGTTCCTCCCTTTCCAGCAATACCAGAGAGTTGAAGCAAAGATAAGGTTCCAAGGTAAACCATGTATGGTAGAACAATGTGTCCTAAGGTTTATGGCCATCCAACTCTGGAAATCAAGAGCAAAGGAATGGGCAACTTCAGGAGAGATTCCAACACCATTCCAAAAGAAAGGGGACTGCCTACAAGACCTGAAAATATGATCCATTGACTCCTCAATATTAGGGCAGATTGGACAACACGGGTTGTTAGTAAACCCTCTTCTAGCTCTCTGCACATTGGTGAGAATTTTCCCATGACCAATAGTCCAAAGAAAAGTCACTAATTTGGGTGGGAGCTTGAGTTTCCAAATGAAATTCCATTTCCAAGGAATGATATCATCATCGCCAAAGAGAGAGAGATAAGCAGTTTTCACGGAGAAGGTTCCAGAATTGGTGAGGCTCCAAATTACCTTATCTTCCCTATGATTCGCAATTCCAACATGTAAACTGAAAATATGTTCCACAATATCAGGGGGAAGGCAGGAATATAACAATTCTACATTCCAACCATCATCAGTAAGGAAATCATCAACAGACCATTCAAGCATGTCAGCTGAAAGAGGGATGGTAGCAAAATTTTCGAGTACTCCACTCTCAAGCCAGTTGTCTTTCCAAAAATGGATTTGGCTTCCAGATCCGACTCTCCATCTTATACCATTAGGAAGGATTTGGGCACCAAAGAGGATTCCACGCCAAGTATGAGAACAATTAGTGAACTTAGCAGAGCAAGCACCCACCATGTCGTAGTGTTTGAGATATTTTCCCTTCAAAACTTGTGCCCAGAGGCCCGGGTCTCTTTGCATAAGTTTCCAACCAGTTTTAGCAAGGAGGGCTTGGTTCATAGCATGGGTATCTTTCAAGCCTAAGCCACCCATAAATTTAGGCGTGGATACTGTCTCCCACTTAACAAGGTGAACCTTGGAATTATCCTCAGTGTGACCCCATAAGAAATTCCTGTTCAACTTATCAATTTTATCACATATGGAAACTGGGAGACGAGTAGATTGCATTGAGTATATTGGAATAGCTGAGGCAACTGATTGTAGGTAAACAAGCCTACCTGCCATAAAGAGAGTATTGCTCTTCCAAGCAGAAAGTCGACGTTGAACTTTTTCCACAATGTTTCCATACGTCTCTTTATTGACTCTAGAATGCAGTAACGGAACACCCAAGTAGTGACCTAAATCAGAAGTGATAGGAGAACCACAGATGTTGGCAATTTCAATAGCCTTACTTCGAGAGATATTAGGAGAGCAGTAGATACATGATTTATCAAAATTCACCTGCTGACCAGACACGGCACAAAAAATATCAAGGCAATCCTTCAATAATCTGGCTTGAGTTGAGGAGGCTTCCGCAAACAAAATAAGATCATCCGCAAAAAAGAGATGAGAGACAGGAGGCCCATAGCTAGATAGCTTAACTGGCTTCCATTTCTTAGTAGTGATGCATCCATTAATGATGTGAGATAGTTTTTCCATGCAAAGCACAAATAAATAGGGAGAAAGGGGATCTCCTTGTCTGATTCCACATTGTGGGGAGAAAGAATCAGTGAGCTCACCATTAACAATGGCTTGGTAATTGACTGTAGTAACGCATTGCATGATGAGTTCCAAAATTTTCCCTCTTAGCCCAATCTCCCAAAGAACATCTCTAATAAAACTCCACTGAAGACGATCATAAGCTTTGGAAAAGTCAATTTTCCAAGCAATGAACCCTTTTTTACCTTTGGTGTTTCTGTACTTATGGAGGATTTCTTGAGCAACAATGACATTATCAATAATTTGCCTACCCGGGACGAAGCTCACTTGAGTAGGGCTAACAAGTTTATGGAGAAGCGGTCTCAATTTACCCACCAAAATTTTGGAGATGACCTTGTAAAGCGTAGAACACAGACTAATAGGCCTCAACTGTGTCATGCTTGTAGGGTTATCAACCTTAGGAATCAACGAGATGAAGGTGTTATTAATGTTATCAGGGAGTTGAGTTGTATTGAAACATACCTTAACCATATCACAAACATCCTTGCCACAAAGATGCCAAAATTTTTGATAGAATCTAGCAGGGATACCATCAGGTCCAGGGGCCTTGAGCCCACCAATAGCAAACATACAAGCTTTAATCTCATCATCTGTTACTTCCCTATTTAGGACGAATAAATCTTCACCAATAAGACAAGGGAAAAGGTGAGGCAAGTTCTCCATAGTTGCCGTCGTTATTCGAAAGGAGAAAAGATCTTTGAAATAGTTGACAACAATCGACTTTAAAGTCTCTTTATCCTCTGTCCAAACTCCTTCAGAATTATTAAGGCCTTCAAGTTTATTTTTCCTTCTTCGCACCACCGCAGAGAGATGGAAGAACTTGGTATTTTTATCTCCCTCCCTAAGCCAAGTATTTCTTGATTTTTGAAGCCAAAAGAGTTCTTCTTGCTCAAGGATAGTACTATACTCAGTGGTGAGCTGTTTTTCTAAGTCAAACAGATACGGCACATGACAAATGCAAAGAGCCTTTTGGATTCCGCATATACGAGCTAAAAGCCTTCTTTTCTTTTGAAAAATACATCCAAAGACATTGTGGTTCCAACTTTGCAGCTCAGAAGAGAGAAAGATAGTTTTGCAACTAGCATCACCTTGAGCACTACTCCAAATATCATTAACAAAAGGTTCAAAATCCGGGTGAAGCATCCACATAGCTTGGAATCTGAAAGCTTTCAAATCAGGGTTAGGAATATGTTTGGAATGAAGGCCAATAAGTAAGGGGCAATGATCAGATTTCACTTTGGCAAGATGCCTAACATATGCCTCAGAGAATAGGTGTCTCCAAGCTATGTTGCAAAGGCCTCTATCAAGTCTTTCCCAGACGATTTCACCATGCTCATTTTTCTTGCTCCAAGTAAATTTAGCACCAATGAACCCAAGGTCCACCAAGCAATTCCTAGAGCTCCAATTACCAAGACCACTATTTTTATTAACAGGCCTACCCCCCTTTTTCTCTGAACTATGAATCAATTCATTGAAATCACCTGCAATAAGCCAAGGCATGTTAGAAGCTGCAGAAACACCATCAAGATAAGGCCATAAGTGGCTCCTCACCCGGGGGCAAGGAGAGGCATAAACCACCGTTAGCATCCACTGAATCTGGCCATCCATTACAACAGCAGTGATTGTTTGGGAGGAGCAAGCCACAACAGTCAGTTTCACAACCTCATTATTCCATAAAAGCCAAACACCACCAGAGAAACCATTGGCATCAACAACATAATAATTTGAAAAACCCAAACCTTTTATGACTTCAATTGCCCTCTCACCACTGATCCTGGGTTCCAAGATAGCAAAAATGTTCACTTTGTTCAATCTGACTAGATCTTTAGCAGTAACGGAGAAAGCTTTCCCTCCAGCACCTCTTACATTCCAGACCATAATCATCACAAAATCAGTAAGGATATGGAATACCTGAGGAATGGACCCAATCAAATTAAGGATATTGGCGCCTCTACCAGAGTAGAGGTGGCACCCACCACACCAGTTTGAACATCAATCATGGCTTCTTGAAGCCTATCTTTCTCTACAGACACAAAGCCATCATTAACATGTCTTCCATTCTCCAGCAAATTCCCAACCGACATATCCGTATCATTTTTATCAATATCCGGCGGTTCATGCCCATAAATTTGGGTACTTTTGTCTGCTGCGTCATTGACAACTTGAGGATCAGCAACATTAAAGTTAAAGCTCCCCAACTCACTTTCTTGAATGTCCATGCCACTAACTTGGACGCCGTTGGAAGAATTTGTGGCAATCTTAGACTTGGCATTGGTTTTCCTCAGAGAGGATTTTGACTGTGGGGACGAGGTGTTTCCAAGAATTAATTTGCCACTAGCCGCCCCCATACTAAAACCACTAGAGCCTCCCTTCTCCTTGTTAGAGATGCCCCCTAAAGCCTTCCTGGGTCTGCCTCTGTTTTGTTTCTTCTTTTCAAATCCCATGGTATTCTCCATTGTATGTTCATTGCCATGTACAGACTTAGCTTTATCAATAGTATTCGGATCAACATCCTCTACATGTAGAGGACAGAATCTTGAGCCAGAATTACTCAACTTCCTGGCATTTTGGCCCAACTCATAATTGTTGGTTGGCTTGGCCCAACGATTATATGTCACAATACTCCAGGGCCCAATCAAGGGAGAATCATGAATCTTCATATCCTTCCCAGCCTCAGTAGAGCAACTCTTATCTGATTTACCACCATTTGAACTCATAGCTTGGTCTTGGACTGACCCCTCATCCATAGGTTGGATGGTCTCTGCATCTGGAACAGGAGTTGTAGATTGTTTCCTAATCAAAGAAGGGCACTGTTCACGACGATGACCATAGCAACCACAGTTGAAGCAAACAAGGTGCAGACCCTCATACTCCACAACATACCAACAGTTTTCAACTTTGACATTAGCAATTAGGGACTTTGTTAAGTCCAATTCAGCACAGACTCTGGCATATTTACCTCTAACTTGGGAGGCAATGTGCGCATCAACACGAAGAGTTGTGCCAATGAGGTCCCCAATTCTTTTCATGGCTTCCGGATTGTACCACTCAACGTGAAGCCCAACAATTCTCACCCAGACAGCCATACGGTTGATCGACTCACTATGAGGGTCAAACCCAGCTCTCCATTTTTGCATAACCAAATATTGTCCTGCAATAATCCAAGGTCCTCCGCACAAAATATTATTCATATCACTTTCTAGAACAAATTTCACAATAAAGAAGTTATTTTCCAAATCAATTAGCGAGAAACGCCCTTGGAGCGTGCTCCACCGTTGTTGCAAACGGCCAAGGACAAAATTGTGAGTATGAGACTTACCCATGATCTTGATAATAATGGCATTTCGCCATGGACGAAGAAGTCGAGCTTTGACTGAATCAGTGAACTTTATGCAAGGTCCACGTGTTTCCTCATAGGTTTCAAAATCCCCATCTCCAATTTTAAAATGGTTAGTCTCCTCACCTGGAATCCCTTCAATCCGTGGGTTAGCATCTACAAGACCCATCAATTTGGCCTTGAAGTCCATTTTTGGAAGTGGTTCCAGAGGAGATTTGGTCGCAGGATCCATCATGGACACCTCTCTCTCAAGCTGGTTGTCGGTACGAATTCGTTTCATACCAACCGGTTCATGTTTTTCTCTGCTTCCCGGTAGACCAGGAGCAGAAAAAATAAAATTAGGGCCAAGATTCGCCACCGCAGAAGGCACTCACGAGAAAGGATTTTCCAAGCAATGAACCCTCCTCAAAGTCTAACTTTGAAAAACGGATCTCTCTCTCCCTACGACCTCTCTGTAACTTCACAGTTGGATCACTCTTCCAACTCCGAGTCCTCCTCCGATCTCCCACAATGTCCACCACCACCGAACAACTGCACGTCCAGAACGGGATCGTACCAGATCCGACAATAAATCCCAAACCCGAATCCGAATCAGATCCTGAACTCGAATCTGAGCCAGCACCAACGTCGGAGCCCGAGATGCAACTGGAACCGGTGCCTGAACCGGAAGCTAAAACCGAACCAGTGCCGGAGGCCGAAGCTAGACCGGAACCTCTACCCGAACACGAACCGGTGGTGGCCGATGCCGCGGATCCGAAGGTGAACGAAGTGTCATCGATTATCTCGGAGACCGCGAAATTGAGAACCGGACGGCGGAACCTAACCGGAGATCCACCGCCGCCGAGACGAGAGGGAATCAGAGACCGACAGAAAAAGAAGACCCAAAGAAGACCCTGGCAGACTTCAGCAAGATTTTCTACTTTTTACAACGATTTTTCAGAATGTAGTTGTTCAAGGGCACAGTAAGACTATGTTGTTTGATCGTTAACCTATGAATGCTGACCAAATTTACAATATTGGCGTCGAGATTGCTTTCCGAGAAAAGGTTGGAAGAATGTGTGGCGAGGTCATCTGCAATCTAAAGCTTCATTTGATGAGTTTTAATGGGACATCTTGGGATATGTACAACACTACAAAGTGCTCGGAAGTTTAATTTTTGTTTCTGCCTCAAGAAAGGCTGTGGATTCGACCTTAGCACTGTTCTCTTTTTATATTGTGAAGATAAATACCATTAAACTAATAGCTAGTTTGTAAAGTGCTCGAACGTTTGCCTCGTGTTAACTACAATTTTCAACTTTAATCTATTGAAATTGGTTTTTACTTGCCTAATTCTGACTCTTGAGACAATGCATATGAGTTTATGAGATTGTTTTCTTCATTAGATTTTGGGTCAAATTTGTAGGCCTAAACTTGGGCTTAACTCCATGCTTTGCCCAACCAACACAATGTGGAGTGCACATATTTTATTTCTTCTACAAAATTCAAACTTCCATCTTATTTCAAACCAAAACGACCAAATTCCATTGGATTTTTTCCAAATGAGGTGTTCTACTCTACATGTTTAACTTGGTCATGCATGTCAGTGCCCCAAAGGTCAGGAGAGAAACTCACATGATCACAGTCATCATTTTTCTTTTTTATCAAAGTCAGGATGATCCTCGCCAAATCCTTCAATCACATCCATTCATCGTATATCGTACGATCATAAATTTTTTTAATTTTTTTATTTAAAATTGAATATAAACAGTACCTAACAAAAACTAGTCGCACGATTTACGATGAATGAATGTGATTGGAGGATCCTCGAGATCCTCACTCTTATCAGAGGGTTCAACATTTTCGAGATTCTGTCAATTCCATCAAATAGGCGGAACTTTACTTACGTGGCAGGGGAACATATAGTAATCTCGTCCTTGTCGACAGTATGTATAGAAAACTATGTGTTGTAAGTAATTATATTTCATTAATCATATGAAGGTACAAATAATGCACAAGTCCAACTATACAAAGAGTTCCAATCTCTCCATAAATACTTCTAATATTATTGCGGATAATACTTAAGTACTCACTAGAGTTATTAGATAATTAAGGAACTTGAGCTCCATGATGACTTGGACTTGAAATATCTATGGACAATTCTTGGTATTATAAATGTTTCATCGAATATGTCTTTTCGGATAAAAACCCTAAGAATTGTACGTAGCCTATAAATCATAAAGTAAACCCCATCTCTTTTGTTGTGACCTTTCTTCCATTCACAAACATTTTCTTAGCCTTGCCTGCAACCAAAAGCTCAGACAGTGGGAATAACAGCAACGTCGGGCTGGCATTGCCAGTCCCGATGCTTGCTTGGAACAGAAGGAATTCAGAATCAGAGTTGTACAAACCCTCGAATTCTCCGTCAACGGTGCTTACCTTAACCAATTCAATTACAACGAGATCAACAACCTTGCCCTCAACATTACCCTCACAAACCCTAACAAGATGACCTACTATGAGTTGAGTGACATCCAAGTCATTGCATCCTATCAAAACGAAAATTTATGAGATTGTTTTTACACACAGCCTCATGAATTAAAATAATTGGGCCAAAGACACAGGCCTAACCTGGGCCTAATTCCATGGCCACTCTACACAATTCTTTGGAGTACACGTATTTTATTTATGTACAATTCAAGTCCCATATCGTTCCTCTTCGTTTGTAAGTGGAATGTCTTTAAATTTGACTCTTCTTGAATACGAGTTCGTGTACATAATGTGCTTTTGTATATCACCTAAGGATATGTTAAAAGCTCTGCCAAACATATTATTCAAGGCCGTTCACAAAACAAGAATTATCTAAGCACAATGCAGGAAAACAGACTTAACATTGCTAATGGAGATTATCATGCAGTTTTTAACTTAATACTCATGAGAAGAAGCAAATCCTTCAAATTCCTCAGCTAGGTTACATCTCTCTAGTAAGAGCTACAACAAGAAAACACCCTAAATGGCTATAGTGTCTAATTCACAAAAAACAAAACTACTTGTCTCAAAGTATGCTGACAATAATAAAGTGCACGTACTAAAATAAATATTTTGTGATATCATTTACTCTGTCAACATACATTGCGCAGTTCCTTTTCTTTTTTGCCAGATTGGTTGAATGAATAATTTTGATTTTTGAACGTATATTCCTTTCATATATGTGTGCGTGTAAATTTGACCTAAACAATATCGAAGCCTGGATTTTTGACCGACGGCAAATAGATCGAGGTCAAAACTGCGACAGTAGTATTAATTTTGGTTGCAAATTCCAGCATGGGTTGCTAGATTTTTCTGCAGGAACGAGATGCTGTGAAATGTGAATAAACCAGAGGCTAGGTTTTCAGGAATTCAAACTAAAGATATTAAAAGGTTGTGCTGTATTGCCATGAGAGAAGTTTTGCTACCGACACTACGGTTAAATTAGGAGAAAGAGTTCTATAACACGGTTACACAGCTAGCGTGTTTCATTTTGTAAAAGTTGCTCTTCTAAATTAGACCTGTTTGATGGTTTATATATGAACCGAGTCTTCTTATAGTGGTCTTTGATTAGTTTTGCCATTTAATAAGCTGGGAGGTCTCGGCCTAGGTTCTTTTTTTTTTTTTTTTTTTGGGTCAAAGCTCGGCCTAGGTTGATAGTTGCTTAGTTGTTTCGCCTTTTGTCACCGTGTAACCGGAGAAAAATAAATGGTTGAAGTCTTAAAGATTATGAGTTTGAACTTAAACATTATTTGTCTAGAAAAAAGAACTTCAAGCATTATTTTTTGAGCGGAGATGCATCAATAAATTTAGCGGCGGAGCCAATATAGGGTTATTTGTTGTCCCTAACACAAACATGCAACTTTAAAAACTCCATGTATATTTGCATGTGTATTATATTTGACCCTATAAACAGCTAAGGCAAATCAAATTATAACCTCCTTCTCCTACTTCTTCTTCTATTTTTTTGTATTATCCTTGTCTTCCTTTTCTTTCTTCATGTTTGCAACTCTATTGTGCCACCAAACTCTCGATGAAATGCCTTAATTGAAAAACCTTGAAAGACTTCAACATCACTCCATCGTTTCCTATAATTACCGTTGACAAGCCCATATCATATAGTAATTGTTGATATAAGCCTTCGGCATATGTTGGCAAGAATCGACAAGTTCCTACCAGGTGTCCCATGTAATGGTCTAATAAAGTTTTTTTTTTTTTGGTCAAAATCATGATCCATTATTTAAAAATCTTGGCTCCTCCACTGAATAAACTGGGTTTATACCTTGATCATATCATTTAGTAGAATAATAAGTTAACAATTACGGCAATTTTAGATTTGACATGAAGTCAAATAGATTTGATTTCTTTCTTCTCCCCTAAGCATCATAAATGTTAATAAATTTACATTTTGTAATTAAGTAGGTTTTTCTTCAACATAAACCCTAGGAAATGTACGTAGCCTACAAACCCTAAACCCTAGAACTTTTGCAACCTTTCTTCTATTCACTAACACAATTTCTTAGCCATGTCTGAAACTGAAAGCCCAGACATCAAGAATACCGGGGGTGGCGTGCTGCTATTTCTGTTCTTGTTGTTTACTGCTATGTTTGCTCTAATGAGCAGAAGGCATTCGGAGTCATACAAAGTCCCTGAATTCTCCATCGGCGGCGCTTCCCTTAACCAATTCAATTGCACCAAAGTCAACCATACTATCGCCTACAACCTCACCCTCAACATAACCCTCTCAAACCCTAACAAAATAATCTACTACTTGAGTTGAGTGACATCCACGTCACTGCACGCTATCAAAATAACAGGTTTGGTCCTGTTACTCTGATGAATAGTTCGACGACACCGTTTCTCCAAGGCCCTAAGAATACAACGATTTTTCAGAATGTAGTTGTTCAAGGGCACAGTAAGACTCTGTTGTTTGATCGGCAACCTATGAATGCTGACCAAATTTACAATATCGGCGTCGAGATTGCTTTCCGAGAAAAGGTTGGTAGAATGTGTGGCGAGGTCATCTGCAATCTAAAGCTTCCTTTGATGAGTTTTAATGGGACATCTTGGGATAGGTACAACACTACAAAGTGCTCGGAAGTTTAATTTTTGTTTCTGCCTCAAGAAGGGCCGTTGATTCTACCTTAGCACCGTTCTCTTTTTATATTGTGAAGATAAATACCATTAAACTAATAGCTAGTTTGTAAAGTGCTCGAACGTTTGCCTCGTGTTAACTACAATTTTCAACTTTAACCAATTGAAATTGGTGTTTACTTGCCCAATTCTGACTCTTGAGACAATGCGTATGAGTTTATGAGGCTGTTTTCTTCATAAGATTTTGGGTCAAATTTATAGGCCTAAACTTGGGCTTAGCTCCATGCCTTGCCCAACCAACACAATGTGGAGTGCACGTATTTTATTTCTTCTACAAAATTCAAACTTCCATCTTATTTCAAACCAAAACCACCAAATTCCATTGGATTTTTTCCAAATGAGGTGTTCTACTCTACATGTTTAACTTGGTCATGCATGTCAGTGCCCCAAAGGTCAGGAGAGAAACTCACATGATCATATTCACCATTTTTCTCTTTTTCAAAGTCAAGATCATCCTTGCCAGATCCTCCAATGACATCCATTCATCGTATATCGTACGATCAGAAATTATTGCAATTTTTTTTTATTTAAAATTGAATATAAACAGTACCTGACAAAAATTAGTCGCACGATTTACGATGAACGAATGTGATTGGAGGATCCCCGAGATCCTCACTCTTATAAGAGGGTTCAACATTTTCGAGATTCTGTCAATTCCATCAAATAGGCGGAACTTTACTTACGTGGCAGGGGAACATATAGTAATCTCGTCCTTGTCGACAGTATGTATAGAAAACTATATGTTGTAAGTAATTATATTTCATTAATCATATGAAGGTACAAATAATGCACGAGTCCAACTATACAAAGAGTTCCAATTTCTCCATAAATACTTCTAATATTATCGCGGATAATACTTAAGTATTCATTGGAGTTATTAGATAATTAAGGAACTTGAGCTCCATGATGACTTGGACTCGAAATTTCTATGGACACTTCTTGGTATTATAAATGTTTTATCGAATATGTCTTTTCGGATAAAAACCCTAAGAATTGTACGTAGCCTATAAATCGTAAAGTAAACCCCATCTCTTTTGTTGTGACCTTTCTTCCATTCACAAACATTTTCTTAGCCTTGCCTGCAATCGAAAGCTCAGACAGCGAGAATAACAGCAACGTCGGGCTGGCATTGCCAGTCCCGATGCTTGCTTGGAACAAAAGAAATTTAGAATCAGAGTTGTACAAACCCTCGAATTCTTCGTCAACGGCGCTTACCTTAACCAATTCAATTACAACGAGATCAATTAACCAATTCAATTACAACGAGATCAACAACCTTGCCCTCAACAGTACCCTCACAAACCCTAACAAGATGACCTACAATGAGTTGAGTGACATCCAAGTCATTGCATCCTATCAAAACGAAAATTTATGAGATTGTTTTTCCACACAGCCTCATGAATTAAAATAATTGGGCCAATGACACAGGCCTGACCTGGGCCTAATTCCATGGCCATCCTACACAATTCTTTGGAGTATACGTATTTATTTATGTACAATTCAAGTCCCATATCGTTTTTTTCTGCTTATAAGTGAAATGTCTTTAGATTTGATTTTGCTTGTAAGTGGAATGTCTTTAGATTTGACCCTTCTAGAATGCGAGTTCGTGTACATAATGTGCTTTTGTGTATCACCTAAGGATACGTTAAAAGCTCTGTCAAACATGTTATTCAAGGCAGTTCACAAAACAAGAATTATCTAAGCACAATGCAGGAAAACATACTTAACATTGCTAATGGAGAATATCATGCAGTTTTAAACTTAATACTCATGAGAAGAAGCAAATCCTTCAAATTCCTCAGCTAGGTTACATCTCTCTAGTAAGCAAGTCCTACAACAAGAAAACCCCCTAAATGGCGGTGATCGGTGGTATTACCGTACACTCACAAGCGTGACTCAAAGTTTATTAGAACTGCTCTCTTCACGTTCAAGCATTTGGACAACTTGTGCCACACCTTCAGCGATTTCCCTCTGAATGACACCATCCGGCATATCAAAGGTCCTCCGCCTCATGGAAGGTGATTTTCCAGCACCAGCAGGCTGGGGGTCAACCACCTCAAGCATCGCTTCAAGTTCATCCACCATCGATCTCTTTGCTGAGCGCACCATTACATCAGCACCCTAAATACAATGCAAATTGTCAAAACTGCATTACAGTTATTAATTTTATGACTCCTTTGACATGGTAGCAAAATAAGGGAAACCAAGGAACCTAGTGTGCCGGTCGTCAGTGAAATTAGAAATTTCTAAGCTTTCTGTGCAAATGTGCATATTTGTGCACAACATGAAGCACGGTTTGTCAACTAGTACTCTATTCCGGCAATTGGTGATTCGTTTTCATCAGAAGATCAAAGGATGTTTCATAACACTATGTTCTCACATTTGGAGAGAAAATCGATTGACATCCTTTCAGAGAACATTTTGTAGAACTCAGTGTTACGTTAGGTAATATCTTCCTTGATTATTGCTGGGCAGCATTTAGTATTAAGGAACTGACACGACATTGATACACTCCTTTTGACCAAATGAAAGTTCAATTTATGCTGGAAAGAAACAAACATTCATAAAGAACCACGATCAATTGTTGAATGTTCTTCTCACAGAGGTGGTGGTAAAGAAGGATCAAACAATAGCGTAAACGAACATGATATTGTTTCATTAATTTCAAACTTCAATCAGGAATGAAATTTATCTAATCGTTTAAAATTACGAGTTTGTACGACCAGAACATGTATCAACAATGGCAAGCAATTTTACATTCAAGTTACGAGAATCATATACGCAAATGAGTTTTGACTTTTGAGCTTCACAAATATAAATTCAAAAACACTGGTAAGGAAAGTTACCTCAATGGCATCAACAGTGAGAAGCAGGACGATGATTCTTTCAGTGAACCTCTGACGCTCTGCTGCATCATGGGCAACACAGCGGCGGTAAGAGAAGTTATTGAACAATGCTCTGAGCTCCTTCAACTTGGACTTGGCAACAGCGAGATCGCGAAGGGCCCTAAGAGCCTGTGATCTGCGGATCAGATAAGCTCTGAAAGTCATCTGTATCATCATTGCTGCATCTTGAGGAGACAACTCCTTCCTCTTGCCCTTCGCATTTCCACTGCCTCCAGCTCTCTTTGCAAAAGCCTACAAATACAAGAACTCAATATACTATCGTGCCCTTCTCGGTCACAAAGGCGCAACCTTTCCGTTGCGCCAAAGCTCGCCCTCTTTGCATTACCATTGATAAACAAGCTAATCAACTTAATTTCAACTCAATCAACTCAAGAACTAATCCCAGGGTTTAAAATGTAATTCCACATTACGATTGGTAATCCACCAACTTAACTATGTTTAAGCGGAAAGGATGAACAGCTTAAAATGTAATTTGAAATTACCTGTCTAAGAACGACAGCCCCATGATCAACAAGCTCTTCAATCTCCACCAGACGCGTGTCACTCTCTTCCTTCTTTCCCTTCTTGACCTTCGTCTTCTTCTTCTCCTTCTTCTCCTTCGCATCGCTACTGTCACTATCACGGCCATTCGACGCCGTGAACGAGTACTTCCGCGAGATCTCTCCCTTCCCCTCAATCTCAGCCGTCCATCTGTACTTCTTCTCGGTTTTCTCCTCGGTCTCCTTCTTCTTAAGCTTTCCTCCCTTGATCTCCGTCGTCCACTTGTACTTCCGCTCGAGCCCGTGCTTCTCCGGCCCCTTGATCTCCGCCGTCAGAGTGTACTTCCGATCCCCGCCCGATTTCACCTTCGCCAGCCGATCGAACCGCGACTCCAGCTCACTGACTCGGTCGCTCAGGCTCTGCAGGAAAAACTCACCCCCGAGCCTCTCGACTCGCTGAATCATCCGGTACGAAAGAAGCGACGGCATTTTGATTGGTGTCGGACTCAACAGCTCCAGCGCGTAACCGAGCTCGCAATCCTCCTCAACATCTTCGAAAAACGAAGGGAAAGGGAAAGGTAGGGTTTTGGGAGCGGCGAAAATGGAGGTCTCTTGGAGAAGAAGCGGCGGCGGCGGGGGGCAGTCGTAAGGCTCGACGAGCTCGATCCTCCTGAGCCAGCTCATGGTTCAATTGAGTCAACTCGGCACTAAATCACTGAGTCAGATCGAACGAGTTGATGGAATCTCTGATGTGATCTGTGGACGTTGAAAGCCGCTGATTAAAAGACGAGTAAAAGAGGAAGGCGACAAATATGTGAAGAGTACGAGTGATGGGCGGAAAAGTGAAGAGGATAATGGGGAGGGTAGAAGTGGAAATTCATGTGTGCGGGGCCAGCTGGTGTGAGGAGGTTGGCGACTCGGATTGCGACGGAGGAGGATTCGCCGCGTAATGGAGTGGAGTGAATGGACGGAAATGGGCATGCGGGGGTGAGAAATTTACAGGGACTTGGGAATCTGGGATTTGCTGACTCAGCGGACCGCTTTCAGTCGGGGAATAATGGTGGTGGGCACGTGCGATTTCTTACCCCACGTGATGGGTCTATCGGCGTCGCACGTGAGGCTTCTCTACGGGATCCGGTTTAAAATTGGGCCAGGCTTTTGAAACTGAAACTTGGGTTGGGCTCCCTAACCAAACAGTTAAGCCTGTCCGGTCCATTACCCCAAATCCTCAGCTGCAATAAAGGGTATAACTGTCATTTAAAAAAAGAAAGTACTCAAATAAGGACGTGGTTTTGAGGAGAAATTTTTTAGCGACACGTAATACAGCACGGCACAATAAACATGTGCAATTGCTTGAAATTTCGTTTTTAAATTTTCAACTAATTATGTTATTCCATTTAATATATGAAATCGTGTTTTTCACACAAAAAAATCTTTTGGATCACTACGTCAAACATCACCCAAAACCTCAACGGCCACAACCCACGATATATTCCCAACTAAAACCTCAATCGCTTTTAAGTGAACCGCCACCTTCTCCCACCACAATCACAACCCTCCTGGTCCCTGAACACGCAGAAGATCAACGATGACGAAGAAATACAAAACTTTGCGGAAGAAACTGAAAGAACTGGAGTCGTATCTCGAAAGCGTGTTATCTCTTCCACCAGAAGAGTCGGCGGCCGAATGCCAACTTCAACACTTTGCAGACATGGCGCAAAGGCTGAGTTTTCTAGAGAAAATGCTGTCGGCGGAGAAAACGTCTGGCCCGTCGAAGCCCAAGCACTTGGAGCACATGTCCTGGAGGATCAAGGAACTCGGGAAGATACTTTTCGAGTGGGCGGACAGTTTGGGATTAACCTCCTCCGGCATTGATTGTGACCACGTGCATGATGATCATGAAGATGTCGGCTCGACGTGTTCTTGCACCGAGTCGTGTTTGAATGACGACGGCGATGCCGCGGACAATGGCGTAAGTGGGTTGTCATCGCCGCAGCGGTACCAAGACCTAGAAGGATGTTATGAAGAGAAAGAAGAAGAGTACAAGGAACTGCCTGTAGTTTTGTTTAATGCTGATCGTGAGAATTGTAGACAAGTGATCGTGGAGGAAAAGGAAGAGACTGCGATGAAAGATGAAGGAGTAGTTGCTAAGTTGCTTGATGTAAGGAGATCATCGGAAGAAGAAGGAGAGAGGAAGAGTGGTGGGAGTAACGGAGGTGTTGGGGTGGGGATGTTATGTGGGGCGGTGGTGACAGGGTGGTTGCTTGGGATGGTTTCAGCCGTCTTGGCGGGGTTGTCTCCCGGAGGTTTCCTGTTTCAATGTGGATCACATCAATATGGGAATTTTCTCACTCCTACTTAACCTTTTTCACTTGTTTCTTTATTTCTGTTTTGGTAGTGCATTTACCTACCTTCTGGATATCAATTGAAATTATGCCGTATTAACTAATAGTTTCTTCCTTTAATTAGGGTTGTGGACGGTAATTACTTAATTTATTGAGTGTTTATGTTATTAATTAGATTTCTATACGATCATGTCAACGAAGTTTGCATGCATGTGATTTTGTCGGGTCAAATTTGCTTCGAGATCTTCATCCTGCATCGAATTGCTACCATCTCTCCAATAACCATGGGATTTTTGGAACTGTAAGTATCTACCCTCATTAGTTTATTGCTACGAAATTCTTATTTCAAAAAATCAAATTCTAAATTAGAATTGAGTAACGATAGAGATCACATTTTTGTATCATATTTGTGTACCGCATGACGTGACAAGTGATGCACATAACCAACATCTAATGAAATAAATTTATTAATTAACGTGACATGTGCACATTACGTGCAATGTGGCACAAAAATGTAATCTCCCAAGCATTTTCCATGAGAATTATAATTAGTGAGAGTTCGATTTCATTCGGCATAACAAAAACAAACGTCAAAGTCTCAAATAATAAAACCAACGAAGTCTCTGATGAACCCTTTGGTTTGGAATGAGAAAGCATAATAGCAAATTAGCAACCAACTGGTGTTTTCTACTACAACATTACAAAAGTCCCCGTCTCTATCTATATATATATGTAGGGAAGTGTTATTAACACTCCAAAATTTTCATTATACACTCCTCACAAGTGTATTTTTCTTTCCTAATATAGAAAGTTTGAAGTGTAGAATGAGATTTTTGGAGTGTTAATAACAATTCAATATATATATATATATAATATGTTTCCACTATATATTCATCTAGCCATAGTTGGTATAAACCCTAGATCACATTCTTGGTGTTGAATTGAGCAGTCTGGAGCTTGAAGATCAACAATGGTGTTTTAGAGAGAGAAGTTGTAAGCACATAATCTAGAGAGAGAAAGGGAGATCGAAGAGAATTAGAGAGTATTTCACTGATATTATTTCTTCACACACTCAATGGATACAAGGATTTCCTATTTATACTAGTTACATTCATTACACAATAAGCAAACTGATTCTTAACAAGACTAATTGATTCTTAACAAACTAACAACTCTTATCAGCTAATCTCTTGACAAGTGGCATCTTCTTGATCGCTGGATTGATCTTGACTGTCTATAGCTTTACATCCCTCCTCAATCACATGTTTGGTAGAACCAAGCATGAGATTGGAACAATGGTGCTGAAACAAGGAAATTGAAAGACCCTTGGTGAGAATATCAGCAAAATATTCTTGGGAAGACACATGCTACACTGCTAAATCTCCTCGAATCACTTGTCCTCGTACAAAGTGATAGTCTATTTCAATGTGCTTAACCCTCGAATGAAAAACTGGATTAGAGAACAAGGCTATAGCATATCACAATACATCAATGGAAGAGTATATAAGGGAGCTTGTAAGTCACACAGAAGTTGTATTATCTATGCCAATTTTGCAGCAGTTATAGCTAAAGCCCTATATTCTGCTTTAGTGGAAGACCGAGAAACTGTGTGTTGTTTCTTAGAAGCCCATGAAACGGGACTAAAGCCTAGATAAACAATCTAACTAGAAGTGGATCTCCTATCATTGGAATTTCCTGCCCAATTAGCATCACTGTATGCTTGTAAAGACAACTTTCCGGCTGAAAATGTATGCCATAGTCAATAGTACCACTGAGATATCGAAGAATTCATTTAACTACAACTACATGTGAATCCATAGGAGAATGCATGAATTGATAGCACTAATTTACTGCAAAAGCAATATCTGGTCTAGTGAATGTCAAATACTGCAATGCACCCACTTTACTTCTGTATTGTTTTGGACTGTGATAGAGTTTGCCTTCTTCCTTGAGTAATATGTGAGATGGAAGACAAGGAGTAGCACATGCTTTTGCATTCTGCATAACAACTTTGGCCAATAAATCCTTGATATACTTTGTCTGAGAAACAAATAAACCAGAAGATTGATACTAAACCTGTAATCCCATAAAGTAATTAAGATGTCCCAAGTCCTTCATATCGAATTGTTGAGCTAAAGCCAAGATCACTGCAGATATATCACTATAACTGCTTCCAGTTAAGATTATATCATCAACAACATTACAATACCAAGATCAGTGTGTTTGACAAATAGAGAAGGATCTACAAGTGATTGTTTGAACCCCAAACCTGGTAAAAAAACTAGTGAACTTCTCATTCCAAGCTCTTGGAGCCTGTTTTAAATCATGCAATCACTTTTTTAGCTTGCAAACAAAGTGAGAATGATGAATATGACTGAGAAAACCTGAAGGTTGAGCCATATATACTTCTTCATTCAATTCTCCATGCAATAATGCATTTTTTGACATCCAATTGTCTCAAACTCTAATTAAATTGAGCTGCAAATGCAAGAATTAACCTCACTATAGTTGGTTTGACCACTGTACTAAAAGTATCACTATAATCAATCCTCTCCTCTTAACTATATCCCTTGGAAATTAATCTTGCCTTGTACCTAGAAATGGATCCATCTGGATTCTTCTTGACTTTATACACCCACTTACAATCAACTAGATTTTTACCACTTGGAAGAGGAACAAGATCCCAAGTTTGTTTAGTATGTAGAGCACTGATGTCATCTTGCATAGCTGCATGCCATTCTGGAACTTTACTAGCAGCTTTGTAAGTAGTTGGCTCAATAGTAGAACTCTCAGAAGTATGTATAGTGGCTGAAAAAGCTTTCTTCTTAACAATCCCACTCTTAGATCTAGTCTGCATTTGATGAAGACTAACTGTAGGAGTGGAAGAACAACTGTGAGATTTTCTGGTTGAAAATCAAGATCCACAAGGATGTGGAACTTTGTAGTTGTTGTAGATTGTAGAGATGTAGATAAAAACTCTGAAGCACTAGATGAGGAAGTGGGGATTGGCATGGTATTGAACAACTATGGAGCTGAAGTTGGGACATTCAAAGACTCTGAAGCTCTAGTGGGTTCACTGATAGACTCTGAGGCTCTAGTGGGTTCACTGAAAGACTCTGAAGCTCTAGGGGTTGATGATTTTGATGTCGCATTTGATGATGATGAATGAAGTGTCTGTGACAATGATAGTAATGGAGATGAATGAGGTTGTGAAACAACAATATTAGTGTGTGTAACTAAAGGAATAACTAGAGTATGAGTGTGTTGTGACATAAATGGTGATAGTATTGGTTTGGAGACTAAATTCATGTAAGGAAATGTATTCTCATCAAAGAGAACATGTCTAGACACATAAAATCTGCATGTGTGTGGTTGGAAACAAGTATGAGTGGGTTGTGATATAGATGGTGATAGTACTGGTTTGGAGACTAAATTCATGTAAGGAAAGGTATTCTCATCAAAGAGAACATGTCTAGACACATAAAATCTCCCTGTGTGTGGTTAGAAACAAATGTAGCCTTTGTATTGTCTTGCATATCCCAAGAAAATGCATTGTGTAGTTTTTTGTTGAAGTTTGTTTGTATTGTATGGTTTTAACAAAGGAAAGCAGCTGCAACCAAAGGTTTTTAAATGTGTTAAAGTAGGAGTAGTGCCAAACAGACAAGTATAGGGAGATTTCATGGACAAGGTAGTGCATGACATTCTATTGATTAAGTATAATGAAGTAGCACAAGCATGAAACCAGAACTTTGAAGGTAGTTTGGAAATATGCAGAAGTTTTAAAGCAGTTTCAATAATGTGCCTATGTTTTCTCTTAGCAAGGCCATTTTGTTCAGGATTATGAGGGCAAAATTTATGATTTATAATGCCTTGGTTAAGTAAAAACCGTTTGAAGTTGTTGCTACAATACTCACCACCACCATCACTTTGGAAAATTTTAATTGTAGTTGAAAATTAAGTAAGTAAGAAAGCATGAAATTGCACAAATGTTTGAAACACCTCACTTTTATTCATTAATGGAAATATCCATGTAAACTTGGTACATTCATCTATGAAGGCAACATAGAATTTGTAACCCTCAATTGACAATGTAAGAGAAGGTCCCTACACATCACTGTGAATGACTTCTAGGGGTTTTACAATCTTATTGGCAGGTCTAAACAAGAAACACATACATGCCTAGATTGGTTTAACATTCTTGCAGCAACAACATTAGAAGGATGGCCTAATTTGTTGTGCCATAGAGATGAATTGACTTGATGACTAATAAGGCAGTGATGTTATGAAGGTAAGTGAGATGTTTTATATGTTTGCTTTACAATGTATGAAGGTATTTGGAATGGAATTGGGTACAATCCAGCTCTACATAGTCCTTGGAGAAGTATTATCCATATGATCTTGTCCTGAATCCAAAAACAAAACTCATCACATATAAACCTACAGTGATTGTCTTTGCATAACTGATAGACTGATAATAAGTGTTGAGATAACTTGGGAACATGCAATATTTCTTTCAATTCAAAAGCACATTTAGGAGCTTTTAAAATGGAAGAACCAGTATGAGATATTGGCAAACCTAAACCATTAGCTGTTATTATAATGTCATTGCCTGTGAAATGAGTTGCCAAATTTAGATTTGCCTAGTCTGATGTGGGAAGTTGCACCAGTATCAACTACCCATAATTGCTTATGTGGAGCAGAAGGTTAGTAATTGACATGCATGGCAGAGAGAGTTGATGGGGGTGACCTGCCTTGATATGAGAAATTTGCCCTATGATAGCACTATATGGCAGAATGCCTAAATTTCCAACAAATTTGGCATTGCATATGAGAAGAAGAAACTGTGGTGGGAAAGTGTCTCTTAAAGCAATCAAAAGCAATATGACGTCTCTTGTTGCAAATTTGACAGGTTTGCACATCATTACCATGCTCAGAGCATGTGGAGACATGGGGTCTTGCAGGTCCAAGAATACCAGGACTGGTATTGAAGATATTACCAAAAAACCTTGAACTGTCATAGTTGTTTCTACCCCTATTTATTCCTCTGAAGTTAGAACCCCTATATTCTCTAGAATTGTAAGTATTGCCTTTATTACTATATCCTCCAAAGTTGAAAGCAGGACCACCATTATTAAAGCTTCCAGAATTACTATTGGAATATGATGAACTACCAGTGTGGTACTGAGATGATGAATTATGAGAATCAGTCAAATTTGATGAACTGTCTGTAAATAATAGACCCTTTCCTTTGGAATTATTGCCTTGAGCTAGCATAGCAGGCACAAAAGAATCAGTCAACTGAGAATTTTCAAGTGTAGATTCCTCTGCAAGTAACTGAGCTTGAAAGTCTTTAAGAGAAATAACATTGTCTCTCCCTCTAATTAATATTCTAAAAGTATTGTACTCCGATGGCAGACCCTTAAGAGCTATAATTAATGACAATATCATCATCATCAAATGGCACTCCAGCAGCAACCAAATGATCACGGGCATCCTTAACCCTTTTGTCACATCCCGGCCTAGGCCCCTACCACATCCCGGGCTCGACTCCACTGTAGCACGATATTGTCCACTTTGGGCCCTGACCACGCCCTCACGGTTTTGTTTCTGGGAACTCACACGAGAATTTCCCAGTGGGTCACCCATCCTGGAATTGCTCTCACAGGAACTCGCTTAACTTCGGAGTTCCAATGAACTCTGAAACCAGTGAGCTCCCAAAATGCCTCGTGCTAGGTAGAGATGAGAATATACATATAAGGCTTAAAGGATCCACTCCCTTGGGCGATGTGGGATGTTACGCCTTTGTAGATACTGAGAGATTGATTCACACCCCTTTTTAATATTTTGTAGCTCATTTTTCAACTGAAAGATACTGGTTTTTGTAACAGTTGAAAAACGATCTTTAAGAATCATCCACATTTCACATGCATTGGTGCATCCAATGATACAAGACATATCAGACAGAGTTGCAATGATAAGTTGCATTACAGCACGATCGGGCATTTTCTAGATTTGATATGCTTCACTTTCTATACCTTTAACATCAAAATTATTGACAAAACGAGATGGACATTTGTGAGAACATCGAAAAAACTAGGAATTCCATGGCTCTCAAGAAGTAATTGCATTTGGTAATGCCAGACTAAGTAATTCGTATCATCTATATTAATAGTCACATAAGTAGATACATTAGGAATTAAACTCGTGATTGGAGATTGCACAATTTGTAGTTGTGCAGCAGTCACCATGCTGACTCAAATTTTGTAAGCAGAAAAGAAGATCAGAGAAGATTTCTTGTAGAAATTAGGGTTTTGAAGAACTTTCTTGGTTCTTGTTCTTGAAGAAAAGAATGAACACAACTTCGCAAAGAAGATTATCACAGAAGAATTGGCACATATATTTCAACAAACATCTGATGTGCAAAGATCAAAAGTCGAGATCGACTAAATTTCATACAATTTTTCTTATCAATGAAGATGATGAATCGCATACCACAGTGATTACAAGGATGAAATCGAAAGCAGAGACGATCAAGATCGAAGAGAAGAAACCTTTCCCGGCGAGGATACCATGTTGAATTGAGCAGTCTGGAGCTTGAAGATGAACAATGGTGTTTTAAAGAAAGAAGTTGTTAGTACATAATCTAGAGAGAGAACGGGAGATCGAAGAGAATGAGAGAGTATTTCACTGATATTATTTCTTCACACACTCAATGGATACAAGGATTTCCTATTTATACTAGTTACATTCCTTACACAGTAAGCAAACTAATTCTTAACAAAACTAACTGATTCTTAACAGACTAACAACTCTTATAAGCTAATCTCTTGACAAGTAGCATCTAACAAGTAGCATCTTTTTGATCGCTGGATTGATCTTGACTGTCTATAGCTTTACACTTGGTAATTAACTTTTTCTGTTGTGAATGGGTGGTGTCGAATGTGGCGGGTTGTAATCTGTATGCACCACATTATCTTCTACTTTGTCATCACTGTTGTAATTTACGGCTTCTTTACCAGATAGAGCTCTCCTCCTTGCTTCCTACATATACAACATATGCATAAAAACGCGTTAATCTACATATTACTAACTTTAATCTTTCTAATCTCTTCTGACTCATTACTTATTCCTTTCATTTTTCTTGTGGTTACATGCATAAGATGATTGTTGAGAGTGTGAATTTCATAAATTGGAGAATTAAGAGATTTTGCATGTGTTTATAAGGATGTGGACCACTCCTCATATAACCAATTGATGTTATGTTGGAAACTCAACTTTTTTCAATTTCTGATCCTGACACCCAATTAATTAATTGCAACTCGCACATTCGACAATTCAAGCATACAGACAACAAATCTTCCCTTGTCACCCTCCAGGATTCGACATAAAGAAAAAGATTGATCCTGATGAGGTCCCATATGCTCCTCGATCCACCACATCTAGCTAGAGAAATAAAACCAATTTAGTAAGACTCCTACATGTTGAATTTGATTACCTTTTTAGTAGTAGGACTTGTTGCTTTAAGCAAACCCACCATGTGATGACCATAAGACGCTACAATCTCACTTCCGGCTGGTTCTATCCCTATCAATGAAATGACAAGAAGAAGACCGATCATATATGATACATCGATTAATTAGTTAATATCTAAGGTTTATGATCAAAACTGGAGATCTCAGCAAGGTATAGATGCACAGGAATAGAAAGTGGTCCTTGGACATGTATATACTCGTATTTATAAATGGAGGAGGATAAAAGATGCTACTACATAAATAATTTAAGCTCAGTTATGGGGTGGAGGACGTGTTCTTGATCTCGAATAATCTGAGTAAATCCCGGCTCTAGTTTTTCCATGGTTCTTGACGCGATTAATCAAATTCCATGAGGCTTAGTAGCTGGTACAACACCTGATTTTTGTCCTCTGCTAGTGCACTTCACTTCCTTTACAGTAGTCGTAGTACTAGTGATTGCACCACCATGACCCTTTTCAGTTGCGTCATCTTCCTTCATAACGAATCCTTTACTTGAATCCATTCCAAGTGTTTTAAACTTCTCCAAAAGTAACAGACCCTGAAATTTTAACAGTTTCAAATACCTACATGCATTAGTTTGTGAACTTTCATAGATTAGTTTAGCGTAAAAGGCTCGTTTAATAATCATTTTAGTTTTCAATTTAGTGACTGCACTGCAGCAAACAATTTTGTAGTTTTCAAATATTTGAAAACAAAAAAACCAAAATTTGAAAACTCATAAAAATTGTAGTTTTTTGTTTTCATTACCAAACAAGTTTTCCATTTAAAAAAAAAATAGTAAAATTAAAAATGAAATGATTATCAAACGGCTGGTAAGAAATTGAAACACAAAATTAACAAACCTTGCCGAAAGGTAGGAATGGTGCTCCAAAACCCCCAAGCCTGATATAGCGAGCCTCGCATGCATGCATCGAAAGAAACAGAAGAAAGATCGTGAAAAGAGAAGATAGGATACTCGACATGACGATGATCTTGAGATGGAGAATCAACAGCAGCAGCAAAGCAATTATATAAGGATCATTCAATTGCTTGTGAGAGGATGGAGAGACAGTGAGTGATGACGAGACTTATGCGGGAACAAAAAAGAAGGCTGTTGTGGCTTGCATCACTTGTCTAATTCTGGAAATTAAAACAAGGGCCCCAAGATAAAGACCTAACCCTAAACCCTCGCCAAGAAAACTGAGATCGTAGCTCCTAGATATATTAAGCTCCTAGATATATTAGATATGCTATATTTTGAAGCTTTCAAACAAACATATATATATGTTTGTGGACTCCGGACATGTATGAGAAAATTAAGCCACAACTGAATTGGTTTAATGTTAAAACCATTAGTTAACTAGTTTAATCGGGATTATGACCAATGTAGAATTTTAAAAAATAATTAGACGAAGATGCATGCATACTTCCTTCAGTTTGTGCAGGATGATTTGGACAGAGATCCTTTATAAAATATCGAACTTCTCATGAATTAATTAACAGTACAACATATAGTACTTTGTGCAAAAAGAGAAAAGTAGGTTTGTTGCAGCTGGGATTAGTCAAATCCTGTGTTCTCTTCTGCACTTAAAAATTAGTTGCACTGTATCATTAGTTTTTCTGTCACGCCTCAAAATCCCGAGCACATGATAGTGTTCACCCGAATTCACATTGAACTAAGATCTTGCTTTCCCGTCAAGAAAAAGTGTCTTGGTCCCAAGCAATCAACACGATATGATCAGTAAAATACAATTAAACCTTTGGAGTTTTGTAGTTATTCGAACTTCGAAGCATCGTCGTCGATGGGGGTTCATATAAAATTACAGAACCGAGGGGAATGTGTTGAGGACAAAAGTAAATAAGTTAGGCAAAACCGGGAAGGCACAAAAGAAAATACACATGTTGATTTGTTTCCATCGAAAAACCTCCTCGATTTTTTCCGTCAGATTTTCATGTTTATCGCTCCGTGTCTGTTGCATGCATGCATGCTTTTTTACTCCAACTTTCTTACCTGCACAGAAACTTTAGCCTAAAACATTAACATAACGTCGAGGGTTAATTTAGTTTTAAGCTTCTATTTAACGTAGTTTAATACATTAACCTCGTGGAAACTGGATGTATTATTATTTACCATGACATATGGAAACTCAGCCTACGACCAACTCCTCGGGGCTGCCGAAGAAGGAGAGCTGGTGAGAGACAGAAGGCACTGTTTTGAGTAGAAAAAGAGGCACAACGGGACATAAAAATGGTTGAACTGCAGTAAAATGAATAGCTGCAGTTGTCAATAATAACACAGACAACATTAACAACTCCACTGAAATTTGAAAAGGACCCTCAAAGTGAAGTGAAAAACAAAATTCAGGTTAGATAAAGACCATTGAAAGACAAAGTTTATAAATTGATTAGTGAGGAATCCAAATTAATTAGATTGGGGTCCAATAAATCAACATGGCTATTAGGTTAAGTTCAGAATTATCTTTTCTCCACTTTTTTTTATAATCATTTTACATTTTTTGAACATTGGAGATAAATTAAAATCTTCTAATTTCATGCATCCTCGAATTCCAAAAAATCTACATAATGTCTTCTAACAAAAAACTAATATACCTACAAGCAACATGTGACCCTAACTCAAGTAACAAATACATCAATGAATATTATATTTATAAGCGAGATATGAAACTTAACTAAAAGGTACAAAAAAACAATATACCTACAAGCAAGATACATTAATCTGTGATACATGTTTATTATATATAAAGAAGAATCGATCATATAAGTAGACAATTACAAATTAATGCATGATAATGGTTGATTATAAAAATAAAATAAAAAAATCTATGAATGGGGTTCTGAATAGGAAGAACAAGAACAAAAAATAACAAAAAATAAAATAAAAAAAGAAGAAATAATAAAAAGATAATTAGGAAGAAATTAATTTTTATAAGAAGTCTTGTCATTAAAGATGTTATTATTAATAAATCGAATTAGCATTGGATGCGGTTAACCACTTGAGTTATAATAAGTTGCCTGACAAATGGCACTGAGCCTTCTTTTAATTAGAATCATATGGTATACTTCTTTTCTTCATTTGTTTGGCTAATGAAAATCGAAGAACATAATTAGGTAGGAAAGTCAAAGCAGAAGAAAATCAGAAATTTGGGTCGGTTCAACCAGAATTCGACACGTGCAGCGACAATGGTCTGTTGACTTTGACGTTTGGAGAACTACCCGTCTGTTGTTTTGTTAACGGCGTTAGACAAAATAACCACTGGTGTCTCTGCTTTGGGCGAAACAGCCCAACTCATGTCGTCTACAAACCCAGCATTTCTTGGGTCGTCTCGCCGCCCATGTCGTTTAGCCAGCGTTTGGCTCTTTTGACTACTTTCACCTCCTGTCGTTCCACTCACTCGCACAAAATTTCATTGCAAAATAAAATCGAACCATGCATCTAACCTTTGAATAAGTCGTATATAAATCACGGTTTACCGCTCGTTTATTATTTGTTTGATGTCTCTCCATTTCTATTTTTGATTAAAAATTCGTATCTGATTCCATTTGTGCATATTTTCTCTGTAAGTTATGAACCACAAGGGAGATTTCGTCTACGCACCAATTCGTGTGGCCGAGCCAACCGAATGGCCAATTCGAAACCACGTAGGAAACAACAATATGTTCATCTGTAAACCATAAACAACGTCGAAAATTTATTTTTCCCAGGGGAAGTACAAAAAACAGAAACTATACTTGTGCCTCTTGTCCTTCTTTCCTTCGGTAAAAGTGATCCGGTGAGCTGCCTTTTATGTACACTGTGGGTGGGGAAACAGTCTCACAGAGGACGATCTGTGGTGTTCAGACAACGTCAACTAGTTTTCGAGGACTTGGGAACACGTTACAACAAAAGAAGATACAACGCCTCGTCACATTTGGAGAAGATTATTCACAGTAACGGTAACTGAATTTGTTCGCTGCAAATCCTGTGGCACGTAATACATTACGGAATGTAAAATGAAAGTTTAAAAATAAGCGCCAATGGCAACCATAATTTGTCTTAAAAGCAAAGAGTACCTGGAAAATTAGGTCATCCGGCATATGAGGCAGAACTTCCCTCACCGTCTCAGCCATAGCAAGTATGTTTGCTAGGTTGTCATTCACAGTACGTGCGGGGGTCCTCATATGTAAATTTCGTGCTCCTCCTTGGTTTCTTCCACCGTCTGCAGGAGGAATCGGTGGACCTGTTGCAGCAACCTGAGGGGTATTCATAGGCCAGAGGCTCCACGCACCATCTTCAAGGGCCGTGTGGGCATACGCCTCCCCTACAGATGCAAGATGCCTCATCATCATCTGAACTCTCCCCAGTCCAACAGATCCCATAGCTGTAGAAGGACCTGCCCCGTCAACTCCCTGGCTTGTCCAAGTATGCAACCAATCTGAATCCAGTCCTGTACCTCTACAAGACATAAGGAGAAGCATGATATACATCATGTATAATAAATATGATCATATGTTTTTTTAACGAAAGTCCTTTACATGTATTTATTTTCTCACATATTTAATTTCTCGTACATAATCTGAGTAGATTCAGGAATATCGGTATAGGAAGACAAATTGTCTACTTGTTATTACATTGCAATCAAACAGTTTTAAGGAAAAAGCTACGAGGAGTGCCTGGTTTTGCATGCATCTATAAGGATTATGCAACCATACACAGAGTATTCTTATGTCTTCTCGTTTATGTGCTGGAATCTAATCACCCAATAAAATTTAGTACACCTGGCAAAAACTGAATAGAAATTTACCAAGTCTAAAGTGAAGATGTTAATCCCAGATTCATTTTGTAAAGACAAGACATCAGCAAGAAGAAAAAGACAGGAAAGAGAAACTACAATACTTCCTAAATAAGGAAGTGTACCTCCATGGATCGCCTTCCGCAGGGCTCTGAGTCTGATTGGGAAACACACCAGCAGGTATTGCATGTCCAGGAGTATTTTGTCGATCAAGTCCTAAACTTATTTGACGAGCAAGCTGCTCATCACTCGAAGTTTCTTCACTGCGGGGATGTACTTCATTTTCAGGTCTACCTACAAAAAGTGGCTTGCGACAGGTCGGACATGAATAGATCTCATTCAAACCTTGATCCAACCTGGAATCATTAATAATTTTCATCATTTTCTTAGTCATCGCATGCTCTAAAAATAAAAATAAAATAAAAAAGAAAAAGGATTAACAACACATGCACCATACCAAGATCTCAAACATGCAAGATGAAAAAGGTGACTGCAGTGTAGTCTTTTGGCCTTAGCCATAGGTTCCTGCCATTTTCCTAGTAAGTTTGAGGAATCAAGAGGAAACTGAAATTGTAACCAATTAAGGGGGAAGAAAACTACGCATACCCTACAAATTGCACATTCATCATCATATGCCCGTAGTTCTTCAGATGTTGCATCTGGAAGTGCTGCATGAAGAGCACCTAAGGCCTTCTTCAGTTTGATGAACCCTTTTATACGTTTTACAATTGAACTTAGCAAGGCCTGCTCAATAATGGATCCTTAATTAGAAAGAAGATAGTATTGGGGAATCAAGTAAAAAGGAGAACGGTTGTTCCAACAGAAAGTAGAATGAAAATTACACAAATATTTACACGTATGTTTAGAAAAAGGATTGCATCCACCAGATGGAATGCCATGCCATGAAACCACCAAATATGCACGTAGTGACCAAGGGCCATTAACAATGTTGCCATATCAAGAACAAAGCCCAAATTCCGAGTAAGACTGCCTTTCCATTCCAACAATAAACCTGCATTCAGCCAAATGAATATGGTAACTACAATCTGAGTACATATAGCCCCCAATTTACACCCGACAACTCAAGTAAGCCTTTACCCATTTACAGGAGCAGAAGGAACAATGTACTATATAGCATAGGAACAGCCCCAACAACCCCAGTTACAATATGAGATAGTAAAAGTAAATTTGGAGAACTACCAACTGCTGATGTATCAAACAATTTGGACCTCTCGCAATTTGAACTGTTCCATGCTGAATGATGGATCCATATATCAAGTAACTGAAATCCATGCACCAAAATAGCCTACAAAAATATTGTGGTGAGCCAACCAACACTGTCAACAAGGTTTCCAAAATTTGACAGAAAACATGATAAGGTTTCATGGACAAAGTTCCCAGGACATTACCTGCAACGTCTCAAATGCAATACTGAAAGGCTCAAATAATAACAAGAGAAACATAGATACACCCAGTGTTTTATATATCTCCACACACAGCCTTATCCTGCAAGCACCAAACAAAATGTAAGTATGAGGCATTTCTCAGTAATACGAACTCATGCAACAACAGAGGGAGCAATACACAGTAATGTGAACACTGAATCTTCATGAATGAATTAGTAATTTCAAAAGATTTAACAACTGATCCACTATTAGTTTTTAATCAGCAGGTTTTGGGAATCAAAAAACAAAGTAGATTGATGATCTGGTCCTTGCAAATTAAAAACATGACCTAGAAAGGTGGATTGTAGACTTGTAGTGGTTTAATACTGCTAGACAAACACAGGAAAAAAGATAAATAAAAGAGTATTCCACCACGTATCCTGTGGTGTTACCTGTTATGTACCAAAATGGACAATACAAACTATTATGATGTTCAGACTAAGAAAAAATTATTTATCATCAAGTGACATGCAAGAGAGCTAATTCGTACTAGAAAAGTGATCAAGCGATACCAGAAAATGTCAACAGTCAGCACCAGCAATAACACTGAATACACACGAAAATATGCCGATGGTGTGACAGAAGGGGATGCATTCAACCGGTCAAGTCGATCTCGAGCCAAAGCTTGAAACATCTATACAAGTACAACATGGAAAATATAGGTAAGAAGGTATGCACTTGCTTTTATACTTCCATATACATCACGTTCTTCATAAATATCATGTCATATACCTTTAAAGAACAAAGAACAATCAACCAGACTGACCACAGGCCCGCATGATATATTGTAGGAGGAATGACCAGAGGTAGAAAAGTGCCCTGTTTGAGATTAATCAATGTTCATAAGAAATCATTGAATAATACATATTAGTACATGACGTAGTTCTTATACAATAAGTATTATAAAACAATTAAAACTGAAAGTTTATCAAGTTAAAGTAGTGATTCTCCTGGTAGCAAGTCAATTAAACTGACAGCGAGTTAAAATATTCACCTTGTAAATAACATAATTGATAAGGCGTTCGATTAATTTGCGAGTTTCAGAAGAATACAACTCCACAAAGAATATAGTCTGCAAATTAGAAACAGACATCACAATGATCAAATCAACCCTTCTCAAACAAACTTCACATACATACAAAGAAAACAGACAATGGACTAGTTTACTAGCTCCAAGATTGTTATTACATGTTTGAATAATGGTATCTGGTATCTTAAAACAAACTGACCGCCTCTAGCAGACAGTGTAGAAATTTTGTTTCTTGCCAAAATTCATCAAAGTGGCACAACAAATGAAAGTAATACCAGAACCATTAGGAACAAACTAATAAATCTCCTGTTCATTGTAATATAAACCCACTGCACTAGTTCATGCATCCATCAAACTTACAATTGTGCAACAACAGAAGTTTCCAGATGAGTTAGAAAATTACCTTGAGACATAAAACGAGTAAAATGAATGCATTGAGTACAAAATTTGCCAGCAGTCCAACGGTAGTATAAGAACCCAAAAGCAGATCAAATACATGCCCAAAATTGGCAGCATTAATCAAATTCTCCGCAATTAGTCCATCCGATTTTAGTTTAACTAAATAAGTTTCCGTCCACAACTGGAGGCCCGCAAAGCTTATCGCTGCACATGCAGCGGAGATGGCTATATACCCCAAACCCATTGGTAACAAATTCAACCTCCTTACCAAACCCCAACTCCAAAATTCTCATCACCACTGAATTAGCAAGATCCCTTGCTCAGTTTGATCATATCTTGTCATTGAAGTAAAAAATCGGGGCATAGACCTCAAGTTAGCTTCAAACACGACGGAGCATTAATCGTCAACAGACGATGGAAAATTCTCAGATTGAAACCGTATAACCTGCCACGAAAAAGCGACACTGATGAGCATTTTCTCAGAACAACAATGACTAATACTACAATCAACAACAATGGCTAGAACCGGCGGTTAGGATGCTAAACAACTTCTGTTAATGAACAATTAACCCTTAAAAACTAGAAAATTAGTGACCTTTTCAATAATTTTAGTAAAATTTTCGATATCGAAACTATAAATCCCAACAAAACGTGACAAATTGGAAGTCACCGAATGATCAAGTTGCATAAATACCTTACAAAATACAAAATCAATCAAAAGGAATCGGCTTTCTCCTCTAAATGCTATTAGGAACTGCCAAAGCATACAATTGAGAAGCCCTATCATTCGAGGCCATGAAAACACGGGTAAAACCGTAAAAAAGCTTGAAACCGAAGGCGATTGAGCGAAATCAAGCAGAAATGTTCGAAATTTGGGAGTAATTAAACGATAAATCAGAAAATATTGAGAGAATCAAGGACCTGATTTGAGCTGAGACGTCGCTGACCGCTGCGTCGGTGGGGAGTTTCCGCAAATTTCACCCGCGTCGGATAGAGATGGAGAGAGAGAGAGAGAGAGAGAGAGAGAGAGAGGTGGATTTTAATTTTATTAATTTTGATTCTTTGTTTTTATTTTGACTAAAAGACAGTTTACAGGCTGGGTCAATTTTTGCGGGAGTGGAAAGCAATAGAAAAAAATAGAAAGAAAAAGCAAGCTCCCCAAATTTGACAATAAATAAAAATTCTTTCATTAAAACAAAAATAAAAAGATAAACTATTTTGATGACGCGTGAATAAAGAAAAACATATTTGTTCTGTATCACCATTAAAAATAATTCGGTCTGTATCACCAATAAAAGTCTGTTAGATATAAAATGTTGAAAATTAAATGTAATATCGAAACAATTAAGATTGCTTAATTAAAAAGCAACCCGAGTTTATACTTCGGGTTTTTTTTTTTTTTGGGTAAACTGGAACTACACCAGGGAAAAGCCAAAAACAAAAGGAAAGCTCACATCAAGGACTAACAAAAAACTAACCAAAAAAAAAAAAAAGGAACAAAGCCAGGGAACGACACAAGCAACAGCATTATGTCACCCTAACTCCCTCTCCATCCATACTCGACTTAATGCAGGCAAGGTAGACCATCCTTGTTCAGAATATGTACAATCGAAGATGGAGGTCTGTCGACTCATATATAGTTGCTCATCTCCGAAATCTTTACAGACGCAAGTCTGTCAGCCACCAAATTAGCAAATCTAGGAATCCAAGACCATTTGCATTGTTAGCCAACTTACACCCCTCTAAAGTAGCCTTAGCCTCAGCCTCCTGAACCCCAGATACCGAAACACTTTGTCTCCTAGCAGCAATAAACGTTCCATTGGAGTCTCCTATCACAGTGGCAGCATAACCTTTTTTCGTTATCGAATTCCAGCTAGCGTCAACATTTACTTTGTACCAGGAAGGTTCGGGAGTAGACCAAACTGAGCATGGTTGATGAGCACCATCCGATTGCGCTTGATTACTTTGAGTATTCCCCATGGTAACATGCTGGGATCTCTTGGAGGCCTCCATAAAAGCAGCATGGGCACAATTAATCTTGCGAATTACCTGCAAATGTGACACAGTTTTCTGATTGAAAATAGCATGACATCTCTCTTTCCATATATTCCATAAAAGAGCACGATGAAGAGTACGCCACATAATAGTTTATACTTCGGTTCGGTTTGATTTTTAGTACAGTTTCAATTTTTTTTCTAGCTTAGAAATTAAAATTAAAAAAAAAAACAAAGAAAAATAATTAAGCAATAAGGCCTTCAACATATTTAGGCTTAAAGTTAAGTTTACCTAACTTTTGAATTGAAATTAAGCTATTAGTTGATTTAGAATCAAGCCTGGAAAATAAACACCTAACATAAAATAAACAAAATAACATTAATTTATTTTTACTTTAGCGAAAAATGTAGTTTACCTACTTAGTGCTTGCGCTAAGGGCTTATACCCAAAACGTATGACACGCACTAGATGTAATGGGACGGACGGGATGAAGCCAATAAAGAAAAGACTATAAAAGATTCGATTTTTTAACTAACAAAGCCAAAACTGAACTAATAGTTTTTTGTTCAATTTTGTTTTTAGTTTCGTTTCGGTTTTCAATTGGTTCAATTAGTTTAATTTTTTAAAGAATTAGAATTATTTTATAACAAATGATATTATTTACATTAAGAGGAGTTAATGAGTTTAGATTCACAATGGACTAGAATTAGACCTTATTAAAAATAAATATATAAAAAAAATAAGATGATGTGGCTAATTGGACAGTTGGAGATTGATGACCGGGCACAAGTAGAACCACATCGTCCATTCCAGAATCTGGAGATCCCAAAAGTCTTCGTCCACATAAAAACCCGCGCATTCAAATCGAAAACCCTAGAAATCGAATTCGATTTTTGTTCTGCAAATTCAGATGGGGATAATCAAGAGCAGCTTCTCTTTCCTAATGGGCACGGTCGCCGGGATCTACATAGCCCAAAACTACGACGTTCCGAACATCAAGAAGCTCGGCGACACTGCCGTCTTCATCGCCAGGCAATACGAGGAGAAGTACCGGAAGCCCAAAAAGCGAGACGACGACTAGGGGGTTGTCTCTTCCTCAACAACGCCGTTTCGGACCCAGGTTCTCGTTTCGGGAAATTCTTCTGCTTTAATTTTCATCTTAATTTGATCACTACTCGGTTAAGAAATTTTTATTGGAAATTATGTTATAGGTATTTTGTGATGAGCTCGTTGCTTCGGGCTTCGGATTTCGATTCAAATGCAAAATGTACACTCTTTTTGTTATAGTGAATGAAAGGCCTTGAGGGAATTTTATAATTTCATGCGCTTTTTTTCAATTGATGTGCCTGCAGTTGTGTAAACATTGCTACATGTGAGCCTTTTCGACTCAATAGTGGCTGTTGAGCATCGATGGTTTATGGGTAATTATGATTTTTGCGAAGAATCAGAGATTTCGCTCGATAGTTGATAGTACGCATTTATTGCAGAGTGTAGAGTGGGAGTGTGCAGGTTCACTTATTGCACGTAGACAGCTGCTAGAATTCGACCCTTTTAGTAGCTCAGTTTAATCTTTAATGGCTTAGACATGTGTACGTGATGGATGATATGTGAGTATTGGGGTATGAGGTGAGGTGGTATCCAATATTTTGAAACATTAGAGAGCATAATTAGTACACTTTAGCGTGATCCATCGTTAAGTTGATGTTATTCGAGTCACGATTCCGGGTCATGATCTGGAAAGAACTTGAGGTGATGAATATATAATGATTTGAGGTCGTACCAAGTGCCATCATAGAGTAGACTTCTTTTCTCCCCGTAACTTGGTGCTTTGACTTTTTGAATTTGATTCGTAACATGCTTCCTTGACTGATGAATGTCAAGACGTCTTTCTGATTTCATTGTAATTTTTTCCTTCGAATCTCCCAAACGGTCTGTAGGATTTATTATTGCCAATGACATCTCTTTTCTTGGTCTGGCATTGTGTTGAGAAGGTACTTCCTTTTCACACTTGTATTTGGTACGAAGTTTCCTTCAATGTAGCATAGTGTCATTGTTGGCTGCATTTGTTCATTTTAGGTGTTTAGCTTTGTCTAGGATCACATTGGCTGATGGAAAATAACTCTGTGTTGTGGTCTATTGGTTGTGTTATAATGTCTTAATGACACTTAAATGCAAATAGTAGCAGCACTGCATATCAGAGTTGTAACATTTTGGTAGAGAAGGAAACAATAGGGAATGCAAGAGTTTGTCACACTTTGGCTGTCTACTACTGTCAGGATGGTTTCATTTTGCAGTTGTGGTTTACTGAATTTGGTTCGAGTTATAGAATCATCAGGAATGAATCTTTCCTGCCTTCGACGGTGTTGAATAGAATTGTATCATAAAAAGAGTCGGACCAGATTAAATTCCTTATGTTAATTCCACCTTCTAGCCAAGACGTTTTCCTGGCTCGTTTGACTCTGTTTCTCTGCTTGTTCTTAACCTTCCTGCTAGTGTTTTTTCTTGCTGCTGGTGCAGTTAATCAGCTGGTGTGGTTTCATCTGTTGCTCCTGATGTCTTTGGGCCTTTCGTTGTAATTTACCCTGAATGGTATGGATAACATCCAAAACAACATGACCCTTGTTAGCCCAGCCCGTTGATGGATTTATCTGAAAGGTTTCGATCGCGTATTTGTTTTGTCTACTCGACTCTTGCAAACGGACAAACGGGATGTGTGAAAATTACTCTCCGACGAAGAAAACACCTATAAAATGATTGGTTAGTATTCAATTGGAATCATTAGCATTACTTAAAGGTGGTATTAATTTAATCATAGGGCTTGAATTACGACATGAATCATGCAGCTAAGTTTGTGGTTCTTATGAATCGGATTAGTAAATACTTAAAGATGCTATTAATTTAATCTTAGTGCTCGAATTATTTATCGAATTAATTATGTGTTTTAATCTTAGTGCTTGAATAATTAATCGAATTAATTATTTGTTTCGTGTGGCTTTTAGGGAGGCAACAAACATGTTAGAGAAAACGTAGCAAAACACGACACCGTAAGAAGTGCTAAAGCGTTTTTCACATAAGAAGTGCTTTGTGCATAAGCGTTTGCTAAGTTCACTTTCAAATGCTATTGAGCAGATGTGAGTTCCACATGAACAATTGGACTTTGTGAGCATACATGCTTTTCTTATGAAAGTGCTTCCTACAAAACACTTGTGAGAGCATACATGCTTTTCTTAGAAGAACTTCCGAACAACCAGCTTCAGATTAGTTTATTACTAGCTAGGGAAGCATGAGGGAATTGGGGTTGTGAAACATTATATTTTATTCGTATACCCAAAACACTATCGCATATTCCACTACATGTGTACATATATATTGCTTTATTATTAAATTCTAAAAATAAGACAATTACTATATCGTCTACTCATATTATAAAACGTGAAATGATTACACTATAGAACATTGTTTTTGATATACACAAAAATTCTCGATATCAAAGAGTTTTTACTACCAAACAGATAAGAGGCCGTGTTTGAATCCGAAAATAGCGACACTCAATGTAGATGAAAAATGCTACATCATCTTCTTCACAGTCATTGTCATAGACTGACTTTTAAGGAGCACCACCAGTAATCTGGTTTGGGAGGCATATATTTCCCACCAACCGTTGTCGCAGCTGCCGTGGCAAATCGATTACCTGCCTATCATTTACTTTCCCAAAAGCCAAAGGATTTCATGTTCTTGTGGTCGTGGTGAAGTTTTGGCCATGCCAAAAGCCTCCTTGGTCCCCCCACATCCACATTGATTTAGCTATGCCAATAGCCTCTCGGGATCCAAGGCTCCCTTTCGTACTATGAACTTTTTGTGGCGGCAGTCTTTTGTTACAAAATGTTTGAAATTTATTTGATACGGTAAATATTTTTGTGTATAGGAAAAAGCAGAGGAAGTGAAGTTTAAATTTCACAAGATATCGGAGAAACTCTTAAATTGCGGTTAAAATCGACATATTCAGTCAATATTTTTAACATATCCGATTAAATATCAATAAACTGCATATGACATTCCCTAAAGTTTCATATTAAATATCCACATTTTTTTATTAAATTTATGTCATTTCTTGAAGGATAACACATCCACAAATTTGCATATAAATATTTTTACTGATACTAATATTTTAAACACTAGTTATGAATGATATTTTCTTGAAGGATAACACTTCTCCCCTTCTCCTAAATGAGACTGACATTGTTCATTTATTTTATCATCTAAAGATCATTTGTAAAAAAAATTCATCTGATTCAGAGACCGATGAGGCAAGAGGAAATATTATCCTTTCATGTATACTCCTTTCAAAAGGATGAGAGACTTAGAAGGAGGAGAAGAACGGAACGGACACAATTACTATGGTGATACCTTAAACCCATTACACACTATCATGTGAAAATGTTAAGACACATTGTGTTATTTCCCGGTGTAAGGAATTTTTGGTTTCCAAGATGACTTAATTTGTCATCCTCCCCAATCATGATGTAATTAATTTCATGAAAACGTACAAATAATGTACAAACATATAATACAAAGACACACCACCCCTTTCCTTCTTCCACTTCCCCTTCAATTTTTGAGGTACAACTGGGGAGAAGGTTTAACAAAAATCCTCTAATTCCTATGACTATAACAGAGGACCTCCTCTTCATTAAATAACCAGGTTCTTCTCCTCTATGATTATCACACATCGAGTGCTGCAGGTTGAGGCCGAGATGCTGACACTCGCGATCTTGATTCTTCAATCTTCGCAGCAACTTCCGCCACAACAAGCCTAGTCAGAAGCAGCCCTGCAATCAGAGCAGCTCCCATCAACATTGTGAAGACTGCACTCCAGCTTTTGGCTGAAATGTAGCCGGTCAGCAAAGGTCCGATGGCTGCCCCGATGGAGCCTGTTCCATCTATGATTGCTGTTACTGTCGCCAATGCCCTCGAGTTCCCACGCAATGAGCTGTGTGTTCCTAGATCAGCCGAGACTGCTGTTGTTATTAGAGCATATGGCCCGTTCACAAACATGCCGGTGATGAACATGAGTGCAATGTTCACAGTCATGGATACGTGTCCATAGCTTCGGTAGACATAGAGAGCAGGGATAGCACAGTACATGAAACTTGCAGCTGTTATCGCTCTGGCACCCATGCGGTCTGAAATAAGGCCCGCAAGGATTCCTCCAAGAACACCTCCAACATCGAACAATGTGGATAAGCTACCAGCAGACTCACTGGATAAGTACTTTCCGTCGATAGCTGCAACATGAGTTGACACGAAATGTGAGTCTTGATATGAAGAAATTATGATATTTCGCATAAAAGCACATCGAGAAATTCGGTTAACTAAAAATTCAAAGCAGCAAGGAAGTTGAAGTAAGTACCTGTGTGACTAATGTAGAAAGGAAGCCAATAGAGAAACGTGTAAGCAACCAATTTCGAAAAGAATAGGCACAGAGCGAAAGGAGCAACTCCGGGAATTTTCCAAGCTTCTAGGAACCCGACGGCACTCTCCTTCGCCTTCTCCTCTGGTTCCAACAATGGTTCCGTTACTCCTGCCCCAATTTTCTTGGGAGATTGTATTTCATCTTCTTCACTGGCTCCAACATCCTCAGGACTAACAGGCAAGAACAGAAAAACCACCACACCAACGGTGGCGATTATGAGACCTGGGACTACAAAGGACCAACCCCACCCGTATTGCAATAGGGCGGAAGCAACCAAAGACCCTGTAATGTTCCCAACAGAAGTGTGAGCATTCCATATACCCATAATCAGCCCTCTCTTCTTCTTCCCAAACCAATTTCCAACTACTGCAACTACCGAAGGCCATCCCGTCGATTGAAACAAACCAGCAAGAACTTGAGCGCCGAGGAAGTAATAGAAAGTGTGAATGTTTGCCCAATATCCAACTCCAAATGCTGCAGTAAACGCCCCTGCCCCCACCATTCCGATTGTTAGAAAGATTCGTAAATTCGTCCTATCACCCAAGTGTCCGGAGAAGTACATTCCTATAGCATACACAGCCAGGAAAGCAAGGTCGACCTCACCAAGCAAGGCTGTGCCATCTGATCCATTAAATGGGGCCCAACCATCTCCAAGAACCCTAGAAAGTCTTCTGCTTTCAGCTGGTTCGCTCAAGTAACTCATCCTCCATGGCCACGAATTTAAGCTCGTAACCGAGGATTGGGGATCAAGAGTACTCTTGACCACGCTCGTGGTTTTTCGAGCGGCGTGGTAGCTAGCATATGCAAGAAATGTAACAACAAGAACAATGGCTTGGTGGGTTTTGTATGAAATGGGTGATTTCTTGATGTGCTCCACTAACCGAATCCCCGGGGGCTTGGTGTAACTTACCTTAGGCTCTGGCTCCGATATTGAACCCATGTAATTAAACTTTCACTCCAAAACTAAGAGGAACGAGAAGCTCTGCCTCCCCGCTTATAGTCCGAATTCTTCAAGCTAAACACAAAGCAAGACGAGTAAGTCAAGCAGCATACAGAGTTGTAGGCAAACTATGAACTATTAGTATGCTAAAATCCAGTAATACATTCAGATTAAGGATTTGACCAATGAAATTACCAATTGCTATGAATTAATAAACTACAGATCCATATTCACTATCAACTCCCTGATTCCCAAATTCCACAGATTTAAAAATTATAATCCTGAGGAAAATTCAAATAAATCCAACTTGAAGAGGTGGCTGTTCTAAAACAATCTGCACCTCAAACTACCCAGAATTTTAGGGGGAAAAGTGAAAATTTAAACTTAAATCATAAAAATTTAAATTAAAAAAAAAAGTAATAATCTTTTCAACAATCAGAACTAAACCCAGAATAAAAAGTTAAAATTTAAACAAAACCAATCAATTAATTTCTCTTTTCAAAGAGATTTCCTGGAAAATTGAAAACCGTCCACCTTCTGACCAACAAGAACAGAAGAGAAACGAAACGGTCAAAGCCCCCAACAAAATTGGATATTCAACCCATATCTCAAAATTCTTCCTTGGATATAATTAGAATCAATATTCTGAAACCCAAAATTTTAAAACAATCCAGAATAATAGAGGTATCAATATATAACTGCGAGGAAGAAAACGGTCATGAATTTTGAAGAATAACAGTACCCAGGTGAAAATTACATGAAAATATACAGCTGGGGAACATACCTATCAGCTTATCCGAGCACTGACGGAAATGCTATATGTATTTTAATTTTGCAGATTTTCTCTCCTCCTTCAAATGCTCTGGTTTTTTCTTTTTTCTTGGATGGAAGTTTGCTCAACGACTGCCTCTCTTTAAATAAAGCGCGCAAGGAAAGCAAGCATCGTGAGCTTGGTGGTAGACTGGTAGTACTACTTTATGATGATGAAATCTCGGTTTTGCCCTCGGTTTTCCTTGCTCCTTTTCAATGTATTTGGATTCTCGGTTTTTGTAAACCGACGAAGGAATTTGTGATGACGAAAATACCCCTTTGTGGTTAATGAGTAGGATTCTATTCTTTCAAATCTTACTCTTTTTTTTTCATCTTTTTCTATTTGAACGTACATGATTAAATCACATCAATATATTTATACAAAGAGAAAAAAACTAAAAAAGTGGCATCTCTAAAAATATGATACATGTCCATTCTACTAACCTTAACTTTGTTAACACCTCCGTTATCTCGTATAGTTTTGGAAAAAAGTCCAACCTAAACCAAGTGACGTTGCACTCTTGCAATTTCGGCACATGACTTTACCAGTGCATAAGATTTAAACGAGAGAAAATCGTACTTCAAAATAACATACTGTTAGTGAAAAGTTTGAGATTCAATCCCGATTATTTCAACTAGTTTCTTATTGGTGCTGCAAATAAAAGAGTATAAATCATTGTTGGATCGTTTTTGTAAAGATTTTGAGAATTCGTAAATTATGTTCGTTCATCATACATTATGTGATCATAAATTATTTTAAATATTTTTATTTAAAAATAAATATAAACAATACTTAATAAAAACTAATCGTACGATATATAATAAATAAACACGATTCACCATTCTCAGATCCTCGTCAAAAGAATCCGAAAAGGATATGTTGGCAAGTAAAAGACAAAGTAAGCTGTAGTTTTTACAAAGTTTTTCGTGGAGTCCAAGCCTGTTGATATCCACGCCACAAAACAGGATACGTTTTAATAGGTTCTTAATTGGCTTCGGGAAACGATAACACAGACACAGTTGCGGGACTTGTCATTTTATATTTTATCCCTTAATTATATAAACGACACGTACACACATTCATACGGCAGCAACACATCTATAACAAAAATAGCTGTTTACGTGTCCCGGACTGGTGCAATAGGTGGCTCATGGAACGACACCGTCATGCTCTGGGGAAACTGGTTCTTCAACATTTGGCTTCCTCTGCCATGCGAGAATAAGATCTTCTCCGAATCTCTTTTATTAAGATCATCAGATTAAATGATCTGAGTTTTTAAAATTTTATATCTACTTATTTTGATTTTTTTAAAGTTATAATAATTTTTTATTGTTAAATAAAATTTAAAAAATTCGAATCACTTGATCTTGATGAATCTCTTCTCCTGCTATGTATGCATGCAAAAGACCTAGAAGATCTTTATTGCAAGTCACTGGGCTCTTAAAAAGCTTACCCACCAAGCCAGAACGTTATAAACGTATTCTTGGTATACTCAACGATGACACAGCTGGATTCCTTACGGGGTTTTCTATTATACCATGGAGCATGGAATGTGCCGGAGTTTTATATTGTTGAATTCGTTGATTTACAACTGATTTGGTATTGTTGCAATTATTTTAAAAGTAGTTTTTAAAAAATGTTGGAGCTAAAATTGTGTTTGATGAATAAATAAAAAATATTTTTTGTCAAAATCATGATCAGAAAGTGAAAGCAGCTCTCCACCTGCTTCTGAAAACAGTTCTTTTTTTTTGTTTTTTTTTTTCTTTTTTCCCCACAATACATCAACTCTAAACTAGCCCTTATAGACCGAATAAATGAAGAAATTTTTTGACATTTCATTGCCTGTATACATCGGATGCACAATAGGATCAAGATGGTTTCAGGATTATCGAAGTTTGAAAAATATACATGTGAATGTCTTTCAAAGACTCTCCAAATATTTTGTATGGATCGCTTTGTAATTGTCAAATGTCAGGCATATCTCAACATGTTGTGTCGACCACTGTTCTAAAAATCCCCTCCAAGTGCAGCCTAAGCCCCGCCTAGGCTAGGCGACTGGCCACAACCCCGACTAATGCATAGGCGTTTGAAAATTAAGAAATGGTGTCTAGACCTGCTGAGGCGGTCTAACCCACCTAGGCACCGACTAAGTTGTGACTCACTTAGACATAAAATAGATAGCTTTCATTTTGCATTTTTTATTTCAATAAATTGTAAACTCTTGTTGAATACTCAAATGAACACACATTATATGCTTGTTCTTAATGTTTTCATTATGTCCAATACTTCATAATATTTATGTCATTCTATTTTGTTGTTTATGATTAAATTATATATATTTAAAGTATAAACATACACTTATTTACACAAAATACAATAAATTTACTTAAATCCGTCTAGGCGCTATACCCTAGCCCGCCACCCGACTAGCGCCTAGTGTCTTTTAGAACCTGAATCTTGGTGTCGACAATACTCCATAATTTCTCTCGATATCACTTATCTAATTGCTTCGTCGTAAGTTCATATATGTTGAAATGTGTGCATCATGATTTAACTGATAACAACAAGCTCACCAAGTGTTTGACGAAATGCTTTAGTGAATAAATTGAATTTTTTTTAGCACTTCGCCCTTTGTTTTTATATAAAAAAAAACTTGAACATTTTAATGCTGTGATCCTTTAAGGTTACAATCCTCGATCAACCACTGTATACTTATCATACTCGAAACATGATAGAATTTTGAGTGGTGCAAATTGAACAAGATGCATCTTGAACATTTCATCTTCCCTTCCTTTTCTTTATGCCTTATTCTTATGGTGGGGTTTGACTTGATAGATTTAGAGGAATCACTTTGCTTAAAGCAAAGGCTTGTAAAGAAAGAAATTACAGTTATTGATTCCATGATACTCAGCAACGGTTGTTATTTTATCAAACTAAATATTGAATTTAAGTCGGATATCCAACAATTTTTATATTATAATACATAGTGACATTCACAAATTAATTCGAATTATAGTTTGACATTAATACTTAAAAGCATTCATTGCATTTTTGCAAATGTATATTTTAAAAAAATGTTATTCTTACTCAGGAATTCTTTATTAGGTTGTAGTTTACATATCCAAACTGCAAAAACAAATAAAACAAGGTGAATGTTAAATTTCATTTTCATTATTGTCACGTTGATTACTGCGTTATAACTTTTTTTTATATGAACTTAACTCTTATCATGACCTATTAACCCAATACAAGTAATCTATTTCACAATCGATAGACACATAATTGTACTATTTTATCCCAAAAACATTAAAACCAATAAAATTTTGAAGAAATTACCATGAATTGGTCAGTAGTTGGAGATGAATTTCAAGCCCGTATTCTATACAATATGTCCTATATTCGATTTCTGGCGATGATCAATCACACGGTGGTAGTCATAAGAAACTTGAAATGCCTTTGTGAAACTTTCCTAACGCTCAAAATGATGGATTGTTCTGACAAAACTATCAATTGATCTCCTTTGAAAAAACGTAACTTTTAAAGAAGATATAAACCAAGAGAGTTTTAACGAAAAACTCATTGTTTACTTTAACGAAAAATCGTATTTTTACATTAAAAAGTCAATTCTGATACTATTTAATTTAACGAAAAATCACATTTTATTTTGTTTGATTTCATCTTTATTATTAAAATTTAAAATTTTTAAACCCTTCTTATTAGTTTTTTTATAAATTAATCTCACAACCTACGTAAGGAAATAAAGAACATATCGCATGACGTCTGCCGCATTTTTCACATCCTCGAGAACGCGACCATTCATGCCTAAGGAGAAAATAAAAACCTTTAGCCGACATTCATCGACCAAGGGCAATTTCGTTAAATTGATTAAAAACCACCACCTCAAACGGTGTGGCAAAAGCGTCATTCCAACAAACCCAGTAAGGGCAGCGTTCTACTACAGTACAAAAAGAGCTGCAGCAAGCGAATCATGAAAAGGAATATTCGCATATCCAAATGGGATTATTCCTCACATGCTACGCATATACCCTCACCGAAATTCCGGGCCAAAGCGCCACGTCGCCGGCGATCCAATTGCAGTTTTTTTATTTTATTTTTATTTTTTACAAACAGTATTATTTATATTAAAACATAAAGAGTTCGCAAAATTAAATTTGAATTGTTATTTAGGATTTTTATGCACCACGAGAGTTGTCAAATGAATTTTTCAATTTAAAAAATGCAAAACACTTGTAGATTTAGAGATTCTCTTAAAAAATTATTTTTGTTTTCAAAAAAATGAAATAATAAAACGTTCACCGGATGATAAATAAATAAATTAAGATTTGTGAAATCAGTTGCGAATCGACATTATTTAGTTTTTACTTTGCTATGTGGGTCAACTTTGTATTTAAAGAGTCATATTTAGAGAATCTATTGGAAAGCTTTAAACACAGTTACTTGATGTTACAATCTCACATAATGTATAACAAATAAATTTATGTGATGTGCTATTTACACATCACTTTTTACTTACCAATTACGAGTAACATATCTTCACAGTGTAAATTTTATTATAGTAACCTTCCAATTTCTTAATTGTAGCTTGAAAATCATCCTTACATTTTTTTTTTCTTTCAAACAATTGATTTTATTAGATTAAATATTAGATTAGTCACTAATAGGTTTGAGCCCATCCTGTCACGCAACGGTTAAACACATTTCCATCATTGTGATAAAGGATCACGTACCATTCTTATATTCATTTGAATTGGTGATCATTTAATCACCTAATTGTATGAAATAAATTAATAAAACACTCATTGTCAACCAAAACTCTATAAAATTACCAGTTTAACCCTCTAATTAAAACAAAACATGAATAAGAAATATGAGGTATAAATGTAATTTCACACAACTAAATTTTGTTTTTTTTTTTTTCGAAGTCTCACATACATGTAATCCTAACGCATCTCTAATTAAAAAAAATTAAAAAAAAAAAAAACTTCCCACTCCCACATTCTCTACCACTTTCTCCCTCTCTCATTCTATTTCAAAAACAAAAATAAAAAATTTTCTCACACGTTTTATATGTGCCCATATACTAATATGAAATAAATGAACAGTTAATTAAAAATACGTTACGATCAAGAATTGCAAGTATAATTTAGTGGATGAAAGAATTATCTTAAAAGTTATTCCACGTCGGCAACAAAGGTGCCGATGGGGTGGCGAAGTCGATGGTTAGTGGATGGCGTTTGAGCCACTGAAAAAACTATGCACTCTTTTGGCGACAAGCGACGCGTCATGCTTGGCCCATACTGAAAGGCTCGTCTGCATCAGAATGCGATTCTTAATACGACATTCGAGGAGAAAGCACATCGAAGTTTCGTTTTTTTTTTGTATCGACGTTTCGAAGGTGTTTCGGATCGGGTTAATCTGGGGCCCAGCTATTCTACGCGGCCCACTACTCTTCCGCAGTCTTCTTTCGTTAGCAATTTCTGTTCACAAATTATTATTTTTTTGTTTCTTCTTAATTTTGGGGAATTATCGTGTGTTATTATTGGTGTTGTGTTGGACAATGAGGGGAACATATAACTTTGGTTCATAAATGTTATTTATGTACGTACCGACGTAGAAGAGCTACGTGATAAATTTTGGAGAATTTTTTTGAGACGGCATATGAATTAGTGATTTATTATATTAGCTTTTCAAAATTATTAATTTGTCAATTTATTTATTTTAAGTTTTTCTTCTCAAATAAGTCATATGGACTTGTGATCAGTGTTATTTCGGACTTTGAACCTCTTATTCACAACTTCTTTACCTCTCGTGAGGACAAATCCTTAAATTTTGGCTAGTTAAAAATATGTCATGTTCATTTGAAAAACTTATAGTGAACTACTAAAAATATATATATTAGACTCACTAACACGAAGTTGTTACTTGCAAGCTTTGAAAATTCAATATGGTCAATCATACCCATAAAGAAATGCGGTCAATCGTTGTTCAAAATCAAAGGCAAGAAATGAGAAAAAATTGCTTAAATTTCACATCATTTTTTTATTCCCAAAAATTATAGATTGGAGGGTCCCTTGACTATATTTTTTAGCCATCTTCAATTCGAAACATATAGTAGAGAGCACAAGTCATTCCATTTTTTTTATCGAAAAAAATCCTCTGACAATCATATCCTCTTTTTTTATTTTTATTTTTTTTAAGAAACCTTGTAATTGTTTTTTGTTGAAGACAATATTAGAAAGAAAGTGAGGCGTTGAAATGACCAAATAATTTTGAACACAAGTCATGTGTATTTTGAATGAAAAACTTAATGAAGTTAAAGTGAGATGACAAATTAATAATTTTGAAAATTTGATATCACAACTAGCTTAAAATTCAAAATTTTTAGTGTTGTGTGTTTGGTTCGGAATGCTAGCATGAGTGCATGTAAATCCTTATTATTATTATTTTTTAAAAGGTCCAGCTGGTGACTTTATCACGACAATTCACTTTTTCGGAGTCCGAGAAGACTCACAAAGGCATTTTAACCTCCCTTAGCTACTACCATGCAAATTACCAACGCCAAAAATCAAACTCAAGACTTACTGTGTGGATAAAAACCTTAAATTTATTTTCAACCACTGGACTACCCGTGTGATTAAGTCCTTAAATTGTTGCAACTTTTTGTTAGGGTGGTTTAACTTATTTTGTGATGTGGGTCATCAGTAATACATGGATTTGGATCACTTACCCCTTATAGGATGCATATTAGCAGAATGAAGCCCATAACGTTTGTAGAAAAGCCCAATCCAACAGAAATCATGTTGCAGACGTGCTGGGCCGATATGGTAGAAAACCACAATGCATTGTCGTAGTTGTCTGTTCAGATTCCCAAGCCTAAAACATTTTACAAATTCATGATTCGTTCGCAGTTATGGTTAAAATTTCTTTAATACGATTAATATTTTTATAGGATTAGAAAATTCATTGAAAGATATGAAAAAGGAGAATGCACTCTACATTTATCTTTCGTTTGAGATCAATCCAATGGTAAAAAACGGGTTACGAAGCTTCCTTAGGCTCGAAACCGGTTATGAAAGCAAGCCTGGGATTAGAAAAGACTGAAATATCTTTGTAAGATTTTTTAAACCCTTAAAATGATGAATAACTGTGATTTGTCACTAATTATATTTTTTTTAATTAATTAAGTTGCATTACAATTTCATTAAGGAATTTCGAAACTCAGATTTGGAACAGTAGAATGTGAAATTTGCAGAGCACAGCCCATCAATCATTTCATCACAAAAACAGTCGAACCAGTTTTTTGAGATGCGAAATTCGTACAACATTTCTTCACTTTCATCACAAAAGCGACATGGAAAATGGAAAACGGAAATTAAAATTCAAGGCCTCGGTCAGATTAACAAAAACACCATTAGAGCTCAAACTATTCTCAGCAGTCAGCGATTCCTATTCACAAAAAACTCCGGCGAGACCAGTACGGCACCACTACTCGACCTTCACGTGGAAGACGTCGGCCCTCTCTTCTTCCTTCACCTTCGGAACAACCACCTTCAGCACGCCGTTCTTCATCTCCGCCTTGATACTGTCGGTCTTGAACATCTTCTCCGGCAGCCCGATCCCGGTGTTGTACCTCCGCGGCGGCGCCTCTTCCTCTCCAACGTTGTCTTCTTTCCCGCCTTCTCCCTTGATGCTCAGGATGTTGTGCTCCACCGAGACCTTCACGTCCTCCTTCCCGATCCCAGGCATGTCGAATCGGAGATGCAGAGCGTCCTCCGTCTGCCGCGCACCCCAGCCTAGGCGAAGCCCCGCCTCCCCGACGCCACGTGTCGCCGAGAGGACGGGATTCTCCGAGATCTGGTCCATCAGGTTCAGCACGTGGCTCAGGTTGGGCCTCGGCGAGAACGGAACGAACACATCTGAGAAGAAATCGTCGCCTCGACGAGAGAAATGGCGGCCGGAGCGGCGGTCGAAGTTGAGGTCGCTTTCATTGTTGTCATCGTCGGAGCTGCGGAGAGCGTTGGTGTTGAAGAGTTTGGAAGCGGGGGAGCGGGTGATGGCGATTGGGCGGATGGTGGAGACGGAGATGGACTTGGGGAAGCGGTTCGCGGAGAGGAGGCGGCGGAAGGCAAGTGAGGAGGCCATTGAAGACGATTGCAAGGTTTTACGCTTGGGGAGCAAGGAAATTGGCTGTGTGACTGTAGACTGGTAACGTGGCTTATTGGGATTGGAGGTGGTATTTGTACCGGTGAATGGAACAGTGTGGAAGGATCCGATCAGAAGTTTCTGGAAGCACCCGAGAGATATTTTCCTTTATTGGGCCTTGAGTTGGGCTCTAAGGCCGAATTGTTTGGGCTTATTTTTCTCACAATAATACCCATTCTGTTTCCGAAATATAGTAGGGCAAAATTGACATTACATATTTATCCTTATTCACGAATTGACCCCAAAATTCTGGTGTCGTAATGGAAAGTATTGCCAATTTGCCAATTGGTCCTTCTTCTTCTTTCTTCCTCATCGGAAGATTCAGATCAGTAGAGAAGTAACACCCAAAGCTTGAAACTCGGCAGCTGGCATTTCGGAAACCGAGTCGTAAAAGCGAGTCGACCCGTCCGATTTGTAACCGAGTCAGTGAGCGCGGGAAGCAATGATGCTGGATCTGGGTCCGTTCTCGGACCCGAACTTCGACCCGAGGAAGTCCTGACCATGCCCTCACAACTTTGTTTATAGGAACTCACACGAGAACTTCCCAGTGGGTCATTCATCTTGGGATCGTTCTCATGCGAACTCAATTAACTTCGAAGTTCCAACGTAACTCGAAGTGGGTGAACTCCGCGTCATGGTGGATCTCGAGATGAAGCTCCAGATGGTCTCGGAGGAGATCGCAGCTTCGCTCGCCTCCATCCCACCTTCTCCCATCCCCCATTATCCCTCCCAAAAATCCCGCCGTCGCTACCCAAGCCCACCCCCTTCGCCCATCCCAAAAATCCCGCCGTCGTACTCCTCCCACTCCACCACCCCCTGTGGTCCCCTCCTGTCCAGATCCCCCCTCAGCTCCTCCATCGCCGCCTTCAACCTCCTGAACTCCCACATCAGAACCCCCGGCCTCTTCCTGATCTGCCTAATCTCTACCGCAACCCTCTGCTGCAGCCTTGCAGTCGATACCATGAACGATTCGATGGAGACCCTTTCGTCGAATTTGAGTGACAGCGGCTAGATTCTCGCCTCCATCGGCCCCCTATTTTGTCAAGTGGGGAGGGAAGTGGTTGCCGGTGATGGGGGATGGGGGAAGGGGTGGGTGATGGGATTATGGGGAAGAGGATTAGGGTTTTGCTTTTTTTTTTTTTTTTTTTTAACTTTTCTTTAAATAATTATTTTTTTGAATTTTTTATTTTCACGTGGACCTCTTAATGACACGTGGTGTTCAATAATTGTCCCAAAATTAACATTTTATGTATAATTCTAAGACGAAAAAAACTTCATGCATTAAATATTAAAAACCACGAAACTTGAGAGTAGTAAACTAAAATTTACCTAGAATCTATAAGACTATAACCCGTTTATGTGTTTCGTTCGTTACACCTAGTGAAAGGGAGCCCATCATTGTGAAATCACTCTCCACAGTAGGTGGCTTTCTCAACATCTCTGCCCAAAAAAGGCTGTCAGTGCGTGTCAAAATATCCCCACAGGTCGCACAACACCGCATATGAACTGGTGCGCTTGAGGAGGTACTCATTGGATTGAAATCCGAGCTGGATTGTTTGGATTATCGGTGCCCAAGTAAACGGACGAAGATGGGACAGTAGATAGTTTCTAGCTGTATAAAGTTCTTGGCTGACACATCCGCATCTGTTGCATATGAGCGCGACTCCTCTTCATGGACACGCCTTGCGCCTGCAAAAGTTATTGACTCTTCTGGTTTGCAAAAATGGGAAGAGGTTCTTGATATGTTCAATGACCTCATTGATTGGTTGAAAAACGAAAGGGAGTTACTCGTTTCCGTAGCAAAGTTTGAGGTCATGAAAGAGAGGCTGTCTTAAGAGGATGTGCTGATGGATAGAAGTGGATGTACGCGATGGGGTTTATAGCTGTGCTAGTGAGAATGATTTATACTTATGCGTGGGAAGGTTTGTGACCTCAGACGAGGAGGATATGGTTTGGACCCCGGGGCTCTTGGGCTTTGCCAAGGTTGGTAATCAGAGTAGACACCTCATTGTTGTCACCAAACATATTTTCAACAATTATGCGGGTTAGGTCTTCACCAACTCCCCTCCCCCTAACAACTAAATGTCTAACCCACTTACGCTATTGTTGTACTAAAATAACTCATGTGGTCAGAGGTATAAGAGTATAAAGTAATGCTAATCATTTTCAGGAAAAAGCGGAAATTTTTTGCAAGAGAATGTGTGGCACACGCAAAAGATTTCGTGTTATACAGACTGATGAGAAAGTTTTACCATATATAGTTGTGGCTTTTGCAATGTGCCTAGCTACCTGCAGATGAAATTCTAACAACTCTTTTGACATGATACTTCATAGATGAGAAATTACGCACAAATCATAAAACAAACCGTATGTATCTGTGGAATTTCCAGAATACCTGAAACTGACTTCTTAAACGGTGTGATCTCTTAGCGCATGGTGTATTTAGAGTACGTCCAGTTTGTGACTTCTTAAATGGTAGAAATCTTCTTATACGATCACATAAGTGTTTAACCTTAGGACTACAAGAAGATGTACATACAAGACAAATTTCTTCCAAATTTTCTTTTGCCCCTCTAATACACAGTTCCAGCGTGGTGTTGTTCCAGTTTGTGACTTATATGCTCTAACAAGTAGAAAATTTTCCGAAGAAACTATTTACTAGGAATGGCTATAAGTTATTGTATAGTAAGTTATGAAACTGGCAATATATATATACACATTCATTCTTGCCCAAGGGTATAGAACTTTTATATATATATATATATATATATATATATATATATTCTAGTGTTTATAATTAGCTATGCAAGATTTGAGATTCATAATCATGATTATATGGACAATTTCTTATTCAAAAGTGTAACTGGTTCCATAGTTTTTGGGTGGCAAAGAATAATAAGCTCCTTTTCTTTGTCATAAAATAATGAATCTCAGAATCAAATGATGTTTTGATTGTAGGTTTCAACATGCTCAATCTCATGAATATTGAGAAGTTGAATGGGAATACTTTTAAGACATGGAAATAGCAAATTGAAATGCATCCTAGTATGTTGGAATTCAGCATTGCATTCATTTAGACTTAACCAATTGCTTTAACTAAGACAAGCGCTGCTGCAAAGATAGAAACATTTGCCAAATGGGAGAGGGCTAATCAAATGTCTTTGCTGATCATGCAAAATTCGATGGAGGAACACATCAGAGGTGGCATTCAAAATTGTGACTTGGCAAAGCAATATATGGCCAAGATTGAAGAAAAGTATAAGAGATCTAATAAGGTTGAAAGTGGGGTATATCTTAGGCCGATGTCTGATTACGGCCGGAGTGGAAATTGCCCCCCGGTCATTTCAACCAACCATTCCTCAAATGGAATTGATTTGTAGTCGAAAATGTAAGGAAAATACTCTTCATCTAGCTAGACATTAAATCGAGCCCTATCTTCATTTACCCATTGCTTTTGCAAGGTAACATGAGCTTTTATTCTCAACATGTAAGCGAATGACTTTTGCATCTCTTTATAGCCACGAAGAACTTTTTTCACTTCCAAAGATCTTTTTCGTTCCTCATTGTGTTTTTTAAATTCCTCTTAAGCGCTCGTACAATCGGCTACGTTGAGCCATATTGGAATCTTGATATATCATGTGAACTTCGTAGTTTTAGCACTGTGCCCCACCGGGCGTGCCAAAATGTTGACCTTAAAAATTATAAAGCCTACGTGGTGCGCAGGCCGAGTAACTAATAAGTTAACTAGGTCATTCGGTTGAATACGGGGCGTGCCAACTCGTCGGTCAAGCTCGGCTGAGGAGTAAAATTTGTTGATGTTGCATTGAGTGCGTCGCTTACTTCTTTATCTTGCGACTGCGACCGAGGAATGAACAAATCTCGGCCTTTGGATTCTCGAGCCTGAAAACAAGACTGCTAGTTCTACGAAGTTCACGAATTGTCGGTGTCGGATTTGGTCACGGTGATTATATTCGTGAGAGTATAAGCACGTCGAATTGACACCAAACTATATGGACACAAGTATTCAAATGTAATGTGTGTCTTGATGGTAAATGTGGTTCGGCCCTCAGAATGCCGAACTCTGAAACTCACTTGGGAGCATTCAAAAACCACTCGGCGTTTAATGCGCCGAATGTCATAACTCGTAACACTTTACTTCGCCGAAAAGGCTAATAAGATGGCCTTTGCTAATAAGGATTCGGAAACCCTTCTTAACCGAGACTTGGATAGGTAACCAGTCGGCCTCGACACAGTGCTGTTTATCTAAACTAAAGGTGCTCTTCGGTCGGCTGATTCTACGGCAACAGTACTGTTTATCCAAACTGAAAGTGTTCGCCAGTTGCCTTCACAGTGCTGTTTATCCAAACTGAATATGTGTCGGCGGGAAAAAGAAAATAAAAAAAATCTCAAGATGTTTGAGAGGTTTTGCGTAGGGTAGTTATGTGATGAATTGGAGGTCCCCTCTTCTGTTGCACCGAGTCTTGTATTTATAGTACTCATATCCTCTGCTTGACATGATCAGATAATGTTGCAGAGTTTAATTGCAACTCTAATTTCTGAATTTGATTTGCGTCAAAGGTCAAGTATATCCTTAAATTACAGTTCGTGACTTTTTAAATAGGATAAAAACCTATCAAGGCTTATCACCTCAGAAACCCAACCTAGGCTTCTTCATCTTATTATCAAAATTCCACCAGAAGCTCTGCTCATGTACAGGTGCCTTTAACCTTCCACGTGGCAACATAGAATGCTCCCTTATTGTTTGTCTTATCAATGCAACCCATCTGCAACCATAGATGTAATCATTATCTTCCATAACCTTGCCTTTTACCAAAAATATGATCATTATCCTCCATCACATTTATATCCGTGCATGCAATCTTCATCATCTGATTAGCCTTTGAACTTGATCATCTTCCTGCCATACTCGGACTCTATTCAAGATCTTTCCACGAAATTGCAACAATATTAAATCACACCGCATTGATCAAATCACCACGACTTTATTGCCCAACTGTGTTCTAGATAATTCAATATATTATTAGAAGATAATTATTATGATAAAATCACAATATTATTTCTCAATAATAATTGAAAATTATTTCAACCATTTTGTTGTCTAACGGTTAAAAATTCTGTTCATCCAACTACCTTAATTACTCGGGCCGATAATGTGATTTTAGATCCTAACAACCTCCAATACAATACGTAGGAAAGCTAGAAATCGCTTTTCTGTTTTTCTTCAGCCCAAAAGTCTGCATCAAGCCGCTTAATACTGATATTCCTTTTAATGGGAAGTGAAAAATGTTAGATTTGATTTTCGTAAAGATGAATTTGAAGTTCATTATTGCCAGCGTATCCCTTCCCTTAGCCTTAGCGTAGCTAGTTTGTTTAAAAAAATTAAAAAAAAGAAAAGAAAAAAAAGGGTCTGCATCTAATTTCTGGTTTGTATGAGTTCTTACGCTCTTCTCCATCATAATATTTCGCTCCCTGGATGTAGCTAGGTAATAGATGCTATGTCCTTTAGATTTGATGCTTCCCAGAAGAAAACATATCAAACCCAAATCCAATAGCAGAAATCGAACATGCAAATCCACAGAAAATTAATCCAGAAACATGTTGGAGTTTGTGGCCAAGTAGACTATCCTCCAAAATGCCTTTCGGCTAAAGAAAGAAAGAAAACATCTTTCCTTGTTTCAAGGAGGAAACAAGGGAAAAGTAAGGAGAAAAAAAGGGAAAAGCAAGGAGGAAAAAAGGGAAAAGTAAAAGGAAAAAGTTTTGGTGTCTTAAACACCCGTGAAGGCTCATTTCGGTTTAAAAAGGAAGAAAGAGCAGAGAGCTCATTTGCCTTTGCAGAAAAAAAAAAAGAAAGGAAAAGAAAGAGTTCTTTTTTGCAGAGAGCAAGGGCAAGGGTGAGAGAAATCAAGAGAGCTAGAGTGAAAGATCTCTTGTGAAAGAACTCTTGGTGTAGAGTGAGGCTCTTGGGAAAATTCTGTGAGTGGGTGTACAAGGGATATGGGATTGGGTTATGTCGATTTAACTCATGTGTAACTTGTACTGTTTTTTTTTCTCATAGTGAAGAGCAATATCTCTCCGAGGACGTAGGCAGGTTTTTGCCGAACCTCGTAAATTTCTTGGTGTCTTTATTTCTTGTATTTTAAACTATTCAACTGTGTGTGATTTTGGTGAGGTTGTAATCTGAATCTCGGTTCCGCACTAACGAACGGGCCAAGGCACAACAATTGGTATCAGAGCTTGGTTGGAAGCTTTGGTTCATTGAAGGTTCAAATTTATTATTCACCATGATGACTACAAACATGTCGTTTTCAGTTGAGAAGTTTAATGGGAAGGGCAGTTTTACTCTCTGGCAGATGAGAGTAAAGGATGTCTTGACTCAACAAGGCTTGGTTAGAGCTTTGAAGGGAAAAGATGGGAAGCCTAAAGAAATGACAGATGACCAGTGGGAGGAGCTGGAGTCGCGTTGTGTTAGCACGATTCGACACTGCATAGCTGATAACATTATCAACAATGTTATGGATGAAGATTCTGCGCCTGCACTGTGGGAGAAGTTGGAAAAACTCTATATTGCTAAGAGTTTGACCAACAAGTTACATCTGAAGAGGAAGCTGTACAAGCTGAAGATGGATGAAGGCGGGAATCTCATGGACCACATGAATGTGTTTAATGGATACTTGGATCAATTGAGGAAAGTTGATGTTAAGGTTGAGGAAGAAGATAAAGCCCTCTTACTTCTTACCTCACTTCCAGATTCGTATGAGAATCTTGTGACAACCTTATTGCATGGAAAAGATACAGTAAGTTTGGAGCAAGTGCAAGCTTCTTTGGTGTCTTATGATACACAAAAGAGGAAGACCATTGTTGATGGTGGGCACGAGACTGCTTTAGCTGTTCAAGGTTGGAATCATGGAAGAAAATTGGGAGGAGGATTTGAGAGAGACAGCAGGTTCAAATCAAGCTCCAAAGGCAAGGGACCACAATGCTATGACTGCAAAGAATTCGGGCATAAAAGGATAAATTGTCCTTTGAGAAAAAGAAAGGATGATCTTTGTCCAGGTAGCAGCAATTTTGTGGCGGAAGACTTCGAGTATGCCCTCTAGGTACTCGAAGCAACACATCTCCTGGTGATGTATAGTCTCAAGTGTTGCAGGGGTTTTGCAGCAGGTGGAGCTATGGGATTCACAGGTGATGAGATGGTCCTGAAGAATGAGAAGTGTGAGGAATGTTTGTCTGGCTCGACGGGTGTTGCTGGAAATGGGTGCACTGACAAGTTTCCAAGTTACAGACAATGAAGAGGAGGAAAACCTGCTGGAGGAGACGAGGATGTGTCGAGATCCTGTCTGAAGCTAAATGTTTTTTTGCTTGCAGCAGCTGCACATGCATTGGCAGTGACTGAATCAGAACAGGACCAACGAGGTTGATTCAGTGTGTGCATGCTGGTACGTAAGGCCAATGGACTTTGGTACAGCTTGGCCAAGGTGGAGATTGTTGGAGTTTGTGGCCAAGTAGACTATCCTCCAAAATGCCTTTCGGCTAAAGAAAGAAAGAAAACATCTTTCCTTGTTTCAAGGAGGAAACAAGGGAAAAGTAAGGAGAAAAAAAGGGAAAAGCAAGGAGGAAAAAAGGGAAAAGTAAAAGGAAAAAGTTTTGGTGTCTTAAACACCCGTGAAGGCTCATTTCGGTTTAAAAAGGAAGAAAGAGCAGAGAGCTCATTTGCCTTTGCAGAAAAAAAAAAAGAAAGGAAAAGAAAGAGTTCTTTTTTGCAGAGAGCAAGGGCAAGGGTGAGAGAAATCAAGAGAGCTAGAGTGAAAGATCTCTTGTGAAAGAACTCTTGGTGTAGAGTGAGGCTCTTGGGAAAATTCTGTGAGTGGGTGTACAAGGGATATGGGATTGGGTTATGTCGATTTAACTCATGTGTAACTTGTACTGTTTTTTTTTCTCATAGTGAAGAGCAATATCTCTCCGAGGACGTAGGCAGGTTTTTGCCGAACCTCATAAATTTCTTGGTGTCTTTATTTCTTGTATTTTAAACTATTCAACTGTGTGTGATTTTGGTGAGGTTGTAATCTGAATCTCGGTTCCGCACTAACGAACGGGCCAAGGCACAACAAAACAATCAAAAGCCCTACGTCGTAACCCTAAATCAACATCCACCCTAAATAGAAAATTAATCCCTAAATAGAGAGGATTACCGGGGCTTCTCGGTTTTAATTTCTTGCAGGACGTTCGGGATCTCAATCATTGGGGTCTATTCCGTTTCAGAGAAGAAGAAGAAGCGGCGACCGCCTCGAGCACGGCGGTGGTAACGGATGAAGAATCGGAATGCGAAACGGGGACTTCTGGTTGTTGTAGAAATAGTAGAGAGAGAGAATCGGTGAATCGCTGGATCGTGGTGCTCATGGCTGTGTGTGGTGGTGACTGTCCGGATTTGTGTGGTGGAGGGAGGCTTCGTTCGTCGGTTCGAGAGAGTTGCAGGCTTGCAGCAGTTGCTTTGACAGAGAGACAGAGAGACATAGAGAGGGTGGCTGTCTGTTGGGAGTGGGATGCTTCGAATGAGGTGGGGTGATGTGACTCACAGAGGCCCTATAGGCTATAACAACGGGCCACATTAAAAATTGGTGATGCTTCGAATGTCTGGATTTGAAATTGGTGAGTGCCACATTAAAAATTGAATGCGATGAAAAGTGGGGTCAAATGAAACTGGTGAATCTCATTCTGACCTGCTTTCCCATGGTTAAAAGCTACAATGAGACCTTTTTTTTTACATATTTTGTTTTAGATACAAATGAGACGTATTATTTAATTTCACGCATAAACAAGCTACTGTAAATTAACAAATACATACATACATATAAATAACAGGGAGAAATTAAATGGAAAAGTACGGAGTGCCTAACTTAGTGTTGATGCTTAGCGAGCAATAGACCACACCGTTTGTATGAGAGTGAGTATGATGATCAAAGTAGCAGCAATGACAGAAATAGCTGTCCAAGGTGAGTTGAAGTATTTTTGTTTCAGATCTGCCTTCCATTTGTTCCACGGCTTTTTGTAGTACTTGTTGAGACCCTTTGTAAGAGTAGCATAATAGAATGTGTCATTGTAAACGAACGTACCTTTGCCAAGGCTGTTAATCAGAGTAGACACCTCATTGTTGTCACCAAGCATATGTTCAACAATTCCATTCTTGAGAAGCAATTCCACATCATTTGGGGTGTTCACAAAATAATCCATGAGGACGATATAATCACTGAAGTAGTAGGTATTCGGAAAGCAATGGCATTGCTCAAAGGCAATAAGGTTTCGGAGTACAGGCTCCGTGGTATCGGACATATTTAGATTTGGAAATTCCAAAATTCCGTCTTTGAAACATATATCAAATAGGTTTTTGCTTGATCTTGCCTTAAACTTGACGCCAGCCTGGTGTAGTTTCGTCATGCTGGGTACAGCTAGAGTTTCGACCGGCCCTCGATTTTCCTTCTCTTCCTGATCCGTAGGTAGATTTAAAGTTCTAATCAAATCAACAAAATGCTCCACTTTAAAACTAGAAGAAGATCCCGAATCGTCTCTTTTCACAAATAAACTCGTTGCTGCCTTGCAGAAAGTGTAAGAGAGGCCAAATACTGAAGGCATCACCGTCGGGACCTCGGCAGTGGCAAAGAGATCCTCAAGAATGAAAAATGGCAGCTGATTTTCAAGCAAAAGCATGTCAGGTCTTATAATATTTATCAACCATGGTTTGTCAAATATGCGGTCATTGCTATCCGGCTGGATAACAAAACAATACCTCAATAAGAGCTCAATGATGAACGCAGTATCCACAAGAATGATTCTTACAAATTCATCACTGCACAACTCAATGGTGTGCGCATAGCAACTGCGCAATTTCTCTTCCTTGCCCTTTATTTTTGTTACATAATCTTCTAAGCTGACCCCAGTCCGATCTAAAAAATGCTGCAGGTACCTCTTCTTGTGTTCTTCCATGTCCTCTAAGCCTTTCTTGCCATGGTGAATCGGACCTATAGAGACTAATTGAGGTGTGTAGGCCGTTTCGTTTACACACCGTAGGCGTTCAGGAACTTTGTAGATACAACACGAAGCGGACAAGGGAGTCAAACCATGCAGCTCCAGACGCATTGAAGTTACTAACGGAATGGAGGGGTTTTCGATGTCAAGTGGAGCTTCGTTGCTTCCTTCCATTTAATGCTGATGTGTTTGTTACTCCAAATCGTAGTTGCTGATCACGAGATGATTTTAGTGACACATCAATACAAAAATTCTTCGATAATAGAAAAAATTCTTCAATAATAGAGAAAATTAATCAAAGCATTGAGAAAACATGACAACAATACAAACTAATTTAGATAATAGAGAAAATTATTAATCCAAGAATTGCAAATATATATATATATATATATATATATATATATATTCACCCGAAAAAAATTAAATTTTGTTTTATATATTTATGAAGAGTGTGTTTAGTCAAATTGAATTAATTTCTTCTATCTACCATATTATATTTTGTTTTAATCAACGTGGGATGATAGAAAAATATAGAGCACAATTGTAGTATTTGCAAATAATAAGTCATAAACTTGTATTTTTGTAGAGTTGTCATGTCCCATTATGCAACTGAGAGAGTTTTTTTGCTTTTTTTTTTTTTTGGGTATTTTGATATTTTGGCAGTAACTAAAAAAAAAAAAAAAGACAACCCAATTAAACTAACAAATATTCGACAATAAAAAAAAACTAACAAATCATTGATCGGCGATCTATATAATTATTCGGAAACACGTCTATAGGCAAAATTTTTTGATTTCATGTCTCTACAGGCAAGTGTCTAAAAAACAAGGAGGAGAATTCTCTTCCCTTTCATTCCTTCCTATTTGAACGGTCACGGTTAAGTCACATCAATATTTTATATTCACTTTTTTATAAGGATAATAAAATAAAAAGTAATGTGTGAGAGGAGAAGAGGGAAGAAAATGAAAGAGAATCCTACTCCAAAAAACAAAACCAATTGATTTAACAAACCAAGCTGACGTGCCGTCCCCTTGGGATTGTGACTTAACCCTTTAATTCATTACCGACTGCTCAAGTGGAGCCATACAGACGGTGGTGTGTAAGGTTGGCTCGATACAAGATAAGCGGATGTGGAGAGGCATTTCACATTGGGGATGTACACTAATAATTTAAAAATTAAATATAAGTAGTTAACTTCTAATTACACGGAGTCTTTTGATAATAAAACTTCGTAGTTGAGGTTCATTGAGCCGGATACCATCTATATTAGGCCTAAGTGGTTAATTGGAGACGATATTAATACAAGTTGTACTTAATAGTGGACACTTATAAAACTAAAACAGATATAGACAAACCAAATTATTCAACTCAAAGATATTAAAATGAAAATTGCGTCATTGAAGATGATCAAATAAATTGAAAAGATCAAATAACATAAATTAACGGATGATGTAAAAGAATAATTTAATTATGCTATTATAGTCAACCAGTTTGCATAACTGACTAGCTCAAGTTGTGAACAAATTAATGAAATGTGATATTCATACAAGAAACCATTTCGTTCTTATCTCAAACATGAATCCTTCTTAACTTTGGCTGATGACAACAACAATAGCAGAGTGACATCAACAAGGTTATGTCATCAGGTGCGTGAAGATAGACGAACTTTCATTTAACGGCCAATATAATTTGGGGCATGAGACCAATAATTATAGAACAGAGGCATGCATGCTACTATTCAAACATAAAACTAAAATCTTCCAGAAACAAAAAATACATATCTCTGTTTAGTTTTGTTTCTTCTTATTCGATTCATTCAAATACTTTCTTTGATTCATTCAAATACTAGAAATAATAAACATGTTACACGAGTGTGCAAGGAAAGAAAAGGCGTGCATAGAAATCACTTCATACCAGATATAAAAATTATTGAGCTTCTATTCAAACTTAAGTGCAATGAAAAATAGATCAACTTTCCCTAAATAATAGCACATCTTCGGAAAGTTATAGCACTTTTCATGTAGAGAGTTGGCTATTCCCCGATCAACATTCTCTTAATAATATACCAATATGTGCAAGAAAAGCTTACCAAAAATGCAAGACTTCCTATGTCGGCAGAATTTGAGGCTTGGCCAGTTATAAATTATTGTAAAAGGAAATATATGTATGATATTATCATATAGAGATAGGCATATAAAGGCGAGAAAGTTAATAATATTCTTAAACCATAATTCAATTCATAGAGAGGGGCCGGGAGCATCGAATAGTTGCTAACTTACCTTTGGGTCTGGAGGTGCTCTGCAATATGAGCAACAAATCTCCGCATATTCTTAAACCATTTTTAGAGCATTTAACTTTACACGAATCCCCGAAGATTGATACCTTACCCGATATTTCTAGCTAAAGAAAAACCTCTATATTTCTCTTTTTAAAGCTCCAATCACATTATCCAAAACAATATGTAATAAAAAATGAAAAAAACCAATCCAAAATTAATACAGGTGTACACACCAAAAAAAAAAAAAACTGAAATTCAAATACTCAGAAACAAATGAAATACATCCCCCATTCATGCCCATAATCCACTTCTCTTTGTCTCCCCCTCTGTCTGACCAAAAACCCTTAATCTCTTTTCAGAGCTGCAATAACATAGTTCAACTTATCATGGAATGAAAATCATTTGCAACTTATAAAAGATGCAGTCATTGCTATCGGGCACGATATAATCCTCATTCCTCAATAAGAGCTCAATGATGAACGCGGCATCCACAAGAATGATTCTTACAAATTGATCACTGCTCAACTCAATGGTGTGCGCATAGCAACTGCGCAATTTCTCTTCCATGCCCTTTATTTTCGTTGCATAATCTTCCCAACTGACCCCAGTACGATCTAAAAAATACTGCAGGTACCTCTTCTTGTGTTCTTCCGAGGCTTCTTGTGTTCTTGCCATGGTGAATCGGACCTATAGAGACTGCTTGAGGTGTGTAGGCCTTTTCATTTACACATCGTAGTTCTTCAGGAATTCTACAGATATAACACGAAGCGGACAAGGGAAGCAAACCATCCAACTCCTGACGCATTGAAGTTACTAACGGAATGTAAGGGTTTTTCGGTGTCATGTGGAGCTTCGTTGCTTCCTTCCATTTAATGCTGATGTGCTTGTTGTTCCAAATTGTAATTGCTGACAACGAGATGATGATCACTGACACATCAATCGTAATTGCTGACAACGAGTTGTTCCAAATAGATGTTGGTGTGTAAAGATGGTTCCATACAAGATCAGAGGATGTGGAGATGCATTTCACAGTGGGGAAGTACACTAATAATTAAAAAAAATAAATATAAGTAGTTCAATTCTAATTACACGGAGTTTTTGTTTTGTGATGAAACTTCATAGCTGAGGTTCATTGAACCGGATACATCCATATATGAGGCCTTAGTGGTTAATTGAAGACAAAATTAGTGCAGGTTGTACTTAATAGTGGACATAAAACTGCAACACATATACACAACCAAACTATTCAACTCAAAGATATTAAAAAGAAAGATGCATCATTGAAGATGATCAAATAAATTGAAAGGATCAAATAACATAAATTAACGGAGGATGTAGAAGAATAATTTAATCATGCTATAATAGTCAACAGCATAAATCACTAGCTCAAGTTGTGCACAAATTGATGAAATGTGATATTCATACAAGAAACCAATCCGTTCTTATCTCAAACATGAATCCTTCATAACTTTGGCTGATGAAAACAATCAATAGCAGAGTGATATCAACAAGGTTACGTCATTTGGCACATGAAGATAGACGAACTTTCATTTAACAGACAATATAATTGGGGACATGAGGCCAATAATTGTAGAACAGAGGCATGCATACAACCGTCAAACATAAGCACAAGTGTGTAAGGAAAGAAAAGATCTATGTAGAAATCACTTCGTAGCGGATATGAAAAGTATTGAGCTCCTATTCAAACTTAAGTGCAATGAAAAGCAAATCACCTTTCTCTAAATAATAACACATTTGGAAAGTTAAAAGGACTTTTCATGTGCTTATAGAGAATTGGCTATTGCCCAATGTACCAATTGATTTTATTAGGGTAAAACCTCAATAATTTCTTCATTACAGAAGGTAGACAGGTTGATCAATCAATTTCTTCGAGCTACCTACCCTTATTTTTCTTTTGACTATAAAAATATATGGTTGATTTAATTTAATGTTTAAAATTGTTAATTGATTTGACACGTATGGATAGAAAAACCATATCCATATTGAATGATTTTTTTTTCAAGATATATTCTTTAAATGATGACAAAGATAGTGAACAGTTCTGATTGTGAAGTTCATACGTCGAAGATACATTCATCATAAGTGGGGGGATAAATAGGTTCTTCCATGAGAGGAACACAAGCATTATCTGCTACCTAATTACTATCATTAATCATGGATGATTAAAGTTTATTTTGATTAAGAAAAATTCCTACGATTCATGGATAACTTGAAGAAATTCTTTTAAGCGATATGGAGGGATAAACTTAAAAGAAAATATGTGGCTTTATCAAGCCAAATTCAATACAATACATTATAGTGCATGTATTTTTTTTGGTCAAATTATGATGCGTGTAATTGACATAACTAGATGTAGTTGAAACGACTAATCATTTGAAAGCCATTTATTGTCTTTCTTTCCTTGTTCAAATTATAGCATACATGAATTTAATAGTCTAAACAAATAATTATACCTTATAACATCGTTTAAAGTCCTACAAAATCGATTTTAATGATAGAGAAATGCTAAGGGAGGCTCTCTCAAAGTGTGCTTTCCGTAGACTCTCTGCCACCTCATGTTTTTGGCACAATTCTCGTGTCAACAATATAAAACATTGTGTCAAAAATATAAAATGATGGAGAATCTATGAGAGTCCCACTTTTGAGATAGTTTCCTTAACATTTCTCTTAATAATAAACCAATATGTGCAAGAAAAGCTTACTAGAAATTCAAGACTTCCTCTGTCGGCAGAATTTGGGGCTTGCAAGTTATAAATTATTGTAAAAGGAAATATATATATGATATTAACATATAGTGACACAAGCACTATTATAAAAATCTTCACCTAGCGCGGCCTAGACACTAGGTGGTTGGCCACCGCCCCGATTAATGCTTAGGCGTTTGAAAATTAAGAAATGACACCTAGACCTGCTAAGGCGCCTATCTAGACAGCCCAAGCATCCACCTAACATGTCCAGGCACCCGCCTATGTAGCAACTCACTTAGACAGAAAATAGATAACTTTCATTTCGCATTTTATTTTTTTCAATAAATTGTAAAAGACTTGTTGAATACTTAAATGAATACACATTATATGCATGTTCCCCATGTTTTCATTATGTTTCAATACTTCCTAATATATATGTCATTTTATTTTGTAGTTTATAATGAAATTATATATATTTGAAGTATAAACATACACTTATTTACACGAAATATAATAGATTTACTTAAATCCGCCTAATCCACCTGCCTATGCCCCGCCTAGGCGCTAGGCCTCAGTTCGCCACCTGACTAGCGCCTAACATCTTTTAGAATCTTGGACACAGGCACTCTTACATAATGCCGAGAAAGTTAATAATACTCTTAAACCATATTTTAATTCATAGAGGGGCCAGGAGCATCAAATAGCTACTTACCTTTGGGTGTGGAGGTGCTCTGCAATATGACCAAGAAATCTCCGCATATTCTTAAACCATTTGTAAAGCATTTAAATTTGAATGAGTATCATTGAAGCAGAAAAGTGGATGCATCTATTTTTACAAACATAAAAACGAAAAATAGAAGAAAGATTTGCCTTCCAATAAGGTTGTTTCTAAAGAAAGTTAAGGTTCCACCACAAAACCAATGACAATATGAACAGTAGCTCAACTTCTTTCTCCTTTCGTCAATGTGAGGCATTTTACATTCACATTCTCACACACCTGCTCACATGTGACGAATTTTGGACAACATGAATTGGGTGAAGTGGAGCACGTGTAGCCGTTGGGCCTCCCACGTGTGGCATGCTTTGATACCATGAAAGTATTACAAGAGAGAGCTCTTATATAGTAACTGAGCTAGGAGAAGAAGACAATAAACAATTACAAAATAGCAACAAGAAAGAGACAAAGAGATAAAAAGGCTAGCCCTAGTTGCAAGTTACAAGAAAGCTAAAGCTAAGATACTAGAAGACATAAACCCTAGAATTAAGGGATAGTTGGTAACAAAGAATGACAGTTAGTAGCAGCTACAACTCTACCCGAGAATGAGGGCTAAAGTTGCAGTTGCAACTTGAACTTTGATGAGTTGTGATGTGCCTTGAGCAACTTTCCAACATAGACCCAAGTAGCCACTAGCATGCTCATACCCGGTCAGTTTCAATACTCCCCCTCAAGCTGGATCGAGTGGATTAATTGATCCAAGCTTGCTCAGCAATCTTTGGAAATGAGTAGAGTCGAGAGTTTTAGTGAAGAAGTTAGCAAGTTGATCGGAACTTTGAGTGTACACGGTGTTGATGACGTTGGATTGAACTTGAGCACGGATGTAATGACAATCAACCTCAATATGCTTTCTCCTCTTGTGAAAAACTGGGTTCGAAGCAATGTGCATGGCAGCTTGGTTGTCACAAAATAGAGACATAGGTTTCGTGTCGATGTAGCCAAGATCAGCTAGGAGACTCTTTAACTAGATTAATTCACAAGCCATGGATGCTATGGCTCTATACTCAGCCTCAGCACTTGATCGCGCAATTACCGTTTGTTTTTTACTCTTCCATGTCACAAGGTTACCACCAACAAATTTACAGAAACCAGTGGTAGATTTGCGATCGAGGGCATTACCACTAACATATGAGCTTCATCTAATAGATCAAGTACATATCTTCTTTGATTTAGGAACAAACCCTTGGAGGATGTGGCCATTTCAATGCCAAGAAAGTACTTTAAGATTCCCAAATCCTTAAGAGTAAATTGTTGATGAAGAGAGGATTTGAGGTCATTGATTTCTTCTATATTGTCGCTTGTTATAATAAGGTCATCAACATATATAAGGACAATGAGCTTACCATTTATACCATTGCGAACAAACAATGACGAATCGGAATGACTCCTCTTGAACCCTGCAGCTTCAAGAACTGAGCTTAACTTTGAGTACCAAGCTCGGGGAGATTGTTTGAGTCCATATATAGCCTTGTGAGGTTTGCAAACTTTGTTAGTTTCATGCTTTTGTGGATGTCTAGGATGAAGCTTCATGTATACCTCTTCTTCAAGTTCACCATGGAGGAATGCATTTTTCACATCCATTTGAAATAGAGACCAATCATGATTAACGGCGACAGACAAAAGCACACGTACCGTGCTCATTTTGGCTACAGGAGCAAATGTCTCCTTGTAGTCAATGCCATAAGTTTGAGTGAAACCATGGGCAACTAATCGAGCCTTGTGTTTTTCAATACTGCCATTTGAATGAAACTTTGTCTTGTATATTCATCTACTCCCTACTGCCTTTTTTCCTTTTGGAAGATCAACCACACTCCATGTCTGGTTGTCATTCAGTGCTTTGAGCTCTTCTTCCATTGCTTCCTGCCATACTTGAATGTGAGAAGCTTCATTAAAGTTCCTTGGTTCAACATGGGTGGACAATTGACTGAGAAATACTACATGAGATGTTGACAGTTTTTTATAGGTTAAAGCTTTGGAGATGAGATGTCTTGCATTGTACATAATGTACTCTTGCAACCTTAATGAAGGGTGTCTGTCTCAAGTAGGATTTCTTCGTGGTGCTAAGACAGGTTGCGATGCTGTGATAGAGTTTTCTTGATCATGAGCTATTTCCTCACCATCACGTTGCTCAGAGTGATGTTCGAGGGGAACATTTTGGGGATTGCATTCATGAAGTTGTGCTGGGTTAGGCAAAGGAAACATGTCCATAAGACTCTCCCCCTGAGGTGCTTCACTACACCCTTTGTGAAAAAATGGAGTATGCTCATCAAACCGAACATCTCTTGAGACTCCAATCTTTCCATTATAAGGATTGTAGTATTTATATCCTTTTTGAGAACTTGAGTATCCCATAAACACATTTTTGACAGCTCTAGGTTCGAGCTTATCTCGATGTGTAGCTTGAACATGTACATAGCAGGTGCACCCAAAGGTTCTGAGGTGTGAGATGTCAATATTTCTTCCCTTCATTACTTCAACAGGTGATTTTGAATTCAAAACATGAGTAGGGAATCTGTTAATGATGTAAGCTGCAGTGAGAAGGGCCTGAGACCAAAACCTTTTAGGAACATGCATTTGGAACATAAGGGACCTTGTTTTCTAAAATAAGCCATGGTTCTTTCTCTCAGCTACACCATTTTGTTATGGTGTACCAACACAGCTAGTTTGATGTAAAATCCCATGATTGCTCAAATAATTAGACATGTTATGGGATGTATACTCAGTGCTATTGTCTGATTGTAAAATGTTTAACTTAGATGAGAATTGGTTTGTGATCAGTTTATGAAAGTCTTTGAAAGAATTAAAAAATTCACTCTTGAACTTTAACAGATAAACCCAGGTAACCCGAGAGTAGTCATCAATAAAAGTGACGTAGTATTTATACCCATCAAAAAAGTTTACACGAGAAGGACCCCAGATATCTGAGTGAACAACCTCAAACAGTTTACTAGTTCTAGACTTGGAAGAAACAAAAGGAAGTCTAGTTGCTTTTGACATTTGACATATCTCACACTCATGTGGCGGTTTACAAAAATGAGGGAAGAGTTTGGTCATCACACGTTCTGAGGGATAGGCCAGTCGAAGATGCCAAAGTTGGTATTCTTGAAAGTGACTTAAGCAGGCAATAGGGTGTTTAACAGGCTTGAACTTCTTTGAGAGATAATAGAGTCCATTTAAGAGAAACCCTTCACCAATCTTCTTCCGAGTAATTCGATCCTGAAATACAACATTCTGATGAGAGAATATGGCAAGGCAATCTAAAGTGGTTGTGATTTTTCCTATGGATAAAAGCTGGAAAGGGAATGAAGGTACATGCAAAGCTGTTGACTCGATCTCATCACTTAACAATTTAAGTTTTCCTTTTCCTAGAATAGGTTCACCTTTCCCATTTGCTACAGACACACATGTAGATTTAGGCATATTTTGAAACTTATCTAAGCAAGAGGACTTGTTTGTTATATGGTCAGTGGGACCTGAGTCTGTAATCCAACAATTATGTGTAATTTCATTGAGTGCAGTGGAGAGAGCAGTGATAATACCTGAAATATTGTCTTGAGTTGTAGTCTCAGTCAAGAACCCTGCGAATTTTCCAAGCATGGCAGTAGGATTCTTAGTGGTCGATTCCTCATCTTCAGTGGTGCCTCCTCTTCTTTGAAGAAAACTTGCAAATTCATTTATCAATTCTATGGGATTTGCAGTAAAGTTTGCAATTCCCCCAATCGAAGAATTAGCTGAATGGATAGCTTTTGGAGTGGTTCATTTCCCTTCTTTGATCATTCTCCCTTCCCTATCAAATCTTAGTTTTAACTCTGGGTGTAAGATCCAACATTTTTCTCTTAGATGCCATTTCATGTTGCAGTAAGTACATTTCCAATCTGCCTTCTTTCCAGTGAAAATTTTTTCACCAGTGTGTTTATAATTATTAGTGAAAACCCTAGCTTCAGAGTTAGACTTAGGCTCGATGTGCATGACTTTTCTTCGAGTTTCCTCCCTTTGAACAGCTTGACAAACACAACTAAACGAGGGCAGATCAGGTGTCATCAACAAATGACTTCGTAGATCTTCATATTCAGCTCATAGACTTGCCAGGAGTTGGAAACACCTTGTCTTCATCAGCTCTTTTAAGGAGTACAGTAGAATCGGTACATATCGAGTTCATTCCACATGGACTTCATGCTTTCAAGATGTTGCACGAAGGATTGGTCACCTTGCCTTAGCCCAACAAGGTCCTTCTTGAGTTGAAATATACGAGCAGCATTGTTTTGGCTGCCATACATCTTCTTGATAGACTGCCACAAAATACGAGAGGACTGTGAGTAGTTGAAGAGCTCTGATAGCTTAGGTTCCATGGAATTAAGAATCCAGGACATAACAAGCTGATCATTTGCATGCCATGCACTATACGATGTAGAGGATGGCTGAGGTGTGTCAATGCTTCCATTGACATACCCTAGCTTCGATCTTCCACCTAGGGCAAGAGAAATGGCACGAGACCAAGGCAGGTAATTGAACTCGTTTAGCAACACGGAGCACATACGCTAATTTGGATTAATCTCGCCATGAATTATACTGGGGGATGGAGTGTTTGAAGAGCTTGTAGCCTCTTGGCTTGAAGCCTGATTTTCTGCCATTATGGTCAATGAAGAATAGAAGAAACAAAGTTTTTTTTTTTTTTTTGAATGAATCGGATTGCAGAGACAATACCATATGGTTCCTGCTTTGTTACCATATTGAAATTTAGTTGAACAAAACTGTTTGTATTTTTCATCATATGAAAGTATTACAAGAGAGAGCTCTTATATAGTAACCGAGCTAGGAGAAGAAGACAATAAACAATTACAAAACAACAACAAGAAAAAGACCAAGAGATAAAAAGGCTAGCCCTAGTTGCAAGTTACAAGAAAGCTAAAGCTAAGATACTAGAAGACATAAACCCTAGAATTAAGGGATAGTTGGTAACAAAGAATGATGGTTAGTAGCAGCTGCAACTTGAACTTTGATGAGTTGTGATGTGCCTTGAGCAACCTTCCAACATAGACCCAAGTAGCCACTAGCATGCTCATACCAGGTCAGTTTCAATATTTCACCAATGTGGAACTCTTTTAACTTCATATTCTCACAATTTAATCATAGTAGAATAGACCCTTAAGTGCATTTTTTTCGACGATTTCACAATGCTCACGGGGGACTCCACAAGATATAAACAAAGAATAGATTATAGGAGCAGCGATATGCACATCATCAGTTTGTTTAGTGAATCCAGTCTCCTTTAGTTGGATCGTTGAAGGAGGTTGTTGGAAACAGATCAACAAGGTTGCATCTACAATTAGATTATTGACGTAATGACAATATAAAATCACAATATAGACTAATAGATACAAAACGTAAAACATAGCAAGTATATATGTATGTGATTCAATTTGAATTTGTGGATTTATGGCATCTGAATTTGTGGTTGAATTAGTTCATCTGAATTATAGTGTTTGTGCCTTCTTTGTGAAGTAGTTTGGATTTTGATCAGTTGTTAATAAGGCCCATGTAACGACCATGTGAATAAGGCCTCATTGGATTTACTAATGAGAAAACTATTTGAATTGTTATTGATTCATGGAAAAATTGTGTTTCATGGGATAAAGTGAGAGGAATGTTGAATTTCATGGAACGTTGATGTAAATAAAAGCTTTTCTTTTTGTAGTACATAATCTCAGAACCTTAAAAAGTAATGTTGGTTTTCATCAAATTCATTACACTAAAGATTGGCTAAAGAAATTAAAGGACGTGAGTACCAACTAGCCGTTGGTTAGTAAGCTTCTCAAGTTTATATGACCTAAATACTCGCCTTGACATATAGTCGATTGCAGAACTAGAGTAGTGTTCTTTTTCGTGCAAAGTAATTTATAGAGTACGCTCGAAATGGATTTGTTCTTGTTGTATTCAACAAGTTCAAGCAACTTTGTTCTTCTATTCCGATTAATCACGCTTTTCCTTCCACGTGTTCAGGTCTTCACGAAGAGTAGCAAATAGAAGTATTTTGCACCAATTCCTTATTCCGCGCTCAACAAGCAACTGTTCATCCTTTGGAGTGTTCATGGAGCGCATCCGCCCTCCTCCGCATCCCGCGTGCCACACATGATGTCGTCTGCCTCCGCGACGACGCCGTATCGCTCCGCTCCGCCGTATCCTCCATTCTCGACAAGCTCAAGAAGGTAGGTTACCGTTACCAGACTCCTCTGTGTGTTATGCTCTGTTTGGTTGCTGCGAAAATGTGGGAAAATTGAATTGGGATTTATTTGGGAATTGAACAATCAATCAATGACGTGCATTGTGCAGGCAGAGGGATCCTCAGCTGAATCCATAGCCGCGCTTGCAAAAGTCGATATTGTGAAGCAGAGAATGGAAGCTGCGTACGGGACATTGCAGGATGCTGCTGGGTTAACTCAGCTGAGTGTGACGGTGGAGGATGTTTTTGCAAACGGTGATCTGCCTCGCGCGGCTGAAACTTTAGCCAACATGAGGCATTGCTTGTCTGCTGTTGGGGAGGTAATGGAAGCTGCATATTATGCATTTAAAGATTTGCATTTTTGTAGTTGATTCAGTACCATATAGTACAGTTTTCGTATATAGGTCGAGATGGAAACATGTTTGTTATCAAACCTGTGATTTTAGGTTGCTGAATTTGCTAATGTGAGGAAGCAACTTGAGGTCTTAGAGGATAGGCTTGATTCAATGGTGCAACCACGGCTAACTGATGCAATATCCAATCGCAAGGTCACATTTTCATAACTTTTTTTCTTGATGAATTGCTCAATTTCTATTAGATTCCGACGACACTTTTTTTGGCTAGACTCTAGATGAAAATGGCGATTGATACATCTTTGCAGGTCGAAATTGCTCAAGATTTGCGTGGGATTCTCATTCGGATTGGGAGGTTCAAGTCCATGGAGTTGCATTATACAAAAGTTCACCTAAAGCCCATAAAGCAGCTATGGGAAGATTTTGACACAAAACAACCACCGCCTAATAAACTTGCAACTGACAAGTCTCAATTTGAAAGGCCATCCGCTATTAACGAGTCTCAGTCATCCACTCCCACAATTCTATTTTCCACCTGGCTCCCAAATTTCTACGATGAGTTGCTACTCTATCTTGAACAAGAATGGAAGTGGTACTTTCTCACTCTTTGATTCCCCGACTTTTAGGTTCTAAGATTTTCTGTAAACTGTCTTTTGCTTATGTTCTTTATCTGGTTTTATGACACAAAATGTGGACAAGACATACTTTTTGTCTTGAAGTTTTGGTTTCAACTTGTTGTTGTTTTCTTATAAAACTGCTGCAACGGCAGCATGGTTTATACACATTTTACATACACGCATGCACACATACGCATGCAATAAACAAATGCAATACAGGGTGTTGTGCTTGCTGTCCATGATGCAGCAACTAGAGAAAAATAAGCAGCAAACCATGTGGTGTCTAGCTGTCAAGGAATATACAACATTCCTTTTCACGTGCAATATTCCCTTCCATACTGTCCATACTGTACTGTCCATACTGTCAATACTCCCCCTCAAGCTGGATCAAGGGGGTTGATTGATCCAAGCTTGAACAATAACCGTTGAAACTGTGTAAAATCGAGAGCTTTCGTGAAAAGGTTCGCAAGTTGATCATGACTTCTAGTGTACACAGTTTCGATGACTTTGGATTGAACTTGAGTGCGGATGAAGTAGCAGTCAACTTCAATGTGTTTAGTCCGTTCATGGAAGACAGGATTGGATGCAATATGCATTGCAGCCTGGTTGTCACAGAATAAGGACATGGGTTCCTTGCTGGTGAAGCCAAGATTAAGAAGGAGACTCTTCAACCAGATGAGTTCAGAAGCTGTTGCTGCCATGGCCCGATATTCAGCTTCAGCACTGGACCGTGCAACCACTGTTTGTTTTTTACTTTTCCAGGTGACAAGGTTTCCACCTACAAAGGTACAAAAACCTGTGGTGGATTTTCGATCAAGGGAATTACCAGCCCAGTCAGCATCGGTATAGGCCAGAATGTTATTAGACTCATTTTTCTGCATGAGTATGCCTCTGCCGATCGAACCCTTGAGATATCGGAGTATTCTCTTGACAATTTCCCAATGAACCAATGTAGGAGAATGCATAAACTGACTGATAAGGCTAACGGAGTAAGCAATATCAGGCCTTGTGATAGTGAGGTAAATGAGTTTCCCAACCATGCGTTGATACACATTAGGATTTGATAGGGGTTTACCTGGAGCATCCAATTGAAGTTTGCTAGCAAGTGGGGTGCGAGCAGGTTTGCAGTTGACCATATGTGCTTCTTTAAGAAGGTCAAGAACATACCTCCTTTGATTCAAGAAGAAACCCTTGGAAGAGGTAGCCATCTCAATTCCCAGAAAATATTTCAAGGTTCCCAAGTCTTTAATGGCAAACTGTTGGTGAAGCGACCTTTTAAGAGCCTCGAGTTCATCCATGTTGTCCCCCGTGATGATAAGGTCGTCAACATATATAAGAACTATGAGCTTCCCTTGGACACCACTTCGAACAAAGAGAGAGGAGTCGGCATGACTCCTTTTGAACCCTTCCACTTCAAGAACGGAGCTCAGTTTGGCGTACCAAGCTCGAGGAGACTGTTTAAGTCCATATATAGCTTTATGAAGCTTGCAGACTTTGGTAGGTTCTTGTTCTTGAGGGTGTCCTGGAGGTAGCTTCATGTACACCTCTTCTTGAAGCTCACCGTGAAGAAATGCGTTTTTAACATCCATTTGAAACAAGGGCCAGTCGTGGTTGACTGCTACTGATAACAACACCCTTACTGTGTTCATTTTGGCGACGGGAGCAAAAGTCTCCTTGTAATCAATACCGTAGGTTTGAGTGAACCCCTGTGCAACCAATCGTGCCTTGTGTCTTTCAATGGTACCATTGGAATTGAATTTGGTCTTGTAAATCCATCTACTCCCTACGGCTTTCTTCCCTTTGGGAAGGTCTACCACACTCCAGGTTTGATTTTCGTTCAGTGCTTTGAGCTCATTATGCATGGCTTCTCTCCACACGGGCATACATACTGCTTCTTGAAAGTTTTTAGGCTCAACATTATTTGTCACCTGACGTAGGAAGGATGCATGAGATGTTGACAGTTTGTGATAAGTAAGAGCTTCAGAAATGGGATGCCTTGCACTGTAAGTGATGTACTCTTGTAGCCGCAGAGGAGGATTGTGATCGCGAGTTGGGTTCCTTTTTGGTGCTGCTACAATTGGTTGTGTGGCAACAACTGGTGCTGGGGCACGAGGTATATCTTCACTGACCATCTCATCAACTGGGGAATCACTTATAGGGTGGTATGGAGGGTGTCTGTATGGATTTCAGCAAGAGTTGGTAGTGGAAAAATATCCATTAGACTCTCCCCCTGAGAACTATTCGGGGAGAGATTGTTGAAGAAAGGAACGAGTTCATCAAACCGTACATCCCTAGAGACAACCAGCTTCCCAGTGTGTGGGTTATAACATTTGTATCCCTTTTGAGAACTCGAGTACCCCATAAACACACACTTGATAGCTCGAGGTTCGAGTTTATCACGATGATTTTCTTGAACGTGAACATAACAAGTGCATCCAAAAATCCTGAAATGAGTTAAATCAGCAGTTCTTCCCTTCATAACTTCAAAAGGTGATTTGGAATTCAGGACACGAGTGGGAAGTCTGTTAATGATATAGGCTGCAGTGAGGAGTGCTTGGGACCAGAATCTCTTGGGAACTTGCATCTGAAACATAAGAGACCTAGTTTTCTCCAATAAATCCCTATTCTTGCGTTCGGCAACACCATTTTGTTGTGGTGTACCCACACAACTAGTTTGATGCAAGATACCATGACTGCTCAAGTAGTTTGACAGATTATTGGAGGTATACTCGGTGCCATTATCTGACTGTAAAGTATATATTTTTGAGGAGAATTGGTTGGTTATTAGCTTATGAAAGTCTTGAAAATCTGTAAAAAATTCACTTTTAGACTTTAAGAGATATAACCAGGTAACCCTAGAGTAGTCATCTATGAATGTAACAAAATACTTGTACCCATCAAATGACTCAACACGGGAAGGTCCCCAAATATCTGAGTGTACAACTTCAAAGAGTTTACTGGTTCTAGATTTAGAGGGTACAAAAGGTAGCCTAGTGGCTTTTGACATTTGACAGATCTCACACTCATGTGTGTTGGTACAATAATTTGGAAATAATTTAGACATTACTGGTTCGGAGGGATGAGCGAGGCGTTGGTGCCAAAGTTGATGCTTCTGGACATGGCTTAGGGTGGCAATGGGTTCCTTAATTTGATTGAACTCCTTTGAGATGTAGTACAGACCATTTAAGAAAAAACCCTCACCAATCTTCTTCTGAGTGACTCGATCCTGAAACACAACTGTGTGAGGAGAAAAAATAGCAAGACAGTTCAAAGTATGTGTGATGTTTCCTATAGACAGAAGCTGAAATGGAAATGAGGGTACATATAGTGCCGTAGACTCTACATCACTCCCCATCAATTTAATTTTTCCTTTTCCTAGGACTGGTTCCCCTTTCCCATTCGCTACAGACACATGAGTAGGATTAGGTAATTTTTGAAACTCATGTAGACAAGCTTGGTTGTTGGTTATATGGTCAGTGGCACCTGAGTCTACAATCCAAAAATCGTGTGTGAGATTGAGAGCCGTGGAAAGTGCACAAATGATACCTGGGATATTGCCGGATGTAGTGGTGTTTGAATTTGCCAAAAAACCAGCAAATTTTCCAAGCATTTCTGTGGAATTTTCCGTGGTGACATTGTTACCCTCAGCGATATCACTCTTCTTTTGGAGAAAGACGGCAAACTCATTGATCAGGGAGATAGGGCTTGAGGTGAAGTTTGACATCTTTTTAGATTAGAAGGCTTTAGGCGTAAACCCTTTCCCATCCCTGATCATTTTTCCTTCCTTGTTAAACTTAGGTTTTAACTTAGGGTGTAAAATCCAGCATTTTTCCCGTACGTGCCCCTTGGTGTTGCAGTATGTGCATTTCCAGTCAGCTTTCTTTCCATTAAAAAGCCTTTCACTAGTGAAGTTGTGGTTACTGGTGAAAGCCCTAGCTTCTGGGCTAGACCGGGGCTCAACATGCATTACTTTCCTTCGAGTTTCCTCTCTTTGGACTGCATGACACACGTTGACGAACGATGGTAGCTCAGGAGTCATTAGTAAGTGGCTACGCAAGTCTTCATACTCAACTCCCAAGCTTGCCAATAGTTGGAACACTTTATCTTCATCAGCCCTTTTCAAGAGTGCAGCGGATTCAGTGGTGTGTGGACGGTATAGATCAAGTTCATTCCACATAGATTTCATGCTTCCAAGATGCTGAATGAAAGTTTGATTACCTTGCTTAAGTCCAGCGAGGCTTTTCTTCAGTTCAAACACACGGGCAGCATTGTGTTGACTGCCGTACATTTCCTTGATCGATTCCCATAAGATGTGTGAAGAATCTGAGTAGCTGAAGATCTCGGACAACTTGGGCTCCATCGAGTTAAGTATCCAGGACATAACAAGCTGGTCATTTGAGTGCCATGCATCAAAGGTAGCTGAGGAAGAATCTGGAGGCTTGATGGTTCCATTTACGTACCTTAGTTTCGATCTTCCTCCTAGAGCAAGAGATATAGCTCGTGACCATGGCAAGTAGTTGAACTCATTCAACAACACGGAGCACAGTCGTGGGTTGCTCTCCCCGTGTATCATGTTGGCTGGTGTTAGGGTTGAGGAACTTGTAGCCTCATAACTAAATGAGATATCTTCTGTCATCACAACAAATGATGAACAGAGGAAGAAGAACAAGCTAGAAGGATAAACAACAGAGGCAGGACCCTATGGTTCCTGCTCTGATACCATCTTGAAGTATAGGTGCATGGTTGCCTTTCCTGAAGATTATAAGTCTCTTGTGCCAAAACTGCTTGTTGAGACGATGGTCGCTGTTGGGGCAAGTTTTGTTTCCCGTATCAACATTGCGACCAGAGATGTTGTTCCTGAAACAAAATCATTGGCAAAAGGTTGGATGTGAATTTATGTTCTGTTAATATTAGACGATGTTATAAATGACTGAGACTTGTTCTATTTTACCATCTTTTCTTCTCTTAAAACTTGTACTTATCCCAATGATACATTGCTACTCTTGAGAGGGTTGATATTCTGATCCCATCTGCCGGATGGATATTTTTGGAATTGCGATAGCCATTCCGCCCATTTCGTCGAGAATCGAGATAAACAAGACGTACTCCTTCCGACCATATATAGTCTTTTTAGTCCCATCTCTCACACCTTTCACCAATTTGATATTTTTTCTGATGATTAATTCTTGATTAGCATATCTTATTTCAAAACTTCAGGTATATTAGATATTCTTTCTGGTGACATGCCAAAGGGTATCAAGATCCAGACGAAACATCTGGAGGCTTTGATTGAACTACACAATATGACCCAGGCCTTTGCAAGGAATATTCAGCATTTGTTTTCGGAATCCGATCTACGTGTTTTAATGGATACGCTAAAGGCAGTCTATCTTCCATATGAATCATTTAAACAAAGGTAAGAAAGATCAGGGTTTGAATTGTCATCCAGGCCTGGTTTTCTTTACTTGCTTGCATTTGATTCAGTTTGGAGCGACACTTGATTTCCTTCTTTTTGTGCGTTTTTTCTACTGGTTGATTGATGATGAAACATGTGGTCTAGGTATGGACAGATGGAGCGTGCTATACTTTCTGCCGAGATTGCTGGAGTGGATCTAAGGGGAGCTGTTACTCGTGGTGTGGGAGCTCAAGGAATTGAACTTAGTGAAGCAGTTCGCAGAATGGAGGAATCGATTCCCCAAGTTATTGTACTTCTTGAAGCAGCTGTTGAAAGATGCATCAGCTTGACTGGAGGTTCTGAGGCAGATGAGCTAATTCTAGCAATTGATGACAGAATGTTACAGTATATTTCTACCTTGCAAGAAACCCTGAAATCGTTAAGTTGTCTGTGGAGTGGATCATGGTGGTGACACTGTTGGTTCAAAGAAGGAGATTGGGTTGGATAAGGACATTCAAAGTGCGCAAAAGGTTGGTTCGATTTCAAATGAGGAGTGGTCCATCGTACAAGGTGCTTTACAAATTCTCACGGTTGCAGATTGTCTAACTAGCAGGTCTTCTGTATTTGAAGCTTCCTTGAGAGCTACTCTTGCGAGATTGAGCACTACGCTCTCAGTTTCTGTGTTTGGTTCAAGTGCGGACCAAAACCTATCTCATCTTGCTAGTGACGCTGGAAATGGTTTCCCATCTTTGGGTGGAAGGGCTGCCCTGGATGTGGCAGCTGTGCGGCTCATTGATGTTCCTGACAAGGCTCGAAAACTCTTTAACCTTTTAAGTCAGGTATGTTTAGATTAATGTTTCAGCCTTGCTGTTCCCTCGTCCATATTTGTGGGGATCGAAATATAAAATTGACACCACCTTTTGGTGTGATGCAGTCTAAAGATCCTCGGTTTCATGCACTTCCCCTATCATCTCAGAGAGTTGCAGCTTTTGCTGACGCAGTTAATGAACTTGTATACGTTGTTCTCATCTCTAAAGTACGGCAATGCTTCAGCGATGTTTCTCGATTACCAATATGGTCCTCGGTCGAAGAACAAAGTGCCTATAATCTCCCAACCTTCAGTGCATACCCTCAGGCCTATGTGACTAGCATCGGTGAATATCTTCTTACTTTACCTCAGCAGTTAGAGCCACTTGTGGAGGGCATTTCAAACAGCGATGCCAACAATGACGAAGCCCAGATTTTTGCAACAGAATGGATGTTCAAGGTACCGACTTACATCTGCAATATTTTGTACTAACTTCGTTGAATCTTATCAAAATTGTATAACGATTCGACGGCACTCTTCCTTTTTGACGATGCTGTGTTTCTGTAATGAAGGTTGCGGAGGGTGCCGCCGCTCTTTACACGGAGCAACTGCGAGGGATTCAGTACATCACGGATCGTGGAGCGCAGCAGCTATCTGTTGACATAGAGTATCTGAGTAATGTGCTATCTGCCTTATCAATGCCAATTCCGCCTGTCCTTGCGACATTCCACACCTGTCTTTCTACCCCAAGAGATCAGCTCAAGGACCTTGTGAAGTCGGACGCAGGAAATCTCGACCTTCCAACCGCAAACCTTGTATGTAAGATGCGGCGTTTGAGTCTAGACTAGTCATATAGTTTCATCGTGGACGAAATTATTTAAAAGATGTGCAACACATTCTTGAATGGTTTTTTATTCAAAATGGTCCCGAGATTTGCATAACTCCTCATTCTGGTCCCTAAGATTTGAAATCAATATAATTGATCTCTGAGTTTGTTTATCATCAATCATTTTGATTATTTCTGAAAAAATCTCCATTAAAGACGAATAGAATGATCAAAATACCCTTAAATTTTGTTAAATCATTTTGGTCCATTGTTTATTAAATTGAAGATATATTTGTCATTTTGATCATTATTCAACATAATTTTGCATTGAAGGATAATAGACAATCACAGGGATCACTTCTATTAATTTCAAATCTCAAAGACCAAAGTGATATGTTATGCAAATCTTAGCAACCATTTTGACTAAAAAGCCTTCTTGAATTAATACAAAAGGCCAGGTGGTTATTGTGTTTGAATTAGCCACGTCACGCTTAAGCCATATCAACACATCACAATTTAGGAATAAAAAATAAAGGAGTTCTAATATGTGCTCCACAGTAAATTCAACAGTGAAAAGAATAGTGTGTCAAAAGTGATACAAAACATATTCAATTACGACTCATAAAGCAATCATTTCAGTTCCATTTGGTAACTCGATTTAAAGTAACTAGTTCAGCAGCATAAATAGGGACGCCTCCACAAACCATTGCTAAGCCATGACAGATATTTGACCCAACCTAATCATCGTGGTTCGCTTCCTGCAAAACTTTAAAAGAAATGCACTAATCTGCAGAATATGATTTGGCAGTTACCTCCATTCACCGATAACGGCATATCTTATATAGCAACCCGGTGTGGTGAAGCAGATGCCCGTGCCCGTTGAAACAATACGCGGCTTCTCAGGGACCGAATTGTGATCAAGACAGAAATATGAACTCCAAATCTACCTATTCACATGATAATGTAATCCTTACAGATTAACTTCACTTTTATGACTGGTCTTTCATTATTCTCTCACCGAAAAGAATGCTTGCACCGATCTAACCATTAAAGTTCGATAAGCTAAAGGGTGAATGGAGAGGGGAGGAGAGGAGAGGGCAGACAAACGAACCATTTGAAAAATCATTAAAGGGCGACGCCAAACCAACTATTTCCAGAATGCATGGAGAGTGACCCAAATACCTCAAGAAGAATGAAAATGTAGCACACAATCCGTGCATTCACGATTGGTTTCTTCGGATCCCCATCCCAGTTAAACAAGCAGCACTAGAAACAGAGCAGTTAAAACTGAAAACCAGATGCATGAGGACGGAAAAGAAAGGGAAAAGTGTGCCTATGGAAAGAAGGAAATATTGTATGGGCTGGTGCTGGTAAATAGACGATAAACGTGTTACCTCAAAAAATGATTAACAAACCATCATGTCGCCAACTGCGGTGTCAATCATGCACACATTTTCGGGCCTGATGTCTTACATATGTGTAAACACAGAAGTTTCACACAGAAAAAGGAATTTGCCTCATCCCAAGTCTAAATTGAAATGTAAAAATGAGATACAATAATAAAATTATACCTACCTCAACCATTTTCTCCGCTAATAATACTGATGAATGGGAGATGGTAGTCTCAACAAAAGCTGTGAGATAGGAAAAAAGTTTCACCCATGATGAAAATTCAAGTAAGACTCCAAATGCACGTGTTTATAAAACCTTAGAGATACGGAAACTACCTCATTAAATTTCAAAGCTCAGACATCACCCTACACAATTCATTAATACGGGCGAACTGGACTTCTAGGTCACCTCCTGTGACTGTGCCTAACAGGGGAACGTGACCTGCTTCGATCACGGTACCTATCCCTGCCTCCATCTCTTCCATTCTTGGACCTCCTGTCCACCCCTCTCCCTCCATCCCGACTACTTCTGCCATTCCACTCCCTCGACCTTTCACGATCCAAGTCTCGTTCTCGATATCTGTCCCGCTCCCTGTCACGATCTCTATCACGGTACCTGTCCCTATCACTTGAATTACTTCTCCTTCTATTCTCCTCTTCCTTCTCCCTCTGTTTCCTCCGTTCTTCTGCCTCTTTCTCCCTCGCTAACCTTTCTTCTTCCCTTGCCTTCTCCTTGGATTCCTGAAAAATAAAGTCCACGTTTTTCAGTCCCTGAGAAGAAATCATGTTTTTACTTAACTTTAATACTTCAATATTCAAAAGAGGTCACCTTGAACTCAGCGATAAAATCACGAACCATGCCATAACCAATATGCTGCTTCCCTGTGACATGAGACTGAGTTCTCTCTACAGCATCATTGGCCACTAGAAATGAACCACAGATCTCACAAAGTGCCATTTTTTTCTCCTGTGCCAGCATCAACACTTTATCATTCTGGGGCTGAGCCAATGCTGTCTTCTCAGAATTGAGCACATCCACCTTCCAAAAGAAAGGATAAACAACTAAAGTAGTCAAATTTCATGTAGCAGTATATTCACGGTAATAATTAAAAATCCTCAACTGCATATAACATGAAATCTTTGTATGATAAGGAATCTATCAAAGGCATGCACAATAATAAAACATGGGTGGTGCGGTGTGTAGACTTCCTGGAAAAATCCTCTGTGATACAAGAAACTAGAGGAATTTCAATAGAAAAAACTCCGGAAAATAACAGCAGCACCTTTCTCATCAGTGCTTCAGCTTCATCCACCTTTCCAGCTTCACCTAGAGCCTCTGCTTGTTCCAGTAAGTTCTTTATCTTTTCCTCCAGAACAGAGAGCTGTTCAGACTTTTCAGCTGACAGTGGAGGTGCTGGTGCAGGTTCCACCTCCTGAGCAAGGCGTTCTCGCCCACGCTTTACTCTTCTATCTAAATCCATCACCTGCAATGCAAATTATAATAAGATAAAGAAATATAGGTGAAAACCCATACATCACAAAGAGAAATGAGGACATGTTCAAGACATACCAATTTCTCACAAAAGTGAGCAAGATCAGCTTCAAACTTGGGCACATAAGCGTCATGCCGTGGGGACTCTTCAAAACTAAAAAAACAAAACATAAAGAATATAAACTGGACCAATATAAAATAATCACAACTTTGGAACAGGAAACAATAGAAATATTAAAACAAAAGCAAAAACCAGCGTGTTTTGAGCTGGAGAACAAAACCAGAAGAGCGAAACAAAAATGATTGATATGGAAAAATTTTGGTTTGGTCTCGTGCACTGAATTGTGATATCAAAACTATACCATGCCCGGGTACTTATGAAAAGGGAGAGCATACTAAGTGACCTTTGGTCATCACCCAAGGTCAAAAATAAAACTACGCATTTTACAAACCCTTCTAGATACTCATAAACATTAATGTAGCAATTATATATCATCTCCCTGATAATTAGTCCAATATATATATATATATATATATATCAACAATACATAGGTAAGAAAAATTAAATATTTAATCTACAAAAGGGCAATAACCTAGAATCGAAGCCCTACTGAATACAAAAGAGAGTAGACCATGCATATTTATCTGGAAAACAAATTATTGATAAACGATTCACACAGCAGACATTTTCTTGGACGTCTCATGCAGCAGACATTTTCTTGGATGTCTCGTGCAGCAGAGCATCACTAAATGAATATTTTACTCTATATTATGAGCAACTATTTAGCTACTGCTGACAAGGAATTGATAAACGGTTCTTCCCTTCTTGGAAAGATCTGTTCAAAATGCTTAAGTAAGTTACCTCAAAAAAGAAAAACCCAGCTACCGCTTAGAATACACTGTAAGGCATGTCAAAGTTTCATCCTACACCCTACACCACACATAGGATGCAGCTAACTTATTTGTAGGAAGACAAGAGAAACAACATTCTTACAACAGAAGCGTGTAAACGATAAAAAAGCCATTAGGGTTAAGCAAGCTACACTTTTAAAAAAAATCACGTCGGTCTTTTGATAGAATTCGTGACAAAACAATTCACAAACAAGCACAAAGGAACCTCTTTTGATTGCATTCAGAAACTCCATAAATAGAAGAATATGAAAACACCATATAGCATTGCCAAAAATTAAAAACTCTGTAAGACGTTATCACCTTTCTTTCAACTTTGGGTCATGTAGTTTAGGGCAAGGTCCTGATACAAAAATGAAAAATTTACGGTCAGTGAGACCGTGCACTCCACAAAAACAAATTTAAGTAAATGATTCCGAAACCTGAAAATCCTAACATGATTCAAGCATTTGATCTTATTCCTCCGCATAAAAACACAGTGTTAAACAAGTGAGCATCAATACGAATTCCAATCGCAACTCACCTAGATCGCTTCGAGTGTTAACGAAGAGATCGTGGGGACAAAATCGAACCATATAGGCTCCACAAACCTCCTTATCATCCCAAGTAATTTCCTTGTACCCCCTTCTCTCCTCCTCCGTCAAATTACGAGCTGGAATTCACCACAAATCAGTATATTATCAAATTAAAACTAATTCAAACCAAAAACAACCAAGCAAAACATCAAATAAATTAAAACCCATTATCTTTTCTAAAAAAATCCAAACTCGCCCAATCATAATTAACAATTATCGTTTCCAAACAGAGCGTCGATCAATTAGGGTTTATACCTGCGCCCATAAGTTCGTCCAGCAGAGCTCTCTGAGCATCCATGTCTGTGTCAAGTGATTATCGGGATTGGGAGAGATGAAAATCAGAAGGGCTTGTTGCAGAGGAATCAGTGAGGATTGAGCAGCGGAAAAGGTGTCAATGGCTTCTAGGGTTTTGTTCTCCAAGGACCAGAATCGGAGAGAGACATTCGAGAAGAAGACAGATGCAGCGAGCTGGGCCTGGTGTTGTTTTTATACGTGTGCGAGGTGATCTTGGTCACCAGATTTATTATGGAGAAGTTTTAACAAAAAACCGTAACGAAAAATTATATTTTTACATTAAAAAGTTAATCTTGATATTATTTATTTTATCCTTTATTTTGTCCTTATCATTAAAACTCAAAGTTTTCAAACAATTTTCATTAGTTTTTCTTTTATTTTATTTTTTAAAACAAATATACAATAAATATATTAGGTTTATTTAAATTTAAAAAAAAAAAGTGGTTCAGCACACTGTAATTGCTTTTTCCTTTTTTCCTGAGTAAACTAAGCATCACAATAAGTTAGTTATAATAATTTAATTCGAATTCGTATTTGATGATTTAATATTTCTCAATTACTTATGAAAAGAGAGTACGTTTAAACTGTAATACTAAATAGCCACACTACTATTAGTTAATTTTGTGGAAACCCAAGCCTATCCCAATCACGAACATTTTAGTGCACTTAGTCACATGTTGTTACAACTTCACTTGTATGTCATGAATAAGTTTTAACAGTGCATTTAATACAGATAGAGCCAAATGCCAAAAAATCCAAATCAGAATTAACATTAAAAAAAATTTAAAAAATAAAAAAATAACAACAGTGTTTTCAGCATAAGAGTCAATTCTGATGTGGCATGACGTAATTTGCTACCAAAATTGACAACAACTTCAAATCATATTTTTATTAACTATTAAATGTTTTCTTACCTTTCTTATTATAACTTTTGCTCTACAAATATTTATTATTGACTATTAAATAGTCGTATATTAACATATCAGATGATGAACAAAACTTTAAAAATATCAAAAAGCCACCTATGACATCTCCTTTAGAAATTCTCTTAATAATTTTTCTTTACATATTACGATACTACGTTTTTAAAAGGGTAAGATATGAATAAGTTTTAAGTAGTGTGAGAATAGGACAACGTCAGTAAATTATACAATAAATAAGTCATATATAATTAGGTCCTCATTCACGAGAGATTTTTCAATGTGACTGGTACATAATGTGGTATACCTCGTGTCACTAAACAAATGATGAGATGTATGCTAAAAAGTTAATAACTTAAAAAATAAAATTTATCACTTTTCCTATTAAAACATGTGATGTACTATTTATATTCCCGTCACAACTAAATATTTATTTTCATTCACACGAATCGATCATAAAGTTCCTCATTTACAAGAAAAAATAAATATTATTGCTCTACTTGTGTGGAGATAACAAGCATTGGAATGTTGTCTGCTAAAGACAAGAAAGCCTACTGTTATCCTCCAACTTCTTTGGTGCTCCTTAACCACGTTTCTTCTACTAATCCAATCCCAAATTCTCCGATCGAGCCAGTGCGATTCGTACTTCTTCATCGCCAACCACAACCAAACCATCTGCTACGCAAACTTTCAATCATGAACGACAAAGTTGACAAATTTGTTATCTTCCTGGCAAAGAGAGACGGCATTGACAAGCTTGTCAAAACCTTCCAGTAAGTCTCCAAGCTTGCGCACTGGCACGCCGAGGCCAAAAGGCCCGAAATCGCGCAGCGAGCCAAGCAGTGGGAAGTTGCCTCCCGGCTTAGCCGGAAGGCCTTTCGAACGGGCAGGTTTCTCACGGGATTCAATGCGTTGTGAAGCAGGCCTGGATCAACCCCTAAGCTTCGGTTCCTAGCTGTTCTTGCTAATGCAGAGGAGATGGTCTACTTCTTTTTCGACCATTTTCTCTGGCTGTCCAGAATCGGGACTCTGAGCCTGAATCTGGCGTGAAAGATGAGCTTTATATCGGCGTTTGGTGAGTCATTCGGGTACGTAACGATTTCGTTGCGCTGAAAGAGGGTGTGGAGGCGGAGAAGGTTGCTGCCAATCGCGGAGCCATGAATTATTTGGTGGATGGGTTAAACTAAAATTATTACTAGGAGATCAAATGATTAAATTTTTTTGTTACTTACATAATGTTACACAATAACAAGCCTGAAAGTAATAACTTAAAGTAAGAAATTTAACTATGAATAAAGCAAGTTTCAACTAAATTTAACAAATAAAACATTTAAAGTTGCAACTTATAGTAGAAAGAAACATACATCATCAATCTTGTCATAACAACTTAACAAATAAGAGAAAAAGTACATATTCAAGTTGTGCCCATCAATCCTTAATGGAATTGAAATCCTTTATTATTTCTCTGAATCAATCTTTTCGGCAAGCTCTTTTTTAATGTATACAACCATTGAATCTGCTAGAAATTCACTTTCCATCTTGTTGCGAAATCTTGTTTTAATAAGATTCATTGCTGAAAAAGCTCGTTTAGTAGTTGCTATAGAAACGAAAAGAGTCAATACAAGTCGAATTAATCAATCAAATAGTACCTTTTGAACCTCTTTGTTTCAACTAATTCCGAAGTAGTAGACATTTTTTGAACTGCAGACGAGACAGGACGAAGACTTTCTGAAAAGTGAAAGCGAGTTACTATTGTACCCCAAAAGTCGAAAAAAAAAATTAATAAACTACTCATAGGAAACCTAAAATAATAAAATATTAAATCTACTTTTTAAAAACGGATGACTACTTCTAGAAATCTAAACTAATCAATATAGACTACTCACTAGAAACTAATCAAATAAAAAGACTTATTAAGACGTGTGCGTCAGTGTGTGTTAGATTTGAAATATAATAATAATAAATTTTGATATTGATTAAAATAAATAATTTATTTAATATTTATTAACTCTTACTCTTTCTAAAAGTAATCATATTTTTCAGAACTTTTACTTATTGAATGGGCTATAACAATTAAAAATAATATAATAATCTAAATTATCAGTATTTTAAACCTTAAACAACTAAAACTCTCCCTATGCTAGAGCCCACCCTAACCTTGTTACTGCCTCCGCCGTTGGTTGCTGCCTTGGAGGACAAGTTTGTGGAGACGAAGAGCAAGAATTTGAGGAAGATTAGGAATGATAGAGTGATGAGATTAATGGTAGTAGCAGCTAATGTTGCGGATTTGGTAATCGGAATCGCGGATATCGAGCCTAATCCATTCTATAATCATGCATTCACTCTTGAGATTAGTGGTATGGTGTATGCGTGGTCTGGTTAGTAGAGAAACTGGCCTTCATAAGTGAAGTGATTAAGGTCTTGTTAATTGTGTTTGGAGTTCAAGTTTGTAAATTCAATATCTCTAATGCATAATGCATCGTTATATAAAGGATTAAGGGTGAATTACCTTAACTATTGAATCAGTTACAGTTTTATACTTCATTTTTAAAAAATGTCAATGTCATTCCTCATCTACGAATTTGTTACAATTTCATACATTTCGTCAGTTTAATGTCAATTCTTTCGTTAAATAGTGACGCGGCTTGAGACGGGCCCCACAATCTAATAAAAATTAATTAAATATTAAAAACTAAAATATATATATATATATTTTTTTTTTGCATGGGCGACCCACCCCTTATCCCCCTCACCCTTTCTTCCCCCAGCTTCTGTCTTCCCTCTATAAAATCCCCAAACCTAAAACCATAACCACCCAACCCATATCCCACCCTCCCCCCTCTCATCTCCATCCGTCTACACCTTATCCCTTATCCCCCTCACCATTTCTCTACGCCGATCACTACCCATTATCCCCGTCACCCTTTCTTTACGCCGATCACTACCCCTCCCTCCATCTTCTCTGCATGGGGACCCATGCCATGCCATCGCTTGACTCATTCCCTCCCTCCCTCTGATTCTGGCTACATCTCCAACCCAGATTCCACTTGCTCTGAGTCAACCCGTGAGCTCTAAACAGAGGGAAGTGGGTGTACTCTTTTGTGAACTTGTACTCTCCTATGAACCGTCGTGTACTTGATCCTAAAGACCCCTCGAAAGAAGATGGCGTTTTTGTTTTATCCCAAATGTGAATTGAGAATCTTCATGAACCTGATAGGATTGTGACTAATTTGTCTTCTTACCTTCACCGATTGGAGTTGTGGGTATTGGCTTACCAGAAAGTTTGCGCCAACGAGGTGGGTGCATATATGCCCTACAATGAAATACAGAGGGTTGGGGGGATTTTACAAATGGAAGACGGAAGCGGGGGAATAAAAGGTCAGCGGGATAAGGGATGGGTCCCCATGCAAAAAAAATTCATTAAAATGATTTTATTTTTTTAGTTTTTAATATTTAATTAGTATTTTAATATTTTAATAGATAATGGGTCCCATCTCAAGCTACGTAACTATTTAACGGAAGAATTGACAGCAAACTGACGGAATGTATGAAATTGTAACAAATTCGTAGATGAGGTATGACATTGACATTTTTTAAAGATGATGTAAGAAATTGTGACTGACCAAATAATTGAGGTAGTTTTATGTAATTTACCCAGGGATTAATTATGTTTGTGGGTGGTGTTTAATCATATGTTTAAAATCAACAACCCTCAGTCTACGGCACAAATCATATATTTATGTATATGATTGGAGCCGGCAAATATGAAATGTAACCTGAAAGTATATATTTACGTATATGTATATATATATATATCTATATAGCTATATATATATATATATAGGGAACTGTTATTGGCACTCCAAAAATCTCATTCTACACTCCTCACAAGTGTATTTTTCTTTCCAAATATAGAAAACTTGGGAGTGTAGAATGAGATTTTTGGAGTGCCAATAACAATTCTCTATATATATGATTTGTGATTGTTTGTGTGAATGAATAAATCAAAATCTTTCTTAATTTCTATATCCGCCTCACCGAATAGTCCCATAGTTAAGGTGAAGCGGTTAAATATTTTTTTGTTCGAATGAAGTTCGATCAAGGAAAATGCATCTACCATCCAAATGAACCAAGAGACTCAATCACATGACAAAATGTCTAGGGTATGAGCAAGAATCCTAATCATGGCGTACGCGTATGTAATTTGGGAGCTGTTTGATTCCTTCAAATTCTCTGTATATCATAATGGTGTATTGATGCATTAAAATTTTATTCACATTTTATCCTTTACAATAATTGCATAATAGGCTAAAAAGAGAATTCATCTCTATTAATCTCTATTAATTAATGAAATCCTATTTGTCAACCAAAAGATGGTGAAAAGACAACTTAGTCTTCTATCATATAAAAAAAAATGATGGGCAATAATGTAATTTCACAGGTCCAAATTTTACTGTTTTTTATTGAAGCTTCACCTACAAGTGATGCTAAAATATCTCTAATATTTAAAATAAAATAAAAAAACCAAAAACCTCTCACCCCCCCCCCCCCCCCCCCCCCGGGTTTTCTTTCTCTCCCCTTCTCATTTTCTAATAAAATGAGTTCATACACACAAAATGTGTAGGCAAATGCTAGTATTAATAATTTAAATTGGGTGTAGATATACAATACAATAAAATTGCCCCTTCATTTATTGTAAAATTGACTAATTCGTCAAAACTAAACGGCTGACTCACAACAATATCCAATGTCAAGATTCGAAGACATGCCAATGCCATGCATCAAGGTGACCGCATTTTTGCTCACCACCCTCAAGTGGTGGTAACGCTCACCACCTTATTTATCATCGTTAGATGTATTTGAATTTTAAGATTTGTGTTGATCCACTACACAAATCTCAAAATTCAAACTCATTTAACGCTGATAAATAAGATGATGAGCATACATCATAATTTATAATGATGAGCAAAAATGATTCCATTAATTAAATATAGAATTTGCTTTTTTCAAACTACTAGGTAAGTTCTCAAACATCTCCCATTTCTCTCTCCTCTCTCCTATCTCCTATCTCCTATCTCCTATCTCCAAGACATCTCCCATTTCTCTCTCCGTGTCTCCGCTACTATTCCCAGACATCTACCATTTCTCGCTTCTCTCTCCTCCCTTCTCTCTCTACTACCATTTCTCTCTTTTCTCTTCAGTGGCAGAGTCAAAAACTCATTCCAGGAGGGGCTTTTAAGATATATAAAAAAAAATTAAATTAAAGAGAAAAAAAAATTAAATTTTTTTCATTGGCGTGGAAAAAATTTATAAAACAAGAGTAATGTGGCCTTAAAATTTTATGAAGAATTTAGTATTAAGATGATTCTATTATAAGAGTAGAATTTAAATAAAAAAAAAAGAAGATTCAAAGAAAAATTTAAGGTCATAACTCAAAACTATTGTTATGAGATTTTACCTTGGTTTTATATGAACTGACATAAAAAGAAGTTACTTTTAATATGGTAAATAAGTTTGGTTTTATGAACTGATAGAAAAAGAAACTAGTTTTTATATGGTTTAGCTTAAAAAATAAAATATATACATAAAAAAAAATTAAAAAAAATAAAAAAAACTAGGTTTTATATGGTTTAGCTTTGAAAAAAGAAAAAGAAAGAGAAGGCTATTAGTTTCTAAAAACCAAAATAGGTTGTTGACAAACACAAGTTCCGCACCCATGAGGAGATGGTATAGTCAAATTCCACTCACCATTTGCAGCACTAGCTGTAAGGAGTGGCAGACACACAAACACACACATGTACATTTCAGAATAGGCCTAGGCCCAGCGGTCCCATGTGGCTCCGTCCCTGTCTCTCTCTACGACCTTTTCTCTCTTCTCTCGTACTACCATTACACTCTCTGTGTCTCCATTACTATTTCCAGACATCTACCATTGAACAAGACTTCGCTGCGAATAACCAATCACGTGTAGGCATATGTCTAAATTTTAATTTTTTAATCAAAACTCGGAGATAGTCGTAATAGGCCATCAGCAGCAGCTGATCTTTGAAGTTGTTTCCTCTACCATTTCTCTCTCCTCTGCCCTAATATCTTTCTCTTCTCATTTCTCTCTCCTCTTTCTACCGCCCTACTCCTCTCTTTACTACGGGAAACTTTTAATTGTGTTGTGAATACAGATAGTACATTACATATTTTTATGTAAGTGGTAATAAATTTTAATTTTTAAATTATTAACCTTTTAATATACATATCCTATCATTTATACGAAGACATGTTGTGTACCGTCTCATACAACGGTCACACTAAAAAATCTCTCATCTCTCTCCCCTCTATCCTCTCTACCACCATTTCTCTCTCATCTCTCTACCACCATTTCTCTCTCTACCACGACATCTGTCACTTCTCTCTCTACCCAGACATCTGCCATTTCTCTCTTTGCATGTCTATATATCTGCATGCAAACCATTTCTTGAGCATTCAAATACTACTTCCATTCGAAATATCAAATCTCACAAACCATATCATCATCAAGTACCTCTACCTCCCGATATATCTCCATCTCTACCTACCTTTGTGCATAATAAAATGAGTTTTGTTGTTAATACTACTTGGGATCATTACTTAAAGCCTTTTCTCCTTGCCGTTATAGTAACGTCAACCCAACGGCTCAAACTTCTGATAATTGGTCCCATCGTTCGAGATCACGATTCCGATCATGACCTAGAAGTCGCAAGACAAGAAGTTGCAGACGGGAAGACTAATAATAAGTACGACAACAACAACTTAGATTGGGCAACAATAATCATAGTGTTTTTCTTTACAACGGCGATTGGAATAACATTTCTCCCATTCCAAGGTCCCTCCACCCAGCTCCATCTCCCTGTAATCTTTTACTTTCTTGGACTATCAGTCTTACTTGCCTTCACTTGTATCTTGGTAAGCAAGTTTATTCACTTCATCTACTGTCCCGTAGGAATAACAATTACCCCGATTTTCCATCAACTTGGCCTCTTCTTTGGGGTCACAACCTTATTCATATCCATCTCCATCCCATTTCCTTTGTGGTTCAAATGTGCTGCCATATCTATCTACGTCATCACCTTCCTTCTTGTAGTTCTCTGCAATCTTCACTTCAATAAATATTACAAAACTCATGGTTTTAAGTATCTTAACCCTGCCATTGATCCTGCAATAGAATCATGCGGAGGCAGTACTATCACCATTAATGATCAAGCATGTACCAGTCGCATTGAGTGACGTGAAAAAACTGTCATGTAATTAGCGTGTGTGTGTATATTTATATACACATATATATACACACACGCTAATTAGTGTACTGTAATACTAGTAGCTTTCTCATATTTGTCGTAGGTTTTTCAAATGTCAACCGTTATTTATTCTGTTTGGGGTTTAGTTGTCTGCAGCCTCTCACTAATGCTATGTTTCATCAAATCTAGTTAGTTAATTAGTTACTTCTATATATTTCTTTTAGTGAACGTATTATAGATAAATTAAAGAACAAACGTTGCATTATATGCTCCTATCATTGAAGAAGATTGCAGCTACAACTGAAATGATGGACAACCGGAAGCCCTTTAACAAACTTACCAATTGTCCTAATAAAAGTCCATTACTTTCCACTTGAATATTCATTCCAATGAACTGAAATTTTTTTTTTTCAATCATTGAAAAACTTTCGAAACATCACTATTCTCAGAATTTAGATCCTTCATCTTAGTCTGGCAAATACCCAAAGCCATGGCTATTTGGTTCTACTATATACCATCTTCAAGAAGTTTCTTATACTCAAATTCTAAATTCTCATATATTGGTCATCTACATTCGACAAAAAATTTAGAGGAATTTGCATTGGAGATGACCCTTAATAAAAGGTTTTGGACCGACCTCTCTCTCCCCCTAAGAATAAACAATTTAACACACTAACGCTATCATTTGTAACAAAAAAATTAGTCATAACTATGTTTGTTCAAATTTATTTGGACTTATTTTACTCTGAACATGAGCGATACATGTTGTATTCAATCTAAATAGTTGTCAAAAGGACAACATGACGTAAAAAAACTATGTACGTCTCTTGAAACGACATCGTATGCAACCACTGTTATCGGGGGAAATTGAAAAGTCGTGTTACATCGAATGATGGGATTGGTGAGGGGGAAATTTGGAATATAACAAAACTATGGACCCTGTATAGAATATAATTACCTTTTTAAGTTTATGATAATTAAAAGTTGATATGAAGGTACTAATATACCCGTAATGACTAAAATCCTCCTCTTTTACTCTTAACCGTGAAGCCCCGTTTCTTTCAGCTTCCTAATTAGAATTGAATCAGCTTCATGAATAAGTTGGATTAGCTTTACTTGGACTAAGCACTATATAAATAGTGAAGCTAGCCTCCCTGTCCGCCTCCGCCGCTCCATTTTTTTGCAATTCGACTTTTGTCTTGTAGTTGTTGAACCCAATCGAGTTTATCCGCCTTCTGTTTCAGACAGTTGTTCACGGCGTGGGGCGTGGACTGACGAATGGTTGTAAATGGCAATAAAAAGACATTTGATCCTTATTTTATTTATTTATTTTTTGGAAAAACCTTACTATAAAAATATACTATACTTTCATATCAACTTTTGATTATGATTATCATAAAAATTAAGGCTTTTTATATTAGCACCCCACATTAAAATTTAATATCAAATGACTTATTTAGCCTACTATGCAATGACAATTTTGACCTTATTAGGTTAAAAAAAAAAAAAAAAAACAAGGGTTTTTAAAGACACTCTGAGTCAAGTCCAACTTGAAGAAGAAAAAAAGGCTGTTGAAGACTCTCCAACTTTCGTCTACAAGTATAAATGCACTTTTTGTAGGACTGAGAAACGTAACTAGTGTTGGCGGGGGTTTTTCGATTGGTTTGCTCGTTTTGCAGCCATGATAGATTGCATGCTTTTAACATATCATGTAGATATTGTGGAGTGGAAGGTCAACGCATGTACTTTGAGTGCCCAGTGCAGATACAAAATGAAACCCCTCCCATGACTCTAGGCCTTGCCACTTTTAGATGATTTGAAATCTTTCACCAAATTAAATGTTTAAATGGTTAGATTCAGTACCTGAAAATTAAAAAGAATGTTATAAGATTTGAAAAATATGAGGTGTATAGAAAATGTGGGGTGTATGTACAAAATATAAAGTTATATTGAGAATGTGGGGTGTGGGGGTATTATAAGAAAATATGTTGGGTGTATTAAGATAATTTTTAAGTGAAAAAAATGTAGAGTGTATTAAAAATGTAGAGTTTATTCAACAATTTATGGGGTGTTAATATATATAATAAACCAAATTTAAAAGGTGATACATTCTGTAAAAGTCCAAATTTTAATTATTTTCTCAATCTCCGGGTCGGCAGCAATCCAAACAAATCTGAGGGCCGAAGCGGAAGTGAGCGAGAGACGACTAAAGGGAGACTCGGCGGCAACGAGTTCATACATTGGAAGGATCTAAATAAGCGTTACAAGAAAAAAAAGACCCGCGTAAATCTACTCTCAGCCTGTCCGGCTTTTCCCACCAACCAAGCAGAGAGAAAGCGGTGCCGGAGAGACCAGACCAGATCGGATGGCGGACGAAACTGCGCACTCGCGGTATGTGAAGCTGACGAAGGATCAAGCGCCGGCCGAGGACATTAAGCCCGGCGAGCTCAATCAGCCCATCAAAGTTTTTCAGGTTTCTCTCTCTCCCTCTCTCTAGTCGGATTCGTTGAAATATCTATTAATTTGACATGGGTTTGCTCTGAAAACTCCGCAGCTAATATCCCATTTGTTTTCCTGTATGATTTTGTATCAAAGTCAACACAAGTATTATACATCGTTGTCATTCACGTAAATCAAACATAAAATCTCTCGTTTACATTAAAAAAATAAATACTATTGTTCTACTTGTGTGGAGATAACAAGCATTGGAATGTTGTCAGCTAAAGACAAGAAAGCCTACTGTTAGAAAATTATACAAAGAAAACAGATGACACAAAAACTACTGGTAGCGAGTCGCATGACACGTAGTCCAACCACAGAAGCTTGTATGCTATTATCCAAAGTCCTGCAACTTCTGTGGTGCTCCTTAATCTCTTTTCTTCTACTAATCCAATCCCAAAATCTCCGATCGAGCTTGCGCGATTCATAGTTCTTCATCGCCAACCACAACCAAACCATCTGTGCGCAACACACATTTTCAATCATGAACGACACAGTTGACAAACTTGTTATCTTCCTGGCAAAGAGAGACGGCATTGACAAGCTTGTCAAAACCTTCCAATACATCTCCAAGATTGCGCACTGGCACGCCGAGGCCAAAAACCCCGAAATCGCGCAGCGAGCCAAGCAGTGGGAAGTTGCCTCCGGGCTTAGCCGGAAGGCCTTTCGAACGGGTCGGTTTCTCACGGGATTCAATGCGTTAAGAAGAAGCCCTGGATCAACCCCTACGCTTCGGTTCCTAGCTGTTCTTGCTAATGCAGGGGAGATGGTCTACTTCTTTTTCGACCATTTTCTCTGGCTGTCCAGAATCGGGACTCTGAGCCCGAATCTGGCGCAAAAGATGAGCTTTATATCGGCGTTTGGTGAGTCGTTCGGGTACGTTTTCTTCATCGTTTTGGATTTCATTGCGCTGAAAGAGGGTGTGGAGGCAGAGAAGGTTGCTGCCTTGGAGGACACGTCTGCAGAGACGAAGAGCGAGAGTTTGAGGAAGATTAGGGGTGATAGAGTGATGAGATTAATGGCAGTAGCGGCTAATGTTGCGGATTTGGTCATCGGAATTGCGGATATCGAGCCTAATCCGTTCTGTAATCATGCAGTCACTCTTGGGATTAGTGGTCTGGTGTCTGCGTGGTCTGGTTGGTACAGAAACTGGCCTTCATAAGTGAAGTGATTAAGCTCTTGTTAATTATGTTTGGAGTTCAAGATTGTTAATTCAGTATCTCTAATGCATACTGCGTCATTATATAAAAGATTAATTATGTTCATGGATGGTGTTTAATCAGATGTTTAAAATCAACAACCCTTCTCTTCCACCATATACCATCTTCAAGGAGTTTCTTAGGCCCCTGAAAGGGTGGACTGACGTGATGAAGTCAAGCACTGATCACCTTTTAATTAAAAAAAAATAAAAAAATTTCTTAGACTCAAATTCTAAACTCTCATATATTGGTCATCTACATTCGACCAAAAATTTAGAGGAATTTGCATTTAAGATGACCCTTACTAAGAGGTTTTGGACCGACCTCTCTCCCTCTAAGAATAAACAATTTAACTCATTAATGTTATCATTTGTAATAAAAAAAAATAGTCATAACTATGTTTGTTCAAATTTATTCAGACTTATTTTAATCCAAAAATAAGCGACACGTTGTATCCAATCTAAATAGTTGTCAAAAGGACGACTTGACGTAAAGAAACCAAGTACGTCTCTTGAAACGAGCCACAATTTTCGTGGGAAATCGAAAAGTCGTATTACATCGAATGATGGGAATAGTGATGGGGAAATTTGAAAAATAACAAAACTATGCATGGACCCTATATAGAATATAATTACCCTTTTAAGTTTATGATAATTATAATTAAAAGTTGATATGAAAGTACTAATATACCCTTAATGACTAAAATTCCTCTTTTACTCTTAACCGTGAAGTCCTGTTTCTTTCATCTTCCTAATTAGGAATGTATTAGCTTCATGAATAAGTTGAATTAGCTTTACTTGTACTAAGCACTATAAAAATAGTGAAGACAGCCTCCCTGTCTGCCTCCACCGCTTCATTTTTTTGCAAGTCGACTTTTGTCTTGTAGTCGTCGAACCTGATCAAGTTTATCTGCCTTCTGCTTCGGACGGCTGTTCACGACGTGGGCCGTGGATTGACGAAGTTGAAAGGACAAAGATGGTTGTAAATGGCAGTAAAAAGACATTCCATCCGTATTTTATTTATTTATTTTTTTGAAAGACCTTACTATAAAAATATACTATACTTTCAAATCAGCTTTTAACTATGATTATCATAAAATTTAAAAGGTGATACATTATGTAAATGTCCAGATCCAAATTTTAATTATTTTCTCAAATCTCCGGGTCGGCAGCAATCCAAAAACATTTGAAGGCCGAAACGGAAGTGAGCGAGAGCGACTAATGGGAGACTCGGCAGCAGCGAGTTCATGCATTGGAAGGATCTAAATAAGCGTTACAAGAAAAAAAAATTTGACCCGCGTAAGTCTACTTTCGGCCAGTCCGGGTTTTCCCACCAACCAAACAGAGAGAAGGGGGTGCCGGAGAGACCAACATGGGGCACACATGCTTGTGATTAATTTAAGCTCCAAATTGCCAAAAGTGTGTCTTGAAAAGCAAAGAAAAAGTAAAGAAAATAACAAGAAAATTTATCAGATGACACGATATAGAGAAAGCTAGATATAATTTCTGGTACAAGGCAACACAGCCAGGATATGCAAATATTTTTTTTTAACTGTTGTTAATTATTGCTGTTGCTTACTTTTATTTTATGTTTCAATCAATATTTAAAGAATCTGACAAATATAGAAGACATGCAAAATGAAAAACAAACACTAAATGTTGCTTAGAATTCAAGTGTATATCAAAGAAAAATGAAATGAGATACAACTAGATAACCATAATAACTTTTTCAAACAATGAAACCACACCAAAACCGTTTAAAACAAAATCAAACCGAACCAAATAGTTTGGTTTCATTTCGGTTTTAATATCAAAATCGCATTGCACCACACCAAATCACAAAAACTTACGATTTTAGTTTCAATTTAACTTAAAACCACACAAAATCAAACCGCCCCCACTCTTACTCACAACAATATCCAGTGTTGAAATTCCAAGACATGGCAATGCCATGCATCAGAGCAACTCCAGCGTTGGAGCCCTCCCCCCTGGCAATACACTATTCAATCCACCTAATGAATAGTAACTGCCCTTAATGAACAGTAAGTAGCCCTGGCAATAGAATTTGCATCTCCACCGTTACACTTCAATAGCCCTGGCAATAAGCAATAAAATATTAGTATTTTTTTTTATTATAAAATAATACAAAATAATTTTAATTGTAATATCGGATAAGATTTTTAATCGTTCTCGGTGCGCCACGTGTCATTATCCGAAGTATTATTAAATAATACAAAATAATACAATGGATTCAAACGTAAGTGCACCTGTGGTCATTTTGTTGAAAAAAAATGGATTCAAACTTTGAGACAAAGAAAGGAATGTGATTGAAAGTAGTTGAGAAAATATGAAATTGTTGTGTAAGGTAGATGATAATGAGAAGGTATTTATAGAAAAGTAAAAACAATTTTTTTTACAATTTTTTTCAGATTTTTCAGATATTTTTTTGAATTTTTTTGAATTTTTTACATTTTTTTTTAAATTTTTATTCAATTAATTAATCTCTGCCGTTGGATATAAAAAAATTTGAATTCCAACGCTCCAGATTGTGCCACGTGTCACAACGATAACTTTTCAGATTTTTTAAACTATTTTTTCATTTATTTTTTAATTTATAAAGCATTTTAATATCCACCGTTGATCTCAGATCGAACGGTGGATATTAAATCTGACATTTTTTTTTTTTTACCGTTGAGATCTAACGGTCCACATTAAGTGACCGTTAGGATCTAACGTACCGTGGGAAGCCACGTGGCTTCCCAACGGTAACTGACAAAACCCTTTTTTCTCTGATTATTGTGTCGGGACGCGCCCCCACGCGCGAGTGGGGTGCACGCGCCTGACACAAAAAAAATTAAATAATACGCTGACGCCACCCTGGCGTCAGCATGGCGTCATCCTCACCTCGGGCTCAAGGCCTGGCAATCCCTCACGGGCCTGGCCCTCGGGCCTCCCCCATCCCCCGGCCTGCCTCACGCTGGAGGCCATCCACCGGCCCTCGGGCCTTTGTTCTGGAGACTGTCCCCCGAGCAATTTGCTACGGTGGGAATGCTCTCAAAGTGACCCTTATTAATTAAATATAGATTTTTTTTCAAATTACTAGGTAAGTTCCTAGACATCTGCCATTTCTCTTTCCTCTCTCCTCTCTGCAAGGCATCTCCTGATTCTCCCATTTATCTCTCCTCATCTCTCTATATCTCGAGAAATTTTTAGGTGTACTTTCACTCATAATGGTTTGATTTTTATTTATTTATTGAGGGTACAAAAAGTGAGGGTACACCATTATGAGTGAGAGTACACCTAAAAATCTCTCCTATATCTCGAGACATCTTCCGTTTCTCTCTCCTCTCTCTACTACCATTTATCTCTCTATATCTCGAGACATCTTCCGTTTCTCTCTCCTCTCTCTACTACCATTTATCTCTCTATATCTCGAGACATCTCCCATTTATCTCTCCTCTCTACTGCCATCTATCCCTTTATATATCCGAGACATCTCCCTTTATATATCCGAGACATCTCTCATTTCTCTCTCCTCTCTACTTGCCATTTATCCCTTTATATATCCGAGACATCTCTCATTTCTCTCTCCTCTCTCCTCTCTTACTACCATTATTCCCTCTATATATCTGAGACATCTCTCATTTCTCTCTCCTCTATCTACTACCATTTATCCCTCTATATATCTGAGACCTCCACTCTCCTCCCTCTACTACCACGACATCTGCCATTTCTCTCTCTTTGCCTGTCTATATATCTGCATGCAAACCATTTCCTGAGCATTCAAATACCACTTCCATTCAAACCATCAAATCTCACAAACCATATCATCATCAAGTACCTCTACCTCCCGATATATCTCCATCTCTACCTACCTTTGTGCAGAACAAAATGAGTTCTGTTGTTAATACTGCTGGGGATCAGTACTTAAAGCCTTTTTTCCTTGCAGTTACAGTAACGCCAACCCAACGGCTCAAACTTCTGATAATTGGTCCCATCGATCGAGATTGCGATTCCAATCATGACCTAGAAGCCGCAAGGCAAGAAGTTGCAGACGGGAGGACTAACAATAAGTACGACAACAACAACTTAGATTGGGCAACAATAATCGTAGTGTTTTGCTTTACTGCGGCGATTGGAATAGCATTTCTCCCCTTCCAAGGTCCCCCCGGTCACCTCTATCTCCCTGTAATCTTTTGCTTTCTTGGACTCTCAGTCTTACTTGCCTTCACTTGTATCTTGGTAAGCAAGTTTATTCATTTCAGCTACTGTTCCCCTGGAATAACAATTGCCACGATTTTCGATCAACTTGGCCTCTTCTTTGGGGTCACAGCCTTCTTCATATCCATTTCCATCCCATTTCCTTTGTGGTTCAAATGTGCTACCATGTCTATCTACATCGTCACCTTCCTCCTTGTAGTTCTCTGCAATCTTCACTTTAATAAATATTACAAAACTCATGGTTTTAAGTATCCTAGCCCCACCATTGATCCTGTAGTAGAATCATGCAGAGGCAGTACTAGCACCATTGATGATCAAGCATGTACCAATTGTATTGAGTGACGTGAAAAAACTATCATGTAATTAGTGTGTGTGTGTGTATGCACACACGCACACACTAATTAGTGTACTGCAGTACTAGTAGCTTTCTCATATTTGTCGTAGGTTTTTCTAATGCCAATCATTGTTTATTCTGTTTGGGGTTTGGTTGTCTACAGCCTCTCACTAATGCTATATGCTATGTTTCATCAAATCTAGTTAGTTAATTAGTTACTTCTATATATTTCTTTTAGTGAACGTATTTATAGATAAATTAAAGAACAAACGTTGCTTAATATACTCCTATCATTGAAGAAGATTACAGCTACAACTGGAATGATGGGCAGCCGGAAGCCCTTTAACAAACTTACCAATTGTCCTAATAAAAGTCTACTACTTTCCCCTTGAATATTCATTCCAATGAACTGAAACATTTTTTCAATCATTGAAAAGCTTTCCAAACATCACTATTCCGGAATTTAGATCCTCCATCTTAGTCTGGCAAATGCCCAAAACCATGGCTATTCAGTTCTACTAGATATCATGGCTGGAATAACAATTGCTCCGATTTACAATCTTAAGATAATTTTTAAATAAAAAAGCAAATGTGAAATTTACTAAGTATGCGAGATTTATTCAACGATTCATAAAATATTAATATAATAAGCTAAATTTAAAAGGTGATACATTCTGTAAAAGTAACCATTTTAATTATTTTCTCAAATCTCCAGGTCGGCAGCAATCCAAACAAATCTGAAGGCCGAAGCGGAAGTGAGCGAGAGACGACTAAAGGGGAGACTCAGCCGGGACGAGTTCTTACATCGGAAGGGCCTAAATAAGCGTTACAAGAAAAAAAGTTGACCCGCGTAAGTCTACCCTCGGCCAGTCCGGGTTTTCCCACCAACCAAACGGAGAGAAAGCGGTGCCGGAGAGACCAGACCAGATCGGATGGCGGACGGAACTGCGCACTCGCGGTATGTGAAGCTGACAAGGATCAAGCGCCAGCCGAGGACATTAAGCCCGGCGAGCTCAATCAGCCCATCGAAGTTCCCCAGGTTTCTCTCTCTCCCTCTCTCTAGTCGGATTCGTTGAAATATCTATTAATTTGACATGGGTTTGCTCTGAAAACTCCGCAGCTAATATCCCATTTGTTTTCCTGTACGATTTTATATGAATTGCGTTTCGGTTCAAACTTGTGTTGGTGGGATTTGGTTTGGATTGTTGAATTTTACCTTTTTTTTTGGTTTGGTTTGGATTGGATTGTTGAATTTTTGGCTGTGCTGAAGATAGAGAAAGTTGTAAGTTGATATGGGAAATATCTTTTCGATTCTCGTACAGCGATATGGTATTGAGTTTATGGGAACTACCTTTGGTTTCCATTAAGTTAGGTACTTTTTCTTTTTTGGGGGATTTGGCTTCCCGCCGAGCTTGCCTCATAAAAACACGGTCTACTCATAACACCATGCCCGTGCCTATTGTTACCTCTTCAGGCTTGACTGGGTTATTTTGTCCATGTGTTTTGTTTGGGCGCAATGTTGAGAGCCTACGAGACGATACCCCTTGGAACAGACCATGCATTTGTCATGCCGTGTGGTTGAGCACACTGCAATTAGTTTTTCCTGAATAAACTAAGAATCATAATGAACTAATTATAATAATTTGATTTGAATCCGATTTAATATTTCTCAATTACACATGAAGGTAGAATACGACTAAATTGTAGTACTAAATGACCACACTGTGATTAGTTAATTTTGCTAAACTCAAGCCCATTGCAATCACGAGTATTTTAGTGCACTTAGTCACATGTTGTTACAACTTCAGTTGTATGTCATGAATAAGTTTTAAGAGTGACTTTAATACTGATATGCCAAGATGTCAAAAGGTCTAAATCAGAATTAATGTTAAAAAAAAAAAAAGATAACAATAGTGTTTTCAACCGAAGAATCAATTGTGATGTAGCATTTTAAAAAAAAAAAGATAACAATATTAAATATTTTCTTACCCTTCTTATTATTACTTTTGCTCTGTAAATATTTATTATTGATTATTAAATAGTCGTATTTTGACATATCGGATGGTGATCAAAACTTTTAAATGTTAAAATGCTACATGTGATATTTTCTTTAAAGATGCTCTTAATAATTTTTCTTGACATATTACGATACTGTATTTTAAAAGGTTAAGATATGAATAAGTTCTAAGTAGAGTGAAAATTGGACAACGTCAGTAAGTTAGAAAATAAATAGGTCATATATAATCAGATATCAAAGTTAGCACAAGTATTGTACGTTGTCATCATTCACGTGAATCAAACATAAAGTCTCTCATTTACAAGAAAAAATAAATATTATTGTTCTACTTGTGTGGAGATAACAAGCATTGGAATGTTGTCTGCTAAAGACAAGAAAGCCTGCTGTTAGAAAATTATACAAAGAAAACAGATAACACAAAAACTACTGGTAGCGAGTTGCATGACATGTAGTCCAACCACAGACGCTTGTATACTATTATCCAAAATCCTTCAACTTCTGGGGTGCTCCTTAACCACGTTTCTTCTACTAATCCAATCCCAAATTCTCTGAGCCAGCGCGATTCGTACTTCTTCACCGCCAACCACAACCAAACCATCTGCTACACAAACTTTCAATCATGAACGACACAGTTGACAAACTTGTTATCTTCCTGCCAAAGAGGGACAGCATCGACAAGCTTGTCAAAACCTTCCAGTACGTCTCCAAGGTTGCGCACTGGCACGCCGAGGCCAAAAGCCCCGAAATCGCGCAGCGAGCCAAGCAGTGGGAAGTTGCCTCCGGGCTTAGCCGGAAGGCCTTTCGAACGGGCCGGTTTCTCACGGGAGTCAATGCGTTGAGAAGAAGCCCTGTATCAACCCATACGCTTCGGTTCCCAGCTGTTCTTGCTAATGCAGGGGAGAAGGTCTACTTCTTTTTCGACCATTTTCTCTGGCTGTCCAGAATCGGGACTCTGAGCCTGAATCTGGCGTGAAAGATGAGCTTTATATCAGCGTTTGGTGAGTCGTTCGGGTACGTGTTCTTCATTGTTTTGGATTTCATTGCGCCGGAAGAGGGTGTGGAGGCGGAGAAGAAGGTTGCTGCCTTGGAGGACAAGTATGCGGAGACGAAGAGCGAGAGTTTTGAGGAAGATTAGGGGTGATAGAATGATGAGATTAATGGCAGTAGGGGTTATGTTGCGGATTTGGTCATCAGAATCGAGCCTAATCCCTTCTGTAATCATGTAGTCACTCTTGGGATTAGTGGTTTGGTGTCTGCGTGGTCTGGTTGGTAGAGAAACTGGCCTTCATAAGTGAAGTGATTAAGGTCTTGTTAATTGTGTTTGGAGTTCAAGTTTGTAAATTCAGTATCTCTAATGCATACTGCATCGTTATATAAAGGATTAATTATGTTCATGGGTGGTGTTTAATCATATGTTTAAAATCAACAACCCTTCTCCTCTACTCAGGGCTGGACCAGACCCAGTGCGGGCAGGACGACCGTCCGGGATCCAAAAAAATTAGGGGTACCAAAATTATTAGTGTGGCATATTTATATACGTTTTCATAGGAGTATAAATTTATAAAATTTGGTTTAATGATAAAGAAAGTTAACTAGATCCGATGATTTTGTTGTTTAAAATTAATGAGAAGATATTGGGTTCAAAACATCATGTGTGCATATTTGAATTCCAATTTTTACAAATTTCTTTTCATAACAGTATAAATTTATAAAATTTGGCTAAATGATTAGAAGTTTAATTAGAAGCAATGATTTTTGTATTTAAAATTAACGAGAGGTCCTAAGTTCGAAATGCTATGTGCATGTTTATTTTTTTTAATTTTTACGAATTTTTGTTTGGTTGTTAATTTATTTTTAATTACTAGCTAGCAACTATGTGGGTCTATTTTTTTAACATTCGTTTCAATTCAAGTCTAATCTTCAACAAAAGGTAATACACAGACTAAATTTTTAGACCAAATTTGCAAATCATACTCACGATTTACACAAAAACACTTTAAAAGTTCAGATGGAAGACGAAACTCATAATCTATCTACTTGTAAGTTTGAAGTTTTTGGGTTTCCTTCTCTATACATAATAAATTAGTTTTTCCGTGTTTCTAAATTACTAAGTTTGAAGTGTTTTTCTAAATATAATTTTATCAGTATCTTACGTGTAAAAACAAATAATTTTTTTTATATGAAGTGGGGCATATTTTTTGGATTTGTCTCGGGCCTCAAAAATCTCTGGACCGCCCCCTGCCACAAATCATATATTTATGTATATGATTGAAGCCGGCAAATATTAAATGTAACCTCAAAGTATATATTTACGTATATGTATGATTTGTCATTTTCTGTGTGAATGAATAAATGCAAATCTTAATTTCTAAATCTGCCTCACCGAATAGATCCATATTTAAAGTGAAGCGATTAAACATTTTTTTGTTCGAATGAAGTTTGATCAAAGAAAATGCATCTACCATCCAAATGAACCAAAAGTGACTCACATGACAAAATGTCTAGGGTATGAGCAAGAACCCTAATCATGGCTTACACGTATGTAATTTGGGGGCTATTTGATTCCTTCAAATTCTCTATATATCATAATGGTGTATTGATGCATTAAAATTTAATTACATTTTATCCTTCATGATAATTGCATAATAGGCTAAAAAGAGAATTCATATTCATATCAAAACTAAATGGCTGACTCACAACAATATCCAGTGTCAAGATTCCATGACATGTCAATGCCATGCATCAAAGTGATCCTTACTAATTAAATATAGAATTTGCTTTTTTCAAATTACTAGGTAAGTTCCCAGACAACTTCCACTTCTCTCTCCTCTCTTCAAGGATAGATTTTTCAATGTGCTTGTAACATGAAATGGTACTGTTTGGGCCCAAAATACTATTGTTGGGCCAAGCAGCAGGATGTGCTCGGCCCAAGGTGATGACAAATACTATGGGCAGAATAATAAATCCCGGGCCAGCTGGCAGGGTCGGCCAAATCCTATCCTAAGTAGTCCGGATGAATAGAAAATGTCGAGGAAGTCCTGGTGCGACCAGGATTCTCAACCGGCAAGGAATGGAGTTTCGAAAAGAAGGAAAATTCAGAATCCCAGTGGGAGTAGGTTTGTTCGAGTTAGAGTCGAAAAGGGACAAGGAGTCCCAATCCAAATCAGAATTGGTTTCAAGGAATGGGGTGCTATAAATACAAGAAATCATGCAACATAAAAACCCCTTAAAATCAGCATACAATTGCCCTACGCAAAACCTCTCAAACACCTTGAGATTTTTCCTTTTCTTTTCCTGCCGACACACCTTCAGTTTGGATAAACAACACTGTGGAAGCACCCGGCGAGCATCTTCAGTTTGGATAAATAGCACTGCTGCCGTAGAATCAGCCGACCGAGAAGCACCTTCAGTTTGAATAAACAACACTGCGTCGAGGTCGACTGGTTATCTATCTAAGTCTCGGCCGAGAAGGGTTTTCGAACCTTTGTTGGCAGAGGTCACCTTGCTAGCCTTCTCGGCATAGTCAGGTGTTACGAATTGCACTGCTCGGCGTACTGGACGCCGAGTGATTTTATGATTGGATACTCGCAAGTGAGTTTCAGGGTTCGGCATTCCGACGGCCGAACTACGTTTAGCATCAAGACATACATCACGTTTGAGTACATGTGCCCATATAGTTTGGTCTCCATTCGACGTGCTTATACTCTTACGAATATAATCACAGTGACCGAATCGGGCTCCGACGATTTGTGAACTTCGCAGAATTAGTAGCCTTGTCTTCAGGCTGTAGAACCCAGAGACCGAGAGTGTTCCTTCCTCGGTCGCAATCGCAAGATAGAGAAGTCAGCGACGCGCTCAAAGCGACATCAACAAATTTTACTCATCGGCCAAGCTCGGCCGACGAGTTGGCACGTCTCGCATTCAACCGAAGGACGTAGTTAGCTTATTAGTTACTCGGCCTGCGCGCCACGTAGGTTTTGTAATTTTTAGAGTCAACAGGTACACCACGTATCATTATACAAATGATGAAATATGTGTGTTGAAAAATTAATAACTTAAAAAATACAATTTTCCACTACTTGTATAAAAATATATGTTATATCACCCATGTTCCGGTCACAAGGAAAAATTTCTCATCTCTAAGACGTCTCCATTTGTCTCTCCTCTCTCTACTACCATTTCTATTTCCATTACCATTCCCAGACTACTATCATTTATCTTTCCTCTCTCTATTATATTTCTCCACTACTATTCACAGACTACTACCATTTCTCTTTCCTCTCTCTATTATATTTCTATTATATTTCTCCACTACTATTCCTAGACTACTACCATTTCTCTTTCCTCTCTCTATTATATTTCTCCACTACTATTCCCAGACTACTACCATTTCTCTTTCCTCTCTCTACTATCAAATGGTATAATCTTACCCAATTTCAATAACCACATAAATAGTAATTCTCTCTCCCAAACCCCAAAATGCCAGTACCATGCAGATGCTTCAAAGCCAACGTGATGCTCGTTAGTCGAATGACCAAGATATTGGCAAATACACTACCATTGACTACTACCCCAATTTCAATAACCACATAAATAGTAATTCTCTCTCCCAAACCCTAAAATGCCAGTACCATGCAGATGCTTCAAAGCCAACGTGATGCTCGTTAGTCGAATGGGAGACCCCAAAATGCTAGTACCATGCAGATGCTTCAAAGCCAACGTGATGCTCGTTAGTCGAATGACCAAGATATTGGCAAATACACTACCATTGACTACTACCTCAATTTCAATAACCACATAAATAGTAATTCTCTCTCCCAAACCCCAAAATGCCAGTACCATGCAGATGCTTCAAAGCCAACGTGATGCTCGTTAGTCGAATGACCAAGATATTGGCAAATACACTACCATTAACTACTACCATTTCTCTTTCCTCCTTTTGTTTCCCTTGTTTCTCTTTCCTCCTTTTGTTTCCCTCGTTTCTCTTTCCTCCTTCTCTTTCCCTCATTTCTCTTTCCTCCTTCTTTTTCCATCTTCTACCATTTCTCTTTCCTCCATTTCTCTCTCATCTCTCTCTCTACCATATATTGGCGAATAACACTACCATTTCTCCTTCCTCCTTTTCTTTCCTCCATTTGTCTACTACCATTACCATTTTTCTTTCCTCCATTTCTCTACTACCATTTCTCTCCTTCTTTTCTTTTCTCCATTTCTCTTTCCTCTCTCTACTACCATATATTGGCGAATAACACTACCATTTCTCTTCTCTTTCCTCTCTCTACTGCCATGTATTGGTGAATAACACTACCATTTCTCTTTCCTCCATTTCGCTACTACCATTTCTCTCTCCTCATTCTCTCTCCTCCATTTCTTTCCTCCGTTTCGCTACTACCATTTCTCTTTCCTCCATTTCGCTACTACCATTTCTCTCTCCTCCTTTTCTTTCCTCCGTTTCGCTACTACCATTTCTCTCTCCTCCTTTTCTTTCCTCCGTTTCGCTACTACCATTTCTCTTTCCTCCGTTTCGCTACTACCATTTCTCTTTCCTCCTTCTCTCTCCTCCTTTTATTTCCACCATTTCGCTACTACCATTTCTCTTTCCTCCGTTTCGCTACTACCATTTCTCTTTCCTCCTTCTCTCTCCTCCTTTTATTTCCACCATTTCGCTACTACCATTTCTCTTTCCTCCTTCTCTACGACATCTACCATTTCTCTCTCCTCTATCCATTACAACTACGACATCTACCATTTCTCTCTCCTCTATCCATTACTACTACGACATCTGCCATTTCTCTCCCTTTGTCTGTCTATATATTTGCATGCAAACCATTTCCTAAGCATTCAAATACCACTTCCATTCAAACCATCAAATCTCACAAACCATATCATCATCAAGTACCTCTACCTCCCGATATATCTCCATCTCTACCTACCTTTGTGCAGAATAAAATGAGTTATGTTGTTAATACTGCTTGGGATCAGTACTTAAAGCCTTTTCTCATTGCAGTTACAGTAACAACAACCCAACGGCTCAAACTTCTGATAATTGGTCCCAAAGATCGAGATCCCGATTCCGATCGTGACCTAGAAGCCGCAAGGCAAGAAGTTGCAGACGGGAGGACTAACAATAAGTATGACAACAACAACTTAGACTGGGCAACAATAATCGTAGTGTTTTGCTTTACAGCGGCGATTGGAATAGCAGTTCTCCCCTTCCAAGGTCCTTTCGGCCAGCTCCATCTCCCTGTAATCTTTTACTTTCTTGGACTCTCAGTCTTACTTGCCTTCACTTGCATCTTGGTAAGCAAGTTTATTCACTTCAACTATTGTCCCGCCGGAATACCAATTGCCCCGATTTTCCATCAACTTGGCCTCTTCTTTGGGGTCACAGCCTTCTTCATATCCATCTCCATCCCATTTCCTTTGTGGTTCAAATGTGCTGCCTTGTCTATCTACGTCATCACCTTCCTCCTTGTAGTTCTCTGCAATCTGCACTTCAATAAATATTACAAAACTCATGGTTTTAGGTATCCTAACCCTGCCATTGATCCTGTAGTAGAATCATGCAGAGGCAACACTAGCACCATTGATGATCAAGCATGTACCAATCGTATTGAGTGACGTGAAAAAATTGTCATGTAACGAGGATATATATACTAATTAGTAGCTTTCTCATATTTGTCGTAGGTTTTTCAAATGTCAACAGTTGTTTATTCTGTTTGGGGTTTAGTTGTCTGCAGCCTCTCACTAATGCTATGTTTCATCAAATCTAGTTAGTTAATTAGTTACTTCTATATATTTCTTTTAGTGAAAGTATTTATAGATAAATTAAAGAACAAACGTTGCATAATATACTCCTATCATTGAAGAAGATTACAGCTACAACTGGAACGATGGGCAGCCGGAAGCCCTTTTAATAAAGTTACCAATTGTCCTAATAAAAGTCTATTACTTTCCACTTGAATATTCATTCCAATGAACTGAAACATTTTTTCCAATGAATTGAAACATTTTTTCAATCATTGAAAGCTTCATCTTAGTCTGGCAAATACCCAAAACCATGGCTATTCGGTTCTACTATGTACCTTCTTCAAGAAGTTTCTTAGACTCAAATTCTAAATTCTCATACATTGGTCATCTACATTCGACCAAAAAATTAGAGGAATTTGCATTGGAGATGACCCTTACTAAAAGGTTCGGACCGACCTCTCTCTCCCCTAAGAATAAACAATTTAACACACTAATGCTATCATTTGTAACAAAAAAAAATAGTCATAATTATGTTTGTTCAGATTTATTCGAACTTATTTTACTCTAAAAATGAGCGACATGTTGTATCCAATCTAAATAGTTGTCAAAAGTATGACATGATGTAAAAAAACCAAGTACGTCTCTTGAAACGACATTGTATGCAGCAACAGTTTTCGGGGGAAATCGAAAAGTCGTGTTACATCGAATGATGGGAATAATGAGGGGGAAATTTGGAAAATAACAAAATTATGGACCCTATATAGAATATAATTACCCTTTTAAGTTTATGATAATTATAATTAAAAGTTGATATGAAAGTACTAATATATCCTTAATGACTAAAATCCTCCTCTTTTACTCTTAACCGTGAAGCCCCGTTTCTTTCATCTTTCTAATTAGAATTGAATTAGCTTCATTACTAAGTTGGATTAGCTTTACTTGGACTAAGCACTATAAAAATAGTGAAGCTAGCCTCCCTGTCCGCCTCCACAAGTTGGATTAGCTTTACTTGGACTAAGCACTATAAAAATAGTGAAGCTAGCCTCCCTGTCCGCCTCCACTTCAATTTTTTGCAAGTCGACTTTTGTCTTGTAGTCATCTAACCCAATCGAGTTTATCTGCCTTTCGTTTCGGAAGGCTGTTCACAGCGTGGGGTGTGGATTGAATAAGTTAAAAGGACAAAGATGATTGTAAATGGCAGTAAAAAGACACTCGATCTTTCTTTTTTTATTTATTTACTTTTTGGGAAAACCTTACTTTAAAAATATACTATACTTTCATATTAATTTTTTTATTATAATTATCATAAATTTAAAAGGTGATTAAAAGTCCAAATTTTAATTATTTTCTTAAATCTCCGGGTCGGCAGCAATCCAAACAAATCTGGAGGCCGAAGCGGGAGTGGGCGAGAGACGACTAAAGGGAGACTCGGCAGGGACGAGTTCTTACATCGGAAAGGCCTAAATAAGCGTTACGAGAAAAAAAGTTGACCCGCGTAAGTCTACCCTCGGCCAGTCCGGGTTTTCCCACCAACCAAACAGAGAGAAAGCGGTGCCGGAGAGACCAGACCAGATCGGATGGCGGACGGAACTGCGCACTCGCGGTATGTGAAACTGACGAAGGATCAAGCGCCGGCCGAGGACATTAAGCCCGGCGAGCTCAATCAGCCCATCGAAGTTCCTCAGGTTTCTCTCTCTCCCTCTCTCTAGTCGGATTCGTTGAAATATCTATTAATTTGACATGGGTTTGCTCTGAAAACTCCGCAGCTAATATCCCATTTGTTTTCCTGTATGATTTTGTATGAATTGCATTTCGGTTCAAACTTGTGTTGGTGGGATTTGGTTTGGATTGTTGAATTTTACCATTTTTTTTTTATGCATTTCTGATTAGAAGGTCTTTGGGGGATTGAGGAAATTTGTTGATTTGTATTTTTTTCTTATGGTGTGGAATTTTCAGGGATTTTTTTTGTATATTGCCATTTCCGGGATAAGAGGCAATCAGATTTTTGAAGTCATGATTAAACCCTCTTTGGTACATCAAAGCATTGTTCAGATCTAAAGATTTCCGTAGCTTTCGAAGAAAAATGAGTACATGGTTTTGGCTACAACTTGAATGTGGTTGATAAATTACATTTGTAGTGTAGGTTTATGGGGTAGATGGTGATGAATTTGTGAATTTTACATGTGACGTTGTTTCCGTGAGAGGATTGTAATTTTAAGTTGTCGGATCGGATGAGGATGTGATTTGGCAACTGATCTTGTGTGTTATGGGCCAGTTGAATGTTCACAGGTGTCATGAATGCGGACAGCCTTTACCTGAGAGCTATCAGCCCCCTGGAGATGAGCCTTGGACAACCGGAATTTTTGGTTGTGCTGAAGATAGAGAAAGTTGTAAGTTGGGAAATATCTTTTCGATTCTCGTACAGCAATATGGTAGAGTTTATGGGAACTACCTTTGGTTTCCATTAAATTAGATACTTTTTCTTTTTCGGGGGATTTGGCGTCCCGCTGAGCTTGCCTCATAAACAAAGCCCAAAGCCCTCACCTTAGGGTTTTTCTCACAAATATGCAACTCTAGCAATGCATGTGTTAATTCTGTGAGGCTTATGTCTATATTTGATAAGATACCTTCTCCCCTTCAATTTTTCTGGGGGATTTTGCATCTCTCGGAGTTTTTCACTGGAATATGGAATGCTCAGAACAAGCTTTCATGCTTGCTTTTTAAAATTTTGAAATTTAACTCTAGCATTGCTCTCTTCCATGAATGCCGCCTCTGATTTTATCAAGTAAGATGTTTCTGCCCATCCAATTGATTGACCATAGTCTTGTGATTGATAAGCATGCACATCTTTGCCCTTGCTACTGTGTATCTAGACTCTAGTTCCAGTAATTCGTTTTCTGTAATATAAAAACACGGTCTACTGATAACACCGTGCCCGTGCCTTTTGTTACCTATTCAGGCTTGACAGGGTTATTTTGTCCATGCGTTCTGTTTGGGCGCAATGTTGAGAGCCTAAGAGACGATACCCCTTGGAACAGGCCATGCATTTGTCATGCCGTTTGTATTGAAGGTGGTATGGCTCTGGCAGCATTAACTGCAATCTTCCATGGCATTGACCCAAGGACTTCATTTCTTATTTGCGAGGGTCTGTTATTTTCTTGGTGGATGTGTGGGGTATATACAGGTCTTGTCCGGCAATCCTTGCAGAAGAAGTATCATCTACAGGTAATTTCTTGTTATCTGTATGCTGCTGAAGCTGCTGAATGCTGAATGCTTAATTGCGTTGTTGACTGCAGAACTCACCGTGTGACCCATGCTTGACACACTGCTGCTTGCACTGGTGCGCCTTGTGCCAAGAGCACAGGGAGATGAAGGGACGCCTCTCGGACAATGCTGTGATGCCAATGACCGTCGTCAACCCACCCCAAGTTCAACAGATGAAGTCTGCTGACGACAACCAGGACTCCGCTTCACCATCCTCTACCAACAACAATGGCCACACAGATATGGAGATGCAGGCATTGTAGGATTTACGCAAAGCATCATTTCACTAGGGTTTTATGTGTGTGAGCTGCCGCCGCTTACACGGGAGGTCGTCTATACAGTTTGCTTAATATTAATCTATATAAACCTCAGTCTATATATAGAGTCTTATTCTTTTCCATTGGAGAGATTGTTAATTTATAAGGTTTATGACTTCAATATGCAGGCGATGAAAGGCATTCCCTTTTATTTCCTTTCAATTCAATTTTTTCAAATGATGTGAGGGTCATGCGAAGGACTTTTATGCAACAGGGACGCAATTGTATATCAAATCAATTATGCATTGCACTTAAAACATGTGTTTGTGCATGATTAATTTGAGATATCACCGTAGTTGTTCCGGAGGATGCCTTATATATATATTATATCAAAAATATATATTATTATATAAAAAAGATGGACAATCAAACCGATATCTGGATTCAATAGAAGCCCAAAGAGGTAAGGTGAATAGGGTTCCATCCCAAATAACTAGAGATAAGAAAAAAGCAGGTTTATTTCTAATCCTAAATGGAATGTAACGATGTAGGGATAATCATGAGATATCACCGTAGTTGTGCCCATTGTACGTAAGTTTGTCTTGAGTGGAGCAAACTCAAAGAAGAGATCAGCTCATTAACCTCTTGAATGAACAAACATTAACCCCCGATTTGATGGGAAATTTGATGATGAAAGCAAATTGATGCATTTTAAAAAATTAAGTGGGTCACAACCCAATCGCTAACTTTCCTTAAATTATATGATTGATTTCTTTGAATAAATAATTATTATCGATTCTTGCTTTTATTTCGGCAATAATTAAAGGATAATTCTATTCACACCTATTTTTATCTTTCACATACCTTTATTAATTTTTTGCAATTTATCATTGATCTGATGATCGAAAATTGAGAGATGTATGAGAAATAAAAATTAGTGTATGGATAACATTACCCTAATTAAATTGGCAATGTTCCACGTGTTTCTCCTTCTTCCACATAATAATTAGGTCATATTTTTTGGATTATTATCTCTAATGGTAATTTGGTATCAAAATCTCTACTAAAAAAGAACATGCCATATGATTCATAACAAAGTGGATAATCACGTATTAATTAATTCTAATTAAGTGTGTTTAATTTGCCGCGTTAGATTAATCTCTCTTTTAGCTGGCCATTGCCAAATAACAAGTATAAACATATAAGAACTAAATTCATTTTAGTAGCCAAGTTCTAACCGGGTTACGATGAAAAAAAGAACTATATATATCTGGACTCTTTAGTAAATTAAATCCCCACAGGAACCTATGTTTTTCGTGTCATACATGGCCAGAGAATTTTCTCACGGTGGTTGTGGGTACGCCGAGCAAAAGCACGCGACGGAGAACCCACCACCTTGTTCTGAACTTTCTACGTTGCCATTGATTACCCTTGCTGCTACTACAGAATCCGGCGGCGCAGCGGCGGAGACTGGGGCGGAAGATGTCCTTTATGGTGAAGACTATGTGGGGGATTTTATGTACAAAGAAGATGATCTGGAGCAGGACATGAGGAGGAAAGTAATATGTAGGGCTGAAACAAAGAGACATGCGTCGTTTGCTGATTGTTTGGAGTTCTTGAAGATTATTTGCTGCCTCAAATTTTAAGATATTGAGTTAGATTTAGAGCGTTATTTTGGTTTTTTTTTCTATTTTTTTTATTTTTTATTTTTATGTTTTGTTTTTGTAAATATTCTTGATCAAGTTGAAAGTGAAAGTGCAATAAGATTAATGCTTTTAATTTCCTTGATATATTTGGGTTCTTTGTCATTTTTTTTTATGACTGGACAATACAACGAACTTTTATCATGAGATTGAATCGAGATTCTCTTCGGATCTCACAGTTATAGTTGACGGACCGAGCATCCAGCTGATTGCTCCTTTTAAATTCTACGGCTCCCATTAACCCACTACAACAAACTTCTGTCTACATAATTATAAGATTTCTATGATGGCCCAGCTGCGCCAAGGAAAAGAATTAATAGAAGATGCATAACTCCTTCATGCATGCTCCACTTGGCTCGAGGGGATATAGCTCAGTTGGTAGAGTTCTACTCTTGCAATTGGGGAATAGGACCGAAACATGCCACTGAAAAGGCTCTATTAAGACAAAGATGGGTTGTTAAGAACATAAAGGAGGTAGGATGGATCGTACATGAACAGTAGTTGGAGTCGGCGACTCTCCTTGGGTTCCCTTATCTAGGATCACTAGGGAAGAGAATCAAGTTGGCCCTTAGGAACAAATTGCTGCACTATATTCCCTCAAAAGTCAAACCTTTAAGCGAAATGTAGCAAAAAGAAGAAAAATTCATAGACCAACCCCATCGTCTCCACCCGAACTACATTAATAAAGAAAAATTCATAGACTGGTATAATTATAAACCGCCAATCACCCATGTCCTTCCAATCATGCCAACGTGTGCATGGCCGCGTGGCTTGGCGGTTAACCATTTCTCGAACTCTGTCAACCTTCACAACCCTTCACCAAAACGTTGCCGTTTTTTACTTGCTCAAATATATAAGTAACTCCTGCGCAGAACAAATGTTGCATTAACTGCTCGATTTCACTGCTGTTTGTACATTTTCACTCTCATTTACACCAAAATTCTCCTCTAAAATTACCTTGAGATTCATTCGGTCTTCAACGTTGTGGTTTGATTTTTTCATGTTATTTGGATCAATGGCTAGGATTGCATTGACCGCTCGATTTCAACAAGCAATCACTCCCAACGCCCTCCGATCTTATCTTGCAGAGTTCATATCAACCTTCTTCTTTGTGTTCGCTGTTGTTGGCTCCATGATGTCGTCAAGTGAGTCTTTCTTTCATCAGTTTTCACTTTGCGTGTTAGCGGAAATACTTTCCTATCCTGAAATGTGTACGTTCCTTTCTCACTCATCTCACGGGACATGTGAGAAAGGAACAAAATCGTTAATTAAATTTATGTTTTTGTTCTAGTTCAAGCGTAATGTCAGTTTTGAAAACGAAATTTAATTTCTTGTGTTTGTTGGGTTTGAGAAGCATTAACAGAAGCATGAAATAATCAGTTACAGAAATTAGATGTCACATAATTTCCCAACATTTATAATTGTAGTCACTTTAATTCGTTGGTTTTGTTGTAATGTGGCAGGGAAGTTGATGCCGGATGCAGCATCAGACCCAGCTAGTCTGGTGATGGTTGCCGTCGCCAACGCCTTCGCATTGTCCTCGGCAGTGTACATTGCAGCCAACGTCTCCGGCGGCCACATCAACCCGGCTGTCACCTTCGGCATGGCGGTCGGAGGACACATTAGCGTCCCCAATGCCATCTGCTACTGGATTTCTCAGATGGTGGCCTCTGTCATGGCTTGCCTTCTCTTGAGAGTCACTATTGTTGGACAGGTAAAAACCCTTTTCTCCACATACATATTTTCAATGAATATCGTACTTTTTATAAAATATTTTAACCTGAACCGATACTAATCCTAATTCTGCACCATACTTTATTTTAAAAAAGTTTTAACGAAACACTTCTGGTACTATTTACTTTAACGAAAATCACATTTTTACCTTAAAAAGTTACTTTGGTGCTATTCACTTACAACACCTTTTTGTCTTTTTTATTAAAACTCAAAATTTTCAGATTATTTTCGTTAGTATTTCTTTATTTTAATAATGCAAAATCTCACCTCGAAAATCTGACAAACTTTTTCTTGGGATTGCGCAGCATGTTCCGACGTACGGAATCACGGAAGAGATGACGGGTTTCGGGGCGTCGGTTTTGGAGGGCGTGCTGACATTTGGGCTGGTGTACACTGTTTATGCAGCCGGTGACCCAAGGAATGGTGCACTTGGGGGCATTGGACCCCTGGCAGTTGGGTTCATGGCAGGAGCTAATGTTTTAGCAACTGGACCATTCTCCGGTGGGTCCATGAACCCGGCTTGTGCATTCGGGTCGGCAGTCGTCGCCGGCAGTTTCAGGAACCAGGCGGTTTACTGGGTGGGGCCTCTGATTGGTGGGGCAGTTGCTGGACTACTGTATGATAATGTGGTGTACCCTACCCAATCTTCTCCGGATCCTCTTACGGGGATTTCTCTTACGGGAATTTCTCTTACGGGAATTTCTGGTTGACTTGGGGTTTAAATTAATTAATGTTTCTTAGATATTTGCATTAGGCATTAATCTTTGTTTGTTTTGTAACATTTTTTTTTTAGTTGTTTGTGGTGTAGCATTGGTAGTTAACCAAGATTACTCTCTGTTTTAATGTTTGATTAGTATTAATTAACTCGTACTCCGTTTGTATTGAGTAATATTTATCCTAATCTTTTATATTAAAACACTAAATAATAAAACAGTTTAGTCTATCTTGTGATTAATTAGATTAACGACTACAAATTTTCACATTTTTTGAAAAAAAGTACCATGGCGAAATAAGAACAAAATTTGTTTGTAGTAGGCTCAGCAGCAAACCACAATGAGGGAAACAAAATATTAATTTGACCGCGTAATCTATAGTAAGCTTACTCTTTGTCCTTTGAAAATAATTAAGCACACATTTTAGAAGTTCAAATTTCAAATTTTAACATAAAAAATTACTAAAGATTAAGTTGAATTATTAATTTGACAGCATAATCTTGGTAAACTTAGACCTGGTTTGGTACTGAGGTGATTCTGAAAAAAGCTGCTATAAAAAAAAGCTGGGAGCTGTTTTTGTGTTTGGTAAACACTCAGCTTCAGCTTTTTTTCACAGTTTTGGGTGAAAAAAAGCCAAAAACAAGAAGCTGCAAAACCCAGCTTTGAAAAACCGGCTTTTTTTCACATCTGTTTTACATAAAAGTTTACCAAACACTCTAATACTGCTTTTTTTTTTCAAAAGCACTTTTACAAAAAAGTTTACCAAACACTCTGCTGCTTTATTTCACAGCTGCTTATTCTCACAGCACAGCAGAAGCAGTTTTTTTCCAAAGCACAGCAATACCAAACCAGCCCTTACTCTTTCTCCTGACTTAACGACCAACAACCGTAAACTAGAAAAACGAACGGTGTCGATTCCTTTCACCCGCAATCTCAACGGTCCACGATCACTAAACTCTCACCTACACCAAGCGCAATATCATCGAGCTCCAAAAACCCATTAAGCATCAATGGCGCCTAAAACCCTCTCATCCTTCCTCTGTCCTTTCACTCTCCCCTACACCCTCACAATCCCCACCACCAAAATTCTCACTCTTCACTCCAAACCCACTCTCATACTCTGCACATATTCTCACCCGCAAAATACCCACCGGAAATCATCCGTTTCCGAGACCCAGTACCCGAATTCTCCGCCCGAACCCGCCGGCACCGGAGCCGCCGCGCCGACCCCCGGCGATCGGTTTTTGGAGCGGCACCGTTCGGTTGAAGCTGCGAAGGTGTTGCTCAAGGAGAAAAAGAAGAAGAAGAAGGAGAAGCCCAAGGTTACGACGACCGTCCCTTGCTGTTATGGATGCGGAGCTCCGTTGCAGACTTCGGAGCCGGATGCTCCGGGTTATTCGGACCCTGAGACGTACGCATTGGTATGGATTATGTGATTTTATCTTAAATTTTGTTCCTTTTGGATAATTGGGTATTTGGGTTCTCATTCGGTTCTGTATTTGTTTGGAATGTCTGATTTTTGAAGCAAGAAAATAACTTTTGAGTCTAAAGTGCTTTTGTTGATTCTCCATAGATGTAAAAAATTTGTGCTTTTTGTTACAAAATTTGAATGTGCAGAAGAAGAAGCACCACCAGCTTAGAAGCGTTATATGTGGAAGGTGCAAGCTTCTTTCTCATGGGCACATGATAACTGCTGTTGGTGGAAATGGGGGATATTCTGGCGGGAAACAGTTCATCATGGCTGAAGAGCTTCGGGAGAAGTTGTCCCACTTGCGCCACGAGAAAGCGTTGATAGTTAAATTGGTAATCTACTTTTTAATCTTTGCATTGCGATGAATTGAGTGATTGAGTTGCCTTGAAGAATTTTAATTTGGTTGCTTGCTTATAGGTTGATATTGTGGATTTCAATGGTAGCTTTTTATCTCGTGTACGTGATTTGGCCGGTGCAAATCCTATCATATTAGTGGTTACTAAGGTATTAAACTGCCCTTTGCATCTTATTTGATGTAAGCGACTTTTCTAATCAGTTTGGAATGTCAGGTTGACTTGCTCCCAAAAGGAACTGATTTCAATTATATTGGTGATTGGGTTATAGAGGCCACTGCAAAGAAGAAGCTTAAGTAAGAGTTGTTTCCTGGCTTTGACTTTTTATTTATACAGTCAATCTAAAAAGAGTTTCCTGGAACATTCGATGGAAAAGGAATTCGTGTGCATGTAGTTGGGATTAGGGCTCGATTGATCGAGTTTGAGTCATTTGAGACTGTGTTTAATTTAGGACATGGTTGATTTTATGATCTAAACCTGAAAGCTTGGATCATGCGTCTAACACTGTGCTATTCATTGCAGTGTTTTAAGTGTTCATCTGACAAGTGCGAAATCTTTGGTTGGAGTAGCCGGAGTTGCATCAGAGATTCAAAAGGAGAAGAAGGTTTTGTACTTTTCTATTTATGCTTGTGTTTTTGTGCATGTGTTGGCCTTGTTACCTGACTGAAGCTATTTTATTGCTGTTAAGCAAAACATACATGTATATCATTTCATATTTTACTAAACCTGAATTCTTTGGCTCTTGTCTGGTGCAGGGGCGCGACGTTTATGTTATGGTTAGTCTCTTAACTGGAAGTTTATTTAATGCATATACCCTGTATGTGCTTTTGTCAACCGATTCTAACACATTTTGACACCTATATAATGCATGTAACAAGAGAAAAAACATAAGACTAGTCATTCTTTTTTCTTACCGATTGATTGGTGCATACTCAGTTTGAAGTAGGACAAGTCTTTTATTCTTCTGCAATTTTCGTTATTCACGGTACATAAGTAGTTATTAACTTACATTACCATTTTGATATAGGGCTCAGCAAATGTTGGGAAATCAGCATTCATCAGTGCTTTTCTGAGTAAGTTGATGACATTCATTTTGTGTTTTGTTGCCTTTGGTAGACATGTAGATTTCTATTTCACCAATATAATTGATCAGTTTTCATTTACTAAATGAGTTTTCTTCCCTTTTCTTGACTTATTATCTTTTTTGTGACACCAGAAATGATGGCAGACAAGGATCCAGTTGCTGCATCGGCGCAAAAATACAAACCAATACAATCTGCAGTTCCGGGAACTACTTTGGGTCCAATTCAAATTAATGCTTTCCTAGGAGGAGAGGTATGGTGTGGTGCCCTTATTTTATCAATGGCATTCCAGGTTTAGCAGAGTAACCCTCTATGACATGCAGAAATTATACGACACTCCAGGAGTTCATCTCCACCATAGGCAAGCAGCTGTGGTTCATTCAAATGATCTGCCTGCCCTTGCTCCTCAAAGTCGGCTTAGGGGTCAATCTTTTCCGGTATGTTTATTCGGTTCAGAGGTCCTTCTTTCCCTCCATTTGTGTTCTGTTTGTAGTTTTTTCATTGTTATCTTCTAGTTGGTAACTTTTGGTGTTATTCCTTTCCAGAAGTCTCAGGTTTCCTCTGGAAATGGAACAGGGGAGAAGGACAATTCCAATGGTTTGAATGGCTATTCAATATTCTGGGGAGGCCTTGTCAGAGTAGATATCTTGAAGGTCTTGATCTTGTTGTAGTTTCATATATATTGGGTATGTTCCGGGATTAACCGTGCTGATTATGAATGGTCTTTTCCTGAACCATTATTTTTTATAATTTCAGGCTCTCCCTGAAACACGATTGACGTTTTACGGGCCAAAGAGTCTTCAGATTCATATGGTACCTACTGATACGGCAGATGAATTTTACCAGGTAAGTCTTTGCAACTATATTAGAAAAGATTCTAAAAAATATACTTTTGAGATGTTACAATGTGATCATTTCTCCTTTCTACTGTTAGGCGGTGCAACATGCATATTTCTCTTACATAAATACAATATGAATGTAGTGGGATTTTTGTTAACATGTTGCAGAAAGAAGTTGGAGTTCTATTAACACCTCCAACTGGAAAACAAAGAGCAGATGAATGGAGAGGGCTCGAAACTGAGCGCCAGTTGCAAATAAAAGTTGAAGATGTAGAAAGGTGCGTTATTCATAATGTGATTGTTAACCTTACCCCTTTCAACGTTTTCTTATTTGATTTTGGTCCTCTGTAAATGGTGAATTCCATTACAATTATCCTATATTTGCGCAGGCTGGCTTGTGATGTGGCTATATCAGGGTTAGGATGGATTACTGTTGAACCTGTAAGCCGAGTATTGACAAGTTCTGATACCAGTGCCAAGGGAGCTGCCGGAGAAGTGCACTTGGTTGTCCACGTCCCCAAGCCAGTCGAAATATTTGTTCGGTCCCCATTGCCCGTGGGTAAGTCTGGTGCAGAGTGGTATCAATATAGGGAATTGACAGAGAAGGAAGAGGAAGACAGACCAAAATTGCATTTTTGAGGATTGGTAATTTTTCATGTCCAAGACATTTACATACACGAAATTCAGTTGTTGTAAGAAAAGAACAAAGGTGAATTTTTATACCATTGTAACAAATTGGTGAGAATTGTTAATGCCAACATATCGAAACGTTTTATGTTCTTTTGAATTATAATACAAATGCATCGTCGTTACGTTGAACAATAGTTGAGAAAACTTCTTACTTTTGAAGGTGGAGAAACTTGGATTAGACATACTTGAACCAATCTAATTCTGATTTGGTTCGGCGATTGTCCCTTGAGTGCAAGGGTAGAAGGGAGCTTCACTGCAAGACTCACTGGTCGAGTAGGGACAAAAGTCGGCCTTAATGATTAGACAGTGCCAAATGAAGGGGCGACTAAAATTCTAATCATAAAAATTGACTTTTGTCCGTCGCTCATGAGCGACAGATAAAAACTCGACGGACAAAAGTCAGCCTTCATGGTTAGACGGTGCCAAATGAAAGGGCTGTCGCTCAACGGATAAAAGCTCGATCTCTAAATCCGTAGTTTGCATGGTTCGGACGGTATTTTTTTTGTGGTTTAAGGCCCAATCCTGACTTCTTCACAAACCGGTCCAATAAAATTCCAAAACGACGTCGTTCGATTCTTCAATCGAGAGAACAACTTCCCGCCTTGCACGTACCGCGTGATAAAATTGAAAATTCGAAAACTTTCGACTTTCGGAGAGGAAAGAGAAGCAGAAGCAGAGAAAGCTTTTCAAGTCTCTCGCTGTCCGTACGCCTTCCGTTGAAATCGGCAGAAAATGTACATCAAGGAGGTATGCCTGGAGGGCTTCAAGTCCTACGCGACGAGGACGGTGGTGCCCGGGTTCGACCCGTTTTTCAACGCCATAACGGGTCTGAACGGGTCGGGCAAGTCCAACATCCTCGACTCCATCTGCTTCGTCTTGGGCATTACCAATTTGCAGCAGGTTCGCGCCGCCAACCTCCAGGAGCTAGTCTACAAGCAGGGCCAGGCCGGAATCACCAAGGCCACCGTCTCCATCGTCTTCGACAATTCTGACCGCGCCCGTAGTCCCCTCGGATACGAGGCCCATTCTGAAATCACCGTCACCCGTCAGGTATTTCGGGTTTTCACAATTGGGTCTCGTTTTACTGTTCAATTTTGTTTACTAATTCTTGAATTTTGCTGGATTTTGGCGTACGATTTTCTTTTGATTGCCTAAATTAAGTTCAATTTAGTGACTAAATGTCGGATTGCTTGTAAGTCCCATTTAATTGAATCGTCGAATTCTTTCCAAATTTTGAATTTTGGGTAGAAATGAAGTAATTGTTAAGTGTGTGATGAGAATTGCTGTTCCTTTTTTATTTCAATTTTTTTTTTTAATTTCTTAAAATATCTTTATTTTGGTGTTAATTTGGTGGAGATCTAATAATTTCCATGGAGTAAATTATCGAATTGCATCTGAAACTTTTGGTTGTTGGGTGCAAGCGAAGCGAGTGCTAAGTGGTTGATGAGAAGCTATTTGTTTGCTTTACAGATTGTGGTTGGTGGAAGGAACAAGTATTTGATCAATGGGAAACTTGCACAGCCTAGTCAGGTCCAGAACCTTTTTCATTCTGTGCAGCTCAATGTTAACAACCCGCATTTTCTGATAATGCAAGGGCGCATTACCAAGGTTTTGAATATGAAACCACCCGAGATTCTGTCTATGCTTGAAGAGGCTGCTGGGACGAGAATGTATGAGACCAAGAAAGAGGCTGCTTTGAAGACACTTGAGAAGAAGCAGAGTAAAGTTGATGAGATCAATAAGCTTCTTGACCAGGAGATACTGCCTGCCTTGGACAAGTTGAGGAGAGAAAGGACGCAATATATGCAATGGGCTAATGGAAACGCTGACTTGGATCACCTGAAAAGGTTTTGCATTGCGCTTGAATATGTTCAAGCGGAAAGAATTAGAGACGGTGCAGCATCTGAGTTGGAACAAGTTAAGGCCAGGATTTCTGAGGTTGATGATGATATGAGAAAGATGAAGGGAGAAATACAGGAAATGGAGACACAAGTGTCGAAGTTGACTGCTGAAAAGGAGGCTAGAATGGGTGCGGAAGTAAAAACTTTGTCTGACAAGGTAGATGCACTTTCCCAAGATCTTGTGAGGGAAGTGTCTGTGCTGAGTAATAAAGAGGATAATCTTGGTATTGAAAATGAAAATGCTGAAAAGGTAAATGTTGTTGTCTATGACTCACTAGATTCTTCTAATGCTGTCAGGCGCTTTCAAGTTTGTTCTTTTGTTATTCGTTATGTTCCTTAGTTTAACGATTGGATTATCACATCCTTGATGTTGGCAGATTGTTAACAATATTGAAGACATGAAGCAGTCTGTAAAAGAGACGGACTTCGCTATAAGAAAGGCTGAAGAAGGAGCAGCTGATTTGAAAAGGAGAGCAGAGGAACTTTCTCAGACACTGAATGAGTATGAAAAGGATTACCAGGTAAATGTGTATCTTTTATGTTGGTTTTCTACTTTATATTGTCAATGATCCATGTGCATGCAAAACAAATTATTTGTTATAATCACTATGACTGAGGCGACTAATATTTTAAAAATAAACTATGTTTAGGGTGTACTAGCTGGCAAGAGCAGTGGAAAAGAAGAGAAATGCCTCGAAGATCAACTGGGTGATGCGAAAGTAGCTGTTGGGAGTGCTGAAACAGAACTAAAACAGCTGAACACAAAAATAAGCCATTGTCAAAGGGAGTTAAAAGAGAAAAATAAGCAGCTAATGTCAAAGCGTGAAGAAGCTGATGCGGTAAAGAGTGAACTTACTGCTAGACAACGAGATTTGGAAAATCTTGAAAATGCACTGAAGTCTGTTCCATATATAGAGGGCCAGATGGAAGCGTTACAAAAGGTAAACATGATTTAGGTATTTTCATTTTCTGTGCACATAAATTATCAGTCTCATTAGCTCTATGAATATCACTCCAGGATCGTGCTTCTGAGTTAGGGGAGGTGCAGAAGTTGAGGGATGAAATGCGAAATCTTTCAGCTCAATTATCAAATGTTGAGTTCACCTATCGGGATCCCGTGAATAACTTTGATAGGTCTAAGGTCAAGGGTGTAGTTGCAAAACTTATCAAAGTGAAGGATAGTTCCACGATGACTGCCTTAGAGGTCAGGATGAATTTATATCTGAAAATGTATATCATGAGTTAGATAATGTATCAATTATCACATTGACTCATTTCACAGGTTACTGCTGGTGGAAAGTTGTTTAATATTGTTGTAGACACTGAAAGTACTGGAAAACAACTTCTTCAGAATGGCAACCTTCGGAGAAGAGTAACAATTATACCTCTGAACAAAATACAGCCGCATACTGTTCATCCTAGGGTTCAACAAGCTGCTTCTAAATTGGTCAGTTTCTCTATCAATAGAACCTATCCCCCTTCCGCGCCACCCTTCTTCTCTCAGTTGTGTAACTTATTCGCTGAAAACCTTGCAATTTCAGGTTGGTAAGGAGAATGCAGAGCTTGCACTTTCTTTGGTTGGTTATGATAATGAATTGAAGGTATGCATCAAGCAGCCCCATATAAAACTTAATCCTGCTATTATTTTTAATACATATACTATAGAGTGTAGAGTTCTTTGATATTGGTTTTCTATACTTAACTTGAGACAATTATTAATGCTTGAAGTTTGTTGTTGGCTTCTTTCTTTCTTCTGTGGTATATTATGCAGACACAAACAATGGATTTTGGAAGTTTATATTGTGCTTTTTTTGAATTTCAATATTTATTGCAGAGTGCTATGGAATTTGTTTTTGGTTCAACCTTTGTTTGCAAAACTGTAGATGCTGCAAAGGAGGTAGGCCAAACTTTGCTATTTTGTTCATGTATAATATTTATTGAACAGTGCACATGCTACTCATCTTGCTTATGTTTGATTTGATGTAGCCTGATTGTGTAATATTGTACTTTTATGAAAATCAAATATATATTTAGAAGGGTGCATAACACAATCTGCATCTCCTTGAATGATTTCTAGGTTGCTTTTAACAGGGAAATTCGCAGCCCAAGTGTCACTCTTGAAGGTGATATCTTTCAGCCTAGTGGCCTCTTGACTGGTGGAAGCCGCAAGTAAGTGTTGTTGTTTTGTTCTCCTTAGTTCAAATTGGAATAGAAATATTATTGTTGTTAAAATTTTCCTGGCGAATGCTCCAAACTAGTCCTTGTCTTCTTCGTAATATGCATGCTACACTGAGTAACTAAAAGCTAAAATTTCTCAAAAAGATGTTTTCAATTGCTTTTGTCTACATCTAAATCAGCCTTCTAAAGAAACCATTTACTCTGTTACAGGGGTGGGGGTGATTTGTTAAGGCAACTTCACGAGCTGGCAGAGACTGAACAAAAACTTTCCGTGCATCAGAGAAGATTGACCGAAATTGAAGCTAAGGTTGACCATAAGAATCTTATTCTCTCTCTAAATGAGATGAATTTTGTGATGTTAGGACCCCTCTTGTTTACATACCTTAAATACTGTATTCCTGGGGATGTTTTTGCATTTCCTTGAGAATTGGAATCATTTAAACGCGTTATATATTTGTCAACTTCTTAAATTGCAGATTACAGAGCTTCTGCCTCTTCAGAAGAAGTTCATGGACCTTAAAGCACAGTTAGAACTTAAATCCTATGACCTTTCATTATTCCAGGGCAGGGCTGAGCAAAATGAGCATCATAAGGTTTTGTCCAGTCCTCTCTTTCTCTTGGCATACTGACCACACGCTTTATGTTGCAACTTCCTTTACTGGTTCATATAATGACATGGTTCATAATGATTTCTTGGTGTGACTAGCTTGGTGAATTAGTAAAAAGGATTGAGCAGGAACTTCAAGAAGCACAATTTGCAGCAAAAGAAAAGCAGCTTTTGTATGAAGAGTGTGTGAATAAAGTTACATTACTTGAGAAATCAATCAAAGAGAATGATAATAGTCGGGAGGGAAAGCTCAAAGATTTTGAAAAGAAGATTAAAGAAACAAAAGCTCAAATGCAATCAGCTTCAAGGAATCTAAAGGTAGGTTATGATTAGCTTCGCATGGTTTTATCTTAGTTGTGGATTTAGAAGTAGCTGCCTGATTCTGCAGTAGCCTGTTAACTTTTGTGACGTGATTTTATTCACTGCTAGGGGCATGAGAATGAAAAGGAGAAGCTTATTATGGAAAAAGAAGCTGCTATAAAGGAACTTGCATCTTCAGAGACTCAATTAGCTTCTTTGAGAACACAAATTGACAACCTAACTTCAGAAGTTGAAGAACAGAGAGCAAAGGTAAGCACTGATATTTGATTTGGCTAGATCTTTTGGATACAAGTTTCATGGTGCATGCATCTCCTTTGCAGGTAGCTTCTACAAGAAATATTCATGATAGTGCCCAATCTGAGCTTAACTCAATTCGCATGAAGATGAAAGATTGTGATTCCCAAATTAGTGGCATTCTTAAGGAGCAACAAACACTTCAGCTTAAACTTAGTGAGACAAATCTTGAAAGGAAGAAAATGGAAAATGAGGTAATTACCCTCCATATTTATAAAGTTCTCTATATCATTACATACTAACCAACCTCCTTTTCAATTTTTTTCTAGGTAAAACGAATGGAAACGGAGCAGAAAGATTGCTCTACCAAAGTTGATAAATTGATAGAGAAGCATGCCTGGATTGTATCTGAGAAACAGTTATTTGGTAAAAGTGGGACTGATTATGATTTTTCCTTGCGGGATCCTCGTAATGCAAGGGAAGAACTTGAGAGACTGCAGGCCCAACAGTCTGGGTTCGTGACTTGGAACTCGCTCTCTTCATTTTTGGTTTTGATCACCTGCTTCTAAGACGAGAATTTTCCATTTGATATGCTCTAAACTTCTGAAGTTATGCTATTAGTATCTTGCATGGTGCCAAGAGGGTGACTTTTCCCCTTCTTTTGCAGCCTCGAGAAAAGGGTGAATAAGAAAGTTATGGCAATGTTTGAGAAAGCAGAAGATGAGTACAACGATCTAATGTCTAAGAAGGACATCATTGAGGTTGTTTACTTTTCATCTGCCCACATACCTGTTATTACTTTCTTTTGCTGACTCTTTGTTTGCCTTCCGTAGAATGATAAGTCTAAGATCACGAAGGTGATTGAAGAGCTGGATGAGAAAAAGAAGGAAACACTGAAAGTTACTTGGGTAAAAGTTAACAAGTGAGTCTTCTGCTCAAATCGAAAGGCGGCTTTACAATTAGCTATTAGTTCTCTATGTTTATGCTGTTCTTCGTTCTTTAATCCACAATTACAATTTTCATATTGTATTTCATCAGTGACTTTGGATCTATCTTTTCTACACTTTTGCCTGGCACAATGGGAAAGCTTGAACCTCCTGAAGGGTGCAGCTTCTTAGATGGACTTGAGGTTCGTGTTGCATTTGGGGGTGTTTGGAAACAGTCCTTGTCAGAACTGAGTGGAGGTCAGCGATCTCTGCTTGCACTTTCCCTGATCTTGGCACTGCTTCTCTTCAAACCTGCCCCACTTTATATACTGGATGAGGTATGCCTAACTTTTCCTGTATCAAAAACCAGCTTCTCGACTTTTACTAAATTCCTTCAATGTTTTGTTGTTCTCTATTTGCTATTCTGCTTACATGAAGTGGCCGTTGGCATGTCATTTCACTTACAGGTTGATGCGGCTCTTGATCTAAGCCACACGCAGAACATTGGAAGAATGATCAAAACGCATTTCCCCCACTCCCAGGTTTGGTGGTTTCTCGTGTGTTTATTCGATGTTTCACCTTGTCGGAATCTGCTTGTTCTTTAATACAGCTTATTTTTGCAACTTACACATATTTGTCATAAATCTAAATTCTAAAAATATCAAATGCAGGCTATTTCATCATTTTCTTATAGATAAACATCACTTCATCTTTCTCTTGGTTGTCACATTTTGCAGTTTATCGTGGTTTCGCTGAAAGAAGGCATGTTCAACAATGCCAACGTTCTTTTCCGAACAAAATTCGTGGATGGGGTTTCGACTGTTCAAAGGACTGTTGCAGCTAAGCACAAGTGATTTTGGTTGCTTTTGGAGACTTGCAAACCAAGGTACCTCTCCACCAACCCTTCTAACCAGTCTCTTAAACTGTATTTTCTACCTTGTGAAAGACGACTAAAACGCTGCGTTTCGGTAGTTAAACATTTTGTTTTGGTTCGGATGGTGTCTTCCAGATCGGGAGCTCTGCCGATGAAGGTTATTTACCTGAAACATGTGTACGGAAACTTCTTGTTTGACTGCACGTGTAAAACTGTAAAACTGTAATTTAAACTACTTCCAGCAGCCCCACATTTTGTTACCTGTTTTTTGGATTCATGAAAATACACGTTTGGTAAAAATATAAACAAAAATCATTTGTTTGACCTCATGAAGACGAGAAATTTTTTTAGTGTGCCAAAAACACGGTGTACACTAAATGTCATAATATAATTAGTTAAAAATCTTTTTTTTATTTAATTTAATTTTTTTATTTTTAAATTTCGAACCAGTTGTGTTATTACATTTACTTTATCGGACGGTGTTCTTATCATACTGAAAAATTTTCTCCAAAAATACGATGATATCATAAGAACATGAGAAAATCCGTACTTCACATGACAGGATTTTATAGGATCCCAAACGCGTCGTTGTGGCGGTGCTCAAAAACACCTATACAAACATTGTCTTCCTTTGTAGTGGGCGTCTCTCAAAATCATAGTTAACAAAATGTGTGAGAATATATCCTGGGAAGTGACAAATTCCACGTTATTCAACACCCCCATTTGATCTTGATTTTCTTGGAAAAGGGATTTGAAATATATGATTCCTAAATTCCATATCATATATAATAAATCTACTCGGTAGTAGAGTGAGGTAGGTTTGACAATGATTTGCATGAACCACTAACCCAATACAAAACGGTACGAAAATAACATGTTTTAGGTTAATTCATTAACCAATCATGTAGTTATTGGATCATGTGACCACGCACTAAGAATCTGATAAAATATCGTTCACTGAATCTAGACATTTGACATGACGATTTCTTGCATACCTATTAATCTAATACGAAACATGTCTCGTTAACGAATCGAGTTATTATTAGGTTACTTGTAAAAACTTGTTACAATATCGCTTGCCAAATCTAATCATTAGGCATGATAATTTCTTGCATAATTGTTAACCTAACATGACTCGTTCAAATAATGAGTTAACGAATTTGGTCGTTATCCAGCCACCTGTGAAGATAACAGGTTTAACATAGCACGACCCGTTCATATAACGAGTATGATACGAAAACAATATGAATACAACAAACACGGTCCGTTTGCCAACCCTAGGGTGGGGTGTGAAAACTATTTTCTTGGACCACCATTTTATGTTTAGGGTTGTTGCTTAAAGAGTGTAGGATTGCAAATTAGGCTGTATAAGCCACAAGATTAAGCAACAAATTGATATTTAAAACCGTCCAATCTTCTAAAAAGCTAAAAATAGAAACTTCCAAATGTACTTGTATTTGACTTTGGAGAAATGTCAACTAAGAGAGTGCATTGTGCAGGACTATTAATGCTAATATAAATTAGTAAAGTTTCAAATCTCGATTGACTCTCTGCATTGACAAATTTGCATGTCAAATACCTAATTACTTGATTAATTTATTTAATTATGGTTTAGAGTCAACAAATCCAACTAGAAAATATTAATTATCCATAACCATATCCATTGGGTAACGGATTTTCAATCGGTTATCGGTTATATCCATCTTCGTCAAAAAACAAAAAAAAATTATATTCATCCAATTGACGCATTATAAATTTGAGTATATACTAATTCCGTCATTAAATAGCAACATCCAATTACAAAAAACATAATATATTTGAAGTTGTTTATGATAACATGCACCAATTTCTTGACATTGAGACTCTTAAAGAGAGATGAATTTGATAAACCTGTAACATTTGATAATTGATATATAAAATGATTCAATGAATTAATTTGGTTGAGTATAACAATAAGAGTATTGAATTGATGAGGTTGTTGGTATGCCCCATGCATGATGTTTGGTGCATAATAAAGATAGTATAGGGTTTGATGCATGCATAATGAATTAATATAGAGCGGGTTCGATAAATTGAATAAAATTATATTATATATCAAATATATATATATATATATAATATTCGGGTTGGATTCGGAGACGGATATGGATTAGGGACCCCTATAACCATAACCGGTTTTTCCCCATATCCATACCATACCCGAATTTTCATATTAAAATCCAATCCATTCGGACGGTTATCCATGGTTATCAGGTTTAACGGTTAGAATTGTCATCCCTAGAAGCAAATGTTGCTTTGATGGTGGCACACATGCGTCTGTTAGTTGACTTTTAAATAAATACAACGACGAAACCTTATCCTACTAAGTGGAGTTGATTGTATGAATCCTAGAATGTTTATGCTTGATTTTGCGTAAAATCTTTCATTAGTTCCAAGTACTCCATATCTTTTAATAAAGTCTTTTTCTGTCTTCCTAGATCTTCCTCTGCCCTGTTTGCCCTAATCATGCGTCTCATGGTCACATCTTCTAACCGAAACATCTATAGGTATTCGTTTCACGTGTCACCATCTTAAGTATTGACTTTTATCTAAATATTTTCAAACAACAACATGATTTCTTTTTATTTTATGTACAGCTAAGTCTTGCCATTTCATGAAAAATCCCTAGAGACATGGAAGATCTCCCATGCCTTGATTCTGTATATATTTCAGTATATATTTCAAAGTCATTAGCACTCTAATAAACAAGTTTAATAAATTTTAAATCATATTTAATGGGATTGAAGTGGATTAAGAAATCAGTTTAAGATGTTTGACATTTTTGGTCATGTCTCTATATAAAAGGAGCCATATTTGCATTGAGAAACACACAGAGAGAAGGCTGAGAGAGACAGAGAGAAAGAAAGATGAGAAGCAACCAGGTTCGATTGAATTGTGGAATCACAATGCCTGTCATTGGGTTGGGCACTTATTCATTCCAAAACGATAGGAAAACAACAGAACTTGCTGTCCATATGGCCCTCAAGGTACAAACCCTACACACACTAGAGAATTCTGTCATACCAACGGAAATATGTGTTCTTGTGTCTACTATACTTAGTACTGTAGTCACAAGGAGATATACTCTATTGACGCTACAGTTATCTTCTATTCGCTTGCTTTTATGTAATTTTTTTTACACAAGCGATATCTTTGGGGGGGAGGGGGGGGGGGGAACAAACTGAACTCAAGATTTCGGATATGGGTGTAATTGTTCTTAACTACTAGAACTAATGCATGGTTGTGTAATGCAGATGGGTTACAGACATTTCGACACGGCGAAGATATATGGTTCGGAGCCGGCTCTCGGAAACGCTTTGACAATGGCAATGCATGACGGAGAAGTAGAGAGGGAAGACATTTTTGTGACATCTAAGTTATGGGGGAGTGATCACCATGACCCTGTTGCAGGACTCAAGCAAACTCTTAAGTAAGAAACTGTGCACTAACATATAAACGTCCGCATTTTTGACACATATTTGTCCTGCAATCTCTCAAACTGCATGTGAGTGTGAAAAATCATCTTCAATTCAGTGCCTACTGGTGTTCAGCAGTATCTCCGGAGATCCCCACTCTTTTAGGTCAAAAATCAATGATTGAGCATTTCCACGAGGAGAAATCTGGGCACAAAAATCCATGGCCTAGGATTATGAGAATCCATGCAAGTTCTTATCCATTCAAAATCTTAATAAAAAAAAAAACATACGGTGAGTCCAACCAATAAGGCTCTTCACTTTACGATGGTCGGGGAGAGAATGTCTATCGTACATAGCCTTATTTTTTCTTTGTAAATAGGTTGTTTGCATGATTCAAACCTGTGACATTTCGGTCATAAAGAAACAAATTTTCCATTACACCACAATTAGCCCTAAAAAGAATATAACTACGACAACACTATGGATGACAGCCTGATGATATTTTGCAACGTCAATAACAGTTCCAGATGAAATATGTGCGAAGTCGTTTTTAGATTAGATTGTAATGAGACGATTAATATTGGTGTGGCAGGAACATGGGAATGGAATATTTGGACATGTACCTAGTGCACTGGCCAGTGAAGTTGAAGCCATGGGCATGCAATCCCATTCCAGCTGAAGATGAATTTGAGCCGTTGGATTTGGAGATCACTTGGTCTGGAATGGAGAAGTGCCTGGACTTGGGATTGTGCAGGTGCATTGGTGTCAGCAATTTCTCCACCAAAAAGATTGAACAGCTTCTGGATTTTGCCTCTGTTCCCCCAGCTGTCAATCAGGTAAAATTTACCACTTAAATAATTAAATTCATGAGTTTACGTTTGAATTGAGGGCGAGTCTTGATGTAGCTAAAAGGTTATATTTTTTTTATCGAAAAATTACTGATTTAAGTTGTAGAAATAATCTTTTTGCAAAATAAAAATAAAATTGTGTATAATAGATATTCTTCTTCCTCCCTTCCTCTAATTCTCGTAAAACAAAAAAACTTATTTACTTGAGATTGCCCTTTAGACTAGGTTTGAATTTCTTAGTGTGTCAAACACAGAAATTTAGAGTGAAACAATCAATCGTCTTTTGACATGGGATTATTTATACGCACAGGTCGAAATGCACCCGCTGTGGAGGCAAAGAAAGCTTCGAGATTTTTGTAGGGACAACAATATCCATGTAAGTGCTTACTCACCACTTGGTGGGCCTGGGAATTCATGGGGATCAACACTTGTGGTGAACAATCCAACCATCCGGGCCATTGCCAACAAGAGTAAAGCAACTCCAGCCCAGGTAAACCCATCAAACAACAAACAAAACCATAGCAAACTTATGATTCGTTTTGAAGTACATTTAAAATGACTTAATTACTTTTAGAAAAATTGTTTTTAGGTTCAAAAGCACTTTAAGTGTTTTATGCAAGAAGCACTTAAAGTGCTTTTTCAAGATTTACTTGTATTTTTACTAATGATTGGTTCCAAAAACATTTTCACCAAAAACACTTTTATCCCTTTTAAAAACACTTCTAAACGAACTCTCATTTACATTTTTTTATTAAAAAAATTAAAATAATATATGCTTATTTTATTAATGTAAGCTATATTCTGTTTTAAATTACACAAAATTGTAAACTAGAAAATTTTAACGCATATGCATAAGGAAACCACGTATGTTCTAACGAATGTGACTAATATCTGCAACTGTTAAATGCTAATTGAATTCTTTTACTTGATGTAGGTTGCTCTAAGGTGGGGATTATCAAAGGGATCAAGCATGATTGTGAAAAGCTTTAGTACAGAAAGGATTAAGGAGAACTTTGAAGCCATTGATCTGAAATTGGACGTTCAAGATTTCATGGAGATAGACAAGTTGGAGGAAAGGAAGATCATGAGGGGAGAGTTTCTAGTCAATGAAACCACAAGTCCATACAAAACAATTCGAGATTTATGGGATGATGAAATTTAAATTCATTTCACATTGTTGTATTTTGTATGTAATTTAACCTTAAGTTTTTAATAAAAGGTGAAGCCAACAAGGGTCTTTGTTTGCAAGGGTAGGGTTGGGGAGGCCTTTATTGTACGCAGTCTTATCCTTATTTTGCAAAATAACTGTTTCCTTTTCATGACTCGAACCCGTGACCTTCAGTCACAAAAGAATAACATTTTTGTTGCGCCAATACTCGCCCTCAACCTTTAATCTTCAATGAATCATAAATTTCACCACAAAAATGCATAAATATCTTCAATATACCCATACAAAAACCCTGAAAGATTTGTAAAAATTTATCAACAGATTCTGAGTGCCAGGCCAATTTCTTCAAATCCTGTCACTCGATCTTCGCCATCCAAACCGGTTTGCTGCTTTAGAACCCTTAGATTACCGATTCTTTTCTCCGATTCTGAACCCTAAACCCGAAAATTGAACCAAATTCGTTAAACAGGTAACCATGTAACATACACTGTTAAAAGAAGAAAAAAAATTACATTACGATAGCCCTAGTCATACCTTGAGCTAACATACGAACGCAGTCTAATTTTCCTGAAGCTGCCTACCGTTTTCATTGGACTTGGGCGAAATTCCTTGCTCAATACGCTATATAACGATGAGCTAGTTGAGTAAGATAACTACCAGTTCGCAGTGTACGTAGACAAGGAATAACATATTGAGTTGGACATCGACATCCAAGTTTTACAGATTTAAGAAGCACGCAGGATTGCTTGAATTCGAAAATGTTTAATCATAACTCAGAAGATGTACCTCGAGAAGATATCCGTGCAGCCAGTCCAATGTCGGGTTGAAAGTGTTTGTTGACAGGTTGAGTACTTTCAATCCCTGTTTGAATCAGATTAATGAAAGATAAACCATCTGCCAATGTAAAGTTAATATGAACCGTGATTCACAAGAAACGCGCTTACCTTGGAGTTGAATGAACAAAGATAGTCCTGAATGGTCTTTAAGTTGCTTGCTAGCTTATTTTTGTCCTAGAAAAGTAAACAAATAGATCACGGGATTGTTCTAACAAACAATCAGACTGTTTAGTTTTCAATTAATCAACGAACGATAAGCCTATAGTTCATCATTATTAACAGAAAATTTAAGATGGTTAATAGTGAATACCTGGACTAGTTTATCATTGAATGCAAAAGTTGAGAACCATTCCTCTAGTAACGCCTGCAGATTGCGAAGGGAACAGGAGCAATGAGGTGAAATTTGAAGAATTAAAACTCGAGAAATGCTGTAATCTTAAAACTATGTAATATGTCAGAGGACATGACCACACATTGTGATCGAATTCAGCCATCTTCAGAACTAGAGGTATAATAATCGGTCCAGGACCACACTTCTCTTTTGAAACAGAGGTAATTTTAGCCTCCTCCGAACCACTTTCACCTGCACCACGGCCATGAAAGCATTTAGAGAACTAACATCTTAAATGGTTCAACTCGTCAACTCTCTTCAACGCAAACTTTGCAACCATATCCACATTAGGGTTAACCTTCGTTATTAATCTCAATGAAACTTCCTGCTAGGCCAATAGCTTCCAGGTAATCAACTTTGTTCGCGTTGTTAGCTGTTGGTGTCCCTTCTTCTGAGCTGACATGCACATTTTCCAAGTGTGTTTTGGATTCGTCTGGTGTTTTATTTTCATCCGCCATCAGATAGATGTTTGGATCAATATGCATTCCCTGTCATTACAATTAAAAGATGAAGGAGATCATATATGCTGATAGAGACAGGAAACCGAACTAATTACAGTGAGATGTTTACAGTTATCCTACTTCTATTATTATTGGCTTCCCATCTTTCACTGCCTTCTTCAAATCACCCGCCAATCCTACCGAACAAAGCAGACGAAATGTATGAATAAAGAGAGACATAATCTGCAAAACATTCTCTAACAGGCTTCAAACTGTTCCGATTATCTAATAAAGTGACTACCTTTACGTACAATCCTGCATTCCCTACAAAACTCGGTAATTAACTCCTCTGCGGAGCTGAAGTCTCGCGCCCATACAGGAGTAGATGCCAACGGTGCACTGAATTGGATCAAATGAGAGATTAAAAACTTCAATATAGAACAGAAAAACTAAACTTGAGAAACAAGAAACATTCCTCTCTTCAAATGTCAGAAACTAAATAAAATCAAGACCTACTCCGTTGATGTGCGCAGCAATTCGTATACCACATCTGTCTGCATGACATTAGGCAAATTCAACCTCTGTGAAATTTGTGTTGCAATCGTCGACTTTCCAACGCGGGCAGTTCCACACAAAAGAATGATCAATGGTACTCTTTGATGGTGAAATCTGAAAGAAACGTAACCCCCACCCAATTGTTTCTTAAAAATCATGAACCGTCATATAACGCAGCGACAAATTTTCCATGGACTGACCTCGTCATCATCTTGTAACGATTTGCGTACTCTTCCCCATAGCCCCTTTGCTCCATAAGCTGCAAATTATATAGAACTGTGAAGCTGATCGAATTCGACATGTTGAAATTTCGCAAAGTTCACAACTTCAACTTGTGTGGCCATTACCTTGAACATATTAGCTTCCAAATCGGACTGCGATCTGCGATACAACAACAGAATGCACAAAGTTAAGCCATATGTGGAAATCTAAACAAGAAATGAACAAAGCAATGTGGATGAAGGACGCGACGCGGCATACACATCTAGAAGGCTGTTGTCCACAAGCAGCTTCTTGAGCTCAAGAGCGATTCTGATAGCTGCATGATTTGGGATCTAATAAACAGAATTATAATTTCATCATCAGATTTCGCAGGAAGAAATAAATGATCGAATTGTGACCAGCCAAACGAAGCATGACGAAGGAAATGCAGATTGAATTCCACCTTGGTGACTGTTAACATTTGGCTGAGCAAAAACCTCGAAAACACGTAGTAGTGCTCGGCATGATCACCCAACCACACCTTCACCTGGTTGCGAAACAACAAACTTGTACCACTCCAATTTTCTCAGGAACCAAACAGAAAGAATGATCGAGGAAAAGAAAACTAACCTTGACAAAGTCGTATTTGGAGGAAGCAGTTATGGTTCTCGGACCCATCTCCTGCAAATTAGTAAATTACAGAATGCAGATTGCATGTATTTTGGATTCTTGAATTTAATGCCGTTGCGTCCTAAGATTTTGATGATCCATGCAGCTGGTTGATTTTTATTTTATTTTTGGATGCAACAAACTTACTGCTTTTTGTTGATATTGATTTTGAGATGATAACACCGATGATATTTCATTTCATGTGTTATAGAAGAAGGTGCATCGAAAAATTGCTCGTGAGATGGTATGTATAGTCACGTTGATAGAATCACGGGATATTGATTGAATATATCACATACCATATCATGTGGTATAAATACGAGGTGACCTTTAGCATCCCTTTGAATATATCATGCCACGTCACGCGGTATCAAAATGTGCTATAAATATGTGGTAACCCTAGCATTACTCGACAGACAATTTACTGCATCTCTTTGTTGATATATACAGAGAAAAGGCGAAGAAGATGCACATACAACTGACGCTGTCCAAAGGTCGATCGTCGAAAAAGTGGTTAAGAACATCATCTTAAATACAGTATCCCTTAAGTTAAACATACGAACACTACTACGACAACAACTTATTGACTGATTTTACATACGTACAATACGAAGACAACAACTTATCCAAAACTTGGTATCTCGTATCGAAAAATTGAATTTTGGTGAAGTCTTGGATGCATTGAAGAGGCTGCATTTAGTTGAAATCTGGCGTCTCATCAAAGAACAAGTAATGCAAGTAGAAATTTGTTCTGCAAGCTGCTGCTGCTGCTGCAAAGGTGCTTAATAAGTATTTGTTCTCCGTTTTGTTTCCCGACATTTGATCTTTATCGTCCAGCCGATCACTGTTTCATAACCGTTACTGGTTCTTTTCTCCAGCTCTACGTGAACCACAAACAGATATCATCAAGGAATGAATTTTAGCACAAAGGAATGAATGTAAAGCTGGTCATGAGCATAATATTTTTCGTGTTTGTTTTACCATCTTTTCCCCTTTTCTTTTGAACTTACCATGTAGTTATTTTGTTTAAAGAAAACAATAAATACCTAATCTATGTACCATACCCATATAGAGAGAAAAATAGATCAAAACAACGGAAGTCCAACTCATACCAGCCTTCAGCTAACATCGGAATGCAGTCTAACTTTCCGCAGGCCGCCTACTATTTTCATTGGACACTGATGAAATACCATGCTCTATGCACTGTATAAAGAAACAAGGAGCCAGTTAATGTATCATTCTCATATTCCAGCCACAGTGGCAGTTAAATTTGAGGTAATCTAGTATTGGTGATGGCATAACACGATAATATCATTTGGTGCCTTAAACATCCAAAACTTCCAGGTTTCAGCAGCATTAAAGAGGCCGGGGCAGCACAAATTTAAAAGAGTTCATCAGAAGTACCTCAAGAAGATACCCGTGCAGCCAATCCAGTGTTTGCGGAAATGTGGTTGAAGATATATTGACGACTGTCAATCCCTGTTTGAATCAAGGATGATAGAATAAGACAACCAATAATAAACAATCGGCCAACTCAAAGATTAAAGGAGTTACAACACATGAAAGAACTTACCTGCGAATTGAATGAACAAAGATAGTCCTGGATGGTCTTTAAGTTGCGTATTAGCTTATCTTTATCCTGGAAATGATAAATACGAAGGTTTGAGGGGAAAAGAGTGAAAAACGAAAATCCGACGGGAAACTCTTCGTTTAACAAACATTTAAGCATTCTTCATGGATAAAAAATTATTTGATACCTGGACTACAGATTTACCACTAAATGTACGAGTCGAGATCACCTCTTCTAGTAATGCCTGCAAATGAGAAGTATAGGTAAACAAATTACAAAACAAGGCAAAGATTCAGAGAAGAATAGAAACAACGAAAAACTTGCAGTCACATCATCACCAACATGAAAACTCAAGAAATTCTTTACCAAGAGCCAAGAATAAAAGCATGAGAATCTGTATTCATTTTTCTACGAGAACTATACGTTTTCTAAATGACACCAATTCAGGATTTAGAGGCCTATGATTCAGAGAGGAGAGAGGGGACAGCACTAATAAATGTGCATGCACAAAAACAGAAACCAAAACCAACCAAGGCCAAATGCACTCACACAGAAAACGAGGACAGTGGGAAAAAGAGTTTGTACCATAATAAACTATATAAGTGAAGGAGAATGTGACCGCACCTTATGATCAAACTCAGCCATCTTCAAAACTAGAGGTATAATAATTGGTTCAGTACCAGACTTCTCTTTCTTAACAGAAGTACTTTTACTCAACTCCGGATCAGTAACACTTTCACCTGGATTGCATAAAAGTAGTCAGAGAACTGACATCTTAAATGTTCAACTCTGCCCTGTGCCTATTGATTAATTATGTTTCTGACCAAAATTAAGTGTGTTGGAACAGAACATAAACAATCTGAGAATTATCCACAGTGGGGATCAACCTTTTTCCTCAGAAACACTTCCGGCTAGGTCAATAGCTTCCAGGTGATCCGAGACTTCGTCCACCTTGTTAGTTGGTGTCCCTTCTTCGCAGCTGACATGTGCAGCACTGTTGCAAACTTCAGAAGAACTTCCGCTTATACTTGGAGAATTGTTTTCCATCTGTGTTTTGGAACCATCTACTGCAACGGGGTCTGCCTCCTGAGTTTTCTCTTGTGCTTGTGTTTTATTATCATCTTCCATTAAATAAATGCTTGGATCCAAATGTATTCCCTGCCATTATCATCAAACAGATGAAATCATCCAAGCTGAGAGTGAGACAAACTAAGTGGACGGAAGCTTGCTAATGCTTTTGACACTGTCATCGATAAATTGTTCATCCAAATAATTCACATATATGACCTAAAAAAAATCCCTTTTTATTTTTCAGCATTTAAAAACGCAAATGTCCATGCAGTGCAGTGATAAGCACGCGCGCACACACACACACACTCTCTCTCTCTCTCTCTCTCTCTCTCTCTCTCTCTCTCGCTCTAGGAAACTAGAAAGTCACGTCCACAAAATGTTTTGCAGCAAATACCATGGATTTTTTAACATAAGCACGGACTTAGCACCCAAACTGGAACATCTTGAGGAAAGATTCTTAAGCCATACGAAATACACGCACACCCAATCCTTTGTGAAAAGTAGTCACTATAAGATTTGTTCTGACACTTCTTACTGAAAATTACCAACCTAAGCAAATAGAGCAATAAAAATTCATCAGTCTGGTTCTCACTTCAAGACAAGGTTCAGGTACAAAACCAGATAAATGAGACTTGAACAGAATCTCCAGAAAACTAAGCGCGGAGGGAACAAAAATATTGCAGCAAATCTATATGAGCTTTTTCAAGCTTAATATTTGAAATAGATCCTTTCCATAATAAAAAAGAAATGAAAAGGAACAGATAGAAGGAGGCAAAACTTTGAAGGGACAAAAGTTAGTTACAATGTGATTGACATCCACGGATTTCATAAACAAACACACCTCTATTATTATTGGCTTTCCATCTTTCATAGCTTTCTTCAAATCACCAGCCAATCCTGATAAACACATGTTCCAGAACTTTGATCAATATACTAGCCAAAAAGAGATTTCTGATTTCTCAAGGTTATAACTTCAAAAGTAGTCATATGACACATCTCAGCAGATGGATCAATAAAGCCATTACCTTTACGGACAATCCTGCATTCCCTACAAAATTCAGTAATTAACTCCTCAGAGGAGCTGAAGTCTCGTTCCCATACAGGAGTAGATGTCAACGGTGCACTGAATTGGATAAAAGGAGAGAATAAGCATTCCAATATCGTTCATCAAAACAAAGGACTTCAACACATGCAATGCTAACTAATCAGCTTAACATAGGACACACTATTATTTTGCAAACTATGTTTTGGTGCACATTCAAATGAAAAACAAAGGAAATGTATGAAATTGGGACATACTCTGTTGACGTGCGCAACAATTCATATACCATATCTGTCTGTAACAATTACACAGGAAAAATAAATGTCAAAGACATCTCTATGCACCTTGAAAACAATAGAGGGAGGGAGGGAGGGAGAGAGAGAGAGAGAGAGAGAATGACAGATGACAAATATTAGAACCTGCAAGACATTAGGCAAATTTAGTCTTTGTGCGAGTTGGGTAGCAATGGTCGACTTTCCAACACAGGCAGTTCCACATACAAGAATAACTAATGGTACTCGTTGATGGTGAAATCTGTAAAAATTTGTCTCAGCAAAGAAAAAAACTGGCATTACCATAGAATTCAGTAAAATTTTATCATCTTTTGTTTATTCGGTTTCAAGGCACTTCCTAAGAGTATATAGATTTTAGACTGACCTGGTCATCATCTTGTACCGATTTATGTACTCTTCCCCATAACCCCTTCGTTCCATAAGCTACAAATACAGAATGAACCCAAATCAGCATCTAGAAAGTTTGCAAAGTGCACTACTTTTCCGACAACTACACAAGCATATGACATTACCTTAAACAAATTCACTTCCAAATCGGACTGCGAACTGCAACGCATCAGGCGAACCCAAAAGTGAAACCATTTATACAAATCCAAACAAAACAACAAGAAAAATCAGAAAAACAAAAAAGAATCAACGTTGACACAGCATACACATCTAGCAGGCTGTTGTCAATCAGCAGCTTCTTGAGCTCCAGCGCGATTTTAATCGCTACATAATTCGGGATCTACAGATCACCACACCAAAAATTCACACTGAATAACATGATCAAATCATTACAATTTACCAAAATAAACGAACAATTGAATCAAAATACTGAATTGGGTCGACTGAAATCGATACCTTAGTGACAGTCAACATTCGACTGAGCAAAAATCTGGAAAGAACATAGTAGTGATCTGCATTATCACCCAGCCAGACCTTCACCTGATGAGCAAAACAGAAATGATATTCGATTTCTGATTCATTTTCTTGGGACCCAAACAGAAAATCAAGAGAGAAAATCGAAAAAAGGAAAATGAAGAACCTTGACAAAGTCGTATTTGGAGGAAGTGTTGCGGGACGAGAATCTGATGGAAGTCGAAGAGACGCCACTACTTCTGTTGTTGTTGTCATCGTCCAAATCCAAGTCGTCTACGCTGATGTTAACGTTGTCGTCGTCGATGTCGTTGATGTTGGGGCTTGAGACGGCGACTGCTTTGCCCTTCTTGTTCATCGTCTGTGTGTCTGGGTGGAATCCCATTGTTGTTCCAGTTGGAGAGGGGAGTTGCAGAAAGACAGAGGGTTAGGTGAGATCTTTCAGTGCGCCGGGACACGGCGTGTCACGCCACGTCACATTTTATTATACAAAATTAAAAGTGTTAAAGGCGTATCTGACGGATAGGTTCGAATTTCGTCGGTATGCCATTATTAAGAAAACCTACATTGTCAACTTTTTTTTCCTTTTTTTTCTTATTTTGCACTCATTTTTAATACACACTATTAACAAAAGAAGAGTAAAATAGTAATTTTATATCTTTTGACAAAATGATAATCATATTTTTCCAATTTTATCCTTACTTTTGATACACAATATTTACATAAGAATGACAAAATAGTAATTATGTAATATTAAAAAAAATATGCACTTATTAAGAGAAATTGCTCACGCACACAAAATGTGTGCTTTCTGCTAGTTTAATATATAAGAATGACAAAACAGTAATTATGTAATATTAAAAATAATATGCACTTATTAAGAAAAATTGCTCACGCACACAAAATGTGTGCTCTCTGCTAGTTTAATATCTAAGCTAACAAAATTTATTGTTTAGCCAAAAAAAAAAAAAAAAAATTTTAGTGTCTTTTTCATTAAATAATGATACATATAGTATTTCACTTGTGTTCTGCACATATTGAAAGAAGACAACTTTTCCAAGTGTCAACAGCTATGTTAACAATGTTGTACGTATCGGTAATGCTAAAGAAATCAAAATTTTAAACCAAATGATATGATTGTTAATGATTGAATTATTACTTAAGTGTTGATTAACGTACTTATTTTTTATTGATGACAAATCATTTAGTTTACGTAGCATTACCTTATACATACAATGCTCTTCTATAGTTTGACTAAAATTTTATTCTTGTTGATGATAGAAGAAAAAAATTATATAACATTAATACACTGTTACTGTGAAGTTTCGATACAATGAGAAAAACGTGTAAATTTTTTTTACATGTCCCTGTTTTATTTGCAATATTGAATTATCCTATGGATGGGTGAAAGTTACCCTCAATTTGACGGAACAATTGACAAAGTTACCAACAAGAACGAAGAAGTAAAACATTTGTACCATAAAATTAAGGTTATGGAGAAACGGGTTTGCCCAACATTCACTAGGGGAGAAGTGGGTTGGGCAAACTGTAATATAATTGTACAACCTGGGCTGTTTCCTCATTGTGGAAGATTAAAACTAACAACAATCTTCCTCTGCATCCTCATACATTCTTCATACAAGAGATCATTGATGATCATCTCATCTGTGGATAAATTCAAGGAGCGGATTCTGATCATCGAACAGCATCTTCAAATCTCGCGTCTTCCTGAAAAATCTACTGCCTTTCTTTCCTATGGTGGTTCCATTAATTCTCGACGGGAGAAGAGATTTGGTATCCGGTCTCCATTGCAGCTCTTTGAGAGTAGAAAACAAGGTTGAGAGTGCAGGAGATATCTCCTTGTCCTTTAAGTTCTTGCACGATGCAACTCGAAGACATTCGAGCCCCTTCCAGGCAAGAATTACAGACTCCAGACCCTCTGTTGTTAGCACTGAGCATCCTTCTAGTGATAGCAACTTCACTCTCCTGCGACAACACCAAACACCCATAAAATTCCCAAGTAGAATTCAGTCACCAAAAATCTTAGCAACTCGAACAGTAAAAGGTATGAACTTTCGACAATTCAAGCAAATCGAAGTATCTACAGTTCATTACAATTGCAATATAACAAATGCAACAATACATCGTCAATAATCTTCGAAAAGTTTGTAGCTTTTGTTCTAGCAAACCTACTCGTAACGTTAAGAACATTCGTAGATTGATACCAGATAACTAAACGGCGAATAACTAGCCAACATAAATCTCAGGCAACGGAAGGCATAACATAGAGAGAAGAACCAATGTACCTGCAAGTGTTTGCTAGCCTGAACATATCATTCTCCAATCCCCAACAGTTCTTAAAAACAATCTCCTTCGCAGCCCTACACACCATAAACAAAGCTCTCACGATCTTCTTGTCCCTCAGCTGACATTTCTCCAAGTGCAACCTTTCCAGAGCCGGACAAGCACTCAAGTACTCGTCCGGCCCCGGAACAGTATCAATCCTCTTACACGACTGAAACCTCAAAGTCTTCAAATTTTCGCAATAGGGAAGCGCGGCCAGCCAGCCACCATCCATCCTGTGATCACAGAAAGTCAGCTCCTCCAACATTTGGCAACACTGCCCAATTGCCTTAATCCCATCATAGCTTCCCTCACATCCCCAAAGCTCAAGCTTTACCAGTCTAGTACACCCTTGAGCTAAAATTGTCAATCCGATATCCGAAACCACTGAACTGTAAAGTCCATCCACATTTGCAACCAGCTTCAGCACCTGCAAATTCTCACACGCCGCAATCCCACGCAGCACATTGTCACTGCACTTGTGCAGTTCCAGTTCTTGCAATGTGGGGCACTCCTCGGCCACACTCAGCAGGCCTAATTCACTAGCGCCAATCACCACAAGCTTCCTCAAGTTGGGGCATCCACTCGCCAGCCCATCAAGCCCCCTGTCAACAACTTCAGATGGAAGCAAATTCGATTCCAAAACTCGCTGATTCGGCGAAAACCCGGAGCCGGTATGCACCGACAACATCCTACAACTCAACGAAATGCCCGAATTTTGGTCCGGAATCAACGACCCAGATAGAAGATCCACCTGATTCAGGTTGGGGAACCGCGAAATTAACCGACCCGATTGGAGAAAGTTCCAGTCCAAGATCTTGATTGACCGTACAAGGCGGCCGTGGAGGTTGAGCCACCGCTTGCAGACGACGGAGCTAGGCTTCCGCTGCGATTCCGGGAGCTTGGCGAGGATCTTGAGGAGGATTTCGTCGGACAATACGGAAGTCCGGTCAATGTTTGCCCAATTAGGGATCAGGGTTTTGTGGGTGGATTTCGGATTGGGCGAGGCCAGCTGCATAGCGAAGATCATGTTCTTGAGAGGGGTGGTGTTCTTGAGCCAGATGTCTGACCACCTCGCCGTCCGCCGCTTCGATGGCGGTAAAGGGCTGGTCTTTGGGTTTGGTTCCTCGCACCGCAACGACATCGTTTCATGGTCGTCTTCTTCTGCTGTTTCTCTGTATCCCATTTTGTCTTTCTTCTTGTTTCAGTTCTCTCTCTCTCTCTCTCTCTCTCTCTCTCTCTCTCCCTAAATTTTCTCAGTATTCTATCAACCGCTGGATTTTCTCTCTCTAAACTTTTTGCGAGTTTTGAATGAAAGGGCTGGGTGTGTGGCGCTTTTTGTTTTCACATCCAAACAAATTACAAAGCCATTTCATTTGGTGATGTGATTAGATCAGAAGCACACTAAACAATGTCCTCTCATCAAATATGATCGTTAGATAGCCGTTATAATTCAAATTTCTTTTCTGAGGGTAGGACCCAAAAAAAAAGAACAAAAACAAACTATAATGATTGACTTTCTACTCTTCTTTTTATCGTTTGATATTTTTCGTAGGAAAATATCATCGTGCAGTAAATTTTTGTTAGGCACTATTTATATTTCATTTTAAATTTTAAATTTTGAAATGATTTTTAACCGATATACGATGAACTGTTATGATCATAAAATTCCTAAGATCCGGCGAGGATCCACATACAAATGATCAGGTGAGAATCCTTTTTCTTTTTCGTAAACTAATATTTGGTAAAATTGTAATCAGTGTCTGCTTGTTTAGAGGTGGTCTCAACTTTGACTCATGTGAATGACAAAAACAATATATGAATTCATTTGAAAATGTTTTTTAAATAATTGGAAGCTTTTTTTGTATAGTTTCTAAATCACTTGAAGTATTTTTTAGCAAAAGTGTTTTTTACAAGAAGTATCAGTTATATGTTTTTTCAGAAAACTCTTTCAAATGCTTTTTCATAATTTACGTACATTTTATTAAGAATTGATTCTAAAAATATTTGCATAAGAAAAAAAACACGCTTCCATAAAAAGAAATTTCAATCACACCCTATATTTGTGATATTCTCGAAACCTAGTTATGACTAATCTTGATAACGTAGCTTTCTTGTAAGTGCATCATAAGCTCCGTTGTACTAATCTTATTGTTCATTAAAAAATGAACGGTAGATTATATTTTTAATACCTAAGACAATGATTTAATTTGGTTAAAACTTGCCTGGGAATAAAAATGCAGAAAAATGAGTGAATAAAAATGTCCCAAAAGTGTTGAAAATATGTATAAAAAAACCCAAGGGTATAATTAATTACAATCATTCCATATAATCTCCCCTCAGTTAATCAAGATAATAAAGGTTAGTTGATAAATACATATCTACCATCATCTAATCAAGCATTACCGGGTAATTATTATGACTAAATAATTAAAACTAGACAGGGAAACAATTCAAGAGCGAGGAGCTGCCATTTGCTGCTTCTTTATCCTCTCCCCGTTCTTCACCATACTGCATCGAAAGAACCAGATTCAGAAAATCATGTCATTGATCAAGCGCAATGTTTGGTTTTCGTCAACGAAAAAAGGCTTCGCAGACTGATATCCACGGAAAGAAAATTGAATTGCAAAACGTCTGAAACTCCGGATCACAATCTTTCTTACAGCATTACCTGATATCGTGAGGGGTGATGAGTATCCATTGGGATCCTTGCACCAATGCAAAATCGACAAGAGTGTCTAGACTGATTTTCCGGCTTACAGCATCCTGGAGATCAAATAAGTGCAGAAAAATAGTTGATATGAACCATTCTTTGGAATCTTAAACAGAAAAACCTAGACAAGTATGAACGCAATCTTCATTCCTGGCATAAGGGGCATGGTTTAAGCGTACCATGAAAACATCAAACTCGTCCATTGCTCTAAATGGGGCTTCCGTCATTTCATGAAGAGACAATGTAAAGCACAACGTTGAAAAGGAGCGCTCCCCACCTGATTAACAATCAAATTAACACAAATGTTTTTATTTTTTTAGGTACTTATATTACCGACTGCAAACAGTGAAATCGTTGAGCTAAGATTTCACAAAAACACAAATAAATGGACAACCAGTCGGAGAGTATTTAAGAAGCAAACCTGAAAGCCCTCTAGTGTCGCGAACAGTGCTGCTCGATGCATCCTGGGGCATCTTTACCTGAGCAAAGGAGCACACGGCATCAAGTTTTGCAAGGAAAAATAGGATTAGCAAAAGAAATACCAAGCCGTCCAGAAATACCAAACTTACCTCAATAGCAAGGGTCCTCTCCCTGTCATCAATCTTAATTTTCCCACTCATCCCCTTCCTTCCCAGATGGGTATTAAAACTAAGAACAGAATAAAAATTAGAAGGTACCTAGAATTGAAAAAGAAAAGTGGTGTGATTTGTTAATGAGAAGAGACAACATACTGCCATGTCAACTGGCGCTTTAAAAGATTTGCGTTTCTTTCAAACTTGCTACGTCTCAAATTTAGGGCTTTCTGGCATGCCTGCAATTAAATGATTGGACAAGGAAAAATACATCAATGAGACTCTGAGCAGCAAGATTCATCCATTTGGGGACCGCGCTCCACAGAAGATATAGAATAGACAGTTATCAGACCATATCGAATACAGGGAACAAAGGGCACATCCCAGACATATATAAACTACCATAAATTGTTTCTCCAAAATCACTGCTGTGCAGTAACATTTCCTAGGCAATGCCTAATTAAAAAGGCAACTTTAAGCAAGGGATAACCCAGGCCATATGCCTTCAATAATCCACATCCACAAACTCCAAATGCTTAGAGGTATTAATTGAGTATATAGTTTCAATCAAAATCAAAGAAATTATTTCTCCCCATAGAAGTTTACAAAGCATATGCAATTTCTGTAGAAGGAACAGAGAGAAAGCAAAACTGGAGGCTATATAATTATCCAAAATTTGCAGTTAGAGCACCAACATAGCATTACACATGCAGCACCTTACATGTAACTTTTCTCGGTAAGCTCTGTACTTTTTCTGTCTCTCTAAAATCTTACGTTCTTTTTTCTTATATGACATTCGGAGGTCATCAATGGATTCAGTGAATCTGCAACATATCAAATAAGAAAAAAGATCTTATTTACAAGCTTTAGTTTGGAATTGTTGTCCATCAGAAGCAATAAAGAGAGAATAATTTACACACCTCTGGCTCTCTCGCTCAAGCCTCTGATTCAGCCTGGTTAATAGGGCGCTGAGCTGTTCCGGGGTGCTACCATCCCAATCACCCATAGCTATAATTTCACTCTCAGGACAAAGGATAGAAGCCTTTCTACAATTCTCCTGCAGTTCAGCCAGTGGATAACTTCAGCAACTAGTTGATACTACTTGTTTGGAAGTGTTTTTAGAATGACTGAAAACACTTTTGATGAAAGTGCGTTTTGAAACCAATCCTTAGTAAAACTGTAAGTGAATCATGGAAAAGAATTTGAAGTGCTTCCTACAAGAAGCACATAACTGGCACTTCTTGCAGAAAGCGTTTTCATTTTAAATGCACTTTCCAAATGAGACCTAAAACAATATCTTTCTTACACAAATATTCAAATTCTCAAGAACAATTCAGAGACACAAGTACAGACATCAACCCTAAAATAAAGGGCAGAGAAATTTGAATTCCAATGCACGCTATATTATCTTTGCACAATCACATACCTGGAAATTCACAAATTAATAAAAAATAAAACAAAAGCAGGAGCGAAAGCGGGAGTGTCAAAGGTACACACAAAATCAGCAAAGTACATGAAGCTGTTGCTTGCCAGGAATTAAGACATAATGAAACCATAGGCTGTGGATGACAATACCTCACGATGATGCTCAAGCTGCTGAAATTCTTTTTCTGCTTCTTGGATATCGCGAAGTACCTTGTTCCTCATTACACCTTCATAATGAGCTTTCTCCTGAGATAACTTTGAATTGTTAGATTTACAGAAAGAGAACAACAAGAGTTACAAGGCATTGAAAAAACACGTATATGTGTGCTTGTAAGTTTAAGGACAGTGGAGGAGACCTCTTCTGCAGAAGCCAGATTTTCTTCAGTCTCCATCAGTTCTCTCTCTGCTTTCTCAAAGGCATCAATATCTCCTTTTGCCGACTCTATTGGTTTATTGAACACAAAGAAAAAGTAAGTTGGGAAGAACGTGTATGGAACCAAATACTTAATACTTAAAATGAGTTACCATACCACATAGTTTCTCATATGATACTTTAAGATCATGGGTCTTTGCTTCAGCTTCATCAGTTCTCACTCGAAACTTTTGCAGCAACATTTTCTTTTCTTGAATCTCCTCTTGCATTTTCTGATAATCAACAGTTGATAAAGCTCATCAAAATAAGAAAACTTTATCTTAAAAGATATACATAATGGAGTAAATGAAAACATAAAGTATCATGCAACAGACTGAGATTTCTTGGTGAAGCTCATCAACAGTTGATGCAGGTGATGTACTAGCTTCAGCAGCATAAGCACTGTCTTGAAGCGCTAGTCTCTTAGATGCCAAATCACGGTCCGCATGTGCACGCCTCCTCTACCCAAAGGAAAGAACCAACATATGATTAGCAAACAGCAAGAATGAAATATTTAGACCACTAATCAATAGCAGTGAATTAGACGAGGAGATCTTAAGTTTAGTGTCACATTTCAAACTAAAATACAATAGGACAACTATATTAATTTTGCATTCAAAAGCATAGGTTCATACTCGAAGAAGAGAAGGTAAACAAATATAACCTTCACATTTCGGAGCTTCTCTTGAAGATCCTGAAGGTTTTGCTCTGCATTTCTTTTTCTCCTCATGCACTGCTTATCTTCTTCTTCTACACTTTTCGCTTGCCTTTCAAGATCACTAATTTGATCATCGTAAGAACTACAAAGACGACCAGTTCTAACTCTCTTATTGGGAGGGAGTACTGTCTGGACAGAGCCACGAGAAAACCTAGAAATAAGACAGAAATATGAGCTTATTTGTAAACCCAAACTGCGTCTGAAGCAGATGAATGTGGTAGAAGATTGAGAGACAATAATCAGTTTCCAAACTTGCCACCAACAGTATAGAACCTTGCTCAGTCAAAATCAAATTTTATGAGGAATAGAAAATTACACTAGAAGGTTAGACAAAACTTCAGTAAATAGATTTATGACATTAAAAGCAAAACAAACTTCCCAATCCAGATGTAAATGTGAAAATTGAAGAATATGTAACAGGAATCAGATCTATCTTTTGCTTACATCCTACTACCATCTAAAGTGACAACCTCCTTTAAATTTGAGATCCTCTGGTCAAAAGCAACTGTTTTTCCCACGTCATAATCTCGTACAAGAACTTGCCTTTCAATATCTCCCTGGAAGAGATTAGTTCAGAAAATAATAAAGTAAATGTCAGATCTAGCAAGATCAACAGCTAATAGAATATACCATAAATCATCGTACGAGCAAAAGAAGCCTGTAACTTACCCTATCTACCAAAACATTTAGAACAGTATGATTTTCAGAATGAACACGGGAAAGAGTAGTTGGGTGCTCTGTTTGTGGAAGCATGTGAGGAGGTATATGCAACCTAGTCCAGAAAGAAAGAGGGGAATTATGCAATCACAGAAAGAAAACATGCACTGTATGTATGAGACAGCAAACTGAGAATTAATATCGACCTTGGTAATGAAAAGTCATATATGATAATTTGAACGTTGTTGTACTTTGCTTCTTTTGCACATGCTCTCAGAAGAAGAGAGTCTTTATGATTCGTTACAATGAAAGCATTGAGCAACCTTCCAATGGCATGTTCAACAGCAGGGCCCCAAACATCACCATTATTCAAAGTCTGCAGAAACAACCATAAAGATGTATCACTTAGCATGTAGTTGCAAGCGGCAGTAAAAAAAGAGTCTTGCTAGAAAGAACAAGTAAATTGAAGAGTAAAGTAACACTAAGTATTAACTGTGTAAGTTCAGTAGAAATTATGGAAGTGCATCACAGAAAAAACAATTCTTATTCAAAACATTTAATTTGGTATGGTGAAATACAGGAGTGCAAATTATGTAGAATGTAATACAGTCGTTCCACACTTACCAGGTGGGCACCAATTGGACCAATAGGAGGACTTGTGAATCTTTGATGATGTCTCTCAATCGATTGTAGGAGGTATATCACCTGCTGTCCACCAAATGCTGTCACCTGTATAACAATAACATTTTTCCTACTGAGCATTACAGTTATTTCTAGTAAAATGCCAGCACGTGAGCTATTGCATGTGCATTTTAGAAGGGATGGGTACAAATGGACTTCGTTTGAAATATCCCACATAGAAAAGACTGGTGATTTCACATGCTTCTAAGACCACAATATAGAGAGAGCCTCACCTTGTTGGTTTGGTTTTGACGAAGCTCACGAATAACACTTGAGATCTCTCGGCGATTCTTGTCAATATTTTGAATCTGAAAGATCAACATGTCATAATATATACATTCAAGAATCACAGCTATCTAAGTTTGACAAACAAATTATGCATTTTCAAGTTATGAAATTAACTACATAAAATGTGCAAAAATTTGCGATAAACAATTTCAAGTTATTAAATCAAGCCAAACATTTCATACCATTTGATTTATCTCTCTGATTTCAATATTTATCTGTTGTATGCATTCTGATAAGGCACTCTCCTCTTCCTTCAACCTGAAATATCATTAGATGCAACTGGGATTTGGTTAAATCTTCCTTGACGGCAACGCAAAACATAAATTGACGAAATTTATGACTTTCAACCTGGTAAGCATTGATTCAACAGTAGAAACCTCATTTTGGAGTTCTTTCAGCTTTTCCTCTATTGCAGATTCTTCTGCCTGAGCAATATCAAATTAGTGGTGTAAAAGCTGATATTTTAAAGATGCTTGAGAAGATTAACCCATCCATTTGCGTGTAATCTAGTTAGGCACAAAATCAATTTTTGTATTCCCTGGCTATTTTTCATTATAAATCCTTTATTGGAATTAAGCAAAGGACGAATACATTTCTGATTTGAGATATCACAACCAAGAGTTAATATTTTGTTTTCATTATAACTAAAGAGATTAAATTTGATGATGGAATGTTGACTTTGAGTATAAAGCCAAAGTTGCATACAACTTTAAATACTTCAAGAAACTGTGAGCCAGAATTTGCAATTACAGTTAACAAATTTATGGGATCTTTAACCACCGAGGTATCACCCAAACTTTTTTTTCAGTATTCCTTCCAACCCCAGGCCCTTTTCTCTATAATTGCAACTATTAAAAACCAGGTAATCCTAACTTCAGCGGCTCAGCCTCACATATTACAAGGGCAAGTTCGACGTCTGTACTATTTCAGTAGCCACTAATTAACCCCTACTATTTCCATGGCCTATTGATTGAGCTAATACTGAACCACTACTTAAGAGATTTTCATGCAAACCATCTAATCTTTACATCAATAAAAGCATCCCTTCAATGAGAATAGTATTCACAGAAAGTTCTGTGAAGGAAAAACAAAATGAAGAAAGAACAAACTAGCATGCTCTCAAAGAAGTAATGCTCAAATATGGTTGTACACAACAGGAAACAAAAAAAACCTGTGTATGTTTGGCATGTTGCTCCTGCGTATCCTCAATCTGTTGCTGAAGAGACCTAACAGCATTCATCAACTTCTGGATCTGGTTAGCTTTGCGGCTATATTCTTCTCCAATCCCAATCTTCTCTTTCGTGGCCTAAAAAAGGATTTGGCACCCATTATCTTGAAAGGATGTAACATTTTCACGACCATACAAGAACTAATTAACAGAAATACAAAGAAAAAGGAATTCGATAGCTAATTACCAAATAGGCAAGCATATTCAGAAAGGTAACACATACTTAGCAATTTCAACATTACAATTTTTTCAGAATTCAATTGTAAATAAAAATGAAGTATGTATCACTAAACGGCAGTTTCTTTTGAGATTACTTACTAGTGAAAAAACATTTGCAGAAGAAGTTACTTGCATTCTTTTTTATTTTTAAATTTTAGGATAAAGAAACTGAGGAAGGGGAAGTCAAATGATAAACACACACCCTTTTTAGCCTCTCTCGCACCCCTGTTTAATCATGTCCATTGTTTCATTTGATTAATTCAATCCAATGGCCACGAATAAGAGGGTGTATGTGAGAAGCTTAAAAGAGTGTGAAAATCACCTCCCAAGAACATATGTATCCTTCACTCAGAATACTTCTAAAAAGAACAAGCTTTCAACTCAGGATACTTCTAAAACGAACAAGCTTTCAACGTACCAATGTTAGTGTCTGCTGTAATTCGTCCTTCATTCTCCTAATTTCTGATGTCTTTGCCATCATCTGATCAATTTCAGATTTCTTCAAGGTGAAGCATTCTCTCAGTTTCACCACTTGACCCTGTAAAATAGATACATTTTTTTATCAGAACCCTGTAAATTAGATAAAACAAACACAACTATTTTTCCTTCTAGAATCTTTTCTGTTTGTATTCTCTGGATTCTTTTCAAAGCTGAAGACTTACTTCCACTTAATATTTCTTAAGAAATCAGAAAGACAACAGTCGATGAGGAAAATTTAAAAAGATATCTCTGTCAATGCCAAGATTTTATACTCACTATTTTTTCATCAATTTTAGCTTGACATCGAGGCACACGATCTTTCAGCTTGACGATTCTCAAATTCTGTTCCTGGAGTTGCTTGTCCACATCATATACCCATGACCAAGCAAGCTTCTTTTTTAACTGTTTTGCTTTTTGAGATATTTCTTCAACATGCTCCATGCTTTTAATCTTTTCTTGCAACTCATTAAGTTCCCTTTCAATAGGTCTTATTGAGCCCTCTAATTCATCAACAACAACACCTGCCTTCTCCAACTGTTTTTCAATGTTTTGCAAAAGATCTTCAACTTGCTGAAGAAGTGTGGCCTTGTAAAAGAACTGAACAATCATGTGTCAGTACAGCACAACCATTGAACTCTGTTCTCAGATAACACGCAAAATAAATAATCACCTTGAATTTATCTTTGTCATTCCCAGAATGCAAAAACTCTCTGCTTTTGTCTTGACTCATGACAACACAAGGATTCTCCACATCAATCTGCAGTGTAATGCATTGAAGCATGAATATCCTTTGCATGAGTCTAATTTTGATGAAGGGAAGTGTTGAAAATGCACATGACATGATACAAACCTCTAACAATTAAACATTAAATGCAGTCAAATATAAAATTATCACTCAATTTAAACATATCATCTTCATGAAACAACAAAATAGCAGAGAACAATCCTGTTAGTCTTAGTCTACCATGCTAACTTAATGCAAACAGATAGTTTCTAAAAAATAATTGATGCAAAGCAGATTAAGCAAGTACTAGGAAAAACACTCACATTAAAATGTTCTACTAGCTCTCGAAGATCCTCTTTTCGAGCAGCAACCCTTCTTCCTGCCAAACTCCTCAGGTGGAGAACATGGTCAAATGAAAACTACAACGTCATGAATCAATGATCTGGCACTATAGTACAGCATAAAAGATTTTGAAAGGAAAAAATCATATCAATATTATTAGAAAAGAAAAACATAACGAAGAACAGTTCCATCTCACAGGTCTTTCATTACTTCAATGATATAAGGATGGGAAACAAAATTGGAGCAAAAGATTGACACATGTCAGAAGAAGTTTTCCTAAAACACGTTTTTTTTTTTTTTTTTTTTTTGGAGAAGAAATGGTTTTCCTAAAACAAGTTTACAAATGTTTAGTAAAAGAAAGATGGATAAAGAAAAATGCAACAACCATGTTTTGTAAAGATTTTAAATACATAAGCAACCCTGTGTTGCATGCCAACCTTTAATATGGGAACACAAAAGAATGAAACTGCCAAAAGGACAAATATGCCAACCAACAATATTTCTAGCTGATTCACCAAAAAAAAGTACAAACAAGATGAGAAAGTACTTTAATATCACTTTAAAAGTTTAAAGTCAATGGTTTAATCAACGTTTTATGTAGGTAGAAATACAAACAAGCAATACTGTAAGAAAATTATTCACTCGATACCTCAAAGTCAACACCATAAAATTTGAATCAACTCTATATACTCCATGTTTAAGTAACTACGTTCCTGACTCATCAGAGAGAGCAAAACAAAATTGTATAAGCAAAGGAATTTAAAGTTTAAACCTTGTTTATCCTTCAAAACAGTGGCGCTTGTGGTTCCAGAAATCCTGCGCTCTACTGTTATGATGTCCCCATATATTTCAGGCTTAAAAGCATCCTCCCCTTGATTTTTGAGTTCCACTTGGACAACAGCATTACTGCAATATAACACAGCATATAAAAATGTGAGACACCAAAAAGTAGTTTAAGAACAGATACTTAAAAACAGGAGAAGTTAAAACCACTTAAGACGTTCCATCATGCATTAGGATTTAGGCCACTGGAAGTGAAATTCAACCACCAGAAAATTTCACCGTAAAATTTTCTTAAGAGAAAGAAGAAAGCTTTTGCAAGTCCCAGGTGTTTAATCTTTGGATTTTCACTGGGAATCAAAGTGGAACAACCCTCTACACAAACAGTTCTTTTCTATAACATATCACTTTCAGAATTCAATGATTAGCCATACTGTGCACATACATACCTAAGAAAAAAGGAAAAGTGGAAAAAGGGCAAAAGGCACGAACCTGCAACCAGTTTTTATGAAATCCTTCAATGTCGACGCCCTTTGAGTGCCTTTAGCTCGAGACCCAAAGGCCACACACAGAGCTGTCAGTATTGCACTTTTACCACCTACAGAAACACAAACAATCAACTGATATATACACAATTTCAAACCCCCAATTTACCAAAAAAACCATAAATTCGATCAATTTCACATACAATTCATAAACCCAATTCAAACAGACGCATTTGATAGAGAGAGAAAGTAGACAGAGGAGGGCTTACTTCCATTTTGGCCGGTGATGAAATTGACCCAGTCGCCGAGCTCAATCTGCAAGCTACTGTGGCACATGAAGTTCTCCAATCTGACTCTCTGGACGATGCCCGACCCGGAACGCTGGCGGAGGCCGGAGATAGGGTCACCCATGGCTGGGTCGGAGTGCGATGGCGTTCTCGCGAAGGGCAGAGACAAAACCCTAGGAGACGAGATTGACGGAGTATCTCGGGAAGGTAGAGAGGGTGGGACTTGATTGATGGGACTCCGGAGGATTTAGGCGGGAAGAGAGAGTAGGGCGTGAGAGGGACGCGTTCTTTTTCCCTCAAGAGGCTCTCCTCGATCTCTTCTACCAAAACCACCGGATTAAGCAATCGGATCCTTAAAATTTAAAATAGAAGTTTCTTTTAAAAATTATAATAACTTTAGTTGTTAGATTAAATTTCAAGGATCTGAATCATTTGATCCGGTGACCTTGATATAAAAAATCAGAAAGGGATCTCTTTCTAGGAAAATTGGAAGTGGTGTCAGAGGGTTTTTTTTTCTTTTTCTAAATCGATATGAGTGGGTCAAATCTCACAATTAACTAGTAATAGCAATATTATCTTTATTCAAATCAATATTTAAAAAGATTTGTTTTTTTTATTGTCATTTATTATTACGACCTACTAGTATTCCTCTTCGCTTGTAAATGAGAGGTCTTAAATTCGATTTTCGCCAAAGATAAATTTGAACCACCCCTTTGTGAGATAGATAATATATTTTGTTAAAAATAAATAAATAAAATAAGAAGAAGACATTTTTCGGTTGCATTAGAGGAATTCATTGGCCTATTTTAATTTTAACTCATAATTTAGTTTTGCATAACATTGAGGCATTTGACGTCAAAGATTTTGCTAAATGAGGTACGTACGTGATGTTAAAGATTCCGTTGACGGAGTATTCCTTCCTTAGGAAGGACCAAAGGAGAGCACCCGAGACTCGAACAAGCATTACGCAAAACAGATTATTTTACACTACGAAACATACAATCAAAGCAGGGTAAATTTCATAAAAGTACAAGAACGAAAATGTACTTAAGAGTGCACAATTTGATCTCGTTTATTTGTTAGTTCAGACAACATTAAACATAGGATTGTAGTCTCAGCTAAAACAGTTTCTCTTAAGAAAATATAACAAACGAAGCCTTGGAGTGCCCACCAACAACTAATCAAAGAGTTTAGGACTTTCTAGTATGCTATGATGTATAAAATATCGGAGCACATTACAATTTTCGCAATAGCCTAAAAATTCTATATAATCCCCCACATGATCAAGCATTACCAGCTTTTGGCATTGCTTTGTTTATCTGACGTCTAGTTTTCAAGGAATTGTTGTAGAAAGTTTAAAAATCGGATCACAATCTTTCGTAAAAACATTACCTGATATCGTGCCAAAATCGACAAGAGTGTGCTGATTTTCCGCTTAAAACTATTGGAAAGGGTCAACTTTGGCGCAACAAAAAAATTGTTCATTTTTTACTAGAAGATCACGCGTTCGTGTCCTAAAAACAACATTTTTGTAAAGCAAGATAAGGTTGCATACGATAGACGTTCGTCTCCGATCCTCGTGAAGTGAGGAGCTTTATTGATTTGAGGTCGACCTTTTAAATTGTTGCAGATACACTGAAACTCTCGATGAGCTCCGGTTCTCATATGAGAAAAAAGAAAGTAAGAAACAAGAGACGTACGTATCTTTTCAAGAAAAACTACATGTAAAGGCCTTTTAGAATCTTGATCATGATGCACATTGCTCTGGGTCGTGCGTTGACACAGACAGGACATTTACACTAATGGGTAAATGTAAATCCCAACATGACTCGTTATCATATATGAGGCTTTATTTGCATCGCACCTGGACCCGAATTAGAGTCTAACTTGCTTAGCACAACACGCTTTTCGAGTCGCACGGCCCCATATCGTAGCAAGACAGCCCAACCCAACTCCTGTCGTGATTTAGTCCAACTTAAACTCCACCTCGTAATTTAAGGAATCCAAATTAGCTTCATTTCTCGAAGACTGTTTCCAATCCATGCAAATTAATCAGAGATTAAATCCAATTTACAGCTGTTGTTTTGCATAATTCCAGATTACCAAGATTCAGATTCCAACATTTATAGAATTATTTTACACAAATTACTGGTAATATTCTAACACGCCCTACCGTGATTGATGTATAAAATTTGGACGTGCTTATAAATGCCGTTTACGTGTCACTTAAATTCAGGTATTGACGTATAATTATGCAGTCTACGCGGCACGTTACAACTGACACGGCATATTGTGATTGATGTGTAAAACTTGGATGTGCTTAGAAACATCCACATAATAGTTAGTAACATGTAGCAAATGTCTCTTTGTCGCAGTGTCATAAAGTAACGATGCATATGCACTTTAGTGTGGATTTGATCTCCACCAATCTTCTTCTCCAACAATTTAACCTACGACTACTATCGTTTGTCAAAGCTATCATTATAAGTATATCCTTCAAATTAGGAAAGTTGTTTTGTGCCATTTGATTTTATTTATAACTGATGACCAGTCACCTAAAGTCACATTTGGATAATTTTGAAACCTAAAGATCACTTATAATCAAGATAAAACTTCATATTTCATCATTTATGAATAAAAGGCAAGTAATCCACATTGGAAGATAATTTGACCAGAAAGTAAGCACTAAAATAAAGGCACATTCCCACCCAAAAAGGAGCAAAAACATATGAAAAAACAAACCACCTTCAGAAAAAATGATCTTTTATTTTTTCTTTTGATAATGCATTTGAATTTACTGCTTAATGAGTTGGGATTTACATCAGATACTATCATAATTGCACCATATACCAAAAAAATAAAACCGAAAATATATATAACAGGAGCGCTCGAGCACTAACCAAAAAATACAAAGTATCATGTCCCATATGGCCAGTGGCCACGGCCTCCGAAGGACATATATTTCCGGTTTTGTTCCTTTTGCGTAAGGAAATGCTTGTCACCTACTCACCATATTAAGTGCCCTATTCAGTTTCACACTCTCCCCTCTCTCTCTCCTCACATCAAACACACAGTTTTTAGAGAGAGAGAGAGAGAGAGAAAACAGAGATTTGGTGCTCTTCATCTTCCATGGAGAAGCAGAGAATCTGCAAGATCTGCAACAAGCGGTTCTCCAATGGAAAAGCGATGGGGGGTCACATGAGATCCCACCTCGCCAAGCTTCCTCTCCCACCAAAGCCGCAGTCGCCGCCGCAGCAGCAGCATCACCAACTCAGTGACTCGCCCGAGTCGTCGTCCCCTCCATTTTCGACTTCGAACAGGGGCATGCATTCTTCTCTGGATTCAGCCGTGGTCCACGATGGCGGAGACAGCGACAGCGAGTCCCACCCGCGAAACCCAACTCATAGAAGATCCAAGCGGCGCCGCAAAGTGATTGGGAAATCGTCGCTGACACTGCCGTTCGAGGCAGAGCAGGTGAGTTCTGTTACCGATGCTTTTTCAACTGAAGATGTGGCTAGGTGTCTTATCATGCTCTCGATGGATAAATGGGATAAATGGGAAAAAGTAAAAGTAAAAAATGGGGTGGATGAGTCCGCGGATGAGGAGGAAGAGGATGAGTCGGACGACCGCGGCGGTTCTGGTTTTCGGTCACATATTCGGGTTCGGACTCGGGGGAAGTACAAGTGCGAGACTTGTAACAAAGTGTTTCGATCTTATCAAGCGCTCGGAGGGCACAGAGCGAGTCACAAGAAAATCCTTAAAACCCAGGTGTTTGATGACTATGAAGAGGAAGAAGATGAAGATTTTGAGGAAGATGATGGGCAGAATGGTAATTTGGCGGTGGTGGAGAATCACAGGATATTTGAGTGCTCTGTTTGTTTCAAACAGTTTGATTCTGGTCAAGCACTTGGTGGGCACAAAAAGGTACACTACTACAACAATTTGACCATCAATGCCCCTACTAGGAATATGAATTTGCCAGCGTCTTCTACTAATTTTGTGGACAATTTGGTCATTGACCTCAATCTCCCTGCACCAGAGGAGGAAGAAGAAGAGGTTAGCCAGGTTGAATTCTCAACAGTTTTCGATTAATGCAGTAAAAAAGTGCTTTTGAACTACAAGTGCTTATTTGAAAATCGAAATCCTTGATCATTGACAAGTTGGAGAGGTAAAAGTTAAAAAGTGTTCATCCTGTTTTTTTTTTTCCAAACATAGTTTTCTTTCTGCGTATATACTGATGAACATGAACTAGAAATTTCTCATTTCTCTGTTGAGGATGTTATACAGTGGTTTTTTTTGGATATTTTAATGGAGTTTATTTCTTTTTTTATTTTGAATATTTAATAGTTTACACTTCGTATTGCATGGAACGAATATCAGTATAGCTTCTCGTCATTAGAAGTTAAACTCGACCTTGGCTCTCTTAAGCTAAATTATGAGGGTCAAAATCGCTAAACTCGATTTTCGGATTTTCTTTGTGAGGATTATCGAAATTCTCATATCGTGTCTGTTAATCGTATATCTTGAAATCATAAGTCATTTTAAATATTTTTATTTAAAATTAAACATAAACAGTATTTAACGAAAATTAACCACATGATATACGATAAACAGATACAATTTGAGAATTCAAAAAAGATACTCATTCCAAAAAAATTAAGAAGTTACACGAAGCTGCCCTTGTTTTTGCTTGTGCAGCCACTTGTTTTTGACTTATCGAAACTGTTTCCCTCATTTTTCTCTTTAGGAAAACAAATTAATTAAAATTTTGAATAATATGTGGACAAAAATATAAGTTTGGAGAGAGAATTAAAGTCCAAAAACGCAAAAAAAGTTTGTGCTTTATTTTTTGAATGTAAAATGATTAAGCTTCTACCTGTCATCTCCTCCTTCATAGTTAGCACAGTCGGTGACCAAGTCAAGAGAGAGAAAGAGCCCACTCATGCAGCTGAACCTCTCTCTCTCTCTCTCTCTCTCTCTCTCTCTCTCTCTCTCTCTCTCTCTCCCTTCTTATCTTCTTCTGGATTCTTCTTTTATTTCTGGTGTAATGTGGTGATTTTCTGAGGTGAAAAGGATGACATAACCAGTCAAATAATGCCATTTTGCATTTAATTATACAAGGGTTTTATACGGTCTCGAGTGTAGTTAAGTCGGTTAAATCAATATGTATAAAAAATTAGTTGCAAGAGTTAACTTAAGGTGTCACTTCTACTTCAATTGATAAATGTTGTGTCTACTAGCGGAATTTAAGTTAGTACGGGGTCATAACCTAAGGCACAAGGGGCATGATGACGTGACGTGATCTTTAGCTTCCTTTGGTTAAGCATTGACAACCTATTCATAATTCTAAACTCAACGACAACTCAACTCGAGGGTTCCACTCCCTGCATGGCCTAACCCAACACCTTATGCCACATTAAAATAGAGATGGCATTTTTTATTTTTAACTTTTGTCAAATTAGGTCTTGTTGTCTCTAATGTGCTAGAACATTATCCGTGTTGTTCCTCCCATTCTTAACTCGTTTACTCTTATAAACATTCCTAGTTTTGAATCTTTAGAATCTCAAATCTCATTGTTATTATATATTTATGTTGTTTTATATACATTTTTGTGTTTTTTATGATTTAAAAGAATTATAAAGACGGATGTACAAATTAGAGGAGAACAATTTACATAAAAACAAGTTAGGCGTTTAGATTTAATAATACAATGTTATGTATTGAAAAATGTACATATATTATTGATTTAATAGAACAGACGTATACTACTGTGACTGTGAACTTATTACATATAAGTCATTCTCGAATTAAAAATAGGATAAAGTAGAGAAAAATCCTGGCCGTTAATTATCATCCTCACAAGAATGTCCTGGCCAAAAATTGAAACTGTCATATCAAATACAGTAATTAATCATAACTTTTAATTCACAAAAATACAAGTTAAAGGAAGCGAAATGTCAATTAACCATTCTACTCAAAGAAGCAAGGGGTCACACAAAAAAGTGGGTTGGAAGATGACAAGCATCCCAATCACACATGTTTGCTTGATAAAAGTGGGTTGGAAGATGCCAAGCATCCCAATCAGAAAACCTGTTTTGCTGCGGAGAGGTTAGTTGAAACTTGACATAGAAGCTTTTGCTCACTTGGATGTTCCACATTATTTTCATCTTAGAATTCTCCCTCCTCTAAATTTCCTATCTTGCTCTCCTCTCTTCTCTTACTTTCCTCTTCTTTTTCTCTTTATAAATAAGCCAACACAACATGTTGATGTGATTTAATTGTGACCACTTAAATAAGAAGGAACAAAAGAAAACGAGAATTTGGAGAAGAGAGAATCTTACTTCATTTTTATCTGTTTCTCTAGTTAACACATGACATTTTGTTTGGTCTGTGATGCCACCACATTAGCGTCCCGGAGGATGTATGTAAGTTGTTCTCTATTTGTTAGGGATTTCGTATGATAATAAAATATTGACTATGGTTAAATTTTAGTAGATGCTAATCTACTACAAATGAAAATGCTAATATAATAGAAAAGAACTATCTTTTGTGTATACTTTCTCCTATTTCGTTGCTACTGTGGGCTTTACGCAATCGATCAGATCATATAGATATCCTTCAACACAACATAGGTCATTGAAAGGGTCTTGGAGACCCACCAAAGCACGAAAGCCAGGCTCTTTCAGAAAATGGATTCCTAATGGTATTATTCTTTCCTTGTAAGTGAAAGGTTTTGGGTTTGATTCTCGCCAAAGACGAATTTGAACCACATGCTAGCCCATTGTGAAACTTAGCTCACTTCTCTACCCCCCTTAATGTAGATACTACAATAGAGATTAATTGTTGGAGTTTCAATGTAAATTGGTGTACATTCATTGAATCAAAACGTCATGAACTTCGTTGTAGAATTTGACCAAACAAAAAAGGAACTCGATCATAAATTGCTTAGTTTGTATTCCTGAAACAGATGACAGCTTAGTGGTTAAATTACCCATAGGATGCTTGTAAATTTGTAATTAAGTGGCAAACTTAACTACGAGGTTGAAGATTCTTGGTGAATTTCTTCCTTCAGTTGGAGTACGCAACGTTACTTTTTTGTGTGACATTTACTCATATCACAATATGTGATCAGATTCAATCTCGCTGATAAAAAAATGTAGATTCCGTGGATCTTCATCTCAATATGCTTATATTTGAACGATTCATGTGGATCTGCTTCCATTAAATATGAAATTCAAAACAAATCCCTTGTAAATTCGTACTCACAAATTTAAGTTTAAACATTTTCATGTACACTCATGATTTTTAGTTGGTTTTACAATTTTGTACAAAGTTATAAAATCCATTTGCTTTTCATCTCCTCTTCACCACAAAGGTGGCCAAGAAGATATCACTGGACAACAAGGTACTAATAATTTAGGTCTAAATACGAGTTTTGCTAAGTTGCAGCGAGGGAGTACTAGTCCTAGTCCAAGTCCACGCCCTAGAATATCAGTGCACACCTCCGCCGTCTCCGTCTGGATGGGCTTCGTCCCCGGGACGGTCTTTGCCGCGCAAGGTGACACCGGATCCCCCAGCGGCAACGCCTTCGGCAAGGGCAGCTAGGGTTAAGTCTAGTGGTGGCGGGGTTGGTGGGGTTTTAAAGTATTTTAGGCTGCAGAAGAAAGTGCCGCCGATACAAGAGGAGGACTTCCAACGGTTTCGGATTTTGCATAATAGGCTGCTGCAGTGGAGGTTTGCAAACTCCAGAGCTGAGGCTGCTAAGCTTGCTACACAGAAACTTTCACAGGTACTAGTTATACATTAATGCTTAATTGCTACATTGCCTCTGACGGTGTTGTAAATTACAATTTGCCTCATGATGTTCCCATGACCCAGTTCACCCCCTAAACCATGTTGTCGTTGCCCACTTTTTTCACGCCGTTAAATTCCCGTCAAATATACCGTCCAACATGTTTTCGAGGCATGAATGGAGTCCGCTATTGTGCTTATTTGTGTTCAAGTGAGAGTCAAATGTAACGAGCTCTGTTTGTGCCACACCAACACTTAAGTATTATTCGAACACACTTTTGAGGGGTAATATAGTAAATGAGGCCTACTAGTTAACTGGTGCACTATGTAAATTTGCTTAATAAATTGTCTTTTATTTTACAGGATAAATTGTTTAGTGTGTGGCTTAGAACATTGAAAGTGAGAAACTTCATCCTAGACAAAAGAATACAAGTGCAAAAGCTCAAGCATGAGATTAAGGTGTACCAGATTTTGAACCCACAAATTTTCCTACTGAATGAATGGGGAAAATTGGATAAAAAAAAAAAAATCAAGAATCCATCAGCAGGTTGGTGAAAAAATTGTCAGGAATTTCAAACACAATCCCTTTGGTCAATGATGCTAAGGTATAAGTTCAACTCTCTCTTTTAGTCAGGATAGTTCGTCCGCCTGTTACACTTAACTTTGAATCTCTCTTTCTGTATATCGCAGGCAGATGTGGCATCTGTATACGAAACCATGACCGCGGCCATGGCTGTGATGGAAGGTAATTTAGGAATGGTCTCTAAACTGCTGCCGCAGGTTAGTTCCTCTTTATACAGTTAATTAAAGTAGAAAAAAGCCTAATTTAGTTTGATATCTTCCATTGGATCATTATTTATATATAATTAAGTTGTAATTTGAATGATTTTCTTCAGCTGGAAAAGGTGCTTTACATGGTTATGGAGCTATTAATTGAACAGAACCAACAGAGAGACTTGGAGAGTAATTTAGCCTTGGTTTCTGCACTTGCGGTGAGTCGTTTATCTTTCTGTCAAGCTCACGCAATTTTCTGAGTTATATATGGAATGGATTGATGACACAACTTTTTTTACATCATTTTTTACATATGTTTTTATGGGTCCATTTTGTAATGTTTTTTTCAATGATCCGATTCGTCTATCTTTAAGATCTCCCCTCATGATTCATGTCTACAAAATATCACCACAATCTGTGACCATATGACCGTTGATTTAAGAGTTTAGGATGTTTTTAGAGAATAATATTCATTTATTTTCTTCACTACAAATAAATGTCTTAATCGTCTTAAATTTTTCGAATTTTTGCAAAGATAATTTATGAATGATCTAAAAGATAGACAGTTCAAAACGTTAAAATAATTACATAGTGGGTCTGACAAAAACACGTGTCAAAAGTTATGTGAAAAAAAAAAAGATGGCACGGATGCGCCACATGTATATATATATAGTGGTGACGCCAGGTATAAATGAGGGGAGGGGCAAAATTTAAAAGCGTTAATAAAAAAAAGATAGACAACCAAATCCTTTTACATGTTAGACAAAATCAATGTCATTTATAATGTATCAATACAAAGAAATATAGTTACAATTATGTGGACAAGTTTTCAAGTCATAAAAGCATGGCATAATAGGTTCATTATTAATAAAAGCAAAAACATCTCTTTCAATGTGAAAAACCAAGCTATCACTTAACAATGGATTTCCATTTTGCTACGCAGGTGTTTTAAAATATTCATAACACTGTTTCTTATAGTTTTGTTCCATTACGTAACTTTATAATGGGAAAAAAATTAAAAAAACTTAGACTCTTAATTTTATGGTACAGTCTACTGTATGACTAATAACTAATTCAACTAACAACTTAATTAATCAATATCAATAATCACATAAATTATTTTATAATCATATAAGCTATTCAATGATCATTAATTCAATTCATCAATAATAAACCATTTCATTCACCAATAATCATATAATTCATATCAATAATTAATGATCAATACCATAAGCTATAATTCCATATCAATTAAGCACACTTCATATTAAATTATCAATTAGGAATTTAAATTAAAAAAAACTAGAAATTTAACTTAAAAATTGGCTTTAAAATCCGGCTTTGAAGCAGAAGCTGCTGACTTGGTTTGGAATTGGAAGTTGCTTGCTAAGGCTTGACTTGAAGGCTGTAAAGGAAGGGGGTAATTTAGGCAGAATAACTGATTTGGGTGAGGGGATTGGGAATTTGTGTCACATCCTGACCCGGGGTGGATCACTTCTTGGGCCCGCTCCACCACCGTAGCACGATATTGTCCGCTTTGAGCTTACCATTCCCTCACGCTTTTGTTTTTGGGAACTCACGAGCAACTTCCCAGTGGGTCACCCATTGCTCTAGCCCCCTTCTCGCTTAACTTCGGAGTTCCTACGGAACCTGAAACCAGTGAGCTCACAAAAGGCCTCGTGCTAGGTAGGGATGTGAATATACATATAAGGATCACTTCCCTGGACGATGTGAGATGTTACAATTTGGGACTGGGAGAATGAAGGATTAATGGGGCCTAGTGGTTCCCATATTGTATTATATATTTTTTTTTCATTGAAAAAACCACGCTGGCGTTAGTGGGTGGTCCCCATATTGTATTTTATAGTTTTTTTCATTAAATCAAACGACGTCGTCCTTCCTTTCGTTTTGGGCCTAAACTTTTCAGAAAAAAAAGAAAAAAGAAAGAGCCACCGCATGCAGCAGCAGCAGCAGCAAAAAACATAACCCTCACCTGCAAATTTTCCGACAGACCAGAGGGGCAGCTACTCACTCCTGGGCTTCATTTCCGACGAGAGGAGGGGCGTTTGCCCCTCCTTGCTCCTCTGTAGCTTTGCCACTGTATATATATATGTGAACATACCGTAGCAAAATCATTTTCAGTAACTGAATTTCCAAATAGGGATTATTATTCAAATTTACATTATTAATCAAGGAGAAAAACTTAAGCACGGATACCTCCAATCGTAGACAACCCCCCAAAAAAGCACCAGAGTTTTTCTGAATTTAATAATTTAATGTCAATAAAATTTTGCAAATTAAACATATTTTTAGAGGCAAATAATTAATTGGAAATTGTAAATTGATCTTATGTTTTATTAACAGGAGGAGGAGGCAAGTGTAAGAGCACATCTCATCCAATTGGAATCAATGTACTTCTTGCCCCCCAAAAAATATGATAAATTTGATCAATGAAATGGTCATCTTCTACTTAGACGATCGTTCGATTGTTGTGCTCATCTTCATTTACCTCCAGTGTGATCTTTTATGGCATCAATTCTTGTTCAATAGTAGGACATACTAGAGAAAAAAAATAGTTATCCCAACGTGCATACCGCACTTTTCCTATAACAAACATCACGTTTTGTTCTGATGTGTATATCCTTTTGTTCTTGTAACAAATATCATATGTTGTCCAGTGTGCATACCGACATTTTCCCTACTACATATAAGGTGATCTTGGTCCATGCATGTATGAAAATCTTGAACATAGTTGAACCCATTGCTAATTTGGTACTTTCATCCTTTGGATTGAGTTTTATTTGTATTTTATCAGGTTATTTATGCCATGCTTAATTATTATTCAATAGCCTAAGCTTGGCGGGAAAAAGAGTATGTGTGTACCCGTAGGCCTAACTTGAAAATTCAGCCCATTCAATCCTCTCACTTAAGACCTCTTCTAACTTTGAAAAGAACGATAAAACAAGCTTGTTTTTACCATTGTTACATAATCTAATTAGCCTTAATAGCAAGTAATTTTCTGATCCAAAATAAGTCAAAGTAACTTCAAACGAAAACAGTAGTTGGTCACTGAGGCAGAGAAGAATCCAAGTTCTGGTGCCCAACAATATAATACCAAAGGCAGCTAAACCCTTCAACAAAATGGAAGTTTATCGCCATAATCAGTTCTCGGGATGTAGATGTTAAATATTTCAAGAATATATTTATATATTCGCGTTGGCTGAAAAATTGGGTATTTTGCCCAACTGTTGCTTCTCTTCGAGTGAAGCATTGCAGCTATTAGTTTTTAAGTGTGTGTGTGTGTGTGTGACTTCGTGTTGCCTTGTGCAACATCTGTGCGCGAAAATTGATAGCACCCAAAGGTTGGATTTAATTCAACCTTGTACCTTTTGGTCGAAGTGCAACTTTTGGTTAAAAGACATGATGCTTATTCAATTGTTTGAGTAGAATTAAAAATATGTAATTACTCAATATTTATTTTCTGGAAATTCTATATAGAAAACATGTTTTTTAGGTTAACACTATTACGAAAGGTTGTAATTGTATATCTTCAACTAAAATGAAGGGACTCGATGAACGGATGTTTTAATGCCTATAAATACCTTTTGTGGCATAATGTTTCACACACAATTTTCAGAAATTTGTTTCTACATTCCTTACTCTCTTCTCTCTCCATTACATTCATACAACTTATTTCTAGTTATTTCTAAGGGAATAATTCGGTTTTGCTAATCGAGTATTCCATACTTTGTTATATCCTGTAAGTGATTTGCCAAGAACCCTTTAGCAAACTTATTTGAGTGGGGGCAAATAACATTTTAAGGAAACGATTCAAATCATACCTCAAGGTTATCATTTAGATTATTCTCTATATTTCAACATTTACTCTAATAGTAGATAGACAGTTGACACTCCGCCATTGTAAGACTCCATCGCCTCCGCCATTATGCTTGTTTCATTCTTCTTCTTCTTCACCAGCATTACCAGACGAAACAAAATCATGTTTGCTTGATAAAAGTGGGTTGGAAGATGACAAGCATCCCAATCAGAATCTCTGTTTTGCTGCGGAGAGGTTAGTCGAAACTTGATAGAGAAGCTTTAGCTCACTTGGATGTTCCATGTTATTTGACAAGCATCCCAATCAGAAAGCCTGTTTTGCTGCGGAGAGGTTAGTCGAAACTTGACAGAGAAGCTTTAGCTCACTTGGATGTTCCATGTTAGTTTTATCTTATGATTCTCTTCCCTTCAAATTTCATTCCTTGTCCTCCTCTTCTCTCTCACTTTCTTCTTCGTTTTCTCTTTATAAACAAGTCAACACAACATGTTGATGTGACTTAATCGCGACCACTCAAATAAGAGGGAACATAAGGAAAGGAGAATTTGGAGGAGAGAAAATCCTACTCCATTTTTATCTGTTTCTCTAGTTAACACATGACATTTTGTTTGGCTTGTGATGCCACCACATTACCGTCCCAGTGGATGTTTGTAAGTTGTTCTTTATTTGTTAGGGATTTCGTGTGATAATAAAATATTGACTATGGTTAAATTTTAGTAGATGCTAATATAATACTAATGAAAATGCTAATATAATAGAAAAGAACTGTATTTTCTATGTACAACCCATGTTCCGTTACTACTACAAGCTTTACGCAATTGATCAGATCATATAGATATCCTTCAAAACAACATAGATCATTGAAAGGATCTCGGAGACCCACGAAAGCACGAAAGCCAGGCTCTTTCAGAAAATGGATTCCTAGTGGTATTCTTCTTCACTTATAAGTGAGAGGTTTTAGGTTTGATTCTTTCCAAAGATGAATTTGAACCACATGCTAGCCCACTTAGCTCACTTCTCTACCCCCTTAATGTAGATACTACAGTAGAGATTAATTGTTGGAGTTTCAATGTAAATTGGTGTACATTCATTGAATCAAAACGTCATGAACTTCGTTGTAGAATTTGACCAAACCAAAAAGGAACTCGATCGTAAATTGCCAAGTTTGTATTCCTGAAACATATGACAGCTTAGTGGTTAAATTACCCGTAGGATGCTTATAAATTTGTAATTAAGTGGCAAACTTAACTACGAGGTTGAAGATTCTTGGTGAATTTCTTCCCTCAGTTGGAGTACGCGAAGTTACCTTTTCGTGTGACATTTACTCATATCACAATACGTGATCATATTTAATCTCGCTGATAAAAAATGTAGATTCGATGGATCTTCATCTCAATATGCTTATATTTGAACGATTCATGTGGATCTGCTTCCATTAAATATGAAATTCAAAACAAATACCGTTAAATTCATAATCACAAATTTAAGTTTATAATTGAACATTTTCATGTACACTCATGATTTTTAGTTGGTTTTACAATTTTGTACAAAGTTTGTTATAAAATCCATTTGCTTTTCATCTCCTCTTCACCACGAGGTTATGAGAATTCATGTAAGACTTTTCGTTAATATTCTCGAGTTTGAAACACTATTTTGGCAACGTTTTTGGGCATCGTTATTATTTATTCCACTTATTGTTTAGTTTTCGATTTAAATATTATATTAAAAATACATTTGAGACCCCATAAACGTTAAAACCAATTCCAAGTGTCTTATAAAGTGTCCTTTAATGCTATAGCTAAATATTTTGTGAAAATAAATAATTTTAATTTTTCCCAGAAAAAGCATGTGTGTTAACTCTACAGTTTTTCGTTGGTTTTACAATTTTGTCCAAAGTTCATCATAATATCCATTTGCTTTCACCTCTGCCGCACCGTGAGATTTTGAGAATTCATGTAAGACGGAAATGACAAGCCGGTAGTTGATGCTCACCACCACCAGATGTCGCCCCGGACAACTGGGTGAGGATTAATAGCGTGGTAAAGATCTTTCCTATTCCAATTTATCTATTTATTTGGCTTTTTTGTTTTTTCTTCATACGTTACTTATTTGAGTAACCATTATTAAATTGAAATATCTTTAAATTTATATTTTAAATCATTGGTTTCAAGTGTTTAAATATGAATATAATATATTTTGTAGATAAAAGTATATTTTGAAGAACATGATTGTGGTAGTTTGTTATAATGGTAAAAGCAATAAAAGAAAAATTAATAAAAAAAAAATTTATTTTAAAAGGGGAGGATCGGTAAGAAGCTAGTGATTGTTGTACAGAATAGTCAGTACTACGGTACCGATATAATCCATTAAAAAGCGGTAGCAAAGTACCGATTGTATCATTTTATATTTTATTGATTTATTTTGTACTTTTTTCTTTTCCCATCAATTTTTTTTTTCTTCCTATGTTACTTTATTTAGAATCAAATACCTTTAGATTTATATTTATATTCTTGTTTTTGAGTGTTCTCACATGGATTGTTAAAAAAAATTCACTAAAAGTACATTTTGTAAAATATGAAGATGATAGTTTGGTATTATGGTAAGCGAAAAAAGAAAAATTTTAACAAAAATTAAAAAAAACATAAAATAAATAAAATTGATGGTTTAGAGTTTAGGAGCGTGTGAATAGCAGTGGACCATAAAAATAACATTCTAAGTTCGGTGTGATTTAGTGCTTGGCGCACTAAAAAAAAGATTTCTTTGCCGTGGAGCGGCTGATAAACTTTTTTTTTTTAAATGAAGAAGTTACAATGTTAAAGGTGACGACTTTAGTGTGAATTCTATCGTGGTTGATAGCGATTTATAAATGCCTCACCCCAGTACCAATGCTTCGTCCGGCCAACCATGGTTGACCAGTGCTCTGAGCATGCCTCATTTTCCACATGTCGCCCACCTCATTTGTGCACAACTTTTTTCTGCCTTGTCTTTTGTGAACGGTGCCTACCTCATTTTTTGTGAGCGGAGCCTGCTTTGTTTTACGTGCACAAATGTGACATCCCAAATCGTCCAGGGGAGTGATCCTTATATGTATATTCTCATCCCTACCTAGCATGAGGCCTTTTGGGAGCTCGCTGGCTTCGGGTTCCATGGGAACTCCAAAGTTAAGCGAGTAGCGCACGAGGGCACTCCCATGATGGGTGACCCATTGGGAAGTTCTCGTGTGAGTTCCCAGAAACAAAACCGTGAGGGCGTGGTTGGGGCCCAAAGCGGACAATATTGTGCTACGGTGGTGGAGCGAGCCCGGAAGGTATCAGAGCCTAACCCTGGTCGTGGTGTGTCGACAAGGACGTCGGGCCCCTAAGGGGGGTGGATTGTGACATCCCACATCGCCCAGGGGAGTGATCCTTTTATGTATATTCCTATCCCTACCTAGCACGAGGCATTTTGGGAGCTCACTGGCTTCGGGTTCCATGGGAACTCAGAAGTTAAGCGAGTAGCGCACGAGAGCACTCCCAAGATGGGTGACCCATTGGGAAGTTCTAGTGTGAGTTCCTAGAAACAAAATCGTGAGGGCGTGGTCGGGGCCCAAAGCGGACAATATCATGCTACGGTGGTGGAGCGGGCCTGGGAAGTGGTCCCCCCAGGGTTGGGATGTGACAACAGAACCCACGTTACCCACCACATATCCGCTTCGGTGCTTACTTTGCCTTCTACTTCAGCACACCGCCGCGAACTTTCCACAGTCATGAGCATGTTTAACGCCATTGACGAAGTAAGGGTCTTGCGTGTTTGGTAACGTCTCGAGAATGTGCTTATCACCCCTGCCCTTCCAAAATGAGTGTACCTTATTTTGGCAATGTTTTGGGCCTCGCTATTATTTATTCCACTTATTGTTTAGTTTTCGTCTTAAATATTCTATTAAATATACATTTGAGGCTCAATAAATGGTAAACCCAATTCCAAGTGCCTTATAAAATTTTCCTTAACTTATACGAAAAATATTTGGTGAAAATAAAAAATTTGCGTTTTTCCTAAAAATTATGTTAACACTCACGGTTTTTAGTCGGTTTTACAATTTTGTGCAAAGTTCATTATAATGCATACTTTTTATTTTTGGGTCGTTCTATTCACACATACTTTTTTACTTCCCACACAATCCTCTTAATTTCTGGTCATATGATCGAATAAATTTAAGAAAAATTAAAGGATGAAAATTAACAAGCAATGTGTGAAATGTAAAAATAAGTGTGGATATCACATTGTAAAAATAGAATCATGCATAGTTGTTATATATATTTATTTTTTTTCTGAAGCGTTGACCAATGAGATAGAGTAACCTATAAGGTTGGTGGGAACATTCTTATGTATTCCAGAGTACTATCCGATATTTCGAGTATTTTAAATTTTAAATTTTTGTTTAAAATATAAAAATTAAGATTTAATGATTCTTGAAGGTTGGTGAGTACATACCGACCAACATGACCTGATGAATTAATTAAACTCTATTTTGCATGCTGAATCCCAACGTGCGACCAACTTCCCTCAACATCCACTCTTCTTAAATATTAATCAAAGTCATCACTTAAATTAGTCCCAGAAATTAGTTCTTGAGATGGAAAACACATACATGTCACGCAGGCAGCAGCAGCAATCCAGCCCTCGACTTCTCAGAAGCAGAAGTGGAACTTCTTCGACCCCGACCCTAACCCTACCGCAAAACGTTTCACGTTCATGCACTACCACGCCAAACAACAGCCAAAGATTCATCAGCCCCCGGCGCTCGAAATCCACCGTAAAATCAAGAAACAATAAGAATCACGAGGAAGAGAAAGTACACGCACTCAAGCAAAAGAAAGGTGGCCAAGAAGATATCATTATTGGACAACAAGGTACTAATAATTTCGGTCTAAATACTAGTTTTGCTAAGTTGCAGCGAGGGAGTACTAGTCCTAGTCCAAGTCCACGCCCTAGAATATCAGTGTCCGTGCCGTCTCCGTCTGCATGGGCTTTGTCCCCAGGACGGTCTTTGCCGCGCAAGGTGACACCGGACCCCCCAGCGGCAGCGCCTTCGACAAGGGCAGCTAGGGTTAAGTCTAGTGGTGGCGGGGTTGGTGCGGTTTTAACGTATTTTAGGCTGCAGAAGAAAGTGCCGCCGATACAAGAGGAGGACTTCCACCGGTTTCGGATTTTGCATAATAGGCTGCTGCAGTGGAGGTTTGCAAACGCCAGAGGTGAGGCTGCTAAGCTTGCTACACAGAAAATTTCACAGGTACAAGTTATACATTAATGCTTAATTACTACATTGCCTCTGACGGTGTTGTAAATTACAATTTGCCTCATGATGTTCCCATGACCCAGTTCACCCCCTAAACCATGTTGTCATTGCCCACTTTTTTCACGCCGTTAAATTCCCGTCAAATATACCGTCCAACATGTTTTCGAGGCATGAACGGGGTCCGATATTGTGCTTATTTGTGTTTAAGTGAGAGTCAAATGTAACGAGCTCTATTTGTGCCACACCAACACTAAGTATTATTGGAACACACTTTTGAGGGGTAACATGGTAAATGAGGCCTGCTAGTTAACTGGTGCACTATGTAAATTTGCTTAATAAATTGTCTTTTATTTTTCAGGATAAATTGTTTAGCGTGTGGCTTAGAACATTGAAAGTGAGAAACTTCATCCTAGACAAAAGAATACAAGTGCAAAAGCTCAAGCATGAGATTAAGGTGTACCAGATTTTGAACCCACAAATTTTCCTACTGAATGAATGGGGAAAATTGGATAAAAAAAAAATCAAGAATCCATCAGCAGGTTGGTGAGAAAATTGTCAGGAATTTCAAACACAATCCCTTTGGTCAATGATGCTAAGGTATAAGTTCAACTCTCTCTTTTAGTCGGGATAGTTTATCCGCTTGTTACACTTGAGTTTGAATCTCTCTTTCCGTATATTGCAGGCAGATGTGGCATCTGTATACGAAGCCATGACCCCGGCCATGGCTGCGATGGAAGGTAATTTAGGAATGGTCTCTAAACTGCTGCCGCAGGTTAGTTCCTCTTTATACAGTTAATTAAAGTAGAAAAAAGCCTAATTCAGTTTGGTATCTTCCATTGGATCATTATTTGTATATAATTAAGTTCTAATTCGGATGATTTTCTTCAGCTGGAAAAGGTGCTTTACATGGTTACGGAACTATTAATCGCACATAAACAACAGAGAGACCTGGATAGTAATTTAGCCTTGGTTTCTGCACTTGCGGTGAGTCGTATTATCTTTCTGTCAAGCTCACGCAATTTTCTGAGTTATATATGGAATGGATCTATGACACAACATTTTTTACATAATTTTTTACACGTGTTTTTATGGGTTCATTTTGTAATGTTGTTCAATGATCCAATTCTTCTATATTTAAGATCTTCCCTCATGATTTAGGTCTACAAAATATCACCAAAATCTGCGACCATATGACCGTTGATTTAAGAGTTTATGTTGTTTTTAGAGAATAATATTCATTTATTTTCTTCACTACAAATGAATGTCTTAATCACCTTAAATTTGTCGAATTTTTTCAAAGATAATTTATGAATGATCTAAAAGATAGATAGTTTGGAACGTTAAAATAATTACATAGTAGACCTCACAAAAACATGTGTCAAAAGTTATGAAAAAAAGAAAAAAGATGGCACGGATACGCCACACACACACATATATATATATATGTGAACATACCATAGCAAAATCATTTTCAGTAACTGAATTTTCAAATAGCGATTATTATTCAAATTTACATTATTAATGAAGGAGAAAAACTTAAGCACGGATACCTCCGATCATAGAGAACCCCCCAAAAAAAGCACCAGAGTTTTCTGAATTTAATAATTTAATGTGAATAAAATTTTGCAAATTTAACATATTTTTAGAGGCAAATAATTAATTGGAGGTTTTAAATTGATCTTATCTTTTATTAACAGGAGGAGGAGGCAAGTGTAAGAGCACATCTCATCCAATTGGAATCAATGTACCTCTTGCCCCCCAACAAATTCTTATAAATTTGATCAATGAAAAGGTCATCTTCTACTTAGATGATCCTTCGATCGTTGTGCTCATCTTCATTTATCTCTAGTGTGATCTTTTATGGCATCAATTCTTGTTCAATAGTAGGACATACTAGAGAAAAAAAATAGTTATTCCAACGTGCATACCGCACTTTTCCTATAACAAATATCATGTTTTGTTTTGATGTGTATATCCTTTTGTTCCTATAACAAACATCATATGTTGTCCAATGTGCATACCGACATTTTCCATACTACATATAAGGTGAACATCATATGTTGTCCAATGTGCATACCGACATTTTCCGTACTACATATAAGGTGAACATCATATGTTGTCCAATGTAACAAACATCATATGTTGTCCATGCATGTATGAAATTCTTGAACATAGTTGAAGCCATTGCTTATTTGGTGCTTTCATCCTTTCGATTGAGTTTTATTTTTATTTTATCAGGTTATATATGCCAAGCTTAATTATTAGTATATTACTCAATAGCCTAAGCTTGGCGGGAAAAAGAGTATGTGTGCACCCGTAGGTCTAATGGGCTTGAAAATTCAGCCCATTCAACCCTCTTACTTAAGGCCTCTTCCAACTATGAAAAGAATGATAAAATGAGCTTGTTTTTACCTTTGTTACACAATCTAATTAGCCTTAATAGCAAGTAATTTTCTGATCCAAAATAAGTCAAAGTAACTTCAAACGAAAACAGTAGTTGGTCACTGAGGCAGAGAAGAATCCAAGTTCTGGTGCCCAACAATATAATACCAAAGGCAGTTAAACCCTTCAACAAAATTGAAGTTTACCGCCATAATCAATTCTCGGGATGTAGATGTTAAATATTTCAAGAATATATTTATATATTCGCGTTGGCCGAAAAATTGGGTATTTACCCAACCGTTGCTTCTCTTCGAGTGAAACATTGCAGCTATTAGTTTTTAATAAATATATAACATACTACATATTATATGTGTGTGTGTGTGTGACTTCGTGCTGCATTGTGCAACGTGTGTGTGTGAAAATTGATAGTACCAAAATGAAAAATACGTACTTAATCCTACTTCCCCATATACACCATACGCAAACTACACACACGTACATGAATACATGTGCACATGTGTATACATAAGAATCTGTACACACACGTGCATGAATACATGCGTATATGTGTATATGTAAGAATCTGTGTGCATAAAGTCCAATGATATGCTAATCATAAACATATTAAGTGAATTCATATTTAGGTTGCAGGATTGCAGCTGCCGAGCATACAATTTTTCGGTATATTAGGGCCTCTTAAATTTCAAGTAGATGGGTCATGAGTCCACTCCAACAACACCGATACTGTCCCCACTTGGACACTTGCTCAATCTGTCAGGTGTGGGGTTTTAATACAAAAGGCATCGATATTAGTTGGAGTGAGGTATTCTATTTAAAGGAGAGTTAGTTAGAATAGGGTAATATTATTTAAAAGGCTTGTTCTCAAGCCTTCTGACGGACGTGGGACATAGGAATTCTAACATGGCCATGATGAACAATAAAAGTTTCAAAAGTTTGCTAATCTAGAAAAGCAGTAGCAGCACAAACAATTCACAGTGTTAGAACAGAAGGTAAAAAGATACTCAAAGTTTCACATCCCGACCCTTAATTTATGTCCACTACTTCCACTACTTCCACATCACTTCGCACCAGAATATTCTTGAGTGACATTAAGCTTGTAATACACCTCATGTGCTTTCGATGCATGCAAGTTTTTCACCGTGTACAAAAATCTTGATAATATTAGTTGAACTCACTTAGGACTCATTGGAAAGTATATTATAAATAATTGAAAAAAGTTTATGGTAAAAATATATAACACTTAATTAATTTATACACATACATGCACAAACCCAAAATCATATATAAGAACATAATAGTAACACTTGAGAAAATTTCCATTAAAATAAAAGTAAAATAAGAAATCACTTCTCCTATACCAATCCCCACCATTTGAAAAATAACCAAAAAAAAAAAAAAAAACCCCAAAAAAATAAAATAAAATTAAAAACCCCTCTAAGGCTTTTAAAAGTAATAAATAATCCTATTAACATTCCGCCGCTGGCTTTTGTGGCAAAGGAATATCATGATACTCAGCACAACCACTCCCATTGTGGCCATGCCCAACACTAGCTAGCAACTTCCTCTTGGGTTTGGCCTCGAGCAGCATCAACACCACGTCCCTCATCGACGGCCGGTCCGCGGGGTTCTGGCTCGTGCAGAGCAAAGCAATCCTAAGCATCTGCATCATCTCCTCCCTCACCGGCTCGCAACCCGCCCCTGCATTCTTGTCCAAAACGTCATTGATCCCGTCTTTCATCTTGATCTTCGACCTAACCCAATGCACAATGCTATTCCCGTCTCCAAACTCGGCGTCGACCGATCTTTTCCCGCTTAAGATCTCCATCAGCACCACCCCATAGCTGTATATATCACTCTTTTCATCTACTTGTAGGGTATAAGCATATTCTGCGAAAAACAAGAACAAAGTTAACTTACTATTTTTTTCAATTACAAACCATGTGCTACGTAAGTTTTGCTACTCTAAACGAAAAAGAGAAGATTTGAATCCAAAATGCAGTAAGTTGAATAAAAATGTTATATCCACCAAGCAGAGCTACTCTCTTAATGTTCTCATTTCAAGGACAAGTAAAGTCCATTTTCATATGAACTATCAGATTAATCTTACGATAGATTAAACTATCAATTTAAATAATCTTTGTTACATGAAAATAAAATACTAATTAATAAAACAAAAGAACCAAAAAAATAAAAATAAAAATAAAAAAAGAGAAGAGAAGAAGGTTTCACGTCATGTCGAATCTCATTCATCTTCAAAACCTATTATTCGCATCGAATATCTAAACCCATCAAATCGAATTGAATAAAACCCTAATAACTTTACACGTCCAATTTCATCAAATCTTTTATTTATGTTAATTAACCACATTTTGAAAGAAGATAAAATTAACCACATTTTAAATGAAGATAAGGTGCATGGCCCCAAAGTTGATGTGGCATTTCAATCAATGTCAACTTTTTTTTTTACCTTTTTCTTTGTGGGTTTATGTAATGTGAACTAAGTAATAGTGATTTGTAATTTTTATACATGGAGAGCCGACCATCTTAAGAATTTCATCATAGTTGTGCAGATAAAGGATCCAAAAGAGAAAACAAAATTGTTACACCTTTTGACCAAATGGACCAACCATCTTAATATTTCCATTTGGATTATGTAACTAATATTACAAATGGAATTTAGTAAGTGACGGTTGCTTTTAGGAATAAACATTCCTTTGGTTGATTAACCCCAACACACTAGATAATTTAGATTTCGTCATCCAACAAAACGAATTTTTAACAACAAAGCCAAAACCACAAATAACAAACAAAAACAAGCATCACCTAACCAACTTATACCAGAGGTCAAACATTTATAATACACATAATATGCACAGATATAATCAATTATTAATTTTTTTTTTTAACCAGTCTATAAGTGCATAATATTCCACTCATGATAATCTTCCACAAATTAAAACAATATGAGAAATGGAAATTGATGAATCAACGCACCTGGTGCAATGTAGCCATAGGAGCCGGCGATGACAGACATGGACTCATCGCTCTGGATCAACTTGGCCACCCCGAAATCTGCCACCCTAGCCTCCATTTCACTATCCAATAAGATATTACTTGGCTTAAGATCACGGTGCACAATCACCGGATCACAGTCGTGGTGCAGGTAGCAAATTCCCTGCGCCACGCCGAGGGCGATCTTGTATCTCGTGATCCAATCCGCCCCCAAATTCTGAGCCTTGTTTTTGCCATGCAACAGATCATCTAAATTGCCATTGGGCATGTACTCGTAGAGCAGCATGGTGATGTCCCTGTTGCAGCAGCATCCTAACAATCTCACAATGTTCCTGTGCCTAACGTTCCCCAACACCTCCACTTCAGCCAGAACTCCTCTTCGCCGTCGGATCACAATACTACTGTTCTCCTTCTGTTTCCCCCACAGTTTCTTCACCGCTATGATCTCGCCACCTGGCATCTCAGCCCTATAAACCGTCCCCGTGGACCCCATCCCTATAATCTTATTACTCATCTCCAGGCACTCCAACACGTCATCCGCCGTGAAATTTAACCGCTGGAAAGCGGTTAATTTCCACGGTCCGATCTGCTGACTCTCATCCATCTGACGGCTGTAATTCGCGTGGAAGCAGCGGGTCCCAGCGACGAGAACAAAAAGCCCGATACCGAAAGCAGCCGCCATAATCCATACTATCGCGCCTGCCGTCTTCTTCGGCTCCTCGTGGCCGCGAACGTCCACGGCTCCGGCTGACAACGTGTCACAGGGCTTCCCCAGAGCGCCGCCACATAATCCTTCATTCCCCAAAAACGACGTCGGATGGAGATTCAGGAAAATCGAACCGGACGGGATCGGACCGGTCAACAAATTAAACGAAACGTTGAAGCTCTCCAGCGTGCTACAGTTCTCGAAGTTGGACGGAATCGTACCGGAGAGAAAATTACGGGAGAGGTCGAGGTCGGTAATGGAGGGCAAAGCGGAGATTTCCCATGGGATAATGCCGGTGAGAGAATTGCGGCTCAGATTCAAGCTGAGAAGCTTCTCGCAGTGCCCGATGTCCCACGGGATCGAGCCGTTAAAGTCGTTACGTTGGAGTTCAATCTTGTACAGGCTTTTGCAGCCGATGAAGTCGGGGATTTTACCGGTGAGGTGGCCGGAACTGGCGGAGAAGATCTGGAGATTTGGTGCGCGCCAGATGTTCGACGGAAGGACTGAGTGAAGTGGGTTCAGCGAAATGTTCAAGTAACTGAGCTCTTCGGCATTGCCGAGATCTTCAGGTATCGCGCCGGTGAAATTGTTGCCACTCAAATCGACGTAGGTCAAATTGGGTAACAACCCGAAACCCGTCGGAACCGACCCATTGATTTGGTTATCCTGGATTCGGAGTCGTAAAAGAGAATTGCAGTTTGCTAACGTTTTGGGAAGTGGGTCGGTGAACCTGTTGGAGAAAAGTATGAGCTTTTGGAGCTTGTTGCCATTGCAGAGATTTGGCGGGATCGGTCCGGTGAGAGAATTGGAGGAAACGTCGACTCGCAGGAGCTTCCCACTGAATCCTAAACTCTGGGGGAGGACACCCTTCAGTGAATTGTTCCAGAGGAGGAGGTTTTCCAAGTTGGGCAGCTCTCCCATTTTTTCCGGGATTTCTCCGACGAGAAAGTTGTTCATCAGGCTTATATTGGTCAGCCCTTTCAACATTACAATTTCCGGTGGGATTGAGCCGGAGAGCTGATTATCCGACAAATCGAAAGTCTTCAGACCCTGTAAGCGGCCTAGAGTTGCCGGAATAAATCCCGAAAATCGGTTCTTGAAGAGCAGCAATGTGTCGAGCATGGTTAAGTTGCCGAGCTCCGGCGGGAGAGCGCCGGAGAGAAAGGCGTTGGAGACGTCCAAGTACGTGAGATTTGACAGCATTGCGAGTTGTGCAGGAAACCCACCTGAATACTCGTTGTACCCGATCTCCATCCGGGTCAGCTCCGATAAGAAGCCCAATTGCGGTGGAATTGAACCGTTAAGTGCATTTCCGGCGAGGTAAAGGAATTTCAATCTCGGGAAACTTCCGTACCCTTCCGGGATTTCGCCGTCGAAGTAGCTTCCGCCAAGGTTGAGCCGCTCGAGATACCGGAGTCTGATGAATTCCCGAGGCAATGGGCCGGTGAAGCTGTTGCTGTAAGCGGTGAAGATTCTTAAAAACTTGAGCTTTGAAATCCCAGGCGGGAAATCCGACTTAAAGTCGTTGTGGCTGATGTCGAGGATCCTTAAGTTGCCGAGCTCGAAAATGGCGGGAGGGAGAGGGCCGTCGAAGGCGTTGCCGCTCAAATTGAGGTAGATTAGGGAAGAAAGTTGGCGGATTTGAGGTGGGATTTGGCCGGAGAGGTTGCGGCGTGAGAGGTCGAGGGCGACGACTTGGGAGGTGTTGGGGTGGCATTTAACGCCGGACCACGAACACCAACCGGAGACGCCGCCGTTTTGTTGGAAATTGGGGAGAACCCAGTCGTGGAAGGAGGAGAAAGGGTCTTTGAGGGAGGACTTGAGAGAGAGCAGAGCAATGAGCTGGAAAGAGAGAGAAGAAGAAGAGGAAGAAGAGCAGAGAGTTATGGAGGTCTGGAGAGAGAAGAAGAGGATGAGAGAGAGAGGGAAGGAGGAGGAAAAGGAAGGAACTTTCATGGTTTAGGGGGTGTGGGGAAGGAGGTAGTGGGTGAGAGTGAGAGGGAAAGAGTGTTAGGAAATTTAAGGGAAGAGAGGTTTTGATGGCTGCTTCTGTTCAGAGAAGTGCTTTTCAGGAGTGCTGGGTGCAGAGGGTGTTTCATGATCACCATCATTAGGTCTTTTGCTCCAGTGGGATTTCTTGGTGGACTTCAAATTCTAGTGAGAGAAACTAGAGAGAGAAAGAAAGAAGGAGAGAAATAAAGAAGCAAAGAAATACATACTTCTTCTCCTCCCTTCTTCTCTCTCTCTCTCTCTACTAATATAATCTTCGGATTTCGATTTCGATTTCAATTTCAATTTCAATGGCTGGTTTTCTCTCTCTAGTTTTTTCTGTTTGTGTCTCCCTCTCACCTCCTGCAGCTGCAGTGGTGCTACTGCTAGGGTATTCTACCTTTGTCTAATACAATCCTTTTGGTTTTATTGGGATTTAAGTTTTCCTTTTCTTTTGGTTCTACTTTTCATCATTCCTTGGGGGTACCCTTTATCTTTGTGTCTAGCAAATTGGCAAATATTGTTATTTTCTAGCACAGTAGCAGTGACAAATGCCTCTCACAGGATCCAAGAAAGTCGTTCCAATTTCCCACCATATTCTCCTCCCATTTTTTTAAACATTTTGCTCCCATTCCCTTTTCTTTTCTTCTTTTTCTTCTTCCTTATTCCCAACATTTTCATCTTAATTACTTGATTTAAATTCGAATTAAATACTTTCTGGTAGATAATTAAACTCGTAATGACACGCCCTAATTGCTGATTCCAGTGTTCTGAGAAAATTGAGATGGCCACGTGTTGGCCGATACTCGAGGAGTGCCGTAAGCTATTTTATCTTGCTTATGCTTTGAAATATCCATACATTATCGTATTTTAAACTTTAAGAATTTGTTTTTTTATTTATGATTATTATGTATTTGCCGCAATTTTGCTTACATGTTTACATGTTCTTAGCTTAAGCATGATAGGATGAGTTTCGTCACTCCTCAAATGACAGTCAGCAAGTCACCATTTTGGTGTCCTCGGAACACAGAAATTGGGGCGTGTCACTATGACTGTGTTTTACAAAATACACAAATAATATGTGAAAGTTGGCGCCGATTTTTGAAATTCAAGAGAATTCCCCAAAATCCTACTTATTATTATTATTATTTATTTATTTTTGGGGAAAAGAAAGTCGACCCACTGGGCTTCTAGGAAGATCTCTGTGGATTAATATTATATACGGGATATACTAGTTTTGTTTTTATTTAGATAATGTTTAGAAAAATAATGATGGCCATTAATTATTTTGTATAATTAAGCTTTGTTTAAAGTATGGTATTAAGCTTCCAACCCAATCATCTTCCTTCATTATGAAAATTTTTAGTGTGCCAGGAACATGATTTAGTACACTAAGTATTATAAATACAATTGATTAAATTTTCTTTTTCAATTTTCCAACTATATATTATTATATTTAATTTACAAGGTCGTATTTTTGAGACACTAAAAAATCGCTCCTCGTTATCTTATTCATCTGGATCCAGGTTTTGCTAGTACGTACACCCAACAACTTTTTTGGTGATTGCTTACACGATTGTCGATGATATTATTGGAACTTTTAAGGTTTAAGAGTAGCTTAAAGTATTAACAAAACTTAGATCAATATGTTTAGTTTATTAAAAGGGAAGTGTTATTGGCATTCCAAAAATCTCATTCTACACTCTTCACAAATGTATTTTTTTCTTCTAAATATAGAAAGTTTGGAGTGCCAATAACAATTCCCTATTAAAAAAAATATAAGATACCAGTACACAATAAGGCCATTGGAAGTCCAACACAAGTTGGCAAGGTCCCCGCCTTGTATAACATCCCCCTAAGTTTCGAGTCTCGCCATTAGTAGTTTTGTGTTGGTGGACAACATGTAAAAATTAAAAAGGAGCACAAATTTCTCTATAAGTCCTCAAAGAAGTTTTTGGTATGCCCTAACCCTGAAATGTGGTAGTCTTCCCTCCCCTTAAACTTTTCTGTCACAAAAAAAAAAAAAAAAAAAAAGGTCATTAGGAATTAAAGTTTAATGTTCTATTTTGTTAATATTTATATTTCCAAAAATTGCACGTTATAAATAGGTTGTTGTAACTAAAATGATTAAGACATTAAAGTAGATATTTCGTTGAAGGCAACGGATATCGCTGTATTCATCAATATTTCCATAAACTTACGTATCAACATTTCCACCTATGTCGATATTTAAACATTCATTGTAACTTAAGTGATTATGAGTATTTGTTTCCATCTTAATCTCAAAAACCGTTTTAGCTAAAAAAACAAAAAAAAAATATAAAAACTGACAATATGTCAATATCACACAAATTATTAGCATCCAAATAAAACAATTAGTTGGATAACTAGAATCAAAAGCGTATATTTAAGTTAGTTACTGGTGGTAGCAGTGAGAACCAATACGCACAATTGCATGGTTCAAGAAGTACAAGTTAAGCTTTCGTGAGCTGTCCTCCTTTCGTTGCCAATTTGGATCTCTCTTTTCTCCAAATTCCAACAGAATGTCACATAAAATAATCGAAACCAAATAAACAATTCAAGAAAACAAGAAAATAAAAGAAAATAAAGTAAAAGAAAAAACAACAGAGTTAAATTAAAGAGGTAGTTTACGCGGCACTTTTGTGTTCAATTTCTAAAGTTGGTGGATCACATGATGGTAGTAAGAAAGAGGCTAAATATCTTTGTGAGTCTTCTTAGTCTCCCGAATGGTGAAATGCCGTAGCGAAGCACTAGCTAGCACCCATTTCAGAAAAAAAAAAAAAAAAAAAAAACTAAAGTGGTAATTTTATTAGTCTTAGGAGGAGACGAAAACCTTAGGCCATCTTTAACCGACTCGGCCAAAGGGCCATAAGACTAAAAATAGCTCGAAATGATACAAAAAGGGTTTTCAACCGAGGGCTAGGCCAAATGGTTGCCCATTTCCAGCCAGCTTGCTAGCTCGATGAACCTAGCCCACTTTTTTTTTTTTGGACGAATTTTTTTTTTAAATAAAATTTTCTATTTTTTTTTTCCCTACACCATTTCTCACATACTTTTCACCATTCCATACTATCTTGCCTCATTTTATTTTAATTCTTCACATTCTATTCTCTTCCAATAATCTTTCCTTTAATTTTTTTCAATAATTTTCAAATGGCCACTTCTTTCAATAATCTTCCAATATGTCCGAAATCTTATTTTAATATGGTAATTTAATTTAATTAACTATAATAATTCAATTAAAATAATAAATTATGTTTGGTCTATGACATTTTGGCTCTCTCGGTTGGAGATGATTTTTTGTCAAAAGGGCTATGTTTGGTCTATAACTCTTTGATCCCCTCGGTTGGAGATGATATAAAATTTGGCCCTCCTTCGGTTAAATGGCCTTACATATTCTATATAGTCGCATTCTATGATGGTAGAATGGAGATTTCAAATTATAAGAATACTTGCTTTAGGCATGGCTTTTCAACTGCGCGTGCTGAGTGAGTGCCTCAGACGATGCTGCGTACCATCACGAGAGAGACGAGGAATTTGAAAGGGACGTCTTATGTTCTTATTCTTTCCATGCATTTCTTATCGGAACCAATTTACCATTCAACCATTCACATTCAGGTAAATTACCACAATTTCAATCTTTGGAGAGATTTAATTGCCGGGTATTCAAGCGGGTACTCGATGTGTTATGAAATAAATGGAGAGACACAGAAAAATGCATAACTTCTTTCACTATTTTTTTTTGGACCAATGCTAGTTCTTTTTAGTACAACGATGTATTTTATGCTAAGGAGAGGGAGGAGCTCGGCTAAGCAACACAATGGACCTGATTTCGTATCGAATTTATCATTCACGAGATTTAAATTTAAGACCTCTCACTTACAAATGAAGGAGAATATCATAAAACCGTAGTATTGAGTGATTAGACCAATGCTAGTTTAACTACACTAAATTCATCTAGACTACAAAAAAAAAAAAAAAAAAATTAAACACTAAACCTCAAATGTTAGAAAAATACACTGAATTACAGGTCACTTGTATATTATTTTCTTCACTTACATTTTGACATTTAGAGTACCGCTCAAATATGCGGTACCTGAAAAAATCTCCGGAACTCTGAGAGAAGGCCAGGTCATGGTTGATGGGGCCATGAGAACGGTGGGGTGGCCAGGTGGGCCAAACTACGAGAGAATGTGTGATAGTGCTATAGTGCGGCTCAGGATCACTTTGTCTCCTTCGTACCCTTCACTTTGTCGTCTTGTCTAGTGGAAAGTTGTAACATCCTCGCCTTGTTCACAAATTTATTGTAAATATAATAGAACAAATCATACTTTGCACCATGTAGTTTGTGGTCAATGACATTTTGATATTTATTACTTAAAATTTGAGAAAATATACTTAATGTTAACTGTTGAACTATCAAGTTAACTGTTATTCTTAGCGTTGTAATTTGGGAGTTCATTTTTTACTTTTACTAACATTATATCGGTGTCACATGAATTCACATTTTTAAATAAACAGTAAATATAAGAACTTTTTATTAAGAAAAAACAGTATAATCTCATGTAACATCAATTTAATGTTCGTATAAACATAAAACGTCCCAAATGAGAGCAAAATAAAATACGTAGTAGTTGAATGCGGTCCAATATCCTAGTGAGTAGGGTGTTGGGTTTTTACTCATGCGTCCCCGTAAATTATAGTAATAGTTTCGAATTCTTCAACCTCCCTTAATAATACGAAGTTAAAAAAAAAAAAAAAAAACATAGTAGTTAACTTGATACAGGCTGGTGATGTAACACTTTGTAATTACTTTAAACGGTTTTTTCTTCTCAACAAAAAACTTGTAGCTCAAGTTTTTAAGGACAATTATTCTTGCACCTGAAAATCCTAGGTCCAATTCCCCTTCCTCGATAGTTTGTAGGAAAATTTTTAGATAATAAACATGGGTGCAAAATACAAGTAATCCTAAAAATAAAATTATAAATACAAATTAAGTAAAAAGAAGAGGGTAAATATGTGAGAGCGGAACGTATAAAGTGCATGCGTTATTAGGGTAGAGGAAGGTATGAGGCCGCGTGACGGAGGTGACCACCACCACGATAGGGCATGGCATGGCACAAGAGACACGAGGCATCAAGAGGCATGATGAGCAAGAAGGCTCCTTTTGCCCCCCACGCCAACGCGTGATTTCATCTCAGTTTCTATAACGGTTGCTCCTCCTGCTCCGCCCACTTTCTTTTTCTCTGACGCTTCTTTCTCTCTTTTCCCCTTCCTTCTCTCACCCTCTGCTTTTTCCATTTTCCAATTTCTTTCTTTTGTTTTCTTGTTCTTTTTTATTTGGAATTAGGATGGGTGATAATATTTGTATGACGAAAAAGCCAGAGTGGAAATTGTTATATTCGAGAAATTGATAAACGGTTACGATCAACAGGTGCAATATTTGTGAATATTTGAATGTTCAACGCGGCTCTTCCATTTTGTATTTTCGATTAATCTCGATTCTCGAATCCTTGCAGTCGTACTCGTACATACTAAAAACGAGTTTCGAAAATAACAAGCTACCAAACGTTGTAATAATCTGTCTGTTTCTGTTGGCTGTTAGTTCTAGGCCTACTGGTGCAGAAAACCTACTTGTCCCAGAGGTATATGCATGGTACCCCATGTGTCTTTATCTCACTCCTCTTGCATAGGAATATACCGTCATGACAGGTGAATCCTTCTTCGATCTATCCACTAAACGCTCCATGCCACAGTATCTAGGGAAAAACAATGATGAAAAACTGAGATTTCGCATAAAAAACTTTGTTCTTACTTGAAGCACGTTGCTTTCATGTACTCAAACACATTCGATAGCGTTACTATCGTCACATGGTTAGCTTTGAATAGCCCCTATAAATACTTGTCCTGAATCTTACTGTGCATATATTTGTACCGGCATGGATGAATACAGCACTGCTGTTGCTTGTGTACATCTTGTTAGAAGTTTCGTACAACACTATTTGGTCTCTAATCTCCCTTAGTCTGCCAATGTATAGGATGCACCAGTATGTAAGATACAACGACACTTTGGGCTGTTAGATGCATAGTCAAGAAAAATTTAAAAGTTTAAAGTCTTGTTATATAAAATACATTGCAACATACTAGAATCTTCGCCAATATAAAACTTTAAACAGACAACTTTGATGTCTCTAATCTCCCTTCTTTTACATTGTTTCGAGATTAATTGGAATATTCAAACAACTAAGCTGCAAGTCAATGAAAAACTGAGCCACTGACATCTGTGTACATGTCAAAGGCCCCAAATGCACATGAAACATTTCTGCTCGAAGACTCTGTACGCAATAGACGTTTACAATACAAACCAGCATGGCCCAAACAAAAGCAGAAATAGAAACCCTAGGTAGGGTCAAATAACATAATGATTAAAAAATTGAACATACTCGAGAATAAGATTGAGTGAGAGTAAAAGAAGGACCCCACTTCATTCTTTCTGCAGAAAATAAAACACTGTGGGAGTTGCGGTCCCAGTGTTACTGTTCGACTATTCACACTCAGTCAGTCACCGAAGGAGTAATCTTTCCCCTCCTAATTTCTATCCTCTCCTCTTCTCTGGCATATAGTCATTTTCTTGCCCCTTGAAATTAATTTTTCCCTTTTGGTGTATCCTCTTTTGTGTGTGTTTTTCTTCACATAAGAGCATGCACTTTCTAATTAGTGGAGAACAGAATTATTAGGGTTTGAAGGTGAGTGATATGATCAGCATGTGAGATCACCTAAGTCAAGATTTGGAGCCAAAAGCTAATATATCTCAACGTACATCTACCAGTCATATACAAATACAATTTTGCCCTCCCTCCATCAAGACATGGACATGCAATTTTAAGAAGGTTGAGCCTCTATCGTAGAATCAGTTGATAATAGGGGAAATAGCCTAATCTCTTGCAAGCCTTTATAAAGTTTTTTTTCTTTCACTAATGTGAGACATTTTTACCTTCACATACTCATACACCCCTTCACGTGTGACGACTTTTCGACCCAATTATGTGGACAACATGGATTGGGTAACGTAGAGCACATATGACCGTTGAGCTTCATACATAGTTTAACATGTTCTAATACCATAAAAAAAAAGTTTAGGTTCTACCATAAAAGATTCATGGGCAAGTCAACTTTATTGATTTGAAGGAAAATAACTCAATTCGTCGTCTTAATTAGTGTTTTTTGTTTAAACTTCATTATATATTCATTGTTGTTGTTTTATGTTTTGAACATGAGCTCTTGACCTTTTCCCAAATTCTTAGAAACAAGATATATAGAGATGCCCCAAACCTATGCTTATCGTTAATATGCTTGTGCAGAATCATATGATGAATCCCAAAAGTGGTTCATCTTTTAGGGGGGAAAAAGAATAGGAGTAATTAACAAACAACTGCTTCAAACCCATTATCCAAAATTATATTTTACTCTCCACGTTGGTGTCTAATTAAATGACGTCTTGTGATGGATATCACCTTAATTAGTGCTAAGTAGCAAGACACATGCATGGAATTCTGATCTTGTAAACTTATCCACATCCTCTATATATTTAGAGGTCTGATACATATAGTAATATTTACTAACATAGTATATGAAGCCAAAAAAAACTTACCAACTTTTATATGTGTAAGTGATGAATTAACTTGGTAGATAGAGCATTTTTCTTTAATTTACTGCTTACGAGATTTAAATGACCATTTTATTAGTCTAATTTGGAGTAGTAATACAGTATACTTGCCTTTGGTGTGGGGGTTATCCGGTCGTAAGAAAATAGATAAACATACTTGCCTACGGTTTACCATTTTGTTATAAGAATTCATAAAATATACAAAGGAAGGTCAATTGACTTCGATCCCCAATGCAAGTTATATCATTAATAAAAGGGGGAAAGGGTTTAACTAGTTGTAAGAGGAGCAAAATTTTGTCGTTTAGCTTGTAAACAACTTGTTGGGAAGATTAATTTAGAAAGTTAAGGTAATTAAGAGCGATCCATGTGATCGATTAGCTTTTTGTAATAATCACCCATTTGAAACCTTTATATGTAGGTGAATCCTTGTGGTCTAAGTGAATTTGAACAACATACAAAAAAAAATCATTGCAGTTACATGCCATGCTCTATCATTTGGTGTTTTGTTTAGAAGGAAAAAGATGCTGAAAAATTAAGATAGGTTGAGACAATTGAGAGCACCACCAGTTATTTTGAGTGTATGTGTAGAAAAATGGGAGATATTTTTGTTCCCATCCGTAAGTGATGGTGATGCTTACTATCCTCAAGTGACGGTGATGCTCACCACCTGATTTATTACTGTTTGATTGGTTTAAATTTTAAGATCTGTGTAATAAATAGACATAAATCTCAAAATTTAAATCCACTTAATGTTAATAAGTAGGATGATAAGTAGGATGATAAGCATTACCAATCACTTTAGAACGTGAGAAAAATGCACCTAGAAAAATGAGATCGACGAGGAAATGATTTACAAGACCTTCTAAAGCAAGGGGATAGAAAAGTGTTGGGGACGGTATTGGGAAGCTGCCCCAAATTACATTGTTAGGTCAAGAGGAGATGATAAAAGCCCTGATATTTTTTAGTTTTTATGTCTTCTTTACATGAAGGCACATCCAAATTCATTGATCCAGAAGTATGTGCCTTCCTGGTTATCTATCCGCTTCATTTTCATACATCAAACATGTACCTGAACATGCATGTTTCGCTAGTTCAGTCACATTGTAATGTGATCTCAAAGCTATCTTTTAATTCGTTGATCAAACGAAAATTGCATTCGTAATTCAGCCACAAAGATATAATAAGTACATATAATATACAGTCAAAGAGATATTGTTAATGTTTTCTTACACCTGTTATCTTAATGCTAACAGTTTTTCAATTTTCCACCAAAGTCCCGCGCATAATATTCCATCTTGTGTGAGATAGTTAGGAAAAATATTAGAAAAATAGTTGAGTTCGATAACATTTTCTGTCTTGTAACAAATTTTATATTATTCATGGACAAAATGATCATAGAGTGTTTCTTATCCCCCCACCCCACCCCACCCCACCCCACCTTCTCTCTTTTTTATTGACAAAAGTTTAGGAGAGGGGCGGGTATTCTGAATACCAAATGCCTATTGGAGGACTTATAGAAAGAGTTTTAACTTATTTTTTGGTTTTTATACATTGCCCACCAAGAAAGATTGTCGACAGCAGAACTCGAATCTAGGTCTTGTTCTAGTAAAGAGAATGATCTTTCTCAACCCAACCAAGCCTCGTTGGCCCACCCACTTCTCTTTAAAATGCATTGTTTCATACTTTTGAAAGAAAATTAAAGACTAAGTGCTAAGGTAATGTTCGGAAGACTAAATTTATAGATAAAATTTTGTAAATTAAAAAACATGAAAGTTGATAATTTGATTATTATTAGTTGCTAATTAACGTACTTATTTCTTATTGATAACACATCATTTAGCTTGCAAATTTAGTTTACCTGACATTTCTCCTAAATGCTACGAAAACTGTGGAGGAAATTCAATCTCCCAAGGAAAAACTCAAAAACCACCATCATTTCCTTTTGGAAGATTATACTCATATGTCTTTGTTGGATACTAGTCTGCAACCCTAGTCTACATTTTAATCATAAGTTTCATCTTTCTCTTTTTGTACCACTTTTGTGCCCAAGATTTCAAAGCTTATAATTACCATTGTTGGTCATTTGTGGAGATATTGGAGGACAACCAATATACCCGTGGGAGTCCTATGAATCATCAGTTTCTTCTTTCGTCTCGCTAAGGCTCCAACCTCATCAACCTAGCTAACTGCACTAGCAATTTGATCAATTTTGTTTTTCGGCTTATTAGAGGATCTCGAACTCTAAACCCAATGCACTCCTACTCATCACACTTTCCGCCCTAATTCCACTAACCTAAAAAAACATTTAAGTCGTTTAGTTTTCATTATGATTAAAGGCGTAAGATAACCTTTCTGCTCATTTGAGTTGAAAGTTAAAATGTTCACTTCTATTATTTCCATTATACCTTGTTCTTTCGGTTATGTTAATAGACAGATTGATTTGCAGTTAAATTTTTGCATGATTTGGGGTTTGTTTGATTTTCTTGTTAATTTTGGTCAACGGCAAAAAAGTTTTGGTTTTTGACATTTTGTGTGTGGCAATGTTGGGGGAGCTGAAGGAATGATTGCCTTTTGGATGGGGGATACAGCTAGACTTGGTAAATGGATGTGTTTGTGTTGTTTTCGTGTCATATCCGTTATTTAATAGATCGTGCTGTGTCAAGCTCATTAACTTAAGTTTTTAATAATTGATCCGATAAGGCATTCTTAAATAATTCTAAAAGAAATAAAGCAAAAGCCACACACCAAAAAGAACAAAAACAAAAGGAATTTAACTTCTATGTATTTTTTTTTTGGTGAACAGATTCATTCATTCGAGCCCAAACCATTTGCCTTCCACAAAAACGGCTTAGAAATGTCTTAAATATTGAATCAATCACAAAAGCAATTACCGATTTTTTTTTTTCTGCCAGTTTTTTTGGTTAAATATATAAAAAGGAACTTATAGAAGGGGCAAAAACCAACTTATTTAAGCATTCGTATGATAAATAGTCCAAAGCTAGTTTACCTATGGAAAAACTCGACAGCTTCTCTCTTCCAATGCCTAAACCCAAACATAAACTAGCAAAGTCAGTACATTCAACGAAATCGTGGAAGAGATACCATGCATGTTTCCAATTTGCCCTCCTCGACGGTCGTACCTTGCGGTGCAAGTGTCCCTTGATATTCAAGCCTCTGCACTTCTTTCCAGCAGAAGTGAGTCCGACAAGGCCCCTGTGGTTGTGAACCGATTGCAGATCCAGTTCGTACGTCCTTGTGTCGTTGTGGATTGCATTGTGGGCAGCTTCAACCAAGATTGCCCCTCATAGTATTTGTATGTTGAATCCTGCAAGGAAGACAGTTAAAAGGGGTAATTTTTCTGTTTATATGTGCCATCCCCATGTTTTACTATTTCACTCAAATTATTAATATATTCTAGAAGTGTGACATATCAACTATGTCGGTCATTTATATAATAACACGTGAATTAGTAGCATCACGTGACAGTGTTTCAATTATACACAAAATTCTTTAGTAAAAGATATCATATAACATCAAATGGTTGATGGTGATAAAAGAGAGACTTCTCAAAACTATATATGTGCATGTCCAAAAACTCAAATTCAATGCAAACAATTTTCTAGGTTAAACAATTACCCTAACTTATGTCATTCAGAAGTCAAGGGTACCAAGCACTCGCATTAAGTTTCTAATTTTCTATATTTAATATATAAAATGGAAAATGTGGTCTCATGGCCTATCCCAAACTGTAAAGGCTGCTCCAGAAGACGATAGGATGTGAAGATTAATCGATATGCGATGTTAACATTTGAAATGTACAAGCATTGGTTGCCTGCTCCGTTCAGTTTAGGGACTGATCAATGTCCCCCGTCACATATATCACAACAAGCCATCATAATTTTGTCGACAAACCCTAAAATTAGAAGATAATACAGCATGTATATAATTAATATATGAATGCAATCAAGTTAATCAGCTTGTTGTGATTACCTCGTTAACCCAGTAAGAACCTTGAGACCGCCTAGTTTCCGGCCAGCCAGCTACTCTGCAACCGTGCGCTTGCTCCGTTGTTATTTCAATTGAGTGACGCCCTGGTTTGAGGGTTTACTATACACAATACCCAACTGGTCTCTTACGTCCACCGCGTCTCACACGCACACGGTAAACAACATAGCCTGCAAAGAGGTAAACTTTAGTCACAAAGTCTGAAGCACATCGGGTATAATTCCCAACCGAGCAGTTGGGGGATAAAGAATACCGTTATCTTCCACCATTAACATGCAACATAATGGACCATCTATCCTATTTCTTGATTTTTCGTATAACTGTGTCAGTATTACAGAAGAAGAATACTCTAAATACTCAAGAACGCTTAACCAATCTTATAAGTTCAATTAAACAAAACACTTACGAGTAATTGGAGAAAAAAAACACTTGTTTGATAATTGACTGTGAAATAGTTTTGGTACCCTTCTTCTATTGGAAAAAAAGGAATGGTGCTTTTCAAAAGCATATATGAGGTTTGAAGCGTCTTTAAGTGTAACATTATCGAGGGCAAAAACTCTAATTATTTCCGACGACTTCGACCAAAACGAAAATAAAATATTTCTAACGACAACAATATCCAGCAAAATCAGTTCATACATGGACTAAAACACTAAAACACTAAAACACATCACATTCGAAACTAAAGCAACAGGAAACAAAATAAAATATTCCACACAAAACGAGCAAAAATAACATCTTCAAATCTTACTTTTCACTTTCATGGGTTGGGGAGAAATGCAACGGAAAGCACAAGATTCATATATTTTGTTAGGAAATATTTTTGCTTGCCACTCTCAAGTGATGTTGATGCTCATCACATTTATTATCATTAAATAAATTTAAATTTCGAGATCTGTGTTGTGGATGAACACAAATCTCAAAATTTAAATTCATCCAACGTACTAAATAAGGTGGTGAGCAAAAAAGCATCCATTTTCTTAACTTTGCCTAGTTTTTCTCATCAGCCAAAACCAGTAACATCATTAATTAACCAAATACAACCTTCAGATTGAAAATCGACAAGTTTGTCAATTGTCAGTCATTTTGGTCATTCCGTAAAAAATCTCCATTAAATTGAGGGTCATTTTGTCAATCAACCCCTCTACTTGCTTTTTCATTTAACGGAGATTTTTCACGGAATGACTAAAATGATTAATGGTGGACAAACTTAGGGATTACCTCCACCGATTTCAATGTTAAAGATCAAAATAAATAGCTATGTCAATCTCATGAACTATTTTGACAAAAAAAAAAAAAAAACTTTCATTTTTAACAAAGCAATAGAAAACTATTACGACACCTAAAAAATCTCAAGCGATATTCTAAACTATTGAAATCTAATGGAGAACTCGGATAAAGAGTGATGAGATGTACGTGGCTTTTCAAGTGAAAATTGCATAGTTGGACCTCAACTACTTGGTAATTACCGTTCGAGTTGTGTTTTCGGTTCTACTTGTTGCCAAAAGATTCGGGTGGTAATGAAAAAAAGTAATTACTAATATTAAACAAAAATCATAGGTAAAGCAAGGGTAAAGTTGTGTAGTTACTTATTCCACTCTCGCAATGTGGGGGGTCTTGTTGTCTTGGATTCCCCCTTTAAACAAAAAACATAGGTCGTATCCATAAATCCCCATTTGCAGGCAACCTGCAAATGTACCAGCACTGGAAGACCATAACAAAGCACGGTTTGAAACATAAAATGCCTAACAATGCAGAGGATTGGAAAACTTCACCAAGTCATCCAATGGGGATATACAACGTGAAGTCGTCGGATTTAGGGTGAAGCCTTGTGCGTTCGAATAACCACCACAATCAAGATGACCACAACGGAGAGCATGAACGATGTTTTCAGCTTGTCCACAAAGCGATTGCTGGCTTCTGCTTTCACATTTCCACTGCTTGGAGGTTGAAATAAATCGCCCATGACCTTCGTAATTTTCTCGATTGCTTTCATGACTTTTGCCAGTGTTTTGAAAGATCCACTTCACAATGTTTGCTGCTTTATCGTTGTTATCATCGGAATTCTCTTGTGGACTATCAAAGCTATTGTGTTTATCTGCGTCTATGATGAAAAATTCACGTCGAAACCAGCATTAGTCATGACTACATTCATCCAACTTGTGAAACACGTATGAACATACATTCATAAGAAACAGATGCAACTAACACCAGGAAAACAACACGTAAAAGAGGCATCTACGAATAACAAAAGACGCTCGTGAACACAATATGAGACTCGTGGAATCTTATTGTAATGTTAGAATGTTATAATTACAACCCTAAATTCAATTACTGATACTCGTTACTGAAATTCATATCACACCAACCTGCATAGGAAGACTCCCGGAGCTCCCACACCACCTCATTGTTCATCACAGCATCCCAAACCGCTGTATCAGATGACAATGCGATCACCATTCTCTGTACAAGAAAATACCCTTATGACATAATTCTAAAAATTTCATCCTCTGCAAGAAAGAATGTAAAAATAATTTACCGAACAGAATCAACGGTCTAAATTCTTTAATGTACATGAACTATTCAAACTAAAATTCAGAACGAAAATGAATGATATTAAAGAAAGGGACCTGCACAGAAGACTGAGTCTGCAAGAGATGGAAAGCATCATAAACTTTTTCAGAACCTGAGACTGCCAACATCTTTTCGACTTTATCCCGTCTTCTCTCCTGTAAATGCAACAACAGAAATCAATCATCTGCGCGAATTCTTAGCCTAAACCCTAAACCCTTTTCAAAACTGACATCATGCGAAAGAGTAATTCCAGGTTATACGCTTGAGAACCACATATCAGCCGCACATATTGGCAAAACATACACAGTGAATTATGTTCCATTTCTAAACTACTCTATATACGGGGACGGTAGCTCAAACGTAAAGAGTTAGGAAGATTCGAACTTGGATGCAAAGAGAAAGAGCACAATTTTTTCGTTAATTTGCCCTACCCACATGTGCAATCATCTCCTTTTCCGCCAAATCAAAAATGAAAATTAAATGATGTCTAAACTCTAAACCGTAAACCCCAAAAGAGGAAATTTCCATATTATGGATTGTCTAATTTAATACCATACTATGACCAAATTGCCACCAGAGTTATTTAACTTTTCAAAAAAGCCAAAAGCCCAAAGCGGTAATCCCTTTATTTTTTATTTTAAACAAAAAATAACCCAATAATTAAAAAGATAACAAATGAATAAATAAATCACGTACAAAAAACAAGAAATTGTTTAATCAAGAAAATGCAAAAATAAATAAATAAATTACGGACAGCAATAAAGAAAGAAAACAAAGTTGAAAGCTGAAGGCTGAGAGAGCTTACATTGTACTCACTCAGCAGGGTCTGCGCCCGACGAGTTTCTTGACCGTCATCGTCGTCGCCGCCGACGCCACTGCACCGATTCGCAGCTCAAAAATGTCAAATGAAAAACTAACAATGATATGAACTTTGACGAAAAATGAAATCAAATGGGAATTGGAGGGTGAAATTATGAGAGTTACGGAGTGGGAACAGTTGGTTCGCGGTTCTTGCGAGGCTGGGCTTTGGGAATGAACCCATGCTCGAAAGAAGAAGGGCAAGAATTTCAGGTCTTGATGGAGTAATGGTGAAATTGAACGAAAAATTGGATGAGAGAGAAAGAGCTGGATGTTACCTTTCTGCGACGGGCGGAAGGATCGTCGCTATCCATGGCTTTTTCGACGGAGAAGAAGGACGAAAAAATGAAAAATATTGGGGGAAAAAAATGCAGAAGTCGGGTGTCGAACCGAGGTCGTTTCCGAAGAGGATAGACGAAATTTACCACGCTGCCATCCGGGAACGTTTCTGGAGATAAATAATTATATATATACGCGCTCCTAATGCTTGAATAACTTAACTAAATTTGGTAGCAATCCACTAATAAAATTAGATAAAGAGACTTGAAAATGTTTTATTCGTGTCTTTGTGCCGTTATGTTTGTAACGCTAATAAAAAGTCCTTAATGCATCAGTATACTACTCAATTCGTCAAATTTCGCCCAATATACTTGTAATAACAGGCTTTGTGACACTATTTTTTATTTTTGAACAAACAATATTATCTACAATAGGGAATGGGTGGACTTAGTCTCACAATGGACTAACAATAAAGTGAGTCCAATTTGTTTTTGACGAGAATCGAACCAAAGAAATAAGACCTCTCACTTACAAGTGAAAGTAATACTATTAGACCATAATACTAAGTGACGGCTTTGTGACACTATTAATAATCAACTAATCTTAAGATTGGTTATAATCCTAAATGGATAGCGTATTAATATCAGATGGTCTTAAGTTCAGTAGACATCCAAATGAACAAGCTTATCATGATAGTCTTACGTTCGATTAACACCCCAATGAATAAGTGCATTAAATACAAGAATTTCCCAAGTTCCTTATAAACGTCACTTTCGTTAAGGAAAGCATTACAGCTGCCTCTCTTATGGGTTGGTTTTACAGACCCTTCACAGTTCAAGCATATCCAGTTAGGGCTGGGCACGGGTCGGGCCGGGCCCAATTTTGAAGGGACCGGACCGAACCTAGGTTCAAAGGGAACGGGGCGGGCCGGGCCGGGCCGGGCCGGGGATTACATTTTCTAATATAAGAACTGGACATTACCCGGGCCGGTTCAAGCCGGGTCCACGGGTCCTTTTTTTTTTTTTTTTTTTGGTTGTTTGAAAAAAAAGAAAAGAAAGAATTGTACGGATTGCAGATTGCAATCTGCACAAAAACTGCACAGATTGCAATTTGCACAAAACTGCACAGATTGCAATTTGCACAAAACTGCACAGATTGCAAAGTGCAAACTGCACAGATTGCAATTGCAGAAAGTCACATGCTGCATTTATGCAGATTTTGCACAAATTCACCATTATTCACATCCAATCTAAATACAAAGTCCAACATCTAAGTTCATAGATTAATAATACATCCAAAATAATAATATTACATTTTCCAACATCTAAAAATCAAATCAAAGGCGATTGGATGCTAGGCTACCTCAAAGCTTGAACACAAACCAAGACATAAGAGATCATTAGATATGAGAGATTGGAAGCATATTACATAATCAGTGCAGGAAAACTTGAAAATAACACAAAAACCAGTGTAGCTAGTTGGTTACAGGGATTAAATAGCGTTAACAATAAGAGATGTTAACTTGACAAAGAAGTTATATTCTCACATGCAAAGCATAGAAGATGGTGCACATATATAGTTATCCAAAACACAATCTGTAATTAGGTTCGAGTAGTTATCCAAAACACAATCTATAATTGGCTGCATCCCTGTCAAGAGCCCCAAAAACACCACACTGAGGCCATACACAATTAGCAGTTAAAAGTCTTCCCAAATTATATCAACTTGCAATGTTTGCAATGCATACTTTTTCTGTCTCCTTTCCGTGTTCAGTAAATTGATAATGCATTAGCATGATAATACAACCACGTGCAGATGATATCATGTTAGTCAGAAACCACGAAACGGTAAATTTTGATAACTCATAAGGAGCCGGAGGCTAATGCATTGGAAGTTTTGTTTCCAGATCTTATCACTCTCCACTCTCCAGCAAGAGCGTCGAGAAGCTTCAAGATTTTTAAGATGCATGTGTGTTTCCTTCCGGTTAAGACTTAAGTTAGGAATCTCAATGACTTAACAGTCGGAAGAGTTTGCCCTGATGTCAGGGGCTGGAATGTATATTCAAGGGACAATTACAATCAAAGGGGGATAACATTACACCTTCAACTTAACAGTCGGAAGAGTTTAACCTTCAACTTTTAAAACCTAGATTTTGCTCTGATGTCAAGGGCTGGATTATGATATCCATTGTCACATTACACCTTCAACTTTTAAAACCTAGATATAAATTTGATTGGATAAGATTACCTTCAAGAAGTCATCCTCAGTGCACCAGATTTCTTTGCGATTTACCTCTATTGTATGCTTCTCAGATCCTAATTTGAAACCTTTAACAAATATGGCAATGAAAATAAATTAAATTTTTTTAAAATGAACAGAAATAGAATGGATGTCTCCGGATTGCAAATCAATATGCTTGGAAATACTTCAGATTCTTCAGAATATATGTGAAATACAAGGACTTCTACTCAACATTTGGATGTGAAAACAAGCTAAAAAATCAAAAAATCCACCAAATCAGCAAGAACAAACATGAACATCCCAATATATTGAGCACAGATTACATACATCAGATCAGAGGTTAAAGAACCTATTAAAAAAAAAAAAAAAGGTTAAAGAATTCACCTGAACTGGCAACGGCGATGGAGTGTTGGTGATCGCGACGGCGGTGATGTCGTCGGGAAAGAGTGAACAAGAATCGGGAAGATGGGTTGTGCGGGTGCCTGGGCCTAGGATGAGATGTCGAGGAGAACAATCAAGAAGAAGATCGAGGTCGAGGTCGAGGTGAGGTTGGACTTCAGAGACGGAGAGGTCGAGGAGAACAATCAAGAAGAAAATCGAGGATGAGATGTCGGACTTCAGAGTTCAGAGACGGAGAGGTCGAGGTCGATCGAGAGAGAGCAAAGACTCTCACATCTCACTGAATCATATTCAATTAGGGTAAAACCAACAGTCATGATTGGAAGGTATGTTTATTTTCAATCTGGGCCGTCCATTTCAATTACAAACGGGCTGGTTCGGGGCCCATTTTTTCTATAAATCTGGAACCGGCCCGACCCTAGAATGCCATTACCTAGGCCCGCCCCGCCCCGTTTCCCCTATTTAAAAACAGGACTCGCCCCGTACCCGCCCCGACCCACCTATACCCGCCCCTACCCGCGGGCCCAGGACCCGTTTGCCCAACCCTAGATCCAGTTGATCCTGCAAGGAAGACAATTAAAAGGGGTAATATTCCCGTTTATATATATATATATATATATATATATATATATATATATATATATATCTTGATGTTACTATTTCACTCAAATGATTAATATATCTAAAAAGTGTGACATATCAACTATATTGCTCACTTATATAATAATACGTGAATTAGTTGCATCACGTGATAGCGTTTCAGGTACATGCAAAATTCTTTAGTAAAAGATATCGTATAACATCAACCACTTGAACGGTGATAAATGAGAGATACTTCTCAATTCTCAAAACTATGTGGATGTCCAAAAACTCAAATTCAATGCAAAAAATTTTCTAGGTTAAACAATTGCCCTAATGAAAGTTCTTGGATGGTACCAATCTAACTTAGGGGTGAATACATTCAAGCTTATAGTCTAATTCAAAATGTAGTTTAAATTAACCAGTTATGTAGACTAAATCCTACACATTAATATGTAGTAGAAACATAGAGAGTGGACATGCATGTAAAATTCAATGAGGCAAAACTCACAACTGAGAAAATCTTAGGCTACCAAGCCATGATACACTAAGAGGAATGAATGCAAAAAAAAACTTATAAAACTCATCTTAATACATCCATAACTAGAAGGCAGTTTTGTCTCCACGCCTTGGATACTCGATTTTTCCAGTCTCTGAGTGAAAGTGGAACGACATTAACATGACCGTTGATCACATTCTCGAATTTTCCAGGATACTACCGCCCCCCATCATACATAATGAATACAACCAAATAAAAACTCCCCCTAGCTAAAATAACCTCTCCCCCTTATTGTCTCAGGAAGGGCCAAAGAAGGAACAAACACTAGTCATCTTTATCGATTGAATCTTCATTTTGGTTGTATTCATAACATCGGATGGCTTCCTCCTCCCTAACGCTGACCGGTAGTATCCTATTATATTTCAAAACACTAAAACACATCACATTCAAAACTAAAGCAATGACGAAACAAAAATAATAATTCCATAGAACACGAGCAAAATAACATCTTCATTTCTTAGGTTTCACTTTCATGGGTTGGGGAGAATGCAACGGAAAGCACAAAATTCATATGTTTTCTTAACTTTGCCAAGTTTTTCTCATCAGCAAAAACCAGTAGCATCATTAATCAATCAAGTACAGTACCCATTGTCTGTGGAGAGACCGATCTCCTCCGTCCTCTCCCGTTTCTTGTACTAAAACTTGGACGTTTATTTAGGTTTTCGGAACTAGCTAGGGTTTTATAATATTTTCCATTGGTTCTCCCGTTTTCTGTACATGCATTGCCAACTTGGGCCTCCCTAGTGGTGATTTTTAGGCCGAACTTGTGCAAAATTTTCTGGGTTCTAATTGGTTGGGCCATTAGGAACAAAAAGTTTTCACAACCAAAAAAAAGTCAGAAAATTAGGGTTAGAGAAGATAAAGAGAGAGGAGAGTGAGAGAGAGATGGAGAATAGAGTCGGAGAGAGTGAGAAGAGAAAGAAGACGAACAGTGAAGATGAAAGTTAATGAATTTATGACTATTTGATTTTCGGTTGAACGTACGTGATGGAAGGAATTTGGATGGAAGAAATTCGGAGAGAATCTTACTCTAAGAATTTGACACCAAGATATAGTAAAATGAAGAAGATGTCTTAACCAACAAGATAATCTACCACTTGGTTCAATATTTCTAGGGATCCTATTTGTTCCGATATAATAACGATTAGAACTTTGAGTTCATTGTTCACTACCCTAATCGACCGGCCAAGTTCACACATGTTATAAATAAAGTATTTTTATTTGGGTTAACGTTAAGTACATAACAACAGAAAATAATGAATGATATACATCCAAGCAAAGGAATAAACTTTCGCCAAAAATAAAAGCAAACGAATAAACAACAGAAAGATAAGGGGAAGCCACCTCCCTCAAGGAACCAACGTGGAGCCTTCTTTTGTTAACAGGAAGTTTGTGACGCCAATGGAACACTGAACCATTTTATATACCTATCCACATCCTGGCCTCGAGAATATCAACAGAACAGGAGTCAGAGGCAGACAAGTAAAGGAATCCACTGAATCCTGGCTCCTCCTAGGTTTACATAACGTAGAAGGAAGACACAGATGCATAGTCTGAGAACTAAAAAAGGAGAAGAAAAAAAACTAAAAGTTGTGTGTCAATGATGTTTGGTGGGAGAAGCATGGGCGGAGGAGGTGGAGGAGGAAGTATGTTTAAGGCTGTGAGTAGGGCAGCAGTCACCAGAACTATTGCTGGTGGCCCACCAATTCAAGAACCCCTATCTTCTTCTTCCAGTTCTACTGCTGCTAATACCACCACCACAAATACTACCGCCACCTCCACTTCTAGGCACAACCAGAAGCCCAGTTCTTCCCACAACCTCTCTCTCTCCTCACCCACTTCTCCCTTTTCCTCATGCAATATTCCTCTGGCTTCCAATTCTGGGACACCCAGTTGGCCTTCTTCCCCTCGCTTTGATGATTTTGATTGGGTGACTGTGGATAATGGGGTTAGCAGTGAGGATGATGAGAGGCTTTCACATGGGTTTATGGATGATTTTGTTCTTGGACCTGTTCCTTCCAAGCATGAAGTTCACAATGCTGTCTCTGCCCTTCAACAGTAAGCAACTCAATACTCTTTGTCTCTGATAAATAAAACCCTTTGTGTATGTGTTTTATATAGTATACGCGAGTTAGGCCAGTTCGTTAAGGAAGTCTTTATTGCCTGGGGCACTCGAATTCAAATTTTCCTGCCCATGCTTGTAAATTAGTTTAATTTATCATCGCGTCATAAAAAAACTTATGGCGGCAGCTGTGGGTCAGGCTTGTTGGCGAGGGCAGGTGTGCATGACCTATCGCATTCGAATTTAAATCCGTAATTTAGATTAGTTTATCAACTTGTCAAATAAAAAAATGATTAATTAGCTGCCTAGTGTTGTAGTTTACACTAATCATGCCTTGTTTGATGAAATGGATTAGGGTTCTCAGTCCTTTCATCAGGGATAAGTTTGGTTCTGAGTCAGACAGAGATGTGGATGATCAAATTACAAGTCCTTCTGCTGGGTTTGTGCACCCAGCACCTTCAGCTGGGTCAGAATTAGATTGGATGGAGCCTTCTGCCTATCTTTGTAATAATTCAAAAATGTTGCAGTCTCACGGTGTTGAGAGAGTTTATGATGCTTTCCATCTCTTGCAGACTGAGTCTTCTGTGCAGGTTCTTTCTTTAACATCTTTCGTTTTTGTTTCTCATACATTTCTGAATTTTGGTTTGAAGAGTGCATGTAAACTTAAAGAATTAAGACCGTTGATTCTGTTTGATAAATTATTTTCACATTTTATCTTGCCGAGGATGAAATTTTTAGAATTATGTCATAAGGGTATTTTCTTGTGCAGAGAATGGTGATGGCATTGTCATCTGATACAGCGGTTTGGGATGCTGTGATGAACAATGAGGTGGTGCGCGAGCTCCGGGAGTCCTTCTATGCAGGTTGGTGTGATATGAATATAAGGAGTATCATTGATTGACTTATAGGTTCTAATTATAACAGTCTAATATTCCAATGGGATTTCACAAGTGCCAGATTGTGTTCACAAACGTCATTTGTTAATCGTAGATGCCTCTTTTACGTGTTGTTTTCCTGGCTTTAGTTGCCTCTGTTTCTTATGAATGTATGTTCGCGCGTGTTTCAGTGATGAAATAAGGTGAAGTTTATAGCTTAAGAGCAATAAGCTTGAAATTTATAGCTTGTAATAGTTGAGAGATGAAATACCTTGTCAATGCTCACAAGTTCGATGAACGCAGTCATGACTAATGCTGGTTTCGACATGAATTTTTCATCATATATGCAGATGAAGACAGTAGCTCCGAGAGTCCACAAGAGAATTCCGATGATAACAACGATAAAGCTACAAACATTGTGAAGTGGATCTTTCAAAATACTATGGCAAAAGTCATGGAAGCAATCGAGAAAATTACAAAGGTCATGGGCGGCTTCTTTCAACCTCCAAGCAGTAAAAACGCGAAAGCAGAAGCCAGCAATCGCTTTGAGGACAAGCTGAAAACATCATTCATGCTCTCCGTTGTGGTCATGTTGATTGTGGTGGTTACTCGAACCCACAAGGCTTAACCCTAAATCCGACGACATCACGTTGTACATCCCCATTGGATGACTTGCTGCTGAAGTTTTCCAATCCTCTGCATTGTTAGGCAGTTTATGTTTCAAACTGTGCTTTGTTATGGTCTTCCAGTGGTGGTACATTTGCAGGTTGCCTGTAATATGGGGATTTATGGATATTACCTATGATTTTTGTTTAATATTGTTAAATTTACCATTTTTTTAAAGATTCAGTTGATTTTTTCATTGCCACCCCAATCCCTTGGCAACAATTACAACCGAAAACACAACTCGAATGGTTGAGGTCCAACTACGCAATTTTCACTTGAAAGGCCAAGAACATCTAATCACTCTTTATCCGAGTTCGAATTCCCTATCCGGTAAAATTTTAGAATATCGTTTGGGAATTGTTATTTGCACTCCACAAATCTAACTATGTACTCCAAACTTTCTATATTAAAAAATATACTCTTATGATGAGTGCACAACAACTGTGTGAGTTTATTTTACACAGCTGGTCCAAAGCCAGGAGGAGGAGAGGACGTTAGGTAGTCGATAAGCGGCCCTCCGTTTTCACGTCGAATATCTATGATACTGAAAGACTTTGTTGTTGTTGTTGTTGTTACCACATGGATTCAGTAAAAAAAAAAAAAATAGTTATCCTTGAAAGAGATGGATTAACTAAAAAAAATTGCGAAGATAAAACAGTTTAACCACATGGATTCAGTAAAATTGTTTAGCCAGATGAATTTTCTCGTTTTCACCTACAACCGCTTACACAACCTCAGTAATTCTAGCATCATATTTATTCTCAAGATTTTCCTCTACATATCTACCATTTCAGCTTTCTCATGTGCATAATTCCCCCACTTACACCTCAATATGCACAAGATTTTGGTGACATCCCTGCATTCAATCGATGCTAATCACATTTAGGAGGGAATCCACATCAGGAGTTACAACAGCTCGCTGGCGCAGCTCTCCAAGAACGATGCATTTCTTCTCTGCAGCGTTGGCTACCACAACATCTTGAGCAGACACGCTGTCTGAACCAGGTGAAACCTGCGTATCGTAAGCACATGAATGAACATTATGTTCTCATAGTACTTGAATCTAGCTTGGACTCAGTTGGAGGTGAAAGCTAATGACAAACTACTCTGTGCCGGACAGATGACACGAAATCATCATTCTATGGATTGTGAAACAGTAAGAGTAAGTGGTAAGTAAACCGAACGTCATTGAACTTGATAACGAAATGATTTAACATATATATAACCAACAAAAATGATAAGAAGTTTCTATAATCGTGCTTTCTTTCAGTTTAAGGAAAGTTAATGGCTGTGACTTACATCATAGAGGGTATCTCCTAGCCTCAACTTGATTGCTCCGCTCTTGTAAACCAGCATTTTACCCAAAAATCCGGCTGGCAACTCTTCGAAACTACCTTCCTTCTTTGGAGCGCCTGAGCTCTCCAGCGATGTTGAGCTTCCAACTTTCTCTTTGCCCTTTGCAGTAGCTGATGGCTTTGACGTCAATGGCAAAATGGAAGGAAGTTGAACGAATAACAACTTCGCTTTCACTTTTTCCTCCTGTCAAGCAAATTTAGCAACATCCCATCAAATATATCACTCTGTTTAGTGTTTAACATTGTTGCGTCAGAAATAAGTTACTAATCTAATACGCACCAGCAGCCCAAGTTTTGAAGCAGGATTTATCGTGCTCTCATCATACTCTTTTTCAGCATCCTCCCCGAATTCGTTTGCATTAAGGATTTCTAAAAGCAAAACAAAAGGTCTATGAATTACAAGACGACTACAAACAAAAAGTGCCATCAATTGCGTAACGAAAACCCTCAGTTTTCCAGCTTTCAGAAAGAATACCTGGGTCTCCAGAGTTGGGTTGCCTGAGAGGGAGAGTAGTAGGATAGTATGTATTCTCATAATCCTGTAGAAGCACCAGAGAAGCGTTTGTGAGAGAGCGATACAGAGAGATAGAGTGACATAGAGACAGATATATGGCGCACGTTCTTACCCAACATTCTCTATCATTTTTCTTGACAATCTGAAATGGTTCTGCATCAATAGCATCTTCCATAGTTACATCCGTTTCAGCTTCATTAGAGGCTGAAGGAAAAGTAAAGAGACTTTGCTCATCATCAGAGCCTTTGAGAACTAAGCTGCCGCTTTTGCTACTATCGGCATCCTTTGCAGCTCCAAATGTTCTGATAGAAGTTGAGGATGCATCCGCTGCTCCAGGACCAAACGCAACTTGCACGGAGGCTGCAGATTGAACAGCAAACATGAACGGAAGCAAACCCAGGATAATATAAAGAAAACAAGTAACGTGCAAGCAAAGTTAACGAGAAATTACATTTCTTTTCGAGTTTAGCTCCCCGTCTTCTCTCCTGTAAATGCAACAACAGAAATCAATCATCTGTGCAGCTAATGCTTATACAAAACTGATAGAAATCAATCATCCGCGTGTGTTCTTACACTAAGCCCATAACCCTTTTGAAAACAGACACCATACGGAAGAGTAATTCCAGGTTATACACTTGAGAACCACATTTCAGTTGTGCACATATTGGCAAAACAGACATTGTGAATTATGTTCCGTTTCTAAACTACTCTATATCCGGGGGACGGTGACTCAAACTTGAGATTTAGGAGGTTCGAACTTAAGATGCAAAGAGGACGGGCACACCTTTTTCGCTAATAGGCCCAACCCATATGTGCAATCCATCGCATTTTCCGACAAATGAAAAATGAAACTTTGAAAGTCTAAACTCTAAACCGCAAACCCCAAAAGAGGAAATTTCAGCATTATGGATTTGTCTAATTTAATACCATACCAAACACACCCTATGATCAAATTGTTTAGACTTCACCTAACTTTTCAAAAAAGCCAAAAGCCGCTTAATCTGTTTTTTATTTAATTAATAAAAAAACCCCAATAATTAAAAAGAAATAACAAATGAATAAATAATTCACATACAAAAAATAAGAAATTGTTTAAGCAAGAAAATGAAAGAAAAAAAAAAGGGACTGCAATAAAGAGAGAAAAAAAAGTTGAAAGACGAGAGAGATTTACTTTGTACTCACTTAGCAGAGTCTGGGCCCGACGAGTTTCTTGACCGTCATCGTCGTCGGCGTCGGCGTCTCTGCATTATTCGCAGCACAAGAATGTCAAATGAAAACTAATAATCTTATGAATTTTGACGGAAAACGAAATTAAAAGGGAATTGGATGGTGAAATTATGAGAGTTACGGAGTGGGAACAGTTGGTTCACGGTTCTTGCGAGGTTGGGCTTTGGGAATGAACCTACGCTGGAAAGAAGAAGAGCAAGAATTTCAGATCTGGATAGAGTTATGGTGAAATTGAACAAGAAATTTGATGAGAGAGAAAAAGCTGGATGTTACCTTTCTGCGACGGGCGGAGGGATCGTCGTTATCCATGGCTTTCTCGACGGAGAAGAATAACGGAAAAAATGAAAATTGGGGAAAAAAAATTGCACACAACTGGTGTCGAACCGAGGTCGCTTGCGAGGAGGAGGCCAGATGGAATTTACAACGCTGCTATCCGGAAGAGTTTATAGGAGCCCTAAAATAATGAGATATATCACGTTCCCAATGCTTGGACAACTCAAGTCTCTTTTAGTAACAGGGTTTGCAATGTTTAATACATTAGCTTCTGATGTAAACATCTCTACTCGAATTTAATAAAATTCTTACCTTGAAAAAAAAAAAAAAAAAAAAAAATCTTGAGTTTGGTTATAATCCAAAATAGATAAGCACATTACGATTAGATGGTTTCAAATCCGACAAACATTCAAATAGATATGCGTATTATGATTAGAGGGTCTTAAGTTACGCAGAAATCCAAATAAATATGCATATCACGATTAGATGGTCTTAAATTCGATAGCACACTTCCCAAATGGATAAGGGAGTTTTAACGAAAAACTCATTGTACTGTTCACTTTAACGAAAAACCACATTTTTACATTAAAAAGTCAATCTTGGTACTATTCACTTTACCCTTTATTTTGTCATTATCATTAAAACTCAAAAATTTCAAATCATTTTCATTAGTTTTCTTAATAGATAATCGTATCACGATCATCAAATCTTCAGTTCAATTAACAACCAAATGAAAAAGTGCATCAAATACCATAATTCCCCAATTTCCCCATGCACCAAATACTAATCGGAAATCTCCCACGCCATAAATTGGAATAGTTTTAGAATATCACATGTACCAAAAATCGTCTCATATGTTATGCAACCATACGTACCAATGGTAATCGCATTGATTAAAATTAAATTCCAATTGCAACTAGCTATTTAATTTTAACGGTTGTATCGTTAACACATCGTGTCCAATCTCAATCGTCATCTGGATAAGAACTTTCAAGTTTTTGCACATGTCAATGAACTAGTTCTTGAACTGCCCGTCCAATATCATTTGGGTCTTTTAGATTTCAATTTTTGTGCTCGAGATAGAGACATCCTACACTCAACACGAAACAAAGGAAGAACCGAACCCCGACCTCAACAGAGCGTATACCGCTTCCGACTAACCGGCACTTCATTCACATACCGTTTCCTGCAAAACCTATCTACATTACCAATAGGAAGGGCTAAACATAGTATCAGTCAAAAATAGGAGGGCCAATTCAACAGAGCACGCAATGAAATAACGAAACGAGGTCCGAACGAACAAGTAAAAGCCACAAAATATTAGAAACTGGTTAAAATTGCTGCAATTGTAAAATATCTGCATACAGAATCACAATTGGACTACTCAGTGACAGCCCTAAACCAGCAACAAGAGAGAACACAGGTTCTTCTCCTCTTTCCCAAATCAAAGCTCAAACCTAGGAAGAACGATTTGAACTCGAAATCTAGTGGCTTCATCCATGAGGATCCGTCAAACCTAGTAACACCAACCACTTTGAAGAAATTAGATAACGAAATACCTCTGTAAGTCGTAAAAAGAAAATGCTCACTACCTAGTATATACACAGTTGCGTTTGCATAGAGACCAAGGACCTACACGATCCTCAGTACTTTGCCGCGAGTACATACTACATAGTGAAAGGAAAGGTTGCTACTACTACTGTGTTCACATTGAACACAACTGAACTTCAATGCATAAATTAGCCTGAAAAACAACCAAGTCCGAGCTCATCTGCAGACAGGGTTAGTGAATTGCCGCTGACGGGAGATGTGGTCGCTACAATAAAATGGATTAGCAGTATCTCATACCAAATTACCAACAAAACAACTCTCCAAACAATGAAAGAATAAAACCTTCTTCCCACTCCCTCTAACCAACAAACTAGGACTCCAGGCAAAAGTGGGGGACCAAAATTTCTGCATGCTGCTAGTTAGTTGAAATGTACCAAAAACCCATTTAAAGACCAACACACGCATTCTGGCACATATACATACAAATGTGTAATTGCTGTCACTCTTGAGACAAAAATTACATGTGTAGACGAGAAGGCAGGTATAGTTACGGATAAGTAGTAAAAGGAACGATTGCTCACAGAAACTTCATCTCAGAGTTCCAAAAGCTATTGAAAAAACCAGGACTTTGGGGCAAAAATATAGTTTGTCAGATAGAAAATATAAAATGAAACATAAGAAGAATATAAAGAAACAAAGAAAGAAGAAAAGAGGGAGAAAAATGGAGATGCAACTACTCTCTTCATTTAAATTAGGAGGGCAAGCCTTGTATCGAGAAAAACTCGAAAGCAATATAAAAAAATACCTAGCAATCCAAAAACACAAAAATTAAGGGAACACCTCATGCCTTAAAACTGCTGAGTAAAAGAAATAATTAAGAATCTAACCCACTATAGAAATAGAGTTATTTTCTCATCCAACGCCTGCAAATAGCCAATCATGTTCATGGGTTATAACGTTAGGCAATGGTCAACAACTCTCTCCAGCCCAAGTGCACCCTTGTATTCAAACTTAATACAAAATATACAATCCAACTTATGCCCAAATCCTCATCGAGATAGTTCAATAAGATTGTTTTTACAAACAGCTGCTACCATCAACTATTCTATCCGCCAACATTCATCCCAAAACCAACACAATTTCATTTTTTCCTGAAACTCTCTTCTACTTGCAACAATTTGTACCATATTCGTACTCGCCCAAATGAAACCTCAACAAATCATTGCAACACTCAAGATTTCATAATTTAGGTTATGACCAGGGGTTAGTTTTACTAAGATGCCAATACAAGTGTAAAATTTATGGAAGTGGTCAAATACACCACCAAAACTCTGGATATTCAAAAAAAAAAAAGAGATAACCAATACATGAATGATTTCTTTTACCTGCCAAAGGAAAACTTGAAAAGGACATCAATATCCCATTGTATTATACAGAAACACAGATAAGCAAAAACATAACAACATTATCTTCCACCTACCAAGAATGCCTCGAGTTGCAAGGCATGATTACCTTTTTAAAATGGAACGATAACGCATCACTGAAGCAGCGTCAGAACCATGGCAGGCGGAAAAGCTTAGGGTCCTTAAGGTTAAAACTTGTTTACAATAAAAACTAGAAAGGCAAAACAGTTAGGCCAATCAACAAAACTAGTTATGCAACCCAATATAACATCACAAAACATTAGTACCAAATAGTGTACGTTCAGAAGAAATTTGAACAAGGAGAAATTAGTAACTAGAATTTGTAGGAGAGATAAGTAACAAGAAAAATAAAAAAATTAAGTCCAACATAAGCACCCAAAATAATATGAATAATACTGTTTAAGATGACTTCTCCAACATGAAACGATCAACGGAAGTTCCAGCCCACGTCTCTGCAAAGGTCATAACATTACAGCAAGGTTAAAGATGTGAGTCCCAAACTTCAACAAAGTCATGGCAAGAGGTAAGAAATCAGTTCACAAGAGCTCCAAGAAACATCAGTCCTGTCAAAATTTTACATAATGGCAATGAAGAAGGGTCAAGTACTGCAAAAACCAGATATAAATGACTTATACAGCACAATATATAGAAAAATCAGATATGAGTGTCCCTCAAGCATAAGAATGGAAACTATAAATGTAATCCTAGCCATGTGACTTTGAAGACCATCCCTGCACAACAAGCTTTTTGGGTGATTCAATTAAACACAGAAATGCACAATCTGCTTCATTTCCATCCAGAGGGGATGGAAGCGAGGGCTTGTGTTAGTGTCCATCACGCCTTATAGTACAAACCAGTGCCATAATTCCAGAAAAAGAGAACCATAGGAAAAATTGTACAAGAGCCAGGATAGATATCCAGAACTTTCCTGGGGAATCATATACTTACAACAATGGTATGATCATCTGTTGCTGTAATCAACCTTCATAAATACAAAAGACCAAGTGAAGTCCCAGCGTAAAATAAAAAGTGGAAATTTATAAAGTAAATTAATAAACAGTACCCATCATTCACCCACCCCAATAAAAAGTGAGAAACCCAAAGCTCACTCACATAACCAGGAGGGAGCAAGAGAGACTAATTGAGTCAAAATTCTTGTAAGTAATGGACTCTATAGTTGAAGTGCTGGATATTTATTTCTATATTTTGACACAGGTTAGTATTTTTGTAGATATGAAAAACCCCGGCCAGTTCAAATGGATAAAAAATCAAAGCAACACAACAACTAAGCATCCAAAAATACCAAAACATAATTTGTATAACCAGGACTAAAGAAAAAATGTGCAATGCATACCTATCAGCTTGGATTTTCATTTCATTTCTGCCATGAACTTCTCATACTCTGCATCTGCACCATAAGTTGTCTTTTCCGCAGAAGAAGCAGGAGGGTGAACCGGAGCACTCGTGGCCCATGGAACGTTACCAATGTTCTGAGATTGGTCTGCAGTTGATCCAGGTACAGGGCCGGGGGGAGGTGGAGGTGGTGGAACTGCATTGTAGTAAGATGAGTAGCCATATGAAGCAGCAGGATAAGTGTGTTGGCCGTTTGGTGGCATTGGTGCTGAGGAGCCACCATACAGATTAGTTTGTAGAGATTGGGTAGAGACATTGTGTTCAGATTGAACTCCTGGAGGGGGATAACTGTGTTGTGCTTCACTTGAAGTCATCGGTTGAGGTGGTGCACCAGGGGGAGGAGGGTATCGTGCACCATAAGGAGACATATGTTGACCCGGCATGGGAGGAGGATACATGGTTGAACCCGGGGGAGGTGGAGGCGGCGGAGCATAAGGAGCATAAGGAGGAGGAACAGGGGGTCCCCATGGAACAGGAGTACTCGCATAGCTAGTAGGTGGTGCATTCCCAAGAGGACCACCGGGGGTAAACTGCTGGGATGGAAAGGAAGCAACAGGCTGGGGAACGGGGTATGTGGGCATTGCCGATGCTGGAGGTCCAGCAGGCTGCGGAGGCTTGCCGGCAACTCTGACAGCAATGGTTCGCTGCTCTAGGCGATAACCATTCATGCTTGCAATTGCATTATTAGCCATTTGAACATCTCCATACTTCACAAAACCATAACCCTTACTCGCTCCAGTAACCCGGTCCCTGATAACTTTGGCCATCACAATATCACCAAACGCTGAAAACAATCGGATTAAACCATCGTCATCAAGGGTAGGCGGCAAGTATCCAATGTACAAGTTTGTCTCGTCATAGTCCTTGACCGGCTTGACTCCAGTTGATCCCAAGCCTGGATGTGATGATGCACTGCTAGTGCTGCTAGTACTGTTAGCCCAAGGAGGATTGCTTGATGTACTATTGCCTGGGCCAAGTGCCAACGTAGCGGTCTGCTTAGTTGTGGATTCAGGAACTGTCCCCCCCAACTCAGCCAAGAAGTTCTGATACTCATCATCCATTTTCTTCCCAGTTGTACCCTTCACTGGGCAATCAATGGTTGGATGCCCACCATCACCACATATCTTACAAAGAACATCGCTCTTGAAGGTCGAAGTACGTGATGGACAAGCATACTGACGGTGCCCCGGCTCACCACACAACCTACAATACTCCTCATCCCTTATTGTCCCATTCAATGCCGCAAGTTCCCTAAGTTGTTGCCTCTTATGCTCATTCAACACCTCATCAACAGGCTGCAAGAGTTTCTCCACCATCCCAGCCGCAGCATCAAGAGCGTCTTGTGTATCTGCCTCAACCAAAACATGCAAGTCCTCGTTCTCGGAAGGGTCAGGTTTCAAATCCCTCTTCTGTTGCGACCTGCCTTCTTTCACCGAACCTTTACCCCTAATGACAATTTTTGCACCAGTTTCTTTCTCCATCCTCTTCTGCGTATTACCTCTTGGCCCAATGATAAGTCCGATAAAATTGTATCCGGGATATTCCTTCATCGGTATGTAAAGCTTCTTATGAAGCTTGGGTGGCCTGTAATCAGCCGGGGGCTTAAATGCCGGGTTCCTCTTAATAATCTGAGCAATAATTTCCTGCCTCTCTTTGTTCAACCTTTCACGGGCACGGAACTCTCTAGTATTAATCCTAATTCCCATGTTATCATATATAGGTTCCGGCGAAGGAGACCTAGCCCCTTCGGGACGATCATCTAAGGGCAAACCCGAAGACAGCATTCGACTAATCTCAAGCAACCTACTATTCAAAGCTTGAATTTCTGGATCAAACTCAATACCTCCCATGAAATCCGGCAGCTGAATCGCCTTCGGCTCCTCATCCGCCCACCGCGACTTCCTCTTCCTCGTCCCACTGCCCGTCTCCCCACCACCACTCTGATTCTCCGACTCGGGCTGAGGATCCCACCGGCTGCGGCGGCGGCGCCTGCTGGTCGTCTCCTCCTCCCCGCCCGAGCCATCCCTTTCGTTGCCGCTATTGGTGTTGGTCAATCCGTTTTCCGACAACAGCGGCTTCGTAATAGCAAGCTTCTTGCAGGCGTCAGTCGAAGTACCGTTCTCAGTAGCGGCCTGGGGATTTGGGAAGGGGTTTTGAGCATCGGAAGCTAGGGTTTCAGTGGGCGGCGGTTGAGGCGGGCCATTCGAATCTGAGGCTAGGGTTTCGGCAGGAGGAGGGGGATGAGGATCTAGGGATTCGATTGGAGGAGGAGGGTTAGGGTTTGATGGAAGAGCTGCCTCCATGGATTTGAGGATTTGAGATTGGAGAAGCTTCGAGTGCCAGAGGGAGTCCAGAGAGAGATGTGTGTTTGCTCCCGAAGACGAAAATTTTTTGTTTGGTAAAAAGAAAGCGGGACGACGAGTCTCCGAATATTTATAGTAGGATGGGCCCATAGCAAATGGTGGCAAAACTAACGACCTAGGCCCAGCCCAACTTTATATACACACACCTATCCAATTAAAAGTTTAAAATCAAACTTATAAAATAACTAAATAATTTTATAATTTTCATGTACAAAACGAAGTTGACAAACAAAGGAGTTCTAACTCAAGTAATTAAACGTCTTCGCTTCTAAACTTGATATCCTTTGTTCAAGTTCCTCGCTTTCGATATTGCTTGATAAATAGGATCGAAAATGTTGCAGTAACGCATTAGGTAAGCAAGATAAATTCTTCTACACGGGTGAGACCATGGATGGACTTAAGTGATGCAAAAATATAGTTAGTGTCTTACTTTTGTTAGTATGCGTGGGCGAACACACATGTTGAACACCATAATTTAGAGGAACCATACTAAAGAATTCGTCGCAATTAAAAAATGGTTATTTGTCAAAAAAAGGTTATGAAGTTACATTGTGACAATAAATCTACAAGGAAGATAGCAGATAACCTAGTAAACATAATCGAACAAACCATGAAAGTTGATCGATATTTTGTTAAGAAAAATCTTGACATGAAGGTTGCGTATATACCGTTTGTTAATTCAGAGGGGTAGCTAGCTGATGTTCTTTCTCATGGAGTATCTAGTAAAGTTTTTAAAGAATCAAATTATCAAGTTAGGCATGTATGATATCTATGCACTAAGTTGAGGGGTGTTGATTTGAGCCTCAATTTCTAAATATTCTAAGAGTCATATTTTAGGTAGGATTACGATTTATAATTAATTGTGATCTTTGTAATTATATTCTTTGTAGAATAAGAAGTATGTACCAATATATTGTAAACCCTAAAAAATAAATAAAATAACAAAGTATTCAACGTGTTTATTTTCTTATGTGGTTTCCTTGTTTCTGCTGGTGCGCGGTCGAGCAGAGAAGAAATGAGGGCTCTTTTACTCTCTCTCTTCCACCGAGCAGCAAGAAACAGTAACCCTTCTTTCTCTTTCTTTTGCATGTGAGGGTCTACAAGAGCATCAAATTGGGACAAACAAAAGGTACCTGTAGTATTTTTGTTTATATTTTCTTTATTTGCCGCAGCCTGGCCAAAGGGCATCTTTTCCTTTTTGTTTCCTTTCTTTTTCCATTGTTTTTTTTTAGTCTTTTGGCTCCTTCAAAAGTCAAAAAGGAGAGAACTACCTTATTTTTCTTTTCCTTTTCCTTTATTGGTGCTGTTCTGACACACAAAAACAAGTCATGACTTTTTTTTTGGAAAGAAGCTCGTTACAAATCCATTCATTCTAATCTATCAAATTTAAAAATCTGAATAATTAAAATTTGATTCAATGATTACAAACAGAATTTTACTTTAAAAGTTATAATAACTTTAACCGTTGGATCAAATTTCAATGATTCGGATTTTCAAACTTGATGGATTAGGATGAAAAAAATCTGGAAATGATCCCTTTCTTTATGCTTTTTTGGTCTATTAACCTGGTGGTTTAACTAGAGCACTCTTCTAGTGGTCTGGCCTAGCACCCTTCTGGTGGTCTCGGCCTACACACTGTATGCCTATTGCGTTTGTCTAGCACTGCATGCCTAATATTTTGAAGATGGTATATCATGGAAGGATTCGAAACTATTATAATAATTTATTAGCTTGGTCGGCAAGTCAAATGGTCGGTTTATGCTTGCTGGTTTCCCCATCTAGTTATTTGAAGACGAAGACCCCATTTAACTTAATTTCCTTGGCCTTCCTTGTGTGGTAACTGGTTAGTTTGTGTTATGATGTTGACAAAAGGTAGAAGAAGACTTGTGGGCGCCATTTAGGTCTTCATCTCCGCGTCGCAAATAGTTTGGTTTGTTGACAGTGACAGACACCACACCGAGCTTCCCCTCAGCTTCGTAGAAAATACTAAACATTGTCCTGCCTTGCAACCAAGAATGTTAAGAGCTTAAAGGAAAATGGGTTGAAGCCAAACCATCTCAGTAAGCTGCAATTCTAATTAGCTTCTATGATTTTGCAGAAGCTGTTGTTATGCTTGAGCCACCAAAATCAAACTCACATAACAGAATTAACAAAATTAGGGCAAATATGGAGCGAATTATGAGTTTTATAGAGTAAAATGACAAATTTTGAGCTTCAGCGGGCAAAATAGGATCAAAATCGAGTTCAAGTGGAGCGAATTTTGAGTTTCTGCTAGTAAAGTGACGACTTCTGATAGTAAAGATAAAATCAAGTTTTAAGGAGCGTAGCTAAAAATAAGCCTAAGGTTATCCTTGATTTATGAAAATGACCTATACAAATACAAATGAAAGAATTTGGAATAATTAATGAACAAAATCAACGTTGTGAATCTTTCTCAGTTTTTACAGAAGCATTTCTACCAAATTTCTTTCCGTTTATTAGCTTGGCCGGCAAGTCAAATTGCCGGTGTGTGCTTGCTGGTTTCCTTGGCCTTTCCTGTGTGGTAACTGGTTCCGTGTGGGGCATGATTCAGATTAGGTTATGACGTTGAAAAAGGTAGAAGAAGACTTGGGGGCACCATTTAGGTCCATCTCCGCGTTGCGAAATAGTTTGGCTTGTTGGCAGTGACAGAAACCGCACCAAGCTTCTTCTAAGCTTCGTAGAAAATACTAAACACTGTCCTGCCTTGCAACCAAGAATGTTAAGAGCTTAAAAAAAAAGGGGTTGAAGCCAAACCATCCCAAGAAGCTGCAATTCTAATTAGCTTCTCTGATTTTCTGTCGAAAGTAACATGGCAGAAGCTGTTGTTATTTTCGTTCTGGAAAGGGTTGCTGATGTACTTGGTGAAATCCAACTTCCCAAGGATGTTCGCCCGGAAATCCTGCGGCTGAGAGATGAGCTGAAGCGGATGCAGTGCTTTTTAAAAGATGCAGATGCAAAGCAAGAAGACGATTTGCAGGTGCGGAATTGGGTTTCTGATGTCAGAAATCTTGCTTATGATGCTGAAGACCTCATTGACACATACATCCTCAAAGTTGAGTCCTACAAGTACAAGAAATGGAACTTTGTTAAGAGATATGCTTCCACTCTCAAGGCCCGTTACAAGATTGGGAAAGACCTTGTATTTCTCCGCACAAGAATCTCTGACGTTTCCATCAGCCACGAAGCATACGGCATAAGAAGTACTGGTGAAGGAACGAGTCATGCCAATGAAGGACTACTGAAGCTGCGGCGATCAACTCCTCGTGGCCAGGATAAGGATATTGTTGGTCTGGAGGAAGATATAGCAACTCTGGTGGCACGACTTGTCTCGGAGGATCAATGGCGTGCAATTTCAATAGTAGGCATGGGTGGTATTGGTAAGACCACTTGTGCTAAGGAAGTCTATAATCATGCTGACATTCAAACTTGTTTCGATCGCCGTGCTTGGGTCTATGTATCCCAACAGTTCAGAACAAGAGACATACTTGTGAGCATTATAAAACAAGTTTCAACAAGAACAAAAGACACGGCGAAGTTGGGAGAAGACGAGTTGGAGGAAGTGCTCTATAAACTTTTGGAAGGGAGACGCTATCTGATTGTTTTAGATGATATATGGAGCACCGGCGCTTTTGACAGTCTTGCAAAGGCCTTCCCAAACAATCACAGTGGAAGTAAATTATTTCTTACAACTCGCAACAACAATGTCGCTTTGCATGCCGATGCCCAGAGCCTTCCCCATGAACTGCGATTTCGTAGCAAAGAGGACAGTTGGAAGTTGTTATGCCGGAAAGCATTCACTGAAAGTATTGAGAGAATGTGTCCTCCACAATTGGAGGAAATCGGAAAGGAAATTGTGGCGAAATGTGCTGGTCTACCGCTAGCCATCGTTGTGTTGGGGGGCATGCTTTCAAGGAAAAGAAGGCTGAGTGAATGGCAAAGGGTTCTGAACTCCATCCGCGCACTGTTAGCCCGTGGTCCGAATGCTGTGTCGGCAATACTAGCTTTAAGCTATTATGACTTGCCTTATTACCTTAAATTTTGTTTTCTCTACTTGGGGTTATTTCCTGAGGACTATTTATTCTCTGCACGTAAACTTTTTCGGCTATGGATTGCAGAAGGCTTGATCCCATATTACGATGGAAGGATGGAGGACCTTGCAGAGGAATATCTGAATGAGCTGATTGATAGAAACATGGTTCAAGCAGCAAGGTTGAGTGCAAATGATAGGGTGAAACACTGCCGATTGCACGACTTAATGCGAGACCTCTGTATCTCAAAGGCTAAGTCAGTGGAATTTCTTTATATTCATTCGAATCTGAAGTACAGTATCTTCAGCCCATTTCCATGTTCTCACTCTCGAGCCCGTCATCATGCTATCTACTCCGGCTTTTCTTCATCCCCGGATGAGTCAACTCCAAGCCTCCGATCGCTCATCTTCTTTAAGGTTCGACAAATTGAAAGTGGAATTTCTCTTTCTGATGTCTGCAGACGTTTTAAACTCCTTAGAGTCCTGGAATTAGAAGATATGAAGTTGAGGACAATTCCAAGCGCAATCGGAGAAATGATCCATTTGAAGTACTTGGGGTTAAGGCATTGCTCTATAGGGTCGGTGCCAGAAGAAATAGGATGGTTGTCCAACTTGCAGACTCTTGATATTCTTGGAAATGCCAATATTTTGAGGTTTCCTGATGTGTTATGGAAGATGAAAAGCTTACGCCATCTTTACATGTACGTTCATCCATTAGTTGGCAAGTGGCGAATTGATACTCTCCAACACCTCCAGACTTTGGTGGGCATAAACGTTGATAGCTTGAGAGGAATAAACTCCGCGAATTTAATCAGTCTTCGGAAGTTGAGATTGACTGGAAGCTTCGCCACAAACCGTGCAGAAATTTTTGATTCTTTAGTCAATCTTCTGAACCTCCACTCCTTGTCCTTAAAGTCTATGGATTATCTGTTTCCATCCCTCTCTGCGCTTTCTTCTCTTCGCCATGTCATTAAGTTGCATCTGAGCGGAGGGATAAGTAAGCTACCTAACCCACATGAATTCCCTCCAAATCTCAACCAGTTGATCTTGCATCAATCCCGTCTTGAAAACAATCCTTTGGAGATACTTGAGAAGCTGCCTTATCTATTTGTTCTTAGACTAAAACATTCTTCTTACCATGGAAAAAAACTGAAATTTTCTGCCAACGGCTTTCCACAACTCGAGTATCTAGAGCTTGAATTCTTGGATTCTTTGGAAGAGTTGGAAGTTGAAGAAAGTGCAATGCCGAAGCTTAGGAGTTTACAGATCACTGACTGCCAGCAGTTACGGATGCTCCCTGAAGAAATTAAGTGCATAACTACTCTCCAAGAGTTGGTGTTCGAAGGGATGCCAAGAAGATTCATAGATAGGCTGCAAGGAGAAGACCATCACAAAGTCCAGCATGTTCCCTCTATCATAAAGTCATAATCGTGCAATTTGTCGACACCAGGTTCATCTTCTTCATCTTTTATCTTTCTGCAGAAGACTAATAACTTATGACCAGTGAACAAATTTTCTGACCTTTATTTTTTCTGCATAGCTTTCTCCCAGAAGAGCTTCGATCACGTGTTCCACTCGTTCTATGATTAGGGGCAGGGTGGGGGAGGGGTGACGCGGCGACTGTGAGTGTACAACAGAAGATAAACTAGTGCAGACTGCGTCTTTCTGCAACAAGAAGCTGCAGGAGTCAAACGATGGTCGCGTATAGCTTGCTTTAAGCTCAAGAAACATTCAAGATTGATTGTAATTCTAGCCATTCTTAATTTCATTTTCTGATTTTTATTCAATTTGAATATCCATATATGCCTTGTATAATTCACATATCAATATATCATAGTGTTTGTCACGAAATTAGATGCCAATGAATTTTCCAATAATTTTATATGCTTATCAAAGTAGGCTCTTTTTCTTAGAAAGATGTTGGAACTGTAACAAAAGATAGTGACAGTTTTCTAGAAAAGTTCACTGTATCTTGATGCCGTGTGAAACTAGTTTTGTGGGCTTTCCGTGTCCTTTCGTTGCTCTTTCATTAGTTCATATTTCGATGTCGACAAAGAAGAAAGCAAGTTGACAGTGATAGACTACACCAAGCTTCCTCTAAGTTTCCTGGAAATGCCAAGACTTAGTGGGAACTGGGTTGAAGCAAAATCATCCGAATAATTAGTTGTCGGTTTTGTTTTAGCCTTGTTATCATTTTTCTGTTGAACCTAACACAGCAGAAACTGTTGTTGGTTTTGTTTTAGAAAGGGTAGCTGATGTACTTGCTAAAATCGAACTTCCCAAGGATGTTCGCCCCCAAATGCAGGTGTTGAGATACAAGCTCAAGCTGATGCAGTGCTTCTTAAAAATGCCGACGCAAAGCATGAAGATGATCTGCAGGTGCACAATTGGGTTTCTGATATCAGAAACGCTGCTTATGACGCTGAAGACCTCATCGACACATACATTCTCAAGATCGAGGCCTATAAGAGATGGGAATTTGTTAAGAGATACGTGTTCACTCTCAAGGCGCTTACTCTCAAGGTGCGCTCCAAGATTGGGAAAGGTCTTGCAGCTATCCGCACAAGAATCTCCGATATTTCCATCAGCCGCGAAGCATATGGCATTAAAACCATTGGAGAGGGAGCAAATTGATGCAGCAGGAACTCGAAGAAAGAAGATGGAAATTAAGAAACACAAACTACCAAGCTCTGTTTAGTCTATGAATACCCGGAACAAAGGCAAATGTCTGTTGAATTCTCGGAATGCCCAGACTAAGAGTAAGAAGAGAGAACTCTTTGTTTTGAATTTTGATTCATCACATCAACTGAGAGACAAGATACGAAACCAACCGTTACCACAAGAATTCCCACCAAATCTCAATCAGTCGATCTTGTATCATTCTTGTCTTAACAACAATCCTATGGAAAGAAACTGAAATTCTCTGCCAACGGTTTGCTCCAAGTTGAGCTTTTGGAGCTGGAATTATTGGAAAATTTGGAAGAGTTAGAAGTTGAAGAAAGTGCAATGCCAAAGTTTAAAAGTTTGCAAATCACCAACCATAAGTGGTTACGGAAGCTCCCTAAAGGTATGAAGTATGTAACTGCTCTCCAAGTGTTGGAGCTCAAAGGGATGTCAGGAAGATTCGTAGATCATCCGCGAGGACAATACCATCACAAAATCCATCATGTTCCCTCTATCATAAAGTCGTGATCGTCCTGCAATCTGCTGGCACCAGGTTCATCTTCATCTTTCTGCCATGGACTAATCAGTACTGTAGTTTCTAACGTTTTCATTCTTCACCAGCTTCAATCAAATTCTGAATGTGTTCTGCACCCTTTTGTGCTGAAACAGTTTGAATCATGTGTTCCGCTCGCGTGTTAAGGCGAGGAGGGAAGATGAGGAAACATTCGACAAGAACAAACTTTGTGCTTGTACGTTCAAACTTGTTAAGGTCAATGTTCTGCTGTAGCAAAGCAATGTTACTTGATCATTTGATGCTTAGCTTAGTTTCCACTGTTCTTGTTATGTCCAATATTTTCACCAAAAACGCTCACATCCAAACGAACTCTATGTTGAGAGAGCTTATCCTTTTGGACTCACTTCCAAAGTTCCAAGTTGCCAACTCAACTAGGCACTAGCCAGTCCTTACCCGGAAAAGTCTCTTGTTTCCTTTCCTTAATCTTACCACAATGACAAGATTGGGGCTAATTGCTTCTTAATTTCAAGTAGTTTTAAATCATTTTCCCTCCTAATTCTCAATCACATAAATTGTAGGAGCCCAAAGCGGCACATCAGCTGTTTCCGCAAAAAACCTAATATTTTGGACTATAATGCAAAATCCCTAATAATCATGTATACCTAGATACAATTATTTCTATACCCGCCAATTTCCTACAATTATAAAGTAGCCCTATAAGGTATATCCTATATGTATTTAGCTCCTGCTGCAAGATTGATCCAACGGTCCAAAATCAACACTCCAAAGAAGTGCCAGGAGTTCCCATGGCCAAAGCCATCAACCACTTCTCTTCCTTCCACGTGGAAGCAGGAGAGGCACACCAATCGTCACCGTTTCTTGCATCTCCGTCGTCCTCCTCCTTCACCATCTGTGTATTATTTCCCCACAATTAAATGAAACAAAATGTGATTGATTAAATTTAATTACATAATTAAGACTGAGGAGATGATTAATTGAGAAGGGGGTGAGAGGCGTACAAGTGGCAGATGGTGGTGGTGCCTTCTGTGGTAGGTGGCGACAGTCCTGGTAGCCTCGCAGCTGGTTTGGGGGTTAGGGTTTGGTGCTGCAGCTGCAGGGAGCTCGTTGAGGTTTAAGAGTAGGGTTTTACTGATGGTGATGGTAGTGGAACTCTGAGTTTGCTGTGGGGCCAGGACGGGTGGAGGAGCGAAAATCGGAGGGGCAGAGGGTATTGTGGTCACATTGCACAATGTGGTGGTGGTCGCTGGACCACGCTCAGCTACCGGCTTCACAGGTGGAGTGGTGGGGCTGATGAGGTGGCGGGAGGCGGAGGAGGTGGATGAGGGTGGGGTGGGGACCACAAGGGGGTCATGTGGTGGGGCCAGAACCTGGGAAGAAGGACTAGGAATCTTGGTGGGGCTGCCCATGTCTGGCCAGAGAAAGTTGCCTTGTGGCTTGCATATCCTGAACCCACTCCTCAGCCTCTCTATTTTTGTCGCCTTGTCCTCCGCCGCCGCAGCCGCCATGTCTCCGCCGCTTAGTTTATCTTCTTCTTTCTTCTCACCGGCTGATGCTGTTTCAGATGGCGGTGGTGCTCCTGAAATTGTGACTGCACCTTCCTTCCTTAATTCAAACATCCTGATTTTCTCCTGCATTAACATTTAAACCTCCATAAATCAATGGATTACAACGCCATATGCAATTAAGACAGACATATTTAAGGTGATTAGGGGGCAATTAATTACCTTAATTCCGGACAAAGATTGAGTAAACTCCACCATTTGTTCTTCTTTTTTGGTCACAAACTCCATCGTTTCTTCATCCATTTTAGCTATCTTCTTTTCTAGGTCTGCACAAGCCTCCTGCAAAATTAATAAACCCCATCAAACACTAATTAGGCAACTTAATCAAGATTAAGCAACCATAATAAAAAAAAAAATTAATCATGAACAAATTACAACCTTAATCTGGATTAACGAACCATCCCGATCCAAGTCAACACCGGTCAAACAAGAATTTGAAGCGGTCGCCATAGCCAAACCGGCATTCCCTTGCTGCTTGGACTCCTCCATCTCCCTGAAAAAATCCAGAGAGAGTATCACTAACAGTTACCAATAAATTAATCACAGATTAATACCATGATTAAGATACTAAAAACGCGATTAATTACCTTCTAATCTTGTCAATTTCTTCACGGAGCTCCTTAATCTCTCTTGCACAAGTGGGGTCCTGGGTGGGGCTATCGCCGGGCTTCCACCCCGGCGGCGGGGTCCAGTAGGGATCTTGAACCCCAGCTTCCTTTCGGATGTGGACCATATCAGCACTCTCCAGCCAATACTCCATGGCCCCATCAGCGTTGTGCCGCCGCCTAAACCTCTCGGTCCCCCCTGGCGCCACCTTGCCCGCCATGTGTTTGAGTAAATGATCCAGCAAACCCGTGTCCCCAATCAGCCTCCGAGCCTCCGCTCTCAGCGCCGGCCTCCGTATTGGGTTCCCAATCGCCGCCCCTTTCTCCTTCATCACCTTCAACATGTTCTCCTCCGCCAGCTTGTACCTGCAAAAATCCCAAAAGAACCCACGTTTATCAAAACCAAAAATCTTACAAAAACAAATCGACCCAGTTAAATATTATTAACCTATTAATAAAAACCCAATTAATGATATGATTATCTTAATCTCACCTTCCTGCGGACCATCTTGCTACAGTGTGTTTAACTTTAGCCAATTTTCTGCTGCTGCCATCAGGAACTGCTACAATCTGGTTATTCTGCTTCGTACATTTTGCTCTGGATTTTGATCGCTTCGGGGTCGGAGCTTTGATCTTTCTCTTGTTATCAGGGCGCTTCCGCTTCCGATTCCGGAGGTTCATCTTCCATGGCAGAACAGGAGGAAGATGAACTTCTTCCTCTGTCTCCTCGCCTTCTTCTTCGTCACCGTCCTCCAGCTCCATTACCTCCTTTTCCTTCTCTGAATCTTCAGAGCCAGAGCTCGGCGACGACTCGTGCCTGCGAAGGTAGCGAATCTGCCGCCGCTTGCCCCACTTCACCATTCCGGCGAATGTGAGCTCGGACCAACACGGGCCCTTCCCAGAAACCACGCTACTATCCATGGCTCCGCCGCCGCCGCCGATTGCTGGGCTCGACGACGAGCTTCTCGGGTGATTCGTCAACGGAGGTCGAACGGCCCAGAAGCTCCAAATTTTGCTCTGATCAACCATCTCCTGAGGTGGGATTCTCCGGTAAAGTACCTCTGACGCCATATCCGGCGACATCACGTACTTCTCGTCGAACGCCGGAATCTGCTTGGCATCTGGTTTTGGGAACCCATTTTCGTTGATGTGAGTGCGTAGAGAGTGAAGGCTCGGAAACCGCACTGCCACTTTAAACGCACCCTTTGCACTCACCTGTATACAAATCAAACAACCCCAAATCAAAACCCCAGAAAATCTGAAAAAGATGAACGAGATTCAACAACAATGGCGAAAATTATCGGTGGGTTTTACGTGTATGAAAATATGAAATAGTACCATGACGATCCGTACGCCCTTGAGCTGCTCCGGTACGGTTCTTTCATGGAGCTTCGATTGGTCGATTTTGTAGAAACATCCGACTTTAATGTGCTCGATAGCATCTGCAAAATAACCAGATCAGAAATAACCACATCAGAGAAAAAAAATGAAACGAAACGGAAATTTTCAGAAAAATAAGAAGGAAGACGAAGAGATGAAAAAGGTGTTTGATAAAAGTACGTACCGAGCGAAGAAACTGGGGAGGAAGAAGGAGAAGCAGAAGCAGGGGAGGGCAGAGCACGTCGGGCCAAAAAAGTGCTTTTGCTTTCTGGCTTTTTTTGAACTTGCTTCTTCCCCAAGTACTTCCTCATCTTCTCTTAGAAAAACGAGAAAAAACTCACTCTTTTCACGCTCCCATACAAATCACCACTCGGTTCAAAACCCCAGCTTCCACCAAAAACACACACACTATTCACCGCAGTGGATATATATATATTGCTGTTGTATTGACCGTTTTACCCAAACAATCGTCTAGAATTTACCGTTGGATAAATTTGATTCTTCATTTGTTTTGTTTGTAATCTCATAATTACAGAGATGCTGCGGACGAGTCGACGTCGTTTGGCTCTGCTGAGTTTTGCGTTCTGCTGCATGAACGCGATAACTTCGCGCACGGCGGATTCGTCACGCGCGTTTGTCTTGGCGCGTGGGAGACCAGAGTAGCTGTGAGTTTGGAATGAGAAGGGTTTTGATTGGGTGGGTTACTGAGCTTTTAATGCGGGGCGTTGGATGTGTTTTAGTTTGTTGAAGTTGGGATTCTTAGGCCGTTGGATGTGGTCTGGGTGACGTTGGGTTTGGCGCGTTGGGGGTTTGATGGGATGGAAATTGTTAGCGGGACAGTAACGGAATGGGGGGAGAGAGAGAGAGAGAGAGAGAGAGAGAGAGAGAGAGAGAGAGAGAGAGAGGATTGTTCTTCAGTTGGTCTTCTCCCAGGGCTCAACTCTGGATAGGCGGTGGAAACTATCAAGCTAAGTATGGTAGGGGCAGAGGAATTTTCGGTGAAATGCGTAGAAATTGGAAATAACATCATAACATTTTATGTTGTAATGTCACATAGTAGACAATTATAAAATAGGGCCCTGCCACACTAAAATTTGTCACATGTCGAAAGTTCGTCCCTTTATATTAATAGAGGCTAAAGTTTAACGTCCCTTCAAGCCAAGAACAAAAAAAAAAAAAAAAATACTGACTAGCTTAAAATGCACCAAAATGATACAACTTAGTTTTTATGTTGGAAAAAGTGAATAAACGATAATAACACCGTTTTTTCAGAACATTAGCACATGCACGAAGAGAGCTTCTGTGGGACAAAATTGCTATCCGTATATTTCCTTTCTACTTTCAAATATCAATCGGCCTGATTTGTCTAATTTCATTTCTTATATATGTTGTAGCATATAATAAGAAGTACAATGTTTTTCTTCTTGTTCTTGAAATATAGTTTGAGAAAATGGTAGCAATGGTTCTTTAATTTTTAATCTAATTGAAGCATTGGCTTCTCAATAAAAATCCGTGACCGTTACTCCTTAACTCATCAAAACGTATAGTTATGGTCATTTTCGTTAATTCCGTCAGAACTTTCGTTAAACAGGAACATGGTGGAATGACCATTGCTATAATTAGATTGAAGTTAAGAAACCATTTCTCCAATTGGGTTAAAGTTGAGAGACCATTACTCTAATTGAGTTAAGGGTAAAGAATCATTGCTAAGAAAAAAATTATTTTGTTTTTCATATTTGCTCTTTGATTTAGCCTCACGTGTGTGGCACCTGACTCATTTTAACGATAGTTTTGACGGACTTGACGAACTTGACGAAAGGACTATAGATACACGTTTTGATAAGTTAGGAATCAATAATCATGAATTTTTAGTTGATGAGTCATTGCTTTAATTTACTCAAAGTTGAAAGACGTTGCTACAATAAAGGTGAAAGTGACTTTTTAGGCAAAAAAAAAATGTCTTTAACGTTAAAAGTAAACGATATCAATAGCGTTTCATTAAGACTTTATTTTCTGTATAGTTTAGAGAGTGATTCACATTCTACACAAATGATTGGGCCCAAAATATCTCATACTAGATGCTTCCAATTAGATTCCAGAAGCATGGTTTAACTTTACCCATTTCTTAATCACAAGTCCACCGGCCTATTTCCAGTTGCCGTCGGCTCCAAACTCTACACATTTTCCACAGATTTCCAGCAACAATTTCAGCAATTGTTCAGCTTTTAGGACCCAGAAATCATCAGTAGTAAGAGCAGTCGACACTGAAGTGGCAGCAGCGGCAGTAAAGATGGTCAAAGCCATTCGAGTCCATGAACTTGGCGGTCCTGAGGTCTCTCTCTCTCTCTCTCTCTCTCTCTCTCTCTATATATGTATATATATGTATATATATGAATCGGAATTCTGGGTTGTGCTTTAATTTGTATGATAAAACAGAATTAGTCCAATTTAATTATGAAGCCCGAGTTGTTTATATTGTATTATATATTCGACTCATTGAATTTGAGAGTTGCTTTTATTTTGTGTTATGATTTATTTGGAAGTGATCATGCTGGTTGATTAGAGCCATATCAAGTGTTTTTCTTATATAATCGATCACATAAGCCGGCAATTGGACCCGAAAAACGATGTGGGGTTGGTTTGGTAGTGCATTTAAAATGACTGAAAGCAATTTTAGAGAAAATATTTTTGGATTCCAAAATCACTTGAAGTGCTTCCTTGATACTGATTAGTCGATATCCATTTTGTTAAATTCTTGGTTTTTTTTTTTTTTGTTGGGCAGTATTAATTTATGCTTAACTTCTGTTAGGCAGAATCCGATATACATTTCGTTCAATTTTTGCTCTGGTTCTTAGTTTATGCCAACACTAATATAGTCATTTTACTTATGATTGTCATGTAATGATGTTAGGTGTTGAAATGGGAAGATGTGGAAGTAGAGGAGCCAAAGGAGGGTGAGATTCGTGTGAAGAACAAGGCTATCGGGCTTAATTTCATCGATGTATACTTCCGCAAAGGCATTTACAAGGCTCCTACGCTTCCCTACACCCCAGGTTTTGCTTCATTTCTCGCCAGTTTTTGGCCTCTGTTCTCTTCCAAAATTTGATTTTCTTAACCGTTCCCCACAGATAGTTTTATTGTGTGTTTACGTCTATAACTCTATTGGGTGCTGGAAATGGAGTTGCCCTATTTATTTACAAATCAAAACTGACTTCAGGTGTCGAGGCTTGTGGAGTTGTGACGGCTGTGGGACCTGGACTAACAGGCAGGCAAGTTGGAGATATAGTAGCATATGCTGGTCAGCCAATGGGCTCATATGCAGAAGAGCAGATCCTTCCTGCTAACAGAGCTGTGCCTGTTCCTGCTTCCATTGATCCTACAGTCGCAGCATCCCTCTTGCTTAAGGGTATGACAACTCAGTATCTAGTACGCCGTTGTTTCAAGGTAGTTTTATACATATGTACCCGCATCTGCTCTTTTTAATCTTTCTTGAAATTAAATGCGGCGTTGCAGAATGTTTTTATAGAGCTATCTGTTTCGTACACTTTTCATTGTTCTTGTCAAGGCGAATATTTGTTACTATTAGTACTGGTCAGTGCCAGCATATGTAAATGTAGTTGTGATACAGGTTGAACCTGGACACACAGTCCTTGTTCATGCAGCGGCTGGTGGAGTCGGATCCTTTCTATGCCAGTGGGCTAATGCCCTTGGTGCCACTGTCATTGGAACTGTCTCAACTAAAGAGAAGGCAGCTCAAGCCAAGGAGGATGGATGCCACCATGTCATAATCTATAAGGAAGAGGACTTTGTCGCTCGTGTGAAAGAAATAACATCCGACAATGGGGTTGAAGTTGTTTACGATTCTGTTGGGAAGGATACGTTTGAGGTTAGTTATACATTTCCTATCTCCGTAACCATATGATGATCGATTTAAATGTTGTAAAAGCTCAACTCCTCAACTCCAAAATCGACATCATCTTATAGATAATTAGTGTTTTGGACTACGAATTCTTATCTGGAGGCATTGTTTTCAGGGATCACTGGCGGTCTTAAAACTTCGGGGATACATGGTGAGCTTTGGGCAGTCATCAGGCGTGCCTGATCCAGTTTCATTACCAGCTCTTCAAGCGAAATCACTCTTCTTGACAAGGCCTGGCCTCTTTCATTACACCGTTACGCAAGACGAATTGTTAGAGACTGCAGGAGATGTGTTTGCTAATGTTGCATCAGGTGTACTGCGGGTTCGAGTGAATCACACCTACCCGTTATCTGAAGCAGCACGGGCACACGCAGACCTCGAGAACAGGAGAACATCTGGATCTGTTGTTCTTATCCCCTAGCTCTGAAGCGAATGTATACCTGTTGTGGTATGTGTATGTGTGAAAAAACTGCGAATAAGGAACGTAACGTCGTCTTCGGTTCCGAAACTTTGTATGCCTGTTGTGCTAAAGAGACTTGGATGTATTGAACCTTGACAATAAAAAGGGGTGATTTATATGAACAAAACTTGGTACTGTACGAATTGAGAACTTCATTTTTATTCCTTGCTGCATATGGTATGGCAATTTTGAGCTAAAACTTCCGAACATCATTTGTAAACTCTTTTAGGTCCGGTTAAAGAACTGAAGTCGTTTTTAAATCTTGACATATCGCGTAACAATATGCTTTACATTAACATTAATTCTTAGAATCCGATATTCTAAATCACTCTAATATATGGAGACGGAAATTTGAACTTGGATATCAAATCCAATAACATCAAACCAGGCCTCTATTCACCAACCTAGTCCCTTTTCCCTTTCATGCCATCCAAATAGAGATTTTAATTTTGATTTAAAACAATTTTCATTTTCTTTTCCAATTTTTCTTTTTTGTCTTACTCAAGATTGATACAATTTTGGTAATGTTTGTAAAATCTATTTCTTTTTTCTCTTTTAACACGTGATCCGATTAAATAGACAATTTGACCACACTTTTTTTTTTTTTTTTTTTTTTTTTTTTTTGCGAAAAATCATCATTGACACTCCAAAATAGTTATCTTGCACTCGTTTTCGTCGAAAAAGTGCCAGATGACCAAAGTTTGCACACAACACCCACTGACTGCTGCATGGCGCTTTTCACCAACACCGTCCGATGCGTAGGCCTCCTTTAAATCAACACAGATCACCATCTCCCTCTTCAAATTAATCGCGACTAAAATTAATGTAGACATGCAACACTATCAAATTATGTAATTTATTTGACATTTTCACTTGTCGAAAATTAATTTATTTTTCACCAAATTTGCAATTGTAAAATTTGGGGTTATCTCGTGTAAATCGAACATGCAGCATCACGTAACTAGGTTTTATTTTTTATTATTTTTTTAAATTTTTTATTTTATTTATATATATATATATATTTTTTTTTTCCCTTCGTCGTCTTCATGGAAATTAAGAAGATGATACAATAGATCCTCTCTCATACCCTTCAATTTCGATTCGGGAAATGATATTCTTTTCTCCTTCTGCACGTTCATTGTTTATTTATTTATTTTTTTTGGTTTCTTAATTCTCTTTAATTTATTCAATATAAATACTAAAAATAAACATAAATGTGTATACGAAGAAAAAAATACGATGAGAAAATTAGTTCCCTTGGTTATGCTTGTAACGTTATGATTAATAAATTTCGATTCGGGAAATAATATTCTTTTCTCCTTTTGCACGCTGATTGTCTTTTTTTATTTCTTAATTCTTTTTAATTTATTCAATATAAATACTAAAAATAAACATAAGTGCGTATACGGAGAAAAAATGCAGTGAGAAAATTAGTTCCCTTGGTTATGCTTGTAACGTTATGATTAATAAGTAGCCGATTGGAGATTTCTTTGTGGACCAACAAGACCGGCAAAATTGACCACATTTTTCTAATTTTATTATAGAGAGATAGAATTAATTGTTATCAGCACTCGGAAATAGTCGTTATACACTCTCAATCCTTTATTTGTTCTATTAGGAAGGAGTGTCGACAACTATTTTGGAGTGCGATAACAACCCATGTTTTAGTACAACCAGATTGGTTAATGAAAATTGACCAAAGATCTATATGTGGCACCGGGTTTCCACCCAACTGGAATTACATCTTTGGCCAACAAAGTCTCACCTGAATATAGAGATGTCAACCTTATCGACAGTGGAGGATGTAATTCTGCCCCGGCATCAAGCTTCCACACTGCACCCCAGGATTGCTGCATGGCTCGCCATTTGCCTCCACCATCCGATGACGAAGTTTCCTTCAACTCAACGCCGGCAAGATCACCATCTCCGTCTTCGTATTCAATCACAGCCGCGAAGTAGTTTAGGTTTGATCCTTGATCCACGTGGAATGCGATTGTTTGTCCTGAATAATCACATGCCACACTGGCCATGGGAAAAACGTACAATACATGCATATCAGATTCTATGTAAATTCCAAATTATATTTTAATTTTCATCAAATTTGCAAGTGTAAAATTATGGTTTATACCGTGCGAATTGAATCTGCAAAACTCCGGCATCGCGTAGTTTTTCTTGTTGGCCGGGAAGTGCCATAGCGCCGAATGCGGTACCGCTAAGGTCGAAATGTGCCGGTTCGGAGGCGCGAGGCCCTCCGGGGCAAAAGTCGGTAATGACCACCCTCACCGGTTTGCCAGAACAAGCTGGATGGTTGGTACATTTTACCTGAAAAAAAAGTTATCTTCATATTAGTTTTGAATCAATAAGGAAATGTTGTTATGGACAATTTTGTTAACATTGACTTGTCTTCTCCAACTTTGATATGATACGATTCCTCTTAATTGGTAGCTTGTGCTGTTTTCTTTTCGGGCTATGTTGGCTTTTTGGCTTCCACTTCTCATATAGGTTTGTGCCACTTTTTGTTTTCCTCAACCTTATGGTGTTGCTTTGTTTTACATGTTTCGACCTTTAGGTTTGGTTTGAGAGTGTTTAAGTTTCATGTCCTTGCTTTTTTTTTTTTTTTTGGTATCTTTATTGTTTCGTTTCTAGAGAGGTAATGTTTATGTCCCCTTCTTTTTCATGTATTATGAAGAATTAGATTTATATCTTCTGACTATGTGTAACTTTCTTTTCATTATCAATAAAAAAGTTCACGTACGGTCGATTTTTTTAAATAAAAAAAACAAGAATATTAATTTTGAAGAATATATATGCCTATATATATATACGTCCAAACACTGAAGTTTTATTATGTCATAAAATGTCAGTCCTTCACATGAAAGGAATATAAGTTCTACGTGTCTTAGAAAAGAAAAAAATCAAACATAATATGAATTAAGGTGGGATCCGGCTTCTCTGCTCTCTCATCCACTCCCATCTTTTTCTATTTTGTACAGTCACGGTTAAACCACATCAACATTTTATATTGATTTTTTTATAGAGATAATAAAACAAAAAGCAATAGTAATATAAAATGTTGACGTGGCTTAATCATGACCGCACAAATAGAAGGGGATGAGAGTGTATGAGAACTGGAAGGGTAGAGAAGCCAGGTCCATTAAGGAGAGTTGTGAGTCAGTTAGTCATAAACTAAAGTAATTAAAAAATTGCTTTGTAACAAGATGACAATAATTAATTAGTTTAGAGTATACAGTATACCTGATAGCAAGCTCCACATTCTTTGCCTGATTTGTACAGAGAAGGGCCTATACTAGTAGTCATGGAAGAGAAGGGAGCTTGTGACACTAAATTTCCATACCCACAAGCCCCTCCTGCATAAGTTAGCATATCTGTTAAACATCGATTATAATTAAGTAAACAATACCATTATCTGTATACCAAAAATTACAAAACATGTACGCATTGGTCATGCATTATACCGTCACTCCCGGCGCCATCGGGACTGCCATACCAAGTAGCTCCGGCAGGGGACCAATCGGTGGCAGCGGCTGACAAGTTTAAGTGCTTTCGATTAACGGCGAAGCAGATATTAAAGCAGCAAAAAAGAGCGATTAAGTTCAAAAGGGTTGTTAAACCAGGCAATGGCAGATGGAGGGTGGCCATGGCTAAGTGCTTAGCTTGTTTAGAGTGTGCTTTGTAGCGTTACTAGAGTGACGTGGAGTTAAAGAGATATTGCCACCGTTTCTAGCTTTAGTCGAACGACGTGGGAAGCATGCATGTGTGTGAATATAACTAGGCTGACACACGGCATTCTCGCTGTGAAAACCATGGGCTCCGAGGCTGGTTTTCTAAATCTGTGCGCCCTCGAGTTCCTATAAATTAAGGCTTCTTAGAATTGGCTGAGTTGAAATGAGAGATAACCTCTCAGAGGCCAATGAAGATGAGTGGCAGGGAGAGCGATCTTGCAAACTATGTTCATCTTCTTCATAAAATTAAGAAGATGACATAATAAAAGCTCTCGCGGATCACTCATTTTTGTTGTTTCTGAGAATCTCTCCCTTTTCCCTTTCATGCCATCCAAATAGAGATTTTGATTTTGATTTTAAACAATTTTCATTTTCATTTTCTTTTCCAATTTTTCTTTTTTGATTCCTTACTCAAGATTGATACAATTTTGGTAATGTTTGTAAAATCTATTTCTTTTTCTCTTTTAACACGTGATCCGATTAAATAGACAATTTGACCACACTTTTTTAATTTTTTTACAAAAAAATTGTCATTAGCACTGAAAAATAGTTATCTTGCACTCGTTTTTGTCAGAAAAGTGCCAAATGACCAAAGTTTGCACACAACACCCATTGACTGCTGCATGGCGCTATTCACCAACACCGTTCGATGTGGAGGCCTCCTTTAAATCAACGCAGACCACCGTCTCCCTCTTCAAATTAATCGCGACTAAAATTAATGTAGACATGCAACACTATCAAATTATGTAATTTATTTGACTTTTTCACTTGTCGAAATTTTTTTTTTTTTTCACCAAATTTGCAATTGTAAAATTTGGGGTTATCTTGCCTAACTAGTTTTTTTTTTTTTTTTTCCTTCGTCGTCTTCATGGAAATTAAGAAGATGACACAATATATCCTCTCTCATGTCTTTCAATTTCGATTCGGGAAACAATATTCTTTTCTCCTTCTGCGCGCTCTTTTTTTTATTTTTTATAATAATTTTCTTTAATTTATTCAATATAAATCCTAAAAATAAACATAAGTGTGTATACGGAGAAAAAAAATACGGTGAGAAAATTAGTTCCCTTGGTTATGCTTGTAACATTATGATTAATAAATTTTGATTCGGGAAATAATATTCTTTTTTCTTTCTGTGCGCTCATTGTTTTTTTGGTTTCTTGATTCTCTTTAATTTATTCAATATAAATACTAAAAATAAACATAAGTGCGTATACGGAGAAAAAATGCAGTGAGAAAATTAGTTCCCTTGGTTATGCTTGTACCGTTAGGATTAATAAGTAGCCGATTGGAGATTTCTTTGTGGACCGACAAGACCCGCAAAATTGACCGCATTTTTTCTAATTTTATTATAGATATATTGAATTGTTATCAGCACTCGGAAATAGTCGTTATACACTTCTCAATCCTTTATTTGTTCTATTAGGAAGGAGTGTTGGGATTTTGGAGTGCGATAACAACCCATGTTTTAGTACAACCAGATTGGTTAATGAAAATTGACCAAAGATCTGTAAGTGGCACCGGGTTGATGAAATTGAGGTTCCACCATAAAACCAATTGGCAATATGGGGAGTAGCCCAAGACCATATAAGCACATAGCAAACCTTGTCCCTCACCAATGTGGGACAACTCTCAACACGCCCCCGCACGTGTGGCGGATTTTCAAGCCTACACGTGGACAACAACTGGGTGACGTGGAGCGCGTGTGGCCGTTTGGCTTCACACGAGGACAACCCGCTCTGATACCATGATGAAATTGAGGTTCCACCATAAAACCAATTGGCTATATGGGGCCTCGGTGCTGGATCGGGAGACCGTCTTTTGTTTCTTGGAACTCCAGGAGATGAGGTTCGAACCCAAATATATACCATAACCTCCCGTAGAATGACGCGTATCAGGATCTCCTGCGTAGTCTGCATCTGAGAATGCACTGAGCTGCATACTGCCAGGTTTGTACAACAAACCTTGTGCGTACGTAGATTTAACGTACCGTAAAATGCGTTTCACAGCCGTCCAGTGGGTTGTAGTAGGAGCATGCATGAACTGACACACTTGATTAACGGCATATGAAAGATCAGGACGTGTGATCGTAAGGTACTGTAAGGCCCCCACGACACTTCTGTAAGTGTAAGGATCAGGATATGGATCACCCTCATGTAGACTGAGTTTCTGACCTGCACAGACGGGCGTTGAGATAGGCTTGGCATCAAGAAAATTGGTCCGCTTCAAAAGATCCAATGCATACTTTGCTTGACTAAAATGCATCAGATTATGCGAATAGGAGACTTCCACACCCAGAAAATAGTGGAGAGGCCCCAAGTCTTTCATTGAAAATAATGTGCGTAGCTGCTGGATTAAACGATGCATTTGCCGTGGATGATTGCCTGTAAGTAATATATCATCGACATAAATCAACAGAAGTAAATAAACACCTTGTTGCTTGAAGACAAACAACGAATAATCACACTTAGATTCCTGAAAACCCAACTGAAGCAGGAAGTCCGAGAAACGTTGAAACCAAGCTCTCGGTGCTTGTTTCAAACCGTACAAGCTCCGTTGTAACTTGCATACATGATGTGGGTATTGGGAATCAACAAACCCAACAGGCTGCCTCATATACACCTCCTCCGCTAGATACCCGTGTAAAAAGGCATTCTGAACGTCAAGTTGACGAACTGGCCATCGATTTGAGACTGCAAGACTAAGTACTAATCGAATGGTACTGTGCTTGACCACTGGACTGAACGTTTCGCCATAATCCACGCCGTGCTGCTGATGAAACCCATTGGCAACTAGCCGTGCCTTATATCGATCGATGGAGCCGTTTGCATGTCGTTTAATCTTATAAACCCACTTGTTTGGGAGCAAATTCATATGAGGTTTGTAGGGAACAAGATTCCACGTCCCAGAACGCTGTAAGGCATTAAATTCTGTGACCATAGCATTTCGCCATTCCTGTTGTTTCACGGCTTGACTAAAGGACGTAGGTTCAACAGGTGTATCAGTGGTGACGACATGCAAAGCATATTTGGGATTAGGTTTCTGGATGCCAGCTTTGGAGCGTGTTTGCATGTGATGTACGGGATTAGGTGCACAACCAAGGTCCGATTGCTGTTCAGGTTCACTGATAATTTCTTGCTCATTTGGCATTTCTAAAGGTACAATATCAGGGTTGAGAACAGGAGGAGTGTTAGGGATTGCAGGCACACTAGGGTTTGCTATGGAATCCACAGAAGAAGTTATATTTGTTGGGGGAGGGTCATGGGAAATAAGTTGGGCAGTGCTAGGAGAGGCGATGACTGGGGAGTGTGATGGAGATAAGGAAGGGAAAACAAATAAGAGATCAGATGAAGGAGAAATACCTGTGGCATGGACGCTTTCCTTTCGAAGTGTGATATCCTTGAATGGAAAAGAGTCCTCATCAAAGAGGACATGGCGAGACAAGTAAACTCGTCCTGTAGATACATCCAAACATTTGTACCCCTGATGGTCTAGCGAATAACCTAAGAAAACACAGGATTTGGACTTAGCCTCAAGTTTGTGTTGTGTGTAGGGTCTCAGCCACGGGAAACACCTACACCCAAAGACTTTAAAAAAATCATATTTTGGTGTTCTTGTAAACAATTTTTCATAAGGTGACTTATTCGACAGAACACGAGTAGGCAACCTATTGATGATATAGGTGGCTGTTTGACACGCATCAGGCCAAAAGTTTGAGGGAACACCAGCATGAGACAACATGACTATGGCAGTTTCGACAATATGACGATGTTTCCTTTCTGCAAGACCATTTTGTTCTGGGTGTTTGGGACAAGAAAACCTTTGTGAGATGCCATGTTTATCTAAAAAATCTCGAAAAACATTACTCTTATACTCTCCTCCTTCATCACATTGGAGAAGCTTGATAGAACGCTGAAACATGTTTTCAACCTTGGTTTTGAATTTAAGAAATATTTGGAACACCTCAGACTTATTTTTCATAGGAAAAATCCAAGAATATTTGGAAAAATCATCAACAAACAATAAGTAATAACGATATCCTTCATTTGAAATAACGGGTGAACACCAAACATCCGAATGTAAAAGATCTAAAGGGAATTGCGAAACAGATTCTGAAACTTGAAACGGCAATTTGGTACTCTTACCTAATGGACACGAATGACAGAAACGTACAGCAGAGGTGCCACTAATTGGCACTTGATTATTGGAAATTAAAATTTTGATTATTTTAGACGCAGAATGGCCCAAACGATCATGCCATTTCTGTGCAGACACTCGGACTCCTAAACACGCTAGAACGGGATGATTGGATGATCCACCGCCATTAGGAAATGGGTATAACCCATTCTCACACTTCCCTCGGAAAAGCGTCCTCCGGGTCTTGAGGTCCTTAACAAGAAAGAAATGTGGAAAGATTAGTATATAACAGCTATTGTCAAGTGTAAAACGATGGGCAGAAATTATACTGGTGGAGGCCGTAGGACAATGTAATATGTTGTTAAGTTTAAATGAGCAAGAGTCAGTCATGATTTGATTTGAACCAGAATGTGCAATAGAAAGACCAGTATCATTACCTACTCCACCAATGTTTTCATTACCATTATACTCCTTGGGATTGACAAGGTTCTGTAGCTCAGGAGTAATATGGGCGTTTGCCCCAGTATCAAGTAACCAGGAGCCATTTTGCTGACGATTCAGTGTGGTTGGAGATGAAGCCATAGCTGTTAGACGGTTGGTTGGAATACGACCTTCGTAGGCTGCATTCATGCGATGATAGCAATCAAGGGCGGGATGCCCTTCTCTTCCACAGATTTGACAGGTTATACGACCACCATAGGAAACAGACCTTGCAGCGGATTGTTGTCTGTGGGCATTGTTGTTGCGAGAAACAAACCCTCTCTGATTTACAGAGGAACCACGGTTGGACGGTCCAGCGCCTCGTCCAGTACCTCGAAGACGTCCACCACGTCCTCTTGCAGCCACATACACATTAACGGGAGCAGTGTCTGTCACCTGAACAGTTTGCTCCGCCATCCTTCTCTCAGTGGTGAGAAGGAGAGACTCCAGAGTGGGATACGTGATAGGAGAATCACGTGCTTGTGCGGCATTCACGGTCATTTCAAAAGCAGGTCCAAGATTATTGAGAATAATCTGAACAAGCTCATCCTCTTCAACTGGTTTGCCAGCTAGGGCTAGGTTGTCAGAAATAGAATTCATCTTGTCAAGAAAATCAGCAATTGAAAGGTCACCTTTTTTGGTTTGCAACAGTTCGTTGCGCAGAAACAGAATTCGATTCTGAGAGGATGATGCATAGCGCTGCTCCAAAGCTTCCCAAGTTGCTCGAGACGTGCGCTTGCTTGCCACAGTTGACAACACAGAAGCTGTGAGCGAGCCATTGATCCAACTGAGGATCATTTGATCATGTTGCGTCCAGGTAGTGTACGACGGATTGACTGCAGTATTTCCAGGAAGATTCATAGGAGGACAAACACAGGAGCCATCTACGTACCCCATTAGATCACGACTCCTCAAGATAGGAAGAATCTGGGCTAACCACAATGGGTAGTTAGTTCGATCGAGTTTGATGTTGACGATGGTGGTCATGGTGGAGGAAAACGGGATGGTTGGATTGATGGTAGTGGTGGTGGTGTTGTTGCTGCTAGTGTCAGACGACATAATGAAAGGTAGTGGGCGGAAAAAAAAAAAAAATTGGATCGATGTCGTTGGACTTAGAGAGCTCTGTGTACCATGTAGAAGTCTCGATTGCGCGGCCTCGATGCTCAGAAGGCCAACATTTCCGCCGGCAAGGCAGTCGCTCGCATCCTCCGGACCTCCCTCGGACCCAAGGGCATGGACAAGATGCTCCAGAGCCCCGATGGTGAAATCACTGTCACAAATGATGGTGCAACGATTCTGGAGCAGATGGATGTCGACAATCAGATCGCGAAGCTGATGGTTGAACTATCCCAGAGTCAGGACTATGAAATTGGTGATGGGACAACTGGAGTCGTTGTGTTGGCTGGTGCACTTCTAGAGCATGCTGAGCGACTGTTGGAGCGCGGTATCCACCCCATACGTGTTGCAGAGGGATACGAATTGGCATCCAGAATAGCGGTCGACCATTTGCAGCATATAAGCACATAGCAAACCTTGTCCCTCACCAATGTGGGACAACTCTCAACACGCCCCCGCACGTGTGGCGGATTTTCAAGCCTACACGTGGACAACAACTGGGTGACGTGGAGCGCGTGTGGCCGTTTGGCTTCACACGAGGACAACCTGCTCTGATACCATGATGAAATTGAGGTTCCACCATAAAACCAATTGGCAATATGGGGAGTAGCCCAAGACCATATAAGCACATAGCAAACCTTGTCCCTCACCAATGTGGGACAACTCTCAACACGGGTTTCCACCCAACTGGAATTACATCCTTGGCCAACAAAGTCTCATCTGAATACAGAGATGTCAACCTTATCGACAGTGGAGGATGTAATTCTGCCCCGGCATCAAGCTTCCACACTGCACCCCATGATTGCTGCATGGCTCGCCATTCGCCTCCACCGTTCGATGACGAAGTTTCCTTCACCTCAACGCCGGCAAGATCACCATCTCCGTCTTCGAATTCAATCACAGCCGCGAAGTAGTTTGGGTTTGATCCTTGATCCACGTGGAATGCGATTGTTTGTCCTGAATATTCACATGCCACACTGGCCATGGGAAAAACGTAGAATACATGCATATCAGAATCCATGCAAATTCCATATTATATTATAATTTTCATCAAATTTGCAAGTGTAAAATTATGGTTTATACCGTGCGAATTGAATCTGCAAAACTCCGGCATCGCGTAGTTTTTCTTGTTGGCCGGGAAGTGCCATAGCGCCGAATGCGGTACCGCTAAGATCGAAATGTGCCGCTTCGGAGGCGCAAGGCCCTCCGGGGCAAAAGTCGGTAATGACCACCCTCACCGGTTTGCCAGAACAAGCTGGATGGTTGGTACATTTTACCTGAAAAAAAAAGTTATCTTCATATTAGTTTTGAATCAGGAAGGAAATGTTTGCTGTGGACAATTTTGTTAACATTGACTTGTCTTTTCCAACTTCTGATATGACAAGATTCCTCTTAATTTGTAGCTTGTGCTGTTTTCTTTTCGGGCTATGCTGGCATTTTGGCTTCCACTTCATATAGGTTTGTCTCACTTTTTTTTTCCCTCAACCTTATGATGTTGCTCAATTTATTTTACACGTTTCGACCTTTAGGTTTGGTTTTAGAGGAGTTAGATTTTATGTCCTTTTTTTTTTTTTTTTTTATTGTTTCGTTTCTACAAGGGTAATATTTATGTCTTCTTCTTTTTCATCTATTATGAAGGGTTAGATTTATATCTCCTGACTAGGTGTAACTTTCTTTTCATTATCAATAAAAAAAAATTCTCGTACTGTTGATTTTTTGCCCTTCCAGTTTCCATACACTCATATATTTCTATTTTGTGCGGTCACGGTTAAGTCACATCAATATTTTATATTGATTTTTTTTTATAGAGATAATAAGACAAAAAACAATAATAATATAAAATGTTGACGTGATTTAACCATTACCACACAAATAAGAGGGAATGAGAATGTATGAGAGTTGAGAGGGCAAAGAAGTTGTGAGTCAGTTAGTCATAAACTAAAGTAGTTAAAAAATTGCTTTGTAACAAGATAACAATAATTAATTAGTTTAGAGTATACAATATACCTGATAGCAAGCTCCACATTCTTTGCCTGATTTGTACAGAGAAGGGCCTATACTAGTAATCATGGAAGAGAATGGAGCTTGTGACACTAAATTTCCATACCCACAAGTAGGGCTGGAAAAAATTCCCGAAAATCCCAAACCAAACCGAAAAAATCCCAAACCCAAACCGAAAAATCCCAAACCGAAACTATCCCAAATTTTGGTAATCCCATACCGAAAAATACCGAAATATTCGGTATGGAATTGGTTCCCAGATTTCTTTTCTTCGGTATTCCCGAAGTCCCGAAGTCCCGAAATCTTTTCTTGTTTTTGGTTCCTACTTTCCAAACAATGAAAAAATAAAACAAAAAGCAGAGCCTTTCGGTTCCACTGGCAAAGGAACAAAAATAAAATAATATGAACAAGGCATGTGATGGTGATGCCTTCTTCACCTTTTTCTTTTTTTATTTCTTGATAGTATCATTGTCTGCCATCTTCCCACTCCCACTGACAGCCATTCTCTACCTCTTCTCTCCCTCCACCGACTCCCTCAAATGAACAGAAGGAAGAAAGCCCAAGGCACTCTGTAGCTTCTCTTTTTTCTTTTTCTTTTTTCTTGTTTCAGATCTAGAAAGCTTCACGAATTCAGGATTTGGAAACAACCATACATTGATGTCATGGCATCAGAATTCTACGAAGCAGTGCCATTGCTGCAAAGCAGAGTAGCCCTCCGATGGCGATTTCGTTCGGCAAAACATGGAAAAGCTCACACATCGACGAGGATGGGTACCTAATTATGTTCGGTGCACGTCACAAAGCTCTCCGACTCCCGAAGGCAGCAAAGACAAACCCAGGAATGAGAGGGATGGAGATAGGGGTGGGTAGGTCGACAAATCTGGGACGAGGTGTGGCCGTGTGGGCTGGTAGGGGAGTGGGAGGTCCATGAATCTTTGATTTTAAATTGGGGTTTTAAATTTTGATGCATGTTCGGTTCGGTTTCGGAAAATCCCGAAATACCGAAAATATTTCGGGAATCCCGAACTTCGGGAATACTGAAATTTTGGTTTGGGATCGGTCCTTAGATTTTCATCCCGAAAATAAACGGTTTGGGACTGGATGTGCCGTTTTCGGTTCGGTATCCCATACCGAACCGGCCCTACCCACAAGCCCCTCCTGCATAAGTTAGCATATCTGTTAAACATCGATTATAATTAAGTAAACAATACCATTATCTGTATACCAAAAATTACAAAACATGTACGCATTGGTCATGCATTATACCGTCACTTCCGGCGCCATCGGGACTGCCATACCAAGTAGCTCCGGCAGGGGACCAATCGGTGGCAGCGGCTGACAAGTTTAAGTGCTTTCGATTAACGGCAAAGCAGATATTAAAGCAGCAAAAAAGAGTGATTAAGTTCAAAAGGGTTGTTAAACCAGGCAATGGCAGATGGAGGGTGGCCATGGCTAAGTGCTTAGCTTGTTTAGAGTGTGCTTTGTAGTGTTACAACTTTGGATTTTATAGAGAAAACTCTTGTTCCCTGTTGCCATCAATCCACGTTCATATTTTTTTATTTTATAATTGGTGTTGTAGACTTGTCGTGAAGTAACATGGTTTTTTTTTCATACATGGTCTACTAAATTTGTTTGCTACCCAAACGTTTAGCGGGAGCGGGGGCTACCCTATCCCAGGGCCGAAGGATACCACAAGTCTCTTTGAGGACATACAAAAGGGATCTTAACTTTTTTTTAAATTTTTATAGATCGCTCACCAATAGGAGGTCTTAGCCCTTTTTTTCCCCTAAATTTGACACATACTAAAGGACAATATTTTGAAATTTTGATCTTTTATTGACAGCAAAAGCATAACTATGGAAATTAACCATAGACTAAACTACATGTTTTTCAACATTGTCTCTTGACAATGTTAACCAGAGTTGATTTTGTTAAAGTACTGCAGGCCAATATTCCACAATCTGGTCTTTTATACTCAGCATTACCTCATATCTGTGATTGGAATTTGCATGTGCTCTAATCTTTCCCTTAAAAAAGTTTTCTACTTAATTCATCATCATCCACAATATCAGGCACAAACTGGGGATTTAAAAATAATGACACATCCCAACCCGAATTTTTCAAGTGGATACTTGAAATGACCCAAATACTCAAGTAAACATCTGACATCCGAAAGGTGACGAAGTCATAATTGAATGCGAGGTGTATAAGAATAGTTACGTAGGATGTTTTTTCTCTCTGCATAAACATTCCTTACTTTATGCTGCATTAGTACTTTTGCTCAAACACTATATATGCCATGCATTAAGGAATATTCAACTCCGCTCACATGCGCCACTGCCCCACCCCAGCATAAAAATATAAAAACATGATTTTCATTCATGAAAAACTTTCAAGGGGGGGTTTTCATAACATAAACCCAGAAACATGGGTTGAGCATGTCCAGTGGTAGTTCAATTTATTGACTTTACTAAGCAAATATTCTTCAAACAAATTACTCTTTTTCCACAGTCCAAACTGAAGCTCGAGCTCCAAATGTTATATACAATCAAGTTGCAGTTTGTTCTTGACAAATTTACATGGCTTATTATTTTGGTAATTATATATACCGATAGATGTATTAGGGCTTATCAGCATGCTGTAAAATAATCAACTCGAAAAGAAAGAGTCGGTGGAGAAAGGGCCCTCTTTGATCTTTGGATTTTAACACATTTTTCTAATTTTCTGTTACATCATGCATGCACAGAACGTTCCCATGGATTCAGCCGTTGATGGCGGTTATTGGTCGTTACATCAATCCATGCATGACTCTTGCAATCTTCTGAGATGCCTTTTTCACAACAGAGATTTTAAAAATTAAATATTTCAACGTCAACATTAAGATTTGACAATTTCTTGCACGACTTGTTAATCGGAATAAAACGACAGGTTTCAAGTCAATATGTTGAAGAGTCAAATTATTATCGAGTTACTATCAAGAACTGATTAACATGTTGTTGTAATTCATTACATGACCTATTAAGACGACACGACTCGTTAACGAGTTGAGTCGATATCAGGTCATTTATTAAGAACCCGTAAAAATAATAAGTTTGATACGATACGATCTATTAAGATAACAAATATAATTTAAAAACAATACGAACATGATAAATATGACCCACTTGCCAAGTTATATACTAATTGGAGATTACGGACCACGTACGTTTCATACAGGTGGACATCATTAAATTCAACTATAATTAATAAGACTAGGGATGCTATAATTTTGTAATCAAGCCCACGGCCTGGTGAATATGTTAATGCATGGAAGTTTTCCAATAATCTAACTGAGAAGGAAATCTCACCCACCGAATCTAATAATTTTGGGTGTTATGTAGATTGCTATGGAGATGGACGATCCTACTTTACATTATCTTGCCCCTGCTAAAACTTTTGGAAAAAACAGAAGGTGAACAAAATAAGAGCAGAGTGGCAGGAGATTTATTTAGTGTTCGATTTATTGGATTTCGTATTTATAATAGGAATTGCGAATATGATAAATTACTTGGTAAAGATTATTTCTACAAAACATTAATTAAAATTAAAGTCATTTAGTCAGTCAAGGGTAACAATCAAATGGACAATTCATAATGCTCTTACCAAATCCATCTATTTGTTTTTGTACAGTTTTGATGACTAAATGATCTCATATTTTATTTATTTTTTATATAAATAATCTTTATAGAGTAATTTTTAATATTAACAATTCTAATCATTTCAAAGTTTCGTGAATTGGGCACAAAATATTTTGAGGAGGAATTCCCAAAAGGCAAAGGATTAGGAAAAGACTAATCAAGTTAGTTGGGGCCAATTGAAGCTTTTGGTTTTGTTAAAGAAGACCCAAATTAAATATCATTAGTGTTTGAACTTTTTTATTTCTGCCCTACCTTTTGTTTTTCTTGCAATACCTTTTGAACTTTATATGAGAAAATACTTGGCTCCTTATTTTTTTTATGAGACAAATTGCTGTTTGATTTGACTCATAAACTTAGGTTTTTTTTTTATGAAAATTATTATTATTAATCTAAAATTTTAATTTTACACTCTAAACACTGTATATTTAAAAAGAAAAATACTCTTATGAGAGATATAAAATTAAATTTCTTGAGCGTCAATAATGATTTTTTATATTTTATTTTAGAAGGTAAATTTTGCATGAAGTGTTATTTACAAATAAAAAGAAGGGAACTTTAACAAAAAGCTCATGGTATTGTTCACTTTAACGAAAAACCACATTTTTACACTAAAAAATCAATCTTGGTATTATTCGTTTTACCCTTTATTTTGTCTTTATTGCTAAAACTTAAAGTTTTCAAACACTTTTCATTAGCTTTCCTCAAAAAGAAATGAGACCGTTACATGCAAAGAAGCAAACGATGTCATTTTCTACGTGATTGTTTGTTGTTACTGTTTTTGCTGTTGAGAAATGCTAAGGAGACTCTCAAAAGTGGGACTCTCTATAGATTTTCTATAATCTCATATTTTTTTATATAATATTTTGTAATGTTGACACGAGAATTGACGTTAAACTGTTAGGAGACAGAGAGACTATGGATATTCCCACTTCGCATTTTGCATCTCTCTTTTCTGTTTGATTGTGGTTCCTATTCTGTTTTATATTTTCTTCTTCTTTGGGCCGTTTAGGCTTGCTTATGGATTTGGACTTTATTTGGCAGTATTTTGCTTCTGCATTTTATAGGCTTTTTAGCCCATATTGGCCCACTACTTGCTAGGTGCTATTGGGGTGTTTGGGTTTGTTTCCACAGTTTTGCGCCTTGATTCATGTTAATCCACAAATTGATATCCACCTGCGCAGGAGAGACCCTGACGGTCGATCTAGCAACCAGGTTGTGGTGCTATCCTGCTACCATGGGAGGCATTATTTTTGGCTACGATATTGGAATTTCAGGCCAGTCATCATAATATTCATATATTTGAGACCACCGTGTTGTACTACTAATGAACTCATCATCCTATATATAACACGTGAATTAATAACACTACGTAAACAATCATCAGACTCGAAACATTTAGCCAAATATTATCGACAAAATTTATTAGCTAATGCAAGTACTAATCCTGATTAATTCGTTAAGGTGGAGTGAATTCAATGATGGAGCCATTTCAAAAGAAATCCTTCCCGGAGCACTAAGATGAAGGAAGACACCAAAACCAGCAACTACTGCAAATTTGATGGCCAACTTTTTTTTCCACGGTTACAACCTCACTAGCCGGCTTTGAAGCCTCCTTCTTTGCCTCTGCACTCACTGGAGCTTGCGGCCGCAAGACTTTGATCCTCATGGCTGGTATACTTACATATTATGTAACACAGGTTTTAGGGTAATGTTCTTGCATTGGCATGGCACGTTATTTTGTGCATGTAAGTGGCATTCTACCTAATCATAATTCTAAATTCACATGATGACAATATAACATTTTATTTGAATTTTGATTTTCGTTGTTTGTCAACTCAAACTCCTATTCTGAAACTAGTAGTTTCTTCAACTTAACAGAGATTTTCCACAGAATTACCAAAATTATTGAGGATGGACAATTTCAGAGACCACTTATATCGATTTTAAATTTCAGGAACTAAAATGAAAAGTTATGTCAATTTCGTAGACCATTTTAACTAAAACCATAAAAATATAAAAGGTTTTACTCCAATAATTGTGCTTATGGGACCAAATGCTTATTTTATGAGTACATTTTTCTAACTTTTTAGCCTTATCTAAAGAAGTAGTACTCTCTTAACTTTCTTCATAGTTCAGACAAATGCTTATGGTCCTGCCTGAATTTGTAAAATAATATATAGTGATTGCAACCACTGCCTACATATTCCACACAAAGTCCAAAACCATTTGCTGAATATCCCATAAGTTATCCAATGCATATTTCAATGCTGATCTCATTCTCTGTATACCAGTCAAGTAAGACTGCCCTTGCACAAGTGGTTAGGCCACAAATTCGTTACCGTAAATTACAGTAGTTTTGAATATCGTATTGTCAGAAAAAAGAGTAAAACATACTCTCTTTACACATCCATTCTCTTTGTACAAATTTATTAAACTTTGTACTCTTATCTTCCTATATTTTTGTGAGTGAGGTTGGAAGACGCAATGGCAGTTGGGTTAGCAGTAGCAGCCGAAGCCGGCCAATACAACGGGAGGATGACGCCGTTCGTCATCCTCTCTTGCATGATGGCAGCCACAGGAGGTGTTATTTTCGGCTACGACATTGGAATTTCGGGCGGCGTGACATCAATGGAGCCGTTTCTGAAAAAGTTCTTCCCTGAGGTAAACACGAAGATGAAATCGGACACCAAAATCAGCAACTACTGTAAATTCGACAGCGAATTGTTGACCTCCTTCACATCCTCACTCTACATAGCTGGTCTTGTAGCTTCCCTTTTTGCCAGTTTGGTCACGAGGGCCTACGGCCGCAAGCCCTCAATCCTTGCCGGTGGAGCTGCGTTCCTCGCCGGCTCAGCTCTAAACGGTGCAGCTATGAACATCTACATGCTCATCCTCGGCCGTGTGTTGCTTGGAGTTGGTGTTGGTTTTGGAAATCAGGTAGTACATTTTGCCCGCTAACATTAATCATCTAAGCATACCCTTTTCGATGTTTTTCATTTTCTGTGTTACTTATTGCGTAATCTATGTGTTTGTGTTGTGCAGGCTGTTCCTTTGTACCTTTCGGAAATGGCGCCACCAAAATACAGAGGAGCAATTAACAATGGCTTCCAATTCAGTGTTGGCATTGGCGCATTATCAGCTAACCTCATCAACTACGGCACTGAGAAGATCAAAGGCGGTTGGGGGTGGCGAATCTCCCTAGCCTTGGCTGCAGTGCCTGCCTCAGTGCTAACACTCGGCGCATTTTTCCTTCCGGAAACACCCAACAGCCTAATCCAGCGCAGCGCGGACCACCAAACAGCCAAGCTAATGCTGCAACGCATCAGGGGGGTCGATGATGTCCAAGTGGAACTCGATGATCTGATCAAAGCAAACAACATATCGAAAAACATGAAACACCCTTTCAAGAAAATCCTGGAGAGAAAGTATAGGGCTCAGCTTGTGATGGCAATAACCATACCATTTTTTCAGCAAGTGACAGGGATCAATGTCATTGCCTTTTATGCCCCAATACTTTTTCGAACAGTTGGGTTGGGAGAAAGCGCTTCGCTCTTGTCCTCTGTCATGACTGGCGTGGTTGGTACAATCTCAACGTTCATATCCATGCTTATCGTAGACAAATTCGGGCGAAGAGCGCTGTTTTTAGCTGGGGGGATTCAAATGTTGGTGTCACAAATTATGGTGGGGGGTGTAATGGCAGCTCAGCTTGGTGATCACGGCGGAGTGAGCAAAGGGTATGCCTATTTGGTGCTCGTTTTGATATGCATTTATGTAGCAGGATTCGGGTGGTCGTGGGGGCCTCTCGGATGGTTGGTTCCGAGTGAGATTTTCCCCTTGGAAATTCGGTCGGCGGGACAAAGTATCAATGTGGTGGTGAACTTTTTGTTCACTTTCATTGTTGCTCAAACTTTTCTAGCCATGCTCTGCCACTTCAAGGCCGGGATTTTCTTCTTTTTCGGGGGTTGGGGGGTGGTGATGACGTTGTTTGTGTACTTGTTTTTGCCGGAGACGAAGAATGTGCCGATTGAGAAGATGGAGATAGTGTGGCAGGAGCATTGGTTTTGGAGGAGGATTGTGGGGGATTTTAGCAAGGACACCAAGATGGAAGCTCCTTGATGTACTTATAATGATACATGATTATTTTTTCTAATACATGTTTAAATTTTTTTTTTTTTTTTTAAAGTTTAAAAAAACTAAAGTTTGTTGCTTAAGTCAACCAATTTAGTGATCCGACCCAACATGACAAAAATCTTAATGGGTCAGGACCACATATTGAATTGAGCTTAATACTTTATCAAGTGAGTCAGTTAAAACACAATTTGTTTATTCAGTGGATCGGCCTAAACACAGCCCAAGTCCACATAAATCAACTTAAAATTACTCAGGTTAACCCTTTTGACACCTCTAGTAATACGTAATAATTTCTCAATGGTTTAGTAAACACAATAAGAGTTTGTTTGGAAGTGTTTTAAAATAATTGAAAATGCTTTAGAGAAAATATTATTAGATTTCAAAACATTTCAAGTGTTTCTTGTTAAATGCACTAGTTATGTGCTTCTTGTAGTGAGTACTTTAAGTGCTTCATTAAAAATGTTTTCGATCAGTTGAAAAGTACTTTCAGACGAAGTAGATGACTTAGTAGAATTTGTTACGTGTGTCGCACCTACATCCAAATGTAAAATAATCAATTATTTTTCTGTTGTTAGAATATTCAATTATAGCTTTGATAAATATGCAAGTGGCAGACCATATAATAACAGAGTGGGCCCCACTAATATAGGCATGCCACACACTCTTTGATTTAAAAGTTGAAAATTAAGGATTAAGGGTGGGGCACACCGGGGAGGTTAATGTTAATCACAGTCTTAACTTTAAAGTTTAAGCCAAAACAAAGTGCTAATCTCAGTCTGCGCACGCAACGGTTATGTCAGTTGAAGAACCTAGTCCGCGTATTCACAAATTAGCGCCCACGTGGCGTCATATCATTCGCCTGTCAACCCTACTGGGCCCCACCGATGGCAGACGGGTGTCGCATTTTGGATTCCCAAATTGGACGACTTTCCCTTTCCTACGTCTCTCTCTCTCTCTCTTTCTCTCTCTCTGTAAAAAGAAGGGATTTTTCTATTTTACAATTTTGTTTTTCGCGTTTCAGCTTCTTCGCTTCCAGCTTCCGTGATCAGCAAGCCCCAAAGAGGTAATATCTTCTTGAATTTCACTAGTTAAAATTAGGGTTTTTGTTTGTTTTTAATTATTCGAAACTAATTTTCATTCAACTGTTGCTGTATTAGTACTATTTTTCTTTTCAATTTGTAATTAAAATTTTGATCAAGTTGCGATGGATTTTGATTTGGCCAACTGGGTTTTGAGAATTTGATAAAATTTGATGAAAAAGGAATAATCTTTAGACAGAATACAACAACAACAAAGTCTTATCCCACTAAGTGGGTCGGTTGTATGAATCCCAAAACGTCATTGCGCTCGGTTTAGATAGATTACAATGATAGATAACTGATTATTGGAGCTGATTGGCTTTTAGTTGGGATTATAAATTTTTAATCTTAAGTTGAATTGTTTTGTATTTGGGAATGATGGGGGGAGGGGATTTTACCTTCTTTCATTTTCTCACCAACCAAATAGTGGACATTGAAACATTTATTGTTTAAGTTGATTGATTGGATTGGAGAAGGGAAACTTTGATGATTTATTGTTTAAGTTGAATTTCGAATTCGCGTTGGTAAATGAATTCAAGAGGCTGCTACCTGTGAAATCAAAGCCGGTTTCTTTCTTACATGTATACCTTAGTTTTTCTTAAAGAAAGAGCAAAGCCGTTGTGATCTTGTTCCCTTCAAAACAGGCTAAACTGGTCTTTGCCTTTATAATTTGACTCTGGTATCTGCAACTGCTACAATGCCTTCCGACATCTCACCCCGGTGGAAAGAAAAGACTACCGAGTTCTTTTCTTCCTCAGGTACCTTTTGACTGCACCGTTTTTTCTTGTTTAATCCTTTTATAAGAAAAACATATGTGTTTGACTGTAGCCAACTGTGTTTTAATGCAGGGGTGAAGATTAAAGAAGCTGGACATTCGGCTGGAACATTTGTTGAAGAGGTCACTAAAGATGCAAAAGTGAATGTTGCTGATGTGGCAGAACGAGTTGGGTCAATGTTCAAAAGTCGATGGGCGCTTCTTCAGCAACCAGCTACAAGACATGCTGTTCAGGAACGTCTTATAGTTGCTGCTGCAACAACTGGTACATTTTTTAGGAAGGGCTTATCAGAGACAAAGGAAAAGGTCTCTGTGGGGAAGATAAAAGTTGAAGAGGTAGACCTTCTAGAACTTTGTCTGGGATATATCAGTAGTCACTTTCTTCAAATACTTCATTTTATCACTGCTAAGGGTGTTTTGTAAACACGCCTAGTGATGCAGCTCAAGTACGGAAACTAAATACAAGAGTCTAAAAAGATGAAAATAAAAGTAAAATCTTGCAGGAAATACAGAAGTGAAACTTGAAACTAACTTAGAGTGAACATATTATACTAATTTTCTGTTTCTTTAACCCTAATGGTGAATGCCATTGACAATCTAATCATGTGCGTAGAGCATGACTTTTAAGTTGGGATCGTAACTGACATATTCGAGATGGTTTTTCTTTCTTTCAGGTGGCAAAGAAGACTGCCCAAAAGAGCAAAACTATTTTGAGTGACATTGAAAGATGGCAGAAGGTATAGGATTTATAAAACAGTTGTTACCTTTCTTTTCTTCTTTGTTATACATATTTTAAAAATCTAATCTTGTTTTTTTTTTTTTTTTTTTTCAATTTTCAGGGTGTTGCAAGCACTGATGGTAAGTTTCTTGAATTTTCTACTCCCTCCATGTACGTTTTTGCCTAACGTTATTAATTGTAATATTCGGAAAAAAAAAAAAAAAAATCTGTGAGATTTACAGTGTTAAACTTGATGGAACTGAGATACAGTACTACAGTTAGTTTCGAAGGCTATAGTGTGGATTGTTGATTTTTGTTGCTTGTTTGGTGTCCGGCTGCTTCTTCTTCAATCACACGTCTGGTTTTTCTCTGGAATCAACAAACAAGGAAATATACAATATTAGTTGTAGGATATGAGATAGCGGGAAGCAGTTAATAGTATACTGGTGGTCAAAGTTGGGATCGAGGAAACTTTGGAAGCTTTGTTTCTTTGACTTCTGCTTACATTACACATGACCTTCTGGCACACGGGGTTCCCCCTAAAATTTATTTGTATATGTAGCTGTAAGGTGAAATTTGTAGCGGAGAATTTATTGAAAAGGACTCAGGTTTTTATTAGTTGGCATTATTTGAAACATGTTGAAATGCTGGATCATCTGTATCTCCCTAATTTGGTGGTTTGTGTGTCAAGATTAAACCGTATCAGGATGGTGGTTTCTTTTAATCTTGGGTTAAATGGTGAATGGTGATAGTTACTTAAAATTTATATTTTCAGTTTTTGGAGTTCCGATTGAAGTTACTGTGCAACGGCAACAATCTAGTAAGCCCATTCCTCAAATTTTGGTCAGATGTGCAGATTATCTCATATCATCAGGTACTCCATAGTCTATACTTCTCTAATTTGTACACTTCTGGTGCATGTATGATATACATATATTACTTTGATTTCCATTTCATGTATGATTATCTTGTTCGTGATTGTTTTTGACTTCTAGGACTCAATACACCATATCTGTTTAAAGGCGAGGGAGATAAAAAAGTCATTCAACAACTAGTTTCACTGTACAACCAAGGTATCTGACGTGTGTATGTTTTCTTTTCATTTATTTCTCTGAAACATAGTTTTCTTAGTTCTATTTGAACAACACTAATCTAGTGTTGTAATATCAGATTCAAATGCATCATTACCAGAGGGTGTAAGTCCAATTGACGTAGCGGCTCTAGTCAAATGTTACCTAGCTACCCTTCCTGAGCCACTAACCACATTTGAGCTTTATAATGAGATCAAAGGTGCTCGTTCCAGCATACGTGCGATGAGAAACATGCTCAGGAGGCTCCCTACAGTCAACTACACAACCCTAGAATTTGTCACTGCATTACTGCTCCGTGTTAGCCAGAAGTCAGTTCTTAACAAGGTAGGAAGCATCCCTTTCTCTCTCTCTCTCTCTGTGTTGTATCCATGGCGGGTTGTTCGTAGCTGAATCTTTGATAAGCTTGTTTAAATAGTTGTTAACTGTACACAGATGAACATCCAAAGTCTCGCAATGGAGATGGCCCCTGTTATAATTTGGCAAAAGGGTAGGACACCAGACCTATATAGGAAATATTGGAATCAACCGTCAAAAGGTCCTTCCAGGAAGAACTTGGATCCAGAGCCTACTTATTCTGCGTGGGACATGCTTTCTGGTGAGGGGTTCTCCATTACCAACCTGTTTCTATTTTATAGAAATTTACGAACTAAACAGGTGTTTATATTGTTGGTTTTTTGAAAGAAGTTATTCATTTCTTTTCCGTGTTACTTTTCTTTTATTGTGGATTCAGATGAAGGTGATGATGTAGATGATTCCATCCCCTTGGATGATGGTGTGCCCATGGACCTCGGCGCTATTGAGGTCGTCCAGTGCCTCATGGAACATCACAATGCAATTTTCACAGATGCTAACGAAACAATCTGGAGATGATACGAATTCCTTGGGCAGTCCAACTCCAACTCCAACTGACGCTGTTTCGAGACTGAAACCAGATCTGGCTGAGACGATGATTACAAGTACAAGAAGTTATGACCTTTGCCAGTCCTAAGAAAGTTCAAACTTTTTTCCGAGTTGGAGCATGGTAGACCATTTGCAAGGGGAGATGAAGCTACTATCTCATTACATATACTTGCTACTATGAGTGCTTGGTTTGCAGCAGTGAAAAAGCTTGGATTTAATACCGAATTGGACCGTTATGATTGGTTTTGGCATTGTTATCTTAGTTTGGTTTGAGTTACTGCATCACCATGATTGTGTAAATTTCTTAATAAGATCAGTTAACACTGAGTTTATGGTGGACTCAGGTTGCAGTACAGACTAGGTCTATGTTGGATTAGCATATTGTATAAAGAAGCGATTTTCATGATGTTCAACAATTAAACAGAGTATTTATTAAAGAAGTTCAAATCTTCGTTTCTAGTGTACCAAACAATCAGTTGTGTCCCAGAATTCATACCAAATAACAGCTACACAAGACTCCCAGAAATTCATAACTCCGACGAGCTTGTAAGAGTTCGAGATAATCAAGCATCTCGGGTGGGAAATCATCGAAGAAAATGTCAGGAGTCGAAAGGTCCTTTAAGCCATCACACGCTCACCAACTTGATCCGCCGCAGGAACCATATGTCCGAACAGGCCTGAAAAAACTGGTATGATCTCGCTTTCCTTTGCCACCCAAGTGTACGGCATCCGCCGTACTTAGGCCCCTCTCTTAGCTAGTTACCTTGAGCATTCTCCCCCAGTCCAAGAGGTGGGAGATCTCCTGCCCCAGCACGTCCAGCAAGTTCGGAACGATAGTGGTCCTGGTCAATTTCCTGAACAAAGCATGCCTGCAGAAGTCTACAAATTTCACTCTTATGAATAGAAAAAAGTGAGTTTTCCCAAAAAAAAGAAAAGAAAAAAGTGAGAGAGAGAGATAACTTTGCTAGAGGAAGAACCGGAATAGGTGCAATGTATCATACTATTTATTTTTGTAATTGTATCTCACAAATGATACAGGTAAAAAGAGGAAAGAGATATTGATATTATTACTTTCACTATTCTATCTTTTGTTTGTAATAAGGTTATAAGCCTACCTCTATATATAGCCCTTTTGACACAACATTACTAGTACTTTTCATACCAAAATCTAATTTGGATTGTTTTCTCATATAATTACATATGTGGCATTAACACTAAAATTTCACAACACACTCGACTAATTTCCCTTACAATTTTTTGCACAATATGAAACGCAACCAATCAGTATTTGGAATGCATATTTGCACATAGGGAGATTTTTCAGTGTAATCGGTATATAAGGTGGTATATTACGTGTTACTATAGAAATTGTGGGATATATGTGTTAAAAAGTTGATAACTTAAAAAATATAATTTCTCACCACTTCTATAAAACGCATGATGTATCATTCGTGTTTCCGTCATAATGAAAAAATTCTCTTACACAAGAGTACGTGAACGCTCTTGAAAAGGACAGCTATGCCCCTATAATTGATTTGACAAAGTTAGCCAATGGTTAGGCCACAGTGACCAAATGTGTATTTGAAATAAAACACCTGTTAGTCAAACTCGTGCCCAGCAGCTCCAAAGATAACAGAGCAGCAATCATTGTCCCTTTCCATGGCTGCCAACCGTCTGAGCTCTCTACCAATCTTGATCCTTACATTTTCACTGCTTTCCTTGGTAATTTAGTACACACGAGATCATAAATTTTAGTTATATTTTTACTCTTTATTCTCCTCCAATTGGTTCCTGAAATTTGTATCTTTTTCATGTAATTCAAATTTCCCCTGCATTTTCTGAGGAATCAAACAGTTGGGTACTTTGGTTCTTTCATTACGTGCATGATTGGGTGGTATTATTTGATTAAAGATCGTATTTTTATTGATGGGTTATCAGGTCATAGGCCAGGAAGCTTCGGATTCAGGGCAGTACCCTGTGGTGGTGAGCACATGGCCCTTCGTAGAGGCTGTCAGAACAGCATGGAGGGCTGTGGATAATGGGTTCTCCGCCGTGGATGCCGTCGTTGAGGGTTGCTCGGCTTGCGAGGAGCTCAGATGTGATGGTACAGGTAGTTTTTGGATTCTTGGATTTAGTTGATTTTATCTTCATGTAAGAAAAAATGTTATAAGGAATTGATGGTTGGATTATCTGTATGAATTTGATTTGACAGTCAGTGTTTGTGTGGATTGGAATTACACATTAGGAAGGGAGGGAGACAATTTTTTGAGTCAGAAAGTTCATGGTATAGAAGATGAAGATGGCAAATAAATTGTTGACCAACCATGGTTTAATTGTTAGGATCTTAGTTCTTGGGTGTGCTTGGAAAACCAGGACAAATAGTTTCTTACCGATGGCAGTCGTATTATGTAGCATATGTCAATATCACTTCTCATAAGAATGGAAACCTCAAATCATATTATAACGTATGTATGAATTGAGTTTTCAAAGGATGTAATCATAACCGAAAGTAAGTTTTGCTTTCTTTGTATGCTAAAACTTTCTCCTGACTTATGTAATTAATTTTGTGATTTCTCATTTAGAATGTTGATTAGAATGTTGATGGGTTTGATAGCTACTATATGAAAGTATAATATATGATGTTGTTGGGACAGTTGGGCCTGGTGGGAGTCCAGATGAGAACGGAGAAACTACAATCGATGCTCTGGTCATGGATGGGGTAAGTTGTATTCACGCGCTCCGTCCGTCTCAATTGTTGCTCTTGCTATTGCAGCATTTTGTACTGCTTGCTTTGATAATGAGTATCTATTATTTGTTTGCTAAGGACATGCGTAGGTGACGATGGAGGTTGGAGCTGTTGCTGCCATGAGGTATGTAAGGGAAGGAATCAAAGCTGCTAGGTTAGTGATGCAGTATACCGAACACACTTTGCTTGTCGGAGAGAAGGCGTCAGCCTTTGCAATTTCAATGGGTCTTCCAGGACCAACAAACCTTAGTTCATCAGAATCCATTGAGAAGTGGACCAAATGGAAAGAAAGCGACTGCCAGCCTAATTTTTGGAAAGATGTCGTACCTACTAATAGTTGTGGCCCTTATCATGCAAAGGACTCTCTAGGTCTTTCTCATGGGCTGTGTTCCAAAACCACTAATATTAACCCAAGATCATCTCCCATTGGTCGTCACAACCACGACACCATATCAATGGCAGTTTTTGATAAAGTAGGCTCACATTCTTAGTAAAGGTTCTTTGAATACTTTGATTTCACCGATTGACCTACATTTTCTTGTCTAGATGGGGAAAATTGCTGTTGGTTAACATTCTTAGTAAAGTTTCTGTGAATAACTTGATTTCACTGATTTACCTACGGTTTCTTGTCTAGATGGGGAAAATTGCCGTTGGTACCTCGACAAATGGAGCCACATTTAAGATCCCAGGGAGGTAAGTTATAGTCTTTTTGGTATAGCTCATAGAGATTTTAGAGAATATAGGGTTAGCTTAATCAAAAATGATGAAATGACAAATTTATCTCCCCATTCCACTAAAGACATTGCTTTCTTAACTACAGGGTGGGTGATGGGCCAATTGCTGGATCTTCTGCATATGCTGATGATGAAGTTGGTGCTTGTGGTGCAACCGGAGATGGTGACGTCATGATGCGTTTCCTTCCATGGTAATTGAAAAAACATCCATTACTCAGTTATTGGTCATCTTTGGTCCTGGTCCTATTTGGGTTCTTTTTTGGAGCAAATAATAATATTGCTGAAGGATGTCAGTTCCAGTCAACAATTACAAATCTTAGCTTTTGAAATTAGGTTTTGCTCCATTGAAGCCATAACTATTATGCTCAACGTCTTTCCTCGTGGGGGGTGATGAAGTTATGAATTGACTTGCATATTCTTAAACCCTTAATAATTAAGCAAACCATGCCTGTTGGAGGTTTGTTATAAACTGTTACCGTGGCTCGAGTTTCGAACATAATACACCAGTACGATGCATTGTATTTGCAGCTCCAGTTTATTTGGATGCTAAAACTACTTAAATGGATCTTTGTAGGTAGAACCACGCGATATAAAGAATGCGTTATGTATGTGTCGAGCAGGCTTTGTTTTATGTTCTGCCATGTGTATTTAGCCCCCAGTTTGCTCCTGTACTGAATCTGTTCAACTTCTGTTTAATGACTGACAATCTAGTTTAAATGATTGAATTACAGTTATCAAGTTGTGGAGAGTATGAGATTAGGGATGGAACCTAAACTCGCTGCCAAGGATGCGATGTCACGAATAGCGAGAAAATTCCCTGGTTTTGTTGGAGCTGTTTTCGCCATCAATAAGAAGGGCGTGCATGCCGGTGCTTGCCACGGATGGACATTTCAGTACTCAGTGAGAAGCCCGGAGATGGACGATGTCAAGGTTTACACGGTGCTACCGTGACAAGGCTCCGCTTGTCAACAGCAGTCCTGTTATTTCACCATTTTATTTTCTACGAAATCTGTTGCATTAGAGAATGAAAACAACATATGCTGTTGCATGCTATTGAATATACTCCACTTGATTGTAATTTAGCGTCACATCTTTTAGCCAGGAATGCGCTGTAGCATTATGACATTGCGCCAAATTCCACCTCCGCCAACGAACCCGATCACCGGTTGTTTTTTTTAAATTCCACCTGAAAATTCTTCCGTTTTCTCGGCCTTCAACTTCAATATCCATTCGTACAATTCAAACCTCATTGAATGGAAGGAGATGTAGATTGCTGTATTGAACCAGATGAATCTCTCCCTCTCCCTCACGCACAGTTCGACGGTGGAGCCACGGCGGTGGCTTTGAACTGCAGCCTCAACTTGGACCGCGTCGGAGAAGTCCTTCTGTCCTCCAACTCAGATGGGTTGTTTTGGAAATCGCTCGAGCCGTTCGATAATGTAATTTAATTTCTCTCCTCTTCTTTCCCTTTTGTTTCTGACTTTAAATTGATTTATTTGATAGTAAAGTTTCTGTCTTCAGATGCTAGAAAATGCCTTTCGGGTCGTCATGAATCTGAGGTTTGTTCTGTAGCACCACCCTTTGCTCATATCCAGGAGAAACAAAATGGTCCATATCAAAGGGAAATTTTATTAGCATTGGTGCTGCAGTAATTTCCAATAGAAATGAAAGAGCACCTGACGGTTTGGTGGCCGATGCACACCTTTCAGACGGTTTCATGCATCTCATATTGAACAAAGACTTCTCTCATGCTCTCCATCTATGGTAATAATTTATAGCCCCCCATCTAATTTCACATTCCTTCCTTCTCCCCTGAGAATTAAGGCACATTCGATGCTGTATCAATCTTTTGACGGCCAAATGATTTTTATGATACATTTGAACGGCTTCCATAAGTAACATGGCAGTCCCGAGTCGTCTATTTGTTTAGTCTTCTCAAGTGTTCTTCTATGGAGGTTTCGCTTCCAAGTTCTTAAGCATCTTTCTATAGTGTCCGGACGAAAATGTCCCTGCTTTTTTTGCTTAATTTGCCGTTTTGCTATCTGCTTTTCTGTTTGCCTTTTGTCTCTCTTTGCTTTTCTGTTTTCTCTTTGCTTATCTCCGTCTTCATCTCGCTCTCTTCGTGTTGGATCCTTCGGTTGTCTGGAGACAATAAGAAGTACAAGGGGATGCACTTGACTCCCACTTTTGAGTTTACTACCATGAGCAGGTTCTCAAAAACGGGCAACTGGTCAGATTAAGAAAAACATTTTTTTCTTAATTTGGTAAGAAGTTTGAATTTTAAATTCTGAGTTGGATTTAGTTCTTCATTTAATTTGATGGGTTTGAATTAAATGGAAGAAGTTTGCTTTCATTAATGCATAAATTATTGATTGTTTTAGTTAATGCTAATTTTGCTGGTATTAACAAACCAGTTCAAGTTGTGCACTGGCTTAAGCACGGTGGAGGCTGACAATGTTGATGAGGTTGTGACATGATTATCCGCAAGCAGATTGTTCCTTAAGAACTTGGTGCTGAGAAAAGCAAGGCTCTCGCATCATATTATGGGTATATTACTACTGCACCTTTTTATCTTTCATATAAATGATACTTGATATTGGTTAATCAGATTATATCCGGCAAGAGCATTATGAATGTCATGTAATTACCTATGATGTATGTGGGCAATCTATATATTGTTAAATATGTGATTATCATTTTCTTTGTTTATTAGAGATTGAAGATGTAAGTGTACTAAACTGAAAGCTCAAATATTGCATAACATAAGGAACACCCGAACACATGGTACAATTTGACACATTTTCGAGATTTTCTACATTTTCAACAATGTTTCAAACCTGCAGCAACGCGCGGGTACAATTTGCTAGTAAGATTTGAAGGCCGAGGTGAAGGGTCATAATTTTGTGGGTATTAAAACTTCTAATTCAAAAAAAAAAAGAATAAGTTATGAGGTATTGATGTTTTACCAGTTTGTGGGGATTGAAATAAGTTTCGTTTATGAGTAATCTAGCTTCTACCTATTCAGACCTTTTTAGTAATTTCAATAGTCAACATGCCTTAATTTAGTTAGCTTAGTCCAATATTATTTACCAAACGAGCCTCACTATAGTGATGTGTTTGACATGCTAATGTGGTGTATCAAACGCATTTCAATTGTAACACGTATATCCAGTATAGTGGTACGAGAAGGGTAGAATAATGAAGTAGGATTCTCCCTTAACTTTCTTGAGGTGTAGTTCAAATATTACTTCATTCGAACAGAAATATGCAAATCATACAAATATTAGTTCATTTGAGCCACAAGCAAACTAGCTAAAACACAACACAAGAAGCACAAGAAAATCTTATGTGAAAAAAAGCAGCCACACATAAAATATGGGGCAACTTTTGCTCACCATCTTATTTATCATCATTCGATGAATTTAAATTATGAGATTTATTTCTATTCATCATATAGATGTCAAAATTTAAATTCATCTGATAATAATAAATTAGATGGTGAGCAAAACTATTTCCCGTTAAATATAGTCACGCACTATATAACAAACCAACAAAAAAAGAATATAGAAAGTAGAAACAAACCCAAGCACCCACACAAACTTAAGCACCGATCAACAAGAAGACAAATCAAACTTTGGGCTCGGGCGAGTCGGGCGGGTGTTGGCCATGATCACGAACCTTAACGATGAAGAAACCTAGCGCATGGCCGGCCACGGCGGCGATGAGGATTCCGATATTGAATGACATGACAGAGAGCATGACCAGGTAAGCCAAACCGGTACGAAAGGTGTGGACGCCGGTTTGACCGAGAAGGGATATATAGGGTTTGGCTGCCGGTCTGTGTTTGGGCGAAACGGACAATACCTCGACGGCGACAGCGAGGAGGAAGACGAAGAAGAGAGCCAAGATGTACATACTGAGGTTGTTGTTAGGCCACTTGGGGAAGAGGATGATGACATCTTTGCCCCATGTGAGGCTGCTGCTCATCATCATGGTACCATAAGTTGTGTTCGTCAGGTCGCCCTTGGGCGGAGGAGACATATTTGGCATGTCGTCCATTTCTCTCTCTAGAGAGAGAGAGAGAGAGAGAGAGAGGTTTGAGATTTTGAGGTTGGATTACTTCGGATGAATCTGGTTTTGACGGCAATTGAAGGTGATTTTTTCTTCTTGATTTTAGTGTGTATTATATAAATGGAGGAGCTGGAAAGCAACGAGGTTGGGGGTCATGACGACCGAAGTTTGAGAGATGAGTGGCCTTCTTTTTATTTTACTCTGGCTTTTGTTTGTTTCATATGGCTTTTAATGTAATTTTACAATTTCCACAGTTCCACTATATTAAATTTTTCAAGATATTCTGTAACTTGCGTTGTCATACTAAATATAAAATTTTGAACAAGCTTATTTTAATGTGATATATAACAGACGTGAGTTAGGTCAGTTGGTTATGTAATGTATCTGTCTTTACACACTTGAGCTCAAATCTCATTTCTCAATAAATTAGTTTAGTTTGAACATCAATTTTTCAAAACCAAAAAATATATAATGTTTCGTTCAGATCCACGGTCCGAGAATAAATCATATATCTAGGCCAAGATCATTATGTTGGTCCATTAAATTTATATTGGAGAAGGAAATAAAAAGATTCAAATTCAATGGTGCTTAGAAAGTGGAGTGGAGGAGTGGGCATTAGTGGAATCTAATAACTTACTCGTCTTTGGTATTTCAGGATAGGAGTCTAGGAGAGGTATACTAGTCCGTACACCATATCTGACTATACTGCCACCAATTTATTGCTAAAAAACATCCTACTTCCTATCAACTACTACGAGCGTGGCTAAAACGCCCGTGATTATTTTTATTTTTATTTTTATTTTTCAAACAATCGATATTATCTATATTAAGGAGAAAAATATGAACTTAGCCTCACAATAAGTTAACAATAATGTAGTTTAAATTCACTTTTAACGAGAATCGAACTCAAGACCGTTCATTTTAATGCTCAAATTTAGTCGTTCATTTTTTGGGTATTCAATATGCTTTGTTACATTGTAGAAAAATTGCAAATTGTTGAGTTGAGGCATGCGAACAAACCCAATCCCCCACAATGTTATGACCATCACATTGTCACGTAGTATTATAATGTGTGTTAATTGTTACATTGATACTCTACAAAAAAAAAAAGTAAGGTTGATAATTTTCTAACTTAGAATATATTAACAATACATGATACGCACATATATATATATATCATAACATGAGCAAAATTATAATACAACATATTGGTATGACTGTCACGCTGAAAAATCTCTCACGTTAAGAATTATGTGCATCGCCCATTCCATGCTGGGAGAATTTTGTATCAATATGTAGCTGAAAATGGTCGAAGTTGATATCTTGTTTGATTCTAAACAAAATCATGATGATGTAAAAATGTAAAAATGTAAAAAAGCTGCACTAAATGCGATGCATACGTGAACAGTACTTGTCTTAGCTCAATAGCCTGGATAGTAAGGGAGCGTTTGTTGCGCCGGACTATCTCGGACTGGATTAGCTTCAAGGACTAAGCTGGACTGGCTTAGACTAGACTAAACTAGACTAACTTAGTGAAGCGTTTGGTGCAGTATTGGACTAATAAGCTGGATAATAACAAATTCTAATATTATTTTATTTAATATATAAATTATTAATATTTTATTATGATCTTATCTTTTTCTCCATCTTTTCCTACCATTTCCGTCCCACTCTTTTCCTCTTCTCTCATCATCCCACCATCTCCCTCTTTTTTTCCTCTCAGACCTCTCAATTCATGTTTCTTTCTCATTCCTGGTCAAACTCCTTATTGATTCCAGTCTCTATTTCTCTGTCCTCCCTCCCTCTCTAGCTATGCGTTGTTCGAACAGAACCTCACGACTCCAATTTTCCCGATGAGTTGCAGGTTTCCCGATGTGTTTTTTGGCCAACCCTCATTAAATTGGATGAAGTTAGCACCGCCAAAAAATTCATCACCATCCCTGGACCGAAATCTTAGCTTTGCATGCTCAAATTTGTCATGGATTTGAAGAAGCCCAAACAGGCCGAGACTTCCAGGCCATTTTCCGGCCACATTCGACCACATTTTGGCCTCGATTCAAGTAAAATCGTAATCTTGTCGCTCCCAGCTTCAATTTGGTATATTTTATATGAAAGTTGGTTGTGAAATGGATCTAAAAGATAGTCGGGAAGTTAATGATTGATCTAGGTGACTGGTGATGACGAGGAGTCTGTCGGGAGTGGTCGTTGAGCATGACAAGGACGAGAAATAGAGGATAGTCTTAGCTAGTCCCATGGTTATTGGAGGGTCTCACTAAGACCTCTTAGTGAAGGGTTTTGTCCATGCTAGTCCCCTTTAGTCTCATTAATGTTAGTCCCAGCATGGAACAAACACAGTATTGGACTAATAGCTAGTCCAGTCCAGTCCAGTCCGAGTTAGTGAGGGCAAACAAACGTCCCCTAACTGTATTAGTGGAGCGGATTTGCTCTGAGTTGCGAAGATACTGGAAGGAAGACTTGGTTGAAACCAAAGTCTTTGCCATGACCCTTACGTTGGGTTATTGAACCAAAGTCTTTTCCAATGTCCCTTACGTTGGATGATTGAACCAAAGTCTTTTCCAATTATTGAACCAAAGTCTTTTCCATGACCCTTGCGTTGGGTTATGGCGACGACCCCAATGTCTCTTTCTTTCTTTGGCGATGATCCCAATGGCTTCTATGTCCTTTCACTTTTCATATATTTTTATTCATTTCTATTTTGTACGGTCACGGTTAAACTACATTAATATTCTATATTAATTTTTTTATAGAGATAATAAGACAAAAAGTAATAGTAATGTAAAATGTTAACGTGGCTTAACCGTGATCGCATAAATAAAAGAGGATGAAAGTATATAAGAAGTGGGAGGACAGAGAAGCCAGGTCCAATGTTGAAAAAAAAAAAATATATATATATATATATAAAGTTGTATTAATTGGTCGTAACTCGATCATTTTTCACTTCAATTTTCCAGCTCCCATTAACGTTTGCTTACAATGTCTACGCCTGGGGAGTAAGCAACCTCTCTTCATCTCTCTGGATATGGATATCTGTAATTTTTGTTTTCTTCATGAAAACACGCCCGTTTTGTTAAATAAATATAGGATTAGACGAGATTAGCTTATCGACGAAGCTTGTTAAATGAATTCCTCGCCATGATATTGCAGATACTATCGATCTCTGCCGCCGGTGAGCAAGACGTATGGAGTGGGATGTTTTATGTTTGCAGCTGCCTTGTACTTCCAACTTTATAATCCTTGGAACATAGCCCTTGATTATGGCCTTGTCATAAAACGTTTCCAGGTAAATCAAAATCTAATCTTCTCTAATTAGTTGCTCACCTTCCTTGCCAACAAGATTATATAAGATTCATATACGTGCATGCGGAAAGAAAGATCCAACATATTTGATTTTTTTTCTTCGTTCAAAGAATTATGATACCTAGGATTTGGCAACCATATTTGCATTTTTTTTTTTTTTTTTTTTTTTTTTTTTTTTGGTTTTACTAATGAATCATGATGATTGAAGGTTTGGAGGCTTGTTACCAATTTCTTCTTCCTCGGACCCTTTTCCTTCCCGTTTGCTTCCGATCTTATACTGATGTGAGTAAAGATGTGACTTTTCGCATTAAGATTAGGGTGATACTTGGGTAGTGGGTACTCACTAGTGAGTGTTCACTTTTTTATTTTATCCGATAATATCATTAGAAAGTGAGTCACAGAGTGCGTTTGTTGCACCATACTAGCTTTAGGAATTAAACTAAATTAACTTAGAATATACTAAATTGGATTGACTAAGTGAAACATTTGGTGCATTGTCGGACTAAGAAGCATCATAATGAAAATATAACTAACTGTTATTCCTAGTCCTTAATCTTCTGCAAAGCAAACGCAACCTAGCAAAATTTCTGATAATCAAACTTAACAAAACAGAGTAAGCATCCAGATTCCAGACAGCAATTGTTTCCTAATCAATTTCAATTTCAAGAAACATTTTGGAATTGTGACAAAATTGGCCACGAAAACAAATTTAAAACCCTAAAAATCCAATAATTTTATAGAAATCTACCCAATTCAGACACAGACACTTTGAACACAATGATTAATAATTTAGGGGGTGGGGGCAGGGCAAGAAACGTAACCTTTCTAAAGCCAAACCTAAGGTCTAAACCTACAAAACAGAGTGAGCACATGGTTAAGAGAAAAAAAATGTGAGACAAATCGAGATGCACATTAAGTAAATTGAAAAGTAACTACATATTCTTACTAATAAGGCTTATGCCTCGCCCTAAAAATAAATATTTTATTCTCTAAGCCAAAAATGTTCTCTAAAGTAGTGTGTAGACAACCCTAATACACTGCTACACTATATTTATAGTCTTTATTCCTTATCCTGCCTAAACAATGTCTTCTAATAAATTTGGAAGTCTAATTAAAATAATAAATAAAGGTTTCCTATTCAAAGTGATATTCGTACTGCAGAGAAGACCCTTTTTTGATCGACCAAATCAACTCCGATTTGGTCTCAAAAGGTCTCTTTTTAAAGCTTGACATGTCCTCTTCAAATCTTCAAAAGGAACCAATATGTCATCTTGACCTTCAAAATGCCTAAAACGTTCAGAAATGTCAATTTGGAAAAACTACAGTCAGCCTTCTTTTATTCGCCACGAACAAATCAAAATTTGAAAATTTGATATAATCATCTTGAAAGACTCACGAATCTATCCCAATTGGAATTACTCCAAAATTCCTTTGTTTGATCCCATTTTGGCCAAATTGCATGTCCCATGGTTGAAATATAGAGCAAAGTATGAAAATTGTATCAAAATATTAAATAAATTATAACTAAGATTAAGGTAAAAATATAGATAAATATGGACTCATCACTAGTCCCATAATGTAACAAGCACGGAATTACACTAATACTTAGTCCAGTCTAGTCCAGTAAAAACTAATAAGGGCAAACAAATGCTCTCATAAAGTATTCACTAGTGAAGACCCAAGTATTATTCTTAATACTTGAATACTCACTAGCGAATACCTAAATATTATCCCTAAACATATATCAGTTGGACCATTTCGTCCAATATCTTGTTCATATAACTAATTGACTAAGCTTTTATTTATTATTATTTTTATATAATTCCATTGGAATAGAGCAAGATATGGTGTTGCATTGGAGAGAGGACCGTTTGAAAAGAGAACGGCAGACTTTATGTGGATGCTTATGTTTGGAGCTCTCTCACTTTTGGTAAGCCGTACATAATTTCTAATCTAATTTGTGTCGCAAAGTATTCTGAATATATCGAAAAATTATTGTTGTACTATAGTTTTTGTTGTTGCATAGACTAACGTGAAAGAACGATATTCCTAAGACGATTTTCTTTCTTAAGGCTATGGCTGCAGTTCCATATTTATGGTCTCCGTTTATGGGAACTTCTGTGGTTTTCATGATCGTCTATGTATGGTCTCGTGAGTTCCCAAATTCACGTGTCAACATAGCTGGTGTTGTGTCCTTTAAGGTACTTTTCTCCCCGTTGGGTACGAGTGTTCTCTCTTTCTATCCCATTATGCGATTGTATCTCCGAAAAATATTTCCACTTAAGTGCTTTAAGAAGTTTTTTTAGAATGCGCTTATATAACCACTTTTAAATTATTTTTCTTATCAAAGTAGTCATAAAAACGCTTTAATCCTTCCAGAAACAGTCCTCCCACCTTTTTTTAACCATGGCAATTTAATTCGGCCTAGCATATTGACCATCTTGTGTGTATATGTAGGGGTTCTATCTTCCTTACGCACTGCTGACTCTGGATTTGATGTTTGGAGTTCCTTTGAAGCCAGATATTATGGGGATGGTTGCAGGTCATCTCTATTACTTTTTAACTGTGCTTCATCCTCTTTCTGGTGGAAAATTCACTCTCAAGACTCCTCTCTGGGTGTATCCTTTGCCGTGCACATACACATATTGCATTTCATTAGTCTTGAGATTTATTAACAACAACAACAACAAAGCTTTATCTCATTAAATGAGGTCCACTGTATGAATCCTAAAATACTATTGAGATCGATTTTGGCGTTCTACGATTCATACAATCAATCGCATTTAGTGGAATAAAGCTTTGTTGTTTTTTTTTTTCTAGCACCATTTTTTCTGTACATATGTTTAGACCTTAATCATGGATTACCAGACACAAATTAGTAGCCTTCTGGGGTCAGGGAATCCAAGTCAATTCCCCAGTGGAGCGCAATCCACAAGCCGGAGTTGCATTCCGAGGAAGAAGCTTTCGACTCAACGGGAGTACTAGAACAAGCAGCCCAGTGCAGCCACAAACAAGCAGCGGGACTACTACCACCACACAGCAGGCTGATGGAGTTGCTTTCCGTGGGACAGGCCGGCGCCTCAACGATCCTTAAGTAGCTAGTTCGCTATGATCAGTCATCAGATACCGTTACTACAAGAGGTTTATGGTTGAGGCACAGCAGTGGGTATGCTAGAGCATTCCATTTGGTAGACAATGGTGCAGATTTCTTATGGACAAGTAGAAATGTAGCAAATTGTCATAATTTTACAGTGGTTGAGAATATTATTGCCTATATTTCTTCATTGAAATTACTCAACCAAGGACCGCGTCAACTTGGTGGTGACCAAAAACGCTTTCAAATAATGAAAACCTGTTTACAACACATTTGACAAGAATTTTAAAAGTACTTTTCGTGCTTTCTGAGTAAGCATCTGCCCTGTGTAAATTGAGTTATCGATTTTGTTGACAACAACCAAATGAAGTTACCACCTCATCAAACTTTTGATTTCCACTGCCTTGATATCTGTTTCAAACCATAAGTTCATTTATTTATTTTGCATACCAAATTGTCCTTCCCCTTATCAACAAATCTAGGGTGTTAAATCATATAGGCTCGTTAGGGAAACGTTTTTAAATAACTGAAAATGTTTTTAGAAAAAAAAAAAATTTTGAAATAAATCATAAGTAAAAATGAAAGTTAATTTTGAAAAAAATACTCAAAGTGCTTCATGCAAGAAGCACATAATTGTAAGAAGTGCTTCAACTGCTTTTGAGACCTAAAAGCATTTCTCTAAAAGCGTTTTCACTTCACTCATTTAAGAGCATTTTCAAACAAGCCCTCATCCAAGCTTCCATTGTTTTTTTTCTTTTATTCTTTTTGTCAAATGATAGATTTTATTAGATTAAACGTTAGATTAACTATCGACATGGTTCAAACCCACGCCGTCATGCAAGGGCTCAACATCTTTCTACCACTGTAGTAAATAACCACTTGCTCATCCAAGCTTCCATTTAGAAAGTCAATTTTTACATCCATTTGATGTAATTCAATATTAAAATGAGTTGTCAATGCCTTTATAATCCTTGAAGATTCTTTTGCAAATACTAAAAAGAAAGTTTCAACTAAACTACTTTCTTCGTTTGAGTGAATCCATTAGCGACAAGCTGAGCTTTACGTCTCTCTCAACCCTGCCTTGCGACCACGTTTTGTTTTAAAAACCCATTTTTTAATTTATTTTAACTAGTTGTGTCTTATAGAAACATTATAAATCTTACACCCTAACTTTTCAACATACAAGATTCTAACCTACTTTTGAATAGAGAAATCTAAATATCAATCAAAGAAAACATGACTACCTATATATATTGTTAGAATTCCTCTATCCCACATCGGCCAGAAGGCTTGAGAACAAGCCCTTTAAATAGAATTACCCCATTTTAACTATCACCGAGACCTTTTTATTAAAACCCCACACCTGAAGGATTGAGCAGGTGGCCAAGTGGGGACAATACCGGTGTTGTTGGAATGGGCCCATGGCCCGTCTACCTAAAATTTAAACTGGTATCAGAGCCAGGGGATAGACATGTATATCTACGTGAACGGGTGGGTCCCCTTTGACCCCGCGCAAACGGGTAAGCCCCAACTTGGCTCCACGTAGGCCAAGAGATGCCACGTGAATGGGTGGGTCCCCATTGGCCCCACACGAACGGGTGAGCCTTGGCTTGGCTCCACGTGGTTGTCGATGTGTGGAACTTCACGTGTGACCCATAAAATGGGGTCTTACGTGCGGAGGAGTGTTAGAATTCCTCTATCCCACATCGGCCATAAGGCTTGAGAACAAGCCCTTTAAATAGAATTACCCCACTTTAACTATCACCGAGACTTTTGTATTAAAACCTCACACCTGACGGATTAAGCAGGTGGCCAAGTAAGGATAGTATCGGTGTTGTTGGAGTGGGCCCATGGCCCGTCTATCTGAAATTTAAGATATATAAATATAAAAAGAAAACAAAAAACCTAGTGATCACCTGCCAACAAAAAGCAATAGAAAATAGGTTATATCAAAGTTGGTGTGGAAGTGTTCTCTCTTTCTAAGAGTCTTTCTCTCTTTCGAGAGTATTTCTCACCTCTCTATGTGAGTTTTTCATCGTCGGTGTTTCTCCCTTGCCACCGGCCCAAGGTCTGGCAAGGGTTGGTGGCAGTCATGTGCTTCATTCTTTGTTCTTCTTCCTTTTTCCTTCCTTATTCTGCTTCTCTCTTCCCTCCCCTCGGATTTCCTTCCACTTCCATGTCTCTCATCTCTCCCTCTTCCTCTGTTTTCCCAATTCCTTTTAGTCTCACTTCGGGTTGGATTCTTCCTTCCTTGTTGCTTCCTCTTTCCCGATCTGCAACATCTTCTCTTCACAGCACTCGGTTGTGTTTTCTTTGGAAGGTGTGTAGAGTTTTTACTCGGGTGTACACATCACCACCTTCTGTTTGCTTGCCTTTATTGGCACTGTTATCGGTGGATTTTCCACTGGCTTCTTTCTTTGACTAGTTGCGATCAGCATGTAGGTTGTTGCAGGTTAGAGGAATTTGGCTATTTGCTGCTGGTTCGAGGCATTGGTTTGTGCTGGCGTGGATGCTCTACGGTGTTGGAGCACTGGTTTTCTTCACACCTGGGGTTTTGGTTGGTCGGCGTGCTGGACAGCTTGCATTGGTGGCTTTCAACATTGCCAACATCGGAAGAGACTGCAAGGTTCTAGGAAGTTTTGTGGCTTTGTCTGTGTGTGTCTGGGGGGCTCTTTTGTGTGTATTGTTCAGGTCCACTGTTTGGTTTTGTACTTAAGTAGTTTGTGGACCTCTTTGTATGTTTCTTTGGCCTTGTGCCCTAGAATATGATGTCCAGTTTTCCAAAAAAAAAAAAAAAAAAAAAAGTTGGTGTGAAGAACACATGACTATTCTACACACTGGCGAAGCTACAGAAGGACAAGGAGGGGCGGCCGCCCCTCCCCTCGTCGGAAGTGAAGCCCAGGAGCCACAGTCTACCCCTCTAATCCCGTTGGAAAACCTACAAGTCGTGATTCGTGAAGCCCCTTCCTAATCGGAAAGCACATTAGGCAAGACTAGGAGGGAGGGATTAAGCAAAGCTATTTAAGTCTGGGCGAGGCTAGGTGGGGTTAAGTGGGCGTATACGAAGAAGACAGAAGCTGAAAGTTCTTTTGCACAGTCAGTCCCGCCTGAGGAAGACGATGAAGTCTCAACAACCATTTTAATTCCACGGTTTATTAAGGTCCCACCATCTTCTTAATTGCTGCACATTTCTTTTAAATAGTCCCCCACCTTCTATTTATTACTTTTTATATCCCTTTATTTTTCTCTTTCTTAACCTAAATATCATTTTTCCCCTCTCTTTAACCCAATATCACTTTTATTTCTTTTAAGATCACACCATATATTTTGTACCTACAACTCTCACCTTTTTAAAAAATAACGTTTTAGTTGATGTTTAAATATAATTTTGTCAAAAAAGTGTTTAAATTTAATTAATTTATATAATATATTATAAATTTACCTAAATCCGTCTAATCTGCCTATATCATGCCTACTCACAATATCTTAACCTGCCACCCGATTAGCGCTAACATCTTTTAGAATCTTGTTTTACAATCCTACTTTCTAATTCTTTGCCTTCTATGTGCCCAGATTGGCTGCAGTTTGCAGCATTCAATCAACCAACAGCAGCCTTACAGCTGCTTTCCATTCCATTCCGAGTGAAAAGCCAACATAATCGATTTGATACTTATGAGTGGTTGGAGTAAAATATAGCAAGAGATGCTTCATTTTGCCGTTATTACTATATTTTCAAATGAAAACAGGAGATGCTGGCAGTGATGTCTTCACTGAAAAGGGTTTTTAATGTAACTTATTTGTATTGATAAATTATGGACGATATTACTATATAAACAGATTTGGTTGTTTTCCTTTTTTTTGAACTTTGTACTCTTTCAAATTTACCCGTTTCCCTGCTAAGTTCTAGCTTCACCACTACATGTATGGGAAAGGAACTGCCAGATCAAAAGCTTCAGACCAGCTTAATTTTGTTCTCTTTGAACTCACTGTGTATGTCAACCATGGTAAGTGTTGGTCTTCGCGATCAATTTTTCTAGGTTTTAATTTTGAATTATAATTTGTACATATATAATTCTGCTCCAACTTGCGTGAAGGTTTTACTGTTTTTTTTCTTCAGCTCAACTACTTATAGGAGAATTAGACAAGGAAAATGGAGCCCATGCACAGGAGGCGATTTGTCCCGAGTGAAAAGAAACGATCTTTGACTTAAAAGCCAAAAATGGCACGTTTTCATTCTGTATATGGTTGAATTTTTAAAATCTAACAAATAGCCTTGTTTTTTTTTTTTTTTTTTGGAGAATTGAGTTCGGCTTTACCAAGTTTTTCATTTGTTTCAAATACTCTAATTTTTTTTTAAAAGTCTATTTTCAAGTTTTTTTTTAAGTCCTTATCTATCTCCGTCTTATAGTCCGTATCTTCTAGTTGAAAATTTTGTAGGTCTTCAATTCACGTGTCCAAATCATCTTAATTAATTTTCTCTCATCTTACTTTCAATTGTGGTCACTCTTGTTTTACTTTGGATGCTCTTCTTAATCTATCATTTTAATGGAAAGAAATGATCATTATTAATTAATTTGTATAATCCCCAAAATATTGGAGTCCAAATTTGGATGTAAAATCAACAAATTTTCTCTTAGCTGGAAAGTAATTTTAAATTTTAATACTCATATTCTAGAAACTCATGGAGTAAGCATACATGCCACCAAAAATCACTTGAGAAAAACGAATACAAACCACTCACTTTGGGCTTAATACTCATAATTTAGACTTCATCTTGGCTTTTAAATTTTAATACTCATTTTCTAGAAACTCATGGAGTAAACATGCATGCCACCAAAAATCACTTAAGAAAAACGAATACAAACCACTCGCTTTGGGCTAAATACTCATAATTTAGACTTCACCTCAGCTTTCAAATTTTTCTCTGATTTTTCTGATTCTTCCACAAAAATATTGACCATATCAAAGAAAATTTAAACACTAAATGAAAATAACTCTGAATTTTAATACTCATATTGGAGTAAACATGTCACCAAAGCATCACTTCAGAAAAATGAATGTAAACCACTCACTTTGGGCTTGATTGGATGTTCAAAATTCTAATTAAGAGCATGCATTCAGAGACATTATACATACACATGCAAAGTATCTTATGAAATCTCGTCCAGCTTCCAGGAAATAACCAGTCACGTTCTATGCACCAGCTGCTAATAAATCAACCAACTATTATAATATAAAAGGACTTTAACATGCTTATGTCTCTATCTCCTCGTGATGTCTGATAGTCACAGAATCACAGGCCAACAACCAAAGTAGGTCCCCTAATAACTAATTTCTAATTAGCAAATAAATAGGAGAAAATGAAATCCCATGGTGGTTTACGAAGCATCGAATTTGCTCTTATCCTAAGCTTTTTGGGAAGAGTCCAAACGTGGTGGATTTTCAAACTCTTCCCTGAAGCAGTCCAAGATCACAACTTTATTTCTTGTCGAGCTGAAATTAATACAGGGTTAGAAACGAGTGAAAAAAAAAATGTCCAAAAATCCATGTGGAAAACAAAGCAATCTTCTTCAATTGTACCTCTTAAGAGCATTTCCACCCGTTTGTTTTGGACAAGAGTAATTGTCCAGAACACCTTCAACGGGACTAGAATAAGGAGAGCAAGTGGTAGCCCAGCCATGCTCACTCAAATGCCCATGCAATTTAAATCTTGTCTTGCGTCATCAGGCAAGATTGATGTCTGCCGATGAAGCTTGCAACGGTGAGTTTAGTTTCGTTGCAACAGCTCCAACAGAAGAGTCCAACGGCTCGATGACGTGGTGCATGAGAGCAGTTGGATTTTTAACAGCCTGATCTTGACCGTTGGATAAGGAGTTACTAATATTTTAGGTGTTTCTTTAAATTAATTATTAGGTCTGATTTTCCACAATTGATAGATACAAAATCAAGTTTACATTGCTTTGAAAACAAATATGGACTGAAAAGTCGTACCAGAAACAAGGTTCCTCAAGTTGGTCCTTTTTTATTTATTTGATTAAAAAAATCCAATAGATAATTATTTTTCTTTTTTGTAGCTTTCAGAAATACCGTATAAAAAATGCTTCACGAGTCATGCCAAAGTTAGGCTCTGAAATTTTTAGAGGCGAGACAAATTTAAGTTTTGGTTGCATTTGTGAGGTCATCTGCTTCTGACCAGCAAAAATTCCAATTCTGCAACTTGTGGTTGAATGTTAACATGTTTTTGCAGAGAGAAACATAAATGGGGCTCTTTTCTCAATAGGAGTTCAGAGGGGTTCAGAAAGTGCTTAAAAGTTTGAGTCTTGAAGCTCGACCACCTGGTATGCTGTTCTTCTTTTGTTTTCTGTGCTTTGTTTTTCTGGGTTTTCGAATTTGTGTCGTTCTTTGAACTTTTGAGTGGCAGCTAATTGAATATTTGTCGGGAAATGATTTTTGCATACTTTTTCATTGTCTTGAGTTTTTATGCTCTATTTTTTTGTTTTTTTTTGCTCACCTTTTGTTATTTTTAGATATTGAATTGAATATAGCAAGAACATGTGTGCGTTGAAGAAGAAAGAAAAGCGTGCGAAATCATTTTTCTTTCGAAATTTTTGTTCTTTTTCGTAGTTTGAGGATTGTTTTTCGAAAATTCACTTTTGGGTCTGCAATTCAACTTCTCTCTCCAATTTACTCCTATTTACTTCATTTTTTTTATACTAATTGTTGTATTAGAAATGCTAAGTTATTTACTTATGCTTCTACTTGCTACAGAGGATTTCCAATGTCACAGAGGAGTGGTAGAGCAATGGATGGGAGTGAAATTACTGGAGAAGGTGTAAATTTCTCACCTCCTCCATCAGTTGTTGGCATTGCTATCAGTGGGGACAAAAATAGCAAATACATAGTTAGGTGGGCTCTGGATAAGTTTGTTCCGGAGGGAAATGTTTCCTTCAAGTTGATTCATGTCCGGCCAAGGATCACCGGAGTTCCAACACCAAGTAAGCTTTGCTTCTTCGGGTTTGTGTGTCGAAACAAGTGAATCTTATGTCTTGAACAATTTTCTTTGTCTATGGTGTTTATAAATTCTTGTTCTTGTTGTGATTGTAGTGGGAAGTCGGATTCCTATTTCGCAAGTGCGAGAGGACGTAGTAGCTGCTTATAGAAAGGAAATGGAGTGGCAGGCAAGCGAAAAGCTTGCTCCATACAAGAAAATGTGTGCTTCTAGGAAGGTAAGACTTTCTTGGTCTTTGAAGTTTGATGGTAAGAAAATCGGAGGTGACAAAATCGTAATCCGCTATATTTTGAATGCAGGTGCAAGTAGATGTTGTACTAGTTGAATCGGATGACGTTGCAAATGCAATAGCAGAAGAGGTTGCTAAGTCTGCTATATGCAATCTCGTCTTAGGTGCCCCATCTCGTGGCATTTTTAAAAGGTATTTTTGTTGAAATGCAGTCAGATAGATTAACACATGTTGGACCTTTCTAATCATTTGTTAGTTATTCAGATTTTCTTCTTGTTTCTTTGGTCCCCGAGCATATATGATTTGGTTATAAAACTTTCAGGTTGTCGTTATAAATCACATGTCGGGTGGTCTGTGTGCCTTAAGTTGGAGTCTGTAGAACTTATAAGGTTGAGTTACTTCGTTAACTGAGGTTTGTGCGCGTTAAAGGGGATGAAATTTCTCAGAGACAGCCTTAGTATGTTCACCCTTTGCAAACTTAAAAGCTAATAGAGAGAGGATACAAGTTTGGATAAAGAATTTGTGCTAGTTATCCGATAAATCAATCAATGGTTCTGGATGGGTTCGCATTGAACGTCTGGTGAAGAAAAGATCCATGAGGCACACGTCCACCTACACACACACACACACACACTCAAAAGCAAACTAATAATACTAATGAGGAATACAGAGAACCATCCATGTATCTTCTTTGTATTTTGTGAGCAATTGTGTCAGAATTGCTTTGTGAGTGATCATGTTAACAATTAATGCTCTTAGGAAACAAAACGGACTCTCCTCAAAAATCTCAGCCTGCACTCCAAGATTTTGCACCGTGTATGCTGTTTCAAAAGGAAAGTTGTCATCAGTACGCGCATCTGATGCTGAGTCAGATGAAAGCGTCAAAGATGACAACAGTGACACGTGTTCTGTCAGCAGTTCTTCGAGTTACACGTCTAGTTCACAGACGGGTAAGGCACATGACTAAGGTTGAATGTCATCTTCATATGTAGTGTGCTAATGGTGCTACCTATGCAAGTAGATGATTATTTAAATCCAGTCTTCTGTTTTCCAGGCACAGATCGTGGCTCGGTTAGTTCAAACTTTCATTTCCGTTCTCCTTCTTTGCCAATACAGCGGTTTCAAGCTCTTACAAATATCAACCAGACCCTTCTTAGTACAAAGAAAAATTCAAATGACACCATCCATTCTAGATGCCATTCTCAGGATCTTGGAAGCTTTGTTACAGATTGCCAGTCATGGACTTCAGATCAAGCGTCCACCTCAGACGCGGTTACAAACTATTCACCGGAGAGCCAGGTAGCACTTCCTGACTTCTTTTGACTTGGTTAGATGGTGCTTCTCAATGAATTATGCAGAAAAGGACATTGTTGGAAGTTCATATATGAGATGTGGTTTACGAATTACATTGTGGGTAGTACTCTTTGATTTGAACAGTATGAGAGTTGTATGTTTTTCAATAGTGATTGAATTGATCAATTTCCACACATCGCAGGCGACTATCAACCTGGAGTTAGAAAAGCTAAGAATTGAACTCAGACATGTCAAAGGAATGTATGCAATGGCTCAAAGTGAGACTATGGATGCTTCTAGGAAGGTAGGCATTCTTATCCTCGTTGACAGCAAAAACTTCATGGTTCTTAATATCTTTAATTTGGATAGTAAGAAATTTTCCTTTTTGATATTCAGATAAACAATTTAAATAAACGCTGGTTGGAGGAAGCAGTAAGGCTCAAGGAGATAAATTCTATGGAGGAGAAAGCGATAGTATCTGCAACACAAGAAAAGGAGAAGTACGAATCTGCTAAGAGGGAAGCTGATTACATGAGAGAATGTGTCGAAAGAGAAGTTGCACAAAGGAGAGAAGCAGAGATGAAAGCCATGCATGATGCCAAGGAGAAAGAAAAACTTGAACAAGCACTTGTAGGTCCTGTGCAACAATACCAGAAGTTTTCATGGGATGAGATTGTTACATCCACCTCATCTTTCTCTGAGGATCTCAAGATTGGAATGGGAGCGTACGGAACTGTTTATAAGGGCAGCTTTCATCATACAACTGCAGCAGTGAAAGTCCTTCACTCTATAGAGAATCGCCAAACTAAGCAATTCCAGCAGGAGGTAATTGACAATCATGACATAACGCAGTAAACTAATTATCCTTCCTGCATGTACTGAACACTATCTTACCTTTCATTTTGGCTTGCAGCTTGAGATCTTGAGCAAAATCCGCCATCCCCATTTGCTTCTCCTTCTCGGTGCATGTCCTGATCACAGTTGTCTAGTCTATGAGTACATGGAAAACGGTAGCTTGGAGGACAGGCTGCTGCAGAAAAACGGTACACCACCTATTCCTTGGTTTGAGAGGTTCCGGATTGCTTGGGAGGTCGCCTCAACTCTCGTCTTTCTTCACAGCACAAAGCCAAAACCAATCATCCATCGTGATCTGAAACCAGCAAATATCTTGCTTGATCATAACCTTGTGAGCAAGATTGGCGACGTTGGCCTTGCCACAATGCTTAATTCAGATCCTTCTATGTCCAGTATATACAACGACACAGGGCCTGTTGGCACTCTCTCTTACATAGACCCTGAGTATCAAAGGACAGGAATAATCTCTCCACAATCGGATGTTTATGCTTTCGGAATGGTGATCTTGCAGTTGCTTACTGCAAAACCAGCAAGAGCTATAACACATCTGGTAGAAACAGCTGTTAAGGATAAAAATTTGACGGATGTTTTGGACCCTAAAGCAGGTCATTGGCCAATGGAAGAGACAAGGCAGTTGGCTGAATTGGGATTGAGCTGCGCAGAGCTTCGACGCAGAGACAGACCTGACTTGAAAGAACAAGTAGTTCCTCTACTTGAGAGATTGAAAGAGGTTGCTGAGACAGCGAAAAATTCAGCTTCTGTGGTTCAATGCCTACCTCCTAACCACTTCATCTGTCCAATTCTTAAGGTACGCATAATCGTTGGCAGTTCAGTGTCAAATTCTTACTGTTAAACACCACATTAGCGAGTATTGACGTGTGACAGAATACATTGTTTTTTATGACTTATTCCACCAAATAATCTGTATGCCATGTTCTTTTGTTACAGGATGTGATGGATGAGCCTTGTGTGGCCGCAGATGGTTACACTTATGACCGCAAAGCGATCGAGAAATGGCTCGAAGAGAACGATAACTCGCCGATGACAAATTTGCCATTGCCAAACAAGAATGTTATACTAAACTATACTCTTCTTTCTGCAATTATGGAGTGGAAGACCAGAAAACAATAGCATGTTCCTTTGTTTATTGTTATTTTTGAGGGTAACACAGATGGGTAGTTTATTGCGAGGCTGGCATTAGGTAGTGTTCAGCGTTAAATATTTTGTAAGTAGTTGAATTCGTCCATGGTTTCAAATTTCAATGGAGTTTCTGTTTTATCCAATAAAAAAATAAATATTAAGATTCAAGAACCGAAGGCCAGAAAGTATTTTATTGGCGACACGAAGAAACAAATTGTCAAGATTGACGTGCTAATCATGCAACGTCATATGAGAAAATCAAAACACGATGGTGTGTGGTTGTAGGTCTTTCTTCAAAATTGCGGCAAAAGTGTTGGGACCAGAGGATGTGGTTCTCTGTCATACCAATATGCCACGTGTCATTCCATGTACGTGACCAAATTATTTTTTTGTTTGGTTTGGTACTATGGTCTAAATTGGCAAAGGGTTTATAAAGCACAAGATCTTGAGCAAAAAGGGACAATTTCATTGAAGTAGTGAACTAGTGATCACAAGAAAATATGTCCGTGCGTTGCTGCGGGACTTGAATGCACCCGCCTTAACTACATAAATAAGACATATTTAACCTGAATAAATTAAGACACATGCACCATGCACTCGTCTCTCAATTATAAGAAAACTTGTGTTGCAATACTGAGAAAAAGCTTATTTATGCAAACTGGCATTTCACTCAATTATACATTAGTTATGGCATCTTTGGAACTAAATGACTTCAACCTTAATATCCTATAAGCAGTATGTTTCTATATTTTAAATCCTGTTATGATAACAGGTAAATATAGATGATACAAAAGTAATTTAGTTTCATCATGCATATTTTCGCACTATTTAGTAAAGAACTTGGCCGGACTTGAATCCGAATAACATTCACAATTTCATATAGAATTTCAAAAGCCAGAGACTTTAATGTAAATTACAATAAAATTTCACAAAGAAAGCAAATTGTAATATAAGTCTGGTCTACAATTCGAATTTACCTAGATATGGTGATTTACGTTTTCATTGGAATTTTTGCATGCATTTACATCCGATGAAAAAATAATACATCATTAGTTGGCAGGAAGGAACTTTGATAAGCTAATAAAGAAGCAAGATTGAATATAAGTTTCGTGTACCCTGAAGTTGTTTGTTCTTGCTACAGAATACTCGCATCCGTTGTAGCCGCTTCTATTTTCTTCATGGTTTCAGTAACGGTATGCTTGGGTCCAATTCTTGTTGTCTTCTATTTCTCATCCTAAATTAAGTTAACAGTTCAACATTATTCGTTATAAGCTAAAAAAGTAGGATTAGTTATTTTAGTAAATCTATTTCTTGTAAACTTGCCTGTTCCTCGAACATACCTGACAAATGGAGATCATTTGACATGGCTATCAATTGGAATGCATTCATAAAACTCGAGGATTTGGGAATTATTGTCTCCACCACATTTTCCTGCAATGAAAATAGCAATTGTAACAAAAATCAGATATTTGGATCGAAGGTAAGATTCTAGCATTTTCTCTGTATCACAATCATGCAGAGCTTTTACCTCAATTGAATCAAATCCAACACTAACCCATCACAGCTCGATGATCACTCAGAACACTGAACGCAAAAATCAACAAAATTTCACCATTTTAAATTATAATTCGTTTCATATCCTTTAATCCACTGAAAAAGCAAAAAATTAAAATTAAATTAAATGTGAACCTGATGGTCGTGAGTGCGGCCACCGATGAGGAGGTTGAAGAGATTGATTTTAGCTTTGTCGTTGAAAAGCTGGCTTTCTTCTTTTCCTTGCGAATCGGATGCTATTATGTGTAGCTCTTCTTCTTTTTGTTCCTTCAAAACTTTTTTCAGCATTCGCTTGAGGAAAGGGGAAATGGTTCAGAGCGAGGTGTCTCCATTGCTGCGACCTTGTCCATTGAACTTTTTGCAGTTGCTTTTAAGCTTCGCTCCCTCCCTTCCTCCCTTCCTCTGCAAGTCACATACATTCCCCTCACCAAACCCTTCTCTCTCTCCCTCCTCTCTGCAAGTCGCATGCCTTCCCCTCACCAAACCCCTATCTCTTCATCCCCATCCCTCATTCCCTCTCTCTCATCCTCTCTCCCTCCCTCCCTCCTCTCTGCAAGTCGCATGCATTCCCCTCATCAAACCCCTCTCTCTATTCCCCTCCCTCCGTCCCTCTCTCTCCTCCTTTCTGCAAGCAGCATGCCGCCTTCCCACCAAATCCCACACCGAGCCATCAATCCCACCGAATGCAATCCTAACTGACAACAATGCCCACCCAACTTTTACCCCCAACCGTGTGATGTTAACCCTAGATGGGCATTCCTGTCATTCAAACTGATGATGGCATCTTCGTAAAAAGCTAAAAGCATCTGAGTGGCAATCTTGTAAATAAATTGAAATGTGGTCCAAAACACTGTTCATATGAATAGTGCGATTTCCCCTCCTACTTTAGACTAAAGTAATATGGGATATATGAAAAACGAGTAAATCATTCATTTATACTATAACATGTTAACACGTAAATTGATTAATAATATTATGTAATATCGTGACTGTTATACTATCAAAATTTTGCTTTGTCATGAAGAGTAATCCACATTCTCATAAATATTATCACAATAACATATTGTGCCAATGATACAATGTTAAGTGAAAAGAAGCTTTTGTATTATTTTTTAAAATTTTACTATTATTAAGGAGAGAGTTCAAAACTATTGCAGCAATTCAGGGGAGGAAAAGTTTCAAACCTGGAACGCATGGTAAAAACACAACATCCTATCCACTAAAATATCACGATAACAACATATCCCTACCTGTAATTATTATTATTATTTTGGATGGTCATAATAATGTCATCTCTCACAGTCGGACCCAGAGCAACTTATACCCACCCACCACCCGCCACCCACCCATGTACTCTTATGGCAGCTACAGATCATATAATTAAATCCGGATCCTCTTTGTGAAGATTTCAGAGATCTATGAATCATATCCATTATGCAGTCAAAAAACATTTTGAATATTTTTATTTAAAATTAAATATAAATAGTACTTAATAAAAACTGACCGTACTATTTATGATGAACGAACACGATTTATAAATCTTTAAAATCCTCACAAAAGGATCCGAAGATAAACCTGCTGATAATTAAGGAATGAACAAGAAGCGAACGTGGGGAAGAGAAAGTGACAATCCAATTGCATTTAATTTGATGTGATGAAACGAAAGAAGTTTCCAATTTTCAAATCTTAGAACAGTTCAAGTTAAATTATTTTAGGACAAGTTGGTAGGCCTGTTAACGTACGAATGCATCATCGACATTGCTGATGTTATATAAAGAACATGTCACATTTTTGTAGCTACAATGTTATTGACGCATTACTGAAGAGATTGAGATATAAAATATCCATTTTCAATGAAAAAAAAAAAGACGTATGTTACATAGCCGAGCTACGAAGCATAAATTGTTAGGTCATAAAAGGGGCAATCTTAAGCTAATAAGGCTTTTTATTTTATGGGGTCGGGAGAATGAACATTTATCGTATGCAGTTTTACTCTTGTTTTCCAAAAAAACTATTTCTATGACTCTAACCCGTGAACCTTTAGATCACAAAAGAACAATCTTTCCGTTACCGACAAATTTGGATTTAGAAATGAGCAAATTTTCACTGCTCACCTTTGATTAAAGGTTCCTTCTTTTATAATGTGTGCTCGACAATATGAAGGCTAGGTGGACCATATGGAATCCTTTGTCTCAAGCTGCTCATGCTTAGCAATAAAGAAATATGCAATCTGACTAACTAAATCACCAACTTCTCATCCTTAATTTGTCTGATGGCTGAAATGTGATTTCTCCGTAAACTGAAGTTTCCAACTTTTTGAGGTAGGACAAGATATGGATCAGCTCCGACGAAAGAAAGATAAAGAAAATTAAATGTTTTGGCGTTTATAGCACATCTATATTTTTACTATACATGTCTATGTCAATATGGTCATTGTTGTTGGCATGGCCATCAATCACGCAAATTTTACAAAATACAGATATCTTGAAATCAAGGGAAACTTAATTACACCCGAAATGTTAATGTGACGATAACTCAAGTCAACGTCAACCAAGCACTTCCATGAGTTCAACCGTTTTACACGACAATGCGTTATTGGCTCGAAATAACGTAATAATGCCATCCTAGGTGTAGTTGCTACTTATCCTACCCAAACAATGCTCATAGTGTTCAGTTTCTTCCGATATCTTCAAGCTTCCACAGAACTTTCTTGGTGTTTGGTCTAAGCGTTGGAGAAGGAGCACAACATGCCATAGCAAGCTGAAAGAATTTGAGAATCTGTTCTCTAGTGACCGGGATTTCACCGTCGCCGACGCCAACGCCGCTATTGAGAAGCAAATCTGGATGGAACAAGTCATGGATTTTATGTCCAAGCACTGCATTTCTCATGAAATTTGGCAAACTAAAATCCTCGTCGGGTGTAGTTGGATTTTGATTAATTGGTTCCTTCCCTGTGAGCAATTCAAGCAGCACAACCCCAAGACTGTATATATCAGTCTCTTCATTCGCATCCCGCATTTTTATCAGCTCAGGTGCTTTGTAGCCTTCGGATGCTGAGACTTCAAGCATTTCCTGGCCAGCAGTTGGGTTCAACAGAAGATACAAGCTGAAATCCGCGATGAAAGGGCGATAATGGCGGTCCAAGAGTATGTTTTTCGACTTGAGATTGCCGTGAATTATTGGCTTTTCGAAGCCAGTGTGAAGGTGATCCAAGCCTTTGGCTATACCAATTGAGATCCTATAGATTATGGGCCATCTGTGAGAGTCAGGGTTGCTTTCTGCCATTGAAAACAAAGGTTTGTCTATCAGTTTATAGTTAAATGGGAACTAAAAATATACAGGCAAAGACAACTTCTAAGAGGAAATGTCCAAAATTTGGCAATGATAAGAACATATGGAGATGTCACTGCAGTGGTATCGCAACTAAATCACGCAATGTCACATGGGGAAAGTTTAAACGATTTACAGCTTGGGATCCTGCTACAATGACATCCCGATGTAGGGAAGTTTCTTTCCGACAGGCAATATATATGAATTATGAAGCAAAGAATCCAAATATGGTTGTAGAACACGCACAAGGGAGATCACATTTATGCAGACAAAAACAGAATAGTTAAAAGCAGAACATGGAAATCAATGTGCAGACCAGGTTTTTCAAGACTAAACTTTTTTATTTGATTTTTTTGAAATACAATGACAAAAACCCAATTGAGTAAAAACTCTAGTTTCCTAATAAAACCAAACAAAAAAAGGGATTCAAGTTTCTTTCCCATCACATTCTTGGCATTTTCTGGGCAACCAAACAGAACAAAAGCAAAAACAGACCAAACAAGGCAAGAGAAATTAGAATCATCACCTCTCACAAATTGAGCCAGATTGCCGCGCCAATAAAACGGATGAATCAGAAGCTTCTCACCTCTCGGCCCTGCATAAAATCCCAAAAGAGGCACCAAATTATGATGCCTTACGCACCCCAAATGCCGAACAACTTCACCAAAATCTTCAACTTTTGCAGTGCAAACAGGCCTCATAAACCTCAGCAACTTTACTGAGTTGCTGCTCTGCAACAAAGCCTTATACAGCGTGCCGTAGTTCGATTTTCCGATCACTTCCCCCGGAGCATCGAGAATGTCACAGACTGTGAGGTCCTCCCCATCCTGAAAAGTCACCAGCTCCTCCTCTGCCTCCACAACTTCCTCTTGCTTCTGCTCTGTTTTTTCCACATCTTTTTGCTCACCTTTTCCAGTTTTCTTGCAGTAAAAGTAGATGAAAAGCAGGAAAAACACCAAAGTTGTCGATGAAGTCAGTGCAACAATCAAAGTTAGTATCTGGGTTCTGTTCATTGTGTCAAAAAATGCAATTTCTTCATGTGAAATATTGGAGGAAACCCCAACTGAGAGATCTGGCTTTGATGTGGTGAGTTGAGAAAGTCATGAACATATTGCAGGTGTGGATAGTTTTCATGGAGAAAGACTTGAATGCAAGTAGGAGTAGAAGACAAGGAAGTTGAGATGGGATTGCCTTTTTAGTTGAGAGTGTGTGGAATCCAAGACTTTCGGGAATTATGAGGGGGGAAATAATCTTTTTATTTACTGGGAAAACAGAATTTAGAGAATTTAGAGAGAGAGAGAGAGAGAGAGAGAGAGAGAGAGAGAGAGGTGATGGTGTTGGAGAAGGGGAGAGATGAGAAGATGAGCTGTATGGCAGAAAACTTGGAAGACGGATCTAAGGCATGTGATGTTGCATCTGTTTTGAGTGTTGTATTTGTGCTTTGAGTGTGTGAAAGATCACTTTGGCCACCAAACCAATATTCCTCATGTCATTTGTGCATGGACCTTATCTCTTTTTTCTGATTGATATGCCAATGGAAGGAAGGAATAGTGAGATTTGGAAGTTGGAGACAAAAAGTGATTACCTTCGTAGAAAGTGGTATTTTTTCTTTCTTTTCTTAAAGCAAATGACGCGCACTTAAAGTGTTTAAAAGCTTTATATCTGTGTACATTTAAAATCATGTGTTCTGAAGCAGAATTAGTTTGGTATCGCTTAAATTATTTTAAAAAGTTGAGGCCTTAATTGTATTTGATAAATAAAACATTTTTTTTTTTAAATTATGGATCTAAAACAGTAGAAGGGAGAAGCAGCTCAAGCTATGTTTTTACAGAAAGTGTTTTTCTTTCATTGGAAACAGATGAACAATACTAATTAATGAAATTTTCATACTAACAATCCTACCCTCAATGCTTTTTTTTTTGTTAAACGCACTTTAAGCACTATAGTTTACCAAACCCTTAAATTTTTCTTTCATAACGATTTATTTCCACAATACAGCAGATATAGTTTAAAAAGAAAAAAACACAGTAACCCCAAACTAATCCACAAACAACTTATACTTAAAAGAAGGTAAAAAATAACCATATCTGCATCTGAACCTTTGTGTTCGATTTTATTACATGACACGTTGTAAAATTGGATTTGATCATTAAAGAAGTGAAGGGGGTCAAGGAAGTAGCGATGTCGCATCAATGATGCTATGGAGTTTCTGTCATTTTATTATAAAACCGAAGGACACGTGTACGACTTTCAGAAATTTGTAGCTACAAAGTCGTTACAAAATACGCGTATCTTAATTTCCCTTACTTTGGAAGCAATTTTTTTTACATTTTGTTCATATTTAATAAATAAGTTATAAGGTTATTATCGTTTATCAAAGTATTGGCAGAGTAAGAAATTGGAGACCATTTTCAGATCCAAATTTGTTCAATTATTATGAATTAATATGTTAAGAAAGAAAAACAATGTTGACGCTTGACCTAGATTAGATGTACTTTGTTTGCTCGTTTGAGCAAAAGTTTGCTTTTGAATTTATTTTGCGTTTACAACAAAACAATGAAATAACAACGGAAAAATTACTCTTTTGTAATCATTACAAGTTTGAGTCGTAAAAACAGTTTCGTTGCAAAGTAAGAGCGATAGATATTTTCCCTCTCCTTCGACTCTTGCAAAGAGAAAGCTTTGTTTGCTTAGGTTGTCCTTTAGGAAGGAAATTCCATTATTTTTGGTACCACAACGTCAATCTATTTTAAATATTGGACTATGACGCTACAGTAACTACAATGTATTCTATGTGAGTTGCTTTACGTGTGTAGCTAAACATTTATAATGGGCAGAATTATTATTCAACAAGAAAAAATGTCCCCAATTTTCTTATTTTAAAATGGAGATCTGTTGGTGGCTTTGGAAGGCAGTTCATCATTTTGAAGACGGGGAAGACTTATAAAGGCGTTTCAGTCTCTTGTTGACTATCATCGTGTGATTCACCAATGATCGAAATCGAACTCAAGACGTATCGTGTGGAATACAGGCTTGAATTTTATCCTCAATCATTGGAAAATTGTCTTGTTGACAAAATTTTAAATTTCTAGTTGCAATTACTAAATACAAATTAGGGTTTCTTCATAATTAATTTGTAATTATGAAGGTTAAGTGGCGGTTGGAGGAGACAGTTGCAAATTAATAAGTGGCGGTTGGAGGCAATTTGTTAATTTACGGCGGGGATTGATGAGTTGTTTGGTGGCCCTCATCAATGTGGTGTTTTTGGGCCCACCTTCTCTTTATCAAAATCAAACGCGTAGGACCGGATCTCCCCACCGCGTGAGGCGTGATGCTATGGGGCCATGTCAAACGAAGTGTAGTCACTACAGACACGTGTGCTCCATTTACTGGATCTTAATTAATTTAATAATGTGCTTAAATTATCCCAGGAGTGAGTTCGGTTTTATTCAATTTAATTTTTTTTGTCAAAATTGAAAATCAAACTAAAATTATTATTCTGTTCAGTTTAGTTTTTGTAATTTTTATTTTCTTTTGGTTCGGCTTTTTTTTGTTCTGTATGTTTTTTTTTTTTCAAATTATTTTTCCTTTTAACCTATAAATTGAAGAGAAAATGAAGGAAGGAAAAAAAAATCTAGAGATATATTTGAGCCTAACGTTGAGTTTAGCTGACTTTAGATTAAAATTAGACTAATGGTCAACTTGAAATTAAGCTTGAAAAATGAATATTGATCATAAATAAATAAAAAATATTAATTTATATTTCAGTTGATTCGATTTGCTTTTCAATCGGTTTTTTTTTTTTTTTTCCGATTGTGGTTCAGTTTTCTATCACCTTTTTTTCGGTTTTCCGAGCTCACCCCTACGAATTTGTTGGGACAAAATGAGTATTTGTTTTGGCAACACAGCATCAACTTACCCTATATTAATAGGGAATTATTATTATCACTCAAAAACTCTCATTTGGCACTCCAAACTTTCTATAATTAAAAAGATAAATACACTTGTGAGGAGTGTAAAATAAGATTTTTGGAGTGCTAATAACAATTCCCTATTAATAATACACCCAAAGATGGTCCCAAAAACTTAAGTCCAAGGTATAAGAGAAAAAATATTATTCTCAACCTAATTAATCTGATTTGAAAGTCAATTTTAGACTGCACTAAATATGACCCTAACCCTCAGCCAGTAAGGCCTTCAATGCTCAGACAATGACTGACTCAATGGACAGCAATTGGTCACAGCATTTTTCCCCTCACACAAAAAGTTAGGGTTTGGGGCACCAAAATATACGAGAAAATTGGAGTAATCATCCTTTAATTTTGGCCAAATTGAGGCTTTGGTCCTTGAATTGAAAATTCTTGACTATTGGTTTCTAAACTTATTATGCTATGAGCAATGATCATTTTGACTAACTCCACAAGACCGACCCAAATTAAAGGGTTTTGAAAGGACAAAAAATAGATAGAAGTTCTAACAGAGTTAGCCAAAAAGGATCAGTGCTCCACATTTTAACAAGTTCAGGAACCAAGACTCACAAACCTTTAGTTCAGGAACGAAGCTCCAATCGGACTAAAATTCAGGGACCATTGCTCCAATTATCTCCCAAACATATAAATTAATAACACACAAGTGGTCCGTTACAATTCAAAGCAGCCAAAGAGCTCCATTACAATTTTCTCTCTGAAATGGGATTCCAATATATATGATGCAGTTTGATATGAACAACTCACTGTTTTATGTGTGTGTGTGTGGCATCATGAATTAAATCGGTACAAGCTGCACAACAATTATACGACAGCTTCATTTGCATAAATCGGTTCGATAGTTTTGAAACGAATGATGCCTACCCTATCATGGAATATAATACATAGGATTCGGAAGCTTGAACGAGCGGAGGGAGACTGAGGTACCCAGTAAATCACTCCACTGGTCCCCGGAATTCCCAAGTATTCTATATCCCTCCTTTTCCATCTCACTCCTCTTCTCGGACTTGTAAATCGTCGCCAGTTTCTCGCGGTCATCAGCGGACCTGCACAGTATGAAAAACATAGGATTCAGAATTTCAGATGATCATTACTAAGCTGGTACAAGGACCTAAAGCACAATCACCTAAAGTCAAAAGCTTTATGGTAGCGTATATAACGAGCATTGTCTTAAAATGAAAGCCTCGAGTTTACGCTCTATGTTCAAATGATTTCGAGAACAAAGAGAAGAGAGGAGACAATAAGAATCAATGTCAAAACGGGGATCATAAAAAAAATTGGCGAATGATGAGCTTGTATGCCCAACTCAAAGCTTTACATTTTAACTTCCATCCTTAGTTTATTCAGACATAATCGTCAAATAACACTGAGATGAAAAGCACATGATGCGATGATATTTTACAGATTTACAAAAAGAGAACCAAACATTTAACCGGAAAGCAGGATGAAATCATCAAAACGGTGCACCAACCACCCCTAACAAAGCCACTGGGTCTAATTATCAAACAAAAATCAAAATCATTAAAGCCATTGTTTCATCTAGGTAACACCTTAGGCCTGTAGGGGAGGTGTGTCCTTAATATCGATTCGTGACTAATGTATATGCATATGCGCAGGACATAACTAAAAACCAAATCATATATTCATCTGATTGAAATAACATTCTTCCATTTCAATTATTTCTAATTCTAAGCAAGTAATTATGCAGGAAAGTTACAGCAACTAGACAGGTAATCTAACTTTTCTTCAAAATTTACAACGATTAGTCATGCTAAGACAGTCAAATGCACTAGATATATGGATACTTATACTAGTCAGGCAATGCAGTAAAACAATTCAGTTCCATATCAATTCATAAGCGACATTCGCACTCACCTCAAAATCAGCTTATGCCAATCTCGGAACCCTGCATTGTTCAGATTCTCAACAGTAACCTTCCTTTTCCCTTCGGTGCGCCCCGTGAGCAAGAAAACCTTAAAGCCCAAACTCAAGACCTCTTCATAGAGTTTCAAGCTGGACTTTATGGCAGGCGCCATGGCCTTCTCAACCCACTTATCAAACTCCACATTATCAAAAACCTCCAAGCTACAAAATTACACACAATATCCACATCAGCACATAAATATATTGTCATCAAAAAACAAAAGAACTCAAACCAACAAATGATGATAAAATTCAATGAAATTTAGAAAACAGGATTCTGGTTATACTTTTCAAACAACATAAACCTTTCCAGTTGATAGATTTCTAGATAGTATCTGCGTTACAAGTTCCTACATTCCAATTTTCTTTCAAATACTCGGCTATAAAACCGCCGTCTGCAACTCTTGATACAAATTTTCATGACAAAAATTCTCATTCAACTAATTCACTTAGCTAACTAGAAGGGTCCGTTTCATTGAAATTCTACTATTATTAAGTTCCAAGCAATCAAAATTCAATAATTTGCTACACTATCCAATAATCCAAACAAAATTTAAATTCTCAAAGGAAGTTGAAGAATCATACCCGTAACCATGGTCAGCATAATAGGGAAGATTAGAGAGCAGCGTGTCATCAATGTCGAAAATCCACACATCCTTTCCATCACCATTCAACTCAACACTCCTGGCGTAAACCCCAGCCTCCTTAGACACCCTTTCGAGATCGAACCCATAAGCCCGACCCGTCAAGTAATCCTTGACATACTCCGCACACTCCTCCGGGATTGTTTTCCAGGGATTGACATTGTTTGCTTCCACAGAAAATCTCCAGCTGGCGCAGTGTAATCTGATCTCATCCTCCAATTCCCTGGACTGGGTCTCGGTGTTTTCTTGGTATTCAAGGATCAACGGCCGCGGCAGGAGGTGGGAGTCGAAGGTCTCGTGAGAAAACGCGACGGAAAGCAGGGAAAAAAGAAGGAAAATTTTCAAACACTTCATGGTGGTCGGAGGAGAAAGACTGCGAATTTGGGTGAATTTGAAGAAATCAAATTCTGGGTATTGGAGAAGATTGAAGAAGATTTTGTGGGTATATCTGAAAATCGGTGGAGGGAATGTGGGGAAAGCGAAATCTGAAAGAAAAGGAAAATGAAATCTGAAAGAAAAGGAAAACGTGTTTCTTTGGTGCGCGAAGGAGAAACCCCTAATGGAACAGTAACCTCTGAGGTTTAGGTTTAAAGAGGACAACTTGGAGGGGGTGGCGTGCGAGTGAAGTCAATATAGAGAGAGAAAGAGGAGAGAGAGAGGAACTGAAACAAGAAGATTTGAAAGTTGGGTTTTTTACAGAGGTTGACGGAAGAGCCCTGAGACGTAGCACGTAAGCATATAGAATATATGAAGGGAAGAGAGATGCTCACATATTCTGGGAAATGTGGGACCCAGCCAATTAGTAGCAGGGGGCAAATTTTGACATTTAATATAAGAGTAAGCCCATTAATAATCAGGCCCCAAGCCCATTAATAATCAGGCCTCTAAGCCCATTAATAATCAGGCTCCGAAGTCTGTGTGATTATGAAGGAAAAGCCCAAACCCAAAAACAGACCTTCGGGTCAATGTTTTTATAAGGCTAAAGGGTAATGTCGCTTTTACCCTACTTATTACATAAAATGCAAAAGGTGTTTCTTGACATTTCGTAGCTTAATTGTGCTGTTTATCACAAGAATTTTTTTGGTGTACCTAGATTACCGCTATTGTGTAGTAACACTACATAATCCTGATTGGAAAACCAGAAAAATTGGTTCTCACGTGTTTGACAAACTAGAGCAAAAACGCCATAGCCTCTCCCTCTGTAGAACTCGCTTGAAAATGCTTTTAAAATGATTGAAAAAGCATTTAGAGAATGTTTTTGAATTCCAAAAACACTTGAAGTGGGGTTTTCAAGATTCACTTGCGTTTTTACTAAGAATTTGTTTCAAAAATATTTTCACCAAATTCTTTCAATCATTTTAAAAGCACTTACAAACGAACTTGTAATCTCCATCTTATTGAATCACGGTTTCAAGAATAAAAAATATAAAAGTAACAATAAAAACAAAATTAAAGTTAATTTTGATAATTGCACAAATATTTTATTTTGATCGTCTTTTACAAGTCTACGATTCGAGTGAAGTTTTCTTCCAAACGACGGGAACTTGAAAGTGAGTAGCTGGGTTCTCACTTGGATGCCTCCGATTTCGGTTTCTCGCCCTTCAGCGGAGTAAACATGAAATTACCAGAAAACATAGCTTCCTTGTCTGCACATCCAAATTACAACGTTATATCTCGCGAAGAGATGGAGAGTTCTTGTGCAATCTCAACAGAACCGAATGCGGAACAGGAAACACAAAGAACAAACAAGGGATACCTGTTAAGGACAGGCAAGAAAGTTCCCGGCGAATATATCTTGCCATAGCCTGCATGTACACTAACTTTCATTGTAACTCTATGCATCATATAAGAGAGTTATTAGTTAATGCTAAAAGCCGTTGAAAGTTTGCCAGTCAAGGAAGAGAACATGCCTGGACTGCTCGTGATGCATCTCCAGTTGGTTGCGATGAACCATCGTCAGAAAAGACATTCCTGCAACATCGGTGCAGAAGGTTAATACGTATCCCATGATTAAATGTATGACAATTTTTATGTTGGGGCTAGGGAGGGCTGATGATGTATATATTATTAAAGGTGGGTGAACAATGGACCGAGCTTGGTAAAGATTTACCTCCATATCACATTTTGCAGATCATCAAGTTTAGCCTCTGGAAGCACGGCAGCATCATAAGCAACAATATTTCCATAGAATATCTTCTCCAAATCCTTCATCCATCTAGTCAGTAGTAAGTTGACCTAAGATTTCAAGGGTAAATTAATCAAACAGCATGCTTAACGGTAAATCCTATGCTCTAATATACTGCACCAATGAACCTAATGCTGAAGTCTCAAATATTATTAGCCTCCTAGTATGTTGACTGAACCAAGTATTTGGAAAATGTGCATAGAAGCACAAGTGTGTAACGTCAAAGATGTTAAACAGTCTTAGATATAGCTATTTATACATGTATGTATTTGAGAATTGAGCAGGCCAAACAAAGCATCTATTTTTGGTATTCATGTGCTTGAAAAAGAACCTGCAGATTCTAAGAGATAAATAAACAAATAACATTATCTGCACCTCAAGTGTCGACAGACCAATTTCATAACTGAGAAGAAGTTCTTCAAGTCATATAAAGTGTAAGCAACCTCAGGCTTAATGGTAGGACACCCTAAAAATGATAAACACATATGGTATAGCAAGCATGTTCTCATAACTTCTTATGCCAAAAGCACAATAATTCAAACCTATGGTCATTGAGCCATAATACATAAAGAAAGGTTATTATCAACAGCTTATTGAGTTCTTTTCAAAGACAGATGAACTACACTTGAGGGTATCTAGAAATAACCTCATAAAAGCCAACTAAAGTGTCGTATTAAGTTCAAAGCAGAATATTTAAGTTTAACATAAGGGAACATACCCCAGCCTTAGACACCCTAAGTTCCACATCATGATTGTAAATCTCATATATGTGTTGCCCGAATTCAACCCCATCCTTTCCCTCTTCTTTCAACCGGCGTAAGCAAAGCCACATATGAAGTACAAGTAGAGAGAACGTTGTCTTAAAGGTTTTCTCCAAATTGAATACTGCATATTTAGGGGAAAAGTTTAGTTCCTACACAAAGCTATGTAACTGATGTTATTTCAAGTAAAATTTCTTAACACATATAGACAGTTTCCTGGGCCAAAAAAATAGAAAAATTATCATCTCCTACAGAAGGTGAGAATAATTTGGAAATGTATTAAGATAAAATGGTTGATTCTTTTACATTAAATGATGTGGAGGTGTTACTGCACAAACGCAGAAAACCCAATACATCCTTTTTTGGCTACATAGAAATGTTTCCACAAAAGACAGCCCATTCCCCCCTCAACCTTATGCTCATGGGAAAATTCCCCCACCCCATGTAATCATAAACGACTGGGAGAAAATAAATTGAGATGAAAAAATGACCTTCATAGATGCCCGGCTTATCAACTTGTGAAACAATTCGCTTATACACGACATTCGCCCCTCGAATAGACTTGCTTTGTTTGCTATAAAACAGCAACATCCTAAGAATCGCACGCTTAAAGCTCCCATATTGTGGCTCATCAATTCTCAATGGGGAGTCCGGGGCCAAAGCCAATGAGGAGGGCTTAGACCAAAACAATTTGTCCAAATTTACCTGTCCAACGTTGTTACGCAAAGTCTCAACAATGAACAAAACAATAAACATATGCACACATAACCACAGAAACACGGTCACAAGAAAACAGGTACGCCATTTAATGATTTAATTTCAGGATACTCTATGCCCATTAACAAGAAAACCAGCAAACCCGATTCAAATTACAACCAATAATTACTTAAATGCTTGATTACTAAAACCAAAAGGGTAGCTTCAAATCGTACCACTGGCTCGGCAGGTAGAGGTTTTTCCACAGTAAAAGCCGTATCGGGAGCAACTGCAGCAGCCCTGGCATAGGTTTGGCGCGAAACAACATAGAATTCGTTTCTGAGATTCAGGTTCTGCTGCGTACCCAGCCTCGAGAGCTGAGCAACAGCTCTGCTCCATCTCGGCAGCATCTCGAGCTCCCTATTCAAAGCATTCACAGAGACATTTCTTCAAACAAGTACAGGGCACAACAACACCGTACAGATATTCATATTAAACACATTAATCAACCTAAACAACCAGAAATCCAGGATCAATATTTTCCCGCTTTCATTTATTTTCTCGGCAACCAAACAGAAAACAAACACAAATCAGTATTGAAAATCAGTTGACAAGGAAATGTGCAGGTACCTTAGATTGGAATTCCAAAGGTTTTGAGTTGCAGTTGATGGAAATGCTTGAGAGCCTTGTGATTCCAAAACCCTACAGAGGAGTGCGCGAATGAGAAACGGATCGGGAAGGAGGAGCGCGCGTAGTAAAAAAACTAACGGCAGCGACTGCGTAGGCGTGGAAGTCCGGCAAACCCCGAGTTCTCTTTCCCCTTTTTTGCTCTAGTAATTAGAAAGGGCTTATGTTGTTGAAGGCCTGTATCGGATTCCATCGAATAAGCCCAATGGGCCGAACATGGTCTCTATATTTCCAAACTCCAATAGTACACCCACGATGTCTTTATATACTAACTTCCTTTGCGTTTACTGACACGTTAAAATCAATAATTTAACACCCCCTACCCTACCGACAGAACCCTACAAAGTTTAGAGCAGTGGGAGAATTGGACTAAGGCAGTAAAGCACACAATGAATATGTCATAATAATTTGGTATCGTTGTTCATAGGAGTCATCTCACTTATAAATAGAGTAATATAAACCGTAATATTAAATGAGAGTTGTACAAAGAACATTCATTTGGTCATTTCTTTTATGAAGTTTTAATAAAATACTCTCGGTACTATTCACTTTTAACTAAAAATCATATTTTTACCCTTCCCGGTACTATTCACTACACTTTTATGTCATTTTTCATTAAAACTAAAGTTTTATTCAAACTTTTCGTTAGTTTTTCTTTTTTATTTATTATAAACTATGGACTGTTATGAATTTCAATTACCGTTCTGGGCTTTAATACCACATGTTCTGTCAAAGCCATGTATTATCTTGTTTTTCTTACTCGTAAATGACCAGATGCTGACTACAAAAATGAGGAGAAAGACCTACAAAGACTTGGAAAAAGACTTCAAGAAAGACGTGGTACTTGAAGCTAATGAAAGAGTTGGTGCAAAACCAAGTTCAGAATTCCACTTAGTGGATATAGCTTCGTTGTTGTGGTTGCGAAGAGAATTGCAAAGGAGCAAATACGAACTTTGAAAACTATATGCAAATAAAACTACAAAATTTAAACGCCCAACTTAGGGGCTGCGTCTGTGTACACAACACCACCCTCTTATGAAACGAAGGTAAACATTTCGGGCGCTGTCCGAACCATTCCGTAAACCAAACGATCAAAATTTTTGCAGTTCCGCTAGGACCACACATAAACCAATCCCTAAGACGAGGGAGCCTGCGTTGCCGTCATAAACAGAGCAAAACGACCACTGGGATACAGAAAAGCTCGGCCAACGTCAGCGTATGAATTGCATTCACAGGTACTCTCTGAGGCTTTCACCACTCATGGTCTCCATATCCTTGAGAATCGACTGCGCAAGAGATTTAACAGGGAGCTCCACATCCTCGAGCAGTTCTCCCAAGATCGGAATGGTCTCGGGCAGGAATACCAGATATTCTTCTCTCAGATGCTCCAATAGATACTTAACAATTCTCAGGCCCAAAATTCGGGTCCGTACCTTGTCACTGCGTGTCTGCATCAGCACCTGGATTCATAACATAAAAGTGTAAGAACACAAAGACAAACATGCAGGAAGAGAAGCTTAATCTTTGAACTAAAAGAGAGAGGATCGAAGAAAAGGCTGGAAAAACCACGTGTTCGGCTATTTTAAGAAACCTATGTAAAGTCCAACTTCTTCATATGAATCTGGACTGTGACAAAGACAAGAACAAAGTAGAGATTTGTGTACATAAGCGTAAAATTTCATGAAAAGGAAAATCACCTCATAATTCAAGGGCTTCCATAAAAGGTCACTTCCTGCAGTCACAGCCATTTGACCAATACAAACCACCAATAAATTATCAACTTCCTCCACGGATGGTATGTCTGGATGCTCTTCTAGAGACGATGGTGGTTCAGCGACGAGCTGTGAAACAATGGGTTTCAGTAGAACCTGCAAATTCAAGCAGCTTTAATAAATAACAGAAATAATGGCATAACATAATGAATCTTCCAAATTCTAAAAGGCAATGTGTCTTCAAGAACCTATCTTTCATTCCACGGTCGAGAAGAGGCTAAAGAAAATATAGAAGGTTGGTTCCAACAACTCAGATGAAATTTTTTCACAAGGTAGAAGACCAAGAACACATACAAAGTTTATATAGACAACATCATCGCTGAAGAAACATAAAAAGGTTCCCTCCATCCCTTTAAAATTCTTCACGTCGTGACCAACTGAATATCTTTAATTTTGAGAAATAATTTCGAAAAAAAATATCTTTAATTACAGGTTCCCTCCATTAAAATCTCCCTTTTTCCCCCTCTTGTCTCTCCTGACTTGTAGGGCTCAACGGCATCCAATATAAACAAAGAAATATCCCTGGATACAATATTTGAAAATAAAAGATGGACTGACCTGAAAATTTGAAGAGTCCAAAAACTTCAGGCTTCCAGTATCATAGAGAAAACACTTGTGTAAAGACGATAACACCAAAGCCCTGAGATGCCAGTTGCCAAGCAATATACTGTTGTCCTTCCCTTCCTGAATTTTAGCCTTCTTTTTTCGTGTTGAACCAGAAGTATTCACATCTCCAGCAACAGTAAGGTAACGCACACAACCCTCCACCAAGTATTTGAAGTAAGGAACAAAAAGAGATCTGCAGTTTAAAATAATGAAATTAACATAAAATAAATTATGAATTCACTTGAATTATCAGTCCCTGAATAAGGAAATCAAACAAAATAAGACTTAAAAAAAGGTGATGCAATGATCAATCCTAAGATGCAGCAAGTTAGATCATCAGAGACCAGCTGAATCCATTTAATACCATTTTTTACCCACAAGAACGCACAAAGTTTAATGTGAAGAAATAACTATTATTTGTCGCAGTCAAGCATCACATATTCAACCCAATCTCTGAAATCAAGGGCCCCAATTGTAAACCAAATTCACAGACAGGCACCAGACACACACACAAAACACAGAAGGGCAATCAAATCACTACAAGTAACTTCTGGTAACTGTAAGGACAGACAGGAAGAACTGACTCACCGATGGTTCTCAGCAAGTTTATTTACCAGACCATGGAAAGATATAGCCCTAGGTATATTTCCCATACTTGCAATATCTTCCACATCTGACTCTGCCCAATCAATACTCCTAATGAAAAGAGGCTTGAACAAGCTCTCAGTGAGTTTCATAGTGAGAGCAATCATTGCATTGAACACAATCTTCTCTACATCATCAATTTTCTGAACAGATGTAGGATGTTGGCGACGTAGATCAAGAGCAAGCAAGCAGAGGTCAAAAATCTTAGCATGGTAACCACTAACAGATGATCTATCCATTCTACCAATCATGTTTTCCAGCATTCCAAAATAAACTGCTAAGCTCGAATCACCAGACTCAACCGTACTAGAGTATATTTTCAGCAAGGGCGGTAGGGCAAGTCGAACCTGGATAAGATAACCGGAATTGATATTACGTGAGATGACATAATAAGGGGAAAACCCATTTTCCTATAAGCAATAATACAATAAAAACATTGTTCAGATGCTTACAGGGATATTCTCAGTGATGAGCCTTCGAACTGAGTCAGCTTTCATTTTCAGTTTCGGATCAGACCCTGACGCATAATCAAGATCAAGCACCATAATTCTTGTAATTTCTTCAAGATAGGGGTTCAAGAAACCTCCTAGCTTAACTACAACAGCTTCCAAAGTGACTAGAATAGATAAAATAAGAGATTCCTTTGGTATTTGTAACGCAATATCCGTGCCACCCACACCAGATATGGTTTTCATATCTGAAGATAAAAATATTTTGCGAGAAATCCTAATCAAGTTTTCCATTATGTGAGGAAGCTCAGATAGTGCCCTGTGCCCGAGTACATTAATCAAAGCACCAGTTGCTTGAAGGCAGCAAGAGGACACTGCCAAGTCGTGCATACTGATATTTTTTGTTACATATGGTAGACACTCAATGAAGATGGAATGATTAGAAGAAAACCTATGGGCCAGAACTTCTAGAGCCAAAGCCGCTGCCACCTTCAAGGAGACTTCCACATCATCTGATGAATCATCAACTAACTGAACAATTTTCAAACACATACTGTGAAACGATTCAAGAGAATTCTCGTCCAGATGCTGCCACCGATCGCTGGAAATGGATTTATGTTTTTGCTTTGGTCGGACCATGTCATGCTCCCTAACTGTTTCACACAAGAGTCCAAGTGCCTGCCCAAAAATTGAACTTAATGTGAAAAAAAAAAATACTCCCTATCATAATGCAAATTGAATAATTGATATTACAAGGCACTTGTAAGCAAAGAAAATATTAATAGACCAAGGAACCACTATTCGACTGCTAACTATAACATGAGATGATTACACATTGGGTGCAGGACAGGGTCATGAGTATCTGCTTTTCAGCCAGTTGTTTCAAGGTTTTCTTGCTACAAAAATCATTATCAAGTATCCAGTTCTTGCACTATGATTTAGTCTTTTACTTTTTACACTTTCAGGCCAAATCATTTTTTACAAATTTCCAATTTTGTCAACCTAACTTAAAGCAGAAACAAGAAGTGCTCAAATATCCAATCACACAAATTGGTGTTTAACTCAGTTGTGAATGATATCTCACACTTCAGTTAAATTGAACTATGGCATATTACAGTAATTGATACTTAGCAGCCTCCAAATCCTACTCAGGTTTTCAAATACATATACAGATACACATAAATACGTATGCATGCTTATAGACATTTATAAGTCCTAGAAGTAGAATACAATAAGTACCTTCTTTGCCACATTTTTATCTGTATGGCCAAGCAACTTAGTGATACCACTGAAGTGTGTCTGGGGCATCATGACCACTGTAATAGTCCTTAATACAGCATGCATGCACTCCTTCAACTCTTTCCTAACAGAAACATGGATACTCCTTTTCTTCCTTGTTGCATCCACAAGTTGCTGGATAGAGACAACCTGCTCCATGAGCTCTTCCAGCGTAGCCTGCATATTTTAGTAGAAAACAGTCACTCAACCTTAACGAAGGACATACCAAAACATAGATATCAACTAATTTCTAAGGAAAAAAATATTAATAACAATAAGGAAGATATTTGTTGATCAATTCAACAGATCTCATCATTATTAATTAGCCTATGTAAATTAACATTCTTCTTATATTGAACTCTTTTTTGTGAAAAATCAGTACCTGAATTTTTTCTGAATCTTCCCTTGATGCAAGCTTGAAGGCAAATTCTGGATCTTGCAATTTGTTTAAGGTGAATCGCATAGCAATTAACAATTCGATAAACAGTTCTTGAGACTGAATACCAGCTCCTATTTGTTTAAGCATCAAAACCAAAGGGGGAAGCCATATCATGCATGAATATTGCTCACATATTTGAAGACCCAGAGAATATTCCCACTCTCTCTGTAATGAAGCTGTGGAGCTATCTGAAGTATGCATGCTCTCAAAGCAAAATAATCCTTTTCGTGTAACCAATGAACAGAAGAGAAGGACAAGTAATGAAGCCAAACTATTTGCCTCTCCCAAGGTCCTGCATATGAACATACAACATAAGCAGAACCTAAAAAGGTAAAATAAGATGAATTTCAATAATGTTTAAACCAACAGTACCTCAGTAGGTATACAATAATTGATAGCCTTCTATGCTCGGCAACTTCAGGCAATACATTGATAAAAATCTGAAGAGCCAATGAAATCACAACATGGTTACAAACATTAACCCCCATTGCAAGTTGCTAGCTTCACCATTGAAAACAGTAAAAAATTACCTGGAGCAATTTGTCATTGTTGCCTGACCCAGATAACCAGCATGGAACAACTGTAGATATAAGATCCTCAAACACACGCTGTGAATGGCTGTCAATCTACACAATAAAATATAAACCATGACTATTCTACACAGTGAGAGAGTAGAACTCAGGCCAGAAGTTGACAGTGCAAGGCACAACATTAGCTAGTTAAAAACAGTAAAGTATATCAACAAACCTGTGTGACTGCTGCTTCACCAATAACAGTAAAAATATCCAGTATATGCTCCAAAACTTTTTCCGGAATAATCTTTGTGATAGAGGAAATCAGTGAAAATACATGGTTGCGAGTAACTCCATCTTTTGCAGAATGGGCGCATTCAACCAACATTTTGACATCAATCTCATGTAATATGTCATCCTGCCACAAAATTAAAGGATACAAAATTAAAGAAATGCAAACTACTAAACTCTATAAAAATATGGTACGGTCAGCATCTCTAAAAAACAAATTCAAATTCCAAATATCGCAGCATACCCCCAATGAAACTGAATGTGTTAGAGAAGAACAAATATCTTCTAGGATTATCAGCAATGTCTGTTGTATGGAACTTATTGTGCTTGACAAAGAGTCAGAATTGCTAGAAGGGACTTGAATACACTTTTCATCCTGGTCAAGAACACCGTGTACCCACTCATCAGAAAATGTTTTGGAAAGAAGTTTAAATAGTGACCCCAAAAGAGAATCCCTACAACAAACAAATTGAAAGCAATTAGTCTAAAAAAGGTATCAAAGCCTCACTTTCTAGTTTGTTAAAAACAGTGGTAGCATAAGAAAGTACCAACCTGTTCTCTATGTCTTTCTTAAATAGCAAAACTTCAAGGAGGGATCCAAGGAGAGAGAGCGCATTTTCTCCATTACATGACAAATCATGGGACTGGCTGGACTTCGGATGACCTACTAATTTCATTTTCTTCTTTCCATGCACTGTACCAGTTCTGTCTTTAACTATGTAATCAAGTGTCCGAATGATAGTAGAGCAGGTAATCTGATACATCCAAACGTATGCAAATAAGCTGTATGCTATGCACAATGGTTCAATGAACTAAACATAAATCAACTCCAAGAAAAAGTACCCAATCTCAATCACAGACTTGCTGAATGTTCAAAAAATATATTAGTTATCACTAGCATCACATTTTTCAGGCAAAACTAGCTAGTCTGACAACATATGAAGCAAAGCAAAACCAAATAGCACAAAATTAACCCAAAAAAGAAAAAGAAAAAAGGAGATAGAGGCAGAGAAGGAAGAACAAACATTTAACCGCAGCAGCGCCGCTCTAGTTTCGTTTTGAATATCACCATTAGCATTCCGAAATAAAGAAAGAAGTCTTCGAAACAGAAGGTCCTGCACAATACAAAAAAATGATGAGAAATTTAGCCTATCTGGATTTGCTATCTCCAATTTATGGACAAATCTCTACGCTTCAGTGAAGTGACAAATAAGAACAGTTTAACAATTCACAGGATGTCAATGTTCAGTGGCTACGTCTGGAGATAAGGGAATTCAGGGAAAAACGATGAGAACTAACATAGGTGTCACATGTTTGTAATTTACCCTTGTTAGTGACCTACGGACGAATCTTTACTTCAAATTCATACTTTTGAATATAAATAAACACATTAACAAATTATCAAAAGAGCTCATTGATGTTGCCCAAGCAACATACATCATACATGCATAATTCTTAAAAAACAGAAAAGTTAACCTGTTTTTCTGTCTCTAGCCCACTGTATATTTGACCGTTAAGCTTCTGCAGAACAGTTAGACAAGGTTGTATAACAGCAGGGTCTTCTGGAGCCAAACCATCCAACTAGAATAGCAAAAAGTAATGTCAACACATGTAAGGTTAAAGGATTTAACATTGATGACCAGGATGCACAACAATCTAGTTGATAGTTTCTCACCTTCAAAGCCTCCAACAAATGATCCTCTGAAACATGCTTATCTGATGAAGAAGGCATAGCACAACTCTAGAATAGGAAGAAGCCAAGTTTCTCATTACAGAGTAAAAGTAAGATGAAGTATGTGTGCATAAAGTCAAACAAAACTTTGAGAACATCATTGACTTACCTCCAGTAGATGGCATAGTATCTGAACTTCAGTTTTTGACAAACTACGGCTGGAGACACAATCTTGACTGTGTCTCTTCAAAAGCAGTGATAAAAATGACTTCATCTCTCTATCATGTAAAATGGCATTGCCCATTCCTTTAAGCAAAGATAAAATTGAAAGCTGACAGAAACAATCAACTCCGTTAATTCCTATGTAGCTGATGGTAATTTTGAAAAACAATAGTAATAATAACAAAAAGCATTTAGAAGAAGAGCAGGATTTGGAAGGTAACAGCAGATCAAAAACAACCTTTGCATAATCAGGCAGTTTCAGGGCGGAATTTAAAATGAAAGCAAGAATCTTCTCTCTTGTAGATTGATCAACCCTACAAAAAATTCCGTGTTAAAGTTAACAATAAAATGTATTATTATCATGCTCGACAATGAACTTTAGACCATATTAACCGCATCACCAACATAACAAAGCGAACATTTTCATAAGAAATGCAACCGTGGAAGAAATTAATTGAAGACAAATTTCTTCAACAGCCAAGTTAGAAGCAACAAACCAAGGCTCATCCTAGATGAATGTGTAAGATGAAATAGTGATGCTGAGCATGGTGGTTAAACAAAGGCAAAAATAACAACACTATATCACCTTAGCTCAATATTCTTTGGTGACATGAAGCTCTCGTAGCATGGGCTGAGCGAAGAGGCCAAAAGGGAAGGAAGAAAGTTTTTGTCTGATAAGATGAGTCTTTTTTGCTGAACCACCAAGTCCAAAAGCTTACCAAGAAAATGTATCCAAGTTGCATGGTTTCCTGGCATTTTACAAGCGCTGTTAGGCACTTATAAAAACAAAATGGGAAAGGGTAAAAAGTATTTATTCCAAGTAATACCATTTTTCTTGCTCGAAGAGTCAACATGAGCCCAAAGTGTGAGTAACCCCTCAATACAGCTCATGGCAGCATTTCTTATATCCTGGAAGAAGGGCACAAACCGAGAATAAATCCCAGCAAACGAAGTTAACTGCCTGTGCTTATAGCATAATGAAATGCAGAACATAATAAAAACACTTGACAGGGAAGTAAACAGCTAACCAATTAACCGTTTTACTCCACATAGTTTCATCTAGTCAGCCAAGGGAAAATACAATAAGAAAAGAGAAAAGACCGCCGAGGTACCTGATTATAACTATCCAATGGAACAAGAACAGATGGAAATTCCGCAAGAAGTTGGATTGGCAATCTAACTTCTGGTTGACGACAGAGATATGTAAAACAATTAAGACTCTCAACTTGGACCGCAACTGGAACATCTGTAAAGTGAATCACACAATATGTCAATTCAAGATGATCCTTGAGCAAAGAAATACAGAGTAACAATAATGCCAAAGAATCAAAAGCTCCAAAAGAAGGAAAGCAAAAGAAAGTCACAGAAGATATATCGAAAGGGAGCAATTCACCTTCTTCTGTGAAAAACTTGGGCAAGAAGCAAACAGCAGAGACCTTGCACTTTGTGACAAGGTAATGGCGGTGTTCTTTGAAAACTTTCTTAAATTTAGAAACTGAAAAAAAGACAAACAAGTCCCTAAGCCAGCTAACCCACTTCTTATCATCATCCTGCAATAATTAAAAAAACATATATCACATTTAGTAGAGATAACAACACAAATAGATACAGATGTGATCCCCATGTCCATTGTTTTACAAGAGGTATCCATGACCACTTAACGTACTAGTCTCAAGAAGCAGACCACATAAGGAATCACTTACCACGGAGACATTTGCAGGCATCACGGACAAAAATGCCTTCATTAACTTCCAAACTAGGCATAGGAGAATATTTGCATTTAATGATTTCAAATTGGAATCAAGCTTATTAAGGAACGTTCTGCAATCCCAATTTAGCAACTCTGTATCGAACTACAAAAATATGGAACAACAAAGCCCATCAGCATCAATGTAAGATTTGGAAGTTGAAATTTCAGGCTAGCTCTAGAGAGTTTTTCTCATACCTCCTCTATAGAGCTATCACCTACAGACTCAAATGCTTCCCATTCGGTCTTTAGTGCAGGAAACCCAATTTCGAAAAGGGCCAAAGTTTCAGCAGATTCTGACGCATAAAGAACAAAACTAGAATCAATTTCTTTAAGTGCCAAAACAGAAAGGAGAGAGGAAGACAAGAACAACAGGGACAGACATTGATATAGAAGATACACAAACCAGCAATTATGCTAAAAGAATAGAAGTACAAAAAGTAGGGAGAAGTCATTTCAGAATTCAATAGGCAATACATATATTTACAAGTGAAAACACAGAAAAAGGGTTCAAAAGTCCACCGCAAGAGAGCAATTGATTGATTGATTCCTGATATAGAATGGAAAAAGAGAACTTACCGTTCTTCTGAATAACAAGTGTCTGCATCATCACCAAGAAAAAAAGTGTCCTTGACGGCTCGAAGGCATTAGCACTATTAATAAGCCATGGCATAAATTCTTCAGGGTGCAACAAGAACTTGCTGGCCAGACCAGTAATGGTGTCCATGTTAATTGAGGACAGTCTTCCTGGTTGTGATGCCTATATTCAGGTTTACAACTTCAGAGTTACTCATTTCACATGAATTACACTTACCACTACCAGATAACCATGCATAACTCAAAAATAAAAACAAAGTAATCAAAATAGAAATAGAGACTACACTCCATACACAAGCACACAGCTTTCTAAAAGCTTATTTAACATTTTACCCAACTCATGGTAAATTGAAGAAAAGAATTGAAGAGAGCAAGCATGGTGGAGCTAACAACGAGATGACTTACAATTGCTGTACTGGAAGCTGCGCCAGCAAGATTCTCAAAAAGTGGCCATTTTACCTCCTTAGCTAATTCCAAAGCTTTCAAATTTAACCTTTGTGTCTGTACACGGTGAAACATGAATCTTTTAATAAAATTTCAACTTGTCGGTGCAAGAACTGGAGAAATGGAGAATGGTATATTAAATTTGATGTCTTAGACAAAAAGGAAACAACCTTAGGCAGAACAAGGAGTAGAGGAAATATCATGGCAGCAAGTATATTGCAACGGTCAACATTATCATGGATATCAGAGCTAGCGTTATTCAGGCACAAAACAGCAACATCACATGCTAGACTGGTGTTCTCCAACGAACCTGCAAGAAAAAAAGATTGAAAATTAGACATGTGCATGCCAGTGTAAGGGAAACTCAACATGAGAGAATAAAATATGGAGGGAAAGCATTCAATTAATAGTTACTCACTTGATATCAGAATACTAAAACATCTTTTAAGAACATTATCCAGTGCTTCAACAAGATTGGAAGAATTTATTATAGTGGACAATTTCTCTACAGACAGAGCCGCCCGCACAATAGTAAGATCATCATCATGAAGCTGTCGCAATATGGCATCTTGGATGGTTACAAAACTCTGGCACACAGAAAAATAAAATCATGAACTAAGCCAGGACGATTTGACACTGAAAGAAACAGAATGCTTATGCATATGCATGAATATCAAACACCCCCTCCCCCAGCACCTCCCCCTCTCTTCTTGCACACAAACACTTCCAGTTTTAAGTGTTGAACACTTTAATTATATCAACCACGAAAAGAGAAAAGGAAAACGTGCCCATTAATTAGAAAGCAAATCCAACCAGATTTATATTATACCAAAAAAATACTAAACAAAACGACAAAATTAAATAAATTTAATTACGTAATAAAAACTACTTCAAAACTACCAAAAGACCTTAGTTATGTGAAAACAATAACCCAGAAATCACAAGCATTGGGAAATTGCAAATAGCATCTCCATCAAGAAAAACTAACAAAACATTAAATTTGGATACATTTGCAACTTGGTTGATGCAGCATTAGTAAAATTGAACAATATCTTCTTCAGATTTTGCAACCACAAAGCTACCTGTGGATTAGTAGCCTTGGCTTCCAGGACAACTGATGTGCCCAATGCAGACAGTACACGGCGACGAACATCAGCCTAGGCCACATTACAAAAATACACAATAGCACAAGCTTACATCAGGATATTGCTTCCACAACTTCTTGACAGCATACACATTCATACATAGAAATAGAAACGTGATGATACCAAGAATACCTTTGGATGATGCAACCCAAACCAAATTTTTGATTCCGAAAAAGCCAGCGACGTGTCCAAGTTACCATCCAACATTTTACCCAAAGTTTCATATACTGAGCCCCCTTTCTTAGTTTGCACATTCTTTTCCTGTCCAAGAAGTCAAATCAGAATACCCTGAACAAGAACAAAGAAAGCATGCATGGGTATAGAGAGAGCGAAGGTCGGAAACATACATCAAGAAATTTCTGAACCGCTCCCTGTAGTTCAGATGGATATTTCTTGCTAAGAACAATTAAGATTTTCTTCACCCAGCTTCCTAGAAGGCAACCAAAAATTATGATGAGAAATGCATAGGAAACAGTTAGAAATAGTTTGCGCAAAAGAATGTTTACACAACAGCTCCATAATCATATGACAAGAAAAGCAAGTGAAGTCATAAGAATGGGCACATTAAACAATAACTTCAAAAAGAGAGCAGAACAAGAATGCCTGTAAAGATATAACATGAATAAAAATTTTAAAAATAAAAATAAAAAACTTAAAACAAAAATACCTGATATTGATGATGTTGAATTTGTTATTTTCTGTGAATTTTGCAAGCAGGATGATAAGACCTTAGCAACTACATGTTGAACAAAACTCTTGGAAGGAATTGTCTCTAATACCGAGATCAAAGCAAGCTGACATGATTCATTAGACGAACTGCAAATAAATGATCAAAGTTGAATGAAACAGGAAGGAGAATTGAAATGTCTACAAGAATAAGTGAAAATTAAAACTGGATTCTAACCTGTAATCAACCAGAGAATCCAAAAGCACCAAAATGAATCTATCAATATTGAACTCGTTAAACAGTCCCAAAAGTATTCCAGCGATATCCCTTCAAAATTAAAGTAGAAAATAAACTTAGAGAACATGAAACTAATTGCAGAAAGTATTAAACTTTATGGAAGTTTATTGGAACCAAGAACTACCTAATGTCCATAAAAATCTCCAAAGTCTTGATTGGGAACATATCCACAGCTTGCAACTGAAAAAATTCATGGAAACATATAAGTACAAGAAATTTAAGAAAATATATACATACAAGCAGAAAACCATATTACTAATCGCGAAATTCAGTAACTCTTATAAAACGACTCTTAACTGAAGGATTTTCATTTTCTTTAAAACAATTAAGAAAGAGGGTTATAGGAAGATCACTGGATTAAGGGACAATGACCACAACCCAACTAAAAAGATGATCTATTATAAAGACGTCAGCCAGTATTCAAGGAGAAATGACACAGTAAAATTCAGGAATAATGCTACAATCTACTGCATATCAGAACAAAGCAGTACCTGAACAAGGTTGATCAAAGTCATAAGTGATAAGCGAAACAACTGAAGATCAGCCGACTCTTTTGCCTCCTCTCGAGCAATTTCAGCAATTGACCTGATCAAACTCTTCACAAGCTTGGGAGATAATGTAACTTTACTTGCTAGCAAACCAACAATCATCAGGGCTCCAGCCTACAAAATGAATTTATAATTTAAACATCATAGCTGAAAAAGAAAACAAAAATCACAGAGGCAGCCCAGAGCAAGACGAACGGAACATGTTAACGTGGCAAAGTAATCCAAGTTCAGCCCATCCTTCAATATTTTGTGCTTTCCTATTCATTGTATGTGTCTAGAAAGCATACTATAATCTTCTTCTATTTTTGGTACAGTTTTAACAAATGCACAATGGTTTCAGGAGCTGCTAAAATCTCCAAAATGAAAATTTGTGGAGCCCCACCTTATTTTCTGGATGTCCTTTTGTGCCTGACTCAAGTCCAGAAGCAACGAGCGGTAGGATTCTCTTCACAACATCACTGTCAACAGATGTAGCAGAACCCAAAACCTCGATAACAACTGCCATGCAAAATTTTATCACGGTCCTTGAAGGGCGATACTTCTTTGATGGGGATGCCTGTAGGATAACAGTCATTAAGAAAACTCCTTTTTTTATAATAAAGAATCATGACAATAAAGTAATCAAACAACCAATTAGAGTTGCAAACACTCACATAGTTGCATAAAATCTCCAAAACCCCCTTATCACGGATACATTGCTGGACTATAACGTTTCTAGGTGGTGGTGCACCAGAAGCTTTTACGCCGTCCAGAAATTTCCATTTACTATTTCTGAATCACAATGAAATATCAAGTCAATTCTGTTAACTTCAGCAAATGACGAACAATGTAGAAGAATTATAACTTACAAACCTCAAGTTAATCAACTGAACTATTCGAACAAAAATGTGGGTGTCATGGTATGGCAAACCACACAAAATTAATTCCTCAAAGTTGTAGACATGAATCCTGAAATTCCCAGATACAACATGAGATGATAATTTCCCATAAATTATTTGAAAAAGGAAATAAAGACAATTGACATGAACACCTACTTGTATCTGCGTATCAAGTACTCAAGTGTCTTGATTGATGATGACAGCTCAAAGTGTCCTGAGAGTAACCGTAAGTATGAACTAATCGAAGCATTAATCCGATTATTGTCCTCAATGCCCATCAACTCTCTATCCAAATCTTTGCTTTTTTGGCTGAACAAGTCATTCTTATAGATTCTAAATCGCTCGTCGACGCTTACAAGGACCTCCAGACCTGAAAATAGAGACATAATTCAATTTTAAGAACTAATTTAGCGGAAAAAATAGAAACTGAACTCTAAATTAAGTTGCTTGCCTTGACTCCTACAAAAATTGAATCCAAAACGCACACTAACAGGCCAATTTATAGACATTACTAGCTCACTTCAATAGCGAGCATCAGCGATTTTCCCTCTTATATTTTCTCGAGAAACAAACAGCAAAAAATAAATAAATAAAGAAGAGTGACCTTGGAGTGCTATGGAGAAAATGGTGTGGACATCGATATCGGCGGCCTCTTTGGCGTCGAAGAGAATGGAAGGGCGGGTGAACGGCTTCTTGCTGGACCCCGACGGCTCCGTGTCGGCTTGTATCACGGATTTTATGGCTTCTAGCTGAGCAGCAATCGAGGTCGCCATGTCTCTCTCGCTCTCTCCTTTCTTTCTCTCTCTAGAAGCTGATGAATACTTAGTCAATGGAGTTCTGTATGGAATATTCGCACGGCTCCAGAGGTTTTAGGGTTTTGGTTTGGGGACGGTGACTGACTCTCAGAGGCGCCTCTGGAGGGTTTAGGGTTTTTGTTCTTTTTAAAGTTTGCGGGTGATGGTGGCGGTCAATGCGTTCACTTGCAGGAACTGAGAAAACGGTGTTTATATTTGCACCCGCTATTTATGCTCTTCCTACCCAATTAACGTTGAGCTTCCCATTCTGCCCCTTTAAGAAAAACCGCCGGACTTCCCCTCCCTCTGACGTGGCATTGGATTGCCGCCCCATCCTCGCATCTCCGGCCATGAAGAAATTTTTCAGTGTACTTGAAACGCGGTCTGATGCACTTCTCGAACAATTTTTCAGCATACTGAAAAATTATGTGCTTCTAATTTCAATTTGTCACCTAAGCATTTATGAAAGTTCTATTTTTTATTTTTAATAATAAAATTGATTAGCAAGTTTAATTCGAATTAGGTGTCAATGGTAAATCAGATCACTCCGAGCGAATGTTCGTATTAGCTCGACACCTAACTTTTACTAAACCGGCTAATCGATTTATTACTGAAAATAGGTGTCGAGCCGAACCGATCGCTCGCTGGTCTGATTTACCCTTGACAGTAGTTTCCTGCCCAAAACAAAGGGCTGGCCAAGCGCCAAAGCCCGCAAAAAAATTAAAATACCACTTTGGGCCGACTGATTTTAGTCTCGGCCCATCTCTCATCGGTCGTTCGAAATTCAAACCAAAATCCCCCAACATTCGCAGATCTCAACCCACTCCACCAAAAAATCTCCAGCAACAGCAACCACCGCCACCGCCGCCGCCGCCAAGTGACCACCGCAGTACTTCATTTCGTAGCTTGTATGAAAGCCTACAATTGAGATATAAGGTAGCAGGGAGTGCTGTGCTCCGGAAATTTTGATCTGAATGTGAATGGAGTTTACAGAGGCTTACAAGCAGACCGGTCCTTGTTGCTTCTCGCCTAATGCTCGCTACATTGCCGTCGCCGTCGACTACCGCCTTGTCATTCGCGACACTCTTTCCTTTAAGGTTTTCTATTATCATTTTGCTTTTTGAATTTAGTAAATTTATTTCCTGCTCTGTTTGGTTGCCGAGAAAATGCCAGGAAAATGAAGTTCCATATGGCCTAATTCGTTCATTTTTTATCTCTCTGCATTTACAAAATCAACCATATGGTGCGCAATTGAGCTGGCCCGATTGGGTACATTTACATAGTTAAATTTCTGTAGATCTCAGCCGTTGCATTTAGCTGTTGACTAACAAGATGTAGTGTTGTAGCTTCAGTATGATGTAATCTGTTTGATTGCTGAGAAATTTGAATAGAAGTTAGATTTTGTTCTTCATTTATAGCAGAACTTAATTCAATGCCGATGATCTGATCAGGGATCACAACAGTCTCAGTATGTGTTTTTCGCCATGCGATTCAAAGCAAATGTTGGACCGCATTGTATTCATGAAATTTGAATGATCTTAAAGTAGTGTTTAGGAGCTTGTGCAACAGCGATAGTGGAAATCATGAAATATTGTTTTGTCAGAGAAAAACTTGAAACTTGAATGAGTTCATGAGCCATGTTTTCCTTCAGGCTCTCTACAAGTAAATATTTGAAAATCTGAGGATATTGATCTCCATGTTTCTTACACATAGAGAGTTTATATAGACCGAAGATTTCAACCGTAATTTGAGGTAAACTAATCCATAGAGTAATGCTCCATTCTGATCTGTTTACTCTTTTACCATGGGAAAAATTGTACGGTAGGGTTCATAAGCAGTTATAAGGTTTTGGGCTTTGTGGAGGCAAAGTTTTACCTTCAAGGGTTTGAACACAAGCAGTAGCAAAAAATGGTTGAAACAGGTTTCTGCACTCTTCACATCCAGTGATGTTTTGCAACAATTTATATCTGACTTCAAATTTGAATTGCTGAACTCCATTTCGTTTATCTAGAAAGTAAGTTGTCTGATATATAATTATATGTCATTTCTAATGCAGGTTGTGCAGTTGTTTTCATGTTTGGATAAGATAAGCTATATCGAATGGGCGCTTGATTCTGAATACATTCTTTGTGGTCTATATAAAAGACCAATGATACAAGCATGGTCGCTGGCCCAACCTGAATGGACATGCAAGATAGATGAAGGTCCTGCCGGTATTGCCTATGCTAGGTGGAGCCCAGATAGCCGTCACATACTTACCACATCAGACTTCCAACTGCGGTTAACAGTTTGGTCGCTGTTAAACACAGCATGTGTGCATGTGCAATGGCCAAAGCATCCTTCCAAGGGAGTTTCTTTTACCAAAGATGGGCAATTTGCTGCAATTTGCACAAGGCGTGATTGCAAGGACTATATTAATCTTCTATCCTGTCATACATGGGAAATAATGGGTGTATTTGCTGTGGACACATTGGACTTGGCCGATATTGAATGGTCACCAGATGACAGTGCAATTGTGATATGGGATTCGCCTCTAGAATATAAGGTTAGAACTTCATTTCTTTTGTCTTTGTTAAGGCACAAAGATTTGCAGTAGTTATATCATGGTTTAGTTTGTAAAAGCTCATGGTGTGGTTTGATACAGGTTCTAATATACTCGCCAGATGGGAGGTGCCTATATAAGTATCAAGCATACGAAAGTGCATTGGGCGTAAAAAGTGTTTCATGGTCTCCATGTGGCCAATTTCTAGCAGTGGGTAGTTATGACCAGATGTTGCGGGTTTTGAATCACTTGACTTGGAAGACTTTTGCTGAATTTATGCATCTATCTACTGTCCGTGCTCCCTGCTGTGCTGCCGTGTTTAAGGTTATTGCTTGTTAATATTTGAGATAGGCAGATATCATGTTCTTTTAGTTTATTGGAAGATTTCTCACCCCCTTAATGTCTAAATGCCAGGAAGTAGATGAGCCACTGCTACTTGATATGTCTGAGCTAAGTATAAGTGATGATTTTGCAGAAGGCAATAATGGTAAGCACGATGTTGCCATGTTGGTACGGTTCTTTTTAACTTATAAAAGGTGATCAGAGTACGCAAATAATGTGCTGTACTATTTGTCTGCATGCACTAGCCTTCTACATTCTTCTTGAGTGTAGCACAGTGGCCTGTCTTTTTCATGATAGATAAATTACCCAGGGAATCACGGATCCTTCTGTTAATATGCAAGACTTATTTGATTTGATCCCCTTTTCTTTTCCCTCCGTGATTTTTGTTTCATTTCAAGTAGATGAAGGACACATCAGAGTCAGATACGAAGTTACAGAAATGCCCATCAATTTGCCTTTTCAGAAGCCTCCTGTAGAGAAGCCTAACCCCAAACAGGGAATTGGTAAGCCCTTGCTCCCTCTTGTACTGTCTGATGCAAATGAATACAAAGTTTGTAAACAGTCAAATATGAAGACAATCAAACTGGTTTATGTTCTAGCCACTTTACATTAGATAAGAGAAGATGCACTTAGACGACCTAGCGATCAGATAACGTTAAATGTCCTCAACTGAGGCCATCAGATGTGACAGAATCCCTTGGTAGCGGTGTCAGCTGCCTTTATTCATTGACTTCGTGTAACGATATTTTTTATCCATTGAATTATTTTAACCGGTTGGAGGATAGATGATCTTGATGTGGGGGGTACTATCAGCCTTATAGGTAGCAAATTTCTTCCATCGATGAACGGGGTTTGGTACACTGTATAATGCACTTTCCACGTATTGGTGAGGGATTTTGTTTGAGTAATGGTCTTAGTATCCTTAGGTGGTGCCTCAAAATTGTTCCGGATTTCATTGTATGACATATGGTTAAAGCTATGAGGTTTTGCTGCAGGTCTAATGTCATGGAGCAACAATAGCCAATATATCTGTACCCGCAATGATAGCATGCCAAGCATTCTCTGGATATGGGACATACGCCATCTTGAACTCGCTGCTATCTTGGTGCAGAAGGATCCTATTCGTGCAGCAGTTTGGGATCCTACGTGCACTCGTCTTGTTGTTTGCACTGGAAGTTCTCATATGTACATGTGTAAAAATTTGTAGAATGTACAATTAAGCAGTTTACCTTGCTCCCCCTGTGTACTGTGTTAATGTAGCATTGGGATGTTCCATTTGTTCCAGTTGGAACATCCAACAGTGTGATTAAATTGGTGCCCCTTCCCTCGTATTTGTTTTTCCTTTCAGAGGATTAGTACTAGTACCCATTGGACGTCACAATGACAGTGTGCTAAATCAATCAAACGTTGCCTTGTATTTTAACCTTTTCATTTAACGATGTTCAATAGGTTTGGGATACTAACACAAGTGCATCCTAATTATCGTTAGTGCGCATATGAAATTGACTTGACTTTGACTTGCTAAACCCATATGATGAATCTTAAAATATGAATTTTGTAGAGTTTACGTACTGTCAGTCTGTCACAGTGGCATTGTTTGTAGCCCAATCCAAATTACTACAATATTGCTACGTGTTTCAACTTTTTACACATGACAACGATCAATTAGTTTAGAATATTACGACAATAACGTTCCGATTATAGTTAAATTTATCTTCTTCTTTTTTTCTTTTTTTTTTTAGGTGAGGAATTTATTTTTGCCTAGCTAATAATAACATTTACCCGTCATTATGAAAATGGACAGTATTGAAAATTATGTTGGCTTGACATGAATGCAATCGTCTTGGGTGGTAGGGCATGCTACAACGGATCGCATCATATATAAGATAAGTCCATACACGTGGTGCCAAGGCATTTGGATGATCATTGATTAATGATTGAGTAAACTATTGTTTACCGTTTGACTTTATCAACTATTATTTCAATTCAGATTTACCTCTGAACTATATTTTGAGAAATGTTAAGGAAACTCTCTCAAAAGTAGAACTCTCTCTCTCTAAGTCTTTATGAACTACTATTTGTTTTGAACCAATGACTCTCATCATATGAAAGAGATACTCTAACTACTAAGTCAAGTAGGTCAAGCTGAGTCAAGTCAGAAAAAAATATACCCATATAAGAGAAAGCCACACAACCTGAATTCTCCTTACTATACAGGAGCCAACTCATGTTTTTAGCACAACGTTTTATAATGTTGGCACGGGAATTAAAAGTCCAAATTTAAGAGTATCGTTAGCATTTCTCTCCTCTTCTTTTTTGTAAACAACCCCTTAAACTATTTGAATCAGTTAATTAACCCTTCATTGCCGAATTCGATGAGCTTCATCCACTTTATCATCAAGTGAGAATCACGTGCTAGTCACTTGGCAGTATTTGACTGCAAAGAAGGAAATTTCGCTGAATCTGACGATAAAGAGTTAATTGGGTAATTTAAAATAGTTCATCAAATTAATTTACTACAAAAATAATTCAACAGGACAACTTCAACTAATATAATAATTCAGAAAGTCAAATCGCAATTTACTCCAATAATTCTAATGGTGAACAACTGATGTTGCATGTCATTTTCCTGGTTAGTTGGAGGAGGAGGAGGATAAGTGCAGAACTTTGAAATACCAAGTTTTACACAAAAATTTGGGATCTGAAAATCCAATGCTAGTGGACCAAATTGTAGTTTCAACTTTCAAGCAAGGTCAAAACTATTGCCATGTCAGCCTAGCTAACCTAGCTCCCTTCCCTGTCTTTGTTTATCCAAAAAAAAAAAACACATTAAGAATGTCCGACCATGTTATTCGTAAAACATATTTATGTAAGTGTATAATTTTTGATGTTCTAATTCCACCGACAGCAATTCTGATCATAACATGTATAGTATAAGAGCTATCATAAACAAAAAGTCGTACCGATATTTCTCTACCATCCACAAAGCAAAAAATGTTTGAGTCATGCTTGTTTCTGATTTGCACATGCTAGGAGTGGGGGAAGGGAGAGTCAACTTCAACTTGTAGAAAATTGAGATTCAACAAAGAAAATGACTTATGTACATGTTATTTACTTTTATGTTTTACTTTATTTAATTGTCTAGAAAGTAAATAAAAAGAAGTTTTAACGAAACACTTACAGTACTGTTCATTTTTAACGAAAATGATATTTTTCTTCTAAAAAGTTACTTCTGGTACTATTTTGTTTTTTGTCAAATCACTCATGGTACCACTTACTTACAACACATTTTTGTTATTTTGATTAAAACTCAAAATTTTCAAGCATTTTTCATTAATTTTTCTTAAATAAAATCGTGGATATATGAAGATTATTTCCTTTAACAATAGTAATAATTCTTAATATATATATATTTTTTTATAAAAGTGGAAAGCAAGCAAAGATTTGAAACTCCCAATATGAGTTCGACTTTTAACTACGCATTTTTTGGGGTCACGACTCTATTTTAGCTTATCATTTAACATGGGGGATCAATGTACGATATCCATCATGTAACACCAGGCTGTATAAATAAGATTAACATATTATCAATTGTAACGTTATAACAGTTACATTTAATATATATATATATATATGTATGGGAAGTCTTTAAAGGAAGGGATCACCATTTTTTCATAAAAATGAGGATTAGTTGTGGGGCCCACACGACATTGAATTTTAACGATCCGAACCGTTTATTTTTTCAAGTTGCACCTCATAGATCATCCTTGCAAAATATTAGTCAAATTGGAAATATTTAAAACATCTAATTGAGTTCAAAAAAATTAACGAATACTTTATTATATAAGAAACAATGAAATTTTATCTTGATAATTAAATAGGCAAATGATTTTGGATTGAATTGAAGTTTTGCAAGGATGATCTATGAATCGAGACTTACAAATTATACGGTTCGGATCGTTGAAGTTCAATGTGGAGTAGGCCTCACACCTAGTCCCATTTTTGGAAAAAAAAGAAAAAAAAAAGATCTATTTGCATAAAGGGCCTGTATATGTATGCATAAGATATTATCTTTTTTTTTATATAAAATAAAATGATCAGACGATGGCTTCATCACAACAATCTACACCTTCGCAAATCGGGAAGAGTCGTAAAAGCATTTCAGTCTCACCCTAGCTGATACATCAACACCAGAACTTCAACAAAAAACACATTATGTGTAATACAGATATGAAATTTGTCCCTAACTACTGAAACATCATGTTATAGTTCTCATTATCCACTTACCAGCAGTCATGGCCATATTCGAATGTCGGCCTTGTAAAATAATTTACAAAGAACAAGCAAATCCATGGTCGTACATTATTGTCAGCAAATTACAACCGACACATTACACTATCCAAAGCCCCCAACTTCCAAAGCGCCAAATCTTGCCTCGCCCGCGTGCCTGCCGACCTTTAATTCTCCCGCAACAACGCGTTCCCGAATCTTAATGATACCGTCTGCTATTATTGTATGATAAAAATATTCATTTTAGACTGGCGTTATGAATTTGCTTGTCCCCTCAAAATTAATGCAATGAAAATTTGAACCCCGAATTTGACGCTGGTGCATCTGCAACCCCTCTTCCTGCCTCTCTTGTTCACCTAGCTCAATTTAATAACGTCATAACGACACCTTAACAACAACAATCTACATATTACAACGGCGCAATAACGATACTACAAATAATTCAACAACGCTGTATGACACTGTCGAAGTTTTGTGTATGACCTGATTTTATTGTTATTACAGTATCATTACGAAGTGATATTATTGTTGTTACGATGTCAAATTAAAGTATCGTTACGAAGTCACTAAATTGATTCGAGTGATGTGCAACCCATGCACACACAACCTGTAAGCATCAGAGAATTTCAGTATTTTTTTTTATTAGTATTATTAGCCTAAGATCACAAACTCTGTGTAGCAATTTTTACGTTTTTGTTTATTTTTGAAAATATATGGGAGAGAGAAGTTAGAGAGTTGTAAAACAGTGAAAAGAGAGGGAGGTAGAAAGAGAAAAAGTGGAGTAGAGAGAAGTTTATATTTTTATTTTTTAAAATTAGAGATAGGCTACGAAGACAGTTGCTCTGGTAATCGAGGGAAAGAAAAAAAATTATAATTTAGCTTGTACGATGTTACATTACTATAATTTTATTTTATAATAAAAGATCAAATTGTTTTTTTTATAATTTTTTAAAAAATAAATAAATAAATAGTGCTTGAAAGTTTTAAGTTTTAACGATAAAAATAAAATAAAATGTAAAGTAATTAGTATAAGGATTAACTTTTTAATATAAAAATATAATTTTTCGTTAAAAGTGAACAGTACTGAAAATTTTTTATTAAAATTTTTATTTTGATAATGGAGAAGAAAATTTTGTTAGTACGTAGTTTAGACTTTTATTATTATTATTTTCTGGTTCAAAATTTTAAAATATTGAGTGAAAATTCAGTTTTCTTCAGTCTCAGATTTCTTACAATTTTCCGTATCATTTCTCACTGTCGCAACCACCAACCGACGTCCCTCAACATAAAAACTCTCCTCCTTTCTTTTTGATCGGCCTCTATCCAACTTCCCCGATCGCTTCCGATTCTCTCTGTCCCGCCACCAGTTTTCTCAGTCAATGCCCGTAGCCGAACGGCGGTCATCTGCAGCCATGGAAAACGGCGTCGTAGAGAACGGTGTCTGCTCGTCGGAGTCGCCTACTGGGAGTCGCTACGTTTGGAGCTCCAAGGAGTCCGAATATTCTTCCGCTGATCATCTCGTTGTCATGGTCCATGGAATCATGGGAACGTACGATTTTTCAATTTCATATTTTAATCAATTTTTTGGGGGTGAAAATCATATAATCACGATTTGATTAGCTGTACTTTGAAATTTTCTTGATTTATCGAGAGATTGAGATGGTGTTTTGGTGATTATGCTTACTGTGATAGAGAATTTTGATTTTTTTAGCGATTTTATTGACAAGTTATATTGTTTGTATGATAAATTTGATTTCTTTAGTTAAATTGGTAGTTCTAAATCTGTATTAGTTGTACCAAGACTTTGTTTTTGGTTTGTAGTTATGTTGTTTGTATTTAAGTAACAAATGTATGCTTTCTGATTGGGCAAAGATTGCAGTTTGTTGTTTGATTTGGCGAAATCAGAAAGTATCTCCTTTGGTTGTGTGTACGTTAAAGTAGGTTTTGAGCATGACCTCCTCCAATTTGTATTTTTGAGTATTTGAATCGGTCCGTTTCTTGTACGGTAATTTCTCATGCTTGTACAATGTTGTTTTTGCATTTGCTCGTGCAGTGCCGCGGATTGGAAGTTTGGGGCGGAGCAATTTGTTAAAACACTTCCGGACAAAGTTATTATTCATTGTAAGGAACGTTCTTTTGTGTTGTGCATCCAATTTGTTTTTATATGTCCAAAGCTGGAGCTTTTTGGATTCTGATCCCCTCGCTTGTTTCTTATATTTTTGGTTCTTTTAACTTGTAAGTCAAGTTTTTTACGAGTGAAATTTGTGCAATGTTCTAAGCGATCTATTGCAGTCGGTATTTTTTGTAAAAAAATATAATGATTGTCCAATCTACTTAATTTTGGTTGAAATTTGGCTGCAGGTAGTGAACGGAATGGCTCTAGGCTGACTCTAGATGGTGTGGATGTAATGGGGGAGCGATTGGCAGAGGAGGTTTTTTTCGCCTGGTGTTTTTTTATATATTGGATCTATTTTCATTCCCAAAAAATGTATCCCCTTCCTGTTGTGTACTGTTTCTAACCAAGTTTATCAATTTTAGGTCATCGAACTGACTCGAAAAAAACCTAACCTACGAAAGATCTCATTTATTGGACATTCTGTTGGAGGATTAGTCGCAAGATATGCAATTGGGAGGCTATATAGACCCGGTCCCTCTAAAAGTGAGAATACGGAACATTCATCTCCTAATGGATGTGAAGAGGATGCAAGGAGTACATTAGCTGGCTTGGAGCCTTTGAACTTTATAACTGTTGCCACACCTCATCTTGGATCAAGGGGTAACAAGCAGGTAGCACAATTTCCTTTTAACACTTGCTCGTTCAGAATATAATTGAATTCCTAGAGTTTTGTAACATCTCAAGTTTGAGTAAGTTCTTGGCTTGTATTGGTTTGTCAAATTCTGTGGATTTATATACCGAAAAGCTTAATTAAGCAGGAGTGAAAGATGCTAGGGTGATCTTATGTTATGTCCTTAGGTGGTACTCAGTTGGTATATGCACTTGCCACTTTTTACTTATGAATTAATCCACCTTCTGTAGGTGCCATTTCTTTTTGGTGTACCTGCCTTTGAAAGACTTGCTAGTGCGGTTATTCATTTGATATTTAGGAGAACAGGTCGGCATCTTTTTCTTAATGATGACGATGATGGGAAGCCTCCACTGCTTAAACGAATGATAGAAGATTGTGATGGTTGTTATTTCATGTATGTTACTTGCATCCATATTCCAAACGTAAATTTGAGATTCAAAGTTTCTTGAGATTTCATGCATATAGATTATAGAATGACATTTGTTTTTTGTTTGACAGGTCTGCATTGCGTAGTTTTAAGCGGAGGGTGGTGTATTCAAACGTGGGCTATGACCGTATCCTATTTTCTATGATCATATTTATACCCTTTCCAATTTTTTATGTCTTATTCACATTTTGTTTTCAATAATTAATGCGATAAAGATATTGTTGGCTGGAAAACATCATGTATTAGACGTAATAGCGAACTTCCAAAGGTATTGCCATCTGCATGGTTTTACAATTGTAATCTTAAGGTCAGGTTTTCTGATTTTCATTTAAAGTGTTCGATTTTTTTGCTTATCAGTGGGAAAATACTGTTGACGAAAAATATCCGCATATTGTTTATGAAGAACACTGCAAGGCCTATGATGCTGAGCAGTGTGAGCCTGCTTCAGCAGAAGATGGTGGCTCTGGCGAGCTTGAAGGTTAACAACTCATTTCTCTTTTGTTACGAACTTTCAATAGTATCTTAATTGTCGCATTCTGTGTAAACAGAAGTTGTTGTCTATGCTTGTTGCTGTTCTGCTTGTGTTACTTCACTAATTTGCTTACATTTTATTATTACACTTCATTTCTCTTGAATCTGTCTGCGTCTGCGTGTTGCTTGCTTATTATTGGTCGTCCCTAAATAATTTATTTCTTAACACCTTTGTTTGGTGCAGAGGAACTATTGAAAGGCCTATCTCGCGTGTCTTGGGAAAAAGTAGATGTTAGTTTCCACAGCAGCAGACGGAGATTTGCTGCTCATAGTGTCATTCAGGTTTCTCTCTCTCCCTCCCTCTCCCACACACGCACACACCCGCATGCTCACACCTTACGCTAAAGAAACAAATATGCACTCTGAACATTTTACAGGTCAAAGATCAAAGCGTACATATAGAAGGTGAAGATGTCATACGCCATATAATGGATCATTTCCTTAAGTAAAACCTAATGACTGCTAGAAGAATTGACATTGCGATGTGGGCCTACTGTGTGGTTCTTCAGTTCTTTCAGTAATGCCACGCTGAGTGCAGAGAAATCCGTGATATCTGCACCGTTGAATGGTGTCTCAATGACTGGCCGAAAGAAGAATGTATCTGTATTTTATTGGTGCATTGCAGCTTGCGGCCGAAGGCATTCGGTTACTAGACCGAAAAGCTGTGCACCAAATGTGTTCAATTCAAGCAAGCGACGAGATAGAAATTTCGTATATTCGTTGTGATATGCGATGTATATGTATATGAACCAAGACCTTTATTATAAAATGCAAAATTTCCATTTCTTATTGCTACTATCTCCTCTTACTTTTTGCACTTCCTTCCGTTTATAGGAAGACAATGCAAACTCCGGTTGCATGGAATTGTATCTGTAAAGAGTTATCCATAACAGAATTATAAATAGTACAATTCATTTTCAGTGTGTCGAGAATATGATTCGGTATACAAATTGTAATAACACAATTGGTTGGAAATTTGAAGGAAAAAAAAAAAAAAAAGTTTCCAATCAATTGTATGGTGTACTGAAAAATCTCTTGTAAGTTTGTAACCAACGGTTGGAGGGGTAAATTTTTACAGGATTTTGGATGGAGAGATAAATGTTAAGAAATTTCTACGAGCCTCATGCAATTTTGAAGAAGCTTTCTTGAATCACAATGTTAATTCATGAAAATTGTTATTGGCACTCTAAAAATCTCATTCTACACTTCAAATTTTCTATATTTGAAAAGAAAAATACAGTGTAAAATGAGATTTTTAAAATACTAATAACACTTCCTTAATTCACATATACATCTTGTGACCTTTACACTTTCACGTAGTATCTTCAGTCTACTAATAATATAACATGACTATCTATTAATTAATAATAAGAGAAATTTTTCGCGTGTTGGTAATGACATACAAATATTTTTAAATATACGATGTGACTGTCAAACTGCACCTAAATTTTTTTCAATCGATGCCCAATATAGTGGTGAATTTTGTGAATAATGAGAACGTCAGGGGCTTCATCGTAATTGGGAATGAGTCCAACATGAGTCTCCCTTTACTTTGACCTAACAGGTGTCGTTTCGTAGTCAAACACCATTAACGACAATCTTCGTTTCGGATAGCCTTTACCGCAAAGGAATTCAAACGCGGCTGACCAGAACGCAGCTCCTCCCAAATATCCGCCATCGCCGCCCTCTCTCTCTCTCCGCACATCTTCAAAATCTTCGAAATCGGACGCTGAGAAAACTCCAATGGAATCCACCATTTCCTCTCCTATCTCCTCCACCAAGTCCTCACCTCTGTTATATTCGGCTTCCCATTCGCTCGGCTCCAAATCCCAATCTTTTCCTTCGCTTCCGTTGCTTCCGTCGCTTCAAACCCTCCGTTATCCGAGCTTCAAATCCAGAAGCTTCCTCGGATTTCCCTTCCGTTCGCGCCAAAACCAGCCTATCCGATCTCAGAGTTCGAATCATCAGCCGGCTAACGACGGCTTCGTCCTCTAAGACGTTCCCCACTTGACTAATTTTCTCCCTAATTTACCGGTAATCCTTACTAATTAGTAATTACCACTTTAAAAAAATCTATGCAAATTGTGTTAATTTTTTTTTTTTTTTAAATAATTGTTTTCCTGTTTTTGCAGTCATATCCAAATCCATTGAAACAAAGCCAAGCTTATGCAGTTGTCAAGTAAGTTTTGTTTGCGTCAATATTCAAAATTCTATCAATTTCATGGTATTTTTCCCTTGAAAATTAGATTTTTCAGTGACTATAATTATACAGATAATCTGTTTTATGTTGGTAGGCAAACTTTTGCGAACCCTGACGATGTGGTTGCGCAGAAAGTGAGTGGTTTTTGCAAAATCCAACTGCCAAATTTTCAATTTTGATGTTTGTCTCTTTTTTTCCGGCGTTTCTAAGATTTATACAGCCGACCCCACTTAGTAGGATAAGGCTTGATTGTTGTTGTTGTCGTCTCCTTTTTTTGTTTCGTTGCTTTTGAATAACTGCATTATGCAATGGCTCTAGGTTGTTGTTGTTCAAAAGGAGGGTCCTAGAGGGGGTGCATTTTTGATGTGCAGGACCCCGGGAAAAGGTGCATTTTTTTCATCTTCATAACCGTTCGCTTAGGGAAAATGGAACTAACATGATCTTGGTTTCTATCGGAAAATGTAACACGAGGCTGAATATTAGGTTTTTTTTCCAAGTCGGATGAAGTTCGTGCTTGCATAGTGACATGTGGGGGTTTATGCCCAGGAATCAATACTGTGATTCGGGAAATCGTATGCGGCTTGAATTACATGTATGGTGTCGAAGATATACTTGGAATTGAGATTATTTCAGTTCACAACGTTGCTAACTCTGAAACACTAGTTCTGTTAATGATTTTGAAACTTTTAAGAATATTACCAATTCAAGAATTGTAAACTTGCTGATGATGAAAACTTTCAGGGAGGGTATAGGGGATTTTATTCTAAAAATACATAGCGGTTGACACCAAAAATTGTCAACGATATTCATAAGCGTGGTGGAACCTTACTTCAAACTTCACGAGGAGGTCATGATACGAACAAGATAGTTGATAACATACAAGACCAAGGAATAAATCAGGTTGATATATTATATATGCTTTCATTTCCTGCATATTTGTGTTGGGTTGCGAAAACCCCAATAAAAGAATTGAAGTTGATGAGAGGAAGTTGTTAATATGACTTCTAGGTATACATAATCGGAGGTGATGGCACCCAAAAAGGAGCTGATATGATATACAAGGTGAACATAGTCTATATAAGATGAATCCATTTCCTTGTCGCAGCATGTTCTGACATTAGCATGTTTTGTCAAGGAAGTTGAGAAACGTGGTCTTCAAGTCGCATTGGCTGGGATCCCTGAGACAGTTCATAATGATATCGCTGTAAGTTCTATCGTTCACAATGATTTGCATTTCGTAGTATCATTATCCTGTTAACTTCTGCAAGCTGCAATAAAATTTTGATGCCACTTTTGAATTTGGAAAGGTCACAAACACAATATGAGTACTCTAAATCCTCATGAGCAACATATTTTTGGTCAAGTGGGTCATTAATCTACCTGTATGATTTTTTTTTTTTTTTTTTTTTTTTTTAAATTTGGCTTTAGGTGATAGACAAATCATTTGGTTTCAATGCTGCTGTTGAAGAAGCACAGAGAGCGATTAACGCTGCACATGTTGAGGTTGAAAGTGTGGAAAATGGAGTTGGAATTCTCAAACTCAGGGGCAAACAGAGTGGCATGTGTCTTTTAATGATATAACGAAAGACATACTTTCATTTTTCACCTTTCTTTATCATCTTATGTGAGATGAAGAATGGTGTGCATGGATTTATTTATACGTCTCTGGTATTTGGTTTCACAACTTTTTGCCTGTACTTAATAAACTTCTCTTCTGTAGGTTTAATTTCTTTATATGCAACTTTTGGCAAGTCGGGATGTGATAATTCAGTAATTCAAATATATGAAACTAATTGTATGTGCATTCCAGTGTAATTCAGTAATTCAAAATATTGAATCTGAGGGAGTGTTCGGTTAGCCCGTGTTCTATATGGCGGACGAGGGTTTGCACATTGTCCTAGAGACTATACAGTCATATTTGGAAATGAATTGATTTTAATTTGGACTAGCACCATCTTCAATGGTATTTAACATCTGTTCTCTGTAAAATGAAATATGCTTCAACTGTTAAGAACACGCTCATAGTTTAATTGTTATTGCTCGAAAGAAGTATAAAGCAAGTAGTAACTTAACTTCTATAAGAACTCTCAATAGGCTTTTGGATATAACAGGATTGCTGCTTGATTCCAGAATCTCCTTTCTATTTGGAAGGCCGCGGTGCGCTTTTTGAATTTGTTGAAGAGCAGCTTAAAAAAAATGGACATGTGGTTATTGTGTTAGCAGAAGGAGCAGGACGGGAGTATGTTGCACGGGAGATAAATGCGGTAGATGGGAAAGATGCATCAGGAAATAAGCTACTCCTGGATGTTGGTCTGTGGCTAACCCAAAAGATTAAGGTGTAATACAAACTGTCAATAATATTTTGAGTAGTTTTTAGACACTTCTTTTTCCTTGATGTACATTGTAAGCAGTTTTTTCTGCTATAGTTTCTTCTTGTTATCATCAAATAGTTGCGATTCAGTTACTGTTTATATATTACATGTCACAGGATCGTTTTACAAAAGTTCCGAAGATGGCGATAAATATGAAATATATAGGTACAATTTTGAGCTATTTGTAGAAACTAGAAAGTTTCTGAGCACATATATGATTATCTTCTTCTCTACAGATCCCACATATATGATTCGAGCTATCCCAAGTAATGCATCGGACAATATTTACTGCACTCTTCTTGCTCATAGTGCTGTTCATGGGGCCATGGCAGGATTCAGCGGTTTCAGTCACGCCTGTAAGCAGTAAACATGCTTATATTCCAATTGCTGTAAGTACTTCCCCTGCTCCATTTGTTCCAATTGGGTAGTTTTGGCTCAAGTTGTTTTTTTAACTGCATTTCTTTTCTTCATTTGATTTCTGAGTTAATATTTTAGGACCGGTAGAAGCTTTTGACAACTAGATGCAAGCCTGATTTTGCAGTAGCATGCATGAAAGTAACTATAAAAGATTGAATTTAAGGTCTGTTGAAACAACAATATGAATCCGAGGCTAATAGTTATTAATCAGGAAGCTAGTGTATTGTTGTGGGTCGAATATGTTGATAAAGTTGGTGGTGTATGGTTATGATTCACTAAAAGATGGGAAGTGTATGGTTATGAACGGAATATGTGGTATTGCAGCGTGTGACAGAAAAGCAAAACACAGTAATCTTGACAGATCGGATGTGGGCTAGACTTCTTGCATCGACGAACCAGCCTAGTTTCTTGGATGACGGTGAGGTGCAAGACAAAGTTGATGAGGAGGATGTTGATTTGATAAAGAACAAAATGATAGCTACTTCTTCATAAATTTATTTAGTGGGGCTCTCAGTTCGTTCAAGTGGACAGCACAACGCAACATTGGAATTATGCCAACAGGTACGTTATTCAGACAATTCGTGATATTTTCACTGCCCAAATTTCCTTGCAGCATGAAACTTGCTAAGTTTTTTTGCTTTGTGCGAGAACACAATATAGAATAATGGCACCTAGAAGTGTTGTAGCAGGGATTTTTAGAGTAGACAACAACCATACTAAATTTTTCTCTGGTCTCTGGAAGAGAGGCTTTTGCTGTAAATTTGTTCTACTTCCCTTAACTCGAAGTAGTAAAAATGCTCAGAACAAAGGAACTTAGCCTCCTTTCGGGTTATTCTAAGAACGTTTCTTTCCTTTTGTAGGTCCGGGCGTATCTAAGTTGGCTAGGGCTGTCCATCCTCATCCAAGTTCCCTAGCTCAAATCTTTCTCCATGTATTTTAGATTAGATTATAATATCTTTCTTTTTGTGGTGTAGGGTTATTGTTTAGCATCATTTTTGGACACTGATCCGTTTCAAACCTTCGGGATAAGGTGACGGCAACAACAACAACAAAGTCGACAAATAATATCTCGTGTCCTGCTTATCTTAAAGTTTCAACTTGCGAAGTTCCATCATGGACCCCAAATTAAACTTTAAGTTCCATCCAAGTTGCATAAATTGGTTGTCGTTTATTTCTGAGTTGTGTACCAGTGCAAATTAGGAATCTTGTACGGAACATGGAGACAATTCCAAGGTCGAAGTAATCGGATTACGTGTCTGTGCAGCCGAACTCTGGACTCGAACTCCGTTGTGTCTTGCATCATTCAGGTCCACCCACGATCCCATCCGTTGTGAGGTGTGCCGTATGGGTTGTTCACAGCGAGTCCACCACTAACCGCACCTACATCGGGTCTCATGTTGTCCGTAGAAATAAGTTAAGAAAAGTCAATAATCCCAAAAGAAATGTCAAAGCGATATTCTGGAGGGAGTCAATCAAAGGACTTCGGGTCCTTGAGTAGGCTCTTAATCAACTAAATTACAAGATTTTAACTTTTTTAAATCAGGTCAAATATATGTAGACATCGAGTGAACGGTTCAGTGCCCCGTGTTGGGAGCTATACGGATGTAGTTCCAGAAGCTAGATCAACAGCATGACACCGGCATTTAGGAAACTGTCAGGGTTTCTACTAATGACCTCACACCTTGCCATTTAAAACAATTTTGATGTCAAACACAACAACTTAGGATTGTATATGAATTGCACACGATTATTTGGTTTAGTGATATTCAGTCTTCATTTTTGTTGGACGAAGTGATAAGTTGACTATTAATCAAGAAAGATAAAACCTGACGTTGGTGAAACACACGAAGGTGGCACAATGATGGTAAGAAAAAGGTTGAAATGCGTCTATGAATTTTCCCGTTCTTCGAAAGGGCAGACTACAAATGCAACAACTAAAGATTGTATAATAAGGAAGAGGATCTAGTCCAGATCTCTCCTATAAAGGCCTAGGATCAAGTCTAGGCCGTTGAAATTTGATCAAACGGCTATCATTCTAATAGTTATAATAATTGTAGACGTTGGATCAAATTTCAACTGTCCGAATCACTTGATCATAAGCCTTTGATGGGAGAGATCCGGACTGAATCATTTTCCGTATGGTAAGCACACATTGCATTAATTCTAATTATTCTCTGTTTTCACTCTCATTTTCCATCTTACAAACAACCTATTATTATTATTATTATTATTAAATTTGTACATACATTTTATCCTTCCAGTATTTCATACGGTAGAATATTACAGACCATGCATATAGTGAATCAGTAAATCCGTCCTCCAATCATATTCTAACACATCGGCAGAGGAGGATCCTGAGATTAACACAGCTCCTTCAAGCACCTTCTCCTTCCCAAAGCACCCAACCTTGAAGCTCCAATTCTTCAGTCTCTGCTACCTCCTCCTGCTTCACCGATCTCCTCCTCTTCCGCGCCGTGTTCACCGGCGGTTCCGACACTCCGGCCTCCAACGGAAAATTCAGTATTGCTTTCCTACCCCTCAGCTTAAATGCTGCACAATCATAGGCCTTGGCAGCATCAACATCAGTGTCAAATGTCCCTAGCCAAACCCGAGTACCTTTCCGAGCCGGATCACGTATCTCCGCGGCGAATTTTCCCCACGGCCTCCGCCGGACTCCCCTGTAATGCCTTAACGCATCACCAGGGCCTGAAACTTGTTGTAATTCATCTTTTGGACCGGGATTTTGAGAAGTACTATTTTTTCTCTTTGGTGAGCTCAAATTCAGGGGCTCTGCTTCCATGGATGGTAAGTTAACGATTTCGGGTTTCGTTTCGGAAGTTGAGAAGTGAGGGCTGTGGTGATTAGGGTTTGAAATGGGGGAGCTGGGCCCTGATTCAGAGAGGGACGAGTACTCTGGCTTGACTGGTTGGAATTGGAAATTGAGATGAGAAATGAAGGAATCTGTGAAGGTGAAGTCTCCTAAGAGGTATTGGCGGATGAGCTCAAGCGTTGAATCATCTTGTTCTTCATGTGCTGGCATGTTGAAGTGAGAGCAGAAGGGGAAGCTAATTGCCATGCATGGAAAGGATATGGATGATATGTTTCTAATTTTAGAAATAATATTTGATGATTTTTGGGGTGAGAAAGTGCGGAAATTTATATAGGAAATATCACTTGTTTTTTTGTTTCTTAGGAATCACCATCCACCTTTCAACGTAATAGGGGCACCCCTATTAAATCCAATGGTCTTATCCTTTCTTCTCAATAACCAATGATTATGATAACGAAAAACGCATTCGATTTTTAGTTACAACCAAATATGGCATGTTAGTTAAAGTAGTGTGCTCGTCCTTATACTTCAGTTTGAATTCTCTTTTTGTAAGTGTTAGAGGAGTTTAAAATATTAGATAAATAAAACGTGACAGTAAGAAATTATCCTTTTGCACTCTAGTTTGAATATAACTTCCGATAAGTTGCAATAGTTTAAGACATCATTGTTTGCAAAATGCAAACCATAATACTGCACTGCTAGCTACATTGCACTAGAGTTCGAATCTGCTTCTTTAAAATATAAAAGCGACCTCAAGTTAATAATGCTCCTCGCTTTGTTAGAGTTGGAGGAGGGGGAACATGGCATGATAAAAAATAAATTAAATTTTTTAGAGCAGCCCACGGTTTTGTTAACTTCCAGCTGCGTGTTATCCAACTTGCTACTTGATTGCAACTAGGCATGAAGCAGTTGTTGTATTAGGGCTCGTCAGCAGCCAGCAAAGACATGAACAAGTTTTGCAACTAGTGATAACTGCAGGGGTCCCTCCCATGCAACTAACGCATGATGTCGATGTTTCACTGTCGCTTCCACCACGGTAGGCATCTCAGCAACTTGCGAGCAGAGCCCTCTAAGTCTCCTCTACCAAATTGAAAGACAAAGAAGAGATGACCTACCTTATAAGATATTTCAGTGCTCGCATGAGCTGGTTTTGATCTTGACAAATTGAAGGATTATAGAACTTTACTGTATTTTTTTCTTTCACTAGAGAGCTTTGTCCTTTTAAGTGGTTGAAAACATCCAGTACTGCATTTGAGGTTTTTGTTCGAATTTTCCTTTGCCCGCTATTACTTGCAACGAATAACAAAAATATTGGCTTTTTAGTCAAAATGGTTTTTGAAATTGACATAACTTCTCACTTTGGTCCCTGAGTTTGTCCACTATCAATCATTTTTGTCATTTCGCGGAAAATTTCTGTTAAATAAGAAAGATAATGACAAAAATACCCTTAATTTTTGTCAAATCATTTTGGCCCATTGTTTATTAAATTGAAGATATTTTTGTCATTTTGGTCATTATTTAACAGAAATCTTTCACATGATGACCAAAATGATTGGCGGTGGACAAAACTCAGGGACCACTTCTATTGATTTCAAATCTCAGAAACCAAAGTGAGGAGTTATACCAATCTCAGAGACCATTTTGATTATAATGGCAACAATATTGTTGAATGTCAACCTCTATTGTATAACATTAATGACATGTTGCATCCATTTGTATTTAGGATTAATTACACTAATCGTTTGATCTAGATATTTTATTTTGGGTCAAAAGTTTGAACTAAGATATGAACCCTTATGTGATTCAACATACTACACATTTCACTTGTATATGAACCGTAGAGAAAAGTAAACACCAAAGCTTAACCGTATGCCGTTCGATGTATATGACGTCTCCATTTGTACATCAAGCTTGCCATCTCTTTCTACACTTATTAAACTATGTCAATTCAATTAAATATATATTTCACTTAAGTCGACTAAACCATACGAAAAAGAATCTGCATGTCACCGAGTATGTACTCTTTCTCTCTAAACGCACAACTCCGTCGCATTCTCACAGTAATGAGTACATAACCGACTTATGTGAAAGTATTTGTCACGTTGCCCCAAATAAAGACAAAAATGGCTTGGACATACACAGTAGGTTAGCAATTGGAATCAATGTTAACTTGGACGTCTAAGTTTATATAATAATCGCTAAGTTCATTGTGAGGTTAAACTCACTTCCCATCTCTTTTAGTATAGATAATATCGTTTGTTCAAAAAAAATTTATATAATAATCAATGTCGGTAACACGTTTTCGATTGTCTAAACACCTTTATAAATCATGTTTTGTGATTAATCTATAGCTGTCATGCATATTCATATCAGTTTATAATTAACAAGTTAATTATTCCTTAAACAACACATAAAACCCATTGGAGATCAACAAGCCATCAGATGTGGAGCCTCGCCTACGGAAAATATCATTATCCTTAACAAGATAATATTATGAACTTAAGAACATTAGTGGAGTACGCTGCGTTTGACTCTCAAAACTATTACCCCAATTAAATTTACCTCTTGATTGATTGATTGTTTTTGGTAAATTAATTTTCTGAACTATTTGAAATTAACCAATTAACTTCTCATCGACATATTGGATGAAATTTTATTGACATTGTCGGCAAATACTGACACGTGATTAGCACTTGATTACTCTTGAGAGTAAAGTCATGCTAGTATCTCATGACAAAGTAAATGAAATTTTATCGAATATGTGAGGAGTTAATTGGCTTATTTTAAATTGATTTACAAAAAAATAGTTCATGAAGTCAAAATTCAAAGGGTAATGCTAAGAATAGCAAATTTAAAAATCAAATGGCGTAGTTGTAAATGATTAAATTATTAATTATCGATTAATGTGCTAATTTTTTATTGATGATACGTCATTTGATTTAAGAATTTAATTTTTCTAACATTATCTAATTTCAAATATAGTAACAATGCTGAGGTCAAATGTCAGTGTAATGAACAGTCTCCAATGACTTTAAAACCCTAAAATATGAATATATTATACTTGCAGAGTTACAGGTTGCGCGCACGCAAGATTCTCTTCCTTTATCCCTATCCGATTTCCTTTTCTATTTTAATTTTGTTTTTCATCTTATCATTTTTATATATAAAAAAAATTAATATAAAATATTAACGTGATTTAATTGTAATTATTTAAATAAATAAAAAATTAAGATACAAGAGAATCATTAATGAAATTAATGGAGAGTTCATACAAAATTGCATTTCATTATATAAAGATTAAAGGAATAAATAAACAAATCAAATTAAAAAAAAAAATATATGAGTTCTTCCAATACATGCTGGTCTGAACTATTTACATTACCCCGTTTTTGCTGCTTTTTTGCAGATGGACGATTCAAATTTAAACTCTGGCGATCAAAGAATGATACCCAAAAAATTAAAAATTCAAATAACCATGAGCGGAGGATATCCCAAGAAATTGGGGTGAGGAGATAACGGAGACAGAGGAGGCACACTGAAAATCCCCTGTTCGGTTTCTTTGCTCATATCCCAAACCGCCGCCCAACTTGACGGTGTTAATGGGCAAACGGCGGTCGAAACTCTCTCTTGGGCGGAGTTTTTCATCTCCTGAACATCCTCCTCTTTCTTTATCTCTTTGTTTCTGATCATCTCACCAGAATTCTCATGAATTTCAGTGCTATGTTCTCTCCTCCTTTTCCTGCTGGCCAGCAGAGGATGATCGGCTGGGAGTTCTGCTGATCTTCCAGCTTCAAGTGGAAAGTTGAGAATTGCTTTGCTTCCACGCAGATTGAAAGCAGCAACGTCGTAAGCTTTGGCCGCTTCAACGGCGGTGTCGAAGGTTCCGAGCCAAACCCGGGAACCCCTTCTGTTTGGGTCACGAATCTCCGCCGCGTACTTTCCCCACGGCCTTCTCCTCACACCCCTGTAGTGCCTTGCAGCAGCTTCAACCATAGTGGAAGTGTTCGATGTGTTTTGATCTTCATCAGCAGAAGAAGAAGACAGAGGTGGTGGGGATGGAATTGTCACGTTTATGGGGGGCTTGCGGTGGCTGAGAGTCGAGTGTTTTGGTGGTTTTGGGTGGGAGATTTGGGGTTTGGTTTCGAATTGGGTGTCTTGATCAATTTCTGGGACTAAGTAATCAGAGATTTTGAAATATTGGTCAGTAGACTCACTACCACCGTTGGTAAAGGGTGATTGGGCAATTTCATCTTGTTGGGGGACAGAGGTGCAAAGGTCGAGACTAGCGATGAAGCTATCCATTGTGGTAAATTCATTCAGAAGGTGTTGCCCAATCAGCTCCAGAGCTGAAGCTTCTGATGCCATTTTAGAAACTCGAAACAGAAGCAGTTTCAAACGAGCTCTTAGAAACTTCGAAAACACCAAAAGAAGTGAAGAGTAGAAGTGTTGAGAGTGGGATGGAGGAGTGTGTAGATTTGAATGAATATATATAAGGGGGGAAGGGAAGATTGGGAAGATTGTGTTCAAAGGGGGAAAGTGTGAGGCCCTTCACAGTGGCTTCCAAGATAGAGCTAGGAAACATCGTCCGGCCGCTTTGGCGGCATAAGCAACCAAAATCAGTGGACTTTGGACTCGTAGTATTTTCAAAAGGGTCCACGTTTTCAATTACTTTGCTTCCAGGCTACTTCCAGAGCCACTTTAATAAAGCCCAATTACTTTGCTGCGCTTGTACTCTTAGAGCAACTCCACCTGAAAGGCTCTTAGAGCCAGAGCAAGGACAAGTCAATTGCCCAAAACCCACTAAAGACTTTTTAGTGGCCCAAAAATGGAGGCTGGCGGCTCCACCAAGCCCGTGCACTTGTGCCTACTGGCATAAGCGACGTCATCTTGATGTACGTGAGAAAAGTTTTTTTTGGGGGAGGGGGAGGGGTTGGATCGTTGAATTTTCAATAAAAAAAAAATTGAAGAGTTAATCATTGTGCCACTTGACATAACCTGGAGCGTTTAATTTCTAAAGAGGAAAGAAATCAACAATGTAGATTAATATGACGATAAAATTTTCAAAAAATAGAAAGAAAAATAGAATTTTTTTATTCCTACAAATACCAACCATTTCGTCATTCCCCACACTACAAATCAACATTTACTTTTACTACAATATCCTATATTTGTTTTCCACTTTCCAAATTCTTTTGTTACAAAGAAAAAAAATGAATGATAAGGCGAATTGTTTTCCACTTTACAAAGTTCACATTTAAACATACTTAATAGGGGTGGGTTCGGTTTTTTGCGAAAACCGGAAACCGAACCGAAATTACTGTTCGGTTCGGTTTTCTATCGGTTTGGGTTCGGTTTGGTTTTTTTTTTTTTTTTCTTTCTTTCTTTCTTTCTCCAAGTAGCTTAAAAAAAATATATGAAAACAACTTGCATCCATTTTGTAATAAGTCATATTTCAACATAATCGTCAAGACTCAAAATAAGCATTCCAAATTTCTAATATAATCATAGTCTCAAAGACAATGAAAATAAACATTCAATTCAAAGTTCAATTATAATCAAGTGTTCCAAAGTCCAAAGTTAAATAAACATCAAAGTTTAAATCTTCCAAAAGTCCAAACTTAAAATAAACATCAAAGTTCAAGTATTCCACATCTAAAAGACTAAAATAAACATTCCAAATTTCAAGTCTTCCACACCTAAATAAATTTCATTGGAAGGTGCCCCACAATAAGAGTGATCCACGTACTTTTTCAATAACAATTTGCTTGCTAACGCTTGGGTGGCCTAGGGGGCAACATATCACCTTTTTTGAACTTCCACTTGCCATTTCTACATACAAATAATAAAAGAAAAGATACTAATTAAAATGTTCAAAAAAACGGAAACCGAGCCTCAAAAAAATTATATTAAAAAAAATTATATGTTTATATCGGTTCGGTTTTCGAGCCTCAAAAACCGAAACCGAACTGGTCAGATTCTGTGACAACCCGTTCCAAATTTTACGTTTTTATTTTATTTTAAAAGCATGAATTTACGAAATTGCCCTAGAGGTAAGGACTTTGACTTCCGTTGACCATCGACTTGAGAGATATGAGACTTATTCTTTTAGCATATCCTCGTAGTATTCATTGGTACGAACGTATAGGCGAAATCTGTTTGCGAGACCGGATTATAACGGTATAGTTACGGACGTTCGAAATTGGTTATTCAAGGTTTAGTGTTAATTAAATTAAATCCCCAATCAGAAATTGGTTATTTAAGGTGAAGCCCAATCAGAAATAGAGGAAAAGAAAAGAAAAAAAAAAAAAAAAAAAAAGAAGTGGTTCCCGTCCACCTGCACCCACCGCGGGTCCATTTTCCAAGGCCGATTCCGGCCAACTCCGGTGGAGTTTTTCGATGCCACCACCACCATCTTGAAGCTCTCATTCCCCTCTACAAAACCCACCCAAGAAACACCTTGATTAACCATGGTATGTGGTGGTTTGAGGCCACGACAGTTGACAAAAATCAATGGTGCTCCGGCCACCCTTTTCGATTTTCTGGAAAATCGGCAAAGCGATGGCCGATGCCACCACTTAGGATTTGTAGCCCATCATCCCAGGAGCAAAACCTAACCAACCTTGACCCCATTGGACCACCGTAGACGACGAATCGACATCGGGAAGTTTTAGGCACCAGCCGGCTGTGTGGGCAAAATTGACCATCTTCCGTCCACTTTTGGACTTCGTGGCAGGTATGAAAGCTCACTGAGATCTTCATTTCTGTGAAGTTTGAGAATTTTTGGAAATAGTTGGATTTTCCGGCGAGTCGGGGCGGCCGACCGCCACCCGCGGCGGCGCGTGGCCAGTGGGCCGCCAATGCTATTTTTAGGCTATGTCAAATGTCTTGAATTCAGTTTTGTCATTTGAATGACGTAGGTTGATAGTTGGAACCTAAATTCGTTACGATACGTTACTTGATAAAAATGTGAATCAATGATCCGACCGTTGGATCGTCACCAAAACTGGATACATTATAATACGTAATATTTAAAGATCATTGGAATTTATGGATCGGGAATCCGACTTACGGATCTTCCTGAATTGGATTTGTAAGTTAGTAAAATAAATGTTCACGGCCACTTGTTTTAGGTAATTGGCGGAGATCTGACCGTTGAATCGTAATGAAATTTTAATATGTTATTCTAGAAACATATTGTGGATCGTTGGGAGTTGCGGACTGGAAATCTGATAAGCGGATCTTCCGGGTCAAGTTATACAGGGTTGTAAACCCTACCGTCGATCTTTAATCGACGGTTGACTTGTGGTCAATGGGTCTCAAACTATTTTATAATGTCGTTGAGGTTGTGTTTTATGTGAATTACATATTCTACGGATAAGAGTTCTGAGATGTGATTTGATAATTGGTCACAGGGACCAATCATTCAGGACGCCTCGATGCGTGCGTTAAAGAATCATAACGTGGACTCCAGGTGAGTGCATCTTTTCCTTTTTATCGTACATATTGTTGAGAGTTCTATCGACACTTTTAAATTGATTAGGCATATTACTTTCATATATAATTATTGTGATGCTTGAAGTACTATATGAACTACGAATGGCTTGATCCCTGTTTAGGATACGTAGGCAGTCTAACGAGACGTTAGATGCAACCATAAAATATTTGAGACAAAAACCTTGCTTGGGAAATTGAGTAATGCGAAGGAAATTGGTAAATGCAAGTTTTAGTTTTATGAATTAGTTAGCTAAATTAGTGTTAATTGGGTCGTCATGGATAATTATCCCTGAAAATAAGTAGTTCGGGAGTAGGGCGTTATTGATTGTACGCTTCACACCGTATTGTTTATAATTGAGAATGTTACGACATGGTTGAGTATTAGATTGCATCATGGTATATCAATATGTATATTACTTGCATATAATTATTGGGAATGCTTTCAAGTGCAAAGGTGAACTCAGGACACCCAGGTAAGTTCAAGTGAGTTTATGGTACTAGTTGAATCGATTGCGTTATAGCATGACTACAGTTATGTGTTAGGCAACTTCGATACTGTCATACTGGTTGCCATGAGTTCCACATGTTATATTGAGATGCATTGAGAGCTCATAAACTTGCACCCCGGTGTTAGTGCTCCCGCCCGTGGCCAGGGCACAGTCCTTCACGTGATGTTCACCTCTCGCACCTTACGCTCACCTTGGATTCAAGGTAGGTGCACATTCCTGTCGTACAAACCACTTCAGGTGGTTCCGACTCGTAGGTGACTCGCGATTATTCGCTCAGTCTTCACGTGATTGTAGCACTTGAGCGTATTTATTTACACCTAGTCATGTCGTACAGACCACTTTAGGTGGTTCCGACTCGTGTGCAAGTATACTTATTGAGCTATTGGCTAGCCATGATTGATGAGATATGGATAAGTCGTACATGTCACTATAGGTGACTCCGACTTATATGCTAGCCATGATTGATGAGATATGGATAAGTCGTACATGTCACTATAGATGACTCCGACTTATATGCTAGCCATGATTGATGAGATATGGATAAGTCGTACATGTCACTATAGGTGACTCCGACTTATATGCTAGCCAGGATTGATGAGATATGGATAAGTCGTACAGGTCACTATAGGTGACTCCGACTTATATGCTAGCCATGATTGATGAGATACGGATAAGTTGTACATGTCATTTTAGATGACTCGGACTGATATATCACTTTGTATTGATTTAGTTCATTTGGCCTACTTATTAATGTATGGTGGAGTTGATGGCAAACTGTGGTTTTGGTCATTTCTGAGTATGGTTTGGATATATGTATATATGTTGTACTGTCTTATGGAAAACGATACGAGTTTTACATTTAGGGGCATTACTTTTAGAGAGGTAATAACTTTGGGAAGCTTGGTTTTATTGCTTACTCACACCTTCTGTTTGGTGCCCTTCAGGTTTTAGCTGCTGAGTTTGTATCGACAAGAATCTGTGGCGAATTTTAGTATTGATGGATATTTCTGAGGGTATGATTCTTACCCACACTACTATACCTTACCTATGCTCTGACATCGCGTGTGAAATGGGTTCGCTCCCACTCGTAGCGCACTCTGGTACTTAGACACTTTTAGATTCAAATTTATTCACTTTTTATACACTATCACATTTTATGGCTTCGTCACCTTCCAGGTGTCGGCCAGCACAGCTCGATTCAGGGTCCAAGAGGACTTTCTGGGTCGGGGTGTGTCAGATTCGGTTCGGTTCGGTTTGACAATTTCGGTTCGATTTTTTTGCGGTTCGGTTTTTTTCGGCCTCGGTCCAGTTCGGTTGTCGGTTTTTTTTGGTTTTCGGTTTTTTGAACCCACCCCTAATACTTAAACAAACTTACAAAGTTCAACACACTTACAAATAACAAATGGCGTGAATCTTATAAAAATTCTGATCGGGTATTATTTATAGATAATAACACGTGGTGCAACGAGAGTGAATAAAAATCTCATCGAAAACCTAAGATGATAATGACACGTGAATGATAAGGCCAATAGAGCATAAAAATAAAAAATTTATAATTGGGAGTAGTAATCATCATTGTTCCTTGTCCAATGAATAGTGTTGCACAAAAATAATTACTCTTCAGAATAAATAATAAAGATAATTCAACTGCTTTGTTCTTCCCTTTCCAAATGCGTGGATTTGCTCTTAAAGAACATGATTAGATCTAGGATTTGATTCAGAGGTTTTTTTGTTTATTGCAACTTGCAAGTTTCCAACCAATATCATTTCACACAGCCCACGTTCTTTAATTTAAAACCATTGTTTATGTGTCTCTTACCATGAACCATCCTTTGTCTTGTGTGCCATCTACAATGGCTCCATGTCTTCATAAAGCAATATTATTAGTGTTTTGAGTACAACTGTGCTAATTATTGTTAATCTCATGTAAAGCACTATTATTAGTGATTTTAAATTTGAGAACAACTCACAATTGTACTAATCATAGTTTATCTCAGGGATTGCTTGGTACAATGTCAGAGAAAAAAATATTAGTAAATTTTTTAGGAGTATTTCTACTAATAAGTCAATGTATATGGTATTCATTGTTTCTACATGATTGAGATTCTTTGATGCAATCGAGCTGTTAAATTAAGTAATGTATATCAAACATCGATGTACTCTATAAGTGTCGAAGTTTTATAATCGATATACAAAACAACGAAGCTTTATTCATTAAGGATGTTGTCAACAAAAATCTATGAAGGATATCCTTATTTAAGAAAAGCAAGAACTACTTCTCTAAAGTTATAGAATTGTGATCAAACAAATTTTATAACTTTAGGAAGGTTATAGTAATAAAAGTGCAGTTAAAATTTTTTTTTTCTTTCCGAAAGATATGAATTTTAAATTTTTTATTAGTGTTTTTAAATTTGAGTACAACTGTGCTAACTATTGTTAATCTCATGTAAACCACTATTATTAGTGATTTTAAATTTGAGAACAACTCACAATTGTACTAATCATAGTTTATGTCACATCCCGTCCCGGGCCCCCACCACATCCTGGTCTCGACTCCACTGTAGTACGATATTGTTCTTTTTGGGTCCCGACCACGCCCTTACGGTTTTGTTTCTGAGAACTCACACGAGAACTTCCTAATGGGTCACTCATCGTGGGATTGCTCTTGCGTGCTACTCGCTTAACTTCGAAGTTCTGATGGAACCCGAAGCCAGTGAGCTCCTAAAAGTCTCGTGCTAGGTAGAGATGAGAATATACATATAAGGCTTACAGGATCCACTCCCCTAGGCGATGTGGGATGTTACAATCCACCCCCTTAGGGGCCCGATGTTCTTGTCGGCACACTTATGGCCAGGGATTGGCTCTGATACAAAATTGTCACATCCTGGCCTGGGCCCCCACCACATCCCAGGCTTGACTCCACTGTAATACGATATTGTTCGCTTTGGGCCCCGACCACGCCCTCACGGTTTTCTTTCTGGGAACTCACACGAGAACTTCCCAGTGGATCACCTATCATGGGATTGCTTTCGCGTGAACTCGCTTAACTTAGAAGTTCCGATGGAAGCCGAAGCCAGTGAGCTCTTAAAAGGCCTCGTGCTAGGTAAAGATGGGAATATACATATAAGGCTTAGAGGATCCACTTCCCTGCACGATGTGGGATGTTACAGTTTATATTAAGGATGGCTTGGTACAATGTCAGAGAATAAAATATTAGTAAATTTTTTAGGAGTATTTCTACTAATAAGTCAATGTATATGGTATTCATTGTTTCTAAATGATTGAGATTCTTTGATGCAATCGAGCTGTTAAATTAAGTAATGTATATCAAACATCGATGTACTCTATAAGTGTCGAAGTTTTATAATCGATATACAAAACAACGAAGCTTTATTCATTAAGGATGTTGTCAACAAAAATCTATTAAGGATATCCTTATTTAAGAAAAGCAAGAACTACTTCTCTAAAGTTATAGAATTGTGATCAAACAAATTTTATAACTTTAGGAAGGTTATAGTAATAAAAGTGTAGTTAAATATATATTCTTTTTTTTTTTTCGAAAGATAAGAATTTAAAAAATATTATTTATTGACTTATTTATCTTAACAAATGTTGTAATTCCCAAATATGATTTCTTAAGCATTTTATTTCTTGTATATTTTTTTACTCATTGATAATTATAATTATGTGAAGGCGTGTTTCCTTCGAGCAACTCCAACTCTCCCAATTTCAAGGGGGATTGGGTGATTCAATCACCAAAACCGACAAAATGAGCTACACCCCGGCCCAAACAAGTTGGACTACAATAAAAAGAAGGAGGCCCGACTGCTCACTGGAGCCAAAATCAACCAATCCAGCACATGAGGGAGCATGAGTCAGGGTGATATCACCCACATTATTATTTTTTGTGCCAGGTGCGCGAGCTTCACGCGCGCATGAGCGCGAGTGGATGGACCAACCCTGCAGTGCACTCACCCCTTAGCTATTCGATTGTGGCCCAAGTAGCACAATATGGGTTGGATTACAAAAAAAAATGTAATCCAACAATTCATATTAATTAGGTAAGAAATAAACATTTAAAATTTTAAAAATAAAAATAAAAAGAAATTACATAATCATGACATGAGACGAGATCGATTAAAAATCTTATTCGAAATTAAACATAAATTTATATTTTTATTAATTTTTTAATGTCAATTGCCGGGGCAATTTATTTTAGGAGTGGAGGTGCACCTAGGCAATTATTGTTCATTAAGGCAGTAATTGCCTTTGAGTTCTACTAGATCCACCCCAGTGTCTTATTTCCCCACCCACATTATAATCCTACCCACCACAAAAAGTTAAAAACTTGAAATGTTATCTTCCAACCAACTATTATTCCCAAAATAACCTTAATATTAAAATTCTTTTTATTTTTATTGAGTAAAAAAAAAAAAAATTCTACAAATGTAACATCCAATATCGCCCAAAGCAGTGATCCTTATATGTATATTCTCATCCCTACCTAGCACGAGGCCTTTTGGGAGCTCACTGGATTCGGGTTCCATGGGAACTCCGAAGTTAAGCGAGTAGCGCGCTAGAGGAACCCCATGATGAATGACCCACTGGGAAGTTCCCGTGTGAGTTCCCAGAAACAAAACCGTGAGGGCGTGGTCGGGGCTCAAAGCGGACAATATCATGCTACGACAGAATCGGGCACATCCCGAGCTGGATGTGACAATTTGGTATTAGAGCTTAACCCTGGTTATGGTGTGTCGACGAGGACGTCGGGTCCCTAAGGGGGTTGGATTGTAACATCCCACATCGCCCAAGGGAGTGATCCTTATATGCATATTCTCATCCCTACTTATCACGAGGCCTTTTGGGAGCTCACTGGCTTTGGGTTCCATGGGAACTCCGAAGTTAAGCGACTAGCACGCGAGAGCACTCCCATGATGGGTAACCCACTAGGAAGTTCTCGTGTGAGTTCCCAGAAACAAAACCATGAGAGTGTGGTAGGGGCCCAAAGCGGACAATATCGTGCTACGGTGGAGTCGAGCCCGGGATGTGGTGGGGGCCCGGGCCGGAATGTGGCAACAAAGACACGATTCAATTGATCAAGATGCACAATGAGGATTGCATCCATACAATACATTTTACACAATTCTCGGCGTCTTCTCCATCCTCCAGCACACCACCCGTCCCGAGAACATTGTGTTTCACTTCGTATGCACCTCTCACAACAATCAGTATGTGGATTGTGGATTATGGACAGACAAGCCTTTATCCTAGTTTTCAAGGTTGTTTGCTGGTACTGACAACAAAAAAAAAAAAACAGATCAAATTAAAATGGTCAAAGGTACTGGGACTTGATTTTTTGAAAGCAGGGGTTTTTCTTTTCTTTGGTCTTAGATGTCATTTTGCAAGAGAGTAAATTGGGTATTAAATTTTTTTTATTAAAAGGTGGGTGGGGAAATAAGACAGTGGAGTGAGTTTATCACCACTTTTGCCTTTGCTCATTAGCCTGGGCACACATCACTTTCGTTTTAGTTTTAACTAATGAACATTTTTTTTTTTTTTTCACGTTATCGATTTGGATTATTTTTAGCATAGATAGCCCTTAAGTCATGACGGATTAAAACATAAATTATAATACACAGTTCTAACTTCTAAACATATGTATTTAAGGATTAGGTTATGTCCCTCCTGATTAGGTGTATCATTTTTTCGATATCAATAAAATTCCCTCATACCGTCGAAGTTTTCAGAAAAAAAAAAAAAAAAAAAAAGATATCCTTAAAATAAAGAAACCTTATGAAAGATAGCAGATTTCGAATATTTTTTTTTATTTAGTGCATAAGTAGCCCTTAAGTCATGAGGGATTAAAGCATAAATTATGACGTAGATCTAAACATATTTGTATTTAAGGATGTCCTTAACATAAAGAAACCTCATGGAAGATAGTAGATTTCGAATATTTTTTTTGCTTGGTTGAATGTGGCTTGTATTTTATACAGATGCCTGAGATTTGCTAGCTGTGGGAAGAATAAGTTTCATCTACGACGAGCGTGCGCAGTGACGCGAGCAGTCGTCCCACAAATGTCGTTAGAACTTCACTGTCTAATTAAATTTCAATGTCGACAATGACATCAACGACAATGGCATTGATCCAACTGGTGAATTACGGGACCATTATGGGTGGCTCAATGGTTAAAAATGAATTCCAAGTTCGTATTTGAAACAGCATTGTCTTGAATTCACGATGTTGGTAAGCCACACAATGGGCAGCCTAATTTGGTATCGAATTCGACATTCACGATATTTAAACTTAGGACCTCTCACTTCTAAGCGAAGAGTAATACCATCAGACCATAATACTGAGTGACGATGGCTTCTCATATTAAATTCAATAAATTATCGTATTTTCTTCAAGGAAAAAAAAAAAAATATATATATATATATATATATATGTATCAATTCGTATCCGAGTAGTTTATCTTTGGGATCCTTTCATAGTTTGACAAAGTTATATGTATATAAAAAAAGGGAATATATATCTGCCTTCTAAGTTCTAATTAACACATACAACTCGACATCAAAGATCCAAACAAAGACTGACCGTGTAAACTTCTTTTTTTATTAGTTCTTCTTCAAAAAAAAAAAAAAAAAAATAGAAAAACTTCTTTTTTATTATTTATTTTATAAGAAAATGACTAAACTTTTTTCATAGTACATACTACATACCACTGAAATGGTCCAAATAATTAATTGTTAAATCTTGTATATAAGAATTTAATAATTTTTTGTAACTGTTGAATCTTGCATAAACTCGTTTGACGAGTAGTACATATCATTGCAGCTAGACTCGTAACTGCTATAAAACTTGAGTACCGTGTTGGCTTTGGTGATTGTGTTTTTGTACACATTATTTCATTCTTGTAAGTATAATTGTAATTTGGTATTCATGCATTGTTTAAATATAACAAAAAAACTAAATATATTGTTCTAAGAGGCCTGATATTGCCAATAAAGTTAGTAAATTATAAAAAACACCCTATAACTATAAGTTTAATACAAAAATACTTAAAAACTCAATTGGAGAATAAAAACACATCATCTATACGCAAAATTATAAACAAATTTCAGAAGTGAAGTTATAGTAGGGCATTTTTTTAATGTCGTCTAAAGCTTCAAAAATCTCAAAACTTACTATATATGCGTAAAACGATACACTACATAACTTGTGTTTCGAGTGTCATAAAAAATTCTCTCTAATCCATTGATTCCCTCTGTCTCTCTTATCTCTTCTGTCCCCTTGTCCTTCTATGTTTAATTAGAACACAATTTAAAGAAAAGGAAAACAAAAGCCAAAACAGAAAAGAATCAAACCACTACCAATGGATCCTTAACTCTTTCTCTACGATCAATAGCAATACTAATCTATACAATAATTGAAAACAACTTTCATACTTGTCTGACCTTGATTGCTCGAATTCAAAACCCCGTGGGCTTGAACCTTGACTCTGGCGCCTCTAAGTTAATAATAATCAAACTTTAAGCAATGATTTTTAATTACGCAAGATGAATTTGTACAACTGCATGCAACAATATAAACATTAATCACATATCCATCGATCCCACAATTTGATATTACTGTACTCAAACTGTCAACTAAGAAAGCTGGTTTGGGGTTACTCAAATTCTTTTTAAAAAAACGGTTTTTTAAAAAAAGTTGGAATTAAAATTGTGTTTGATATAAAAAAAAAAAAAAAAAAAAAAGAAGAAGTTGTTTTTCTGAAATCATAAGTCTAAAACAGCAGAAAACAAAAACAATTCTAACCATGCTTCTCAAAAAACATTTTTTTTCATAAGTGGCCGGTAAGCAATAACTTTTAATAAAACTTTCATATTGACAATACTACCCATCTTTTTATTTTTTTGCTAAAAGAACTTTTCACATTAGAATTTATCAAACAGTTACCAACTTTCTTTTTTTATTTTCACAGTATAGTATAATCAATTTTTTTAAAAATTATAGCAATTCCAAACTAGCTTTAAATGGTGGGTGTGACATTTGGGTAACCTTAGAAAAAGAGAGAACACGAGAACCAACTGTATGCTTTTGGAATTTTGCTTCCTATATTGGACCGATATCGCTTGTATTAAATTATTGAATATGACACGATTCATGTTTAAATATTATTCTAATTAATTGTATTGTATGTGTACATTATTTCGGTGACAATCATGGAGCCGACACAGAGACTACTATCTATAATTTGGATCTTTGCTTAAGAACATGGTGACAAGCTTGCCAATTTCCCTTTTTTTTCATTAGTCAAACTACACATTAATTAGTTGTTTTCATTAGTTAAAGTCAAGGTACAAATATAATCGGACGTAAATATGTCATCAAACTCTTTCGAATAGGGTTGAATTAAAGCGACAGAGATAGCCGTACATTATTCATGAAAGTAAACCAATGGACGAAATTAATTAAGTGCAAGAATATCAAGTAGCTAGATAATGTCTACTGCGTTTATACATCCAAATTAAGAAGAATACTTAACGTGATAAACTCTTAAATTCAAATGAAAACCCCAACATGTGAAACTGAAGATCAAGGAGTCGCATACAGGCTTGCACGCTTTCAGCCTATTTGTGAAAAGTAATTGATTTGGTGCGAAGTATCTCCTGATTTGATTGTTGATATATTATTTCAGAACAGTCTAATTGATTTGTTTGGTGTAGACATTCTTTTTCCTTTCGACCATATTTGAATTCTCATTAAAATTTAATCGAGACTCATTTTATTGCACTCTATTCTCTTCTATAAGTATTCTTTCAATTTTAATGAATACCATGTGAGAACGTGAGATGTGAAGGTAAAAGAGTTTCATATTAGTGAAATGAGAAACCTTGTAAGAACTTATAAGAGATTGAGCTATTCCCCATATTACTAATTGGTTTTATGGAGGAATCTCAATTTCTTCATAGTATCAGAGCAAATTGATCAACGTGTGAAGCCCAACAGTCACACACGCTTTATGTCACCGAATTTGTGTTGTCCACATATTTGATTTGAAAATTTGCCACACGTGAGGCGGCGTGTGAGAATATGATGGTAAAAGAGTTTCACATTGATGAAAGGAGAAACTTTGCAAGGACTTATAAGATGTTCCTATATTACCAATTAGTTTCATAAAGAAACCTCAATATCTTCGTACTATACCTTTCTAGTAAAAAAATTCAAATTAAAACCTAGCTAGCCTACATACTTCATTTTTGTGGAGAAAGCTTAAACAAAATTAAGCTGTGCTAATATCATACTAAACCAGACCTTTACGACCAAGTCTCATTCAATCATTTGTGCTGAGAGACTTTTCTTCTATTCCTTTTTTACGATATATAATGATATTGCGTGTATGATTTGTTCTAAACAGCGAAAGTGAAGTAATTGAGTTATTTGAGACAAACGAACCAAATATTAATTTGGCTGTCGACGGGAGCACTGTGGTGTAAATTTCTAAATTTGTAATGAGAAGTCAACCTCTATATAATTTTGGAAAAATGATTGCTTTATTTTTTAGCCTGGTGAGCTGCATGCGTAACTCGTACCTTGACAATTTTAAGTGAACAGCACGCAGCTGGGGTGGGTTGGGCATCGATCGATTTATTATTTAATGTACGTGGACCTCAGAAAGTTGTATGCAAATTTACGTAGGCTAGAAATAGTTGGTCACTTCTCACTAAAAGTGTCGGCCCCCAATTTTAAATTTTATGGGAAGGTAGCCAGCTATATATTACAGGCACAATACTTAAGGTTTGCATGAGGGTCGGTATATGCTACAGAAAGACATCGGTCGAACAGGAAAGGGATTCGTTTCGGATCTTTTCTATCAAATTCATCAATTCGGATTCTTAAAATTTGATTTAACGGCTATAAATAAGGACCATTTTATAAGTTATAATAATTTTAGCCGTTAGATCAAATTTCATGGGTTCAAATTTGGAGATTAGATGGATTTGGTGAAAATGATCCGAAGAGGATCCCTTTCCGGTCGGTACATATATGATGGCGTGCGATCGACATGCATAACTTTCCTTCGAGTCACATGTAAATGCATGATAAATGATCAATGAGACCTGGCTTCTCTACCCTCCTAATTCTCATACACTCACATTCCCTCATATTTGTGCCGTCACGGTTAAGACACGTCATTTTATATCACTATTATTTTTTGTCTTATTATCTTTATAAAAAAATTAATATAAAATGTTAACGTTACTTAATCATGACCGCATAAAATAGAAAGGATAAGAGTATGGAAACTGAGAGGCCAGTGAAGCCGGATCCTGATCAATGGACGGCATAGGGTAGGCCGGTTTGACAGGTCTGAAAACAGTTGCAGCTATTTTAAGCAACTTTTAGCTGGTGAAATGTACGAATAAAAAAGAAGGCGGCGGTGTGCACGATCAGGGTCGTTGGGATTAAATTATATAAGTGTAGAAATATCTAATTCTTGTGGGGACTTTTGGGACCCCGTGTTTCATCAGAAAAATTGAAAAAGAAATATCTAGCCTGAAATCGACCTTATGAAACAAGGTAGAAAATAATTTTTATGCTTTTAGCTTGAAAGATAATTTTCACAGGCAAATTAAGCTTAGTTCAAGAATTTTCTTTTGGCTTCTGCCTGTGTTTACTTCTATTTTATGATTTTTGAAAAAATTGGTTGGAATGAGGATTTTTACAAATTTCAATTGTTTAAATGACTTCAGTTAAACAATGATGTACACATCGATCAATAGGGTCGTGTTTAAAATTTCGAGGGCTCTGTGCGAAAATTAATAAAAAAAAAATCCATTCTTAAGATAATTTTGAAAAAAGTAGGACAATGTACTGATGCTAGAAAGCAATCACTTAAATCAAAACAAATTTTAGCACTCAATGATTGCAAGTTTATATAAATAAAAAGAATTACAAACATAACTTTCACTAAATAATCAAAAGTAGTTCAATCTTAAATAAATAAATAAAAAAACTTAAAAAGCTTTAACTATAAAGTTTCACTTGAATATAACATTATAATATAATAAAATTGAAAAAAAAAATCATTTTTGGGGTGTTATAATTGGCACTTAAAAATATTTCATTGTACTCTAAATTTTTATATATATGCAAGTGGCCCATTACTATAATGGTAGAAAGTTGTTAAACTTTTGCATGACAGAGTGAGTTCAAATCCCGTCGGTGGCTAATCTAACATCTAATCTATCGTTTGACAAAAAAAATTATATTTAGAAAGAAAGAGAGAATTACGTTTATAAAAAGTACATAATGAGATTTTAAAATACTAATAAAAATAATTTTTAAAATATAGAACATTATTACATATAAATATTAGATGGCCAAAATTTTAAGGACTCTTCAAAGTTAAGATCCTATTTGATTGCATATTTCACTCTCCCCCAACATCCCCTTTGTTGGTCAAATAATAACGACGTAACTACAAAAGTAGAAGAAAAATAGGGACTTGAGGGTAAATTTCTCAAGCAATCATACGTTCACCGATGGGACAGATCGAACTAGAAGATAATTTGTGAATGTCTTTCTTTCTGATACATGTAGACTTTTTGAAATAGACATGGGCTAGCTAGCTACATGCATGCACGGGAGAAATTTTTTAATGACCTAGAAATACGTCTTAATACATTAAATGTAATAACTCATTTAATTAAAAAAAAATCTTTCAAGTTTTCAATCATAACATTATTGTAATTAATGCATCAAACTGTATTTCTGACTCAATCTCTAAACGAATTGCTGGACCATGTGAACAAAGCCGTTACATTATTGGTTGGATATTTTAATCGTGGGGTTCACCTTGCTTTGTTATTTAACTGTTGACTCAAGCATTGGGCTGCTTTACTTCTACAGTAAACATTCGCGTCAAATTTTTGACCGAGATCAAGTTATTGTAACTCTTATTTTCTTCATTCCTAACGAGCGACAGGGTTGAACATTGACCAAGTATAAAATAAACCTGGGTTTTTATTTATGATCGCAATCGTTGATCTCGGTGTTGAAAGTTTATATGTCTTATTGTAGCTGAAATATTTGTACTTTTCCACAGAATTTAAAATATTACTCTACCCAGCGTGCATAAATCTTTGATTTTTCGTACAATGGTTTTAATTTACTATATATATATGCTCTGCTCGTGTAAATTTTTGACTTGGCCGTTCAGAGGGAATGTAGTGGAGATTAAAATAGTTAGTATAATTAATAAAAAAAAGCGACTTTAAATTAACAAAAAAAAATTTCACTTTGTGCGAGTCTTGGGAAACATTTATTATACGCAGTTTTTTTTTTTTTTTTAACAAAGAAATTGTTTTCATGATTCGAATTCATAATCTTCCGATACAAAAGAACAATTATTTCGTTATACCAAAGCTCACCCCCCGTTAGAATAATTAATATCAGTTAAAACTTTTTGGGTCATTAAATCAGCTAAAACTGATAGCAGGAAAAATCAAGGGTGAGCAGGGAATTCAGTTTTAGAAAATTCAACAGTCAACTCAAATATGTACAGAGGCTATACCGGTCTTAACTTCCAAAGTGTAAGCTATATTCGATGCACATTTGACCTAAAGCATAAAGACCGAAAAGTGGTCTTCTCTTTACCTTATTATTTTCCATTTTTGTTGCACATTTTCAACATTCCTCGTCTCTTTCAGAAATTGCCTAATCATCTACACTTCTATGAAATGCGTAAATAATTTTAGGTCTCTTTCTAACGTGATAACATTTTATCATATAAACATTATAATTGGTATTGTTCATTTATTTATTATCATTTTTCGAAAATTTTATTCGATTTGAAAGCTGTTTAATTAACTATTTATATTGTCGAGCAAACAAAAATTATTATAATTAACAAGTGGTATTCCGAACTTGTGGTTTGAGCGTACATAACCTAGCTACGGTAGTGTGGTACATACTACTAGGTCATCTTTACATATTAGGTCAGTATTATAAAAATATTGGCTTTTTATCCATAACGGTTTATAAGTTTGATATAATTCCTCACTTTGGTTTATGAGACTTAAAATCGATAGTAGTGGTTCCTGAGACTGTCCACCATCAATTATTTTAGTCATTTTGTGAGAAATCTCCGTTAAATTGAGAGTATTTTTGTTAAATCAACCCCTCCCCTTGAACTTATGGTTTCTTCAATTTACCAGAAAAACTTCATTGAAGGACCAAAATAATTAACAGTGGACAATCTCATATACCACTTCTATCGATTGTAACTCTCAGTGACAAAAGTGAAAAATTATAACAATCTCATAAACCATTTAGGCTAAAAACCTAAAAAAAATTAGACAGTCATCTTTTAAACATACGTTGGCAAAGAATCCACAACATTGTGGGTTGGTGAATATTGAAAGTTAAGAAAACCCAGCAAACTGATAGGCGTCAAGTTAAAAAACAACGAATACATAGATAGTTATATATTGACTTTAGTCTTTTAGGACGTTTTTGATGATCGGGAAACTATTGATGGGTAGGGCTAATGTATCTTGGAGATGGCCCTGTCTTTGTATACGAGAATATATGTAAATGTACATTCATCCGGACAGGATTTTTTCGTACGCTCAAGAGAAAACATACATAAAAAACAAATAATTAACTTGCATACTAGTTAAACTTTGCATAATGAAGGTTAATCTGATCAGTTACTTCGCGTACCTACCTGTATGTGTGCACTGCGCTTTCTGTGATGAGATTCCTTTCCATTTAGAACTGTTGGTCAAACTTTTGGGTTTTTCTAAAGGGTGAGTTGGTGAAAGGAACTTGTGGTCTTTTCTTGATGCACTCCTTCCTAAATCCTAAAACCCTCATCCTCTAATTTGTTTAACTTTTTATTTACATAAATAAATAAAAATTCAAGACAAAAACAAGAAATGTACGTAGAGAAGAATGAGAATGTCAAAATCGCTACCCTCGATGATTTATACATTGTAGACACATCCACCGTTTAAATTCATTATTTTAAAAATCCCGCCTAGGTGCTAAGTAGCTAGTCACCGCCACGATTAGTCTCTAAGCGTTTGAAAATTAAGAAAGTACACCTAGACTAGCTTAGGCATCCGCCTAGCCCGCTTAGGCTGAGACTCTCACTTAGACAGAAAATCGATAACTCTTATTTTATATTTTGTTTTTTCATTAAATGTAAGAGACTTGTTGAATATTTGGATAAACACTCATTATATGTTTGCTTCTCATGCTTTCAATATGTTCTAATACTTTATAATCTATATGTCATTTTAGTTTGCAATTTATGTATCCCTATATAATTATATATTCTTTCCAATATAAAACGACACTTATTTATACAATAAATAATAAATTTACTTAAATTTGTTTAGTCCGCATAGGCACCTGCCTAGGCCTAGGCCCTTACCTACCGCTCGACTAGCGTCTGACGTTTTTTAGAACCTTGTTTAAACCTCAAGTTAATTTTGAGTTCAAAATCAAAGAGTTAAAAGGTAATTTAAGTTCTTTCTTTCTTCTATGAGAAGAGGAAATTCAAACATATAAAGTAAAAAATCTTAACTATTTTAGTTACTTCTAATTTTTTTTTGACAAACGATAATGTTAGTATGTTAAATAATTGATTATTAGGGGAAAAATTAGTGGGAATGAACTCACACTAAAGTACATAGACATGATTACTTTCTATCCCTACAATAAATACTAGTCTCGAAAAAGTACATAGACATGATTACTTTAAATGAGCCGTGTTTCAAAAAAAAATCCCTGTTCGAAAAGGTGTTCCCATCTGAAGCATGAGGTTCGATTAAGAAGCAAACTGTGCGTAAATCGAAAGTTTTTTCTTGTTTCTTAGACTACTAAATGTACACCCACGTGTGATCTTAAGATAATTATCTTTTTATCGGGACATTAACTAAAATATCTTATATTTTTTTGTTAGGATAACTGCAGTTTGACTTCTTGAATTATTATTCCAATTAAAATTGACCTCTTAAAGTATTTTTTTGGTAAATCAACCCCCTAAAGTATTTAAAATCAACCAATTAACTCCTCATTAGATTCAATAAAATTTTATCCACTTTGCCGTTAAATATTGACACTAGGGGTGGAAAAAAATGCCGAAAATTCCAAACCGAACCGAAAAATTCTCAAAAATTTCGGTACCCAATACTGAACAGAACCGAAAAATATATACATATATATTATTTAATTTTAAATATATATATTTGGAATTGTAACAGCCGTCCGATTTGGTTGAGATTTAATCTCAACCGTTGAATCCAATTAAAACCCTCAAACTCAGTCACTCTCTCTCGACCTCACCTCACTCTCCTTGCCTATTTCTCTCGATCTCTTTCCTCCTCCTTATTTGAGGTCTTCAAATTCGGCCACACCCACATCACACATGTGACTCACCTCTCTCTCGACTGACCTATCACCTCTCTGATCTCTCTCTCTCTCTCTTGACTGCTCATCCATCACTGCGGAGCCTTTATTCTCATCCCTCAGTGTGCACCGATTCTCCCCCAAATCATGTAAATTTTGGGATTAATTTAGGGTTTAAATTCTACATTAGAGTTTGTGAAATTTGTTCATGTTTTGGATTGAATGTTCATGATTCCAGCCCTAGTTTAATTTCTATATTTATTTTTACCATTAGGTTAGGGTTTATTAAATTTTTTTCCGATTTAGGAATGAGGCTATTACTGGAATTTGGTTGACCCGAAAGTTTCAAGATGATCTGCATAGGTTAATAATTAGCTTCTTTTATTTCTTTTGGGTGAGATAAACGATGTGTAGTTTGAAATTAGATTCACCAACTATTAGATAAGGTTTCATACACCTTGCTGCTGTGATGGGCAGTTGAAACTCAAATGTGTCCCGAATAAAAAAATATATATATAAAATTATGTTAGTTAAGAGACTATGAAGTATGAACCACTGAAAACTCAACATTAATATAACAAGGAGAATGCTAACCGTTGAAAATTATGTTAGTTAAGAAATTGTGGCTTCAGGGATCATTAGTTGATTGAATCTTATATGGAGCACATCACTGGAAATTAAGAAAAGATCATTGTTTAATAACATATACATATACATACACATACATATACATATACTTACACATACACGTATACATGTGTTGAATCCTTCTCTCTGCTAATTTATCTTGAATGCTTTAATAGGTTTTCTTCAATCCTGAGATTTATAGAGGTTTTCTTCAATCCTGAGATTTATAGCACCGACTGCACCACTCCATTACCCGTTGTAATTTGCAGGCCCACCTGGTTTCATTTCTCTGGTTGTTGGATTTGCAAGGCAAAGTTTTCTGGGTTTTTACTTTGTTGCTCCATAAAGGTCTTAGAAAGTCTAATTCTTTGAAACATTTATGTGGGTTTTGTTCAGTTGGTGGGTTGTAAATAAATCTCTTATAGATAACATCTAAATTTTCATTTTTTAATCCAAGGGTTTTGCAGCTCCACATTTTGATGTGCTTTCTGCTCTAGTTTGTTTATTTTTCATGAAATTTTTGTATATTTTTCATAATAATTTTTGTCGCTTCTTTTGGCTTTGCATCATCTAATTTTTAATTTCAGTAAATGGGGGAAAAAAAAAAAAAAACATGTTTTGATGGTTTTTGTCTTCAATTTTTGGGGCTTTGTAAGCTAAATTTGTTAATTTTTTCCCCGTTTCTAAGATTGTAGTATTTGTATTTGCAAGACCTCTCCTAGAAGGTTTCATCCTTGCAAGTTGTTCATTGTTCTCTGAAAGCCTTAGCTGTGAAGTAATGTATATTTGAGTGGTTTTAGGGTTTGCTCTCTCTCCCTTTCTCTCTCTGTATATGTTTAGATATATTATTATACAGGGGGTTTGTGTGTGTGACTTATAAAGCTACCTTTTAGTTAAAGGATTCGAGTTTAACTTCTAGGTGAACATAAATTTAGAACTCTTTTTCTTTTTATTCAGATTACATCAAAATTTAATCTCGATTTGTCCCAAAATTTTGAAAATATTTTGGGATTCTTGAAATTTGGGATTTCCAAAAATTTGGTTTGAGATCGGTCTTGACAGTCCCGTCCCGAAAATTTTCTGTTTGGGATTCAAGATAGTAGTTTCGGTTCGGTATCCCATACCGAACCAGCCCTAATTGACACGACATTACTCTCAAGAGTGAATCATGTGCCAATATTTGACGTCAAAGTGGATGAAATGTCATCGGATATGACGGTAAATGGTTAATTGAAAAATTTTAAATTACTCAAGAGGTTAATTTACCAAAAACATAATTCAAATAGTTAATTTCAACTGAGTTAATAATTCAGAAGTTCAAACGATATTTTGCTTTGTTTTTTAAAGAATTTGGTCCTCTATCATGACTTTAATCAAATAGTAGAAGCCACTAAAAGAATATTTTAATTACAAAATAATTAAAAAATAATAATAACGTAAATGTGTGTGTAGAAATATATTCTACCAACCTAGACGGCCGATTTGGATCTTTGGTAGACAAAAATGAGGACAACAAATCCCGAATGCCTGTCCCCACAATAGATTGAGGGTCTTGTGATCAACAAACATTGCCCTGACAAAATCACGACTTGATCTCTTAAAAAATAAAAAATAAAAAATAAAAAATAAAAAATAAAAAATAAAAAAGGAAGCCCTGTTTCTATGATTTCATTAATTAGTTGTTGGGAATCTATGAGTACGTTAAATTTTGCCAATTTGTTTGTTGGGTAACTAACGTATTCAATCATACGGCCATTTTTCAAATTGTGGGCTCGTCATTTTCGTTATTGCCATCATTTCTTGGTGAGAGTAATGATTGGATTTAGAAATGAACACAAAAATATTACAGACTTCTCGTCGACTTTTATTTTTATGTTTTACATGCCTACTCACAATGTTTGTGCGTTGTTACTAATTTTACGTCTGCTCAATTGTTCTTTAACTGTTTCAGTCATTTGTTCTACATTAGTCATTGCATTACATTTTCAATGACCAAACCCACAAATACGCACTAAACAAATTAACTAAATAAACAAACTTGTAAAATATAAATAAGTATAAGCAAAATTTAAAATATGAAAATAGAAACTCTTTAAGATCACTCCACTCTCTCTAGACAACGAATTTCTTCGACATGTGCGTATCCTACTCTCATCTCAAAACCCTTTGTTGGTGGTTTGCAGTTGCAATTACCGATTTTTTTGTAATAACAATTGCAGGTTCACATTAACCACCCATAGTACATTATTTTAAGGTCACAGATGGTAATCAGCTAACCAATAGTTGCTCGCCAAGTGGCAGCAGATACAAGTTATTGTTCTTTTGCCTTTTATGACGCATATTTGCCTGATGATCATGATCAGCCGACGAGGAGACTGACTTATCTAATTTGGTCCTCTTGGTGGCCGCCGTTGGCGTTGCTGAAGAAGAAGAAGAAGAAGAAGAAGAAGAAAAAGTACTACTGCTGGCGGCGGCCTCTTGCTCTGGCTCTTTTCGTTTGCCGGTGACTCGAACAGGCGGAGGCTCATTCAACCCAATCCGGTGAGGGAAATTGAGCAAAGCCTTGGAGCCACGAATGCGAAAGGCGGCACGGTCGTAAGCCAAAGCAGCTTCCTCCGAAGTCTCGTAGGTACCAAGCCACACTCTGGCCCCATTCTTCGCCGGGTCACGTATCTCCGCCGCGAATTTTCCCCACGGCCTCTGCCTCACGCCTCGATAATGCTTCCCTCTCGCCACCCCCGACTTTTGTAATTTCGGGACATTCACATTCACTCCATCTTGTTCAGCTACTGCATCTCCTACTTGTACTTGATTTTGATCACGGTCGTCATGATCCAACGGAGGAATATCAGTATCAGGTGGGAGGACTAGGGTTGGTGAGGGTTCGTTTCCATTAATGGAAACATTAAAATCGTGGTGTTGAGATTGAGTGGAAACATCAGGTGGCAGCTGATCATGACTTTGATCAAAAAGATGATCAAGATCATACGTCTGTTCGGGTTTGACACATTCCAAGGAGTGGTCGGGAGACCATCCGAGGCTAAGAGCGTCGTGAAGGGAGTTGTAGTCGATCATGTCATCCCAATCGTCGACTTGGAAGGGTAAAGTGTGGTCGGGAGACCATCCGAGGCTAAGAGCATCATGAACGGAGTTGTAGACGATCATGTCCTCGGAATTGTCGACTTGGAAGGGTAAATCTCCCCATTGTTGCGTTAAGCACGGCATCATACATGGACTGCTAATATTGTTCACCGTCAATGAGCAGCAGCTTGTGTAGTGCTGAGGTTGTTCTTCCATCTTTGCTTGTTAGCTTTGTCCTTAATTTGGATGACTAGTCTAACAAAAAAGAAGAGAGAGAGAGAGAGAGAGAGAGAGAGAGAGAGAGAGAGAGAGAGAGAGTGTGTGGAATTGAGAAGTTGATTCACAAACTTCGGAAGACGAGGAGGTATGAAGGGGTATATGTATAGAGGTCGGGGCTGGATACTGTTGTAGCTGTCTTTTTGGTACACTCAGAACACAATTACGTGTGCATAATTTTAATCAAATTATATGTGTATTCATTTTTTATAAACAAACCCTAAAAATAAAAGATACAAGTATGTCGCGCATTCTCATAACACAGTCAAAATTACATTACGTGATACAGTGATTAAAGTAAAAATTTGTCAACCAAAATGACCCAAATAAAATTTTTTTTTTCTGACCAAAAAAATTAAAAATATCTTTTTCTATTTTCTTAATGATTGTCTTTTAGAAAAATACCCTTCGAAGGTTTCTTTGAACTTTCTGCCTTTCTTTTTCTTTCTTTCTTTCTTTGCTGTAATATGAATGGAAATTGCAAAGTCACAAGCAACCACATTGGGTGGGGTTAATGGGACCGCACGTCTATATACACACTGATGTCACGGTGGCTTCCGTCGGCAGTTCGCCAGGTGATGTATTTGATCTTCATGCGTTGTGAAACTACAATTTGTTATTCATATTTTTCAATTCAATAGATTCAACGATTGGATACAGAGAAGTATAAAAAAGGTGAAAACGGTGTGTGAATCACACCACCCTTGTTTTAATGTAATTAGACACATATTGTCTTAAGAAAAAAAACTACGCACGAATTAACAACTGATGATATCCTGTATGCACTTGTGGGATCACCGTGTTAACAGAAAATCTCTTCTATTTTTGTTTCCCTTTTATTTTTGTTAATAACTTCCAAACGTGATAGTTGAATACTTAACTTTGTGTAGTAAATATGATTCATATCATATATGATATGGATAGAGGTGATGCTATCCACACACTTATGTTTACTTTTCACACAATATTATTAATCTTTGACCGTTGAATCGAATAAATTGAAGAGAATTATAAGGTAAAAATTATCAAAGAATGCATGAAAAGTAGTAACGGATCTGTAAATAGCACTATCCTATTATTAATATGATGTCATGAACATGCAAAATCTGTTTTGAAAAATAACGAATAAAAATGATGACTTGCAACTTACGACATGAAAGACAACTAGTCAAATTGCAAATTGCATAATAAAGAATTATGGGTGGAAGGAGACAAAATCTTGAGTGTAACTATGATGAGGAAAATAGAAAAAAAATAATATCCATCTGTAACCGTGAGGCTATTTCTAATGCAACCAATTTTTTTTAGTCAAAAGGTATATTTTGACTCTAAATTTATAGATTTTCTCACAAATGCAAAGTTACATTTGATTTTAGATATCTCTAAAGTTAAAAGTAAGACCAAAAAATCGAGAATAAGAAGGTTATAACTCTAAAATGGGGTTAATCACTCTTTAAAGCATATGAGTTTAACTACATATGAATCGAAAATGTTATAACTTATCGTTGAATTGGAGATATCCTAAGACATATCCATCCATGGTTCAATTGATAGAGCAATTGGGTTGGATTGTCTTTGGCCTAAAAAAAAGCGGTCCACCGGTGCAAATAATGGAGGGCAATTGGGCCAAGAGCTTGTGCCCTTTCAGTTGCCCTTGCAAGATTTGCCTTGGCTTGTGCCAGTGAGGCCAACCCGCGCGCACAACCATGCGTCCATGTAGACTATTGCCTTGCCCTCGCAGATTGTTAGGTTTCCAACGGATCTTTTATCTGGACTGTTGGATTTCTAATGTTAGAAAAGAAATTGAAAATTGAAGGTTGTCCCATATGACATAATCTGGTGCATATGATTCAACCCAAATTTAGTAAATCAACGGCCTGAATTAATTTGAAGGTATAAAAATTAGAAAAAAATACAAATGTTTTTTAACAACACACTTAAAAATTTTACAAAGTTCAACCACCTTCTTTATTTGCGTTTTATTTTTAATTAATTACGCTCGTTATTATGCTTTGTCTTGTATTTAAAATTAAACAATCATAATTAAATAGAGAGTTTTATTTTCAAATTAGAACAAACGTATTAAATACACACTTACAGGGCACAAAACATAAAATATATATATATATATATAATTGTGAATAGTAATCACACTTGCTTTTGCCTTTTAATTTCCTCTTCTGAAAGGAATGAGATTGCACAAAGACAATTACTGTTCAGAGCAAATAGTTAAGACAATTTTATTACCCTTGCCTTTACCCTCTAAAACAGGTGGAGTTGTTCTAAGAAAACGGACCTTAGCTAACGTAGTTTCGCCCAAAGAATGACATTAAATTATGCAATAATACCTATTTTTATTTTTGTGTTGTTGAGATTAATATCTCTGTACACTTCCCCAGCTAGAATACAACGTACATATGCTGACAACCTTGGCTACTTATTTAACTTTGTCGCCTTTCACCTAATTAATGAAATAATTAACTACTTTTAATTGTTTTTATTTGAATCTTAGGAGGAGGTATCTGATTTTATATTATTTATGTTAAAACCTAAAAAATAAAATAAGTTCACACGTAAAACGGCATGACTAATTTTATATTTGATGGGTGATCCAGACAAAAGATTTAGTATAAATTATAAATAGATTAGTTTTTTGGGGCTATCGTGAAAAAGGACAAAAAGAAAGCCCATGACTGCAATTTGGCCAACAGTGACTTCACCTTACTGTTCAATAGTGACAACCTTGTGTAACTTTTATTTGAAATTTATGTACGAAGGTCGACGTATTTTTTTTAAAGAAAATTAATGAAAATGATTTGAAAATTTTTAGTTTTAATAAAAATGACAAAAAAGTATTGTAAGTGAATAGTAGCATAATTGATTTTTTAGAGTAAAAATATGGTTTTTCATTAAAATGAACAGTATCGGAAGCTTTTTGTTAAAACTCCATTTTTTTAAATCTCGGGTGTTGATGTAATTTTTAATACTTGAGGGAGTTTCATGAAAACACGCTTAATTTTAGAAAATGTAAAATGATGGTTTCCTTTCAAGCTTTATGTTTTAATGCATGTACTTGCAATAAATAAATAATTAAAATGAAAACTAACGAAAAGGATTTGAAAACTTTAGTTTTTATTTAAAATGACAAAATAAAGGTGTAAGTGAATAGTACTAAGAGTGACTATTTAGGCTAAAAATGTCCTTAACGTTAAAAGTGAATAGACTATGAATGTTTCATTAAAACTTCCATAATTAAACCCATGCAACAAACATGATTGAAGACAATAAAAGTATACTTTAACTCAAGAATTTGGGACGTGCTTAATGTAACCTTAGAATGAGGTGATTTTGTATCTATCACTCCTTTAACTTATCCATACAACCAATCATTTAAATACAATCTACTTAGTTACAAGCTCACGTTAAATCGGTGATGGAGTCAGAAATTTACAATAATGGGACCACAAACAACAAGCTTACGAAAACTAATTACTTTCATTTATAATTGCCAACGATATGTTCTCATATTTTAGAAACATCGTTTCACAACATCATTATCAATAAAATTAACTACATTTTATTATTGTAGATAACCAATTAATTATCATTCAACCATTGATTTCTCATACGATGTGAATTCTTCACAATATTGATCACTAAAAGAGCTCTCCCCGTTTTGGAAAGATTGTAGTTTTGGTATTGTTTTAATTAAAAAAGTATTAATAAATGGTCTCTCTTTTTTGTTTGTCTCAATTATTATAGGGGTCATGTAAAAATTCAGAAAAGAAATATTTGAGGCTGTTACAGTTAGTGGCAGCCAATGCCTTCATGTTGGCTCTGCCGTTGACAAAACTTGTTGAGAGAACCGTAATTCTGACAGTAACTGTTACTAAATGTGTACGAAATAACAATAATAAAGAATGCGAAGACACAAACAAATGGGAGTCAAAATTGCTTTACCGCATGTTGCTAATTGTGTATGAAATTAATATTTTATAAAAAAATGTGAAAGCCACAAACAAATTGGACCAAAATTTTTCTTTTTGCAGAGATATCCCACCCGGCTCTGTTGCTAATTTCAAATGTAATAATAATATTAATAAATACATAAAAATTTGAAGCCACAAACAAATTGGGACCAAATTGATTTTTGCAACCCACTCAGCTATCATCCATCCCCGTCTCTGCACCCAGCACTCAACTATGGCTTCCTAGCTTTTCAAATTTGTCCATTTCTTTTTCGTTTCTCCCTACGTATCTACAAGATCAACACCCATTTGAGTACAAGCTAGTTTCCTAATGTTTAATTTTTAATTTGGTATAAGCAGGTTTACTCTTAGCATTAATTATTAAAGGCAAGTTATGTAACAAGTGTTCTTATATTAATTCAATCTCGAATTTCTTAATCACAACCATTAACATAGTACGGGCATAAACTATTTGTAATCTTTACCGAATCATTAGGTTGGACCTTGCATTTAAATATAGTATAGTTGGAAGAGCAAGTAAGCAAAGTAGGTGGGGGTATTGCGACTTGCTAAATTTTCAATTAGGTTTATTAATCAAAATCGGCCTTTTTTACTTGTACACTTCAATCATATTCTACTTCTACAAATTCTACTTAAAAAAGGTAATAATAACTTTCTTTTCTGTGAATTTTTTTTTTAAATGAACCAATGAATCTACGAAAAAGTTTAATTAAAAAAAGAGGAGGACAAAAAAGAAAGAAGAAAGTGCGTGTACAAATAGTGGAAGCCTACGTTTTGGCTAGTACGCTGATTTTGGAGCACTGTTCAGTGTTTTGTGACAAAAAGTGAAAACTTACAAAAAAATCATCTTTGCGATTCCTAATCGTCTATAATCATACACCAATTTAAGCATCACCATTTAAACAAAATATATCCATAATTTACTAGAGCGTCAACAACAAGATTTACTTACGGGTAAACATGATAAATTCCTCGAACATTGTTTAGTCCTTTTAACAATATTTTATTATTATTTTCGCATCAAAGTGAAAGCCGTCAAATTCATCTCTCTTGTTTGATTATTTGATCCATTTTTCAAATCCTTAATAGTCTTCTTAATTATTTTATTTGTCCAGCATATAGCTGCGGTTGTCTTAAGAAAGGAAAATCAATTAATTAAAGTTTACATGCCCTAAATTTCTACGTTGGAAGATTTCATACACCTCTGACCTAGATATTGCTGATCGCCCATGAATTAAATGCAAACCTCCCAACTTAATTAGAAATGAAGGAAAAATTTAAGCATGTGAAATGATTTGATCCTGAGCTGGTGGCCAGTTCACACATTAAAATCAAATTGTATTCTCCGTCTTATTCAGAGAATGTTATTGTCAATGTATATTTGTTTACTTTTAATCCTTGGAGGTTATGAAGTTGACGTGCATATATTTCGAAGCAATACGTTAGAAGAAGTTAGGTAAAGAAAATGACCATGCAGCTGAAATTCCTAGCTAGTAATTATTTTATCAATGACTTATTGATAATAAAAAAACCAAAAACAAAAAACAGAATCAAGTTTATTTTTCATATGGAATCAATTTGAACTTTTGAAATGTGTATTTACAAGGAATAAAAATAAAAATTATTTAACTTTTTGAGTTTAATGTGTTTACTAAAATATGGCTATTGTCTGAATCTCAATATTTATTGTCGTAGTGGAGGAAAAGGTCTTGCAACATGACTGCTCAAGTGAGAACAAAATATGAAATTAGTATGTTGATTTTGTGACTTGAAATGAAGAGGAACCGAGTCACGGAGCCAAAAATTCAGGCTAGCAGATGTTTTTTAATTCATAAAAAATTATACAAAATATAGCAATATAACCAATGAAATAAAACAAAAAATGTTGTTTTTTTTTTTTTTTTTTGGTATTGTATGAGGAATTTTAATCAAACAAGAGTGGTAGAGCTTTAAATTTTATGAAAAACTTATTATTAAGATGACAATATCATTAGAACATGCTTATAAGCTTTCGTAAAAACATTGTTCTAAAAATCGGCCTAGGCGCTGGGCGGTGGAGCCCCGTCCCGATTTTGGGCAAGGCGTTTGGAAAAATCGGCTGGAAGCTAGGCGGCACCTAGACGGTCCTAGGCGTTTTTTTTAATATTTTTTTTATTAATTGTGTGCTTTTTTCTTTTTTGGTTGCACGTTGATATACTTATGGAAATGGTGTACCTGATTTGCAAATGATGGATTTACTACAAGTTCATCCAATAGTGAAACGAATTGGAGCACTTTTGAGGGGATACATACAAAGAAAAGACATAAACTAGATACAATAAGGTTAAATAATTTAGTCTATATCTAATCCAATACAAGGATCATGATTCATGAACAAGAAGAATTTTGTCTATCATCCAAATCCTCCTCATTATGATTATATGCTTACTGTTTTTTAAATATTGAACTTTTTGGATGTATATAATTTGTGTATTCTTCTACTTTTATTTTTGCATTTTATCATTCTTTTATTATCCATACAAGTATAGTTTTTTTTTAAGGTGTAACTTTAGTTTGTACAATCCTTGTTTTACGTGAATTAACCAAAACAAAGAGGCTTGTTTTCTATAGAGAAACATAGAGGGCGTTGAGGGGGAGTGAAATGTGTAGTTGCATAGGACACAAATTTCAAGGGCCCTCAAAATTTTTGCCATCTAATATTGTATGTAATATTGTTCTATATTTAAAAATTGTTTTTGTTAGCACTTTAAAATCTCATTATGCACTCTTTATAAGCATAATTTTGTTCCTAAATATAAAATTTTGGAGTACAATGAGATATTTTGAGTGTAAATAATAACACCCTAAAAATAATTTTTTTTTTCAATTTTATTATATAATAATGTTACATATTCAAGTGAAACTTTAAAGTTTTCAGAGTGTTTGAAGTTTTTTTTTTCTTCTTTGGTTGTTTAAGATTGAACTACTTTTGATTTTATTAGTGAAGGTTATGTTTGCATGCTTTTGATTTTATTAGTGAAGATTATGTTTGCATTTCTCTTTACTTATGTAAACTTGCAATCATTGAGTGCTCAAGTTCGTTTTGATTTAATTTATAACTTTCTTGCCCAAAACCCTAGATCTGCAAAAGTATTCGTTATTTTATGATGCCTGTGTCATGTCTAATAAGTTATGTGTAAACGGTTTATAAATTTATATCCGTAACTATTTGTCAATTTTTAGGTAGCTAAGTGTCGCGTCCGAATAAGAATCAAAATTATTAATCCTATTAATTTTAAAGAAAATTAATGAAAAAGATTTGAAAATTTTAAGTTTTAACGATAAAAAAAAAATAAAGGGCAAAGTGAATAGTACTATAATTGACTTTTTAGTGTAAAAATATGATTTTTTGTTAAAATAAACAGTACCGAAAATTTTTCGTTAAAATTCCTTTAATTTTATACTTTGTGTGCGACACATTGCACACTATCTTCACTCTTGGCAAGCAGAATGCATGACATGTACACCACTACCGCATGCAACACATGTCCATGCATTGTTAGGTTTAGATAAGCTTACAGTGGCCACACGGTCTCCAATTTTCCATCCGAGTCAGACAATTAGTGGGGGTTGGTGATTCTACTTTTCATTGTCTGATATTTAAGGACTACACAATTAGGATCATTTAAATTGAATTCGACAATTTGTATTAACTTATTATGCTGATTTACTTTAACGACTCCAATTTCTCATCCACACAAACTAAGGAATCCGATTTCCAATTTGCCATCATTACAAATTAACACGACTTAATTGTTTTGTTCAAACCGTGTGGGCTAATTTTAGTTGCATTTAGTCCATTCGACTGAGGTAACTGACTAATGCATGCAAACTACACGTAGATCAAGGACTTTTTGACGAAATATATTCAATAGTCATTGTGGTTCTAAGCCTAACTGATATAGATAGAAAAACACTAACTTTTGAAAAGAAGAGAGGTAATATTGATTTTAAAAATAATTACAATATTCAAGCAATGCAACATGAAAAAACATACAATACTTCATCACCGAGAAGAGAAATTAGTATAAAGAACAAATGATACTAAATACGGGGAAAACCTTAACCTAGAACCAACTCCAACTTTACATATGTAAAAAGTTCGATGGCAAAATTAAAATAATTTGGAGATAATCACACAAAAAACAACACATGGAAAAATCCCTATTCAACCACCAAACTACACTTATTCTGGCCACCAATATAAATTGATTAAGCTTATTTACGGCAACACCCTCTGATATTGAATTTACATTCACATCTGCCCATTAAAATTCAAATTTCCTCACTTAACATCTTGGAACTTAAATCATGTCTCATATTAACTACCTTCTAGCATCAAATATTGTCAATAATCCCGTTAAAACACTAATAACAGCACTAAGTGACAAATCCATACTAAAAGCAAACTAAAAACTCTCTTAAAACGAATAGAAAACACTCATCAAACTAAAGGAAGTTTCTTTTGCTGAACTTTTTCTAGTGAAAGGAATCAAATGCAAATGAGAAAGGAAGAAAAAGACTAGATCAAAAAGTTAAAACAGCTTTAAGCCTTCACCTTTCCTATCGTTATGATACATCATGGAATTGAAATCCTTCGTGGTGGTTAAGTTCTTCCAAAGTGTTCATTAAGAAGCTAAGAAGTCAAGGCCCTCGACAAAAGCTTTCTACCGAGAGTTTCCGCTCAAAACCATCGATAACTACCTTTTATAAATTAGAAGATAGGAGGTGGTTTACTACTTAATTATTATGTTTGATTGACTATTAGGTCTACTGCTAAATTGATTATTTGTACTGATCTGTATGTGATTTGTTGTCGTGCGCTGAGTATTTCAGCCAATTTACCATGCAACTAGTTGTATATTTTGCTTTTTTCGCTACATCAACATAAGTATCATGGATTAAGTTCATAGTAATACAAGTTCATAGTAATACATCAGCAATTTAACAACAAACTTAACATTATTATGGGCAAAACAGTTTAAATTTTCTTTTTAAACTTCACTACTAAATAACCTAAATTATTTATCAAAATGTTTTTACTGGACTAAATTGTAAACTAATCGTTCTACCACCCACCACAAATTCTAACCTATACTAAGAACCAAACCTCACCATGACAGTGACATATCTAGTATTCGAATCTAGAGTGATCCTAGTATAAAGGGTCCAAGTTTTTTATATAAAAATTGAGCGTGCGTGCAAAAAAAAAAATAGTTTATTCAATGAGATATTTCATCGAACACTTAATAAATGATATTGAGAGAATTTATCAAGTGTTGTCTATTTAACCTGTCGAGATATGTATAGTAGGTATTACATCAAACACTTATTAAGTACCAAGGAACCTGTATAAAACATTCGAAGAACCCTCAGAATACCTTTATACGTATGTTTTCAGAACCCCAAGTGGTCCCAAAACCACCTAGTCTCAGGTGCACCCGCCAATGCACACAGATCAATTTTCGAACACGGGACGCGTGAGACGCATGAGTTTCAAAACTTTATTATTATTATAAAATTGTTTCTGGTGACCCTGTCCACTCTTGGCATTTTTTTGACCATGTCCCACTAGGGCACGTTTTAAGTCCTCTTGGTTTAGGGTTTAGGTGTTGGTGGGCGGGGTGCTTCATGTTTCGGCCATCTATGGTCATTCTGACGACAATAGTACCCGTAAAAAGAGACTGCCCCGACAGTAGTACACGTTTTAGGTGTTGGTGGGTGTGGGTTATCTGCCATCCCATTTTCATACTTTTTTCGTATCTTTCTATTTGTGTGATTACGATTAAGTTACGTCAACATTTTATATTCCTATTACTTTTTATTTTATTATTTCTATAAAAAATTAATATAAAATGTTGACGTGGCTTAACCGTGACCACACATCACAAGAGGGCATAGGGATAGTATGGAAATGGGAGGGCAGACAATTCATCTCCTTTTTGTGGGGCCCATCACGTGTTGCCTTACAAAAAGTTGATGCAGCATATCGTGTCTGTTTATCGTACATCGTGCGATCAGTTTTCGTTAAATACTATTTATATTTGATTTTTAAATTTTAAATTTTAAATTTTAAATAATTTATAATCACACGAGATGTACGATAAACAGATACGATCAAAAGATTCTCAAATTCCCAGAAATGGAGCCTTTTCCCACATTGCCAGAGCTGATCTTGGTACGGAGCAGGTGGACTCCACCCACATGCCTCCAACTCAAACGGCTTCGAAAAAAGATAAACGAATCGGAGTAGATTCTTTTTTTTTTTCTATTTTTTTTTATTTGAATAGTCACGGTTAAGCAACATCAATATCTTATATTAATTTTTCTAGAGAGGGTGACAAAATAGAAAATAAGGATGAGAATAAGATGAGAGAGAGTCATACTCCAAACGAAACGGCATATATAGGTGAAATTATTGGACTATCTCGTGCTAAATAGGACTAAAAGACATCAACGTATTTTCTAAGGAATATGTCACATATGACATGGCAGCTGAATTATTTGACTCCTTACTTTTTAACTGTCTTTTTCTTAACAGCAAATAAAGATAGAGTCAGATGCCTTTAATTTAATTTTCTTTTAATGCATGTGTCCCACTGAAAGCCAATTGGATGAAAACTAAAATCAATTTTAATTATTTTTAGTAGATAATGTTGCTGTGGAGCTCAATATATTAATAAAATAAATAGTTGACATACCCATCGGAAATGAAGAAGATTTAACATATATATTCAATTGGCCACATCAATCAAAATAAAACTTTGACAAATTATATACGACGTCCCTTTTAAAGATACTCTTAATTGCGTATAAATATCACAGAAAGCAATCAAATGATAGAAATTGAAAGGCGTTGGTTTCTCTGCCTTGTGTTTGTTTCTTTATACGGACAAAAGAGGTCCTTTTAGTCGTATTATTACAATTAATTGTATTTAATGTTTTCTACAACGTATTAGCAAATGGGTACATGCTATGAATGTGATATTTTTGGCTAGAAAAGTTTAAAATGTGGAAGAAAAAAAGAGTAAAAGCTAATTAGGCGGCGGGTACGGGACCTAATATATTAGCGTCTAGCAAATAGGTACATGTTGTGAATATTAGCGCCTTAGAAACAGTTGATATTTTAATTGACTAGTATCCAGTCCAGGGTCTTTTAAAACGTGAAAAAGTAATAAAGATACAGAGGGGTCAATATATTAGCCCTCATGACTGGAGAATAAAAAATTTAGCACTCAACTATTTCTTAATAAATTATATTTTTTTTAAGGGCTAAAATTGTTCCCAGGACTTGGTTTATCCGTTCATGATTCGAGCTCGCCTAATGAGAATTCAAAGTTACAAATGGAGTGCAAATAGAAAAGTGTGTAAGCTCAGATAGGATGTGATGTTCAAATAGAAACTCAAAACTTTTAGTCGATGCAATTTTAAAACTTCAAAATTAAATTTTAAAATTTGTCGCTAAAAGAAAAAAAATTCAAAATTTAAAACCTCCTGGAAATTAACTAAACTAACCGAGCTTACCATTACACTTTGTTTGGATGATAAATTTTAAGATTACTAAGAAATTTCAAAATGAGGGAATTTATTTTTTATAATTTTTAAATTTTCTTATTTGATTAACCTAAAAGAAAAATAAAATTTGAGTACAAATTTTTTTTTTTTTATCATTACACTCTCACTTATAGAAATTGAGAAATAACATCTGTTCACATAAAATTTGAACTTGGAAATTGAAGGTCTCAAATTTCAAGTTTTTTTTTTTTTTTTCACACAAAAATTCTGCATTTCTATGTTTATAAATCAAAGTAAGGAAATAACTTGCAAACTCCGAGTTTGTCAAAATATCAATAAAATTTTCCTCATTTAAATTTAAAACGTAGTGTTAGGCTTAGTGATTAGTGGACTGATGATCATCATCATCCTCATTTAATTGGGCTGAAACTATAGGTACTGATCAGTTCGGTCCAATAGATTGGGTTCGGCTTGGGCTGAAACAAAATAATAGGTAATCATCAGTCCAGTTCAATAGACAATTTGGGTTGACTTGGGCTGTGATTAATTAAACCGAAAATAAATTTGGGCTAAGCCCAAATTGAAATAAAATATCGATGATCGAACTTATCTGATTTTCTCGAACTCTCCAGTCTCCACACCCTTCTTCTCTGTAGCTCAACAGATCGCTCATATAAAGACAAACGACGTGTCGCAATGCATGCAAGCCCTGCATGAGAAGCTCCTCAACACGTGCCCTACTTCCATAACACGTGCCACCGCTATTCAGACCGTCATTCTTATATAAACCCCCTCCCATCCCACAACATTTCACACCATTAATTATATTTCTTCAATCCAGTACTCTCTCCCCAAACACATTCTGATATTCAAACCCAAATATTTTCTCAATCCACCCACCTCGGGGAAGAAATGGCTGATACACAAGGCCACCAGCAATACCAGCAATCCCATCGTTTCCAAGCTGGCCAACAAGGCATGCAGCAGCAGCACCAGAAGTCCTACCAAGTCGCCAAGGCGGCCACCGCTGTGACCGCGGGTGGGTCCCTTTTGGTGCTCTCTGGGCTGGTCCTTGCCGGCACGGTCATAGCTTTGACCATAGCCACCCCCCTGCTTGTCATATTCAGTCCGGTTCTTGTCCCGGCCGTGATCACCCTGTCCCTCATAACAATGGGGTTCTTGACCTCCGGCGGGTTTGGTGTGGCGGCGGTGACGGTGTTGTCGTGGATCTACCGGTACGTGACCGGGAAGTACCCACCTGACGCGGACCAGCTAGACTCGGCTCGTTACAAGCTGGCTGGGAAGGCGAGGGAGATGAGGGACAGGGTTGAGCAGTACGGTCAACAGCAGACTTCTTAAACTGTGTACCACCAAATACATATATGTGTGTGTGTCCATGTTGTTAGATCCGGTGGTCATGGAGTTTTAAGGAGATCGTACGGCTACAATAATAATAAACATTGGAGTCTGATAAAGATTAGGGCCATGCATGGGTTTCTCTCCGTCTCTGTAATTTCATGTGTTTTAGTCGTACGAGAGTTGGGTTTCTGTCTGTGTTTATTTTGTTAATTAAGTGTATGTTTTTCTATCTGGGTCTTTTCTCTTGTAATGGGTTGAATATTTTGGAGCTGAGGCCTTGTTTGATAAGTGTATTTTTACTATATTTTTCTTGTGAATTTTGCGGGATTATTGATTATATTTGATTCGATTGGGTGACGACGATGATAATACGCGTACTAATTACGTGGCTCCATGGAGTACGTGTCACCGTGCATGGCACCCTCTGAGCGAGGGAGCGTTACGAAATAGATTCCCATAGAAATTATTTATAAAAAAAATGTCCGGTCATATTTATATACCATCACTAACTAAATGAGTTATTTTTAAGCTTCTTTAATAATTTATTATTTTAAGTTTGTTATTTTTTATTATTTTAAGTTTATTATTTAATTTTATAGGTTAGTTGAATTAAATTATCATATTGAATAAGGTTTTTGAATATATTTTGAGTGTTATTTGTCATTAAATGATTAAGTCCTTGGATTTCTGATGATGTGGCTATTTGAAAAAATATTGAAAAATTTATGTTTAGACTATTGAAAGAGGTAAGCTAGTATCCTTTATTAAAGGACGTGAGGCTAGCAACAAAAAATCAAAAGAATGTGAGAAATGGTTTAAATATTTATAGGAAAAAAAATTAGATGTTTTAAATTTTTTTTTTAATTTTGGCCTAAAATAAATATGGCCCTTTCAAACGGGCTACTTGGTTGGCTAAGAATGGCGAGCCCGATGGTCAAAGGGCTGTAACTTGGCCTTTATTTTTTATTTTTTATTTTAATTTTTTTCAGCCTTCTATTAGAGTTAAGTTTTGGAGCAGGCTAGATTTTAGCCCAATGGAGATGGTCTAGATTCATCCATTAAAATTATTAGAGGATTTTCACTTGGGTTCTTTAAGTTTTTTGAAAACTAATAATGCAAGGGAGACTGAAATTTATAGATAAATTTTTTTGTAACTGAATGACATATAAATTGATGATTGAATTATACAGAAGTGGTCATAAATGTGCTCATTTTTATCAGTAATACATTATTTTATTTGAAAATTTTGAATTTAGTCTCTTAGCATTACTCGAGAAAACACACCTTTTAATTTTGTCCATTTTTATTTATTTATCCAACTTAAGATCCCTCCTCCCCAAATTTTTTTGGGGTTTTTCAGTTAGGTCCCTTGAACTTTGACTCATATTTTACAACTTGTGAATATTGTATTTTTGCTTTACAAATCTTATAATCAGAAAATTTTTAATTATTATTTCTTAATCTTCTTTAGGGGATCATCATACAAAAAGTAATTCAAATGGGAGGCTATTGAGTATCTATATCAAATAAATTCACGATTTGTTTTGAATATGTTATTTGACACTCACACAGTCAATTTCTTCTTTGACAGTCATACAACTAATTTGTTTTATACATTTGGATGCATAAACAAACACTGATTTAAATTTTTGTTTAGGGCTGATTTTCAAAAGAATATCATGAAATTAAAGTTATTGAACTGTTCTAATTATAGATCTTATAATATGAAGATACGTCATTTGCAAATAGTGAAATATGTACATCGATATGTTAATCGCAAATGGTTAAATATGTACATTTTGTTTGAAATATGTGCATCGCTCGTGGGTGACGTGCAAAGTATTATTCATTAACTTTTGAATTGGTGATATGCAGAAAATCATTGAACCAACACATGTATTAAACTAACTAAAAAAATATATCAGTTCAAACTAAATTAAATTAAACTTAACACACGAATTAATTGTGTAAGATATGCAAGTACGAGGCCGGTTCCATATGGATTGCTTTAACAAGAAATGACAGATTGAATTGAAGGATTGATTAGATTAAAATTAACAATAAAATCATAAAGACAAGTGAATAAAATAACACATGCCAAGAATAATTTGAGAAACAATGAAGTCCTAGGTTATGAGTCCACCGAAATAATTCTTTTTACTTTTTTTTAGAGTCAACTACTATTTGGCCCTTCTTTCAAAGGTATGAATTAGTAGTGGTCAATTCGTGTATCTGTACAAGAATTATATCCACGGTCTGGCATACAATCATTAAGCAGAAAGTAATCATGTCAGCCAAAACTAACCTGGTATTGGTCGTCCTTGTAGGTTTGTTCAAGTATCTAGATGAAAAAGTCATCGGAAATCCAAACTTAAAATAAAATAAGCACACAGATGATGAATATAGCATGACATATAATCATATAACAATTACACGTAAAAACAAAAATAAAAGAAAGATAGGATCCGGAATTCATGACAAGGCATGTCCTTAAGCTCTTCGCGAATTGTGTAGATGGTGATGGTGACATAACAATATGGTATAGGGAGAGAGCTTAGAACGCTCTATTTATATTGAAAACGCCCAAAAAGTATGGTAGAAATTCTTCGATAACAAACAAATTCCTAAACAATTAATTACACAAATTAGGAAAATAATTATTCTTGATTTGCGAAATCATCATCTGTCTTGCACACCAGATTTAGGGTTAATTCAGCATCTGTAAAATTCTAAAAAAGTATCAAATTTGTAGCTCTATGTCTTATCTTTCTAAAGCATATATCACACGTTACTAGGAAAAATCTAAAAGACTCTGAATCTTCATTACACATACATAGTTCAGAAGGAAAATGCAACTTCCATGGAATTAACTTGCAAAACTGGAATGTTTGGCTTCTTAGAAAAATAGGAGATTTGGACACAACATCTTCAACCTCTCAGCTTCCTTCTCCAATTAGCATTGCATAGAAAATACCACGTAAAGTTGATTCATCACAAAAAAAGTTCTTACTACCCAGCAGCTTGACTGAAATGTAGAAAGAAAAGTAGTAAGGCTCTTTTAAAAACCAGTTCCTTGACAAAATTTAGAGATTATTGACATGAAAATATAGAAAATAATTCCCCTATCAATTATCCCAAAATAAAATCATTTAAATTGATGATTGTTTAGTCATCCATATGTATCAAATAAATGGACGGTTCATTATGAATAAGTTACTTGACACTCGCACAGTCAAATTATTCTATATATTTGGATGCATAAATGATTTCCGAGTCCCATGATTTTTTTGTAGGAATGATCTTCAAGTGAGATTAAGAAATTGAATGGTTCCGATTATGAGATTTATATTACGAAGATACGTTATTCACAAACGGTGGAATATGTGCAGTCGTATCTTGGGAGATGCATGTATTATTCTTAATCTTTTCTTTTATTGATCCGCAGAAAATCATAGAGACATGTAAATTTAAGATGTAAAAAATACAATATTTTCAAGGTTTAAATTTGAGATTTTTCACTCTTTTTGAATAATACTTGCATTTCTACATATAGCGCTTCTGAACTGCATAATTTTAATAATTTAAAATCATTCAATTTTCATATCTTTATTTGTATATCATCGTCATAAAAAATCATTTAAATTGAAGATTCTCTTTTTGAATTTAAATGTATCGAACAAATGGACGGTGTTTATTTATTTAATACATTTGAATTTATATTCGAATAATTTTTTTTTTTAAATGATGATCTTCAGATGAATGTTAAGAAATTTGATTTTTTCAATGAATTATTCAAATTGATCTCAAGCACGTCTCGGATGGGCTTGAGTTGTTCTTAAGAGCAAAAACTTTTCCATTTCGGATAGTGTATTAGGCCATTAGGCTTTTTGTCACTCTCATTGCGAATAATTGAAAGCCGAATTCCAAGAAACACTGCTCTCACTTTATTTTGTTGATAAACTTCAAACGTCGCAAGTTGCACAACTTATTTTATCAACACACCGACAAACTACTACTCAAGATGGTCATGCGGCTTCAATGACAAAAAGAAGGCAGCGTAATGCCTCAACCGATTCTCAATGTCCCTATTTTGCACCACCACCAGACCCTTCGTCCTCATTCTATGCCGGCGCCAAGCAAGTTGAATGATCACCGCCGCCCATGTTCTCCAATTCGATGAGTAAAACCTCGCTGTCCACCTGAGTTCTTCGTTCAAAAACTTGTAACGAAAACGGTCGGTGATGTAGCGGAGACAATCTGCATCTAAACCAAATGCTTCCATAGGTTCCAGGCAAGTAAATGTTGCCGAGGAGGGAGGAAGGCGGCCGAGAAATGGGCGGCGAAGGCACCATGAGAGAAGTTCATCACCAAAGAAACTGCCCGGTTCGAGTACACTGGTGGCTAGGAACCCTTTGCTCAGGCCTTGGCTACGTTTTATTCGTCCATGAACTATGAACATCATTCTTTGTACTGGGTCCCCTTCTCTAATTACCTATATATTAATTTCATGGCAAAAGTAACATAATTTGAATAAGCATATTAATTACCAATAACAAATGACCACATTCAAAGCGTTACTAAATAAAACAGAGAAATGCTAAGGGTGGTCATAGGAAGTATAAGAACATGAGTGAGTATATATAGCGGTCAATCGTTGATGCAAGTCATGCAATGCAACAACTGATAGTCACTCACTTGTGTGCCAACAACTCTAGTCAGCACGGCTAGAAAAAAACATACAACTGTAATTTCTAACCTTTTCACCCTTGGAGTAGACCGTTGGCCGGACAAAGTCACATATGTTGTCCAGAATAACATCATCTAGCTTGTGGAATAACGGTACCTATAAGTAATAAAAAAGAGAATAGACGGTATTATATTGTAGCTATTGATATGTGCAATTATTAGACAAACTGTGCGTGTAATGTCAGAATTAGAAAAGATTAAATACATTGATTTTATAAATGAAAAAAAATCAACTTATATGTATAATTCTGTCAACATAGAAACCTGGTATGACAGTTAACAAGATTACCTTCTTCACAAGATCTAGGCAAAGGTATCGCTTAATGTCCCGGCGAAGGCCATCCGGGAAATGTTGGATCAATTCAAGCTCATCTTGGCCTTGCATGGCAGCCCAACTGTGGCGCTGGAAATAGCGAGCCCTCTTTCTCAAATGAGACGGTAACTGCCTTCGTTGCATCCACCATTCCATGTCTCGATATTTCAGCTGCATTTTCTTCTTATTTGCCATCACCATGTGCAGAAATATCTGCACAATTACACAATCAAGTTCTTGATCGATCTGTATATTAAGTACTATATATTCACTTGTATAAAAATAAATGTAATCAACTATGATCAGAAGTTTCAACTTTCAAGGATCACCTGGATATTTCCAATTAATGTAATAAAGAGCCCCAAGCCCGTTAGTGTCAACAAGCAAGAGAATACCAGTTCTCGCCAGTCACTTGTCGGAGTAAGGTTGTTGGCAAAGGAGCTGCAAATGTTAATTAGCACAACTTGAAAGTAATGTAAGTTTGTTGATATCGTACTACCATTTAACAATATGGTTTAAATTGGATTGTGCAATCTAAAATATATAGCCAGGAAAATATAGTCAGTTGAGATGGTACAGATAGGTGAACTTGTATAAACATTATTCACGCCACTGCTACTGTGTGCCATCAGTATTCAATAGTACATTAGAAGCTTACCCGAGATTAATTAAACCCCAGTATATGGGATAAAGGATCCTCACAGCAAGTGTATTGCCGGCGTAGACATCAAGTAGCGGCTGGTAAATACCATACTTGAATGGTGTGTCTTTATCCAAGCACAATGTCTTTATCTTTGTGAATGCATTACCACCAGAAAACTTTCCATTGGAAAATATTTCCTTGGAGCAATAGATAGAGAGATTGCAGTTTATACTTCTGTCACACTGTTGTTGGAAGCACGACATTACACGTTGTGTTGCAAGGACATACCAACATCCTCCAACAATCTGATTAATGTGAACCAACATAGCTTAAATATTGGAATTAGTTTATGAAACAAAGAGATTCCGATGATGATAAATCAAAGTATGCTTACGCACATGAGCGGCAGTTAAGTAGGCAATGAAGTTAAGTTTAAAACGCCACCAAATGTTGCCATAGGCAAATATGTAACCTGTGACCCTTTTGAGTCTTTTGGCCAAGTAAACACTGTGGTAGAGCTTGGGGATGAACTGAAACGAGAAGGTTAGTAAAAGGGTCGTCATGATTAGTCTTGTCTGTTCTTGTATAAACAGTTTTGGCACAATTAACCAAATTACTGCCTGCAAAGATAATGTGAGATTTGAGTGTCAAATTTAGTGCTTCAGCAAAAGCCTAAATATCAAAGTACAAGAGTCTCAAAACAATTTAAAGCTATTGGTAGAGTCAATAGGAGAACGGGAATAGCACTCACTTAGAAATTATATTTTCTAAATATAGGAAATATTTAGAAAATATGTTAAGGCATTAGAGCATCTCCAAAAGAGATGTCAAAAGATAAATGTCAAATGTTAATTTGATGGCTGATGTGGTAATGTCAGATTTTCTCTTTTTCCAACCGATATGTTTCTTTATTATAAATGATATTTGTAGGATTCATTTTAAAAAGAAATCAATTAAAATACATATTTCAAGATTTATAATTGGTGCATTAATAGGACTCACATAATAAAATAATTAAAAAAAAATTAACATCACATTTTCTCATATGTCAATCCACGGTTGGAGCTCACTCCTACCTCCAAATTTGATTACATGAAATTCCGCCTAGGATTTGACATCTTCTTTGGAGATGGATTTAAACATCTTATTTTTTTTATAAAAAAATGACACGTATCATATGAGAGAGAGTGAAAAAAAGTTCAAATACAAAAGTTACTACACAAATGTGGCTACATTTCTCTAATTATCAAGCTTGATATTTAATATTTGGTCTCACAAAGAAAAAGGATTAAATTGAATGCAATGCAATTTGCAGGGGGGTACCTGAGGAATTGGAAGAATGACAAAAGCATCGAGCCAAAACCCCTTGAGGGACCGCATATAGTGACACGCAATCTCACCAGAATCCCACACGAGATTCCCGCAGCCAATAACCATCGACTCACTCGACACGTAAGCCAACTTAAACTGAAGCAAGATGTGGGCCAGGTGCAACGCATCCAAACACGTCCTCACCAGAGTCACAACGAGCGCCAGCGCCACGTCCATGTAAAAACAGGGCCCACCGCGCTGGCTCAGCGCGATGACGTAAAAGAAGAGCGGATCTACGGCCACCGACATGCCCCGTGCCATGAGGACTGCGCGGTTCCACCTTTTGACGTTTTGGCTACGTGGGTCAATAGCGCGCGTCCCGGTCAGGTCGTGGGGGCCGCAGTTGAGGGTTGTGGGGGTGTGGACTCGGGTCATGGAGGACCCGGCAGAGCGCTCCCACTGGAGGTGGGGCTGGTGGATCGGGTCGCAGCGGGTGGAGTGGAAGACGGGGACACCGACCTGAGTGCAAGCGTAGCATTCTTTTGAGTTGAAGATTGCGTCGTCGTTGTCGTAGGCCTCCGTAATGCCGCCATTAGTGTTGTTGTTGGGGTTGATGTTCCACCTGAAAATCAAAGTTGAATCGAAATGCAATGAGTTAGCCAGACAAAACCCATATACATGATAATTGTAAGTACGTAACAAGGGACTGATCAGCAACATTGGGATTGATGTGGCGGTAACCTTGAGGGGGAGGACATGATGGGAGGAGGAGGATCAGGACGAGGAGGCGGAAGAGGAGGAGGGTGGAGGAGTATGTTTACTTTTGTGGAATAACATGTGGGGTGGAATTAATGAAAAGAAGGGGACGATGTTGGTAATATTTTGGGGGGTTTGTAAAACGTGGGCACGTAGCGATGGAAGGTGGCGAAGTGGTGATGGGGAGCAGGTTGATATAGCGTATTTATGCAACTTTGTTTGCTTGTTTCTTTGCATTTAGTAAGTTAGTTTCTATTTATTATAGTGTTTTAAGCTATTTTCGTGTGTTTGTAGGTTTAAATGACAAAGTTGGCAAGAAAGTGCAATTTGGAGTAGTTTTGGGCTTGTAATGGATTGCATATGCATGAAGCAAGGTGAATGGACGAATTTGAAGATCAAGATAGGCTAGGAATGTGATTAACATCTGGAAGAATTAAATTGAAGACTTGGAAAATAAGGAATCGGCTACAAAAAAGGAATATTATCCAAATTACCTTATCTTATCCAAACCTTATCCAACCTTATCTTATCTTATCTTATCCTAATCTTTTTCTGCCTTAATTCCAACTACCAAGAGGACTCCTTTTCACATAAATCACCTAAATATCAAGTTCTAGAAGCCCTATTTTCGTGCCCTAAGTTTATGTCACATGTAACCCTTATAGTAGTGGTAGCGGTTGTGTCCGGGTGTTAGTCTCACACTGAACTGGTGGTGGGGCCCGCGGCGGTCTAAGTGTTTGCATGCACCCTGTCCATGTCAGCGTTTATGCAGATGAGAAACGTGAATCGTTTTGTTCTCTGCATGAACCCACTCCATGTCAGCATATACATTTGTTTCGACAGTAACATGCATATATAAACAATAATCCGGAAATAAGATTGATGACATAGTGATAGAACAATTAGTGGAGTAAATCCAGAGAATATTAATTTTATTTTCAAAAACTCGAGTAAAATGATGCAATAATTAACATATAAAACAAGGTCCAGACGCAAGCTAGAAGACCTGGTAACGTATGGGTCCTTTTTTTCTTTCGTATTCGTGTCCTGTTGATCACAAACCATGTTTTCTTCAGGTTACGCGTTGGTAGCAACAGAGAATAAGGTCTTCGAAAGGATATGGATGTTGTTAGACTAATCGCTCGATTTAAGTGATTTCTGTTAAGTCTACTGAGGAAATGAACAAAATAAACAAGCACAAAACATAGAAATGAAGCTCGCAAAAGCGGTGCGCTCATGGGGTGTTGACTCGGGAGACCGAGTGGTCCTGTGCATATGTCACTCCTTCTCCATATGTCAGTCAGACAGTGAAGAAGTAGCCTACAGACCATGCCTACGTGTATAACCCATTTACCGTTGGGTGGTAAGAAACTTAAAGACCCAAAACTTTTAGGCTGACTAAAGGTCTATATAAAGGAGACGAGGGATCCTTATAAAAGATCAGATTACTAAGTAATGTACCGAGAGTTATTGTAATTCACATCCAATATATATTAAAAGTTACTTCTTTGTAATCGAAATATTACATATTCGAATAGTAAAAATAGCATATTTGCAAAGTAAAAGTTACACTACATACGATAAACATTCTCTCTCTCTCTTGACCCTCACAGAACTAGAAATCTTATTATTGGCTTATGATAACCTTTAGTTGTCAAGTAAGATAACACAGTTATAATCGTTAGATTGACGTGTTCTTCATTATCTGTTTTAATACAGCTTATCACGATACGTTGAATGTGTCAACACCATAGTTTCAAAAACCTACAAGTCTACAGGTGCTGCTGATGATGACATAGTGAAATCTAGCTGTCTATATGTAGGTCACGAGAAAAGACGTATATATAATAATAGTTGTTGGACTGCATGGTTCAATAATTGGTTACACCAGGGAAAGAGATATCTATTGATACGACAAAGTGAAAAGATCTTTCAGTGTGTCAAAAATATGATCTGATATGCTAAGTGTTATTATATAAAGGTTTAGTTACTTAAAATAAAAAAAAAATTAACTACTTGTATTATAGCATTTAGTGTACTAGACCGTATTTCCGACAAGCTGAAAATTTCTCAAAGTGGTGATAGTATCTTATTACTTCAAAGTCCCAATTAGAGAAAACAAAATACTAAAGAAAATTATACTTAATGCATGTTGGCCTATATAAATCTCATACTTCCCTTTCAACGCATGCAATTTGAAAGTGTCATTTGGAATTCAGGTACTATGTGTGCGTTGCTAGAATGGTACTTTTATGTTCCGTGTACGTGTAATATGTATTTTAGGTATTTATAAGTTAGACTGTGTATTGCTACATAAGATACTTAAAGGCATTTGTTGACGTCTTTTTTAGAAGAAAGTGTTCTCAAACAATCAAAAGAGTTCGTTATGACGTGCATCAAAAATAAAAAAAGTGCTTCAAAATTATGAAAGAATTTATGAGTGCTTGCTAGAGAAATAGCTCTTCTTCAAACATCACTTTGAATTTATTTACCTTGTTGTTGCAAAGTCTTTAGATGACAGTACGATGCTTATTTTGTGTATCTTAATGGTGTTAGATCATGCTTAGAGAGTTTAGACCTTCTGAGCATATCTTTTTTGTTGGTTAGGTGTGGGTCTCATGTGAGTGATAAATCGTTCATTTGAAGACTGAATTTTTTTTCCTTTTTTTGTTTTGGTTGTGCCTTCGTTGTTTGTTCCCCTGCCAAAGGACTATGAATCTATGAGGACACTCATGACAGGGCTTCTTTGCCAAAGAAGTGTTGTCTTTTGCAAGTTCATCAGAAAGTGATGCAATGTTTTGTCCTCGTGAGTGTTATCTTTCTGTATTGTTAGATATGGTTGTGTGGGGTAGATTTGTATTGTCTTTTTGTTGCATTTGTAATCATAAAATTGTATTCTTAACATATGATGTTCTTCGTTTTATTTAATTAATATAATACTTATTACCTTCAAAAAACCACTTGAAATTTTAATAAAAATTTGTTGTTCGCCTTATATATACATGCTTCTAACAAAATCACTAATGAGCATATGAGTCATAGAAAACGATTGCTGGAGTAGCACCTGCCATATGCTTCTTCATCGAAGCGCTCAAAAGGAAAGTAAAGCCCAAAAAAAATCAAAAAAAGGAGAACCAAGGGCTACAAGTCGGGCTTCCAAATTAGATTTGGGCATCATAATAAATCCATTCGAAACCCAACAACGTTGGCCCAAACATGTGGACGGGCTTTTTCTGATCCAATAATTCATTTAAAAGCCCACAAAACCGCCGTCGGTAATTATCGTCAACTTTTCTAAAAAAAGAGATTTTTGAAAATGGATCGGAGCTAGAAACACTCCAACATTCCCAATCCGACAACAAAAATCTCCTTCTCCGTCACAGAGCTCCACCTCCGAGTGCTCCGCGTAGCGAGAGATAGAGGGAGACGACGCCGTTTTGTCTCTGACATTAGGGTTTTGTGTGGGTGTCTCTGCATCTAAAGCCCTAGAACTGTTTTGATTTTCCTCTCGAATTCGATTTCTCTGAGTTTTTAGGGTTTATGCGATGCTGCTAAAGGTCAGAAATTGGGTAATTAGTGAGGAATTGGAGGAGTAGGTATGTGTTGCTATTTGGTTCTAGGTTTGAAGTGAGTTTATTCGGGTTTTTTCTGTGAGAGAAATTGATGGAAGGGGGAAGGAGAATCTCGGCGAGTCCTCGGCCTTGCAACGGTAGGAGGGTGGTGGCGAAGAAACGACCTCGTATTGGTGGGGTTGATGGGTTCGTCAACAGCGTTAAGAAGCTCCAGAGGCGTGAAATCAGCTCCAAGCGCGACCGTGCTTTTACTATGAGCGATGCCCAAGAGAGGTTTCACAATATCCGCCTCCAGGTATTTTATTTTATTTTTTTTGAATTTATTTATTTAATCGAAGGAAAGCTTGGGGCTTTGATGCTTGTTGACTTCATCTGCTTGGTTCGATGGTTTCTATTTAATTCAAAAACCAAAATTAAGTAATGGGATTTTGTTGTTAAATTATTAGGATGCTAGATCCTCTCACAAAAACTTGAAAAAAAGGTGATTTTGTTATGAATTATTTGCATTTTTAGTTTAATTCTGATTTATCTTTCTGTTAGCTGTTGAGAAATGGATAATTACTTTGTCAAGTGCCCTACCAGAAAATCCCCCGTAGTGTTGTTTCTGGGTGTTAGGAGCATTCAGTGGAATTCAATCAACATAAACATGCTTATGCTTCTATGTTCGTGAGTGTGTGATTGTTTTCGTTAATACTTTCTGTTAAGTTTGAGCAAATATGTCTTTTATCCTCGTGAGGTTCTTACCATCAAATTGGTTGTACACGTTCGGAGTCCATGCCTTGTTACTAACGCCAACATTTGAAAGCATGCTGTATCATAAAGCCTAGATGCAACGATGCAGTAAGAAAGTTTTGAGTTTCAAGATTGGAGATTTGAAATTGTGCAGTCAAGCTATTGTGTACGCATGCTCTCTTCAATTTTGAATTGTGTGGAAAGATTTTTTTTTTGTCCACTTGCGGTGTTATTGTGTGCTTGCGATACCTAATTTCTGCTTGTCATGATATTTGGATGCATATGAGGAATATGATACGCATGATCCTAAGGGTCATTGTGCCATGGTTCTGCCTTTCCTGCGAAAGAGGTCCAAAATTATTGAAATTGTAGCAGCACGTGACATTGTGTTTGCCCTTGCACAATCTGGTGTTTGTGCTGCATTTAGCCGAGGTAGTAGCTGTATTATCTGTATTTCTGAACTTATATTGCGTGCACTAATCTTATTACGTATAAATATTCAATGAAGGGAATATGTAATGTTTATATTGTTTTATGCAGAAACCAACCAGAGAATATGCTTTCTGAATGTCAGTCCTGATGAAGTGATAAGAAGCTTGTTTTATAATAAAAACAATGACTCACTTATCACTGTTTCAGTTTATGCCTCAGACGACTTCAGTTCCTTGAAATGCAGAAGCACAGGGATTGAGTACGTATCTTTCTACCTTCCCCCTCCCCTCCAGACACAAAAAGAAAAAAGAAAAAAAAAAGAAATTCAAAAGAAACAACAGTGTAGTTATCCAATTTACGTCATCTTCTTTTATTTCTTTCTAAACACACTATCAAATTATATGATCCAGATACATAAGAAGGGGTAAACCAGATGCTGGATTTGCTCTTTTTGAATCCGAGTCACTGAAATGGCCTGGTTTTGTAGAGTTCGATGATGTAAATGGGAAGGTTCTTACTTATTCTGCACGTAATAGGTTTATTGGTATACCTTTCTAATACACTATTGTCTTCTTGATTTGATTAACCTTCCTTTTGCTTCCGTTTTATTATCAGTATATACAGGGTGTTTGATCTGAAAAACTAAACAATGTTGTACTCCATTTCGGATAAGAATGTCCAAGAGATTAAGATAAAGGTAGTTCGCATGCCTCCTTAAACAGCGTGTCCATTTTGTATCTGGTATTCTTTTGTTATTGCTTAGTGGACATTTGTGTTGCTTATGATTTCCAATTTTTCTTTTGTTTCTGCCATAGCCCTGGGATCATGCTGTTGAATTTTACTAAAGCTAGTAGCCATGTTCCTCTTAAGATTCTGTCTATAGAGGATGGTACTGTCCTCAAATCCTTTAACCATCTCCTTCATCGGAATAAAGAAGGTGGATTTGATCGAACGGTTCAATGAAACGCTTCTTGTAAAGCAAGAAAATGAGAACCTTCAAATTCTTGACGTGAAGGACTTCTTGATATCTTGCAGAAGTACTATAATTGTCATTTGGATTTGTACGCTGACTGCTATTATCTGTAGGTTCGCAATTTTGAGATGACAGAGGTAAGCAGAACCCAATTCATGACACACCATCGGCCTTCATATTTCTGTATGAGAATCAGTTGTTCCTGACGTTTCGGAATCGTACCGTGGCTGTTTGGAACTGTAATTTCTAACCTTTTCAACCTTGGAGTAGACCGTCGGCCGGACAAGGTAAAAAATGTTGTCCAGGATAACATCATCTAGCTTGTGGAATAATGGTACCTATAAGTAATAAAAAGGAAAATAGACGGTATTATATTGTAGCTATTGATATAAGGAAAACTAATGAAAAGAGCTTGAAAACTTTGAGTTTAAACGTTAAAGACAAAATAAAGGATAAAGTGAATACTACGATGATTGACTTTTTGATGTAAAAATATAATTTTTCGTTAAAATAAACAATGTCAGGAGTTTTTCGTAAAAATTTCCATTAATATATGTAATTATTAGACAAACTATGCGTGTAATGTCAGAATTAGAAAAGATTAAATACATTGATTTTATAAATGATAAAATAATCAACTTATATGTATAATTCTGGCAAGATAAAAACCTGGTATGACAGTTAACAAGATTACCTTCTTCACAAGATCTAGGCAAAGGTATCGCTTAATGTCCCGGCGAAGGCCATCCGGGAAATGTTGGATCAATTCAAGCTCATCTTGGCCTTGCAATTTGCAAAGGTATCGTTTTGTTCTCTGCATGAACCCACTCCATGTCAGCATATACATTTGCTTGTTTTATTTTCAAAAACTCGAGTAAAATGATGCTATAATTAACATATAAAACGAGGTCCAGACACAAGCTAAAAGACCTGGTAACGCATGGGTCCTTTTTTTAGGTATTCGTGCCCTGTTGATCACAAATCATATTTTCTTCAGGTTACGCGTTGGTAGCAACAGAGAATAAGGTCTACGAAGGGGTATGGATGTTGTTAGACTAATCGCTCGATTTAAGTGATTTCTGTGAAGTCTACTGAGGAAATGAACAAAATAAACAAGCACAAAACATAGAAATGAAGCTCGCAAAAGCGGCGCCGCTCGTGGGGTGTTGAAACCAAGTAGTCCTGTGCATATGTCAGTCAGACAGTGTGGAGAAATAGCCTACAGGCCATGCTACGTGTATAATCCATTTACTGTTGGGTGGTAAGAAACTTAGAGACCCAAAACTTTTAGGCTGACTAAAGGTTTATATAAAGGAGACGAGGGATCCTTATAAAAGATCCGATTACCAAGTAATATACTGAGAGTTATTGTAATTCACATCCAATATATATTAATAGGGTAATGTTAGAGAGAATAAATTTGTAGATAAAATTTTGGAAACTAAGGGCAATGAAAGTTGATTGATTTATTACTTAAACGTTGCTAAACGTGCTTATTCCTATTGATGACACATCATTTAGTTTGCAAATTTAGTTTCTAAATTTAATCTTCTTAGCATTACCCTATATATATAAATATAAAATGATCTTTGATTCGAATGACTTTTCTTGTAAGTATGATCTTTAAATGCAGATTAAGAAATTGAAAAATTATGATTATAAAATGTCTACTGTGAATATACAATTATGATTATGAAATGTCTAAGGAGATCAACAAAGAAGCTTGATTTCTTCTTTTAGAATATTAATAGAAAGTTTCTCACATATATTTTTTTATTTATCAAAAAGCTTTTACACAACTTTCTTTATTACAATGGTACTCTAAAATGAATATACAATTATGATTATGAAATGTCTAGGGATATCAACAAAGAAGCTTTGACTTCTTCTTTTAGAATATTAATAGAAAGTTTCACACGTATATTTTTTCAGTTATCAAAAAGCTTTTACACAACTTTCTCGTAGCACTTAAAAAATTTCATTCTACACTCTTCATAAGTGTATTTTTCTTTCATAATATAGAAAATTTGGAGTGCATAATGAAATTTTTGGAGTGCTAATAACAATTCCCAAAAAAAAAAAAAAATCACACTTGTATTTGAGTTTGGAGTGAAATTCTATGTTAGACTACTTTTTATTTCTTTTGTGACTTTAGTAATAAGAAATATCCTTCATAATTTTTTAATATAAAATAAAATTGTGAGGAGCCTTTTATTAAAATTCCTTTTTCCTTTTCTAAGAAATTAAGGCTTGGATTTAATGAATGAAATCTGAGGAAAATAAAGAGGAATCCAAGTCCTAAAAGAAGAAATCAATCATTATAAAGAGCAACAAGGCTTAATAATAACACGATTAACATTTCATTACACATAATATTGTTACAGACTCTTCCAAATACCACCGACTGGTGTAGGGAGTACATTTACTGACTTTAAAAACGAAAATTACAACATAATCTTACATTCCTCCTTATTACTAGCTAGCATTAAACTAAATGGAGGAAAGGAAACCATTAATTTGCACAGTAGAACCTAGAACGCCACATAATTCAACACCAATTAACCCCAATATCTCCTCATCGTCAATCTACACACTTGATTCACATTTACAGACTCTCCCGCTCTAGTGAGCTTTAGAGATTTACTGCAGCAGCTTGTTAATCCAGTCAAACTGAGGCATCTCCGACACGGACGCCTCCCCACCACCATAACTCTTCATCCCACAAGCAGCATCAATTTCACCTTGGTCATACTCCATCTCATAGTCACTCAGCTTCAACGCCCTCAGACTGTTCAGGAATTCCTCCACCTTCAAGCAAGACTCGTCCACGATCTTCTTGTTGTTCATCATAGTCTGATACTCCTCAGCCGTCCACGGTGCTTCCGTTACCACGCCTCCTCCTCCACGGTTGGCCTTCGGGGTCCTTGGGGCCGCACGGCACAGGTCGCTGTTGTTCTGGTACTTGTAGTAGTGGTAGGGAGGATAAAAACCTGCTTGCTGATCATAAGCAACATAGTACTTGTAGCCGGAATACGTGTGTTGCGGGCGGAGCTCATCGGGCGTATGAGCGAAGAAGCACACTTTGCGCGGGCAGTACCCATTCTCGAGACTAGCGCATGCACGCGTGCGGTACTTGGCCGGATGGAGCCAATACTCGAACACTCCGTGAGCACATTCGCAACGGTCTCCCTTGCGGCAGTAACCGGTGCTGCGAAATGCCGGGCAAATAATCGCCGCGTAGGCGAATTTGCGGGGGTCACGGCGCTGGGCCTTCTCGCCGCGGTGAGCGTACGGGCAGTTCGTCCAGTCGTGGGCTCCCATGCGTTGGCAACGCTTCACCTTGTAAGCGTACATCCGGAATTCGTCCGACCCAAAGATGGCATTGTCGATCATCGGGTCGTGGGACTGGCACTGGTACTGGACGGGGATCATCGGGTCGTGGTACTGGCCCTGGTACTGGACCGGACTCCTGAGGAGACCCGAATAGTACACGCTCGGGTCGACCAGCTGGTAGTAGTAACCCGGATGCACACCTTGCATCATGGCTTCGACTACAGAGGATTGAAAGAAAAGAGCTTATACGTTATGGGACGAGTTGGACAGCCACCGGAGAGGGTGTATTTATAGTGTGGGAAGTGCTCTCTAGATAGGGTTAAAGTTTTAACTGTTATTTCACCCACCGTCAGTTAGTCGGTAACGGGCGTTAATATGTTGGAGTGGAAATATCAATTTTGGGAGTGGATTACATAAATTGCATTTGTATGGAGGTTGATACTCCAAGAGTGAGACAGTTGTTGGCAGAAATCAGGAGCTTCGGCCAGGTGTTAATCGGCGTTTAGGGAAAGGGACCAGATCCCTTCCTTCTAATCCACTAAGTACAGAGATCCGGACCATTGAAATTTGATCCAACGACTACAAACAGGGCATACTTTAAAAATTATAATAACTTTAACCGTTTGATCAAATTTTAATGGTCCGGATCCTCAAACTTAGTAGATTAAGAGGAAGAGATCCGAAGAGTATCAATTTCCGGCGTTTAGGGTGATGACACGGTGAAGATCCGTCGTAATGAAGTCGTATTTCCACTTATACCCTCCATTTGTAAGGTTGTCGAATAGGCCTAGGGCTGTGTCCGTGAAGTTGACGGACGTAAAATGTTGTTACTTTTTTGGTAATAGGGCAGTTACTGCATGGCGACCCACACGTGTAGGTGATAAGGGGAATGGCTTGTAGGGCGTCGAAACCTGGACATGGAGGCTGTGGGGCAGGTGTTGAGGATTTGGACTCAAGATCTTGGGGTTGTTTAAGTAGCTGCCCTTGATTTCTGAGAACGTTACTTGCTTTACTGCAGAGATCTGGTAATTAAAGGACAAATCAGTGAATCTAACTTGTCTTGACCGGTTGCATTGCTATCCTGCAGCTTGGCGTCGATCCCACCATCCCCAGTCCAGCGGCCTAGAGAGAAAAGGGGGACGAAAAAGTAACTGTAAACAAGTTAAAACATAATACATTATATATATGGATAATGGAAAATACTGAAATTTAGGAACTTAAATAAAGAAATGGATTATATATGAACGGTAATTAATGACTTGTAATTTGTTGAATGACTCAAAGAACGTTGTCAAACGTTTACATATTCAACAAGAACATTAAATAAAAGAATTTAATGCCTTTGATTAAAAAAAAAAAAAAAAAAAAGAAGGAATGTTGTCAAACAAATAATTTGATCACAAACAACACTTTAAATGTATGTACTACTTACCATATTAATAGAGTTCATCGTTATTAATACTTCAAAATAGTTATCATGTATTTCTTCCTTATACAAGAGAGAAAATATATATAGAGCACATGATGTTTTTTAGAGTGTCAATAAAAATTTCCCAAATGAATAGGGATGGAAGTCGATCGATGGTTTTGAGATGGAAAGAGGGTTTCCAGTTCTGATGAATCCGCTAACTATGAATTTGATGCCGGAAATGGACCGGTAACAAACATTCATGATCTCGAAGTGAGTGATGATTTTCTAGATTTGATTTTCTTCATCATGTATCTAGTAATTGCTGCATTTAGAATGCATTTATCTGGCTCAAACTTTGACTAAAACCACGACACTGTGTGATTTCAAAGCCGGGAAATCCCTGACTACAACTAAGACCACAACGGTTGTGAGGTGCAGACTCCACTTTTCTCTAGATTGTAGTTTCTCAGGCATCGGTCAAGGTAGAGGGTGATGCACATATATTATTATTGCTCTACTGTAAGAGGATGGGGAAGAGTTTGGTTACGAAAATATTAACTGGAGTCGTAAATTGTTCTATCATCTTGGAATAAATTATAATAACTATTTCACGTAAAATGATTTAACTATTATTTAATAGAACCGTGTTTGTCGGTTAAAGAATATAGAACCTTATTGACATTAAAGAAGTTGATATATAAACTTAAAACTTTAGGCCAATAATAGTAGTTACACTCCACTTTCTTTTAACATTCTTTGTATGTGACCCTTGTTAGTTAATTTTAGTTAATCCAGCTCGTATGAACATAGAATTAGACAAACCTATACAATTCAATCAATTGCGTTCATACCAAGCCATAAGTGCGCAAGTAGAGGGTAATTTTATGACCTAAAAGTTAAGGTAATCGATGTCGATATTCCACGTCGGCAGAATGCGGAAGAAAATAAAAGTTTAAATATCATAATCTCCTTTCAACTAGTATTAAGATTTTGTTATGATAAAACTATACACTTGACATACTGTATAAGTGATAGTTAACAAATTAAAAATAATATCGGGTACTTTAAAAGTAAGCATTTTACCCATCTCTCTAATAATTTGAGAATTGAAGGTTACAATTTTTTGGTCTTTTTAGGGGCTGTAAGCAAGTCCGAGTACCTCTTTTGAGATGTCAAAAGATAGGACTTCCATGATGTCATTTGCTAATACGTTGCATACTCTCAAGCAAATATATGGATGGCTTCCGATTGTATCTAGATATGGACCCTACCCTTTTTTCGTTTGGGGTGGAGCCTACACCTCTCGCAATCCACGTTGGTGGTGAGAATAAAACGACAACGTCTTCTCTTGCAGAGAAAGGCATAGAATCTTCAAGCAGAAGAGAGAGGCAGTGAAAAAACCGAAACGCATGCATGCAGAAGAACACGTGGTTGATAAATAAATAAATGAAACGTAAATGTTGACAAAAGTTTTTGGCTTCGAGGCACGTGATACTTACTTCGCTCTTTTGTCTATGCCTATATCAAGTATGCGTTTCCTTCGTTTCTTTGTGACAAAACGACAACCCCACCAAACTCTATTGCAATCCACCGCATCAGCAATTTATGAATTTAAGAGAAATAGGAAAGAATAACGTCATGTAATTTGACCCAAAAAAAAAGAAAAAAAAAAAATATATATATATATATATATAAAAGATTAAACATCAATAATAATCAAGCCTTATATCATAAAGTGAGGTCGGTTGAATGAATCCTAGAACGCTATTACGTTCAGTTTTGCATCATTTCTTCCGTTAGCTCCAAGTACTCTATATCTTTTCTTAAACTAAGTCTTCCTAGATCTTCTTCGGCCTCTTTTGCCATGAGTTTCTGTCTCATAATCGCATCTTTTAATTGGAGTATCTATATGTTTTTGGTTCACGTGTTCATACCGTCCTTTCTTGTGCCAACACATCCAATGAAGCATTCTCAACTCTGCTACCCTCATTTTTTTGCACGTGTTGATTTTTGACCGCCTAATATTCTGTGCTATAACGCATTATTGGCCTTATCGTTGTCCTATAAAATTTTCTCTTGAGCTTTATTGGCATACAACGACCACAAAACACACCCGATGCACCTTTTCACTTCATCCACCCCACTTGTATTATATGGTTGAGATCTCCATTCTTTTGCAGGATAGATCCAAGATAGCTAAAGCGTTCACTATTTGGTACTTCAAGATCTTCAATCCTCACTCCTATCTCATTTCGACCCCCATTCCCATTGAACTTACACTTCATATACTTTGTTTTTAACCTACTTAGGCAAAAGCCTTTAGATTCTCTTCTCACCAAAGGTTAAGCTTCGCATTTACTCCCTTATGCGTTTCATCTATAAGCACTATATCATCTGTGAAAAGCATACACCAAGATATATCATCTTAAATATGTCTCATTAACTTGTCGATTACCAATGCAAAAAGGTAAGGACTTAAAGCTGAGCCTTGATGTAACCCTATAATTATGGGAAAGCTTTCAATTTGTCATTAAGGAGCTCTTACTGTAGGCATTGCTCCATCATACAAGTCCTTTGTTTGCTTGGATAAATGCTGCTCGTATGCCTCTCTTCTCTAGAATCCTCCAAAAAGACCATGTCATACGCTTTTTCCAAATCTATAAAGATCATGTGCAAATCATTTTGCATATCTCTATATCGTTTCATCGATCTTCGTAAGAGATAGATTGCTTCCATAGTCAAGCGCCTTGATATGAACCCAAATTGATTGTCTAAAACCTGTGTCTCTTTCCTCAATCTATGCTTCATTACTTTCTCCTAAAGCTTCATTGCATAACTCATTAATTTAATATTCCTTTAATTCATGCAATTTTCTATGTTGCTCTTATTCTTGTAGATAGGCACCAAAGTTATTTTTTTGCCACTCATTTGGCATCTTCTTCACTTTCAAAATCTCATTGAAAAGGTTTGTGAGCCATGCTATACCCGTCTCTCCTAAGACCTTTCACACTTCAAATGGTATATCTTCGGGACCTACTACTATGCTTCATCTTTTTCAAAGCTACAACCACTTATCCTTTCCTGATTTGGTAGTAGAATGATTAATTTCTACACTCTTCCGAGTTATTCAACTCTCATTCCGTGTCCTTCATTGTGAAAAGATTATGAAAATAAGCTCTCCATCTATCTTTAGTTGTGTTCTCCATTGCTAGAACATTTTCATTCTCAAGACCTTAAAATTTTTCAAAGCCCTTTCATTAGTTTTCCTTAAAATTTAAGGTTAATTTTGTGTCAGCAAATATAAAACATTATGTAAAGAATGACAAGTGACATAGACTCCATAGAGAGTTTTACTTTAAAAAAAGTCTCAAATTGATTAGCTAACTATTAATCTAATGATACTTTAAAATGAGATATATGATAACGATTTAGACATCATGCCCAAAAAAGTAGCAACATAAAAGTTGTATCTATAAATTTATTTTTAAGGGGTTCGTTGTGTTTGTTCATATGTTTAAGTCGATCGGTTTACTTGGTGTCTTGTGCGTTTCAGGTTCAAGGGAATTACAACCCTTTCATATACAAATCTATCTTAATTTTGTTGGACTGGAAAAAGGTCAGCTCAAAGCCCTCAAATACTAACTTTTTGGGCAAAATTAGGGAGTCACAACCAAGTTGTTTAGGTTTACTTACAATTAAATCGTGTTTTTGGGCAAAATTAGGGAGTTACAACCAAGTTGTTTAGGTTTACTTACAATTAAATCTTGTTATTCCAATTGACAAGTGAATTTTGTTGACCCAAAAAAAAAAATTGTTCACCAAAAAATTCTGTTGACCAAAATAAAGTTGTTTGACGAGAAAAAATTGATAAGTGAATTTGGTATACAAAAATATTAAAAGGTGCATCACATGGCTCATATGTAGAGAGATTTTTCAATGTGTTCAAACACGGGGTTGTATGTCATCTGTTGTTATACAACTAGTAAAAGGAAGTTTTTTATTTTCAAGTGTACCATTCACTTGTATAATGACATATGGCGTATGTGTTCATATTACGAGCATTTACTAAAAAATCTCTCCTACATGTGGATCGCCAAGTTATACAAATTGATAAAAAAAAAAAAAAAATATTTGAATAAAATTGGAAATATGAGTAAATCACAAAGGTAGAATTAACAAAATTGAAAGTACATATTAGTAGAATATTTTGTTTTTCTTCGAACAAACACTTGCAATATTACTCAAACTACAATACTTCTTCCTTTTAAATATCTTTTATGTTATCTATAAGTCATTAACTTGGCATCCAAGTAACAAATGACCAGCTTTAAATAATTAGTATGATAAGCAGATTAACCACATTTGAGCACGCTTTACCAGACCACCTTTTTTATTGATCAGATTTACCGCACTGCCTTTTGTTACATCTAAACGGACCAGATTGCTTGTAAGTTGAAACTAAACCAAATGTCAACAAATCCTGACCGTCCAACTGGTTTTATCACTGAGTCCCAACATCATACGGAACAGGTAGCTTTTTGAGCACATTGATATTTTTACACTAAGGGAAGGAGAAGTTCGGTTAAGCTACACAATGGGCAGCCTAATTTGGTATTGAATTCGCCATCCACGAGATTCGAACCTAATACCACCAAACCGTAATACAGAACATGTAACTTTTAACCTCACTGTAGAATTTCACAGAGTAGACTCGAATTAAAATCCAGATTATCTGTTTTGAATTTGAATATTTATCTCCCAAATTAGATAATCTAAAATTGAATTTTGACCAGCATCGACAAAAAAGCTGGAAAACTTAATTCTTCTTTTTTTCTCATTTTCTCCTTTATTTTTGGGTAAAAAGATAAAATTAGCAGTAATGACCAAGAATGCGCACCGACTTTCCAGAGAGGCACATACAATTGCGTAAGACCAGCTTCACATAGGATTGGGAGAGCACTTCCACGTGCCAGTTACTCATTGAAGTAAAAAATCAAAGAATTTCGTTGACCCGCCAGTAAACCAATCACAACCCTCGATTCAACTTTCATTTCTTCTTTGTCGTAGCCTTTGTAGCGAAAATTAGTAAGAAATTAAGTGAGCTTAGTGGTGAAGGACCTACAGTGCATGATCGAATACTCTTATTCAACTAAGTTACAAGCCGCTTGCGAAAAAAGTTCTAGAAATTTGGGGTGCATGTGTTGGATTGTTATAGACTTCATAGAAAAGGAAACTAAACGCCCCATAAATACTTGTATACCTTCCTCTGCACGAAAGAGAAAAAGAACTAAAATTCATTCTTCTTTTCACCCATAAAATCAATATCTAAGCAATCAAATCCATCATCTTCTTTATTATTTTTTTCTAGAAGATTTTTGGATTGATATCAAGGAGAAAAGGGTTGCAAATTATGGTGAAGGAATCGGCACGAAAGTGTTCGCATTGTGGTCACAATGGCCACAACTCGAGGACGTGCAACCACGGCCATGGAAATAAAGGGGTTTGCTTGAAGCTTTTCGGCGTGAACATTATGGAGAAAGAGGAGGATTCTATCAAGAAGAGTTACAGCATGGGGAATCTGCTGGCGGACGGCACTGGAGACCACAACAACAACGCTGTTGTGGCTGATCATGATGCCGGCTACCTCTCCGATGGCCTCATTCATAACAAGCGACACAAGGCCGCCCATGAAAGAAAAAAAGGTATATTTTTGTTTTTGAGAGTTTCATCAATTCCAACTGATGGTTTTATGTGTCTAGGTTTTCTGTTTGCTCTTTGATTTAATTCCCTTCTGTGTTGTTAGGAGGAATGCATGTGTGACTGCTTTGTTATTCATTGGTGTTTTTCTTCCCTTTATGAAGCGTAAAACTCTTTTCTTCCCCTTATCTTTATTTTTCATATTAATTTTGTAAGAAAATTAGTAAATAGAATTCTAAACAATGCACCTTGTTATAATCCACGATTAAGGCGGCATCTCCAAACATAGCCTTTTTTTTTCTAGAGATGTTGGTTAGGTCAAATCAGTTGCCTAGGACAGTGTGTCTGCTCCGTTGCATTCAGGTTCGAATTCATTTTCCGTAAGTTAGCGTAATTGCATTTAGATTCTTCAGGTTTGGTTTTGACTGAATTTGAAATGAATATTTTCAGGGAGGCCATGGACTGAGGAAGAGCATAGAGTGTTTCTAGCTGGTTTGAAGAAGCTTGGGAAAGGTGATTGGAGAGGAATAGCAAGAAATTTTGTGACTACAAGAACCCCAACCCAGGTTGCTAGTCATGCACAGAAGTATTTCCTCAGGCAGGCTACAAATGATAAGAGGAAACGCAGATCAAGCCTCTTTGACATGCACTTTAAGGAACTCTCTGTAATTATCTCTCCCACTGTTACAAACAAGTACTGTGCACGAATAGAACATATTACGAATTTCTATCAGAAATAAAATAGAAATGACACTAAACATAAATATAGAAGCACTAAACCCTAACTTATATACGGTTTTTGATTAAAAGGTTGTGACCGGCTCCGTTTATACATATTTATTTTTGGTAGTGTGCATCCCAATTAGTTCATATCAATGATTGGATTTTGATGGGATTTGCAGGATCAGGGTCCTCAAGATTCCTCAATTTCACCTACAAAGTCAGCTGATGAAACTTCACCACAGGCTAGCAGCTCTAAAACTATGCCACTGAAAATCAATACAGCCAACAACTCACCACCGGCTAGCAACGTTCCAACTCGGATTCTAAACAGATTCCCACATCTGTGCTTGGATAGCCCCCCAGCTCCTCCTTTGTCTCCAACTTGCACTCTTCCAAATTACCCTGCCATGCCATTTATGGTAAGAACCCTTTTGCCTTTTCCCCATTATTATATGTGAACCTAGTTTTAAGTGTTACTGAATCAGTGTGATCCCCGTGACAACTGTTACCATTAGGGACAAATAATTCAAGAACCGCACAATAGAAAGAACAAAAATCACTCACCTATTAACTGTTAATGTTGGGTCCAATAGTCGGTTGCAATTACACTTTGATCCATGAGTTTGTTTCTTACAATATTACAAGACTATATATATTTGAAGTGAACGAGGGTTGACTGAGTTGGTAAGGATTGTTCTCTTCGTTAGACTAAAGCCTAGATTCGAATCTTGTTGCTGGGAATCTCTCTTGGTGTGTGATATATAAAAATATAAAATAATATAAAATTAAAAAAAAAAGCGGCTAAGACCCCCTTTGTAAGTCCTCAAAAAGACTTGTGGTATGTCCAGACCCTGAGGTGGGGTAGCCTTCCTAACCCCTAAACTTTTCTGTATCTGGGTATATATATTTGAAACTATGAGAAGGAGAACTACAACAGATTTATGATGATTTGAAGTGAAATGCGCTTGTTTCCATGTGAAGTTATTTTTTCTAAATCAAAGTGTCAAAACTCATGTATGACGATTTTGCTCATGTTTGAACAGATGAGAATTCCAGCAAATGTCCCATACGCCCCAATGACGCACTTTTACAGACCAAGTTACCACCACATGATCAAAAACCATGGTAACTTTCCAACTTGTGCTCCTGTAATTTCTCACCCTTCTGGAATCCCATCGTCACCAAGGTCCCTCCCAAGCAGTCCATCCATGGCAGCCGGCCGGATCAGCAGCATGACGTCAGCAGCTGAGAAAGATGCTTTAGAGCTTAAAATTGGGCCGCCTCAGCCTTCTCAAGGGGCAAGCTTGTCTCCCCCTTCATCTTCTGGTGCCATCAGAGTCACATAGAAAATTACTTTTTTACAGCTTAATTTTTCAAATTTTTACAATTTTGATTCACAAGAAGCTAAAAGTGGAAAAACAATTACGAGAATAATGAATTAAGTTGATTCAGTCGAATCATTCACGGAGAGAGGTGCACAATTGTAAAATGCGGAAAGAGTTTTAATTAGTCCCACTTTTTGAGGTTCTGTTGATGATATAATTATACTGAACGGGTCGATCCTCCCCTCTCGTTTGTTTAGCAACTTATCCTAAGATTTCCGCCCTAAGAGCTCCCTGGCGACGACAGAGGAACCAACCCCGCCTGCCGTGGCGGGGTGGCTTTTGAATTCTGCAGAGTTTTTCTTTATTATGTTTTGAACAATGTTGGCCATACCATCTGTTTTGTTGTTGTGACTTTTCCTTCCCAACTCAAAGATAATATGCACGTAAATAAGATTACTTTTCTTAGCTTGCGGCATTCTTTTATGCAACGAGTGTGCCAGTTAGTAAGTTAATAGACACTAACTATTAATTTAAACAAGTAATAGTACCGTATTATCTTACTAACCAGTTAAGACTTGAGCACTACTTTTGACTGGTAAGTTAATAGGACATTGATTATTAGTATAACTACTTAGTATTACAGTCTAGTGATATTCCTCTTCACTTGTAAGTAACAGATTTTAAAATCAATTCTCGTCAAATACGAATTGAGGCTCTCTTAGTATAGATAATATCTTTAGTTAAAAAAATAATTAGTATCGTGTTATCTTACTAACTAGTTAAGACTTGAGCACTACTTCTGACAGGTAAGCCTTATCATTTGCCATGTAAATTGACAAAAAATAATTGGGATAAATCTCCATTTTATAATTAAGGGGCATCTGAGGAAAAATATGATCTCAAGGAGTAGTCTATCTCAAGTTACTATAACTTGGCTAGTTGCCATATACATAATAACATCAGAAACGTATAGATTTCCTTTAAGCATCCACATGAACAATTCAACGAGTCACTTTAAACAGAAGAAACCAGATAAATTTGAAATGTAGCTGAGCACCAGACATCATTTGTACATACCAGTTAACAGACTATAAAGAATGGAATTACTGACAAGCAAAGTCGTGAAATATGGTTTAAGGCGGCACAAATAGTCCCCTGCGGTTTCGAGAAGAATGACGAGAAGCCTTGTCCTACATGCACTCCTGCCACAGAAGATCAGTAACAGCATCAAACTAAGACGAGCAGCAGCCAGATTTCTGGTTGACGGGTTGTCCTCGGATCTGCACTGTTGGCGGCCTTGCATTGTTCATCGGTTGACTTGCCATCCTGCATTGTGATGTGAAGGAAATGAGTGGGCGCCGATGGGTCAATTATAAATCCTTGAACTCAAAGATGCAGCAAATTGTGCACACCTTGCCCCTCAATCAAACCTCTTCTCTTCTTATAATGCGGAAAAAGAGGAAAACACACATATACACGACAGTGCAAAAGTACCTGTTCTTGATTTCAGCAGCCATTGCCATGAAAGCCTGCTCCACATTGGTAGCATTTTTTGCACTAGTCTCCATGAAAGGGATCCCAATCTCATCCGCAAATGCCTGTTGAAAAACCAGCGAGTCAACAGGGAGGTCATGATTAAATGGTGAGTGCTTACTCCATTAGACAAAAATATGGTAACAGAAACTAGGGGGAGGTTCACAAAATTTTCACCTTAGCTGTTTCGTAAGACACAACTTTGTTAGCGGTCAGATCAGCCTTGTTGCCAACAAGAAGCTTGTTTACATTCTCACTAGCGTAACGGTCAATTTCATTTAACCATTGCTTAACATTGTTGAAGCTCTCTTGGTCCGTCACATCATAAACTATCTGCAACATACACCAACATTAATAAACAGAATCCACAGTACAAGACCTCAAGAAAAACCAATACCGCAATAATAAAAACATAAATCAAAAGAAAGAAAAAGGCAAACTTACTATAATTCCATGTGCCCCACGGTAGTAGCTACTCGTAATTGTCCTAAAACGTTCTTGTCCAGCAGTGTCCCACTACATGTCCAGAGCCCAGAGGGGTAAAGGAAAATATCACAGATAGTCTTACAGCTAAATTGACTAAACAACAACGTTTCATAAGATGAGAACATTATGAATATGCACTAGAACTCAGTTTTCAGCCCAATAATAATGTCAGAATAGTGCATATTTATTCATAAGAATCAACAAAATGTGAACACATAACAACCTCATGCAATATGAAGTTCTACAAAAATAGTTGAATGTAGTTGAAAAGGCGCACATACCACACCAGTAACACAACTCCTAAACAAGAGAAAACACATCATTTGAGAAATGAGGACATGAAGAAAGTAAGAAAACAATGCCAATCAGTATCTTAAGAGATCAAATGAAAAAAAAGAACCAGCCAATTTGGATGCGGTCCCTAACTATCAATATTCTTTGACAGAAATCTTGTATGTTTTTAGTTTTTGACCGAGGTCCCTGTCATTAATGTAATAGTATAAGTTACTATATTTTTTAAATTAAAATTAAAAAATTGAAATTTGTTTTTGTTTGTATTAATGAGATTTTAAATATAACCCATAATTTGTGGGATTAAAAATAATAAAACATAAATTACACTCTCTATTATATTGTGTGTGTGTGTGTGTGTAAATATGGGTACATTCATCAAAATTAACAAAAATAATTATTGTACCAAAACATGGGTACATTCTTCAAAACACAGAAAAAAAAGAAGATATTAGGCTTAATAACATTAGCAAATTTCCTTGATTAAACTTGACATAGATACATTCTCAAATCAACGAAAAAGAATGTACTCATATAAGTTTAAAAATGGATTAAAAAAATTGAATGGATTTTATATTAAAATTTTGGGTATATTTTATATAAAAAATTTATATGTTTTATATTAAAAAAAATAGTACATTTTACATATAACAAATTGGTATATTTAAGAATGGTTACATTAAAGATTAAAAAAGTTGAAGATTATATGAATGGATACATTTAAGATTAAAAAATTGAGAATCTTTTTATAAAAAACTAATGAGTACAAACTTATTCTATTATTATTAATTTTTATTTTTGGAAATGTTTATTGAAAATTAATTAGGATTTTAATAGTGGTGTGAGTATTAAAACCCTAAATCAATTACTAATTTTTATTTTAAAAAATATGTAAATTCATTATCACATTAATGCTAGGAACTTCAATCAAAATTTGAAAACTAATAAGGTCTTAGTCAATGACCATTAGTAACTAGGGACCAAATACTAATTTTTTCTATTTCTTAACTACTAAATGGCTTAAAACCCCACGCACTACCATATTTCAGAGAGATAGAGAGAGTCTCACAATTTGAAGTTTAATGGTCTTTCCATCCTGCTCCACAGTGCGAATTTTCTACAGAGAAAGGACAAGAAAAACAATCAACAGCCGTATCTCCTATAACATTATTTAGACCACGAATATAAAGCTTACAAAATCAACTCCGATTGTGCTGATGTAGCTGTCCAGATATGAATCGTCCTGTATCATACATAGAGAGATAAAAGGTCAGCACTGATATTGATGAAGTCAGCTCCTGAAATAATTAACCATATTACACTATGCTTCAGAAGCTCAGGAACAAGAAAGTCTAAATTAAAAAGTCAGTTGGGATTATCAAAGTTGATAAAAGCAAATAATAATTAGTATACAAACCCGCATAAAATGACACATTCGCTAATAGGTCTGATATGATAGAGAAAATCATGCATACGTTATTATACTAGAAAATTTAGAGTAATCAAGTATTTGTTTTATGGTTACATTGGAGGGATTTGAAGCCTGGGCCTATCCTATTTGCTGTAACCCATTACATTCCCTCCCTCGCCGCTTGAGCTAACCCCAAAGGCTTGATTCAAGAAACAAAGCATACATTTTATTTCCTTTTAAGCAAGAAACAATGTATACAGTGAATCACGCAAAGAGATCCATATAAATTTGATCAAAGTACGAACAACTTACAGCAAACCTCAGAAGAAGACATGATTTTCCAACCCCAGAGTCACCAATCAGCAAAAGTTTAAACAAGTAATCACTGCAGCAGGTAAAATTCCAACATAATCATTCATTAGCAATACTTTTAAATCTGAATTCAACAGGTTCAGCTGCAAACTACCAATTAACCCTGTTGGTTTAACCACATGTAATTGATATTTAATAAAATTGCATTGGCTGAGCCCAAAAACTAGCTAAGCATCAACATCTTAGCTGACCAATTAATCTCCACACGACGATCCAAGATACAATTTAAGATCTTAAGATAATTTGATGCTTCTTTTTGGTTTCATTGATCCAAAATTAAAAGCTGAGACAAAACCAAAATCAAATAACTACAAATCCAATATTTGGGTTTTTAGTTTCTTAATTTTCAAAAGCAAAAAAACAGAATTCCAACAAAATTAACTAACTTTTCAAAAGGGTTTCAAAATTGACCACAAACCCATTACAATTTAGCACAAAATCATCATGGATCTAAAGAAAAGATCAAAACTTCAGTCTGTTTTCGTCGAAATCAAAGGAAAGTAGTAAAAAAAAAACCCATTTTTTCCTAACTTTTTAATGGTAAAAAATACTCAGATGCAAAAGGGGGCAAAAGTTTGCGTAATTGGAAACAAAAGGGAAAGGTGATCGGAGGCTTACTATTCAGGATTCATGACTGTGAGTCGTTGATCTGCGAAGAACTCGACCGGGATTGGACCGGTCCACGGAGAACAGAATCTGGACCAGGTCGGATTCTCGGAAGGAAAAGGTTCGGGGAAGGCAAGTGGGAGAAGAGAGAGAGGAGGAAAGGGGGAACTGGAAAAATGACAGAGTGATGATGAAACCGAAAAGTTCGGTTTATATTTAACGCGTGAAAATTTGAAGCCAAAGACGTTTTTTACTATTGTACAACTTTTACTAGTATGCCTGCTGTGCGGTGTAGGGGTGGACGTTTGCAACCGGAAATTGAAACTGAAACACGAATTAAATCGGATAGTACCGAATGAGTCGCTTTTTGTGATTTTGAAATGGTTTCAATTTAAAAGCGTAGAGTAGTTTGAAAAAATAATTTAATTTCGATTTTTTAGTCAAAATGGTTCATGAGATTTGCATAACTCCTCACTTTAATTCCTAAGATTTGAAATTGATAGAATTGGTCCCCCAGCTTATCCATCATCAATCACTTTGGTCATTCCGTGAAAAATCTCCATTAAATAAGGATAAAATGATAAAAATACCCTCAAATTTTGTCAAATCATTTTGGCCTCTTATTTATTAAATTGAGGGTAGTTTAGTCATTTTAATAGTTATTTAACATAACTATTCACGGAAAGACCAAAATGATTGATGGTGGACAATCTCATGGACCACTTGTATTAATTTCAAATCTTAAGGACAGTGAAAATTTATGCAAATCTCATAGACTATTTTAGTTAAAAAACCTTTAATTTCAATTTTAAACATCTGAAATCGCACCAAAATCTAACCGCACTACAAATGGAAGATGACTAGTTCCTAATCTCTTTTGGGGTGAATTATTTTAAATTATAAAATCTTCGATGCATATGGCTCTGCAATTGGTGAGTGCGAAGAAGTTGATTGTAGGTGTGGAGAGCAACACGTGACGGGATATACTTGTTTAACTTCAAACACAAAGAATATCGAAAAAAGTATTTTCTTATTATTTGTTTGATTTGTTGTTATCTCTTGCATAGTTGCATTTAGTTTTTAATTTTGTTATTTGTTTACACAGTTTTTGTATTATTATGTTCCTTGTTTCTTTAAATCTTAATTTGTATAAGCACAATTGAATGTATACTCTTCCCTCAAACAGTTTAAAACCGAAATCAAAATCGTTTGAAACCAAACTAAATCGCACAAAATGGTTTGGTTTATTTTTTGGTTCAAGCTTCAAATTTGCACCGAACCGAACTATAAAAAAGTTTAGTTTTGGTTTCAAATTCACTTTAAAACTGCACCAAATCGAACTGTACCCACATCTAGTGTGTTGGGCATGGCACCGTGGCTCAAGTACTCCATTATCTCTTTAGTTATAATATACTCCTTGACCCATTATGAAAAGAGAAATGTGATTGGATTATTTAATTAGAACAATTCTCACATTATATTAAATTAGCATGAAATCGAGTTTGATAAGAAAAAACGAAATAGACACTTCACCCCAAATATTGACTGTTAATTGTAAATTTGTAGTGGAGAAGACTCGTAAGAGTGTCAATTAATATACTTTGACCTACATGATCGATCCAACTCCTGCATGGTGCTTGGGTGGTCACACCACCACCTTCCATCTATGTGCAATTTGCACTATTGCTTGTGGGAAGTTTTTTCCACTGGCTTCCTCTACTTGTTCGTTGCAGATTTGGACTTTGTGGTGCTTGGTGGCGGATGGTGGAACGTCCTCCTCTTACAATTTAGAGCCTTTGTTCGGTTGGATCTCCGGTCCCGCATGTGACGTTGGCTTGTGGTCGGCAGCGACAGAGTTGCTAGGCTTTCTTGTTTTTTGTTTGTATATTTTGGGGGCTCAAACTTTTGGTTGGGTCTCTTTTTAGTGTTGCTTTGGGTCCATTATTTGGTTTAGTGCTTTCAATGTAATTGGACTTCTTCTGTATGTTTGTTTTTGTGGTAATGAATTTTACCTTTGACCCAAAAACTTCTAAATCATAAGTCTTAAAATAAAGTTTTTACATCTTAATAGTTAGCATATCGAGACTAAAATTAGAATGAAAATAACACAAGATTCTACCACTAATTATTTTGAGTTACAAAATTTTATAAAACTTTGCTTGATATTACGAGCATGATATATTCAGGATATAATTTTGTCCAACGTGATGAAAAAGGAAACAAAATTAAATTAGGGAAAATTTGAAATAGGTCAAATTTTATAGAATACTTTTTGAAATAGGTTCAATTTTTAGTGACTTTTGACTTTTAAAATAGGTCCAATTTTTAGTTATTTGGACCCATTTCAAAAAATCCCATTAAATTAATTTGCATTATTTTCAAAGGTTTTGAAAAGCTTCGTATGGACTTTTCTAGCTGGCTATATTGTTTCTTGACTCAAAAGAGACATCCCGTAGCTCATGACAATTTTTTTCTAAAATATTTAGTACGGACAGATATGTGATCTCTTGGATTAAATCGATACCAATGAAGACTTTGATTGACCTCGTGTTCTTTCATCTTATCAACGTAACTACTAGAATTTAGAACGGACACATATGTAATTTGTTGGATTAAAACGATCGGTAAACTTTCGTTTGACTCTCTTAATTATTACATTAGTTAAAATTGAGCCTCTTAATTATACTTTGATAAATTAACTAATTATTTGAAATCAACTAATTAATCCCTCACCATTAGATTCAATGAAATTTCATTCACATTGTCGTCAAATACTGGCACGACTCTAGCCCTCAAAAGTGAATCACGTGTTGGTCACATGCCAGTATTTGATGGCAAAGTGGATAGAATTTCATCAAGGGTTAATTTGCTAAAAAAAGTAATTCAAGAGGTCAATATCAATTAGTTTAGTTTACTCTTAAAGCGATTCTAATGAAGGGATTGTATCGAACTCTTGTTCTTTCATCACGTCAACGTGCAAATATCAATACAAAGAAGTACTTCATGATTAACAACAGAAAAATATATAAACCACAACTTTTTTTTTCCTACTTTATTCATTTAAATTCTCACAACGTCCACAGAATTAATGTAAGCAATAATATATTATCTAATTTATTAATGTTTGAATCTCTTCAATCTATCTCTGGTTTGTTTTGTTGTTGTTGGGTCCAAATCTAGTCCCAAATCCACAAAGGGTAGAGCGCCTGTTTGAGTACCGTCACTATCATTCTCAATCTCTCCCTCCAACGTCAGCCCTTCTATTCTTGCAGCTATTGGATCCGTTTTAATCCTCACATATGCATCTGCAAGTCAAACACCAGCAAATCTATGAGACAATTAACATGTAAATAAGTAATTTTCTGAACCAATTTCTAAAATATTGTACGTATGATATTAACTAACACTAATTCAATCAGAACGACTTTTATTTGTATCATCTTTACGTCATTATTGAGTGTAGGTATCATCTCTCTAAGAGATATGATCAATAAAAATGTCTGTTCTTAGAGACAGACAGATGCTACACTAGATTGACGATCAGTTAAGATAAAAGAAATAGTTTTATTTAGTTTCAATTAATTATTACCTGGATTAGAGAAAAACCAAAGAACAAAAGCACAAAAAAGAAGCACAAAGGGGATGACATGCACAGCATTCTCAGCAAACTTAACGCGAGACCTCTCCTTCTTGGCCAACTCAGCTATAGGATCGTACATCGGCAGATCTCCGCCTTGATCAAACGACACGGACACTCGCAGCCCTGACGGCCCCTTCCCTGCTGACGGAGATGAAGTTGAGTGCATGAAGTACTCATCCGCCACCCGGCTCCAGCTTGCCGATCTATGCATCTTCACTAATTTCTTTCACTAGTTAACTTGGTACGTGGAAACGAAGTGATACTTGAATGTTGATTTCAGTAAGTTTGCAAGTGTGAGACAGGATAGAGCAAAGAAAAGGTTAGGTCAATAAAAACGGCTAAGATTTGGGATCAGAACTAGTTTGTTGGATCACTATTTTGACTGCAATATTATGTCCTTGTTTTCTTTTGTTCCACATGCAGATCTCTATCTTTTATCTATGGATGGGGATGGAAAGGTACGTATGGTGGACCTAGTAGTACTAAGCAATGCAAAACTGAAATCTTCTTTATTTGGATTTCCACCTCCTGAATTTGAGGTTGTCCTTGTACCCAATTTAGTAAGTAGGGTCATTATTATTTAAGTATGTCAAATTTTCTTTTGAGCATCACAAATTGATTACCACTGATTTTATCTTTATTTAGGACCAATTTAGGATTGCTGTGTATTGAAAAAAAAAAAATTGTTTTTGATGTGCTTTAATAATAATAATAATGAACTGTAAAACAATGCATTTGAACGTTTGATAAACAAGATTTGTAAAAATGATGAGTATGAGAAACATTGTAAAAGCGTTTTTAATGTAAAAATGATACAATTTTTATTGATATTATGAAAAATTGTTGTGCACTCCTACACGCACCCTACATTTTTATCCTTATTCAATTTTCTGACAAAGTGTAGAAAAACAACTCTCATCAGCCATTAATTCTAATAAGCTCTGATGAGTCAATATTATACCATATATTTTACCCTATTCTTAGTTATAGTTTATTGGTTATTTTGGTAGAATATTGATACTTTGTTATATATTTTCAATGTAGGACATTCGACTTCCTCTTGAGCAAAAAGTGATCAAACAGAAGAATTTTGGAGTGATTCCAATTGGAGGATGTTCGTGCCCCTTTAAAGATGATTGTGTCAAAGTTTCAGATTTTTCTACGAAGCCGTTTGACTGTGGCGATGAAATAAAGGCCCAGCGCGCAGCTTTTCCATATTGACGTTTTTTGGCGTTTGGGTATTTTGGAGGTCAAGATGGTATATTTTGTAGAAAATTCCTTTTCCAGCTTTCAAAAGAGACCTTTTGGAACCAAATCGGAGTTGATTTGGTCGGTCAAAAGTTTGATTTTCTGAGAAATCCGAATTTTAGTTTAAATAGGAAACCTTTTATTTTCTGTTTTATTATTTTATTATGTTTCCTAGTTTTATTCTAAGACCTTTTAGGGTTTTATTTTGTAGTAGTATAAATAAAGATATTTAGCCATTAGGGTTTTGAGGAAGGAATGAGAGCAGGAGAATGGACGCACACTTTAGAGAGTTTTTCAAGTTTAATTTCTAGGTGTTTTCTATCCTTATTCTCAATAATATTTTGTTTTATAGTTGTTCGTAACTAATTTCTGTTTGCTAGGGCGAAGCCATGAACCTTAGCATGAATATGTAATTTTATTAATTTGCTTATGAGTGGATGCATGCTTGGTTTGAATTATTAATCACCGCGATTAAACTATCTAATTGTCTTAGTGATTCGTGACCATTAGAGTTTTTAGACAAGTAATTTGATGTAATTTTTGTTGGAACATCACCCTGAAATTGAGGAGGGCTTCTTGTGATTAGTAATTGTAAGTTCACTTAAGGCATCACGCTCTTAAGGATTGCATGGTTTTTCAAAGGTTTTCACAAAGCTTAATGAGTTTTGCATGTTTATATTTGATCTGAACATCACAAACGGGTTGTATTTTAGATAAACGTTTTCGCTTGAACATCACAAGGAAAATATGTATTACGAAAACCTAACCTTCAAAGCATGTATGTAGAAATTCATAAGTAGTTGGTAAAATTGCATAGGATTGTTAAGGGGACAGTGGAACCCTAGACTTTTACAAATTGATTTTCTTTAAATTGTTCTCTAGTTAATTTCTTTAATTGTTTTATTTTAAAATTCATTTATATTATATTAAATTCTAAAATCAACATTTTCCAAACTTTTTTTTAAATAGTTGGTTTTAAACACAAATTATTCATTCAATTCATGTGGAAAACGACTTTGTTTGAGCCGCTATACTAAGACAACCTTGTACTCTTGCAAGTATTTTTAAGTGTTTTTATCCCTACTTTTACAGGTGGTAAAAATCCTATCTAGCTCTTCGACCAATTTTTTATTTAGTAATAATAGCTTGACTAACCCTAAAAAAGATTGATCATCTGCTGCAAAAGTTACATCGATATTGTTTATTTCATCAAGGAAAGTATTAGTACAAAATCAGACACCTCCGAAATACCCTAACACATGCCTTGTGGGGCTACACATGCAAAGAAAAGAAATAACAAATATAATAGAGGCAACAAACTATGCTCGGAGTGGTGCTATACTAGCCAGCCATCATAACAAGCTAACTTAACCCTCGAATCTGCTACTCAGTTCCCTTCTCCGAAATAATAAGAGACCCTTATAATTTGTTCCAAAATTACTGACGTACTCTTGTCCAAAAACAGAGAAGAAATTAAACTAGTTAACAGACCAAAAAGGAGCACTAGCTAGATTAAGATAATGTTATTTATTTATTTATTTATTTTCATCAACTTTTAGTGTGTTAATGAAGCTCTTCCCTTCTGCTAGACCATTGTTGTCGAGAAAATTCAGAAAATCGTTGAAGCTGCTTTCTTTGTACCTCCCAGGATTCTCTTCACTCACAAGCTCTTTGGCAGTGCCCATCTTCTCCTCCAATCCCAAACTATGCAGGCTAGCAATGCAGATTCTTGTTCTGTCGCGGTTCAACGTGGCTCGGTGCACAACACTCTTGTACAATCCATTGCTTAGTACTTCAAAATGGTCACCCACATGAACCTGGAGAGCACCATGAAGCTGTGGGACTTGCTTCCATTTGTTGTCTCCGGTGTGCATGAGTTCGAGTCCCGGGCCGCTCTGAAGAAGAATGGTTAAGCAGCTGTAGTCTGAATGGGGTGGCAACCCTAGTGCAATTTCAGGATTAGGGCAGGGTGGGTAGCAGTTCACTGTAGTAACCTGCATTCCATCTTCCATTTTCTTGCTTATGTAGGTTGGACCTATCCCTAGGCTCTCAGTGATTGCTTCTGTTATCTCCATGCTCAGTTTCTTCACTTCTGAGCAATACTTGCCCATTGTTTCCCTATAACAGTATTGCAACCATATATAACTAATAATAAATAAATAAATAATAAATGAATAAAAACTATGTTCCAGAATATAATGTACCACAATTAACACATTGTTGACCCTAGAAACTACCAAGCTTACGTGGCATGCAGGTCGAGTAATTAATAAGCTAACTACGTCATTCGGTTGTGTGCGGGGCGTGCTAACTCGTCGACCGAGCTCGGCCGAGGAGTAGAATGTGTTGATGTCGCGTTGGGCGCACTGCTAACTTCTTGATCTTGCGACTACGGTCGAGGAAGGAACACATCTCGGCCTTCAGGTTCTAGAGCCTGAAGATAAGGCTGCTAGTTCTGCGAAGTTTAATATGAAATTCGGCTTTCAATGTGCCGAACGTAGTAACCTGTAACACCTTACTTCGCCGAGAAGGCTGATGAGATGACTTCTACCAACAAGGACTCGAAAATCCTTGTCGACCAAGACTTAAATAAATAACCAGTCGGTCTCGAAGCAGTCTTGTTTATCCAAATTGAAGGTGCATCTCGGTCAGCTGATTCTATGACTTCAGTGTTGTTTATCCAAACTGAAGATGTTGCCAGTTGCCTTCACATTGTTGTTTATCCAAACTGAAGATGTGTTGGCGGAAAAAGAAAATAAAAATCTCAAGGTGTTTGAGAAGTTTGCGCAGGGCAGTTTGTGTGTTGAATTGGAGGGGGTTCTTTTCGATGCACAAAGTCTTGTATTTATAGGGTTGGTATTTGCTTGGCAATGCCTGATGGTGTTCAACTGCAACTCAAACTCTAGGAAGAAAGACTGATCCGTATCTATCCTTCCCATTCGTGACTTTTCAAACAAAATAAAAACCTATCTAGCTAGGCTTATCACTTCATATCAGAAGCCTAGCCCACCTAGGCTTCTTATCTCATCATCAAAACTCCATCAATGGCCTTTAAACTCATCTGACAACATCCATCAACCAAGTAAAAAGGCCTAGCCTACCTAGGCTTCTTATCTCATCATTATCCAAGACCATCAAATCCTAGGCTATGCCTCATGATAAGAGTCCTAGGCCGAGCTGCTCTAATCCACACAGTACACTGCTAACAAATCCAAATTAAATTAGACTGTTCTGCTTGCTTCTAAGTACAAGAAAATCGAGATATTTTATTAAAAGATAATTATTATGATTAAAAATCATAATATTATCTCTTAACAATAACAAAATTATCTTAACTTTCTTATCCGACAGTCAATAACCATGCTCACTCAACAATCTCGATTACTTGGACCGATGGTGTAAAATCGGATCCAAGCACACATATACAACAAGTTCAGGTGATTGTGGGTCATTGTTTCCCTAAACAATATTGCAACCTATGACAATGTGATTATAAAAGTAGAGACACATCTATAAATATGTATTTGTGTGTATATACACCCTGCAGAAAAACTTCCCATGAATGATGGTAAACATGAAGCATTCAAAGAAGTCAAGGGATGGCGCATGAAGCTATACAGTTATTTGTACGTATATATTGTAAGGATAAGAATATAAAAAAATTTCACATCGGTGAAAGAAGAAATTTAGTAAGGGCTTATAAGAGGTTTGATCATTCTCCATATTAACTGTTGGTTTTATGGTAGAACTTAAGCTTTATTCATGAGATCAGAGCAATTAGGCCACTTGTGAAACCCAACGGTCACACGTGCTCCATGTCATCCAATTCGTGTAGTCTACGTATTTGGCTAGAAAATTTACCACACCTAAATGGGCAAGCTACTCTCCTTATTGCCTATTCATTTTATAGTAAAACTTCAACTTTCTTTATATATATGTTTTACACACACACACATATAAAGAGTGGCCATGTTGTATATTTAATGTGATTGCCAAAAAATGAAGAGCGATAACCACGCCCAAATTAAGGATCTACTCAGGATCGACAAAATAGGACAAGACTACAATTTAGCTGAATGCCATGCATTTCTTAAATCGGATGTATCTAGTTATTGTCGGCCACAAATGTTTTTTTTCTCTACTTTGTTTTTTATTCTTTTCCGAAATAGCAAAAGCAAATAAGAGATAAGCGGGACGCGCATGAGAGCAAATGATAAAGAGAGTGAACTTTGTAGATACGTACCTATAATTAGAAGGATTGTTGGGCCAGTACTTGATCCAATCTGCCAACGGGTGGGCATAATGTTTTAGAAAAACCCTCCAAAACTGAATTTTATCAAGCCCATCCTTCAAGCTTGTCCCGTACCTCACTGGGCTGCGAACATCATTAGACATGAACTTAGCCTTCTCTGAAACCGGCAACTTGAAAAACTCCGTCGCCGACGAAAGAGCCTCATCCAACACCGTTTGACGGATACCATGGTTCACAATCTAATGAGATGCATGAACATGAAGATCATCAATATATATAGATAACGGTGGCAAAATTAGAGGTTTTTCTCGTGAAGGTTTTGAAAGAATGACTGCCCATGTAAAATAGATTTATTTTCTTTGATAATCTCTAATTACAAGTAAATTAAGAGTTTGAGCATGAGCTTAGATAATATATTATATATGTCAATAACATATAAGAATATTGTTATTACTATAACAAGGTTAGTGTTTACATTTTGGACATCCTATGCATAAATTTGACTACACGTACAAACTAAAAGATATCGATATCTTATATTTTTTTCCGTTAAAAAAAAAAAAAAAAAACGGTACCATTTTATTTTTGAACGGAACAATATACTAAACCTACTTTTTTATTTTGCATGAAAAAAAAATAAAAAATTGTAAGGACGTGCTTAAGAAGCTTACTTGGAAGAATCCCAACTGACGGCAAGCAGTTCTAACTTCTCCTATGACCAGTGCTCGTTCATCAGGGCCTTGTTTCAGTCTTCCGAAATCAACGGTGGGAACAGTAACAACATATGGAGTCAAACTTGCACGCTGGGAAGTTGGAATCACATAACACTCGGGCACATGTGGCAAGCCTTTCTCTTGTGCACTCTTCCCCATTGAAAATGAGCTTGAACTTTTTTCGTCGTCCATCTCTCTATGTGAAACCCTAACCCTACCTTTTCCTCAGCTCGCGAAGTGTAGAATGCAAAGAGAATAAGAGAAATGTGACGTAGCGGTTTGATGCAAAATGCAAGAATAGCTAGCTATGGTTTATATAGAAACAATTTAGTGTTGCTATTATCTATTGGCTGTACTTTGTATACACACCGTCTTGGACCTCTTTTTGTTTGTCCAAAATCTAACAAGCTGAGATATTTGAGGCACAAAACTATCAAATCAGTAAGCAGGTCCAAAATCACTTTCTCAAGGTATGATTTGTAGAAACCAATACTTCCTGACTAAGAAAACAGATCAGAGAGAGAGAGAGAGAGAGAGAGAGAGAGAGAGAGAGAGAGAGAGAGAGAGAGAGAGAGAGAGAGAGAGAGAGAGAGAGAGAGAGATTGGATTGGGATAAAATGTTTCTCATTGATTGATAATGTTATTACAATAGAGTATATATAACAATACCCTTAGCTAACTATAACTAATTACATATTGTACCACTACTCATCTCAACTAACACTTTGCTATTATAACAAATTAACAGTTTTGGATACTGAGGCATTTGCCTCAATACACCCCCTCAAGCTAATATTGGACTCAGCAAGAGTGCCAATGGGAAGCTTGGATTTTAAGTAACAAAACCTGTTTTTGGACAGAGACTTAGTGTAGATATCGGCCAATTGATCTTCACTACAAACAAGCTGAACTTTGATAAGATGTGCAAAAACCAACTCTCGAATATAGTGATAATCTATTTCGACGTGTTTGGTTCTTGCATGAAAAACAGGATTTGAAGCAAGAGAGATAACTGAGATGTTATCACACCATAAAGTAGGGCCAGAACTGAGAGGGCAGCCAATATCATGAAATATTTTGCATATCCATGTAAGCTCAGCAGTTGTGTGTGCCAATGACCGATACTCAGCTTCTGTGGATGATTGAGCTACAGTAGCTTGTTTCTTTGCACTCCAGCTGATTAGGTTTAAACCAAGAAAAACACTATAACCACTAGTGGATTTGTGATCAAACAGACAACCTGCCCAATCAACATCTGAGTATGCAGTGAGATGAAGAAAACTTTTCTTAAACCAAATGCCTTGAGAAATTGTTCCTTTCAAGTGTCGAAGAACTCGTTTAGCAGCCTGCATATGATGTTCTCTCAGAGCATGCATAAATTGGCAAAGTTGATTCACTGCAAAGGAGAGATCAGGTTTTGTCCAAGTCAAATATTGAAAACCACCAACAATAGACCTGTAATAAGTGGAATTAGACAAAAAAAGACCATTGTGATCAAGTTTGGTAAAGATGATATGAGTGCAGCAAGGTTTAGAACCTTCCATATTTGTCTTTTGAAGTAGATCAAAGAGATACTTGATTTGGTGAAGAAAGATACCCTCAAGTGTTCTTTGAACTTCTAGTCCCAGAAAGTAGTGCAAAGACCCCAAATCTTTGATTGGAAAAATAGCACTCAATTTCTAAATAAAGGATTGATAGAGGGTAGTGTTGGAACCTATAACAAGTATATCATCTACATATACTAGGACTATTACCAAGGAAGGTGTTTGGGCCCAAAATGTTATTGGGCCGAGCGTTGGTTCGGCCCAAAGCTTTTCCAAGTGTACTATGTGGGCTGCCTGGTAGTCTCGGGCTGTTCAGCAAAGGTGGTCGAGTCCTATTGCAAGAAGGAGTAGTTTGGACGAGTAGATGGGTCGAAGAAGTCCTAATACGATAAAGGGTCATAGTGCAATAAGGATTCTCGACCAGCAATGAATATGGCCTTAAAAAGGGGTAAGATCAAAGTCCTAATAGGAGTAGGATTGGTCGAGATAGAGTTGGAACAGAATAAGAAGTCCTAATCCGGATATGGTTTCAGCTTGATCTTAAGGAGGATTTGTTGCTATAAATACAAGGCATCATGCAACAATCGAACCCCTCCAATTCAACACACAATTGCCTTGCGTAAACCTCTCAAACATCTTGAAAATTTTTATTTTCTTTTTCCGCCAACATATCTTTAGTTTGGATAAGCAGCACTGTGAAGACAACCAGCGAACATCTTCAGTTTGGATAAACAGCACTGTTGCCGTAGAAGCAGCCGATCGAGGAGCACCTTCAGTTTGGATAAACAGCACTGCGTCGAGGTCGACTGGTTATTTATCCAAGTCTTGGTCGAGAAGGGTTTTCGAATCCTTATTAGCAGAGGTCATCTTATTAGCCTTCTCGGCGAAGTAAGGTGTTACGAGTTGTGACATTCGGCACATTGAACGCCGAGTGATTTTATGATTGGATACTCACAAGTGAGTTTCAGAGTTCGGCATTCTGACAGCCGAACCACATTTACCATTAAGATATACATTACCTTTGAGTACTTGTGTCTATATAGTCTGGTGTCGATTCGACGTGCTTATACTCTTACGAATATAATCATTGTGATCAAATCGGGCGCCGACGATTCGTGAACTTCGCAAAACTAGCAGCCTTGTCTTCAGGCTCGAGAATCCAAAGGCCGAGACTTGTTCCTTCATCGGCCGCAATCGTAAGATCAAGAAGTCAGCAATGCGGTCAACGCAACATCAACCAATTTTACTCCTCAGCCAAGCTCGGCTGACGAGTTGGCATGCCCCGCATCAACCGAATGACATAGTTAGCTCATTAGTTACTCGGCCTGCGCGCTACGTAGGTTTTGTAATTTTTAGGGTCAACAGTAGGTCATTTGAGAACAAATAAGGATGCATCTGAAGAAGATTAGACAAAACCAGAAGTATGTAGGATCTGAAATAATTTGTCAAACCTTGCCCTTGGTGCCTGGTTTAGGCCATAAAGAGACTTTCTCAATTTCCAAACATACTAAGGCTTTAAAGGATCAATAAAACCTGCAGGTTACTCCATATACACATCTTCTTTTAAATCACCATGAAGGAAGGCATTGCTTATATCCAATTGATTTAAAAACCAATTGAATTGTACTGCAAGTGATAAAAGAACTTTTATTGTAACCGATTTTGCTACAGGACTAAAAGTATCGTGATAGTCAATACCAGCCTGTTGATGAAAGCCCTTTGCCACAAGGCGAGCTTTATATTTGTCTATAGTGCCATCTGGTTTCTTTTTAATTCTAAAAACCCATTTACATCTAACAATGTTCTGGGAATCTGAGGTAGGGACTAAAGACTAGGTACCAGTAGATTGCAATGCATTGAATTCTTCTTGCATTGCAGATCTCCAATGAGCATACTTGGATGCTTGCAAGTATGTATTAGGAACATATTCAAGATCAATGGGAAGTGGATGTTGAAAGAAAATTTGTGAAAAACAAGTTCATTTGAGCAACATCAACAACATGCAATTAACAATTAAAAGGCGGAATCATGTTTATATGCACTCAAAAACAAAACTTAACCCATGAACTTCAAAGCCTAGTAGATAGGTGAACCAAGACTCAACTCAAAACAAAGTGAGTTGAGAAATCAATACCTTTGTAGATTCCTCTTTGCATAAGCAAAGGCTAATCACCCAAAGAGAGGGCCTTCATTCCTTGCATCTTAGATCCATGGATTTGGATGGATGAAAAGGTTTCTCCAAGTTCCCAAAATTGAAAACCTCTAAGTCTCCACACCAAGGCATATTGTAGAAGAAAATGAGTGACCTTGGAGGAGTTTGATTGCTAGATGATCCCTCCAAGGTGGCTGAAATTTTAGAGAGAAAAGAGAGCTTGTGTTCTCATCCTTTCCCCCAAAAATTACCCTTAATGAATTTTAGCTATAAAGTCATACTTATTCCTTAATTCATTTGAGTGGCAAACTTGTAAATAAGTCCAAAACCACTCCTTCTTTAACATGGGATTTATTGGGCTATTTGGGCCTTTGTGAATCATTATTCATTAAGTTGTCACACAACTTAAGTCAATGGACTTGACGTTCGAAGCCCATTGGGCCTTAAGGTCCAAAACTATCCCGAGGTCTTTTAACGAACTTATTCGTTTGATTAATAATCATATTAATTAATCCTTGCCATAAATAATTAAACCATTTAATTATTCTTACTCATCTCCGTTGAATCTTCAATCTCTACCTTACATGGTGTACGATCCATTAGGTTCCTTTTAGCGAGGCAGTGGGCGATTCAAACTCTTTCAAATCGATTGTGAATTGGAACTTACTTTCAATTCTCCCGTTAGTGATAATACACTTTTAGGGCTTCCACAAACCATGGTTGACGCCTAGCAGCATGTCATGGTTACCCAAGCTAATCAGAAGAGGTGGAGAACCTATTCAGTTTTAGGATTACAAATGCAATACGGTCTTTCTCTAATACAATACTCTTGACCACATTGTTTGGTTTGATAGTTTATTCATGTCTACTATCCAATGTGAGTCTTGTGCTTATATGATTACCTTGAATGTGATTTGGAACACATTCCTAAATCTCATTCATACTTTGGCCAAAGATTCTTAATCATATCATAGAGTATTCTCCCTCAAACAGTTTGAAGGTTAGAGATCCCTTGTTGCGCATTCACTTGCCTCCATGGCTAAGTGGCTTAACCCCAACGATGCCGTGGACACCCTCCTGATGGAGTGACTTTGACATAATCAAATATTAAGGACCTAACCACAAGACAACTGTGATGCCTCAGGTCAAAAGACTAATTTGCATTATCCCAACCATGAGTTCTCATGTGACATGAATATGAGAACTCTTCGTTGATCGTGTTCAGTGAACTCATTCTCTATTGAGCACCTACGTACTTGTCATGATGTCACACACACCAATGACTCGAGACTAGTCACTCTCCCTGAGAGAAGACATAGCACGTACTGATCTTAACGGACTGTCAATGCCCAATTGACAATCCTATGATCAGGAACGTTTAGGATGTGTCAACGAAAGAATGGTCACATGAATCTAACTTCTTTAGATCGCATTCTTCCAATCACATATTCCTTGGACTTATCGTTTAAGCATATAACATTTATATGAGACGGCTCAAACAATAATGTTTGCCCTTAATATTAAACTAGATTAGTTTAACATGTGAAATGTCCATAAAGTATCATCATATGATTGGTTTTAGGGCACATTTCCAACAATCTCCCACTTGCACTAGAGCCAATCAGCTTAGTCATCAGTGATGATACCTCTTCTGTAGTCATTTCATAAATGGCTGAGTAGTAGGCCTAGACAATGGATATCTATATGTTATCCATAGAAGCAACCTTGAGAATAACGACGTCACCATTATACATGATTCTCAATCATGTGGTTCAGTCTCTCATTTGAGTTCGGACCTTGATGAGACCTTGATTCCCTGGCTTGAGCTATCGCCCCATTAGTGTCATACACTTTCTGGTTGGAACCGAATAGAGAGTTCATAAATGAACTTTCCCATCCAAACAACATTGTTGTAAACTTCTATATGGCAATATATTTTGCAATCATAATGGAACACACTAAAGTCATTACTTTAATGTTTCCATCCAAATATCTTTTTAGTCATAATAAAGAGATATCTGTTTATCTCTTCATTCATAATGAAGAAATATCCAATGATGGATTAGATTCATAATCTAATACATTTACGCTTCCATTACGTTACTCTAATTCTTTCTCAATTATTGAGTAATATATCCTTTAGTATTTCTCAAATACTTAAGGACTCACTTGACAGTTGCCATGGTTCTGATCCTAGGCTTGCACTGATATTGTCTTGTACCTTTCTAGGTACATCTTATATCAATGTTTTTCATACAATATGAAATACATAAATCACCTTTCTGCTTATGCATAAAGGATTCTATTTACGCATTATTTCTTTGGGAGTCAAAGGGTACATTCCCTTTGAGAAGAACAACTTCCTAGTCTCACTAGAATTGTCATTCTAATTGAAGTTTATCATCAAATGAGAAACTTCCTAGCATCTCTTGTCTATTTTAGGGATTGATATAATCCAATTATATCTTGAAATATATCATTATAGATTTCCATTCCATTATATAGACTATATCTCCCATATACATTCTATCGTTATAGAATAAGTTTAACGAAGAAGTACTCTTTTCATTTCCAAAAATTAATATATCATATATATATATATATATATATATATTTAAATTTAGGAATACGATTAACTCCCACTAATCTTTTGTAAACCTAGTAAACAAAAGATTCATTTACATCTTTATGAGAAATCAAACAATTGATCTTTTCTCATAAGACGCTTATAGCTCCCACTAGCTTGCTAAGATCCATGATGGATGGATCTCTACAACTAACCTGTCTTGTGATTTATAGTTTTAGACATATATTATCAAGACTATCTTAATAATGGTTTCGGAAACCCATGTTATGTCCAAACATTAAATCACCATTTAGTTGTAGCTAGCAATTTTCGAATTAATTGAAATCAAGACTACGTCAAAGATGGTTTCTTCAAAGTCAACCATTCTCTTTGAGTGTAGTCACCTTAAGCTACCAATTAGCTTTGAAGGTTTCATTATTTCGGGTCAAATGGTACTTTACCATTTCCTTGAGTATATATCGTATATACACTCAATGTAGTCATAAGGATTTTCATTCTTATTTCTTTCGAATTAAGAGGTGCAACTCTATGACATAGTCATAAAGTTCAAACCATTCAACTGAGACGGTTTATAAATCCTTCTGGACTACCTTGGAGCTTGTGGTATAGGAACTAGGTTGTCTTAGAAGTATATATCATATATATATGGGTAATTGATAATGTCCAACGAACTAAATCTTATTCATGTTCATTCTTCTCCTAATGGAGAAATTCATTATCTTACGATGCTACTTTCCTTGATATTTTTCAAGGAAATTAATCTAAAGTGTTACTTTTTCCTTGGATCAAATCTAAGGAGGTAAATACTTTAGACGTCTTACTCATCTACTTACATTTCTTGAATTCTTTGAAACCTTTTGCAAAGTATTCGGACTTGTGTTTATTCAAAATAAACTATAGTCCAACCGAGAGTGATCTTCGGTGAATGTCATACAACATGAGTAGTATTATGTTGTGGACAAGTGCCACTAACATCTAAGTGAATTAACCTCAACAACTTTGTGATTCTTTCTTCTTTCCAAAAGAATAAAGATTCGAACATTTCGCCTCTATACAATTTTAACAAGAAGGTATTGGATCCGGATCTAACGATCCAAAGCATCCATCTATGACCAACTCGTAACTTATGTTTTAGAGGTATCACAACTCAGTTGGGATTAGTCACTACCTTGCAACCTTTTGGGTTTTAAGTATCATCGTATTCTAAACAGTTAAACTACCACATCATCTCTACTATAGAGACAACCAATTAAATTACAATAATCTAATTATTGATTAATAAAGAACAATGTTTTGTCAAACAAAACATTCATCCATCTCTACTATAGTGACGGATTTAAGTTCCTTAAAATTGGAATGTAAAGACAATCTTTAGTATTTTCCAATTTCTTTGGTAGTTCATATGAGGAAGTAAGTACAATCCGCTTTCGCAGAGATCTATATTTTATTCACTTTCCGAATGTGAAGTACTTTCTCTTCTCTCATTAATCTTCTACTTTTTATTAGCACACTTTTACAACAATTGTAAAACATAGTTACTAATACGGAATCAAGCATTCAAGTAGAAGAACCAACTGTTTTGAACTATTTCAAGAACATATTACAACACCTTCGAAATGTGTGTTCTTGACACTTGCAAGACATTTCTTGCAAATAACCCTTCCAATGTCCATCCTTTCATAAAGAAAGTTTGTTCCCTTTGAGTTATTTTGCCTTCTTCATTTGACTTCTCCTTTGACTACAATAGTCATGGTCCCTAAACTCCCACTATCTCTCTTGAAACTTATTTCAATTGTGTTATACACATCAAACAATTTGGAGAGTGTGTGGTTATTGTTCACTTTATAGTTTACAATAAACTTAGTGAACCATTAGGATAGGGACACAAAGGTGAAGTCCTTGCCTAATTTCCGTCTCGTTAAGTGGTTTAACACTTCAACACTCAATGATTCAAAATCATCATAAGTCCATGTTGATGGACTATTTTTGTCAACCAACCATTATGTTCTAAACATAATTACAAACTTTCAAGAGTTGTTCAAGGCAACTCTCATTTCTTCATACAACAATTTGTATTTGAAGAATTATGACATTAAAAGTGTTGTCCTTCTCATGTTAGACTTATCTAACATATTCTTCCAATGATACATTATCAATAGGAAGATTGTGAGGATGAGACTACTTAGTTACATCTACAAGCCATTAAAGACAATCTATGGGTTTGTAGAACTAAGTTCGGAAATTAAAGCATTCGGCTTTTCTTTGTCAAGTTTTGGATAGCGTTTGCAAATATATTGGTAAACAAATACATAACGAATATAAATTGATTGATTTTAAGCCATTTGATTCGGGTCTTTAAATCAAATAGCACCACCCACTATTTTTGGCAAATTCCATATCCCTCATCGGAATTCGAGAGTTTTGGAGGAAACTCTTAGTAGGGTATGGGAGGCTCACTATTACCAAGCCCACCTCACAATGATACGATGTTGGCTAGCATTAATAATAATGAGAGAGTACGCTTACTCATTTGCATCTCTTGCAAGTACCCATCTTATTTGGCCTCTAGAGAATGTTGCCTCACAATGATATGATATCGGCGCCATTACACTTAGTTAAGTTATTCCCACCATGCTTAGTTCATGAAGGGGTTCAAGAATAGCCTCACAATGATATGATGTTGGCCATCCTCGTTGCCTACACTCACCTCATCATATGCGTATAGACTCCTCCTGAGTGTAAGCATGCACTTTGTACTCCCCCATGATAGGGTGAAGCCGGTGTACAAGTCACAAACGATTGGAGCCTACCACGGTGGAAGGCCACGAAGAGATATTCAAAGCATCTCTCGCTTATCAACTTAATAATGGTTTGGTTGAGGGTTTTAGGTCTCATCACATAAATATTCATTTTAATCTAATTAAAACAATTTTGATCCTATTACAACTATTGGTCCATTTGATTGATTTAGTAGTATATAATACTCCCACTATGCTTTTAAAACGGTTTTTAAAGCAAGACTATATGGTACTACTAACATAAGATTTGCATTCATTGATGGACTATATAGTTGCCTTAGGGCCTTAGGATGACTATGAACCTTTGATTCGATTCAACACGAGCCTAGTGTTGAATCTCGGTCTAGGGATGGTGATTGATTTTAGTTACGCGTTTAATCACATTAAGGCGTGTTGTCTTATTGGGCGTTGGACCCAACTACTCCAATTTCATGCATATCGAATAAAACAAGAAAGGAGTACTTCAAAGTAAATAAGAGCTTATGCTCTTTTACAACAATTGATCAAATCAAATTACTTTAAAGTAAAGAAGAGCTTATGCTCTTTTACAACAATTGATCATATCAAATTACAACCAAAATTTAATCTACACATTCCCATGGTTCAAACAAATTTGAAACGGCCTTTCACATAGCTCAATTATAGTAGGCTTAGGTTCATAATCACCCTTTCTTTAATTAATTAACGCTTTAACTAATTAAACTTGAATGCAACATTTTCATTTAGTTTTTGTATCCATAGAATTGATTTAAATGGAGCTAAATGAAATGAAAATCCAATTCTCATTTAAAGAGACAAAACAATTTTGTTCTCTACCTAATTTGGGCCATTTTGCAAAAACTTAAACTTTTGGGGTCACTTTGTAAAAAACACAAAAGTCCACTACTTCATGTAATTACAACTAGAACCCAAAAATTTCCACAAAAGCTAAAACTTCATTAAAGGAGCAAAACAATTTGTCCTTTTAGTGATTTTGGACCTTTACGTAAAAACGTAAACTTTTGGGTCAAAGTACAAATACACAAAAGTATCAAAACTTTATGTAATTGCATAAAAGCCCCACAAGGACCCTAATTGAGTAGGGTGGCCGGTTTTGAAGCAAAGTAATAAAAAAAAATTTCAAAGTTTTTGTAAGTGGGGTGGGTGAAATGGAATAAATCATTACACACCTACCCACTAAAATTTCTTTAATTTTTCAAAATAAATATCTAATATATTTAAACATAAGAAATATTTCAAAACAAAAACTTTATGAAATAAATCAAAACTTTGAATCAAAACACCAAACCTTTTGTTCTTGGCAAGAACATATCAAGAACAATCAAGAACATCCATGAAAACCCATAAGAGCTCCATGAACATTCTTCACCCAAAAACATACCAAAACCACTCAAACTTAAGGGAAATAACATACAACCATACTAGGGTACATAGAGGTTCCAAAAGTCACTTTAAAACACTTTTAACAAGTCAAACAAGAACCCAAAAATCCACCCTTTGGATTTGGCCGAATTTCCCCAAAAACATGGCACCAAATTTTAGCTCCAAAATTCATGCTCATATGAACTACATCTACAACATTTGAGATGGCAAATTTTCTAACAAAATTTACATTCAAAGAAGCAAGAATAAAGCTTGTAACAATTACAACATTCAAATCACAAACTATGAACTACAAAACCTAAAAGGATTCACCAACTACTAGACTTAGGCTCTGATACCACTTGAAGGAAAATTTGTGAAAAACAAGTTCATTTGAGCAACATCAACAACATGCAATTAACAATTAAAAGGCGGAATCATGTTTATATGCACTCAAAAACAAAACTTAACCCATGAACTTCAAAGCCTAGTAGATAGGTGAACCAAGACTCAACTCAAAACAAAGTGAGTTGAGAAATCAATACCTTTGTAGATTCCTCTTTGCATAAGCAAAGGCTAATCACCCAAAGAGAGGGCCTTCATTCCTTGCATCTTAGATCCATGGATTTGGATGGATGAAAAGGTTTCTCCAAGTTCCCAAAATTGAAAACCTCTAAGTCTCCACACCAAGGCATATTGTAGAAGAAAATGAGTGACCTTGGAGGAGTTTGATTGCTAGATGATCCCTCCAAGGTGGCTGAAATTTTAGAGAGAAAAGAGAGCTTGTGTTCTCATCCTTTCCCCCAAAAATTACCCTTAATGAATTTTAGCTATAAAGTCATACTTATTCCTTAATTCATTTGAGTGGCAAACTTGTAAATAAGTCCAAAACCACTCCTTCTTTAACATGGGATTTATTGGGCTATTTGGGCCTTTGTGAATCATTATTCATTAAGTTGTCACACAACTTAAGTCAATGGACTTGACGTTCGAAGCCCATTGGGCCTTAAGGTCCAAAACTATCCCGAGGTCTTTTAACGAACTTATTCGTTTGATTAATAATCATATTAATTAATCCTTGCCATAAATAATTAAACCATTTAATTATTCTTACTCATCTCCGTTGAATCCTCAATCTCTACCTTACATGGTGTACGATCCATTAGGTTCCTTTTAGCGAGGCAGTGGGCGATTCAAACTCTTTCAAATCGATTGTGAATTGGAACTTACTTTCAATTCTCCCGTTAGTGATAATACACTTTTAGGGCTTCCACAAACCATGGTTGACGCCTAGCAGCATGTCATGGTTACCCAAGCTAATCAGAAGAGGTGGAGAACCTATTCAGTTTTAGGATTACAAATGCAATACGGTCTTTCTCTAATACAATACTCTTGACCACATTGTTTGGTTTGATAGTTTATTCATGTCTACTATCCAATGTGAGTCTTGTGCTTATATGATTACCTTGAATGTGATTTGGAACACATTCCTAAATCTCATTCATACTTTGGCCAAAGATTCTTAATCATATCATAGAGTATTCTCCCTCAAACAGTTTGAAGGTTAGAGATCCCTTGTTGCGCATTCACTTGCCTCCATGGCTAAGTGGCTTAACCCCAACGATGCCGTGGACACCCTCCTGATGGAGTGACTTTGACATAATCAAAGATTAAGGACCTAACCACAAGACAACTGTGATGCCTCAGGTCAAAAGACTAATTTGCATTATCCCAACCATGAGTTCTCATGTGACATGAATATGAGAACTCTTCGTTGATCGTGTTCAGTGAACTCATTCTCTATTGAGCACCTACGTACTTGTCATGATGTCACACACACCAATGACTCGAGACTAGTCACTCTCCCTGAGAGAAGACATAGCACGTACTGATCTTAACGGACTGTCAATGCCCAATTGACAATCCTATGATCAGGAACGTTTAGGATGTGTCAACGAAAGAATGGTCTCATGAATCTAACTTCTTTAGATCGCATTCTTCCAATCACATATTCCTTGGACTTATCGTTTAAGCATATAACATTTATATGAGACGGCTCAAACAATAATGTTTGCCCTTAATATTAAACTAGATTAGTTTAACATGTGAAATGTCCATAAAGTATCATCATATGATTGGTTTTAGGGCACATTTCCAACAGATGTTTGGTTGCTGAGTATGCCTTGGGCTTGTATATACCAACTTTCGATCTTGTGACCATAGGATGGGTGTTGAGATCACTAATACTTGGAGCAGAAACAGATAAATTTGTAGTGGAATCACTTCGAACATGATGGTTAGTAGAGGTAGATGTAGAAGAGGCACTGTGAGATCCAATGTGAGAGCTAGATGGTAGATTAAGTGCAGGACTATCTGGAGTTGTAGAGATAGCATAGAAAATTGCAAATCAACTGATGGTGAGCTAATGGAAGCAGTGGGAATAGTTTGGTGAACTTGTGAAATGGATAGGTACCTTCATCAAAGAGAACATGTCGAGATATATACATTCTGCTAGTAATTGGATTGAGACATTTGTAGCCTTTGTGTTGTAGACTATAACCAAGAAATACACAAGCTTCACTTTTGGGATCCAATTTTGATTGAACATAAGGTTTAAGCCAGGGATAGCAGCTGCAACCAAAAACTTTAAGCCTTGAATAGTGATGAGGCCTGTGAAAGAGTAATTCTCATAGAGACTTTGACAAACCAGAAATTGGTAGCCTGTTAATTAGATATAAAGCTGTGGAGAAAGCTTCCACCTAATAGAGATGAGGAACCTTGGAGGCAACAAGCAGAGTTATTGCAGTTTCAACAAGATGTTTGTGCTTTCTCTTTGCACAACCATTTTGTTCAGGAGTATGGGGACAACTTAACTGGTGAAGAATGCCATAAGTTTGGAGAAACGAGGTAAAAACATGAGAAGTAAACTCACCACCTGAATCTGTACATAAAGTCTTTATTTTATTACCAAAAGAGTTCTCTACATAGGACTTGAATACAACAAATGTATGAAAAGCTTCAGACTTAGCTTTTAAGGGAAAGAACCAGCTATACTTGCTGTAATCATGTACAAGTAACATATAATACCGACAACCACTAAGTGAAACATTGGAGGTAGGACCCCACAAGTCACAATGAAACAGCTCTAAACAATGAGTGGATGAAGAACTAGAAACACAAAAGGGAAGTTTGTGATTTTTAGCAATAGCATAATCATTACAAAAGAAATCAACAACAGATTTTCCATGCAGTGCTACTTTATTACTAGACAAGATTCTTCGAAAAATTGATGAAGAAGGATGTCCGAGTCGTTGGTGCCAAACTTGGACAGAAGCTTTGACACTTAAGAAAGCTGAAGGAAATGTAGGTTTTGAGCTGGATGCTTGAATGAGATAGAATCCATCCTTAACCGGACCCTGCAAAAACATCTTCCCCGAAATACGATCCTTTACAATGGATCCATCAGGGTCAAGAGATAATGCACAATTATTGTCTATTAAGAATTGGTAAGTAGACAACAAGTTATGAGTCATGTGAGAGCATGTAAGACATTGCTCGGTTTAAAGGAAGCATGAGGGGTATTCAAAGATGAATGACCAACATGAGAGATGGACAAACATTTACCCTTGCCAATATAAACCTTATCTTCACCGGTATAGGGAGAAGCAGCTGAGATATTTGCAATGTCATTTGTTATGTGAGATGTGGCACCAAAGTCAATTAGCCAAGAATGATTTGATTTAGAAGAGTAATGAGCACAGAAAACAGCCAATTTTGCAAGTGGTACTTTTCCAAAGATCTCAGGATTCATCTGATCAAAGCAATTAATGGCCTCATGGCTGGTGGAACCACAAATCTGACAAGGAACTTTAGAACTGGTGGGAGATTATGAGTGCTGAAAATTGCCACGAGAACCTTGATAGTTGCCATGAGAAAAGTTGTTGTGATTGTTGCCTGAATAAGTATTACGAGAAAAATTCCCTTGATTGAACCCTCTGTTGGTGTTATAATTGCGATTATTGTTGCGACCTCGATTGGAATTATGCCTCAATGAATTTTGCAGAGGCTGCTGTTGAACAAAAAATGCCTGTGGATAAGTAAGGAGGAGAGGTGCTTGAGACTTCACCGAAAATGCCTGAAATGGCTCAGTGGTGATGGATGTCATAGCTTGCTTTCGGCGAACCATAGAAAGCTCATTTGTAAGTAACAGACCATGAAGTTCGTCTAGGGAAGTAGATGAGATTCGAAGCATTCGAGTTAATGAAGGACTCAAATTCCTCAGGTAAACCATGAAGAATTGCTGCAATTAAATCACAATTAGGAACTGCATCTCCAGCAGCTGCAAGAGAATAAGAAATTTCCTTATTTTGTTGCATATATTCTGAGATCGATTGAGAGCCTTTTTGGACAGTTTGAAGACGATAGCGTAATTGATGAATGTGAGCATCAGATACTCCCCCAAATCGCTGCTCAAGTTTTATCCAGAGATCGCGCGATGATGAAACACCAACAGTGAAGGGAATAATTTCTTCAGACAGCGTAGAGTTCAACCAAATGAGAAGGTTTTGATCCTTTTCATACCACAGTTCGAAGGCAGGGTTAAGAGAATGATCAGGCAAGAACGGTGGCAGACATGATTTAGTGCCATCAATGATGGCAACGAGCTTGTACCGGCGGAGAATCGGCATAAACAAGGCACGCCATGGAAGATACTTCGACCGCTTCAGTTTGATCAGGATCATACTACCGATATTTTGAATTGTCAGAGAGGTATATGAATTCGAAGCAGAAGAAATTCCAGAAATTCCAGAAATTTCAGAGGAAATAGGGTTTAGCAATGTCGGTTCAATCAGATAAGATGAATCTGAGGGCAACACCATGGCTGATAAAGATCAAATCAGAACACAAATGACAGAGAGAAAGGACAAATCAGTAGAGAAATCAATGAACATTCATCGATTGAACAGCGGAAGATGATCGATCGACGTGAGGCAAAGCGACTCTGATATCATGTAGAAACCAATATCTTCCTGACTAAGAAAACAGATCAGAGAGAGAGAAAAAAAAGTAGAGAGATATTAGATTGGGATAAAATGTTTCTTGTTGATTGATAATGTTATTACAGTAAAGTATATATATAGCCCTTGACTTTGTACAACAATACCCTTAGCTAACTATGACTAATTACATATTGTACCACTACTCATCTCAACTAACACTTTACTGTTATAACAAACTAACAGTTTTGGATACTAAAGCATTTGCCTCAATATGATTAATAGCTTTGGTGTATATCTTGAGAGATCATGGGGCTACAAAACAGAGATTTTTTAGTGTAACCGGTACACGAGTGGTACACCATGTGTCACTATACAAATAGTGGAATATGTATGTTAAAAAGATAATAACTTAAAAAGTAAAATTTCTCACTACTTATATAAAAACACGTAATGTACCATACGTATTCCGATCATAACGAAAAATTTCTCCTACAAAACAAAGGAAATATACCACTACATTTGTTCATTTGTGAAAAATAAATGTTGTGGAAATTGGGGAAGTCGTGACTGGGAAAAGTGGGAATTTGGCAGATATGGAAACTGAATCAGGGACCCTTTATCCTCCACCTTAATTTCAGTGTCACTGGTCTTTTCTCATTAAATTCGGGTAGTTTTGAGCTTGACTCTAGATAAGAAGAGAAAAGGAGCTAGAACAGAACCACATTCCCATTAAATTAATAATGTCCGCTCATACTATGTAACGTTACGTACGTGGCGGATTCAAAAAATATCCTTATTGAAAACATGATCAAAATTCATGCATAATTATGAGCAGTTGCTTTTGGCTTTCAACTATGCGTCAGCGTCTTCGAATTATTTTGTGACTAAATTTTGTTGGAAAGTTTTCATAAAATATGAATTAATTGAAAACTAGCGATGGAGAAATGAAGCAGTGGCAAAAGATGAAGCGGTGCAGGGTTCAAATGCCAACAGCTTACCTTTCAAGCGGTTTGACAGTGGTCAATTTGAAATTGATTTTCCAGCCACAGTACGTTTATTTGATTGGCAGCCATTGTCACGTTTCAATGGAAGCCACCGTTTGGATTTTGGATTTATGAAGGAACAGATGTGCCTTCTTACAAAATTAAATAATAGCCCTAGATCATTTATTTCAAATAATCGGATGGCTATTAATAGGCAACTCTTTTTTTTTTTTTTTTATTATTTTAACAAATGATATACACTAATGGGAAGGAGGTTAGACTTAATTAACCTTACAATGGACTAGCAATAATGTGGTTCAAATTCACTTTTGACGAGAATTGAACATAAGACCTCTCACTTACAAATGAAGAGAAATACTACAAAACCATAGTACTAAGTGGCATTAATAGGCAACTCTTAATCAAAGAGTTGTGACCCAATCTTTGAAGAGGTATTGCACCTCTTTAAAAAAAAAAAATATTGCTCACCACTCTCAACTAATGGTGATGTTCACCATTCTATTTATTATCATTATATGAGTTTAAATTTTGAGGTCTGTAAGATAGATAGGTACAAATCTCAAAATTTAATGAAACTTATCCAACCATGATACACAAGGTAATAAACATTACCACCACTTAGGGTGGTGGTGGTGGGAAAAATACATCTCTTTAAAAGAGCAAATAAACCTGTATAAATAGAGGGGCTTACTGCCTTCAAATAATAATTGTTCATTCTTTCTCTTCATCCAGTTCTCTAATTAAGTCTTCTCCATATGTATTAAATATTTTTTTTATACAATTAAAACCTGCAGATTAATTACTAGTTATATCTTGAGCGTTCTTGTTTATTTCTTTGAATGTTTGATTCAACTTTGATAGAGCAAAATATTATTGAACATCGGATCAGGGAGTCCATACTTCACAAAGTATATTTGCAATTCCCCTTTACACACAAATACTGGAGTAAATAGTGTCTAAAAGATGAAATATGAGAGTTTTAACGAAAAGTCTGTGATACTGTTCACTTTAACGAAAAATCATATTTTTACACTAAAAAGTCAAACCTGGTACTATTTACCCTTTATTTTGTCTTTATCGTTAAAAGTAAAAGTTTTCAAATCATTTTTATTAATTTTCCTATGAAATATTTATAGGAGCCTTGAAGCAACAATTTTTCGTCCTTTTCCCTAGCCGTTACCCACGTATTTTTTTTTCCAACAAACTTGCCTCATAGCTATCATGCTTAATGAGAATATGTATGTATAGTGGTGGATCAAAACTTTTCTTAATATCACTTTGGCTAGCTAGCCAGTTGCCTTTGCCCCATAGAACCGTCCACAATGAGAAAATCAATAGAACATTGGACAATTTCATGTGTATATTAGACAATGAGAACAATCCACACACTGATCTTTATGTGAATTCGTCGTTGGTTCCGTGTTAATCTAAATTTTTTTTATTTTTTTAATTTTTTTGGTGGAATTTATGTTTTATTCCTTGATTCTAGCTAGGATTTACACCTAGCTATATAGCTAATTCATATTATATTTCTCTCCGAGCAGATCGGGAATCCTGCAGAGTTGCACTTTACACAATCAATGCAATCCTTAAATGTTGGTACTACAATTCCAAAGAGACAACCTTGTGCTTTTCTTGGACCTCGGACAAGGATAGGATGCAACCTAGTTTTGTCGATCTGCTTCAATAAAAAAACAGTTTCGCCCTTTTGCAATATCAAAGGAATTTCGAAACTCAAAAACTTGACTTGCGTGGATCGGGATCCTAACTTTTTCCCATTTTTCCCCGTATACTGTAATGTGGGGATCATCAATTTGTCATTATGTGCAGTGTTTTGTTTCGAGTAATATTATTCATACCATATTTTTGTACTATATTTTCATACTATTTTAGGTGACATTTGATATAGACATCCACATCATTTGAATTAATTAGATTTTTAAATTTAGTTCATTATTTAAGAAACTAATAATTAAGAAAAATTAATTAATTAAATAATGATTGTGATATACGAGGAGTCTTTCTCATTTCTTTCCTTGGGTTTTGCAAATTTTTCAAATGATGTGTCTGTTCACATCAGATGCCATCTAAGGTGGTATAAAAACATGATATGAATAATATTACTCTCCTGCTTCAAAACACCATTATTTATGGTACCAAAGTTGATAAATGCATTCCTACGTTCATGGAATTTTGAAAAAATTGGTGCATTATTAGGATCAAATTGTCGAGGAGAAGGGAAAAAAAATGATAGTACAAATGAACATAGCTATGGGCTTTTACACTTTCTACATTGCTTGGCTTCTCATATTGAAAATGGATGTTGCATATGTAAAAGGCTTAAAATTATTTTGGACAGCTTCACTAGTTGCTAATAAAGTTTACATTCTAACACATTATTAGAGCCACATATTCATATTTTAGGTCTTATTACAGCCATATATGCTCCAATATCACTCAATAAAAACTCGAGCACATATAAGGGGTGTTGAATACTCACATTTTAACAACTTCATCACTCAAACAATGCAACCCATAATCTCTTGTAATACTTTTTCTGTAAAAAGAAACAAGTTTGCTTTTATTTGGACATTGGACTGGGATGGGATGCAATATAGTTTATTGATAGCAGAAGATCAACTTCAATAAAAGACAGTGTCCCACTTTTGCATTATCATAAGAATTGGGAATTCAACTGGATGAGATCATATAATTTTTCCCTTTTTCCACAAATAATTGAATATGGGAATCAGCAATTTGTCATTTGGTTGCTGCTTCTGTTACAAATCAAATAATTGAGGAGGGTCCCTAGTAGATATATGCATCCCCACATTCATGGACTGTTGGAAAAAAAAAAAAAAAAAAAAAAAAAGAGAAGTTGCTGCAGTCTATTGATTTTAGGGTCAAATTGTCAATGGAGAGAAAAAAAAAAGGTTTAGGAAGAATATCATATATGTGCAATGAGGGGCATTTCCCATGAAGGTAAAATTTATATTCTCCGAACTAAAACACTTTTTCACACATGAAATATGAAAACTGCAAGACTTGTTTGAGTGTTTGTACAAGCAAAACATATTTCCTATCTTAATTTCTTGTGCAAAGCAAAAAACATGTCTATATCTCCATATACTTCTTTGCCAAACTTCACCAGAAAGAGGGTTTGGAGATGGAGGTCTTTAACTGCTCACCAACTTCCTTGTGAGGAATATATAGAGATTTTTCACACCGGAATTTGAGCACATAAGTTGGTTAAGTCATCATCTACCAATCATGACCTTATGACTAAGTTTAATTACTTGGTACTAGTTAATTAAGGCAGATTATTGCTCTCCCACACTCAAAAAAAGTATAAGATTACAATAATGTCTGTACTTTTAAAATATTTAATCAAGGAATTCAGCAAGAAATGCATATCCTTCTCACAGTCGAAGTTAGGTCATCTAATTATTCATCAATATTTCTATAAATGAAACTTCTCCCTCTTACCATTTCTCATCTTATCTCACACATTAACAATGGCAAAGCTGCCTCAAATTCTAGCTTGTGTTCTTGTTGTCCTTGGATTTGCATTAACAAGCTCCGCCTCAATTTACACAGTTGGGGACACCTCCGGCTGGGACACAAGCACCGACCTCAATTCATGGTCCAGTGACAAGAAATTTAACGTCGGCGATGTTCTGTGTAAGTATGCATACATTATTCCCATGACTCAAAACCAAAGATCTTATTTTCTGTTAATGGTACGAGCACGTCTTGAATAATCCCATTGAAAGGTTGCATATATAAAAAACAATTTTATTGTACGTCTTTTATCATGGATACCCTCGGTTACTTGTGGTCATTGAAAAAAACGAAAATTTGATGAATAAATTGTCGATTTGATTTCAAGCAAATTATACAAAAAATAATTAGGTAAATTACTTCCGTTTAACGTATTTTTCCTTTTTTTGTTTATTTTCTCAGGGTTTCAGTACTCATCATCTAATAGTGTGTGCCAAGTGACCAAGGAAAGCTTTGATGCTTGCAACACAGCAAAAGTTATAGAAACTTATACAGGAGGAAACACAACAGTCACGTTGACAAAACCTGGTGACTGGTATTTTGTGAGTGGAAACAAGCTATATTGCTTGGGAGGAATGAAGCTCATGGCAGAAGTAGAAAACAACCAGGATTATGCACCGATCGGCGCACCAGAGGCAGCAACTGGTTCCGACCTTCCAAACCCTTCTTCTAAGGGCAACATTCCTACTTCAGATGCTTTCATCCATGCAGGACCTAATGCCTTTGTGTTGGCCATCTTTGGTCTATTGCTGCCATGCTATATATGGATGTGACAATTTGAGTGTGTTGTATTTGTGATGAATATATAAATATATATTGCATATGTATAGCAGGCTAGCACCTGCAGGTTTTTGAAAAAATAATAATAAATTTCGTTTTAATTTCTCAAAATTTAAGATTTGATTACATTCAAGTTATTATTTAAGGTTCTAAAAAACGCTAGGTGTTAGTCGGGCGGCGGACTAGCGCCTAGTGCTTAGATGCCTAGGCGGGGTTTAGACGGGAGCCTAGGCAGCCTAGGCAGATTTGGGTAAATTTTTTTATATATTTTATGAATTAATTAAATTTACTATATCAAATGTAAATAATTATTGACTAATATGCTATTTCTTAGAAGAACATACATATGTGAATGTTTTATGTACATATATGATATGCTTGCCTAGAAGAAAAAAAACAAAATATTATCTAAATAATTTATAATTTATATAAGATTTACACACACACACAATAAATATCCCAAATTTTTAAAAATATAAAAAGCCCACCCACTCAAACCGTCCACCTCACCTCTGCTCTTTCACATTACCCGTCCACTCGGGTGGTTTTCAAACCATCACCTGTCCATGGTTTTCATACTTAAAATCATTTGCTTTTGACCTTGGATTTGAAACCACACCTCACCTCTACAAACCAGTGTAGATGGTTTCTTAATTAAAACCGTCTGAAATGTTTTAGTCTCTCCCTCTCTCTTTCTCTTCGAGCTCTCTCTTCTCTCATCTTCACAGACGAGCTGCAGTTCGTTGGCAGGAAGACGAGTTGCAAAAATTTATCGGCAATCTCTCTTTCTCTCTCTCTCTCTCTCTCTCTCTCTCTCTCTCTCTCTCTCTCTCTCTCTCCGCACTCTGTCTTCCCTCATCTTCACAGAGACGAGCTACAGAAATTTTTCGGGGCTCTACTGCTACGTACAAGATCGGAAGTTGTAGATTCAAACCGCCTAAACTACTGCTAGCGCCGCCTAGCCCGCCTCAGGCACCTAGTGAGCATCTAGGAGGCCGCCTATGTCCTTCCCGCCTAACTGAACGTTTTGGTCTAAATCGGACCGGTGCTCCGCCGCATAGGCTGATTTTTAGAACACTAGCTAAATAACGGAAAATAACTGAGAGGGTTATCGCCAAATCCAAATTTGTTATGCACTGTTAAGAACAAATCGGGGAATTCGCCAAATCCAAATCTGTCTGCTGATTTCTGCTTGTCTATTTCCATATCAGGAAATGAACAATTTTGAGGGGCAATTGATATTAAATTAAGAAACTTGTCAAAATTACAATAAATTGTTTCATTATCTTCTTGTATTTGTGTTGACTCTAAAAATTACAAAACCTACGTGGCGCGCAGGCCGAGTAACTAATAAGCTAACTACGTCATTCGGTTGAATGCGGGGCGTGCCAACTCGTCGGCCGAGCTTGGCCGAAGAGTAAAATTTGATGTCGCGTTGAGCGCGTCGTTGACTTCTCTATCTTGCGATTGCGACCGAGGAAGGAACACTTTCGGTCTCTGGGTTCTACAGCCTGAAGACAAGGCTACTAATTCTGCGGAGTTCACAAATCGTCGGAGCCCGATTCGGTTACTGTGATTATATTCGTAAGAGTATAAGCACGTCGAATCGAGACCAAACTATATGGGCACAGGTACTCAAACGTGATGTATGTCTTGATGGTAAACGTAGTTCGGCCGTCGGAATGCCAAACCCTGAAACTTACTTGCGAGTATCCAATCATAAAACCACTCGGCGTCCAGTACACCGAGCAATGCAATTCGTAACACCTGACTATGCCGAGAGGGCTAGTAAGGTGACCTCTGCCAACAAAGGTTCGAAAACCCTTCTCGGCCGAAACTTAGATAGGTAACCGGTCGACCTCGATGCAGTGCTGTTTATCCAAACTGAAGGTGCTTCTTGGTCGGCTGATTCTGCGGCAACAATGTTGTTTATCCAAACTGAAGATGTTCGCCGGGTGCTTCCACAATGCTATTTATCCAAATTGAAGGTGTGTCGGCAGGAAAAGAAAAGGAAAAATCTCAAGGTGTTTGAGAAGGTTTGTGCAGGGCAATTGTATGCTGATTTGAAGGGGTTTTTTTGTTGCATGATTTCTTGTATTTATAGCACCCCATTCCTTGAGACCAATTCTGAATTGGATTGGGAGTCCTTGTCCCATTTCGACTCTAACTCGAACAAACCTACTCCCGCTGGGATTCTGAATTTTCCTTCTTTTCGAGGCTTTATTCCTTGCCGGTCGAGAATCCTGGTCGCACCAGGACTTCCTCGACCTTTTCTATTTATCCGGACTACTTAGGATAGGATTTGGCAGACCCTGCCAACTGGCCCGAGATTTATTATTCAGCCCATAGTATTTGTCATTACCTTGGGCCGAGCACATCCTGCTGCTCGGCCCAACAATAATATTTTGGGCCCAAACAATTTGGCTGTAGGTGTATTAACTACCATCAGCAACCTGTGATTTTGCTAAAACCAACTTAGGTTACATCAAATGACCAAAGCAAAGCTTTGACGTTTTGTTCTCTAATCTGTAAATAATCTAAAGATAAATGATAGAATAACCTTGTTCAAAAGAAAAAAAAATGATTGAATAAAAAAAGTTGAACCACTGGTTTGCTTAGCGTCACTGGATTTCTATTCAGTTGGAGAATGTCTAGATTCGATTCACACTAATGCAATGACGTACATGCTTGAGTACTAAATTCTAATTCATTATAACTTGTAGTTAAATTAACTTTTCTTTGGAGCAGTATCTTTGGAAATATCATGTCGTTCACGTTCACCCAACAAAATCAGAATTTGATTAGCTTCTATTAGTCAAAGTATAAGTCAATTATGGCTCATTTGGATATATTTTTAAAATAACTGAAAGCGCTTTTAGAGAAAATGTTTTTGGATTCCAAAAGCACTTGAAGTGCTTTCTGCAAGAAGCACCAGTTATGTGCTTATTCAAGGATGTACTTTAAGTGATTTTTTCAGGATTTACTTGCATTTTTACTAAGAATTGATTCCAAAATCATTTTCGCCAAAAGCACTTTCTGTCATTTTAACAACACATCCAAACGAGCTCTTAATTTACGAAAATTGTTAGTTACACTCAAAAGTTCTCATTCTATGCTTCAATTTTTTTTTAGAATGAAAAATATACTTATAAGGTTGTAAAATGAGATTTTTTTAGATATTTCCTAATTTGAAAGGAGTCAAATGATATTGTGAAAGTAATGATCATTGCTCACAAGTCACACCATTGTTTAAAAGAAGAATGTTCATTATCGATTCTTATCCTCCCGTGGTCCCACCTCATACGGGTAAACTACCCGCCAAGCTCCCAGAAGGCGCCACACAATTCCTAGAACACAAAATTGAATTATTAAAAAAACACGTATAAGTTGATGAAATCTTGTTTGTTAAAAGCCATCATTTTTATTTTCCTGAGAAAATGAAATAATATTTATTAATGTTTAAAATATTGAAATGGTGAAAATTTCAACATGCAAATTTATGAGAAAATATTTATGAATATATTGATATCAATATGTTATTTTCAACAGAATTATGAAAATTTGCAATATATCAACCTATTAAATTTAATCAAAATTAAAAAAAAAAACTAAAATCTGCAATGAGTTTCAACAAAATTTATATAATGAATCGGTAAATATCGTCGATATTTATTAATTTTTTTAATATTTCATCGATACATTTGAATTTTGCATTTCACTCTTCATTTTTATATCGATTTTTGTTGTCGAAGATTTCAACTGAAATATCAACAATTCTGTAAATATTTTGAACACGGCCAATATTGTGGTGTGTGTATATGAACATATTTTCTTTTTCAATTATTGGATCAAAATAATAATCATGAAAAAAAAATAAATAAATAAAATCCAACAAAAATAATATAGTAAACAAGAAGAAAGAAACGTTACGGAGGGCGAAACTTCCATTTTAGTCCAGCAGCAACACGTCACACCCAAAGATGCTCACATTCTTCACCACCACCACCGCAACGGTACCTAAATTCTCCCTCTCTAACCCCTTCCTTTCTCTCCCTAAACTCCGACACAAACCCGCCTCCAATTTCCCGCAGACCCACAGGACCATCTCCTTCCGCACCCCCCAAATGAACATCCTCAACAAGCTCGGCTTCGGCCCCAAGACCGCTTACCCCAACTCCGAATCCTCCTCTATCGCCCAGGGCCCCGACGATGACGTTCCGGCGCCGGGTCAGCAGTTCGCCCAGTTTGGAGCCGGGTGCTTCTGGGGTGTCGAGCTGGCGTTTCAGCGAGTACCCGGCGTGACGAAGACGGAGGTTGGGTACACCCAGGGGTTTCTGCACAACCCGAGTTATGAGGACGTGTGTACCGGCACCACCCGGCACTCGGAGGTTGTGAGAGTGCAGTACGACCCTAAAGAGTGCAACTTTGAGAGCCTGCTCGATCTTTTCTGGTCCAGGCACGACCCCACCACGCTCAATCGCCAGGTAGGGTTGCTCTAAATTTTGATAATTTGTTGTGGGTTGGACGAGTTTTTGTGAAATTTGATTGCTTTGGGTCGATAATCGTTTGTGTTTATTGATGAATTTTAGGTGGTGTTTTCTATGTGTGTTTTATTGAGATTTTTAAGAGGTTGAGGTTTTGATCTCTGTAAGTTACTTATCAATCGCATTAAAAAAAAGCATGACAAGCAAAAGGAGATTGTGATTGAGTATACAATTTCTTGTACTGAAATAGTTAATCCTAATTTTCTCATTCATTTAACTGATGTTAACTTGTTAGCTTAGTAGAGAAGCTGTTTTCTTTTTAATCAAGTTACTACTGAGAATTCAAATGTTTGAACGTCTCTGTCTAGATGCTCCGATTATGAGTACTTCTTTACGTTTCAGTCTTTTTTGCTATTCGGAAATAGGAGTGACTGTTTTCACTAGAATATGTTCGCTATGATCTGAAATTGTAATGAAGAAGGTCATGATAGGAACTTTATCTAAGAAGCCCTCTTGCAGTTGCTTCGGTCAATATCCCATCGTTGAGTGTTAAAAGCATTCACTTTAGGAATTTGGCTTCTTTCTTTTTGGACTCGTGGAAAGTTAGTAGCATGAGTAAACATTATCTTATTGAAAAATCGATTAGCAATACACTTTTTATGTTTGTGTTATGTTCAATTTAGAGTGGTTTGCTTAATTGCTGGATTTTTCCTTTGAGTTCGTACAGTTACTTGAGGTCGTTTAGATTCTTGAAAATAGATGGCATAGGCTGGTGTTAAATGGGAAGCCTGTTAGAGGATGAAATTAGAAACGGAAGTAGGGTGCACTAGTTCCATTTCGGGCAATCGATGAGGTTATCTTCACCTGTTGTGTAACTTGTGTTGATAAAGTGCTCCTGAACTATTACCTTTCAAGTTTTAACTGCTTACAAGAGTTCTGGTAATGGTATAGTCCTCTTTGTTAAAGAAAGCATTGGGGAACACAAAGGAATAGTAGACAGGTTTGTTTTAGATTTATTAAGAACATATGTGACATTGTATGAGTGGATGCCCGACGTGGTAAGGCCTTAAGGCGTAGTCCAATTGGTCTCTAATTTCAGTTTGCCCTACCAAAATGTTGAAATAAATTATATATAGAGAGGGAAGCCTAGTGCATTAGACTCGTAGTGTAATACACCCAACAAAAAGATGCCTCATTGCTATGAATTCTCGTAACTACTTTCTTTGTAATGGTAAGTTACCAAAACACGTGGCCGGTTCCAGTACTTTGCTTGAGGGTTCAAGTTACCAAAGAAGGGAATGATAAAAATAGCAGAACAAGTTCTTGAGCAGGACTTCAATGAGTTGCACGTAGCAGCGTTTGTCAATGGGATCTCAGTTTCATGATAGAAGATCATTTGTAGGACTTGGCTTGTTTATAATTCCCTGTTTCATTTATCAAACTCTTATTTAGTGAACCCATAATCCGTCCTTCTCTTAGCGAATCCATACTGTTATATATTTGTCCTAGTTATTCTCCTAAAGAAAAATTCTACTATGTGATTTGATTTTTCTAATTTGTGCGTAATCGAAAATTTATATTTTTCTTATGACTCAAGGAAAAGAACCATAACAGTTTATCCATCTGTAATGAGCAGGGGGGTGATGTTGGGACACAATACAGATCTGGAATATACTTCTATGCACCTGACCAAGAGAAGGAAGCACGCGAATCTCTGGAGCAACACCAGAAGAAAGTGAACCGAAAGATTGTCACAGAGATCCTTCCTGCCAAGAAGTTCTACCGAGCAGAGGAGTACCACCAGCAGTACCTTGCAAAAGGGGGACGTTTTGGTTTTAGGCAATCTACTGAGAAAGGATGCAATGATCCAATCCGATGCTACGGCTAATCTATTTGGTTATGTCTCTAAAGGCAAACCGTACTCGTTATTGTTCATAGATTGGTGCTTTTGCCGTATGTTTGACATGTAACTAGCTTCTGCGTACTTTGTTGAGTGAAGTATGCTATGATCGTATCCATGTCATGAACCTGGATCGAGAATAATTTGTACTTTTGCGTCTGTTGCAGCATCTGCTATTGGATAAATTGGAAGCGATGAACTGCTGTCTTCACTTTTTTTGTTAAGGTTTCTGTGAATTCGATATTTAGAAGCATAGTTGCTATTTGGGCCACATTTTCGATCACCTCTTTAATATAGGTTGTTTCCGTGTACATAAATAGGATCCACCTCTATTAGAATTGTGGTTAGTATATGTAGGACATATAATCTTCTTTTGGAAACGATAGCATTTGAAGTAGAAATGATCGGTATGTCGATGATAGGCATTCGATATACCCTACTACTTGAAATTCAAGAGTTTAAGCTCGAGTTTCCAGTACATACTGCTTCACTGCAGAGTAAAACTTGTCTTTGATGGCTTTCATAATCATAACCCCGTGTCTCTTTAGCATGCATCACAAGAAATGAATCGTGTCTCAATTGCACTTGTTATTTGACTTCACGTGATGAGTGTGGTAGAAACTCGGGGTATGCAGGTTTTTTGGGTCAAGAAATTAATTCTCGGCATCACACTTTGAGTATGGGGAAGGAGGGGGCCTAGAATATAAGAATTCCTTAGGGTAAATGGAGAGAACTGTTAAGTAGTAACTTGCCCTACATACCTATATATTTTACAAGTGAGCACGAGCAAACAAAAATTGGGGTAGGGACGTTCATGTGACACCCACTCCTTTGGCTTAAATAGAGATATAGAAGCAAAGTACTAGAATCTAGAGATAAGAAATTTTTTCGTGTACCTGGAACATCTTTGGTATTTCACGTCGTCATATAAGTGGAGAAAAATTTTATTTTTTATATGTTCCATCACTTGTATAATGACATGTAGTGTACTATTACGTGTTTCTTGTACATTAAAAAAATTAGATGTTAAATCTCAATTATATGTGTAGTGAGTAGGTAATTTAATTTTTTTTTAAGCAAACAATATTATCTATACTAAGGAGGTGGGTGAGTAGGTTAAGCATCACAATGAGCTAACAATAATGTGGTTTAAATTTACTTTTCACGAGAATCGAACTTTTCATTTACAAGTAAAGAGGAACATACTAGAATTAGCAATATGGTAGAGAGAGATACTAAATCATGTGGGTTTTGTATTTGGATTTGGTGGATGGTTCTGGATCTCACATGAGAATACAGAACCAACACATGGGATGTGAAGACTGAAGGGGACATATGCCTGCCTTTCGTACCATGTATATCTACTGTACTTTGCCCTTTTCCCTCACTTATGAGCCCAACACAGCAATTCATGCTTCATGTTCATTCCCTTTTGTATATAATCCAATATACATGTACACGTACACACCTGGTGTTGTGGGAAGTGAGAAAGTCGTGAATCGAGAAAGTTAGAAGTTAGGAAAAGAAGTATTAGGTATGTGATACCCCTCTTGCTCAATCGAGAAATGATTTATCTAAAGCAAGTTATCCATCACTGTAGCGTTTCGAATTATTAGTTGAAAGTCATAGGTAGATCATTTCCACAGAAGTTTCTCTCCTGAACATTCTAATTTTTTATTTTTGGTTCAGTAATCGAGAACGAATTTCAAGTTTGTATTTCACACGGTACATTCATGGTTAGCCTGAGAAAACTGAAATGTCTTTATGAGTTTTCTTACTGATTATATATATATATATATATATATATATATATATATATATATATAATAGATGACAACATATAGAACAAATTAATATTTCAGATCGCATAACCATCAAATCGTGGTCCATCGTGGGGTTTGCATATAGTTGGACTGGGTCTACAAAGAAAGCAACAAGTTGATTAATTAGCTGCAGTGATTAGTAGTTTGCTGGTTAATTATTACTTGTTATTAGCCCTATTAGTTAACCCTAATCAACAAAACCAACATTTCAGTCCTCCTTTAATCAGCTTAATGATTGTGAACATTATTAGGACTATTTTTTTGTTAGGTTAAATATATAAATGTAACTCCAAGCAGCTCTCAATTTTGCAACAGGACTATTTTTAATTACTTACTGCATGCAATCGCACTTTAGGTTATGGGGATCAAGATTAATTTTGTGTGTGTGTGTGTGTGTTTGTATAGGATGGATTCATAACACTATTTTGTTTACATAATTGTTGACACACGTTTTTGTGAGGCTCACTTTGTAATGTATTTCAACGATCCGAACCGTCTATCTTTTAGAACATCATTTATAAATCATGTCTACCAACAATCACCCAAATCTGAAATCATATGACTATTGGATTAAGGGTTTAGGGTGTATAACCATATTCGTTCATTTTTTCTACTACAAATGAATATTTTAATGGTTTTGAATATGTCTAATTTTTAGCAAAAATGATATATGAATGATGTTCTAAAACATGAACGGTTCGAATTATTACATACATTACCGAGCGAGTCCTATTAAAATGCGTAAAAGGTTGTGTAGAAAGAATGGTGCCATATAATCCCTCTCTGTGTGTGTGTGTGTGTGTATATATATATATTGTTTGTTTGGTAAGGAAAGGTGGCAATGTGGGTGATGATTAAAAGTTCATACCAATGACCAAGAGTGGAAAAGAAGACCTATTCAGAAATTATTGCAGCTGGATTTTCATAGGAAGTTTGGCCAATGTCTTCACCTTTACTTCATGGATTTGGTTCAGAAATAAGGGGATTACTGTTTTTTGTTTTCACCCACCCAACTAGAGATTTTTCAGTTTGGCATTCTTCTCTATCTTCCGAGCACAATAAAAAAAATTTCCACCAAATCTTAAACTTACAAAAGATTCAATTAGGTACATTAATTATTTTGTCATCAGTTTCATTTTCTCTAAACTTTGATTAAAAAAATTATTTTTAGAACCAATTTTAACTCAAATCTCCAATGTGTGACTTCCATATCCAAAGCATCAAGTAATGGGGATTGCACTGCTTTTTAAATGAGTATTGCCAGCTTGAATGCAAATTTAACCAATGATTTTATACAATTTGATTCAAGCTTGTATTTTTCTTAACCCCGTAAAGGCATGCAGACATTTAATTAATAGCCCGTTTGGAAGTATTTTTAAGATGACTAAAAGAGTTTTTGATGAAAATATTTTTGAAATCAATCATTTGTAAAAATTTAAGTGGTTCATGAAAAAGCACTTATCTGGTGTGTGCTTCTTTAAAAAAACATTTAAAGCAGTTCCACCGCTGCTCTTAGGCCGGCACCTAGGCTAAAAAACAGACCAGCTTCCCTTCAATTTGCTCCACCCCAACCTAATAGGCTAGCACCCAGCCCACACCAGGCAAGAGACCGGCCTAGAATCGACAAACCCAAAATCAATTTCACCAAAAGTAATTTCAATCATTTTAATAGTATTTTCAAACAAGCCCTAAGACTATCTTCAATATAATAGTTCAAGTTATAGAGTTATTTTTTGAGTCAAATTTGACTTTAAATGTTATATCATCTCAAATTCACATCAGATAAGAGCCAAATAAAATTTTGGAGTCAAATTCAGAGTCATACATGACTATTAAAGTAAAATGCAGAATCACTTTGTACTTAGACTCCAGTCATATATGACAAGTTTTTTTTTTTTTTATGAATTGGAGAGAATTGAGTTAAATTTGAAGTCGAAATGATTAACAACATTTAGTATTACACTTGAATCTAATCTGTCAAATGTAGTGGAATTGTGAAAAAATGTAAGGGTAATCTAAAAGGATGTTAATGTTCTTTAACCATCGTTTGGTAGCTCAGTTAGAGATGAATTTCAAGTCTGTATTACACACAACATGTTCTGTATTTGATTATTTGCACTGGTGAATCACACGATGATAAATAGAAGAAGACTAAAATGTTTTTGTAAGTATTTTGGGCCCCAAAAAGAGTAAATTGTTGTGGCGAAGTCACCACCTGATCCCTTTATTATTGAAAAAAAAAGATGTTTATGTTCTTCGAAGACGTAAATATTATTACATACTTGTAATTTGATTATTTTCCTTCTATCTAAAATTTGTTTAAATTTCATATTTTCCTTTTTTTCCCTAAGATTCGGTTTTATTTTTCCCAATGGAATTACTATTTGTTGAATCTTTCTCTAAACCAAAGTTAAATAGGAAAATGTAACCCTTCAGACATGTAACACAGCAAAAAATAAAACAAAATAATAACAACAAAAAGGAAAAGCCTGTATATAACCGGCGGCCAACAGAAGAAAACAGAGCAAATTAAACACAGCAATGGCTGATCAGCTCGAGGCGACGACGACGAGCCCAGAATCCATGCCAAGAATGATAGCCTTCATGTCCTCCGTCCTCGAGCGGGTTTCCGAGTTCAACGACCTGAACCGGCGGTTTCACCCGACCCAGAGGCTGTCGGTCTTCCACTCCCTGACCACGCCCACCATCTCAATCCACAGTTACCTCCAGAGGATCTTCAAGTACGCCGATTGCAGCCCATCTTGCTTCATCGTCGCCTACGTCTACCTCGACCGGTTCACTCAGATGCAGCCATTGCTGCCCATCGATTCCTTCAATGTCCATCGCTTGCTCATCACCAGCGTCTTGGTCTCTGCAAAGTTCATGGACGACATGTAAGCTTTCTCTTCTTCTTTTTTCTTTTCGATTTCTTGAATTGGGTTGTTTTCTTTTACTCAGATTCTTTCAAAGATTTGATCTTTTGGGTTTCATTTAATCTGGGTTTTATTTAGTTAATCAAATGGTTTAACTGAACTAGCTCAAGTTAATCAACGTCTGATTCTTCCCTCTGGTGGGAATGCTAATTTGTTTAATTGTTGAACTGGGTTTTGTTTACTTAATTAAATGGGTTAATTAAACTAGCTCAAATTAATCAAGTTTTGATTCTTTTTTCTTTGTGGGTAGTACTTATTTCTTTAAGTCTTGAACTGGGTTTTGTTATATATGGGTGTTTCAAGATTCAGGGTTTTTTTTTTCATCCGAAATTTGGTGAATGAATACTCTTACGATCTCTCTGTTTTTAAATAATTTTTTTTCTTCTGGATATGGTTCTTTAGGAAATTACATTTTAATATTTTAAGTAGAAAATTAAAGTGTTTTTTGGTGGAAATTAGGTAATGTTTCACGTTCAAAGTTTGTGATCACAGTTCTGCATTCTTTTCTTCTTCTTCTTAATTCTGTAACATAATTTAGGAAAATGAGACAAAGGCAGGTTCATATTAGACTTGCGCAAAACTTTTGCGGGCGTAGTGATGTTCCAAGATTGATATAGCGGACTTCATTTAATGAGATACGGTTTGATTGTTGTTGTTATTGTAAATGACGTCCCCGTTTGGAAGCAACCACCGCCAAAAAGGAGGATAGCAATAGCCATGTGAATGCCTCCACTCTTTTACTAGACAGCCTACCTAAAGATCTGGGTTGCTGTCTGTGCCCTTAAAAGTCTCTAATTTTTCGGTTACATAATCGTTTGCTCGTAGTATTACACGTGAATTAGTAATATATGAAGAATTGCTTGTTTTCTCATCGCAAAGTTTACGAGAATAAACGACTGCTGGCATCATTATTGATGCTAATGACAGCTCAGTCAAAGGCCATGTGGATGTTTGTATGGTTTGCCAAAAGTTAACAAAATCCACTTGTCTTTGCTTCTCATCAATCATATATATATGTTGATTTAAATTATAAGCTAATCTTTGGTCCTATATAAACTCATATAGTGGTCCAATATAACAGCAAAGATTAGCATCTCTAATTTATGGTTTTTAATTTAATTTATTACTGCAATTATTGAAAATATTTGGTTAGAAAGTGTAATTAATATATTTTTTTATCTACATTTGTTTCTTGCAGTTACTACAACAATGCATTTTATGCCAGAGTTGGAGGGATCAGCACACAAGAGATGAACCTTCTTGAGGTGGACTTCTTGTTCGGATTAGGGTTCCAAATGAACGTGACGCCGGCGACATATTACACCTACTGCTCTTACCTTCAGAGAGAAATGCTGCTGCAATCTCCTCTACAATTTGCAGATTCTCCTGTGGATTTGGCAAGACGTTTAAAGCTTCACTGCTCCTTTGATGAAGATGAATCCACCCATCAAAAGCAGCTTGCTGTTTAAGCACTTTTTGGTGTTTGAAAAGTGTGGGGTCAATGTGTGTGGGTTTCTTCTGTATTTGGTTTAATTCCAACATATAGGTTTTTTAAAGTTTTGGGGCATATGGGCTCAGAGCCCCATTGGAGTTTTTGGGTGTGTATTGTTGAAAAGCCTATATGGTGTCAGCAAAAGCAACAAGTCAAAAGCTTTTCTTAGAGCCCAATTCATGCTCTAGTAAATTTGTGTAATGTGCTCGAGCTCCCATTGCCACATATTTCCTTGTACTTTTCGACTAATTTTGATTCGATTTATAAATTTTAGGAAAAATAATTATTTCGTTTTTAATTTATTATTATTATTTATGTTATTGTTAACTTTTGTTTTTAAATTTTTATTATTATTTATGCTATTGTTAACTTGTATGAGTATTAACTAAATGCGGGGGCCGCAGGTCTCAAACTTTGTATCTCTTTTATGTATCTTCTCTAATTGCTTAACACATGTCTTTCAACTTACCAAAGGGTTAACACTATTAACTTTATTATTTGTGTCAAACATTTAGAGAAGAGAGAAGAGATCCTCTTCGGATCTCTTCCACCAAGGTTACCGGATCAAGTGATCCGGTCCTTTGAAATTTCATCCAACAACTTACATGTTTTAACCCCTTAAAAGCTACAATAATTTTTGGCCGTTAGATGAAATTTCAAAGGCCCAGATCATTTGAACTGGTGGCCTTGGTGGAAGAGATTCGGAGATGATATATTCTCTAGAGAAGAGACACGAAGGAGACATAAAATTTGAGGACAACAGACCAGCAACCATTTTTGTGACATAAGACGACATGATATCTTAAAATGATTTTATAATTGTTCATTGTTCTTGATCCATAGAAGCTCCAAAAAAGAAGATCGAGTCATCTGCACTTCCATCCCTATACAACTCATCTACCTTCTTACCCCCACCCACCACCTTGTTCCTAAATCTACTTTAGACTAGCTTTATAGCTTTACAATACGAATACCACTTAGGAAGTTTGAGGAAAGAACCGAGAACCCGGTCTATAGGCGAGTAGCAACTTGTACGTGAACATATACACAAATTTCAAGCATAACTCAAAGTGACCATAACACTGATCCCCTCACCTACATAGCCATTCTTGTAGATCCAGACGTTGCGTGGTGGTTGTTTTGCAAGATCTCGATTTGAACAATCTTGAACAATCTAACTTACTATTTTGAATATGTATAAAGTCTTAACATTATTTTTGAACAAGAGAAGATATAGTACGGACAGATAAAAAAACAAGAGGAAACAAAATGTAATCCTTTTTGAACAAGGGGTATATCTCAAGAGTCTAAGGTTATAGATGCGTTAACCAACTTTTTTTTTATAAGGCATAAAATTGCAAGCAAATAGGGCAGAGAGCTTACCGTCTATTTCTATTAGAGTCGCGAGCTTGGCTTGTTGTAGCTCGGTCCTAAAAGGAAAACCTTGATGTTAATTACGAACAACTTTGAGCCATCCTATCTCAAAACAACTCTGAGCCTATAGAAGAGTTCAGTCCGCAACAAGCTGGCAGGGCTTTAGCCATTGGACTAAGTAGTAACCCTTTTTTTGTTCTTAACGGGAAGAAATATTTCACTTCCTACAACAAACACTATTATGTAAGAGAGATCCGATACAAATATAAATATACAAAAAACATTGTTGATCCGAACTTGAAATTTTTTTCAATTTTGAGAAGAAAAGTATCAATAGATCGATAAAAAAAAAATCGGTGTTATTACCCAAATAGCTACAACAAAATATTAAGGAGAATATTTTACTAGCTACAACAAACACTATTATGTAAAAGAAGATTTAACACGAAGTATATAAAAAATGAGTGAATCAAATTTGAAACTTTCTTTCAGGATTGAGAAAAAAAATATCAATCAATTGAAAGTTATCTGCTAAATGAAAAACATAAGCGAGAGAAGTGGCAACTCAACAAACTATGAACTACTACACGAAAATATTAAATCTACTAGCAATGCTTTATATTATTTGTCAATGTCTTGTGAATATTGATTGAAAAGCTTACACACATGTATCTAGCTAGTTATAAATTTATAATATGCTTTATCATAGTACACACTACACACTGGCCTCTGGCTGGGGCTCATGAAGCCCTTAACTCTCACCCAATATCTCATCAGCCATGGTTGTTTCTTCCTCAACCTCCACCTCCACCGGCTCCACCATCTCTCTAATAGAGGTAAGCCCCGCCAACGAATGTGGCTTCTATTTCTATTAGAGAGATGCACAAATAAGTAGTAAGAGTAACATTTTTGTTTATTCATAGGGTACTACATCCATCCTACCTAAACACTATCCCTTTTTTTTTGTTCTTAATGGGAAGAATATTTCACTTCCTACAACAAACACTATTATGTAAGAGGAGATTCGATCTTAATATACAAAAACGTCGTTGATCCAAACTAGAAGGTTTCTTTCAATTCCGAGAAGAAAAATATCAGTATATCGACCAAAAGCAATTAGTGATAATGTGATATAACCCAAATAGCTACAACAAAATTTCACGAAGTATATGAAAAAAGGGTTAGTCAAATGTGAAACTTTCTTTTAGTATTGCGAAGAGAAATATCAGTGATCGTTTCACAGACATAAGCCAGAGAGATGGCAACTCAACAAACTATGAACTGCTACACGAAAATATAAATATACTAGCAATACTTATATTCTTTGTCAAAGTCTTGTGATTATTTATTGAAAAGCTTACACACATGTATATCTAGCTAGTTATAATATGGTTATCATAGTACACACTACACACTGGCCTCTGGGGCTCATGAAACCCTAAACTCTCGGCCAATATCTTATCAGCCGTGCTTGTTTCTTCCTCAACCTCCACCTCCACCAGCTCCACCATCACCTTCACCATAACCACCCCCAGACCCATAGCTGCCACCATGAGCTCCACCACCCCCAGACCCATAGCCGCCGCCATGAGCCCCACCACTCCCAGACCCGTAGCCTGACCCAGAGCCATGTCCACCCCCAGAACCAAACCCAAAACCGTACCCCCTTCCAAACCCAGTTGGCGACCTCCCGGATCCTGACCCATAACCCGATCCGCCATCCGGGGTCGTACTCCACCCCCAATTATAGCCCCAGTTCGGCCCGTAGGCTGAACCGCTACCGCTGCTTGGGGTCTCCTCGTTCTTCCTTGAGGAGATTTCCCTAGAACAAGAAGCGGCAGCGATCAAAAGAAAAAGGAAGAGCGTGAAATGAAAAATATTGAGCTGCATTTTCGGTTAGGTTGTGTATGAAAGCCAGTGTGTGTGAGTTAGGTTTTTTTGCATGCGCGTGAGTGGGTATTTATAATGGAGTTTGATGGATATGCACAATTGCACTTGCACTTCCATGATGACATGACCTATTCACATGTTTAACAAAAATGATATTTTTACTATCTGTAACAAAGGAGGGACCTACATGCATTGGTAAGTTTTGTTTCGATTAGAGAAATTTTTCAATGTGTCATGAATATGGTCCGGTAACCAAGTGTTATAATACAAGGGTTTGAAATTTTTATTTCAAATATCCAACCATTTGTATTATACACTTGGTGTACAGGTCGTTTCTCAAAACACCGAAAACTTCTCATAAAGAGATGACACAAATATAATGCAAAAAATATGATAATGTAACATTACTCTGAATTAAATAACTCGGATTAGTTAATGTGGTTCTGAGGTCGGCATATGGTATAAATATATTTTACCAAGAAAAAAGCACTAGAAGGACAGATCATTATAATTCCCACCACCGCCCTTCAACTGATTATTACATGCACATGAATCACCCTCCAACTGATTCACGGAAAAGTGACATAGTGTAGAAGAGTTTCATGCCACGGGATTATTGTAAATCATATTAATCAAGCACTGTTAGGTAAAAAATATGCGTGAGGATCAAATTGAAGTATCGTTTAGATAAGTTTTCCTTGTAGACTAAAACAATGCGATTATAGAGACAATAAATTATTCGACACACAAAACTAACTTACTGACACGCTAATTTATAGAAATAGCGATTTATTATATGTAAAGCTCATCTATATTAGAAAATATTGGTCTTGTTTGATATAAATAATTAAATTAAAATGAATAACTTTCGAAATTTGAGGTACTTTGAAGCGATTGGAAAAGGATTAAACATGCATGAAGAACTTCTCCCTCGTCCTCCCATTTTGAGGAGAATTGAAATGGATCCTTCCATTTCAATTTGATTTTCTTGAATAATTCATCTGCTATCTTCAAGTTGGTTCAAAAATTTTCATTTCTTCTTTCAGCCTATCTTGATAACAGTTGTTTGTCCATTCTGATCCCATCCATTGTACCGAACGAGACCATTAGATCTACAAGTGTATCAGTTTTGTGTTGCGTTGGGGACACATGGCAACGAAAGCATGCTAACCAAACAACACCTGCTGTAATTTTCATTTAGTTGAGAGCAGCTAAAGTTGCTTTTAGCTTCTGTTCTTGTTATGGTGGTGTAGTGGCTGCCATGCCATATGTACCCTGTTTCACCTCCACCACCTAAGGTTTGAGTCATTTGGATGTTCAACTCGTCCTGATCCATTTAAACAAAAGTGTCTTGATCATGATACGTGTACGTCAGATGAATGATCTTCGAGTCTTTGATGAGAATCTGAGGGTGCACGTACAGTTTCTGATAGCCAAGTCTGGTGGCCAAGTGGCTTACTTCGCACTTCACAAAAACATTTAGCATATACAGTAACACTGGACCACGTTTAAACACTTTCTTTGGAGAATCTGGGAGAACAATATTACAGCGAATGTTACTCACAAAGTGGAAACAAGATATGGAAAGTATGAGATTTTTTATGATGCTTCAGAATATTGGGTTTTTGAACCGTTCAGTTTTCGGTTCAAAATCTTACCAAAGTTAAAGGTTAGGTGGTTAAAAATCCGAAACATATCATACACTACATTGGATATTATGTCAGATATTTATACAAAGTTGTAAAAAGTGTGTTATCCGGGAGCTTGGATTTGTCTGGAATCCAGAGAGCAATGTTAGTGCCATGCACAGATATTTGCACATGCCAAGCTCGTTCTAGGGTTTAGTCGGCCATATGGGTTTTAGTTACTGTGGGGACGTCCTCACTGTGACGCATTTGCCAAGGACCCCAATGGGCCTAGTGATCCACATAACACAACATCAGCACAGTTTAAATCTTCATTTCTCTGTGTTACAGATAGTGTTATACAATCTGCTTGTATTATACATTGAGTATCTTTTTCTTAACACTATTTCGATGAAAATATAAACATTTCATGCTCTTATATTACGTGAATAAATGTGAATTAGTACCACCATATGACAGGTTTCAACAAATAGACTCAAGCCTTGACAGAATCCAGCATTTGTTTTTGAATCCAGAATGGAGGTGCAGTAAAGGTATTCAAACATGAATTGGACTATTTTGTGTTGTTTGAAAAATCGGATGGAACTTTGTAAAAACAAAAAAACACCCATACGACGAAGCCCAAAATACATCTAACGGTCCACTATACCCCAAAATCCAATCCAAACAATCTCTCGCCATGATCTTGGCACACGACTTTCCCAATAGGTCCCCAATTTTTTTTTCTTCGAACCTAGCAGTTAAGTTTCAGTTGGATGTGGTTCAATGTAGAGTGGTTCAGTTGCAGTTCAGTTCGATGTGGTTCAGTTGCAGTTGCGGTTCGATGTCGACCGGTGGTTTTATAGCTTGAAACGCAATGAAATTCATTACAATTCGGTTCGTTTTGGTTTCGATTTCAAACCACTTAAAATCTAAATGCGAAGAAAATCTACAATTAAACAGAAACAAATCAGTTTTCGAAACAGTTTTAGAGTGCAGAAAGCTTGGCAACATAAAAATGTTGCAAGAAAAATTAAATAATAAATAATAAATAGTGGCAATATCGAATGTTGCAGTAAAATTCAAATAAAAAATCATCATCAGAATGGAAAGTTGTTCTCATCCACAGCAAGATTTTTGCTGTGTAGGAAGGTGTCCTAAGATTATTCCATTTTTCATCACCTGATGAATTTTTATTTTCAAACCATCAAAACAATCACAAATATAAAATACAATAAATCTAAATTAATATTTAATTCAGATTCAGAAGTATATCAATTAACATCACTCGATAACAAATATCTCAGATCAAGTGTTGGATAATTTGATTTCTTCATCCCAATCCATCATTCCCACAACCAAATTCACAATTAAAACAAAATAAAAAGATCGAAATTTTAATTTAAAAAAAAAATTAAAGTGGGAAAAAAGGGGAGAAATACTCAGTGGTGGCTAATAAATATTAGGTTCGATTCTGCCGGCAAGTTTCCTCAACCTTACTCAGAAGAGGGAGCTTGGTATCCTCATAGCAATCCCACCTTTTCTTTAATTTCCCACCGAAATTTTATTAAGCTAAAGAAAATAATTAAAAACAAATTAAATAAAAAGGAAAAACCAAATCTTGAAATTTTTTTTGGAGAAATAAATATTAAAATTGAGAAGAAAAGAAGAGAAAGAGAAGGCTCAGTTCAGCGGGGTTGTCGACACGCAAACATTCTCTGAAAAGAGAAGCCTACAATCCGGTCTGTTGAGCTTGAATTTCATTGGGTCATCACCGCCAATCTCCTTCTCTCTCCATCTCTTAAACTTTTTGCTACCAAAAATTAGATTTCTGCTAAAAAAAATGGCGATCAGGAGGATCCAAACAGAGAAATAGTTAACCCTAGAAGATGAACATGAACATGAACGGAGAAGGCGCTGCCGGGTTGACTGGAAAGTGGGCGTCTGCCATCGTTTTATAGAGATGGAAAGAACTAGGGTTTTGAGGGAACCACGGGATTTCAATGGGCCGAATTATCAACCAAAGCAACGAACTAGGCTTTGAAAACGAATGGGCTTTCAATGGGCCACATAATTTCTTTTCGACTTTTATATTGCGGTAACACTTGATATAAGAAGGGTTTCAAATTTGATAGTGCTTTTTCAGGATTACGAATGATTAGTTTTAAAAATATTTTCATCAAAAGAGTTTTTTGCTGCTTTACAAGTATTTTCAAACGAGTTTATAGTTAGTTTAGAGTTTACAATTGTTCGAAAAACTAATGTATATACCCTGGTTACTAAGACCATCTCCAATGGAAGAAATTCTTCAGCTCGAAAATCGAACCATGCGGCAGTACAACCCACACACACAAAATCCTCCATGCCTCACCCCTCTGAACTTTTCATGTTCACCTGGGCCCATTGGTGCTCGAGCCCCTCTTGCACTACACAATGGGGCCCACCACCAATGGTGGCCCACACCCAAGACCTTCTCCGATGGCGATGAGAAACTTGAAAACTGAAAATTTTGCCCCCAAATCTTCTCCAACGCATGTACTTAAGGGTTAATAATGTTAGTTTTCTAGTTTTGGGGTGGGTATACAAGTGTTATTGAAGAAATTCTTTGATCCAAATACCGGTTCCGGGGGCTATACGACACACACACACAGAAAAACATCCCTACGCCACAAGGCCAATTCCATTGTGTCTCATTCCCTTTCTCACAAGGCGAAGAGCCCACCACCAATGATAATCGCACCTAAGGCCTTCTCCTGCTATTAAACGGGGTAAAATATGAGTGGAAATGAGTCAGCTTTTGCCCATTTGCAATGGAGAAAACGCTGGTCCTGCGCGCACAATAAAGCCATCTAACCCATGTCGAGCGCGCGGACCACAACGTGTAGATAATTAAGGGTCTGGATTAAGTGAAAGGTTGAAATCGTACGGTCACTTACTGGGGTCCGACCACATGGTGACGCAGGCCCTTGCGTTCAATTTTTTTTCTTTTTTTTTTTATGTCGTGGCGTTGTCTTTTGGAGCACAAGCACGATCCCTCCAATTCTCTATGGCCACAGTCAATTTTTTTTTAGTGAAAATGTTTGTTAAAAAAAAAATAGATAAAGTGTTATTCATATTTCAAAAATTTCATTGTACACAAATGTATTTTTATTTCCTAATATAGAAAATTTGGATTATAGAATGTGATTTTTGAAATACTAATAACAACTCCCAAAAATAAAAAAGAAGATAGATTGTATCAAAATGAGGGGATACTAAAGATACTAAAATTTTAAATTATTTTTTTGTAAATTGTATGGTGTGGCGATTAATGATGGTTTGACTTCTTCTTTAAATCATAAAAAATGAGTTCAACCATCTACAGTCATATTATATGTTTGACCATGATAGTCTAAAAAGCATTTTTCAAAAATTAACTGAAAATTGTAAACAAAAAAATGCATATAAATAAAAATAAAACAATTTATAATATGAGTCCTTTATTATTAAAAGAAAAAAAAAAGATCATCTACAATATAAATGTCACATTATAATAGTCAAAATACAATTCATGGTTGATGTGTCAATCTAAAGTCTTATGTCAAATTTTGTGTTTCTCCAACCAAATTGTCAATATTATTTTCTTATTAATGTAGAGCTTTAAGTGGTTATATTTATTAAAAAAATTTGTTGAAACAAAATTTTTATTGATCGAATGGAAGTGGAACAAAGAATCTCCCATTAAGCTAATAAAAAATAAATTTGAAATTGACATCAGATATACCTCCTAATCACTAAAACTTTAAATTCAGTCAGCAAATAACTAAAAATATATATTTTTTCCCTAACCATTGGTGATGGTCTTATGGCCAAAGCAAGTGATAGATAACATTGTTACAACTTAAAAGTGTTCTAAATCTAACCACCATGGTGTGACCCAATGATTGTAGATGAATTTCAAGCTCGTATTCTACACAACACATCTTGGATTCCATTATTGACGCTGAAGAATCGCACGAATGTGGCCAACAGAGGCTAAAATGCCCTTGTGAGTATTCCCGGCTACCGGAATAGTGAATTTTCATGACAAAACCACTGATCCTTTTTTTTCTTTTTCTTTTTATTTTTATTTTTATTTTTCTTTTTTTAAAGATAAAAAAAATTAATAAAATAAAATAAAACAGTGCTCTAAATCTATTAAGATTGTCTCTTCGCTTCTAGCAAGAGCAAAAGTGTACAGTGGATTTTATTTATTATTCAGAATACAAATTCAGATGAATCTGTTCATATCACATCCTCGTTAGTTCTTACAATACCAACTTGTACAGTTTTCTCCCATAAGTCTAGAACATAATTAAGAATACGTTAACAGTAAACAATCTTGCGTAATAATAACAGTAAGCAATTAATAAACCAAGTTGATTAATACTGGTCTTCAAGCATTAGATTTTGGTTGACGACATTGACGACCTAGGAACAATGATGGCCTTCAGAGGGTTCTTCATGACAACCGTAAAAGCAAACGTCTCAGTCGGATCCGGCGGGGAATCTGGCACTGGCAACCATTTAAAAGCGTGCACCATCCGGGCAAGCAGCAGGTTTATATGCAGAGTTCCCAACGTCCACGCCGGGCAGATCCGCCTGCCTGCTCCAAACGGCACCATCTTCACCCCTTTGGTCCCCGTCACGTCCACGTCAACCCCGTCTCCTCCCGCCATGAACCTCTCTGGTCGGAACTCACCCGGGTCCTCCCACATCTCCGGATCCTCAGTCAGCCATGCAGTGTAAAACTCCACGCTCGCATCCGCGGGCACGGTGTACCCGCCGAGCTCCGTGTCCTTCACTGCTGCGTGTGACAAGACGAAGTGGCTTGGCGGGTGACGCCGGAATGTTTCCTTCACCACCGCGGAAAGGTAGCTCATTTTCTCCACGTCACTCTCAGTGATCACCTCTTCTTGCGGCTTTTGTTGATCTGTATAAGGACTGCGATCCGTCCCTACACAATCAACGATTTCCTTGTAGAGCTTCTCTTGAATTTTTTGGTCCATCACCAAATGAAACAAAGCCCACTCCAACGCAGTAGCACTCGTATCCGTCCCGGCGTTAATGACTTCGGAGACTAGCGTCACCAGCTCCTCCTCTTCCAACCGCCTGCGGCTGCCGTCTTTTCCTCTTCCGGGCACCTCCAGCTCAAACAAGGAGTCAATATAAGCAGCGCCCTTTGGACTTACCATTATCTTTCTAACATTTTCATCCTCAACATTATCACTTTCAAGAACAAATGCTTTTCTGTCTCTAACAAGTGGAACCAAACACTCCAACTGCCTCCTCCTCAGCTCTTTCGCCTCCCCGACCTGCCTGCGGAACAACGGAGTCAGCACTGGCAGGAAATCGGGGAGCTTCGGAGTTGTCATCATCATAACGTCTTTCAACACGCTCTCGATAGTCTTGATCTTCTCGTCAGAGATTTTCGCCCCGAAACACAAGCATATGAGGATGCTACAGATGGTGAGCCGGCATTCGCTCATCACATGGACAATGCCGCCGTCGAACTTTAACAGCCTGTCCATGTGGGATTTGATAGCCCAGTTTCTGATCCAGCTGCACTGCCTTATCCTCGCTGGGTTGATCAACTCGGTGACGAAGTTTCTTCGCAAGGTACGCCAGAGAGGGCCGTACTCTGCGGAGTTGATGGCGCACTTTCCGACGCTGAAGAGGAGGCGGATGGGGGAGTCAGCAGGGCGGGACGCAAACTCGGGACCTCTCTGGACGAGGGCCTCGTGGATGAGGTCGGAGCTGGTGACGATTATGAGAGTCCGCTGCCCCATCTGCATGGTGAAGATTGGTCCGTACTTTGGACGTAAGTCGCGGACGACGTAGATGAAGTGCCGACGTTGAAGGATGACTTGGATTAGATTTCCCACTATTGGCCACCCCGGCGGCCCCGGCGGAAGGTTCTTACGCCCACCGCCAGCAACTGACCAGTAACGCCACCATAGCCGGAAAAACACAAGCCCCAAGCACACCAGAACGACGTCCATCATCACCCCCTCCATGGATAACCCTAGCTTAGATTATCAACTTCTCTCTCTGTAACCAAAACAAATTTAAAAGCAGAGAAAGAGAGAGATGATTAGGTTGATGAAGTTGCTGAGCACTTTATATAGAGAAAGTCGAGTGGCATTTGTATTCGCTTGTACAACATATTCAAAGAATGAAACTTATGGATGTGATCTATCCTAAACCTAATATACTGGATAATTTTGCTATACATCATAAAAGCATTAACTGCTGTAATATTTATGGATTCACCTACTCATCTTTTGCCACCTGCTTCCGCTTGTTTTACTGACAGAGCAATGAATTTGATTAGCTGTGGCTGGTAAAGGACAGAGATTTTTACAAGATACTCCACATATCATATATAAGTGAAGGAGTAATAAAAGATTAAATTTGTAAATTTGTAAGCTAAATGATATAGAAGTTGATGGCTGGACTATTACTAAAGTATTGACGTGCTCAATTTCTATTGGTTATACATTTTTTGGTTTGCATTCCTCTAAATGAAAAAAATGATATAAATTTATGTATCCCTCTCTTATTTTATGACACGTAAAATACTCACAAGCATGCCTCTTTGTAAAATTTGTAAGTAAAAGAAAAACGGATTCATGGTAAAATCCTTATATGATGCATTCTTTTTTTTTTTTCCTACAATTTTTTGGATGATAAAGGATCAAATGGTATAATTCTTTTGTCGGTAGATTGGAGGATTAGAAACATGACTATTGCTTTTTTGAATACGACTTTAAAACACTATCACTTTACCAACTTTTATTTCGTGTAAGTCTAGATAAACACTACAGAAATGAGTGATCATTGGGGTCAAATGAACATTTTTGATATGAAACAGCAAGAATAATGTTATCGTCAACTGAGAAGGTTAAATATTCAAAAATTAAAAATGATCTTATTTGTTTAAAAATTCATCTCCAATCAATGACTAAGATATAATTCTATGGACACTACCAAACGATTATTGGCCAAAGTGGTATCAAGCTGGCCAAATATAGACCCCTCTTAGCCCTTTTTGGGGATTTAGCTCTTCAGTTGCAATAATTGATTCAAATTAAATGGTTAAATTTGAAAACATGCAACAATAATTTAATTAAATTAATCAATAAATTTGAAGTATAAGGTTTAAAATAATAAATTATTAAGGGGCTAGGTTTAGTCCTTTTTGATTAAAAATAGTATATGAGTATGACCTGACATCGTTTATCAAAAAATAATTTTTTGCAAGATTATAATGTTAGACTGAATTATGTTTAGGCTTTTGTCGGAGATGGTCTAATATGTTGGATAAAGTTTAAGTTGATATCATGTAATTTCTATATACTGGTTCCTACTACTTACATTGATTTTGATTACATTGATTTTGATTATACTAATTACATTGATTTTGATTATACTGGTTCCTACTACTTCAATGGAGATCTTTTTTTGCTATAAATATTGTGAAAGTTCATTGCATAACCTAATGGGGGTTGAGTGATAGCATGCTAATTTATACTGAAAACACGTCTTGGACAATTATAATTTGTATTGTTATTTGTTCTATAAATTATGAATGATGGAACTATGAGTTAATTTTTAAAGTTATTATATGTCTAGGTAAGGTTTTAAACTTTTAAATATGACCCTCTGAATATTTTTTCTTAGATCCACCATCGCATATGGCTTTACCCATGACCTCCACTGCTCATGGTTTCACTCACCTTGGCAACGCCACGACTTCACTCACATTTGGCAACGGCACGACTTCACTCACATTTGGCAACGGCATGGCTTCCCTAATGGACCAAAAAAGAAAAGAGAAGGGCAATGGCATTATATAAGTACACATGATATCACCAATTTTAATTTTCATAGGTGTCCATGATCTTCTCCTTCAAGTCATCTTGGAGAACCACTTGCCGGATTGTGAAATATTTATTCATGAGGACAAGATAAAGAAACTCTAATGTTTAAAATTTCTTCGATGAAAATATTTAAAAAAAAAAAAAGAAGAGAAAGATATGAAAAAAGGGTGAAGATTAAACTTCACCTCATATAAGAAAAACTCTTATATTTAGGCTAAAATCGACGAATATTGTCGCTATTTCCGACACATATGTAAACTATTAGAAAAACTCTTATATTTCATCCAAACCAATGTCAGACAATTCCTAAAGTTTCATTTTAAATTTTCATCATTTCTATCAAAGGCAACCGATATCGATATTCTATACATTTGTCGACATTCCACAAATTTGCATATTGATATTTCCACCGATATTGATATATTAAATATTGAACAACTCACAATGTATTTTTTATACAAGCAATTTGGAGGAAGGGAAATTAAACATGGAACATTCGGTGCAAAAATTAATTATTAAATCTGTGGGATATATATTTAATTGATGGTCATATCTTACAATTTATCATAAATGGGGATGGTGGGATATATATTTTTCATCAACTACCACCGCGCGTACTACTACTAGTAATTTGAGATTCTTGCTATAAGTTTGTGTAACTGGTGAGTTGGTAAGGACTGTAACAACTGCATGCGGCCATGCCAGCTCACAAAAATTTTATGGTTGTATGTATTGATGCAAATTTTCGTCGTCTTTGACTTTAATAAAAATGCATCTGCAAAACAATTAACACCTTTGATTAAGGACCCAAGCCTCATGTGCCCACTGCCAATGGAACTCCGATGCCTAAGTTAGTTTCTCAAGTGTTTAGGACTTTTTAAGATTGTAAAAGCTTACGAAATTTGGTAAAATATGGGGTATATATAGAGGAGTGGCCGGCCATGGTGCTAGGGATTTATCCTACACATGGCAGCATCCTATTGGCCAAGGTTTTATAGAGAAATATTCTCAAGATATTAAATAGGAAATAATATCTTGAGATAATGGAGTAATTATCCTTAATTGATTTAGATAGGGATTACTTACTTAAAGGAGTCAATCTTCAATTGCGGATGTATTAAAGATAGAATTTGGGTAATTAATCATTATCCTTAAAGCTTTGACTTTTCCTTGCCAATGGTAGGTGAGCTGTGGATAATCGTATTCAATTGCTGAGACCTTCATGAATGTGAGCTGCACGTGTCATCTCTAGAATTTTTGAGATTATTTTAGGCTCCACGGTACGTACGATCATGTCCAAGAAATTTTTGGTTTGATCACCCAAAAAGACAGATCAAATCTGTGGATGAAGAGAAAACAAACGATGGGAGGTTCAAGTTGGTAAATAAGATATTTGCATGTTTTGATAAAAAGAAAAAAAAAAAAAAAAATATATATATATATATATGGCAAAACGGTTGGACCCATTAATCGCTGGTTAGTATTCGGGTTGTAGCTTATTTTGTGGTGTTGAAAAACGGTTGGACTTATTAGTCACTCGTTATAGAAAAAAATATAGGTATGAATTTCTTTTGGTGGAGGCGCGGCTTCAAACAATAGATCGAGTTAAAACAATAAACATAAGAACTCAAAATATGGTTTCATATTATTTTTCAAGGAACACATTTATGATTCTTTTAAGGCAATCATGACACCATAAATTTTATAGAAAAAACCTTCAGGAAATTTGGAAAAAATAAAAGAAATCCTCGTTCATTCAAATATTATGTTTTGATTGATTCTTAGTTATAAAATTTTTGTCTTGTTGGAAAGCATGAAAATTGTTATTTAAGTATGAGAGTGTGTCTTTGAACCACAAGTGGTGCATTTTTTTTTTTACTATCATATTTATTATTATTTGATGAATTTAAATTTTAAAATTTGTATTTGTTCACTTCACATATCTCAAACTTAAACTAAACCAATGATGAAATTAAGCGGTGAGCATCACCATTCCCCCACAAATCAGATTACATTATGTGCACTAATTGTTTATCCGGTATGCGCGCTGCACAACTTAAGGAGTAGATTTAAATTGCTTGTTTCATCATGATTTATCAAGTTGTCCGGTGTAGCTCACAACAAAAAGTCTTACTGGTAAGAGTTTTCATCCAGGTTCGAATCCTGGCACCGGAATACTATTTTTTATTTTTTTTTTTTTTTTTTTTTTTTTTTGTTATATCACAGGTGTATCTAATTCCATTCTTATGGTTCTAAGTTCAATTTATTTATTTTTGTTATAACATAGGTGTAGCTCACTTCAATTCCTATGGTTAAGAGTTCTAAGTTTGACTCTTGACATCGGGAAAATATCTAAATGTATTGCAAATGTCAAACAGAATATTTAATAAGACGAAATTAAGAAATTCTCCACTATTTAAGTGATATATCGAAAATATCAACAAAACCTATCATTTTAACTGAAATTTAAAAATTTTCAGGTTTTTGAAATATTAAGATTTGAAATAATACATTTTACCCAAAAAATAAAATAAAGCTCGTTCTTCCGGGAAGGCCTCAGATACATATGATTTTATCATTATCTCAATAAAATGAGATAATCAAGCAATGTAGGCAAAATATGTTTTGATCATCACCGGCCTTACCCAACAAAATTGCAAAAAAACCATACACTTTGATTTTATTTTTCGGATAAAAAAACAAGCTGAAAATCTGAAATATGAATAGCAAGGACAAAGGAAATTGCTCAAATAATTAAAGTACATAAATAAAAAAGAAACAGAGGCGATGGTGCAAAAAGATGGAGCAGTTGGAAAGGTTTCTCCGACGGAGAAGCAACTGGGAATCTCATCGCCCCTGCGAGGGATTAGTGCGTGAAAGGGAAGAGAAAGGAGCGTTTGGGTGCCTCCTGCGGCGGATGTGAAGGGATTTATAGGGCCGAGGTTTTGCTAGGGTTTTGTAAAAGAGAGGGAGCGTGAGCCGCATTTTTTGACTCCGAGGTGGGTTTGCCAATTGCCACCGTTGGATCACATGTGATGAATTTGATCATCAAATGTGAGCTCGAACTTCGGAACCCGACTCGAATTGCAGAATCGAGAGGCATGAGCTAATGTGCTCAAGACCTTGGTATTCCCGACTTGGTTGTATCTCTTTCCTTGTGTGACTATTTCTGTCATGATATAATATAATGTACAATTTGTTAAGGGTGATGTATTTAAATGGGATTTAGAAAATTTTTAAATTTTTTTAATGAATCTAAGGGTATGCAATCAAAATTTTAAGTGATTCTTTAAAATTCAAAGTATTAAATAAGAATTTTAAGATGGTTTATTAAAAATCTTTATAAATCTGGATGCATTCAATTACGATTTCAAAGAAGTTTACAACATTCAACGTGTATTCAATTAGAAATTAATTTTAAAGAATTTGAAAAAGTTGAGGAATTCAATTGGAGAGATTTCGTAGTGTATTTTAAGCATTCTCAAGCCTCACATCTCCCTATGAGATTTCACGGGAATTAAATTAAAATTTTACATGAAATATCTATAAATCAATTAAACTCCATAAAAATTTATAGATTTATAAATCTATTAAAATATCTCAAATCCCCAATTGAACACAACCCTAAGTATGTTAAGATGTTTGATTAAAAAAAAAGGAGTATGTTAAGATGAACATGGTACTCAAACGTTAGACTAGAGAAATGCAACCCAAACCCATGACTTGAATCCAAGAGTCAGATCTTAGGCTTTTATTCACTGATCACGGGAAAGATGATAGTGACATCCAATATTACCTTACAGAATAATGGAGCTTTCGGTAATATTTCTTTTATTTTTCTTATCGATATATGCTCTGTGATACCGTTGGATTAGTCTGATACTTAATGTTGGATTAGTCTGATACTTAATGTTAGCCGGATTTTTTGAAATCCCAAGAGGTGGCATTTTCCATGGAGAGGTACATAACTCCACGGCCGGATTCTTTTGATTTGTGCTTGTGCAGAAACTGTGAAGATATTGGCATGTCAATTCCCGTTGCTAACTTGCTAATGCCGCCGGTGCTCCTCCAATTTGGGTGCAAGGTACTTTGCATTTCCTTTAATTTTAACATTTCTATATCTGCAAATTACAGTGGATGAGCCCTCTGAATTTGTGTAAATGATGTGGGGTATAATGATGGGATTTTCAATTGCTTCTTGTTTGAATCATCAGCAAACTCTGCATTCATCAGTAAAACAATGGTATTCAATACAACGAACAAGAGCTGCTATGCAGCCTTTCAAGTTTTGCAGAAAATTGCATAGTTGACATCCGTCTTGCCTTAACAAATACAATGGAGAAGTTACAACTCAAACTGTTAAAGTTTTCCCAATATGTGGACAGATTACTTCGTACATTTTGCTTTGTGATTGCTTCCCTTTATGTTTTAGTTGCATGCTCACATAAAATCTGCCAAAAATACACATTTGTCAAGATTTTAAATCCCTTTGTGCACCATTTATTCCGCTGACGAGTTTGATCTTAAAGTTACTTTTGTTGGAAAATTTTGATCTTGAAGTCTGGCACGCATGCTTTTGCGGGGAAGATGCATGAGATTGCGTTGTCTGGAATTAGCAGTCTAAAAGGGCATAACAAGAGGAGGAATAAATAAGAGCCTCAACGATTTCATCTCTCTTTGGAAGAATGTACCAACTAATGCTAAAGCTCTAGACGCTAGAATTGAATGGTTCTGGTAGATATTTCTAGCATCTGTATAAGTACTGTTTGGAGAAGGACGTTATCGCTATTCAGGGCTGGCCCTGGCCCAGTGCAAACAGTGCACCTGTCCAGGGCCGAAATTGTTTTGGGGCACTTCTTCCTTCGCGAATCGCTACAGCGGTGACCAGAGCCTTTTTTCCAGACCAGTGCCCTTTGGTCGCAGCTTTCCTTATCAGCCTCTTGACCTCCAAAATCGCTGCAGAAATTGCCCAAAACTCGACTGAATTTTACAGAATTGGTCACTGTCCTTCACTGCTGCAGTCCTCTGCGTGCAACTCATTGAGCATTCTGGGTACTCTTGCTCCAAGCACACAGTGAGTACTATACTAATATTTCACTAAAAAATGCCCATTTATATGTTTAATTGTTAAATTTGTGATTAAAGTAACTTTGAGATATCCAGACTGTTAAATCCACTGCTGCTTGTTTTCCAGATTCAGACGAAAGATGGGTACTTACTGGATTTGAGATGTGAAGGACTATTAGAAGTCGTGTTTGCTAGTGCAATTTCTGTATGGTTTGGGATTTGAAGGACTATTGAGATTGCTTTGGTGGGGAGTGTTCCCCATAACTGATCCGTGACTAAAATATTGATTCTCTGGACGCCTGATTAGTGAAAAGCCTTGCTTTCATAGCTCCTTTCAATTTTTTCAACATATTGGTCCTACTAAGTTGATTATTTCAAACTTTGAATGTATAGCTCAATATTTGGTGCCCCCTGATCTGAAGTTTTCAGGTTCAGCTGGAATTTCCTTTCTTGAAACTAACTATTGGGTAAATTGATGAACATCAATGGGATACATTTTAAATTAGGCTCTAATGTCCTTCAAACTCAATTGAAATTGGTTACTGGCTGTTCTTGATCTTAATCAGGCGATGCATGGTTCTTAAATTCTCCAGAAGGATCTCTGGGATTCATCCTTGCAGATGAAGGTTTCGATGTATGGGTAGGGAATGTGCATCAAACACGTTGGAGTCATGGACACACATCTTTATCAGAAGAGAATAAGGTTTATGCTTTATTGTAGGATTTTTGGGATTGGAGTTCACGGGAATTGGCTCGGTTTGATCTATCAGAAATGATCTGCTGCAGATATTCGACAACAAGCTCCGAAGTCTTTGTTATTGGAATTCACAGGTTTTACACCTTTTCATCTACTTCACATCTCCTACCCGTGCTGCTACTTTTGGTGTTTACTCAATTTATTCATGTTATCAGGGAACAATCATGTCTTTGGCTGCTCTCACCCAGCCGGATATAGCAGAACTGGTTGAAGCTGCCGCGCTTTTCTGTCCAATATCATACTTGGAGCATATCACTTCTAAATTTGCTTAGAGTGGTTAACATATATGTTGATCAGGTATTCCTTACCTTCTTCAAAGTTTAGCGCATGAATAGCTTCTGTAATAAAATTGATGCATATGTTTATCTTTTCAGATGACATATGTTCATCTTTTCAGATGACTCTTTTTACTTGATGTTATGAGATTATATTAGTAGTAATCTTGTTATCTTTACTATATATGCAGCGAATGGGGCGTCAACCTTTTTGATTCAATATGTGATGGCCATGTTGATTGCTTGGAGTGGTTGTATATGATTTTGTTTTTTATCATCGGGGTTTTGGTACTATGTCCCCCGTTGTATGTTTATTCTTCAAGTAATATAATATGGGTGTGAGGGCCTAGCCCCCACTGGGTTCTAGCCCTCTTTTAATATTTCTTTTTAATATATGTTGGTGTATTGGAAAAATGTATATTTTGAGTGTTCGCCCCGAACACAAAAAAACTCAGGACCAGCCCTGTCCAATGTCCTAATGGCTTGGTGTCAGGTTTCTACTCATGTGTCTTGAGTTCGAAACTCTCTATCTACTAATGTAATAGTTTCGAACTCTTCTTTTAATAATAGAAAATTTTCTTAAAAAAAAAAAAAAAAAAGAGTATGCAAAGAATTTGTCTGATTTTGAACGCATAAGAAATGAAAATAGTTAAATGAGTGACTCATTAAAAATATTAAATGATACTAAATTTATAGGCCGACCACTACAGAGGAGCGAGGGATAGCTGTCCAAGGGCTGAAAGCCAGTAGTAAACCAGTCGTTTCAACTTGCTCCGATCCCAGCTCCTTGTATTTGGAAGGAACTTTGGATTGCAGCGTTGTTGCCGGGAAGAATGTGATTTGTGACAGTGGTATTTGGCTCAGAGTGCAAGAAGGACAGGTGATGAAAGATGCAGGATCCATTGGTATGATTTTGGCAAACACAGCTGCTAATGGAGAGCCAACATTTCTTTCCACTACTTTACCTCCCATAGCATTAAGCTTAGCTTTATTTTTTTAGCTAATATCAAATTACTTTCCACTACTTTAGAGAGAAGAAAAGGAGATGCCATCTCTTCCTTTAAACTATTTTTCATTTAAATATATTAAATCGAAGGGCACAACGAAATTACTTTTCATTTGAATATATTAAAGAGAGTTTCTAGATCCACCTCATTGTCCTATTTATCCATCCTATTTATCCATCCACATTATAATCTCACTCACAATAAAAAGTTACAAAATTAAGATGTTATTTTCTCACCAACTTTTATTCCTAAAATATCCTCATTAATTAGCACTATCTCTCCATCTTGAGCTTGTCTCTAAAATTATTGCACCAGTGGAGAAATAGTTTTAGAGTGCTCAGTGACTTTGCACCATTTTTTTTTTTTTTTTAAATACTGATCGAACTCGATACCCTTTACAGAAGACTACCCTTCCCCAGTTATTCTTCTAGAAATATCAGCATCTTATACATATGCAGCAAGTCCACATTACAATCAATTCAGGCTGATATCCATTGTTGAACATCCAAGCAAAACAAAAACATTAAATTTGAACCGGAGAGTGGCCGATGAAAGCAGAGAAGAAGCACACTATGATTGCCTGTTCGTCTTCGTCTTCAAAAATTTTATGAGAATTAATTTGCAGAAAATGTAGAATATAGTGTGGAACTAGAACGATTTCAAGCTAAGTCGCACTGGGATTTTATCGTTGAGTTGGGGTTTAACGGTAGATAAATCATTTGGGAACAAAGTGCTATCTTTTAAGGCCTTTATTGGTCATTTTACAAATGAGCAAACTTGTGATTAAAAATTTCATTAAAAAGTGAGTGGGGAGACAAGACACTAAAGTGAGAATAACAACACTTATATTAAATCAAAGAGCACGAAAGCCTTGCTTGTGCCTGACCAAAATTGTATAAAATGTTTGTCATTAATGTTATTGAAGGGACATATGCAAGACCACATACTTTCGTGCTCAAATTTTATAAGGAAAACTTACGAAAAGTAAAAAAAATCCTTTAATTTTAATGAAAAATGACAAATAAATGTGTAAATGAATAGTATCAGGAAAGGTAAAAATGTGGTTTTTCGTTAAAAGTGAATAGTACCAGAAGTGTTTGTAAAACTCCCAATTTTAAAAGGCACATATGCAGACCTGGTTCAGGGTTTTAAAGAGCAGAACATCTTTTGAACTAAGTATTATAAAAATTGAAAATATAACTACAGACCTTGAAACCTGACATAAGTTTTTTGCTTGAATAAAACTCATTGAGTAGATTCCACATCAGTAAATTCATTAATTATGTGTGATTTTATACATTAAAATTTTTTTGGATGCCTAAAATACCTCTATTTGGATGATTGATGTACACAATTAATTCCATGCAAATTATAGAGGAGAATTAATACTTTTACAAAAAGAGGAAAAAACAATAATGTTAACATTCATTGCCTAATATATTATAATAATAAAACATGCATAATATATTTAACAATACATGTTAATTAAGTCACGAAATTTATATTTGACATATAATTTAGGAAATTATTTTACACACACGTATAATTAAAAAATAAAGCCTAATATATATGAAAACATGCATACAAAATAATTTACCTAAAAAATATGGAATTATTTGATTCAAAACTAATTTACTTATATTTTGTAATTATTTGCAGATAAAATAATTTACTTACAAAAATAAATATCGTGCTAATATAAATAAATTTATATATAGGTAGTTAATTTGTACGAAAATAGAGACATGTTATTTGATTCAATTAATTAACCTACATTTTACATAAGTGAGAATTAGCTTTGGACTACTAAGTGAGAATTCTTTGGATTAAAGCTTGGATGTGTAGTTTTTCTTTTTATATTTTATTTTAACATGATTATTACATCATAATGCTTGTGTGCCAATTGACACTTGACAAGATCATCATAATGCTTGTGTACCAATTTGATAGCTTGACAAGATGCTGAATACAATTCTTTCATTTTTTCACGTTCGTGTTCTCATGCTTTCTCTCTTACACAGGATGGAATTGGGCTTCTGATGGATATGACCTCAAAGTGTGTCTAACTGTGTACGAGAAGTTGAGCAAGGTTATTGGCAGTGACTATGCAATCAGAGGTTATCTTTCAACCCATCCATCCGGGAAAAAGAGAGCTGAGTTGTTGGCTCAAGCTATGATTCATGTACTAGTCTGTAACTCTTGCATGTGTTCTCAATTTCACATGTCACTGGTTGTCAATAATCACAAACTCTCTCGTTGTCATTTATGTGATTTAGTAACACGTTTGTATATAAATACGACCTAAGTTTCTTTTCTTCATCTTCTCCATAAGTGCCATGGATTTGCTTTCCACTACTTTACAGGCTGGTTTGGTATTGCTGTGCTTTGAAAAAAAACTGCTTCTACTGTGCTGTGAGAATAAGCAGCTGTGAAATAAAGCAGCAGAGTGTTTGGTAAACTTTTTTATAAAAGTGCTTTTGAGAAGAAAAAAAAAGTAGTATTATAGTGTTTGATAAACTTTTATGTAAAACAGATGTGAAAAAAAGCCGGTTTTTTCAAAGCTAGGTTTTGCAGCTTCTTATTTTTGATTTTTTTTCACCCAAAACTGTGAAAAAAAGCTGAAGCTGAAGCTGAAGCTAAACCCTAAAAAAAGCTGAAGCTGAAAGTTTACTAAACACAAAAACAACTCCCAACTTTTTTTTATACCAGCTTTTTCAGAATCACCTCAATACCAAACCAGGCCTCCTATAGCATTAAGCTTAGCTTTAATCATTAATAATCGCATGCCATGAATAAAACGTAGATTATGCAAGTTCTAATCTAGTCAAAATTTTTTTTTTTTTAAATTTCATAATAGCAAGAGCAATGTCTCCTTACATAATATGGATTCCAAACATGCATTCATGATCTTGATATATGAATGAGTCAAATTACTTATCCCTCGGTCTATTAGTGAACTAGCTCTCCAGGGATTGTGAAAGGTGTTCCATTAGAAATATTCTTGTTATCACTTCGACTTGTATTTAGGCAATTTGTGAAGTTCTAGTAGTTGGTAGTTAAAAGCATATACATCAAAGATTTCAGAGTAGTACCTTCACTACCATGACATCAGATTAGAAGCCAAACAACCATTAATCGCTTGCTTTATGTCCGCAATACCGTTGGATATGGTACATATGTGGTATGCGTACACGTAATCAGAGATATTTCCAGTCACTCTAACTCACTCTTCATGTGAATAGGGAGATCGGAATATATTTCAGTTTACAAAGAAGCTGTTGGGTAGGCAAGTGTAGATTCAATGCGTGTGTTATTAATGCTGTTGAATAAATAATTTTTCAATGTAAAGTAATGCATTTGATATTCCAGATGCCTAAATGTCATTCGATAGTTATTTGGATTTACTATGATATGATATGGTGGTATTAAAAATTAGGCATAAGAAATGTGTTTGGAAGTGTCATCTTAAACATGTCACGTCCAAATTTATCAAGAGAAGACGAGAGAATTACCGTCGGATAGTGAATGCTCGTGCTATTTCCAAATAACACCAGTTTCATGGTACATTAACTCTAATCTGAGCATCTCTTTGACCGATAATCAGTTTCATTCATATAAGTCCAATACACGTAAGTTCTTCACGTGCTGGCATGCCATGGCCAAACTTGCAGCTCACTGGGAATCAGTTTCATTTCATATTAGTTCTAGCGGTTGCCACAGTAATTACATTGGTAATTGCTGGCACCAACCTGTATTTTCCTTTTGCAATAACTGTAAGTCAAAACTGCAGTTTTGTAAGCTTGCTCTTGTGATTCTTTAACACGCAGGGGACATGTATCTAAACCAGCTGCAACATATCGGACTGAGTGTGGAGGCTTGGCGTGCAAGGTTAGTTCACAGGGTAATTACTTTATGCTAGAAGTTTAATCCTAATGCGCATTTTGCAATAGTTCTTAGCAGTGGAGCCTTATCAATTTGGGTCTATTATATGGTCTACCTTGATATATAATTTCTTTTTCTGTTATCAATAAAATTCTCTTTTGTACCACCGAATTTAGAGAAAAAATGATTCACCCCCACATGCCTCCTTGAAATTCCTAAGAATTATATTAGAACACCACTTTAGTTAATACAAAAAAATAGTTAATACAACGATCTAGTAGATTGTGGTTCTAAGTTCAAATCTTGTAAAATGCTGATCTTGAATAACTGTTCTTTATTATCCTTTCACATTTGGATCTTTTCTCTTATCACTTTTGTTTATTGTATAGTAGTTGTTGTCATGCTACTTCTCAAATGCTTTCACATTTCAACCTAAAATAATGCATTATCGATAGTTGAATAACTGTAACCACCGCTAAGAAGTCATTGTTATAGTCTATTTGATAGTCTTTGTCCTTTCGGCCTCTTTTTCTCTCTCTTTCACTACACCTTCCAGGCTGGCGGTGTGTCATTTCTCAAGTCTATATGCAAACATTATAGTATTATAAACTTTCATTTTTGTGAACTGAAGGAGCTTGACTTGGGTTTAAGTATTTCAGTATCATCCGTTCGGCAACACAAACACAACCACTGCCATTTTTTTCATACATATATGTTCTCTATACACACTTTTTGTTATAATGAGTGTAGCTTATATTGAAGTCACCGTTTACAGTAGGGATATTGATATCAATGACAAGAACCCCTAGGACTTGGAGTTGAATGAAGCAGCAGCGAAGCTAGGAATTGTCAGGAGAGGCGCGAAATTTATAAAGGTAAAAGGTTCTAAAAAAATATCGACATCCAAATTCTTTAGATATTAGACAATATTAATGTCATTCATAATTTATCAACACAAACAAGTTACAATTATTGTCAGCGAGGTTTTATGCTATGAAAACATCGCATATATAGACTCATTATTAATAAAAGTAAAAACATCCTTCTCATTACAAACTATCACTCCACTATTGATCTCCTATTTTGTTACGCAATGATATTTTTATTCATAATAGAAAATGTTTTCTCTCCTAAACGGTTGCAACCGGTAACATAAAAGCCAATATAAAAATGCATAGGGTCAGATGCCCTATTGTTGTAGTGTGGCTGCCACCACTGTAAATCCTTCACTGTATTATTTATTTTTGGCGCGAATTAATTTCAATGTGTGTTTTTATTAATGCTTTTGAATAAACAAATTTTCTGTAATAGTTAGCCTCCTCTGCTTCTTTGCTGTGACCTTCTAGCTATTGTCAACTTTAGAACACGAGCGGAGCAACAATGTGTAGTGAAGATGTAGATTATACAAGTTCAAATCTAGTCAATATTTTTATTTCATAAGCAATTTGTGGAGTTTTAGTAGTTTTGTAGCTAAAAGCAAATATATCAAAGATTTCATAGTACCATTACTACCGTGACATCAAATTAAAAAACCAAACAACTATTAATCGCTTGTTTGTCGCCACAATACCGTTGAATATGCCACATGTGTGAGATAATTACACTTAACTAGAAATATTTCCCGTCGCCCTACTCATTTTTCGTGTGAATAGGAAGATCGGGATATATTTCCGGCTTACAAAGAAGTTGTTGGTAGGCAAGAGTAGATTCAATAGAGTACTTTTGACCCAGTCCCCTCATGCAAAGCTGCTAAACCATTCTTTCTTAGCATTTTCTTGGGTCAAAACCAAACCAAAGTATGCAGATTCGTTTCACACTGAAACTTCATATGTCCAAGTCCATACCTGGAAGAATATTTTCATATTTTGAAGTCAATTTTGCCTGCAAGAAAAAAATTATTTTCGTTAAATTTCCTGGAAGATGTGAAAACACATAAAGCATAATTTTCTTTGTCCTCATTGACTTCGTACCGATCAGACCAGTTTTTTCGGTGATTCAATTTATAGATCAATCGATTATTTCTGTTCTTACATTACTCTTAATCTTAGCTGCTCGATCATCGCTGACCAGGTGCGATCGATTAATGGCTTCTTCTTCTTCTTCTGGCCTTGGTTGGAAATACGATGTGTTCATCAATTTCAGAGGGGAAGACACTCGCAGGGGCTTCGTCAGCCATCTCTACAACGCTCTGGCTAAGAAACCAATCAACGCCTTCATTGATGCCGAGAAGCTCAGAAAAGGCGACCACCTTTCCGAGCTCCTGACAGCGATTCGAGAGTCGAGGATTTCGATTGTAGTTTTCTCTCAAGACTATGCTTCTTCCACTTGGTGCTTGAAAGAACTCGTGCAAATCCTGGAATGCAAGGATACCAATAAACAGATAGTACTCCCCATTTTCTATGATGTTGATCCGTCTGATGTTCGTAAACGCAAGAGAAGTTTCGCGGAAGCTTTTGCTCAGCACGATCGTGATTCTAACGCTGAAATGGAAGAGGTCCGGAGCTGGACATCCGCTCTTACAACTGCCACCAGTTTATCTGGCTGGGATTCGCGAAACTATGAGTAAATTCTAATTTGTTTTAGTTTCCTTTTAATTTTTGGGATTTTTGTAACGTTTAGGGGTAATTTGATAAATATTTAATTTTTAGTTTTAATTTCTATATTTTTTTAAACTAACAGATGATATTATTTGGTGGTGTTATTATATTGTTTTTTTTTTTTTAATTTGATAGGAATGATGCGGTGCTTATTGAGGAAATTGTAGAAGATGTTTATCGGAAATTGATCGACATCTCATCATCATCATGGAAAGAGAATGGCTTGGTTGAAATGGATTCTCATATGCATGAAATGCATTTATTATTATATCCTCCCGGAGGTGAAACGAATAATGTTCGCGTTGTTGGAATATGGGGTATGGGTGGTTTAGGCAAAACAACTATCGCTAAAGCTGTTTATGATGAAATCGCTTGTCGATTTGCAGCTTGTTGCTTTCTCAAAAATGTCAAGGAGGGTTTCATGAAGCACGGCGAACTACATATGCAGACACAACTTCTGTCTAGTATCTCAGACAACAAGGTGGGGAGTTCTCACATATCGAGTAAAGGTTTTCAGGTGATGTTAAAAAGCCTTGGTCAGAGAAAAGTTCTTATTGTTGTTGATGATGTGGACAAATTAGAACAAATTGAAGCTTTACTCGGAGAGCGACATTCCTTTGGTGGTGGAAGTAGGATTATTATAACAACTAGAGATTGGGAGTTACTAAGCAGCAAGCCTTTGGTGGTGGATGTGATATATAATCCCAAGACTTTGAGTGATTCTGGAGCTCTGAAACTCTTTAGGCAGCACGCCTTCAGAAATGACCAACCCACTAGAGATTATGATGATCTCTCGAATCGTGTTGTAGAATATGCTCAAGGTCTGCCTTTAGCACTCAAAGTCCTGGGAGCTTTTCTTCGTAACAAAACTATACGCGAGTGGGAAGATGAGTTAGAAAAAATAAGGAAAATCCCGCGAAGGGGAATTCATGATGTGCTTAAATCAAGTTTTGATGGACTAGATGACACAGAGAAAGACATCTTTCTAGATATTGCATGTTTCTTTAAAGGGATGGAGAAAGACCATGCAACCCGAATTCTGGACGGTTGTGATTTCCATCCTTATACAGGAATAAGAGTTCTAATTGATCGAGCTCTCATAACTGTCTCAGAGAAGGGGGAACTGGAGATGCATGATTTATTAGAGGAAATGGGTCGGGAAATTGTTCGCCAAGAATCTATCAAAGAGCCTGGGAGACGAAGTAGGTTGTGGAGGTATGAAGATGTTCATGAAGTGCTAACTCAAAATACGGTGAGAAGCCTTTTTCTTATGCACTTGTTAGTAGAAAGCTTCAACTTTTGACCAAAATCAATTTCTTAGGCCCGTTTGGTAACCATTTTTTGTTTTTAATTTTTAATTTTTAGTTTTCATTGTTTTAATAATTGAAAATTGAAAACAATATTAAACTGAAAAAGAAATGATTATCAAACGACTTCTTTAAGAAACAAGCATTAATCTCATTATCTAAACTAAGGTTCTCTGTATTTTCTAATACTTTGATTTGCACAGGCTACGAAAGCAATTGAAAGCATAATCGTGGATTTCTCGTACTCAGACTGGGTATGCTTAAATGCTGAAGCTTTTGTTAGTATGACTCAACTAAGACTTATCAAGATCAATCTTAAGGACTCTGTTTCTAAACATGATTACTGCAAACACCCTCTGATTGGGCCCTATAAGTTACTTAACTTGAGGTATCTCTCCTGGTTTGAATGCCCTCTCAAGTCTTTGCCATCCAACTTTCAATTCAAAAATCTTGTTGAACTTGACATGCAATTTAGTCTCATTGACCGACTTTGGGAAGGAACCCAGGTACGTACAATCATTACATGTATTTATTTCTTTTAAATGTTTGGGTTTTGAGTGAGATGTCTTATTAAGTAATGCATGTTTTCTTGAATGTTTTAACAGACGCTGGAAAAGTTGAAATTCATCAATTTGAGTTATTGTGAATACCTTAAGGAAACCCCTGACTTCACAAATGTGCCAAATCTTGAGAGGCTAATTCTTCAATGTTGTACAAGCTTAGTTGAGGTTCACCCGTCTATTTCGACTCTGACAAACCTTGTTTTATTGAATCTGAATTCATGCCATGAACTTAAGATTCTACCCAGCAACATTCGTATGAAATCTCTCAAAACCTTTAATCTTTTTGGCTGCTGGAGCCTTGAGATGTTTCCAGAGATTTCAGAAGTGATTGAGGGGTTAGAAGAGCTTGATTTATCTGGGTCAAGAATTAAAGAATTGCCCCCGTCAATTAATAATCTCACAGGGTTAAGTTATTTCAACCTAAAAGATTGCAAGGAACTTAAGAGTCTACCCAGCAAAATTCGTATGAGATCTCTCAAAACCTTTAATCTTTCTGGTTGCTCCAATCTTGAGATGTTTCCAGAGATTTCAGAAGGTATGGAGAAGTTAGAAGAGCTTAATTTATCCTAGTCAAAAATTAAAGAACTGCCCTCGTCAATTAATAATCTCACGGGGTTGAGTCATTTGAACCTAGAACATTGCATGGAACTTAAGAGTCTTCCAAGCAACATTCATATGAAATCTCTCAAAACCTTTAATCTTTATGGTTGCTCCAATCTTGAGATGTTTCCAGAGATTTTAGAAGGTATGGAGGAGTTAGAAGAGCTTGATTTATCAGGGTCAAAAATTAAAGAACTGCCTTCGTCAATTAATAATCTCACGGGGTTGAGTCATTTGAACCTAATAATTTGCCAGGAACTTAAGAGTCTTCCAAGCAGTATTCGTATGAAATCTCTCAAAACCTTTAACCTTTATGGCTGCTCGAGTCTTGAGATGTTTCCAGAGATTTTAGAAGGTATGGAGGAGTTAGAAAAGCTTAATTTATCCTGGTCAAAAATTAAAGAACTGCCTCTTTCAATTAATAATCTCACGGGGCTGAGTCATTTCAAGCTAAAAAATTGCAAGGAACTTAAGAGTCTTCCAAGTTGCATTCATATGAAATGTCTGAAAACTTTTAATCTTTGTGGCTGCACCAATCTTGAGATGTTTCCATCGATTTCAGAAGGTATTGAGGGGTTAGAAGAGCTTGATTTATCCGGGTCAAGAATTAAAGAATTGCCCCCATCAATTAATAATCTCACGGGGTTGAGTCATTTGAACCTATCAAATTGCAAGAAACTTAAGCGTCTTCCAAGCAGCATTCGTATGAAATCTCTCAAAACCTTTAATCTTTCTGGCTGCTCCAAACTTGAGATGTTTACAGAGATTTCAGAAGTGATTGAGGGGTTAAAAGAGCTTGATTTATCCGGGTCAAGAATTAAGGAACTAACCCTGTCAATTAATAATCTCTCGAGATTGAGTCATTTGAACCTATCGAATTGCAAGGAACTTAAGATTCTACCCAGCAAAATTCGTATGAGATCTCTCAAAACCTTTAATCTTTCTGGCTGCTCCAGTCTTGAGATGTTTCCAGAGATTTCGGAAGTGATTGAGGGGTTAGAAGAGCTTGATTTATCCGGGTCAAGAATTAAAGAACTCCCCCCGTCAATTAATAATCTCACGGGATTGAGTCATTTGAACCTATCGAATTGCAAGGAACTTAAGATTCTACCCAGCAAAATTCGTATGAGATCTCTCAAAACCTTTAATCTTTCTGGCTGCTCCAATCTTGAGATGTTTCCAGAGATTTCGGAAGTGATTGAGGGGTTAGAAGAGCTTGATTTATCCGGGTCAAGAATTAAAGAACTCCCCCCGTCAATTAATAATCACACAAGGTTGAGTCATTTGAACCTATCGAATTGCAAGGAACTTAAGATTCTACCCAGCAAAATTCGTATGAGATCTCTCAAAACCTTTAATCTTTCTGGCTGCTCCAGTCTTGAGATGTTTCCAGAGATTTCAGAAGTGATTGAGGGGTTAGAAAAGCTTGATTTATCCGGGTCAAGAATTAAAGAACTCCCCCCGTCAATTAATAATCACACAAGGTTGAGTCATTTGAATCTATCAAATTGCAAGGAACTTAAGATTTTACCCAGCAAAATTCGTATGAGATCTCTCAAAACCTTTAATCTTTCTAGCTGCTCCAGCCTTGAGATGTTTCCAGAGATTTCAGAAGGTATGGAGGAGTTAGAAGAGCTTCATTTATCCGGGTCCAAAATTAAAGAACTACCCTTGTCAATAAATAATCTCACGGGGTTGAGTCATTTCAACCTAAAAGATTGCAAGGAACTTAAGAGTCTTCCAAGTTGCATTCATATGAAATGTCTGAAAACCTTTAATCTTTATGGCTGCTCCAGTCTTGAGATGTTTCCATCAATTTCAGAGGGTATTGAGGGGTTAGAAAAGCTTGATTTACCTTGCTCAAAAATTAAAGAGTTGTCCCCGTCAATTAATAATCTTACGAGGTTGTGTCATTTGAATCTACATGATTGCAAGGAACTTAAGAGTCTTCCAAGCAGCATTCGTATGAAATCTCTCAAAAGCTTTGATCTTTATGGTTGCTGGAGTCTTGAGAAATTTCCAGAGATTTCAGAAGAGATTGAGGGGTTAAAAGGTCTTGATTTATCGGGATCAAAAATTAAAGAAATGCCCTCGTCAATCAATAATCTCACAGGATTGAATCTTCTGAAGCTAGAAAATTGCAAGGAACTTAAGAGCCTTCCAAGTAGCATTTGTCAGCTAAAGTCCCTTGTCTCTCTCTCTCTTTCCGGTTGTACAAAATTTGAGGTGTTTCCAAGCATTGAAGAAAATATGGAAGGATTAAGAAATCTTTTCTTGGATGGAACATCTATCAAAGAGCTTTCCCCCTCGTCAATTAATAATCTCACAGGATTGAATCTTCTGAAGCTAGAAAATTGCAAGGAACTTAAGAGCCTTCCAAGTAGCATTTGTCAGCTAAAGTCCCTTGTCTCTCTCTCTCTTTCCGGTTGTACAAAATTTGAGGTGTTTCCAAGCATTGAAGAAAATATGGAAGGATTAAGAAATCTTTTCTTGGATGGAACATCTATCAAAGAGCTTTCCCCCTGGATTGAACGCCTTACGGAGCTTCGGTATTTATATCTGAGAGACTGCAAAAGCCTTGTACATCGTCCCAACACGCTCTGTAATTTGTATTTGTATGACCCTCTCGAGGACGCATATCGCCGTCTTGGCCTGAGTCCCTCTCCACCCCAACCCCCCAATTTCTAGGTAATCAAAATTCAAATCCTATTTTTGGTTCGGAATTAAAATTTGAAATTTGGGAAAATTTATTGTCTGAATAAAGAAATAATTTTCAGGGGTTTTGGGTACTCTGTGCTGATAAACACATGGATACGAAGCTCTGTTTTCTTGAAGCAATCAATCGGACACTACGCCGCGTTGCGGCGGCTTTGATGGAATTGGGCTAGCCACGGCCGCATATTTTGATATCCCAGGAGGTGGCATTTTCCAAGGAGAGGTAACTCCACCGCCGGATTCTTTTGATTTGTGCTTGTGCAGAAACTGTGAAGATATTGGTATGTCAATTCCCGTTGCTAACTTGCTAATGCCACCGGTGCTCCTCCAATTTGGGTGAAAGGTACTTTGCATTTCCTTTTATCTTAACGTTTCTATATCTGCAAATTACGGTGGATGAACGCTCTGAATTTGTGTAAATGACTTTTTTTTTTTTTTTTTGGTATATGCGGGGCATAATGATGGGATTTTCAATTGCTTGTCGTATGAATCATCAGCAAACTCTGCATTCATCAGTAAAACCATCGTATTCAATACAACGAACAAGAGCTGCTATGCAGCCTTTTAAGTTCTACAGAAAATTGCATGGATGACATCCGTCTTGCCTTAACAAATACAATGGAGAAGTTACAACTCAAACTGTTAAAGTTTTCCACCAATCTTTGTGCACCATTGATAGTGATGCCAGTTTTAGTTGCATGCTCACATAAAATCTGCCAAAAATATACATATGTCAAGATTTTAACTCCCTTTGTGCACCATTTATTCCGCTAACGAGTTTGATCTTTAAGTTTCTTTTGTTGGAAAAATTTGATCTTGAAGTCTGGCACACGTGCTTTTGCAGGGAAGATGTATGAGATTGGATCGTCTGGAGAAATTGAGTGCTGCTTAATTTCCAGATTCAGACGAAAGATGGGTACTTCCTGGATTTGAGATGTGAAGGACTAATAAGAGTCGTGTTTGTTAGTGCAATTTCTGTACGGTTTGAGATGTGAAGGACTAATGAGATTGCTCTGGTGGGAGTGTTCCCCGTAACTGATACGTGAGTAAAATACTGTTTCTCTGGACGCCTGATTAGTGAAAAGCCTTACTTTCATAGCTCCTTCCAATTTTTTCAATATATTGGTCCCACTAAGTTGATTATTTCAAATTTTGAATGTATAGCTCACTATTTGGTGCCCCCTGATCTGAAGTTTTCAGGTTCTGTTGAAATTTCCTTTCTTGAAACTAACTATTGTGTAAATTGATGAACATCCATGGGATACATTTTAAATTAGGCTCTAATGTGCTTCAAACTCAATTGAACTTGGTTACTGGCTTTTCTTGATCTTAACCAGGTGATGGATGGCTCTTAAATTCTCCAGAAGAATCACTGGAATTCGTCTTTGCAGATGAAGGTTTCGATGTATGGGTAGGAAATGTGCGTCAAACACATTGGAGTCGGGCACATCTTTTGTCAGAAAAGAATAAAATTTAATGCTTGACTGTAGGATTTTTGGGATTGGAGTTGGCAGGAATTGACTCGATTTGATATGTCAGAAATGATACGCTGCATATATTCGACAAGAAGCTCCGAAGTCTTTGTTGTTGGACATTCACAGGTCTTTAGACTCTTTACACCTCTTCATCTACTTCAAATCTCCTTCCCTTGCTGCTACTTTTGGTGTTTACTCCATGTATTCATGTTATTAGGGAACAATCATGTCTTTGGCTGCTCTCACCCAGCCGGATATAGCTGAAGAAGTGGTTGAAGCCGCCGCTCTTTTCTGCCTAATATCATACTTGGAAGCATATCACTTCAGAATTTGTTATCTTCTGTACATTATATGCAGCGAATGGGTTGTCACCCTTTTGGATTCAATATGTGATGGCTATGTTGACTGCTTGGAGTGGTTGTATTTGATTTTGCTTTTGATTGTTGAGGTTTTGGTACTATGTTCTCCTGTTGTATGTTTTTTGGTTTTCAGAGTAATATAATATGGGCGTGAGGGCCTAGCCCCCAGCTTTGACTGGGTTCCAGCCCTCTTTAAATATTTCTTTTTAATTTATGTTGTTGTACTGGAAAAGGGCACGTTATTCGCTCCAGGCACCAAAAAATTCAAGACCGGCACTAGTCTAATATCCTAGTGGAGAAGCGTTTGGGTTCTACTCATGCGTTCTGAGTTCGAAATTCCCCTTCCTGTAATGTAATAGTTTCAAAGTCTCCTTAATATATGTATGTATGTATGTGTGTGTGTGTGTGTGTGTGTGTGTATGTGTGTGTGTGTGTGTGTGTGTGTGTGTGTTGAATAATTGGCCAAGTGGCCAAGTGGCCAAGTGGACAAATGTCCAAGAAAACTTTAGGTGATTAAACAATCCAAAGGTGGAAACACCTTTCCTTGTTTTGGGGAGAAAATAAGGGAAAAGACCATTGCTTTTGAAAAAAGAAATAGATATGATAGAGCTTGTTTCGGTTGATGATAAAAATAGAGAGAAGAAAGAGTTTTCTTTTAAGCAGAAAGAAGAAAGAGTTCGGTTGTGGCAAGAAACAAGAGAGAAAAGAAAAGTTCTTTTTGCAGAGAGTAAGGGGAGAGTTGCAGAGAGCCCAAAAAGAAGAACAAGTTGCTGCTTCAATTGGTTAGTAATCATCCACCAAAGTAGTTGTTGTAATAGCTTTGAGCTATATGTATAGAGAAGAAATTATTCATTATATTTCTTTCTCTATTTGTTTCTTTGGTGTGTGAGAGTTATTGGGTGTATTGGGCTTTTGGGTTGTGAGATTGCCAACACTTTGTAAACTCCCATTTGGTTGATAGTGGATTATTGGGTGAGCTCCTACTGCTCCGAGGACGTACTCCAGTTACACTGACTGTGGAGGAACCTCGTTAAAATCTTGGTGTTATTTTCTATATTGTTCTTGCATTTCATTTGATAAATTTCGGTGGGTTAGCTTGATTTGGTTCCGCGTGGTTTGGTGCTATCCTAGCACAACAATTGGTATCAGAGCACTGGTTGCTCTTGGGTACTGTCTAATTGGCAAAAATGTCAGACGGGCAAGATGAGAATCCTTTTGGAAGTAGCTCCGGATTTGCAAGAACTACGGTGCAAAATGCAAAGTTCGAAGTTGAAAAGTTTGATGGCACAAACAACTTTGGGATGTGGCAATGTGAGGTCAAAGATGTGTTGGCTCAACAAGATCTACTTGCCGCTTTGGGAGAGAAGCCGGAAGCTATGTCGAAGCCGGAATGGGAGAAATTAAATTTGTGGGCTTGCTCTTCAATTCGGTTGTGCCTTGCAAAAACTCAAAAGTATTTTGTGATGCGGGAGACATTGGCAAGTGTGTTGTGGCAAAAATTGGAAGACAAGTATATGAGGAAGAGTGCAGAGAACCGGCTACACTTGAAGAAAAAGCTCTACCCCTTCCAATACAAAGAAGGTACAAAAATGATTAGACACCTTGATGCTTTTAATAAGTTGATTGCCGACTTGTTAAATTTAGATGAGGATATTAAGGATGAAGATAAGGCCTTAATATTGTTGAATTCCTTGCCGGACTCTTATGAGCATTTTGTTACCACTATTATGCATGGTAAAGAAACTGTGAAATTTGAAGATGTGTCAAATGCCTTGATGAATTATGAAATGAGGCATAGAGATAAAAATCATGATAGTACCTCTGAAGCTTTATTTGTTAGAGGTAGATCATCGGAGAGAAGATCATCTTCTAGCAGAAAAAAATCACAGTCTCGACCTAGAGGAAACTCTAAAAGTAGAAAACCTTTGGAAAGGGATGAATGTGCCTTTTGTCGTAATAAGGGCCATTGGAAGAAAGATTGTCCTAGGTTGAAGACCAAAGGAAAAGAAAGCTCTGAAGCTAATGTTGCTGAGGTTGAAACTGATTTTTCTGATTTCGCTTTAACCACTTCCTCATCATTTGATTGTGCTACTAAGTGGGTGTTGGATACGGGTTGTACTCATCATATGACTCCTCACAAGGATTGGTTTTCAAGCTTGAAAGAGTTTGATGGCGGTGTTGTGTTCATGGGAGATGACAATCCTTGCACAACAAAAGGGATTGGTACAGTTCGTTTGAAGTTGCATGATGGCATGGTTAAAGAGTTGACAGGTGTTCGGTATGTACCGAATTTGAAGAAAAATCTTATTTCTTTGGGAACTTTGGAAGCCAAGGGCTTCAGGTTTCATTCAGATGGGCAGACATTGAAGGTGACTTATGGTGCACTTGTTGTGATGAAAGCTCCTCGATGTGGCCATTTGTATTTATTGCAAGGAAGCACTGTGACAGGTGAAGCATCTGTAGTCTCAGAAAATATGGGCACATCCGATTCTGATACTACTAGATTGTGGCATATGAGATTAGGCCATGCCGGTGAGAAAGCTCTACAAGGGCTTGTGAAACAAGGTCTTCTAAAAGGTGCCACGACTTGTAAGCTTGATTTCTGTGAGCATTGTGTCTTGGGGAAGCAAACTAGAGTGAAGTTTGGTACTGCTGTACATCAGACAAAGGGCATTCTTGATTATGTGCATTCGGATGTTTGGGGTCCTACAAAGACTCCCTCTTTGAGTGGTAGACATTGGTTCGTGACCTTTGTTGATGATTATTCAAGAAGGTCTTGGGTCTACACTATGAAGCACAAGAGTGAGGTGTTGAGCATTTTCTTGGGTTGGAAGAAAATGGTTGAGAACCAGACTGGGAGAAAGATTAAGATTTTGAGATCGGATAATGGTGGTCAATACACATCCGACCCTTTCTTTAAAGTTTGCAAAGAGGAAGGGATTGTGAGACATTTTAGTGTCCGGGGAACTCCACAACAAAATGGAGTTGCAGAAAGATTGAATCGAACCTTGCTTGAGAAGGTTAGATGCATGTTGTCTCAGTCGGGTTTGAGCAAGTCGTTTTGGGCAGAGGCAGTTACTTATGCATGTCACATCATCAACCGATTACCCTCAGCTGCTGTTCAGGGTAAGACGCCAATGGAGGTATGGACTGGAAAACCTTCTTCTGATTATGACTATATTCGTATTTTTGGTTCACCTGCTTATTTTCATGTAACTGAAAATAAACTTGATCCTAGAGCCAAAAAGGCTATCTTTCTTGGTTTTAGTAGTGGTGTCAAAGGTTACAGGTTGTGGTGCCCAAAGATGAAAAAACTTGTAATCAGCAGAGATGTGACATTTGATGAAGAAAATATGTTCAGAGACTCTGAAAAGAATGTGAAAGATGTCCAACAGGTGGAGCTTGAGAAAGTTGCCTCTAGTACTTCAAATCCTATTTCCGCTGATGTCGAAGCCACTACAAGTGAAGAAGTGGGAGACCATGAGGATGTTGAAGAAGTTGAACTTGAAGATTCTATTCAAGTTGAAGAGCAAGTTTCACCTCAAGAGTCTATTGCCAAGAATAGAGGAAAAAGACAAATTACCAAGCCAGCTCGGTATAGTGACTATGTTGCTTTTGCTCTTCCTATTATCACTGATGAGATTCCATCCAATTTTGAGGAAGCCATTGAGAGTGAGGAAAAGGAGAAGTGGTGCAATGCCATGGGTGATGAGATGAGTTCTCTCATGAAAAACAAGACTTGGGAGTTAGCTAAATTGCCTAAGGGTAAGAAAGCTATTGGTTGCAAATGGGTGTATGCCAAGAAGGAAGATGTTGCTGAGAAAAGCAATGTCAGATTCAAAGCAAGATTAGTTGCTAAAGGGTATGCACAAAAGGAGGGCATTGACTACAATGAAATCTTTTCTCCAGTTGTGAAGCACTCCTCAATTCGCATTATGTTAGCTCTTGTTGCACAATATGATCTTGAACTTGTGCAACTTGATGTGAAGACGGCTTTCCTACATGGTGATTTGAATGAAGAGATTTATATGTGTTAACCGGATGGGTATAAAGTGAAAGGGAAAGAGAATTTGTTTTGCAAGTTGAAGAAATCACTTTATGGCTTGAAGCAATCTCCAAGACAATGGTATTTGAGGTTTGATAAATTTATGAGAGGCCAAAATTATTCTAGAAGTCAATATGATCATTGTGTGTACTTCAAGAAGTTGCAAGATGGGTCTTTCATTTATTTGTTGATATATGTTGATGATATGTTGATTGCCTCAAATAATGTCGAAGAGATTGATAAATTGAAGAAGCAAATGAAGAATGAGTTCGAGATGAAGGATCTTGGTGAAGCAAAGAAGATCCTTGGCATGGAGATCACTAGAGATAGAGAGAAAGGTTTGGTATGCTTGAATCAAAGACAATACCTTGAGAAGTTGATTCGGAAGTTTGGAGTTCATGATTCAACCAAACCGGTTAGTACCCCTTTGGCTCTTCATTTTAAATTAAGTTCTCTACAGTGTCCTAAAACTGATAAGGAGAAGCTGCAAATGAAAGATATACCATATGCAAATTTGGTTGGTAGTTTGATGTATGCAATGGTATGCTCTAGACCGGATATTGCTCATGCAGTTGGCATGGTGAGTCGATATATGCATAATCCAGGTAAAGAGCATTGGCAAGCAGCTAAATGGATATTGAGATATCTCCATGGTACTCGAGACGTTGGTTTATGCTTTGAGAGAGATGACTCTGGTATTGGTCATTTTGCTGTTGGTTATGTTGATTCAGATTATGCAGGTGATCTGGATGGAAGGAAGTCTACTACAGGCTATGTGTTTACTATGGCTAAAGGGCCAGTTTGTTGGAGGTCCATTTTGCAGTCGTCTGTTGCCTTGTCTACTACAGAGGCTGAATATATGGCAGTTGCTGAAGCTATAAAGGAGGCCATTTGGATACATGGACTGATTAGAGATTTGGGGGTTGATCAGAAGCAGGTGGAGGTGCATTGTGATAGTCAGAGTGCCATTTATTTGGCTAAGTATCAGGTTCATCATGCGAGGACCAAGCACATAGATGTGCGTTATCACTTTGTTCGTGAAGTTGTTGGTGAAGGAGAAATCATTCTCCAGAAGATTTCAACTAAAGACAACCCCGCTGATATGTTGACTAAGGTTGTTGGTGTAGCCAAGTTTGTTCATTGCTTGAACTTGGCTCACATTTTGCCTATATAAAGAAGGCGTTGAGCAGTAGGAGTTTTGGAGCATTTGGCTCGGCATGAGTTGTTCTCTTGCTAGTGATTGGGAGTGATGTTGTGTGTTAATTGTGTTGTTTGGCTTATCATGGCGTTTTTCGGAACTTGGCCAAGGTGGAGATTGTTGAATAATTGGCCAAGTGGCCAAGTGGACAAATGTCCAAGAAAACTTTAGGTGATTAAACAATCCAAAGGTGGAAACACCTTTCCTTGTTTTGGGGAGAAAATAAGGGAAAAGACCATTGCTTTTGAAAAAAGAAATAGATATGATAGAGCTTGTTTCGGTTGATGATAAAAATAGAGAGAAGAAAGAGTTTTGTTTTAAGCAGAAAGAAGAAAGAGTTCGGTTGTGGCAAGAAACAAGAGAGAAAAGAAAAGTTCTTTTTGCAGAGAGTAAGGGGAGAGTTGCAGAGAGCCCAAAAAGAAGAACAAGTTGCTGCTTCAATTGGTTAGTAATCATCCACCAAAGTAGTTGTTGTAATAGCTTTGAGCTATATGTATAGAGAAGAAATTATTCATTATATTTCTTTCTCTATTTGTTTCTTTGGTGTGTGTGAGAGTTATTGGGTGTATTGGGCTTTTGGGTTGTGAGATTGCCAACACTTTGTAAACTCCCATTTGGTTGATAGTGGATTATTGGGTGAGCTCCTACTGCTCCGAGGACGTACTCCAGTTACACTGACTGTGGAGGAACCTCGTTAAAATCTTGGTGTTATTTTCTATATTGTTCTTGCATTTCATTTGATAAATTTCGGTGGGTTAGCTTGATTTGGTTCCGCGTGGTTTGGTGCTATCCTAGCACAACAGTATGTATGTATGTATGTATATTTTTTAAATGTATGCAAAGAATTTGTCTAATTTGAACGTGTAAGAAATGAAAATGGTTAACTGAGTCACTCATTAAAAGTATTAATTCCACACTTGATCATCTTATATATGAATGAGAATGTATCATTTTTATATTTTTTTTATTACGAACAATATTTTACACTAATATATACATTAAAGAGGGAAAAATGTTCAAACTCGAAACATAATGAGTTAAAAAATAAACATCATCATCAGGACAATTCATCACTTGCAACTCATAATGTTTGCATGAGGCAAGTAACCCTCTCACCAGTGGGCCAGTGGCGGCTCTGGAGCAGGACGAAGTATTCGATCACACAAAACCTCGATATCTCAAAGATAATCACAGCACCTAAAACCATCTCCAACCGATCCAGCCAAAGGGCTATAGGGCTAAAAATAGCTTGGAATGACATGAAAACCGTCTTCAAGTGGAGGCTAGGCCAAAGGGCTTAGGCCCCATCTGGCCAAAACCCCCAAATCAAGCCAACGGGCTGACCATTTCCAATCAGCCAGCCAACCCTCCAGCGGCAGAATGTCAAGCTTGACTTTATGGCAAGTGCAACAATACCATGCTTTCTTCGTTATTGTGGCAAGTGACACTCAAAATATGTCAAAAAACCTTATTTTAATACGTTAGTTTAATGTAATTAACCATATTAATTCAATTAAAATAATAAATTATTGAGGGGATTATGTTTTGTCTATGACCTTTTGGCCATCTCGATTGGAGATGCGTTTTTTGTCAAGGGGCTATCTTTGGCCCATGGCTCTTTGGCTCCATCGGCTGGGGATAGCATAAAATATGACCTACATTGTTTATTAAAATATAATTTATTACGAAACTATAGGGCTAAACATGATATTTTAGACCTAATTCGATTGGAGATGGCCTAACCTTGTGCTTCCGACGTTTATCATCCTATAATAAAATTTTAAATCCGAAAAACAAGGGGAAAAAAATGAGAGAAGAATCAGCCACTTCCCTCCATTTTTTTTTTTTTTTTTCCGGTCGGTCACACTCTCTCTCTCTCTCTCTCTCTCTCTCGCCCTGTCTCTCTCCTAATCCTAGAGTTCGGTAGTTGACCAAAAAAGAAAAAAAAAAAAAAATTCCCAGAGTTCGGTAGTTGACAAGTGTTCTGCACATGTTCGGTGCTTCAAGATTTACGTTTGTTTTGTCTCCACCTGCACCATCTCCATTTCTCAGAGAGCCTTCTTCTCTGCTTCTATGGAATTTACCAGCGAAAGAAACCTGAAGAGAAACAGAAAGCTCTGCCTTCTGGTTTGAGAGAGAGAGATGCTCTGCTCCAGCAGACTCTTGGCCGTTTCTTTCGCCGTAAATCGGTGCAGTCCGTACGAACTGCATAGCGCCGGCTGCTCCAAATTCAGTTACCCAAGAAGCCCCATATCAACAAGCAGCTCCAGATGGCGATCCCTGGCCATGGCTTCGGAGCCCGACTCCTCCTCTTTCGCTCCGTCTGTCGATTCTGATCCCAATCCCTCCGCCGATACAAGCCCCGCCGGGTACTCCCCCCTCTCTATCTAGGAAATTAACAGAAAATGGAAATTTAAAGTTCCAAGCTTTGGCTTGTTACTTTGCACTGTGAAATTTATGAGATTGCAGACAGCTTACTGGTCTTTGAAAGTTTGTAACTTTATGTGAAAAACCCATGTGATTTATCTGCTGTTGATGTTAATTAACCCAAAAATTATACGGAAATTTCTTTGTAGCCTGTAATTTTTAGTTTTTACATGGTTAATTGTGCAGATTTTGTATCATAGAGGGGCCTGAAACGGTGCAGGATTTTGCCACAATGGAGCTGCAGGAAATTCAAGATTATATTCGGAATCGGCGCAACAAAATTTTCTTGCATATGGAGGAGGTGAGAGCAATTGCTTGTTGCTACCACTTTCTCAGTTTAGCATGTTTTAAATTACTCTCCAATTGCCATTAGAAATGTGTTCTTTAAGAATGAGCTTCGATATGCGTAGGTTCGCAGGCTGAGGATACAACAGCGGATTAAACGCGCAGAGATTGGAGCGGTAAATGAAGATCAAGAAAACGAACTTCCTAGTTTTCCATCATTCATTCCCTTTTTGCCTCCCCTGGTAAGCTGCTGCCCCCGCCCCGGTGAAGAAATGTATTTCCATGGTTAATAAATGTTTCAGTAAACTTGGCCGTTTCGTACCCCCGATGTTTTTACCTGTATTTTGTTGTAGCCTTTTGTTGATTCATAAAAAATCTGTGAAAAGTAGAGTTTGTGCAAAGTATTAATCACAGGGTGAATGCATTGCTTGCAGAGTTCAGACAACCTTAAGCTGTATTATGCTTTTTGTTATTCAATTATTGCGGGGTTTATCCTTTTTGGTGGCCTCATAGCTCCCTCCGTAAGTTCTTTATGCATTAACTTGTTGTGATTAGTTATAACAGTTATTCACAAACATTGTTTTCATTTACCGGTCTGACAATACAGTTCTGAATTTGCAAGTGAAAAATGAGGAAACATATCGAATAAGTGTAGTTGTTGCTTATAAAACATGGATTCGGTTTGTAACTCTTTCCTACAATTACCCTTACATCTTCAGTTGGAGTTGAAGTTGGGAATAGGAGGCACATCGTATAAAGATTTTATAGTAAATATGCATCTGCCATTGCAGTTGAGGTATGGCACTATCTTGACATGAAGCTAAATAATGTTAATACTATATTGTTACCAGTTTGGTTTATTGATCTCATATACTTTCAAACTGCAGTCAAGTTGATCCCATAGTGGCATCGTTCTCTGGAGGAGCAGTCGGAGTGATCTCAGCATTGATGGTAGTTGAAATAAACAATGTGAAACAGCAGGAGCATAAGCGATTCAAATATTGTCTTGGAACTGGTGTGATAATGTCCTATGTTTCTCACTTTTAGTCATATGTACTGTAGCTTTAAATATATACGATGGAAAGATGTTTGGATTGGTTTCGTATGTCAACTACCCAGTGTATTTGATACTTATGCAGGATATCTTGCTTGTGCTCGTTGCTCCAGCACTGGAACCCTTGTTCTTACCGAACCAGTTTCAACAGTTGATGGCGGAAACCAGCCCCTTTCACTGCCAAAAACTGAAAGATGTTCAAATTGCTCAGGAGCGGGAAAGGTTAGACATATAATTATGGCCGTTGAATTGAATGTTTACTGCATACTAAATTCCTCTTCTTGCCTGCCGCTTAGAAGCACTTGTTTCATCATATACATTGAGGAATAGCTGATTCACATGTTTGGTGACTGTTGTGTTTGTCGAGCACGTGAAAGACATTTCGGAAGAAAAATAATTGACTGGAAATGGAGTTTTAAGATAATTTAGTAGCAAATTTTTGAGAGGTGACTTCCAAATGGCAAATATCTAACATTGCATCTGCAAATGTGGCAGGTAATGTGCCCGACATGCCTTTGCACGGGAATGGCGATGGCAAGTGAACACGACCCTCGGATCGACCCCTTTGATTAGAAGCGCAACGCCATCGTTAGTCGTTCCCTTACCACTTACAATCTTCTCTCTCTCTCTCTCTCTCTCTCTCTCTCTCTCTCTCTCTCTCTCTTTTGATGCAAATGCAATACGTACATCCTTTTATAAGTCGTGACATGAACAAGGAACTTCTGTGTATATCAACTGTTCAAGAATTTGACCAGACATCTGAAAGCGATTCAAATATTTCCTTTCCTTCAAATTTGTTTTAAAAAATTGAAGAATCGACTTCTTCCGAGGGATCACCTTTGAATCAAAACTGCTTTGTTGCTCGTCCCAACAGTTAACGAGGGAATTGTTATTAGCATTCACAAAAGTTAGAACACCACCAAAATCAAAATTTTGGAGAAAACGTTGGCAAAAGTGGTAACACACATATATGTGTGTGTTGCCACTTATATATATAAACATAAACATAACATAAACATAGCATGCATATTGCACACACAAATACTTGTAATATCAAGATATATACAGACAATAGAATGAAAATGCCAACTCTGCCAAGATTTATAGTGGTGAAACCAAACCACAACAGCAAATACTTTCGCCACACACGACGGAAATCTTGATGGTACGCCAGCTCCGGGGTTTCTCAATTTCACCGGAGAGAAGGCTGGGAGCCCTTACGCCAAGTTCGAAGTGGAGATGGCAAAGAGTAACGGGAATGAAGGACTAGTCCGCATCAGATGCTGTTACAACGATGAAGGTGGAGCTCTCGCATACAAAAACGAGTAGTACACTGAAGTACTCCCAACATTTCGTCGGTATTTTAAGTTTGGTAGGTCAACGGCAACATCCAAGCCGGCTTTCCTGTAATCGCAGATGATGGAAAGGTCAAGAAAGGGTTTACAGGAGCATTCAAGTTTGGAGAAACTGAGACAATACTGAGTAATGCACAGGAGGCTGCGTGCAAGGTTGTTCCGACACCCTTAGTTGCTGGGAAGTAATTACCATCAACATGGATGATGGCGTTTACACTGGTGTCAATACCTTCGACATGAAGTTCGACACCAACGAAGAAATGTCTTCTCATCCAATGCTCAGCGCTATATTCTCGGAGTTTCACAATATAGTTAAATGGGTACATTATTCTTCAGAAAATTTACATATTTTGTGTTTTATTACCAATCCTACATTCGATACCATTGAATTTACTGGTAAAAATACATTTCTGTAACGATCCTCCGATGGTAGATATTCGTCTTTCTTCTTCAACCACTTTCTTCAGGGAATTGTTGATGTCACCCAATGCCCAAGCTACCGAGATGTGAGGGCGCGGATCCTGTGATCACCAACACCCCATGAAGTGATTTAGTTTTTTGAGCAATGAGTAGTATTCAGACACAATCATTTGCTCCAATATATTGTCATATATTCAGTAAGTAATTTCAAGTTTGAAAAGCACGGAAAAGCGAACCTTGTAAAATTCAGGAAGATTGTGAAGCTTATACACATCATTCACAGCTTGAATCTGCTTTGTTATCTGAAATCAATGGAAGATGAAATATTTCAGACTTGTAGACAATGAAAGCTAACTCAACCATGCATTAATACGAAAACAGGTATGCTTCTAGTAACCACGTTTCACTCTTCCACGATATCAGAGTGGTCTGACGGGCCGCAAGGGGCATGGAGGGTACGAGTGGTGTTGCAAGTCACGAGCGGAGTTGTTGGGTGGGCGGGTCATCGTTGGGATGTCGCAGATCTGTTTCACGTTTTAAATCCCATCGTTCCTAGTCTAGTTGAGACAGTCTACACCAATCATTAGACAAAACACCTAACCTATCAAGTTCAACCCTAACCTAACTAGTCTGAAATACCAATTCCAATCTTGTCCGGCCCGCCAAACGTGCCCTAAGTTTCATAGGCTTATACTCACATGACAGGATTAGGAACATGATTTACGCCAGGACAACACATGTTAAAACCATGAGCATATCATGCATTAGTTTTCGTTTGTGTTTTTCATGCTACAAGTGCATCGAAGACCAAACAATCTAGGCTAATAAGCAAACAAGATATCGATATTTCAAAATCCCATGACTTTCGGCAAGTACTTACTAAATCTTAAGCCCATATAACAACTGAAAACATTTAGAATTGCACCAAGAGAGAAAGCTAGCAATCATACCTCAGCTGACCCAGCAGCAATGACTTCGATCGACACAAAGGTCCGGGTCTGATCATCGTTAACAAAAACCTCCCACTTGCTAAAATCAATCCAATACCTGTTTCACAACAACAAAATGAGTTAAACCGAAAATGGACAATAAATTTGCAGGCTTACAGAATTATGTTGAATAACAGAACTAAATTCACGCAATGCAGACAAGAGAATGTAAATGTAAGATGTAACCATACCGCCTCTGAATCTGAAGCTTCTGCCGCAAGAGAATGTAAATGTAAGATGTAACCATACCGCCTCTGTAACCATGTCACCAAGGAATCAATCTGGTGCACCCGAATCGGAACAGTTCTTCCGAGACTTATATGGAACTCTCTACCTAAAGCAACTTGTTCAAGTTTATGCTCGTCCTTACGCAGAATGTCAAGCGGGACGTCAACGTCAACGGCATGGAGACCAGGCACCAGAGAAGCTAGCTTGTTCAAAAACAAGGCCATCATGGGCTTGGGTTCCTTGGGCCGAAAACCCAAGCTTGTAAGGCCCAAAGACCTAGGGTTCAAAGGGTTTAGTTTAACTAGGGTTTGGGCTTGGGCTTCGAAAAAGTTTTGGGCTCAGCAGCCCGGCCCAAAGTCCTGATTCCACTTGGGTTTTGGGCTGAGTTGGGTTTGGGCTTAAGGGTTACTGGGTTTGGGTCATTTTGACTTGGTTTCAACAAAAAGGAAGGCTGGAGCTTCCCGAGCTCCTTTCAACACCGATTCTCAACCCTAGGGTGCGATCTAGCTATCAAATTGAAGCTTAGGATGAGAGGAAGAGATTCGTACCAATATCATGTCGTGAGGTGGCCGAAGTTGGCCAGATTTTGGCTCGAAAGCCACGGGGCTCACCAGAAAAGTTTGATGTGCTCTATGTGCTTCACGGAGGATGATGGAGAGAGAGTCGACGCAGGAGATGGTGCTGTTGTCGTGTCATGTCTCGATTTTTGGGTGTGTGTAGCTCGGGGATAATGAGAGAGATCAAAGAGTGAGAGTTGACAAAGAGTGCTCGGGGGAGAAGAGAGAAGAAGAAGAAAAAGAAGAAAAGAATGGTGGAGGTGGAGGGAGCTGCCACGTGGTGAGCAAAGGAGAGAAAGAATTTGGAAGAAATCGAAAAAGGGAACCGGATTGGGTAGTGGATAGGGGACAAAAAGGTAGTTTCATAATTCCTGTTAAATGATATTACAGTTAGTTTAGGGCTTGGTTTCGCAATCCAGAGGAGAGGGAAGATGCAGTGTAGGCATGGGGGATGGGGTAGAGGTGTGTTTAATGGCAAAAGGGAAGGAATCTTCATGGAAGATTACATCCCTACTGGTCAGAGTGCGATAAGTGTCCAGGTCGTATAATTTGTATGTTTTCTGTTCATGAGGGTAACCAAGGAAGATGCAACGATGTGCCCGAGGGGAAAATTTAGTGGTGGGAATGACAATGGTGGCATAGGCTAGACAACCAAAGATGCGGAAGTGATCGTAGGTTGGGGTTTTGTTATGAAGCACCTCAAAAGGATATTTATTATAGAGAAAACAGGTAGGGAGACGATTTATTAGATACGCAGCTGTAAGAACACATTCACCTCAAAATTTTAGAGGAAGATGAGATTGGAATCGAAGGGCGCGAGCAGTTTGAAAGAGGTGCCTATGTTTTCGTTCAACAACACAATTTTGTTGAGGGGTAAAAACACAAGATGTTTGAAAAAGGACACTATTGTCTGAGAAAAAATTATGAAGAGAAAAAAAAAATTCTCCTCCATTATCAGTACGATGCATTGGATTTTAGTATGGAATTGGGTATTAACATAAGCAAAAAAATCTTTGATTAATTGTTGAGTATCTGATTTATGTTTCATGAGAAAGACCCACGTAAAGCAAGAAAAATCATCCACAATGGTTAAAAAATAATGAGCTTCAGAAAGGGAAAATTGACGACTCGGGCCCCAAATATCACAATGAATTAAAGCAAAAGGAAAAGTCGTTGCAATTGAACTTAAACCAAAAGGTTGACGAGTTTGTTTCACCAAAGGACAAACATCACAAACATGGCTAGAATCAAAAGAACAATTAAGAAAACTAGAAGCTAAAGCTTGCAAACGAGTAGAGGAAGAGTGACCAAGGCGCCTATGCCATAAGGAGGACGAGATGGTGATGATGTTGCATAGAGGTTGAGGGGTGGGGATAGAGGAGGCAAGGGCCACGAGGTAATATAGATTGCCACGTCACTTACCCACATCAATCATAGCCTTCGAAACCAAGTCCTACAAAACACACCAAGAATGAAGGAATGTTACGGAACACGATAATCCATCTGTAAGCTTACCAACTGATAAAATGTCCACTTTAAAATTAGGGACACATAAAACATCTTTCAATTTAACTGAGGAATTTAAACGAAGAGTGCCAGTTAAAGTAATTGGAGCGGTAGCACCACTAGGCAAAGAAACAGGTGGCAAATGCAAAGCAGAAGTATTAACCAAACATGAAGCGGAATAAGTAATATGATCTGTAGCTCAGCTGTCAAGGATCAATTGACCATGACGAGAAACTACGGGTAACAAACCTTTGGAAGTCATCACTGAAAACAGCATGGCCTGAAGAGACGAAGAAGAGTCTGCGGTGTCTCTTAGGGTAGCAAGGGCACAAGAATGTTGTTCAGCTGAGAGGTGTGACATCGCAACCTGCACATCATGCAAAGTGGGCTGCCCTTGCACGTGATGAGCTGAAGGAAGTATTGTAGAATTACGGGCCTGAGGGCTGTTGTTAGGCTGAGGACTAGCATTGTTAGTGTTACGAGCAGGATTGGCAGCGCCATTGCTGCGTGAAAAACCAGCAGATGTAGTGGACGTGGAGGAGCGACGGGGTGGCCTCCACGGTTGTCCATGGAGATGATGACCAACAAGATAACCGTGAAGTTTATGGCAATTTTCGAGGTTGTGAAAGTCATAGTTGTAATAGATGCAGTGGAAATGAGGACGGTTGGAGGAAGCACGGGATGATTTACGAACCGCCATGGCTGTAGGTTGGTCTGGGAGAATTGTTTTGGGAGAATTGTTTGCAAAAAGAAGGTTGCCAAAAAAAAAATTTAAAGAAAAGCTAGGGTTTTGAAACATGCTCTGTATACCATGTAGAAGAAGATATATGGGCTAAAAAGTATATTTCATTGATATGTGAATAAGAATATATACAATTACATTCCTTGCATAGCAAGATATTATCCCTACAAGTTAGGAATACAATATAATTAGGATTACAATCACATTTATACTTTAACTATATTTCTACGTGTTTAACATGTAGCGGGTTCTCGATGGAAGTTAGGGCAAGGTTATGGAGCAGAAGTGGATTCTCTGCCATCAACTGGTGCAAGACCTGGATATCTCCTGTTTTAGAAGCATCAACTGGTGCAAGAGCTGGATATCTCCTGTAAGAATTGATTTCCCTCCTTCCTTTATGTAATAGAGTAGACATATATATAGTATACAGAGGTGGAGTTTTGGTTTTTTCCTCTTTCTCCGATTCCTCCTTCCTTCCACCTACTTTCCACTTTTTACCCGTGTTTCCTTCCATCTTCCGCCTTTTCCATCTTTTCCCCCTATTTTCTTCCACCTTTACCCCTGTTTCCCTCCAAGTTCCTCAATTCGGATCGGCTTCATCCATCATTGACTTTGGCTCTGATGGTCACACCACCTTTTCTTTGCTAGTGGGTTGCTTCTTCTTGTTAATTTCTTTCGATTTGTGTAATAAAATAAACATAGTATACCGAGGTTAATTTTTTTTTTTTTTTTTGTAAGTAAATAATAAATAAAAAGGGCAAAAGCCCAAAGAGAAGTGTAATGATATAATCAATTAAAGTTAATGGCAGTTGCCAATCAATCCTGCTGGAATTGCGATGGCGAGAGAATCTTGCTGACACTCCTAATCTCAAAATTAGAGAGATTTCATTCAGGGTAATGTTAGGAGACTAGATTTGGAGATAAAATTTTAGAAACTAAGGAATGTAGAAATTGATGATTAATTTATTACTTAAATGTTGATAAACGTGCTCATTTTATTTGTGACACATCATTTAGTTTATTAGTTTTGTATTCAAATTTAGTCTCCCTAGCATTACCCATCATATATACAAATGAGAAATGTTATGGAAACTCTTTCATAAGTGGAACTATCAATGAATTCTTTGCCATCAAATGTTTTTAGCATAATTTCCATGCAAACATTATAAAGTATTGTACCAAAAACATGAGATAGCAGAGAGTTTATGGAGAGTCTCACTTTGAAAAAGTATCAAACAAACATGTGGTAGTGATAGGGATGGCAACGGTTCGGTTTCGGGACAAAAATATTATATCTATCCCAATTACCATGAAAATTAATCATATCCATAACCGCAAATTAATCATCGTAATTATCCATAATCATACCCACCGGATAACGGATTCTCCATCTATTAACGGTTATATCTATCATTGTCAATACAAAAAAATATATTCGTTCATTTGATGCAATATAATTTAGTGGCTAAATTGGATTAATGGTCCCTGTGATGATAGGATAAACAAAAGATTACCCCGGTGGTGAAAAACAATCGGATTTAAATCCTTGTGGTGAAGTTCGTTAGAATTCAAGCCCAAAATTAACATTTTTGTCAACTCTCCATTAACCCAAAATTAACAATCTCACCCTTCTCTCAAAGATTCCATTAGATTTTCGAACCACAAAGCCTGCTGAGTTCAACCTTGATTTTTTGATGAGAAAAAGCAAAAGATGAAAGGAAAATTTCGTAATACATAGCAAATGTATGGTGTTTATGATAGTACGAAGCTGGAGTTTCTATGATGAATGCGCCAACGATGATACGTTTGAAGGGTATCCAAAGCTCAAGTATTCAAGTAGGAACTCATTCTTTGACAACAGATCATATCAGCTACTTGCACCAGAGAGAATGAACTGAGGAGGAAAGGCTTACTCTAGAAGAAAAGGGTGGTTCTATAAAAGGCAACAAAAAGGTTGAAAAAAGGACACTCAACTCAACATACAAAAAAGACTTTTAAAAAGCTTTGCAACCTACTCTTCACATACTCCCCTTGTAGTTCAAACATTCCTCTGTATTTATGGCTCAGCTACTTTCTTTGTAGTATTGATTTCCTGCATTAAAGTTTACTTCTCAAAACATGTCTTGTACTTGCAAAACTTTGCTCGCCTGGCATCCAAACTTGCCCGAATAGGTTGAAACTATGCTTGATTGCTTGTATTTATCAATTACTTTCAAGTTATTACCTTTTTTTGCAATTTATTGTCATTTTGGTTAACACTTTACGAGTATAGCAGTTTACCTTTCAGCTTTTACTATTATTTCTAGCTCTTTACTTTCTGTTTTTACTTTTTTTTTTTTTTTTAATAACAAAGGTTGCAAACTGGCTTGGATCGTTTCTGATTAGTTTGTGATCATTGTTTTGGCATTCAATGCAAGAAAAATATAAAGTTCTTGTCTTCAAGGCATAGAAAAGAACCTAATATAGATTTAAATGTAAAAATCAAAGCTAGGAAATGGACATTGCATTACAGTGTCTGAATTTAAATGTAAAAATCAGGAGTCGCATGAAGTGTGAAATGTAGGAGACATGTGGGTGATGAAAAAAATAGAATTAGGATACACTGCAATGTAGTGTCTAAATCCAAAAGGAAAAACTAGAACCAGGAAACAGACACTGCATTGCAGTGTCTCAGTCCAAATGTACAAAGGAACATACGGGAGGCATGTGAGTGATGGAAAAAACGAAACCAGTATATGGACACTACAATGCAGTGTCTGAATCTAAATGTAAAAAATAGAATAAGGAAATAGACATTACATTGCAATATTTGATTCGTATGACTTATTCCAAATATAAAATTTATGAGAAAGAGTGTGTTAGTTGAAGATGGTGCCAGCTTTAGTGGCAAATTTTATAATTTTTGTTGATTTTAAATGAATTTAAGTATCACAATATATAGTTGACCTATTTATAATTAACATAAATAGTGTTGATATATTGTTAATATTGTAACTTTTTAGATTTTTTACAAAATCATGTGTAATAAAATGTGCCTAATATATAGGATGATACATACAAAATTAATTAGTTACATAATAAATGAATGTTGTTTGATTTAAAGTTCATTTACTCACAAAATAAAGTAATGTTATTTGATTCAAAATTAGCTTATTTTCATAGGAAAACTAATGAAATGATTTGAAAAATTTAAGTTTTAACGATAAATGACAAAATAAAGGATAAAGTGAATAATACCATGATTAACTTTTTAGTGTAAAAATATGGGTTTTTTTTTAAGTGAACAGTACCGGTAGTTTTTCGTTCAAGTTCCCTATTTCCATTGAATCCAGATCCTTTATGGATCCTCTTTGTAAGGATTTCGGAGATCTGTGAATTGTATCCGTTCATCGTATATTGTGCGGTAAAAAATTATTTTATATTTTTTAATTTAAAATTAAACATAAATAATATTTGATAAAAACTGATCACATAATATACGATGTACGAATACCTAAAATCATCACAAAAGTTCGAAAAAGATCCGTGTTGGATTTCCATCGATATTGAATTACAACGTAACACTTCTTATATGGCAATTGAGTCCTATAACCAGCTGTGGAAAATAGGCCGGCCAGTAGGAGCTATCTACCAAAAGAAGACAAAGAGACAGCTGTCCACTCAACAAAGAAACGGAGATAGCTTTCGGGAACGAGGATTCTCTGCCTCTTATTCCCATCCCCTTCTCACATATTATTTTTTGTTTTATTTGAGTATCTCTGTACTTACAATTCTCTTAGTCTTAGCTGCTCGATCATCGCTGACCAGGTGCGATCGATTAATGGATGCTGCTTGTTCTTCGTCTGGCCTTGGTTGGAAATACGAAGTGTTCATCAATTTCAGAGGGGATGACACTCGCAAGGGCTTCGTCAGCCATCTCTACAACGCTCTGGTTAAGAAACCAATCAACGCCTTCATGGATGCCGAAAAGCTCAGAAAAGGCGACGACCTTTCCGAGCTCCTGACAGCGATTCGAGAGTCAAGGCTTTCGATTGTAGTTTTCTCTCAAGACTATGCCTCTTCCACTTGGTGCTTGAAAGAACTCGTGCAAATCTTGGAATGCAAGGATACCAATAACCAGATTGTACTCCCCATTTTCTATGAAGTTGATCCGTCTGACGTTCGTAAACTCAAGAGAAAATTCGAGGAAGCTTTTGCTCAGCACGATCGTGATTCTAACGCTGAAAGGGAAGAGGTTAAGGGCTGGAGATCCGCTCTTACAACTGCCACCAGTTTATCCGGCTGGGATTCGCGAAAATATGAGTAAATTCTAATTTGTTTTAGTTTCCTATTAATTTTTGGGATTTTTGTAACGTTTAGTGGTAATTTGATAAATATTTAGTTTTTAGTTTTAATTTCTATTTTTTTGAAAACTGTCAGATGAAAAAGACCCATTAATTATTATTTGGTGGTGTTATTATATTGTTTTTTTTAATTTGACAGGAATGATGTGGTGCTTATTGAGGAAATTGTAGAAGATGTTTATAGGAAATTGATCGACATCTCATCAACATCAAGCGAAGATAATGGCTTGGTTGACATGGATTCTCACATGCATGAAATGCTTTCATTATTATATCCTCCCGGAGGTGAAACGAATAATGTTCGAGTTGTTGGAATATGCGGTATGGGTGGTTTATGTTGAATAAGAAGAGTATCCAAGATAACTCTAATGATCCCAAGAAGAAGAAAATAGAGCACACTCTTAAAGAAAGCTCACAAAACAAACTAATTAGCAAAACTTTTCTTATTTAGCTCTAGGCTTTGTTTTTCCTTGGATGATTTACAATGCTTGAGGACTTGGGTATTTATAGCAAACCAAATGAAAGCTACACCACACACTTACTTCACCTACAACATCCACCTACTTCACCTACAATTGACATTGATTCTCAACACTCCCCCTCAATGTCAGCTCTCATTCTTTGCACTGTGCTGAGTAAACAGCGAAAAATTTCGAGCTTGCCTGTACTCAAACTTTTTGTGAACAAGTCCGCAACTTGATCATTCGTCTTGACCTGTCTCATCTCAATCTCTTCTTGCAGAACCTTTTCTCTGATAAAGTGGTAATGTACCTCCATATGCTTAGTTCTTGCATGAAAGATTGGATTTTCCGCCAAGCGAATTGCCGATTGGTTATCACAGTACAATGGTACTGGATAATCTACTGGTTGATGTAGATCACTCATCAACTGTATTAGCCATGCATTCTCTTGAGCTGCCATTGCTGCTGCTCTATACTCTGCTTCAGTGGTTGACAATGATACCGTCGGCTGTCTCTTGCTACACCAAGAGATGGTTCCAGAACCAAGCTTAAACACATACCCAGTTGTTGATCTCCTGGTGTCATGATCTCCCGCATAGTCAGTATCACAGTAACCAACTAACTTGCAGTCTTCACCTTTCTTGTACAAAAGACCACAGTCAATTGTACTCTTCACATATCTCAGTATTCGTCGAACTGCTTCCAAGTGAGGCTTCTTTGGATTTTGCATGTACCGACTCATCACACCAACTGCATAAGAAATGTCAGGTCGAGTCAAGGTTAAGTAGATCAGACTACCTACCAATTGTCGATACATTGTCGCATCTTCCAAATCTTTTCCTTCATGTGCACTCATTTTGACATTTGGCTCCATCGGTGTAGAGATCAGCTTGCATTCGAGCATTCCGAACCTCTTCAATAAATCTTTGGAATACTTCTGTTGACAGAGAAATATTCCTTCTTGTGTGCGATCAACCTCTAGACCAAGGAAATGCTTGAGTTGACCAAGTTCCTTCATCTGGAAACGGACTGATAAATTCTCCTTCGTCTGAAGAATTTCTGCCTCATCATCACCGGTTATGATTAAGTCATCCACATACACTAGCACAATAGCTAGCTTTCCTTCATTGGCTTTGACAAACAAGCTGGAATCTGCAGGTGTTACTGAATAACCACTTTGTGTTAGAAACTCTGCAATCTTACCGTACCACGCTCTTGGTGCTTGTTTCAAACCGTAGAGTGCTTTCCTTAACTTGCACACGTACTCAGGATGAGCTTCGCTTTTAAAGCCCATTGGCTGCATCATGTAGATCTCCCGATCTAACTCTCCATGCAAGAAAGCATTCTTCACATCCATTTGGTATAGATTCCAATCTTTGTTAGCTGCAAGTGCAAGTAAGACTCGTACTGTTGTAAGCTTCGCCACTGGACTAAACGTTTCATCATAGTCTAGTCCGTACTGTTGAGAGAAACAACGAGCTACCAATCGTGCCTTGTACCTCTCGATTGACCCATCTGGACGACGCTTTATCTTGTAAACCCACTTGCAGGATATGGGTTTCACATCTCTTGACTTTGGCACGAGATCCCAAGTCTGATTTTGCTGAAGTGCATCAAGCTCTTCTTTCATAGCTGTCATCCACTCAGAACTCTGCGATGCTTCTTCGAACGTCTCAGGTTCTGTTGCAGTTGTTTCTTCAATTATGGTTGCATTGGCGTATTTGGGATTTGGTCTCCGTGCTCTTGTTGACCTCCTTAGTTGTGATCGTGGAGTTGATACTTCCACTTCACTAGGTCTATCTTCTTCTGGTTGTTGATATATGTTAGCTTGGTAAGGGTTTTGGGGCACTGCTTGCTTAACATCATCATCATCAAGCAAATCTTCAGACTCATCAGGTCTCGACTGGATTCGAACAATTTGCTCCCCTATCTTTTGCTGCAACTTATCTTCTATCTCTCTTGAATCAGGCAACGCCTCCTTTTCTGAGCACCACCAAGAAGATGCTTCAGCATCCCCTTCTTCATCCATAGCTAGATATGCTATGGCATTCCAATCATCTTCACTTTTCTTCTCTGAGTTGGCAACATTACTTTCTACTGGCTTTTTGAACCAGCAATCATTCGCCATATGACCCTTCTTTCCACAATTGTAACACTTGCCCTCAAATCTTTTATTATTCTGGGACTGACCACGGTTGCCGTGATACTTCAGAGCTCCCCCTGGCCGAGAACTCCCTCCTCCTTGATGACCTTTTTCCTTGTCACCATTTCTTTTAGATCCACCACCAGCACGCTGCTTAAAGCTGCCTTTACTTGTGGTGTAGAGTGCTTCCTCCTCACCTTTTAACGAAACCCCTCCCATTTGCTTTGCCAAAGCTTCTTGATCGGCAAGCAAATTCTCGAACTCAACAAGTGATGGTTGGGTCGGCCATCCTTGTACAGCGGCAACGAAGCCTCGATATTCGGGTCTCAAACCATGGATAATTATTCTCTTCATCCTGGTTTCCCCAATAGAAGCTGTTGGATCTAATTCTGAAATTTCGCGGCATATCGACTTCACCTTGTGAAAGTACTGGGCAATCGTCATGTCGCGTTGTACCATCGATAGCAGCTCATTCTCGAGAAGTTGCAATTTTGTATCGTTCCTCTTCGAAAAGAGTGTAACAAAAGTGTCCCATGCTTCCTTTGGCGTTTTAGCATCCCGAATGTGCTCCAACATTTCTTCTTCTATTGTGGTCTTTAAGGCAAACATTGATTTGCCTGCTTTAATTTTCCACTTCCGCAAGACGTCGTTAGCATCTTCCGCTGCCGGTTGTGTAACTTCACTACCACCGACAACCTCCCACAAGTCTTGACCTTGAAGGTAAGACTCTATACACGTTGCCCAAGTGTTATAGTTTTGGTTGTTGAGCTTCTTGATTCCTCCAACAACTTGAAGATCACCCATCGTATCGGCAAGACTTTGACTACACCGAACAAGCTTGAGTGACTACCGTGCAGAGTAATACACTACTCTCGACACAAAGAAGCTCCCTCTCAAGGTTTGTGATAACCCCAACAATAATCTCAAGAAATTTTTTTTGATGTGGAAGATCAGTCAAAACTGCAACCACAGAGCATACTCGGAATTTCAAGAGACTTTACAACCAATGCTCTACCAAGAACGATCCCTGACCGACTTGGCTCTGATACCAATTGTTGAATAAGAAGAGTATCCAAGATAACTCTAATGATCCCAAGAAGAAGAAAATAGAGCACACTCTTAAAGAAAGCTCACAAAACAAACTAATTAGCAAAACTTTTCTTATTTAGCTCTAGGCTTTGTTTTTCCTTGGATGATTTACAATGCTTGAGGACTTGGGTATTTATAGCAAACCAAATGAAAGCTACACCACACACTTACTTCACCTACAACATCCACCTACTTCACCTACAATTGACATTGATTCTCAACAGTTTAGGCAAAACAACCATCGTTAGAGCTGTTTATAATAAAATCGATAGTCGATTTGAAGCTTGTTGCTTTCTTGAAAATGTCAAGGAAGGTTTCATGAAGCATGGCAAACTACATATGCAGGAACAACTTCTATTGAGTATCTCAGACAACAAGGTGGGGAGTTCTCACATATCGAGTAAAGGATTTCAAGTGATGTTAAAAAGCCTTGGTCAGAGAAAAGTTCTTATTGTTGTTGATGATGTGGATAAATTAGAACAAATTGAAGCTTTACTTGAAGAGCCACATTCCTTTGGTGGTGGAAGCAGAATTATTATAACAACTAGAGATTCACAATTACTAAGCATAGCTGATGTGATATATAATCCCAAGATTCTGAGTGATTCTGGAGCTCTAAAACTCTTTAGGCAGCACGCCTTCGGAAAAAACCAACCCACCAGAGATTATGATGATCTCTCCAATCGTGTCGTAAAATATGCTCAAGGTCTGCCTTTAGCACTCAAAGTTTTGGGGGCTTTTCTTCGTAAAAAAACTATACGCGTGTGGGAAGATGAGTTAGAAAAAATAAGGAAAATCCCGCAAAGGGGAATTCATGATGTGCTTAAAACAAGCTTCGATGGACTAGATGACACAGAGAAGGACATCTTTCTAGATATTGCATGTTTCCTTAAAGGGATGAATAAAGACCAAGCAATTGAAATTCTGGACGGCTGTGGTTTCCATCCTCATACAGGAATAAGAGTTCTAATTGATCGAGCTCTCATTACTATCTCATGGAAGGAGGAACTGGAGATGCATGATTCATTAGAGGAAGTGGGTCGGGAAATTGTCCGCCAAGAATCTTTCAAAGATCCTGGGAGACGAAGTAGGTTGTGGAGTTATGAAGATGTTCGTCAGGTGCTAACTGAAAATACGGTGAGAAATCTTATTCTTATGCAATTGTTAGTAGAAAGGTTCAACTATTGATCAAAATCAATTTCTTAGGCTCGTTTGATAACCATTTTTGTTTTCAATTTTTAGTTATCATTGTTTTAATAATGAAAATTGAAAACAATTAAACAGAAAATGAAATGATTATCAGACGGCTTCTTAAGAAACAAGCATTAATTTCATAATCAAAACTAAGGTTCTCTATATTTTCCTTTACTTTGATTTGCACAGGCTACAAAAACAATTGAAAGCATAATTGTGGATTTCTCGTACTCAGACTGGCCATGCTTAAATGCTGAAGCTTTTGTTAGAATGACTCAACTAAGACTTCTCAAGATCAGTCCAGGCTTCGTTTTTAAAGATGAGTACTTCAAACAACACCTGTTTGGGTCCTTAAAGTTGCTCAACCTGAGGTATCTCTCCTGGCTTGGTTTCCCTCTCAAGTCTTTGCCATCCAACTTTCAATTCGAAAATCTTGTTGAACTTGACATGCGAAATAGTCTCATTGACCGACTTTGGGAAGGAACCCAGGTATGTACAATAATTTACATGTATTTGTTTCTTTTAAATGTTTGGGCTTTGAGTGAGATGTCTTATTAAGTAATGCATGTTTTCCTGAATGTTTTAACAGAAGCAGGAAAAGTTGAAATTCATCAATTTAAGTTGTTGTCGATACCTTAAGGAAACCCCTGACTTCACAAATGTGCCAAATCTTGAGAGGCTAATTCTTCAAAGTTGTGTAAGTTTAGTTGAGGTTCACCCGTCTATTTCAACTCTTACAAAGCTTGTTTTATTGAATTTGAATGGATGCCATGAACTTAAGATTCTACCCAGCAAAATTCGTATGAGATCTCTCAAAACCTTTAGTATTTCTGGCTGCTTCAGTCTTGAGATGTTTCCAGAGATTTCAGAAGGTATGGATGAGTTAGAAATCCTTCATTTATCCTGTTCAAAAATTAAAGAACTGCCCCTGTCAATTAATAATCTCACGGGGTTGAGTCATTTCAGCCTAGATGATTGCAAGGAACTTAAGAGTCTTCCAAGCTGCATTCATATGAAATGTCTGAAAACCTTTGATCTTAATGGTTGCTGGAGTCTTGAGATGTTTCCATCAATTTCAGAAGGGACTGAGGGGTTAGAAAGGCTTGATTTACCACACTCAAAAATTAAAGAACTGTCCCCGTCAATTAATAATCTTACGAGGTTGAGTCATTTGAATCTACAAGATTGCAAGGAACTTAAGAGTCTTCCAAGCAGCATTTGTATGAAATCTCTCAAAACCCTTAATCTTCGTGGTTGCTGGAGTCTTGAGTTCTTTCCAGAGATTTCAGAAGTGATTGAGGGGTTACAAATTCTTGATTTATCCGGGTCAAAAATTAAAGAACTGCCCTCGTCAATTAATAATCTCACGGGATTGATTCATTTGAATCTAGAAAATTGTAAGGAACTTAAGAGTCTTCCAAGCAGCATTTGTCAGCTCAAGTCCCTTGCCTCTCTCTTTCTTTCCGGTTGTACAAAATTTGAGTGGTTTCCAAGCATTGAAGAAAATATGGAAGGATTAAGAAGTCTTTTCTTGGATGGAACATTTATTAAAGAGCTTTCCCCCTGGATTGAACGGCTTATGGGGCTTCGGTATTTAAGTCTGAGAAACTGCAAAAGCATTGTACATCTTCCCGACACACGCTGTAATTTGGCACACCTTATCATATATACATAGCTCTGTCTTGGCCCTTGTCCCTCTCCACCCCAACCCCCAATTTCTAGGTAATCAAAATTCAAACCCTATTTTTGATTCGGAATTAAAATTCGAAATTTGGGAAATTTTATTATCTGAATAAAGAAATACTTTTCAGGGGTTTTGGGTACTCTGTTTGAAGCAATCAATCGGACACTACGCCGCGTTGCGGCAGCTTTGGTGGAATTGGCGTGGTCAGACGGCTAGCCACGGCCGCATATTTTGAAATCCCAAGAGGTGGCATTTTCCAAGGAGAGGTGCATAACTCCACCGCCGGATTCTTCTGATTTGTGCTTGTGCAGAAACTGTGAAGATATTCGTATGTCAATTCCCGTTGCTAACTTGCGAATGCCACCGGTGCTCCTCCAATTTGGGTGAAGGGTACTTTGCATTTCCTTTTATCTTAACGTTTGTATATCTGTAAATTACAGTGGGTGAACGCTCTGAATTTGTTTAAATGACTATTTTTTTGGTATGAATCATTCAGCAAAATCTGCATTCATCAGTAAAACCATGGTATTCATGTTGGGAACCAGAACAAAAATGCAATACTGCAACTGACTCAAGCAAACTGGGAGAATAACTTAATTATTGAATAGAAACGTTGGCTATTATATAGCCTTACATAGTTAACTAAACCCTAAAAAACAGCCCACTATCCACACTAACGGAAAGTGGTAACATGCACGAGGAAATAGTCTACGTAGAACAAGTCTTCCTACATAATAGGAACTTATTGAAAAACAAAACAATCCTAAGTGATAGAGTCCTACAACGAAAAGGACAATCAAACTTATCAATCCCTCCCTTAAACTTACTGTCATCAAATAGTTAGTTTATACTAACAATCTCACAAACCCCCAGCATATTTCGAAGTTTCTGGAAAGCATCAACCTTTAACGGCTTGGTCATTATGTCTGCCACCTGATCCTCGCTCCCACAGTGAATCAAAGCAATCGAACCCTCCTTTGTGAGATTCCTCAAAAAGTGATATCTCACGTCAATATGTTTACTGCGACCATGCATCACCGGATTCTTTGACAGCTTAATGGTTGAACTGTTATCACATCTAATTAGAGTACACGCCTCATTGTTGTACTCAAGCTCCTTCAGCACCCTCTTCATCCATATTGCTTGACATGCACACACTGCAGCTGCTACAAATTCTGCTTCTGTAGTAGACAGTGTAACAATAGGCTGCTTCTTTGAACTCCATGTCACAGCACCCGAACTTAGCAAGAACACATAACCACTGGTGCTCTTCCTATCCTCCACATCTCCTCCTAACCCTGTGTGTCTTCACTGCTCTCACCCACATTTCTTTCTTCTCTAGCCCCACTGCCATTTTCATCTTCATTTTCACTCACCCTTCCTTCTCCCTCACTGTTTTCTTCATTTTCTCCCCATTCTAAATCTAACATGATCTGTCCCTCATAACTCACATCCCAATCCCACTGTTTTTCTTCCTTAAAAAAAAACATCCCTGCTCACAACAATTTTCTTGGCTATAGGATCAAACAATCTATATCCCTTGGACTCCTCACTAACTCCCAATAAAACACAAGGAAAACTTTTATCATCTAATTTACCTCGCTTGACATCTGGAACGTGAACATGTGCTAAGCTTCCAAAGACATGGAAATGCTCGACTGAGGGTTTTACTCCACTCCAAGCCTCTTGTGGAGTGATATCCTTCACTGATAATGTGGGACATCTATTCAGAACATAGATAGTCCAGTTCACCGCCTCTGGCCAGAACGTTTTTGGGAGCTTCTTATCAGACAACATAGAACGAACCATATTCATGGCAGTTCGATTTTTCCTTTTAGCCACTTCATTTTGTTGCGGCGTGTAGGTAGTGGTTAACTGCCTCTTGATTCCATTTTCTTTGCAAAAATTAGTGAATTCAGTTGAGGTGAATTCACCCCCTCTATCTGTCCGTAGACACTTGACCAAACATCTGAATGCGATTCAAATATTTCCTTCCCTTCAAATTTGTTTTAAAAAACTGAAGAATCGACTTCTTCCGAGGGATCGCCTTTGAATCAAAACTGCTTTGTTGCTCGTCCCAACGGTTATCGAGGGAATTGTTATTAGCATTCACAAAAGTTAGAACATCACCAAAATCAAAATTTTGGAGAAAACGTTGGCAAAAGTGGTAACACACATATATATGTGTGTTGCCACTTGTGTGTATATATATAAACATAAACATAGCATGCATATTGCACACACAAATACTTGTTATATCAAGATATATACAGACAATAGAATGAAAATGCCAACTCTGCCAAGATTTATAGTGGTGAAACCAAACCACAACAGCAAATACTTTCGCCACACACGACGGAAATCTTGATGGTACGCCAGCTCCGGGGTTTCTCAATTTCACCGGAGAGAAGGCTGGGAGCCCTTACGCCAAGTTCGAAGTGGAGATGGCAAAGAGTAACGGGAATGAAGGACTAGTCCGCATCAGATGCTGTTACAACGATAGAGGTGGTCTCGCATACAAAAACAAGTACACTGAAATACTACAACATTTCGTCGGTATTTTAACCTGGGTTGGTCAACGACAACATCAAGCCGGCATTCCGGTAATCACAGATGACGGAAAGGTCAAGACTCGAGTGGGTTTACAGGAGTATTCAAGTTTGGAGAAACTGAGACAATACTAAGTAATGCACAGGAGGCTGCGTGCAAGGTTGTTCCGACACCCTTAGTTGCTGGGAAGTAATTACCATCTGCATGGATGATGGCGTTTACACTGGTGTCAATACCTTCGACATGAAGTTCGACACCAACGAAGAAATGTCTTCTCATCCAACGCTCAGCGATATATTCTCGGAATTTCACAATATAGTCAAATGGCTACATTATTCTTCAGAAAATTTACATATTTTGTGTGTTTTATTACCAATCCTACATTCGATACCATTGAAGTTACTGGTAAAAATACATTTCTGTAACGATCCTCCGATGGTAGACCTTCGTCTTTCTTCTTCAACCACTTTCTTCACGGAATTGCTGATGTCACCCAATGCCCAAGCTACCGATATGTGAGGGCGCGGATCCTGTGATCACCAACACCCCATGAAGTGATTTAGTTTTTTGAGCAATGAGTAGTATTCAGACACAATCATTTGCTCCAATATATTGTCATATATTCAGTAAGTAATTTCAAGTTCGAAAAGCACGAAAAAGCTAACCTTGTAAAATTCAGGAAGATTGTGAAGCTTATACACCTCATTCACAGCTTGAATCTGCTTTGTTATCTGAAATCAATGGAAGTTGAAATATTTCAAACTTGTAGACAATGAAAGCTGATTCAACCGTGCATTAATACGAAAACAGGAATGCTTCTAGTAACCACGTTTTATTCCTCCAGGATATCAGGGTGGTATGATGGGCCACAAGGGGTGTGGAGGGTACGAGTGGTGTTGCAAGTCACGAGCAGAGTTGTTGGGTGGGTGGGTCATCGTTGGGATGTCGCGGATCTGTTTCACGTTTTAAATCCCATCGTTCCTAGTCTAGTTGAGACAGTCTACACCAATCATTAGACAAAAAACCTAACCTATCCAGTTCAATCCTAACCTAACTAGTATGAAATACCAATTCCAATCTTGTCCGGCCTGCCAAACGTGCCCTAAGTTTCATAGGCTTATACTCACATGACAGGATTAGGAACATGATTTACGCCAGGACAACACATGTTAAAACCATGACCATATCATGCATTAGTTTTCGTTTGTGTTTTTCATGTTACAAGTGCATCAAAGACCAAACATCTAAGCTAATAAGCAAGCAAGATATCAATATTTCAAAATCCCATGACTTTCCGCAAGTACTTACTAAATCTTAAGCCCATATAAGAACTGAAAAAATTTAGAATTGCACCAAGAGAGAAAGCTAGCAATCATACCTCAGCTAACCCAGCAGCAATGACTTCGATAGACACAAAGGTCCGGGTCTGATCATCGTTAACAAAAACCTCCCACTTGCTAAAATCAATCCAATACCTGTTTCACAATAACAAAATGTGTTAAACCGAAAATGGACGAAAAATTTGCAGGCTTACAGAATTATGTTAAATAACAGAACTAAATTCACGCAATGCAGACAAGAGAATGTAAATGTAACCATACCGCCTCTGAATCTGAAGCTTCTGCCGCAGCATTGTCACCAAGGAATCAATCTGGTGCACCCGAATCGGAACAGTTCTTCCGAGACTTATATGGAACTCTCTGCCTAAAGCAACCTGTTCAAGCTTACGCTCGTCCTTACGCAGAACGTCAAGCGGGACGTCAACGTCAACGGCATGGAGACCAGGCACCAGAGAAGCTAGCTTGTTCAAAAACAAGGCCATCTCTTTCCTCGGTGCTGGTGGTATATGAACTGGAACCACACAATTAAACAAGCAAAAACTAAGTGCAAAGCGATGGCATTTGCTAATAGAGCTGAAAAATTCGAGAATTTTGATTACCTGGGATGTATACATGTACTGCGTAGTTTCCTTCGACGTGAGCAAAGTTCCGAACTCTGCTCGGCTGGGCGGTTGGGGAGAAGTCCAGAAATCCTTCAGATGCAAAACACCAAACACTTGGTGGGCAACTCGGAAAAAGCCATCACAACAGAAAGCTAAAAGATAGAAAATTGATGGGAATCAGAGGTTACCGAAGGAATTGGGGCTGTCGAGAAGTGACAGAGGAGGTGGAGGCAGCGCAGTGGTCGGTTCTTGAGAGTTTTTGAGCTCTGAAGGTGGTGGCAGAGGTGGAGCCGGCGACTCGGAGCCTGAGTCCGACGACGAGTCTCCGTACGAGGCAATCAGGGCCTCCATTTCTCTCTCGCGCTAAAAGCGAACCGGTACGTTGTTAACTTGGGTACCTAGAAGTAGAACTAGAAGACCGGAGATAATGGGCCTGACAATTGGGCCCACTAGGCCCAGGCCCAAGGATTTCGAACAGCGCGATTAGGAGGGAAAAAAACCGAAGAATAAACGGACACATTTGGTCTTCTTCGCTCCCTCTTCTTTCTAGGGTTGCCTGGTCAGGCCGTCAGGCCAAATCCTCCGTCGGAATCTTCAAAGCAATGTCCAAAGAAAACGTTCAGACGTACGGCGGAGGGCTCACGGCGGAACAAAGAAACCGCATCTCTCGGAATTTCAGAGCCGCCAAGGCCCTCATTGATCGCAAACGCCCCCGCAACGACGCCGTTTCACGTGATCATCACCTCCCTCATACCAAGTAAGTCGTTCAGGAATCAAAGATTTCATCTTCTTATTATTTTTTGGTACTCGGCTGTTTTCTTGCTTCAATTTAAGTCAATTCAATTGTGTTTTTAAAATTCCAGAATTTGTGGCGGAAATGGAATCCAAACGCCAGGTCAGCTCAATAGAGTTCAAAGAACTCCTCTTGCCGAGCTACCGATGAACACACCGCCTCCGATTTCAGCAAGCCGGTACAATTCAGCGCGTGGTGAATATGGCAGTGCTTCGTGTTCCGGGAGCTTAAGCATTAGCCGGATTGAATCAAGCGTGTCAAAATCAGATTCTTTCACAACTCCAATCGGACAACCGCATATTCCGACTTCATTCAGTTCTTTCTCTGCACGTGGAATTCTTGGCGATGATGATTTCGATGAGAGTATTTTGCAGGAAATTGACGCTTTAATCGAGCAGAAACCGAGTGTGGACATTCAGCGTGATGATATTGGGAGTTGTGGTAGTGATGTTAGTGCCGCATCAGCGCCGCCTTTGAGTAGTGAAAACCAAACAGATTCTGTTAACCATGGATTGCCTAACATGCCGGATGAGTATTCGAAGTATTTGCTATCTCTCAATGAAAGGCAGCGCGAGGCAGCTTGCAGCGATATTTCAGTACCTTTGATGATTGTTGCCGGCCCTGGAAGTGGAAAGACTTCAACGATGGTTGGGCGCGTTCTAATGCTGCTCAATGAGGTCTTGCCACTTTCCCTCCAACTTTTTCTTTGATGTCTGTTTATCTACATTTCCTGTTTATGATCGAAGTCTTATTTGTTTTCTTTTGTGTTCTTAGGGCATTAGCGCGTCAAACATTCTAGCAATGACTTTCACTACAGCAGCAGCTTCCGAGATGAGAGATCGAATTGGAGCCGTGACTGGGAAACCAACGGCAAAACTACTTACAATCAGCACATTTCATTCATTTTCATTGCAACTTTGCCGATCACATGCTGAGAAGTAAGCTATAGATTCACCTCCCTTGATTTTGAACAGCATACATATGGTGGTATAGCTGAGTCTGATATGTTGGCTTATGTTTTAGACTCGAACGCACACCAGAATTTTTGATATATGGACATGGGCAACAGAGAAGAGCAATCATTGAAGCTGTGCGGTTATCAGAAGACGAAAAGAGTAAAACGAACCTTAATGTTGCTATAGATGGGGAAGAATCTAACGGTGTAACGTCTCCACATCATTTTAAGGATGCATCAAAGAAATGGCTGAAGTTTGTGACACAGGTTAGCCTTGAATACCAAATTTAATGTTCAGATTATAGTGGATTAAAAAAAAATTAGCTACAGTCAAGCTATAATGACCAATATAAGGGTTCTTCTGTCTTAGAATATGTGGCATTAGGCAATAAATTTATTTATGTTTCAGGCAAAAGCTTCTGGAAAGACTCCTGCTGAATGCCGAAGAATGGGTGATGTGACAGAAGTAAGCTCATAACTAGATATTTCAGATATCTTTTCAGTTCTCAGATACTATTGCTTACGAGTTTTAGCTCTCAATCTGAATCAGGGCGAAATTCTTAGGAATTACAATGATATCTTAAAATCGTGCAATGCTTTAGACTACCACGACTTAATTAGCTGCTCTGTGAAGCTGCTAAGTGATTTTCCTGAAGGTCTGTATCATCTAAGTATATTTAGTTGATTCATCTCATTTAACAAGTAAAGCTAAATGTTGATACATGGTGTCTGTTAACTAGTGTTGAAGGAGTGCCAGGAGTTATGGAAAGCTATTGTAATAGATGAGTTTCAAGACACAAGTGCTATGCAATATAGTCTTTTGCGGATTCTCTCATCTCATAACCATATAACCATTGTTGGTGATGATGATCAGGTATGTTGTTGATTTATTAATCGAAGTTCAATTTTATTGCTCTCTCTCTCTCTCTCTGTCCCTCTTTCTCTCTCAGCTCATTCTAATCAAGCCCTTAGCTGTTCTGCATTAAATAATGTATATCCTGCTGCAGTCCATTTTCAGTTTCAATGGGGCAGACATTTCTGGTTTTGAGTCCTTTCGTAAAGATTTTTCAAATTACAAAGAGGTACGATTCGCACTTGACTGCTATGTTATCTTATGTCATTCACAGTGTCTTTTTTATTATATATAGAGCAAATATATTGTATAACTACAGTTTATCTTATGGGATCTGTGAGATTTGACATAACTTTATGGTTCAGATTAGGCTTAATAAAAACTATCGGTCCACACGCTATATTGTGGAAGCTGCATCTTCTGTTATAAAAAACAATAAGAAGCGATGCCAATTAAAGAATGTTGACACCGACAATTCTTCTGGGTCTAAGGTACTGAATCTTTCCTTGCTCCAACAAGTACATTTGATGTCATTTTTCAGTCCTTTTAGTTAGTGACACTTGAAAATGGTTTTACTGGCAAAATGTAGGTAATTATCAAGGAAAGTCACAATGAGGATGCACAATGCGCCTTTGTTGTAGACAAGATCCTGGAGACTGCATCTAAACGGTCAGAAGCAGGGTGCTCCTATGGAAGCATAGCAATCCTTTACCGGAGGCAGGTCAAGCTTACTTTCCCTAGTACTAATGTGAATGAGGTGAATCATATAAGACATTTTTGACATATTTTCATTTGTATTTTATACTACAGGTATCAGGAAAAGTCTTCCAGACAGCCTTGCGTGAAAGGAAAATACCATTTAATGTTCATGGAGTGGCCGTTTATAGGAAGAAGGTAGTTAGCATTTGTCCAGATTATGAAAAACTATCTTCTCAGATTTATCCACCTAATTTTGCTAATATTGTTTTGCATAAGGTGGTTTTTGCTATGTAGAACTCAAGTTAGAAAGAAGGCACACAAGAACTGTAATAGACTTAAGCTTTTCGCCTTTTCCACCTGAATTTTGGCATCACTGGTCCTTTTCATTGTTTTTTGTACTTGCTTTTTCATTGCCTTTTGGCCAGCTATTCTATCTAAGATTTTGCTACATAAGGTTTTAGTACACTCTGATAATGCTTGTTGATGTAGCACTTTTCTTATGGCAGGTAGTTAGAGCCATTATTGCTATGATTAAAACAACTTTGCCTGGTTGTGATGATGGATCATATAGGCAAGTCTTCAAGGCTTTACTTCCTTTTGAAAAAGAGGAAAAGAAGAAGGTATACGTTCGATGACAATGATGAATGAGCATCATATTTAATGTTCTTTTCAGCATTACAGTTGTATGTTCTTGTTATCCATCTAATCTTTTTTACACACTCAACCTTTAGGCTCACATCTCTGGAAATCACTCCCTCTCTCTCTCTTCAGGTGATCGATTATATCGACAAAATTTTGACTCATAGAAAATGCAGCTTCATATCAGCTGCTTGTGACATCTTTAGTGCAAAAATTTCTGGTACCTTGAAGAGGTCTGTATAACAAAGATGTTTTAACATACATTTTTGCATGGTTAACTCAAAATATACTCATGTTTCATTCTTATTTGGTATTACAAGTGTTTAAAATCTGTTGGATATATATTGATTGGTCTCTTTACTTGATAATAGGACTCAGCTTACCCAGGGACGCAAGGTGCTGTTAACATTAGAGATGATTTCAAAACTTGTTCTCAGGGTAAATATATTTGGTACAGTGTAGCACTTCTTACTGCTTATTGGCATGATGTACTAGTAGTAGTTTGCGAATCTCAACAGATAAAAAGGATATAGCTTCAAGTGAGATTCTGTTTCCTTGGTGATTTTTTTAGTTTTATTGGACGGTTATATACTTTTTGCCTTCTTGTTATCAGAAGGAAGAGTATTTTTTGCTCCCATGCATTATTATTGATTCATTAATGTTAATCCAAAATGTTATACTCTTTGTTAGATCTTTGTTTCCAAGGAGATATAGTTTGTTCCATGGAATCTGTCTTTATGTAGTTTTGAATCTATATGATTGTCTCACTTATCAATGCACACAGGAACAATCGATTTCAGCTGTCATAACCTCAGTTGCGAATATGGTACCACAGGTTTGTCTTCCATTTCTCCACTGTTGAATGCTGATATGGCATTTTTTAATCAAATTGCCTTTAATCATCTTTGAGGATGAGGATCACCATTCCATAACATTTTCTTTGTTTCATGCTTATATTCAATGTTTCTTATTTAATTTCTCGTTTGACTTTCAATTTTTAGAAGTACCTTCTTGAGCAACGTGCGGTCGTGGATGTAGATGGAGGAAAACTGCTGAATGAAGACAATGACATGAGATCTGTAAGTTATGATGATTGTCATTTATACAATAAGCTTAAAAGACCCACTATTTGAAAAACCCTTTTTTCAGTCAACAAGGTTTTAAATGAATAATTGCTCTATTTTATTTAGTTAATCATTGCTGTCAGTTAAATCTTGTTGCGATGCGATTATTCTCATTGCAGGTTCTTCAGTACCTACTGGACGACATATCTGATTTCTTATCAACTCATTTTGTTGCGGGAGAAGGGGAGAGAGAAGTCATAGCAGAAGAAAAAGGCTGTGTTAATTTACTCAAAGCTTTCATCGACTACATATCTGAGCGGGAGAGTGAAAATTTTCGCTCCCGAAGACATCACAACCAAAGTTCTGTCACTTTGACTACCATTCATCAGGTTCTGATCTTTTTGATATTCTTCTTTTGCAAACCTTCCTAATTCTTATACTTGCGATGATTTCCCTATTTGTCTTCCTTCGGAGTTCTACAAAACATTCTTGGCTTACTTTCTTTCTTTTTCACTCTCTTGCAGTCAAAAGGTTTAGAGTGGGATATAGTTTTCATAATTAAGGTATTTGCCTTAACAGTGCCTGTAATAGTTTTCTAGTTGTTACTATATTTATTTATTCATGTGCAGAATTGATGTGTTTCGTCATTAGATTTATGGATTAAACATGCTGATGCTATACCTAACTGATGGCTTGAAATTAGTATTCTGTTCCACTATATTCATGATGATATTAACCTCTTCAAAGTCATCTTAGCTTGCTTTAACGCTCATGCCAATAACACAGGTAAATGAATCTGAGATTCCGTTGTTGCATGAATTCAATGGCATTGCAAAAGAGAATGGGACCTCCATTGAGGTGTGTGGTAAATTGTTCAACATTTGTCAGTTATATACAGAGCTTTGAAGTGTTTTACTCAATAATCCCATTCTTTTTTCTTTTGGTCAATAACTCAATAATCCCACTCTAATCATAGGAGGAAAGGCGCCTCTTATATGTTGCAATGACTCGTGCTCGAAAAAAGCTTTTCATTCTTTATGTTACGATGGATTCCAGTTGGCAGGTTCGTTTTAGCTTGAATTCCTGTCCTCCTTATTTGTTATTGTCGCTCTGACTGAAAAGTTGACTCCTTCAGATGCTTCAACCTTCGCGATTTCTGAAAGAAATTCCAAATCATCTACGAGAAGTCCAGGTGTGTTTTACTGTTCATTATCCTCGGTTGTTCTGCTGTTTAGCCAAACTTACAAATAATGAAGAATCTGAAGTGTTTTGAATCATATTAAGTCTAGTGTGGATGAGTGAAATTTTTATTTTGTAGGCTGACGTAAGTACAGAAGGCTTACAATCAAAGCATCATGATACTTCAAAAGAATCTATTCCATTGACAGATGATCCCAAACCAAACCTCCTACCTCCTGAAGTTGTTATGGTGCAAAATGATCTCCATCACAGTAAATTTGACGATGCTTCTGCAGAATTGATGGAATTTGGGGAGGAAAACCATGGAAATGGTTTCTTAAAAAGGTTTAGCTTCCAATTGTGATGGGTATACTATTATAATTAGCATTTTTGGTTGGTTATATTCATGACTAACTTTATGCTTGTGTCACTGTGCAATAGATTCAGTGTGGATGAGAGATCGATTATCTCGCATTTATTTAATGACTGGGCTAAGAAGCAAGCGTTTCAAGATCCTAAGAGATTACTTGACAAGGTGAATTGGAGTACTCAGTTAAGGCAGTAGAACTTATTTCATTTATGGTGTGTAGTTGTGAGTTGTGATACAGTCTTGACTCTTGAGATATGAAAGCTTAACAATATCTTTAGGATTATGCATGTCTGAGGCCGGGGTTTAGTTTCATTTTTGTTTGAGAGATAAGAATCATACTGTTTAGCCTTTAGACTTTTAACTTTGAATTGGAGGCAATGTGAATGGCGATGATTAATGTTCTGACTACTGCTTATATTTTCTGTTGTACCTGTTACAGGTCGGTTTTGTAATAGATGAACGCATACGAGCCAAGAACTACAAACACAAGGTCATAAATTTAGTCCTCTAACTTCCTATTCAATAATTGTTCTACCCTATATTTTAACATGCCTCACCACATGAAGAAGTTGTCAGTGTTTGAATACTTTTATTTGGGTGTGATGCATCTATGTTTTTATATTACTGATTGACTCTATGTAACTCTCAGGACGGTTTGCGCTCACTCAAATCTTGCTTGAAAGATGAAGATGCATTTCATTATGCCCAATATGTAAGTATTCTTGGTACTTTCCAATTTGTGCTCTGTAAATTTCTGAAACCAAAAACAAAAGGATCGCTGGATTTAGCATCTCTAACAGGCGAGCCTTCTGTTGTTTTCGTTAACATCTGTCGTAATATGCAACTACATCTACTTCATTTCAATAGGTTTGTGCACATAATTGGTATAATATGCTAGCCAGCTTGACATCAATGTTATATTTCTTTGTAACAGGTTTTGAGATGGCAGAAAATACCTGCAGATCAACGTGCTCATTTGATGAGGGAGAAACAGGTTAGGTTTAAGATGGTTCACTTTGCCATACTTTGATTGTTTTCGGTGGCAAACTATTACTTTTCGTTGTCTGAACTTATGATTCAAGTTCTGAGCCAAATTCTAGAACCATTTTCCTTAACGCGGTCTCAACGTGGGACATTTGATACATCAAAATCTAGAACTTTCGTTAATGAAATGCCGAGGCGGTTATATCTGTATCTTCTTCAAGCACTGTCCGTAAATTATGGTCATTTGTCGTTGGTTTTAATCCATACATATATTTATGCTTTCAGGAGCATTTCCAGAAGTCACGGATTGAGAACTCAATGGGTTCATCCGAACCAACACCGAAACAGGTACGCAAGACTCAGCTTTTGATTACCTTACACCTTTTCTTGTGCGCACATTGGTATCTAGGATGGTTCAGACCCGGTAATTCGTTTTCTCATGTTGTGAATTACCAGATTTCTTATCTGCAAAGTTTGGGCTGCACTGTGGCTCCTACGTCGCGCCTCCATGCTTCTCGTTTGATCGAGCAGTACAAGTCATTGTGATCAAAGATCGCCATTGTGATACATGTCTGAAAGGTGATCATTTGGTAAAACTTTCTGCACCTATATTAAAGCCTTAATTAGATTACTCCAACTAGAAGATTATGAACTTTTGTGCTACCAACAACATTGTTCCTTTCTTCCTACAACACATAAGGTTGGCTCGAATTTGCGCATCCACGGGGTTCTAATTTGCAGTATCAAACGACGGTATCGATTGCGGCCGGTAAAGATGTCGACATATAAAACAAACATCATCATAAATCTCCGTCAAATAAACAAAAAACACACTATCATAAACGAAATAGAAGTAGTACAAAAAACACACCTAAAAAACACACCATCATAAATCAGATTTTTTTTTTTTTTTTTTTTTACTTTTTCCTTTTTCTAAAGCACCGCAACCTCCCAAACGGTGGCCTAAGCTTCTATGATACGAAGCTGAAGCTTCTATGATGAATGCGGCAACGATGATTTGATCCCGGAAATAGACTTATTATGAACAAATATAAATGAACCACTTAATGCAGTTCTCTAAGCCTGATCCTGAAAAGCCGCCGAAGTAGGACAACAAGTGAAAGCAAAGTTTGCAAACCATAAATTGACAGAGAGACGCACACCATCGGGTTCGCAGGTGCAATGCTGATAACTGCAGTGTTGTACGTGCCGTACATCGCGAGAATACACATTAGAAGCTCCAACTGCATAGGGAAATTGGTGGTGAGGACACAGATCATGTAAAGTGAAACAAAAAATCCCATCGAGTTGAAAGTCACAAAGCAGATAAAAAAAATATTGTCGTCAGAACCCATGATGGACTCCCCTGCTGAGTGTGCTGGTTCATTGCTCCCACTGCCAGTTCCATTCTTGTTTGATCCAGTGCTGTCCTGCGAAACGCCGCCCAGGGGGCTGAGTCCGGCTTGAAAGGTGGTGGTGGCCACTAGTACAGCGACAACTAGCAGCGCCGTGCGTGCATCGCTGGGAGAGTCTCTGCCCATTTTGAACTTGAAGTATTCCATCGGGTTGTTTGGCTGCTGCAGCTGAAGGGTATTTGTTTCCATGGGACCATGAGAGGGAGTATATTGTATGTCTTGTGCTCTCGAAGCTCCGGCACCACGAAGGATCTCTTCAATTTCCCTATCGCCGGTTTCACTCGGGAAGATTAGTAGCAGATCAAGAGGTGTTAGACCACTCTGGTTTACAATGTTTACTTCCAATGCACTTGGAGTTTTTCCATTGCCAACTAACCATTTCACTACCTGTGAAGATTATGAGCTTTTTAATCGATATATTTTGTTGGCAAAACAATATTCTAAATTACTCAAATATATAGGTATAGGAATTCGAAATTAAGTGTTAAGATACAGACACACTACTCCACCTATTTGATTTACCTCACAATTTCTTTTGTGCTATGACCAAACTACATTGTTTTTCATTTTAGGTTTGATCAGATCAAATTGGTGAGTCACCTCTTCCTAGATTAATAAAATTGGTGTCATTAGTAAAATAATGACTTTTTAGTCAAAATAGTCCCTGAGATTGACATAAGTTCTCACTTTAGTTCTTGAGATTTAGAATCTAAGAACTGGTCCCTGAGTTTGTCCACCATCAATCATTTTGATTATTCCATGAAAAATCACTATTAAATGAGAAAGAAAATAACAAAAATACCCTTACTTTTTGTCAAATCATTTTAGCCCATTGTTTATTAAACAGAGGGTATTTTTGTCATTTTGGCTCATCCCTCTCCCTTACTGTAAACAAAAAAAAGGTTGATGGTGGACAAATTTAAAGACCACTTCTATTGATTTCAAATCTCATGAACCCAAGTAAAGAGTTATATCAATCTCAAAAACTATTTTGGCTAAATGTCAATAATAAAGTCAACGTTTCTAGGTTTGAATATATTCTGTTTCAAATTTGAAGGGAAGGTCGCAAACGCAAATTAGGTTAGTTGGTAAAGACAGTATTTCCATCCTCTTGTACCCAAGTTTGAATCACCCTATCCGTTAACTAGAGTAGTTAAGAATATCGACTTCTAAAACAAACAAAAAAAATCAAATGAAACCTAGTTGATCATAGTGTACTAACCTGGTGTTGTTTCTTCCAGGTTGCTACGTGAAGAACTGAATTGCCATTTTTGTCCTTCATATTCAAAACGTTGTCTTTGTTGGATAGTGGCCAAATTAGTGCCATGTTTTGTGGCTTTTTCAAAGCAATGTTTTGTGGCTTTTTCAAAGCCATGTTTTGTGGCCTTTTCAAAGCCATGTTTTGTGGCTTTCGGGTGGGAGAAGGCTTGGATTAAGAAAAGCATAAAAAGAGATGGTGAGAGCATTTGGGATGAGAAGGGCACGGGTGTAGAGAGAGTTGGAGAGAAAAATCAAGAGAGCTAGAGTGAAAGGTCTCTTGTGAAAGAACTCTTGGGGTAGAGTGAGGCTCTTGGGAAAATTCTGTGAGTGAGTGTACAAGGGATATGGGATTGGGTTATGTCGATTTAACTCATGTGTAACTTGTACTGTTTTTCTCATAGTGAAGAGCAATATCTCTCCGAGGACGTAGGCAGGTTTTTGCCGAACCTCGTAAATTTCTCGGTGTCTTTATTTCTTGTATTTTTAAACTATTCAACTGTGGGTTTGTATGTTGGTGAAGATAATCAGCCAAGGCACAACAGTCCTTCCTTAGTTCCATGGCCGATTCAACCAAAGTTTTAAATGCTTCAAACTGGCAGTTATTAACAGCAAGGTGCAACGAAGTCTCATCATACAGAGTCACGTCTTCGAGACTTTCCGGGCAAGCCAACACCATCTCTTTGACAACACCACCCCTCCCTCTGGCAGCAGCATAATGAAGAAGAGTCCATTGGTCTCTTCCTTTCATCCGACAGAGTCTCGGGTCAACTATCAGCAGCTCCCTTACAACCTCCAAATACCCGTTGGCTGCCGCGATGTGCATGGGGCTGAACCCATCCTGGGTCATTTCATGCACAAAAGCTGGTTTCAACTTCAGGATCTCCTGAACAAATTCGACATGTCCGGCAAGTGAAGCGACATGTAGCGGGTTCTCGCTGGAAGTTAGGGCAAGGTTATGGAACAGAAGTGGATTCTCTGCCACCAACTGGTGCAAGAGCTGGATATCTCCTGTTTTAGAAGCCTCAGACAGCCTCGAATCCATCCTGGCAGATTATGTTAAGCTTCTTGTAAGAATTGATTTCCCTTGAATTCATTTATGTAATAGAATAAACATATATAGTATATAGAGAGGTGGACTTGATACCAGCTTTTTTCAAAATCACCTCAGTACCAACTCAGGCCTAAGTCTGCTTTCTTTGGCTTGAGCCCCCTTTTTCCTTTTTCTCCGATTCCTCCTTCCTTCCACCTTTCCACTTTTTCCCCGTGTTTCCTTCCACCTTTTCCATCTTTTCCCCCTATTTTCTTCCACCTTTACACCTGTTTCCCTCCAAGTTCCTCAATTCGGATCGGCTTCATCCATCATTGACTTTACAGTTCGAATCGGTTTCACTTATCTTCACTGCGATTTTTCGCTTCTCCCGGAAGGTATGTATAACTTTGGCTCGGATGTTACACCACCTTTTCTTTTGGTTTGCTTTTATCGGCACTGTTGCTATGGGTTACTTCTGCTCGTTAATTTCGTTCGATTTGTGTAATAAAATAAACATAGTATACAGTATTAACAGTGTAGAATGAAATCATGAAATGGATGCAGAAGTCGTAACGAAGAAGCTTTGCCAAGAAGAAAGCTATAGAGCTCTGTATTTGCTGTTTCTGAATTCTTACAAAAGTTAGTTAATACAAGAGAGAGAAAGAGTTTTTATACTATCTACTTTTAAGATAAACTGACAAACTGACAACCCCGATCTCAATATTCTTCGAATACCAAAATAGGCATTGTAAGCCCACATCGTCTAGGATAGTGATCTTTATATGTATATTCTCATTTCTACCTAGCATGAGACTTTTTGGAAGCTCACTGACTTCGGGTTTCATGGGAACTCCAAAGTTAAGCGAGTAACACGCGAGAGCACTCCCATGATGGGTGACCTACTAGAAAGTTCTCGTGTGAGTTCCCAGAAATAAAACCGTGAGGGTGTGATAGGGGCCCAAAGCAGACAATATCGTGCTACGGTAGAGTCGAGCTCGGAATGTGATGGGGCCCTGATCGAGATGTGACACAAACCCTTTGCACTAAGCAATTAAAGTTAATGGTACTCAATCAATTCATGTTAATTGCCAATCAATTCTGCTGGAATTGCAATGGCAAGAGAATCTTACTGACGCTCCTAATCTCAAAATTAGAGTGATTTCATTCAAGGTAATGTTAGGAGACTAAATTTGGAGATAAAATTTTACAAATTAAGGGACATGAAAGTTAATGATTAGTTTATTACTTAATCGTTGATAAACATGCTCATTTTATTGATGACTCATTATTTAGTTTGCTAGTTTTATATCCAAATTTAGTCTTCCTAGCATCACCCATCATATATACAAATGAGAAATGTTACGAAGACTCTTTCATAAGTGGAACTATCTATGGATTTTCTGCCATCAAATGTTTTTGGCACAATTTTCGTGCCAACATTATAAAGTATTGTACCAAAAACATGAGGTAGTAGAGATTGTTTAAGGAGAGTCTCATTTTGAGAAAGTCTCCTTCACTTTTCTCATATACAAATATAAGGATCAAACATACATGTGGTAGTGCTAGGGATGGCAACGGTTTGGTTTGGGGCAGGAAATGCTATATTCATCTCAATAACCATGAAAACTAACTTTATCCATAACCGCAAATTAATCATCGGTAATTATCCATAACCACCGGATAAAGGATTCTCCATCGATTAACGGTTATATCTATCTTCGTCAATACAAAAAATATAGGGAACTTTAACGAAAAGCTCCCGATACTGTTCAATTTAATGAAAAACCACAGTTTTACTCTAAAAAGTTAATCCTGGTACTATTCACTTACAACACATTTTTGTCATTTTCGTTATAACTCAAAGTTTTCAAACATTTTTCATTAGTTTTCCTAAAAATGGATTCGTTTGGTTGATGCAATTTAATTTAGTGACTAAATTGGATTAATGGACCCTGTGGTGATAGGATAATCAAAAGATTACCCCCGTGGTAAAAAAATCGGAATTAAACCATTGTGGTGAAGTTCGTTAAGATTGAAGCCCAAAATTAATATTTTCGTTAACTTTCTGTTAACCCAAAGTTAACAATCCCACTCTTCTCTCAAAGAATCCATTAGATTTTCGAACCACAAAGCCTGTTGTGTTCAAACTTAATTTTTTGATCAGAAAAATCAAAAGAAGAAAGGAAAATTTCGTAATACATAGAAAATGTACGGTGTTTATGATAGTACGAAGCTGGAGCTTCTATGATGAATGCACCAACAAGGATATGTTTTAAGGGGATCAAAAGCTCAAGTATCCAAGTGGGAACTCATCCTTTGACAATAGATCATATCAGCTACTTGCAGAGAGAATGAACTGAGGAGGAAGGGCTTACTCTAGAAGAAAAGGGTTGTTCTATAAAAGGCAGCAGAAAGGTTGAAAAAAAGGACTCTCAACTCAACATACAAAAAAGACTTCTAAAAAGCTTTGCAACCTACTCTTCACATACTCCCTTTGTAGTTCAAACATTCTTCTGTATTTATAGCTCTGCTACTTCCTTTGTAGTATTGATTTCTTGCATTAATGTTTACTTCTCAAAACATGTCTTGTACTTGCAAGACTTTGCTCGCCTGGCATCCAAACTTGCCCGAATAGGTTAAAATTATGCCCAATCGCTTGTATTTATCATTTACTTTCAAGTTATTACCTTTTCCTGTAATTTATTGTCATTTTGGTTCACACTTTACGAGTATTTATAAGCAGTTTACCTTCAGCTTTTACTATTATTTCTAGCGGTTTACTTTCTGTTATTACTTCTTCTTCTTCTTCTTCTTCTTCTTTTTTTTTTTTTTTTTTTTTTAACAAAGATTGCAAACTGGCTTGAATCATTTCTGATCAGTTTGTGGTCATTGTTTTAGCATTCAACGCAAGAAAAATATTAAGTTCTTGTCTTCAAAGCATAGAAAAGAACCTAATATAGATTTAACCCCTCCATAGAATAATCTTTTGATAAGAGGCACAATTTATTTGTGGGGCAAGCAAATGACCTATAAACAAGCTGTCTAGCTAGCAATAACATGCCTGAAAATAACTAACTTCGTAAGAGAGCCTAAGAGCCTATTAGGTTTTGCCAAGGCACCTTAAAATTAGTACAACAGCACAACTGTAAAATCACTACAAATAATGGAGTTGACGAAGTGATGCAGAGCAGCATGCTTTTCGGTGCAGTGCTGATAACTGCTACGGTGTACGTGCCGTACATCATCACCATACAAAATCGAAGCTGAAACAGCAGAGGGAAATTGCGCGTGAGGAAGTCGATCATGAAAAGCGAAACCGAAAATCCAATCGTGTTGAAAAACATATAGACAACTACTAAACCATTGCTCCCACAGCCAATCCCATTCTTATTTGATCCAGTGGTGTAGTGCAAACCGCCGTTCGGAGGGCTGATTCCGGCTTGAAAGGTGGTGGTGGCCACTAGTACAGCGACAACTAGCAGCACCGTGGTGTATGGATCGTCGTCAGATTTTCTGCCCTTTTTGAACTTGAAGTATTGCATTGGGTCTTTTGGCTGCTGCAACTGAAGGGTATTTGTTTCCATGGGACAATTAGAGGAAGTATGGTGTATGTCTTTTGCTCTCGAAGCTCCGGCACCACGAAGGATCTCTTCAATTTCCCTATCGCCAGCTTCACTCGGGAAGATTAGTAGCAGATCAAGAGGTGTTAGACCACTCTGGTTTACAATGTTTACTTCCAATGCACTTGGAGTTGTTCTATTGCCAACTATCCATTCCACCACCTGTGAAGATTATGAGCTTTTTAATCCATATTTTGTTTTTTGGCAAAACAATATTTTATACTACTCAGGTATAGGAATTCGAAATTGAGTGTTAGGAGACGGACACACTGCCCCGCCCTCTTGTACCCATAATCACCCTATTCGTTAAGTAGAGTAGTCTAAAATATCGACTTGTAAAACAAAAAAAAAACATAAAAATTCAAATGAAAACTAGTTGATCATAGTGTACTAACCTGGTGTTGTTTCTTCCAGGTTGCTACGTGAAGAACTGAGTTGCCATATTTGTCCTTCATAGTCAAAACGTTGTCCCTCCTCAGTTCGATGACCAACTCAACCAAAATTTTAACTGCTTCAAACTGGCAGTTATTAACAGCAAGGTGCAACGAAGTCTCCTCATGCAGAGTAACGTCTTCGAGACTTTCCGGGCAAGCCAAAACCATCTCTCCGACGACATCACCCCTCCCTCTAGCAGCAGCATAATGAAGAGGAGTCCATTGGTCTCTTCCTTTCATCCGGCAGAGTCTCGGGTCAACTCTCAGCAGCTCCCTTACAACCTCCAAATACCCGTTGGCTGCCGCGATGTGCATGGGGCCGAACCCATCGTGGTTCATTTCATGCACAAAAGCTGGTCTCAACTTCACGATCTCCTGAACAAATTCTACGTGTCCGGCAAGCGAAGCGACATGTAGCGGGTTCTCGATGGAAGTTAGGGCAAGGTTATGGAGCAGAAGTGGATTCTCTGCCATCAACTGGTGCAAGAGCCGGATGTCTCCTGTTTTAGAAGCCTCAGACAGCCTCGAATCCATCAACTGGTGCAGATTATGTTAGGCTCCTTGTAAGAATTGATTCCCCTTGAATTCATTTATGTAAGAGAATAAACATAGATAGCATACAAAGGTGGACTTGCGAATCTCACTGTTTCTTCCACCTTCCTTCCGCATTCCTTCCACTTGTCTTCACTGCGATTTATCGCTTTTTCCGGAAGGTGCGTTGAGCTTTCGCTCGAGTGTTCACCCCCACCTCTTTCCTTTGATTTGTCTTTATTGGCACTGTTGCGGGTAGGTAGCTTCTTCCCGCTAACTTTTTGTGTAACAAAATAAACATTTTACCATACAGAGTGACTTGAAAGTAATAATTATAATTAATTAAACTTAACACTTTTTGTGTAACAAAATAAACATTTTACCATACAGAGTGACTTGAAAGTAATAATTATAATTAATTAAACTTAACAATCAATCCGGCTGGAATTGCCATGGCAAGAGAATCTCGCTGACACTCCTCATCGCAAAATTAGAGTGATTACATGTATACAAATGAGAAATACCAAGAAAATTCTCTCAAAAGTGGAACTTTTTATAAACTCTTCACCACTAAATATTTTTGGGACAGTTCTCGTGACAACATAAATATTGTGCAAAAAACTTGAAGTAACGGAGAGTTAAAGAGGTAGGCAAACTAAATTTTTTAAACCAAATGATATGGTTGTAGATGATTCGATTATTAATTATTGTTTTTTATTTTTATTTTTTTGTTAATACTTGTTTTTTTACTGGTGACACATCATTTGGTTTGCAAATTTAGTTTAAAATTTTGGTCTCCTTAACATTATCCTTATGAAGAACTCCACAGAGGGATCCTCACAAGCAGGATCCGGACAAGATCATCATCCTCTCCTTAGCATTTCTCATATACAAAAATAACCCTAATTGTAATATACATTATTTCAAGATGACCATTGAATTATATACACAAGGGAAAACGGAGAGATTTTCTCACTATCAGTAACACATGCATATACGTCATATATCATATATAAAGAGACTTGAAAAAATAAAAAATCCATCTGCTTGTATAATATGATATAGCGTACCGCCCGTGTTGGGGGCATATTAAAAAATCTCTCAAAGGTTAGAAATTGGAAACAACTTCGAAATGTATCTGCTGCTAAATAAAAATTGGCAACTGCCTTCCATTATCACTCTTTTTCCTCAAGATTCAAGTACATCAATGCACAACTTCAATTTTAAACAAAAAATCATCTTTCTTTTATTAGCGAACGAAACGTTCAGTCTCGATATATAAAGTTCAGTGAAACTCCACGGAAAAAATCGGGTGTCGGGAGTTCTGCACGCGCCTCGATCTTCAGAGCCCTGGTATTGATTCGAGATTATATTTTTCGGAAGGTGATTCAGCACCGCGCCTCTCTAAGGGCTTCGGTTTCTTCATGGCTTCAAGATTTTGCAAGTATGTGTAGGAAGGATTCCTACTAGACGAGGACACAGGGTTGCTTATTCTGCTAGCAAGGAACCGACGGATCAGACCCCGGAGGAGTGGAGCCATTGTGTCTGGCTCATGTTCCAAGTAGTACATGATTCCTCCCATGCACAAACTGAACATGAACACCTGTAACAATTCAAAAACGTAAATTAATGCACTTTTTAAATAGTATAAAATTGCCAACTGTTCGATCAGATCCAATGCGAACGAAAAAAGGATTCAAGTATAGAATGCTGAAATAGATTTCCTTCTCAATGATCACAGTTTAGGGATAAGTGGCATGGTAGAAAAACAGTACCTCTGCGTTCTTAATATCTGGAAGAAGGTGGCGGTTTACTAAGATATACCACAAAGAATCTCCAGCTCGTGGAAGAACATAAAGAGCCAGTTCACCACGTCTAGGCTTTTTCTCCAGTAAAACTGAAAGAGCAGATATTGCACCTGCAAACCAATATACAAGCTTGTGGTCTTTTGAAGCAACTTTTCTATGCAAACATATGACACCCTAACACAAAGAATGAAACATTAAGAATGTAGCCAACGTATTATACAAGTACGAAATACTGAAGCAGAGGAGTAAAGTACCTGAAAGATTCCAACAAATGCGGACAAAAATGATGTTGAGCGAACAGCATCTTTAAGAGCAATTAAAAATGTGCGAGAAGGGGCCTCCATGAACTAAATGAAAGAAAAATTAAAAATTTGTCTCAAGATTTTCCTTCGAATTTTAGAAAATAGCATATATTTTCAGCTCCCAATGAATATAACAATATCATGACAAAAAAGACTCCTATTCCTAAAAAGTTAGAACTTAGCTTAAGATAGTTGCAAAGTAGCTTATAGAATGGAACATCAATTTGCCTTTTGAGGGAAAATGTGCATGGATGGCAATAAATCCACTATCATGGTCAGCGAAACTAATGGGTAAATGCAGCACTTCAGACAATCATTGCTAAAGAAGGATTATCCTAGTGAAAAATGAAAAAGAAAAGGCTGAGTTTGAAGAATTTACCTTCTGTAGGCGGAGAACAACAAATGGTACAAACGTCAAAGAAAAGTAAAGCGGAAATGTTTTCCTAAATGTAGCTGATGTTGCCCGTGCATTATGAGCTAAACAAGAATTCGTGTCTGGATGAATAACTGTACAAGGAAGTATGGATGGATACTCTTCCAACTGTATAGAGTTGGATTTTGTTCTCTCAAACAAATAATCAGATAGAGAGGCAATATCCACAGGGTGGCCTCTACAGCCATCCCTTACAGCCTTGTATACGGGTTGGGCAACTGGCCCAGTCTTCTGAATAAATTCTTGATAAGATTTTGGCAAGCTCTCAGGCCGCATTACAAAGGCATACATAACCTGAAACATAATTTTCAAATAATTAGAATTTTGGACAACAAGGAGGGAGAAGTAGAAAGAAAACAAGAAAGATTTAAATTTTTTTGGGAAAGGTGACAAATTACTAGCAAAACAAATCAACAAAGAGAGGTGCTACCTGCGCACATGCAAGAGAGAAAAGTAATGAATCTCCATGCTTCCAATGGCTTCCCCAAAAGTGAAACTTATTCTTAGACTTCGCAGAATTATAAGCACACTGATGAAAGAAAAGTAAGGTCAAAAGGTTGGAACCACCGACAAAACCCCAATCATTTCACATCCTGTTGAAGAACAGCTATAAATATACAATTACAATATGCATTCATTTACCTGGCCTAGCCTGGCCAGTAAGTACAGAGAAAGTGTGCGCCTTCGGTTTGAGTCATTCAATGCTAAAATAGACAAACCAGCAACTGAACCTGCTAAAATTCTGCTCCATCATCCCCCGAAACAAAGTCATATATATGGAATAACTGCTTCAAAACATTTCAAATCATATACACAAACACATACATGCACACAGACACAGAAGAAAACTCACGCATTCATTGGTGTCTCTTTCTTTCTCAATTTTCTCAACAAACATCTAAGAGCATGATATGAACCACTAAAGCCACCAAAAAATAAACCGATCCGGCACGCTTCTTCTCTTACAATGAGATCTTTTTCCGAGACAAGTTGCTGCAAAGCAATAAAATCGAAAAAAATTCAATTCATTGCCCATTTTAACAATCTAGAAATGTTCAACAGCTGCTGGATAACAACATTTTGTTGAAAGCTTCGATTTTGTGCACGATAAAACCCTAGAGGCATAAAAAAAAGCTTCCAATTTCGATTCTTCACAAGTATCCTATTCCTCTCTCAAATTTGCAAGAGAAATTCAAATTCACTATCACTAATTGAGCAATTTATCATTTCAATCGTATAATTTCTCCAATTCTTCAGATCATCATTCGAAAACACAATCTTTTTACTGATTATACCAGTCCATACCTTAAGATCGAGGAGAGAAGAGTAGGACTGCCGGCGCGCGAGCTTAAAAGCGCGAAGAAGGATGCCAATTCCGACTCGAACGCCATACGACAAGAGAAAGCTCTGGCAGAGATTACCAATGGCGTGGGCGACGCAGGACTCGTCGGCGGCGTGGTCGCAAGGCGGGTGGTGCTGAGATCCAGTGGCAGCGGCGGAGCGCTGGCGGCGCTGGAGCTCCTCGATGGCATCGCGGAGGCGGTCCTCGGCCTCGCGGAGGCGTCGCTCAGCATCGGAGCTGTCTAGGGGAGGCGGAGAGGGGGGAGAGGAAGAAGGGGGTTTGGGGAGAGAGGAAGACATTGCCGTGGCGGAGAGGAGAGGTTGGGTTTAGGGGGTTTAGCATCTGCGAGGACGCAGACGCGGCGGTGGAGGAGGGAAGGGGGAGGAGGATTCTATTTGGTTTGGAGCGTTTACAGTTACTATTTTATATTGGAAATGGTGTCGATTCGATTTGCTATTTTCGAAAAAGAAGTCATAAAGTCGGGAAAATGGTTTATCCGGATCGTCATGGCGGGTTTTATTGGTGTCATGGCAGAAAATTTTCATTCGGAACATGGATGGCAAATCATATGTTTTTATATAATTAGTGGAAAATTATATTTTTAAAGTTATTAAGTTTTTAACATACATATGCCGCTATTTGTATAATGATATGTGATATATTATCTCGTATTCTGATCATATTGAAAAATCTCTCGTGTCATCAGATCATTTCCCTCCTATTTATTAGATTGAGATGCAATATGGATCTCACACTTCGGAGTTCACGAAACGATAAATTTTGGACCGTTCAATTTAAATTTTACGGTCTACATTAATTTATTTTATTGGCTCACCTTACACGAATCGAGAAATCTGAATTGTTCAATTTAAATCTTACGACCCAAATTTCTTAATCTATAGACTACGGAATGTGAGATCGTAAAATATCTCAATCCTTTTTATTAATGAGAGTCCTAGTGCAATGTAATAAGGGGTGGGCAAACGGACCATGGACTTGCAGGTCGGGGCAGAATCAGGATGAGTATATATATTTTTATACAGAAAACAGGGCAGGAGTGGGTTCAAACATGTGAAGACATGGCCCTCGACTTAACCACCATCTTTTGAGATCTTTCACGAGAGCTTACGAAGAGATCTGTTGAGTTTTACTTGAATTGGTTTTGATTTGGGTTTTGCATCAAGTTTTTCAGGTTGGATCAGGAAATGGACCCGTAGACCTGTTGGAGCCGACCCGTTTCAAATGAGCCAGGTTAGGTCCCGTTTCATTTTTTTAAATGTCCCGTCTCGTTTTATTTTTGAACGGGTACGATCCGGTTCCACTAAATTTGAACCTAATTGGCCTGATTTGTGATGTTTACTGAAATGTCGTGTGTATTTTGTATTATTTTTTGTTTTATCTTTGTTAAGGTTTCAGGCTATGCTTCTTTTTAAGATAACATTTTTATTTCTGAAATTGGATGAACCATTTTGGTACTTCGTCGTGTTACTCTTATGATATTTCTTTTATATCGAATAAAGTATATGCCCAATTAAAAAATAAAGCGTGCCAAAATGCTATATCATGGTGTCGATAAATGTCACGTAGGACAAATCCCACCCTCAACATAAAAGCAAAATGATTAGATTGTGCCAAAATCTTCTTCCCACTTTGATCGATTCGATCTTGCCACGAAGCTTGCCATTGCTTGTCGTAGAAGGTATCTTCATCCGCAAGCTTCTTAAGGTTTTCGAGATCTTGGGTTCGCCTAATGAGTACAATAGCAATGACTGTCACAAAAACTCCTGCCTTGCATATCAAGTTTCCAGTTTGTCCTACAACGCCGAGCCCTGTCGAAGCGTCTACAACATATGTCATGAAGAACCCCACCATTGCCGCTCGACCTTAAAGAGACAAGGCGAAAAATTGAACCTGGTGTATAAGTTCAAGTAACCATGCAATGCGCGCAGCAAGAGATACGTAGTTCTAAGAAAGTGTGTGTATGTGAAGTGATGGGTGATTGGAACCAACCGTTGATCAACTCGGCCTCCGGGAGATAAGATCTCATCATCCATGCCCACCATGGTATGATGGAGCTCCTGAACACTACCGGGTCTTCGTTCGTTGATGCTTCCCGGTGAAGCTCAAGAAACTTCCTCCTTTTTGCTTCTGCAATGCCAGCACACATAAAATCAACGATGTTGTACCAACGATGTTGTAAACATTTTTGGATTAAATTGCAGACCTGCTAGAATGATGCCATCCCAATCCATCTTGCCGTTTTTGGAAAACATATTCAGATCCCATGTCCCATTCTTCCACCTCTCATCGCTGAATTTCACGACTGACGACTCTGCGTCCCAAGACCATCCTTTGATTTGGAGTCAGCAGCATCCTCCGCCTCGTGTTTTTAAACGCGTAAAGAAGATTTCTCTTGTGCAGATACGTTTAAACCATTTGCTTCCGCATTCAGAGCAACAATACGGGTTGCTTCTTTCGTCCCCAAGGAGCGAGCTGCCGGTTTCTGTTGGCGTTGTTTTGTGACTTGATGTGAGCTGCAAACTGTTTGCAGTGAAGCAGAATGGCAATGGAAGCCATAGCCTTATCTGAGACAGATTATTTTGTGTTGTTTTTCGTAATTTGGTTCTTCAGCTTCTAGATTTCTTCCCTTCAAGTTTGTAGATAGAATTGCAGAAAGTGGGGAGGAAGGCCTATGCTTGGGAATTTGAAAGCTTATCTTCCCTCTGTTTTTATCAGTGAAGTTATGGGCAGGCAGTTTTACTGCATCTGCTTTAACCAACACTTTGGGGAGAAATTTTTCTCAAGTGCCGGGAACACCATGACACATGGTGTTCCCTCACACATTAGGATTTAGTTTTATTTATTTATTGAAATATAAAATTGAAGGATATCCAAGATGTCAAATCCTAATGTGTGAGGGAACACCATGTGTCATGGTGTTCCCGGCACTTGGAAAAATTTCTCCGCTTTGGGGAACTTTGCCAGAAATGACAGTGCCAAAGAAAACACTTCTCGGGAGTGGGAAATGATTTCCGCACTCCCATTTTCTCATTTTTGTCCCTCGAGTCTCCTTTGATTTATTCAATCGAAATCCAAATATAAACAAAGGGGTGCGTGGGAAGAAAATGGCACGCAAGTCACACCTATGAGAGTCTTCTCACATGGAACTATTTAGCATAAGCAATACTGATAGGAGTATAAGAACAGCATCTACTAATTTTATCATTTAAGACACGTTTGGAGCAAGAAAAACAGATTTTGATTTCCTTAATAAATCAATCCCTCTAGTCAAATACAGATTCTGCTAAAAGAAAGCAAACAGTCAGCTGCGGAAAAAGAGAACCGAGAATTTTGGAGGTAAACTAAGAATGGCTTCAAATCTGCCTTCTTCAGCTATGACTATGGGGAAAAAAATGCAACGGGCTAACAGAAGAAGCTCTTTATGCTTCATAACCCCGTAAGTTGGTGGCGCGTGCAACCCGGTTTACTCCCAATGTGAAGGCACCCATTCTGAGATTACAATCATAGGTCTTGCACATGTTCTTGATGTTATGAAACGCCTTAGTCATGTACCTTTGAAGCTCGTTATTCACCTTCTCTTCATCCCACATAAACCCTTGAATGTTCTGCGACAAAATAAACCGAATTTCAGTATGTTAAAATTATGTCTCTAATCGTCGAATGCTACTCAGAAAAATCGAGCTAAAGTTTCTCCTGTCAGTCACCTGAACCCATTCAAAGTAGCTAACAGTCACCCCACCAGCATTTGCATATATGTCTGGGAGTATTATAACTCCTTTCTTCGATAAAATCTGCACCGATAAAAGATCATCTCAGAATTGCAACCATCTTTTTTCGTATTTAAAATCGCGGAAGAATTAATATGTAAGAGTACCTCATCAGCTTCTGGATCGGTAGGATGATTTGCTGCCTCGACGATGAATTTCGCCCTCACGGATGAAGCATTTTCCCTTTACAATAAGACGATTAGAACAGATTAATCTGTGACAGTGATTATGCCTCCAATCTATGCAACATTGTACAAGAAACAATGAAAGCAGCGATTTTGTCCGAAAAAAAGCTCAAACCTGTTCAGAACTCCACCTAAAGCAGAAGGGATGAGAACATCGCATTCGTGTATCAGTACCTCATCAGGGTCCATGTTATCTCCACCGTTGAAATTTAACAAACTCCCAGTGCTTTCCTTGTGCTTAACCAACTCATCAATATCGAGTCCATTAGGGTTCTTAACTGCACCAGTAATGTCACTCACAGCAATGACCTTACCACCTCTCTCGTGTATAAGCCTTGCTGCCCAGGATCCCACGTTTCCGAAACCCTATAAAAGTTCACCCAAAACACAAAATTTTTACATGCTTACCGAAACTTCACTTGTTAACAGACACGACAACATCAAATGTGCATACATACCTGAATAACAAAAGTCAAGCCTTTGCATGACTTCCCATATTCTGCAAGTAAAGCTTCTGTTCCAAAAACGACACCGCGTCCAGTTGCAGCCTCCCTACCTAGTGATCCCCCAAGATCCTAAAAACCCAAATACAAGAGAAAACTTAGACAGTTCCAGTGACAAGTATTTGATCCAACCGTAGGAAACCGATTTTTAGCTTAATTTTCTGAGTGTCGAATACTTACGATGGGCTTTCCAGTGACAACAGCAGGTGAGTGACCATGAAATTTGGAGTACTCATCCAACATCCATGCCATGGTCTGAGCATTGGTGCCCATATCGGGTGCGGGAACATCAGTATGAGTTCCAATGAGATCGTGGATTTTCTGAGCGAAGACGCGAGTCAGACGCTCCAACTCGCTCAAACTTAAGTCCCTTGGGGTGCATCCGATTCCACCCTTGGCTCCACCATATGGAATGTCGGCCACGGCAGTCTTCCAGGTCATGAGTTGAGCCAGGGCATTCACTTCATCCGGATCAACCTTTAAGAAACAAACCAACAACAAATTCGATACAGAATCCACCAACAGAAAGACATACATTTCGCTAATCTATGCCGATGTTTTCTTGTGTGATTACATATGAACAGTTTAGCCAAACCAATTAGAAGCCAAAAACACAATCACAAGTTACGCAAATGCATGCATCATTACACCTTCGATTAGTACCCAAAAGTTCAGAATCAAAGTTCATATCTTTTTTTTTTTCCGTTATTGAAGGGAATCGAACCCTGAACATATCATAATCCTAACACGTTACTCCACCCCCTCCCTCGACGCTTGGGTTCGAAAAGCTAATATCTTTAACGATTACTCGTCCCTCCTAAATGATATTTCAACAACCAGATCATGAAAAAGAACAAAAACATAAGACTAACAAAACGAAAACGAAAACAAAAACCAAATTAAGACATCATCGTTACCTCAGGATGATATCTGATCCCTCCCTTCATTGGTCCACGTGCATTATCATGCTGCACTCTGAATCCAACGTACGACACCAGGCTTCCATCGTCCTTGGGAATCGTGCACTCCACCTTAATCCAACGCAACACACACAGAAGAAAAAAAGTTCAAAACTTTCTCGAGAAACAAACACAACTTAATCAAAATTTGAGATTTAAAAAAAAAAAAAAAAAAAAAAAAAAAAAAAAGACACAAAAAACAGCTGATGAACAACCTTGATCTCTCTGAAGGGGATCAAGAGACTCCTCTCAATCTTAGCATCGAGTCCGAGAATACGCGCAGCGTTTTTGAAATTGCGGCTCGTTGCGGCGAGGGCGTTCATGGTTGCTGATCACTCGAAAACAAGAAAAAAATGATGCTATGGGAATGCTCAAAGCACCAGAAAAACCCCAAATTTGTAAGAAGGTAACTTATGGGCTGCGGTAACAATGGTGAAATGGGGTAAGTGAGACAGTCAAAAACGAAGACATAGAGTTGGGCAAAGGGTGAAGTGGTTGGTGAGCTTATATAGGGAGAGGGGTGGTGGAAAACGAAGGCGGCCACTGATTTTAGAGAGAGAAAGTAGAGAGAGAGGGACAGATTAGTGCTGTTTGTGTGCTTAGATGGATACACTAATCAGGATTACAGGGATAAGATTAAAGAGCTCGGTCAAGCAATTAGCTAGTATTAACAGTTATGAATTTACGAAATCGCCACTTGAATCAGTTCTTTCTCGAGTCGTAAGGTGTAAGGGCATAATGGTCAGTAGAGTAAGCAGTCAAGCGCAGCCAGCTTAATTTAGCTGATTTTAAGGGGGGCAAGATCTTGACGTGAAATTTATGTGCATGGCATCAACAAATTAATTAATTAATTAATTAGAATTATTTTATATTTTTTAATGACAATTTTATTTTTTTAATTACCATTTTATTTTGTACATGTATTTGTCAGTTGTCACCCGCGTATTTGGCATCCCAGTCCGTTGATTCCCCGTCACGACAACTCAGAGTTGAATGGGAGGGAGATGGGCCACAGCCAATGAGATTTTGCCAGGTGGAGACCAACTGCGGCAGTCCGCGCGCCTGGTTACTAAATTGAGGACAAGGATTGTCTGCCTCCACTTCCCATGCTCTTTCTGTGCCTTCTGTTTATATGGTCACGGTTAATCCATGTTAACATTTGATATTACTATTTATTTTTATCTTATTATTTTTATAAAAAAAACAATATAAAATGTTGACGTAGCTTAACTGTGACCACACAAAACAAGAAAGCATCGGAAGTGGAGGGCAGACAATCCTTGTCCAAATTGTACCGACGTTTCGCCGCGTATTGGTTACGGTGGACAGAGATATGCTTGATTTTGTCCTTTTTGTTTGCTTCCAATTTAAGAGGTGATATGCAATGCATCTGAATAATATTATTTTCCCAACACTGTATTATTTAGTAAACTAAGCATGCTTGATCTTGATTTTGTTATGTAATGCTGGAATAAGCTTGCTTTAATGAGGTGTCGATCACGAGAGCTCGGTCTCAGCGAGACATAATTTGGAATGAGAACATGCTTAGCGGCCTAAACACGAAGATAATATGCTCTAATGTTACAATGTGAGATTGAAAAACCACTTGGTAAATATCCAAGATTTGATGATTCTCCTCTTAACAAAATAGGCACAAGCATGAAGATTCACGAAACGTACGATTTCTCTCTTCTTGAAACTTTGTTTGCTTGGCTAGCACCTAGAGAACATCTATCATTTTGTACACTCGGTAGTAAAGAGGATGAGTCAAACTCAAGACCTCGAGTATAATGGTAAACGCTCGTAACTAACTTATTTACAAGTCCCTTCAAAGGACATCTATTTTTAGAATGTTATGGCATTTGGTGCGTCAGCTTGGAGGCTCCAACGGAAACAAAATTGATCTGTTCCATCTATCATTTTGCCTTTTGAGATGCTTTGGTTGTTTGCCTTAGTTACTAGTCAAGTTTGTCGCCAATGATTGCTATCCACACCCATTTTTACTTCTCACGCATCTCTCTACTTTCGGCTGTATGAATTGAAGATCAATGACAAAAAATTAATAATAGTGTGTGGAAGATAAAAATGCATGTGAATCGCACTATCCAAAAACCAAGAGCACCTGTATGACTCATGAAAACAGATTTCCTTGTAAAGCCATACACTTTATATCATCCTTGAGTTCGAATTCGAAGAAAAATCATCCAACTCAACCAAAGCAAAGTAAATTTTACACTACTAGTAACGATAGACAACCCGATTGAAGGGCAGTTTTGAGTTAGGCCCTTAGCAAGGCACCTCATCGGATCTTCAACTCAATCGAAACTACTAGAGGGCATAAACAAAACCATCTTCCAAGCTAAAAAAGAAAATACCGAATGCTCTTCTCAAAGCTTTGTGATATAATGTCACGATCTCACCAAACTCCCGCGCGTGCTCATAATAAGTGCGCTAGATTCTAACATCATAATGTCAGAATCTCTCTGAAAGATGTATAGTCCTGCACCTTCAGTTCTTGACCATTTTCCTACAACCAACGACAACTTTCAAAACACATACTAAATGCCTGAAATATAATGGACAAAAAAATTAACTGTCATAACTTATATGTCCCAGCCAAAGGCCATTCTTCCCATGATTTCATAATACTGTAAAAATTAAAAGTGCCAAGATTCTGCCACTGGGTAAAGAAAACCGCAGACCGTCCATAATCTCAAATGGTCAGCCAATAGGGTAAACATACCATTGTACTTAAATACAGTGACAGAATAGTTGTGAATATACTTTAATTTAAACGAAAGTTATGCAAAAAAATTGATACAAAGGTCCCCTTACAACACAGGATTTTCCCAACGTGTAGGTCAGACAAAAATTAAGGTGCCCTACACCAATCCTTCCCAACCGAAACAGAAAATGAGAAAAAAGCCAGCGCAAAAATATGCACGATGCCTGGCAAGATTACCAGGATGCAATAGAGTAGCTCCATCTACTTGAAAACATCAAACTAGTACAACTTTGACATCAATGAAATAAACATCTTATAACTCACTCCCACCAGATGGCTCAGATTTTAATTAGATCTGCTCAACGAACAACTGCAAAGTAGCTGTTCTCATCCTGAGAGGTGTAGTTTAACAAGAGCACATATCATCATTGCCATATATAGGTGGGAGGGGGAACAAAGACTACAACAAAAAACCATGAACAGTTGGGAGTGACATTCACAAGACCTGGTCGGAATTCGAAGTTCGAAGTTGCCCCAGGAACTATTCCCACCCCCCTGTGGTATTCTCCTCCCCATCCCCTCCCGAAGAAAAAAGACAAAACAGAAGTATGAAAGAAAAGAAAAAGAAAACTTCTTTGATTCTTTTCCGTTCTCCTCCCCATTTTTCCACTGGCAGTGAAAATTGTCTAATCTGATGGGATGTGCAGATTGAAATACACAAGTCACTGAACACTACTGCTAACCAATAATTTCATAGAGAAGAAAGAATTTGTGAACAAGTGACTTGACTCTTTGGGGTTAGCATGAACAAAGCCTTTGAGAAAGAGAGTCTTGCCGTAAACCGGTTGCTGGTTGATCTGACCGGACCCCGGAGGGATCGCTAGACCAGCAGCCAGACCAACAATGAATGTTTAATTATGGTGATTCCACACTAGGCTCAATAAATGATTGAATGTAGAAAGGGGACCACCGAACAGGCAGTGAGGATCCCTGGAAACCCCGAGAAGCCACAATAAAGTAATACTGCTAACCAATAATTTCATAGAGCAAAAATATTTCGTGAATTAGCTAATCACTATCAAAGAAACAAGAGAAAAATGCAAAAGCGGTGGATACCATAGATTGTCATAATGCTATTCTCAAAAGTCTGAAGACCAAGAAATTAAAACTCACCTCGCCTGATTTATTTTCCATTGCTGTTATTATGTATGATATTGTCAAGTTAACCGTCTTTCCTATAGTAATAACCACACGCATAAATCAGGAAACTGATCTAGTTTGGTCTTTTTGGTTAAAAATTGCGGAAAACTTGTGCTTCCAAAATACAGTTAGCGTAAAATAAATAAAATTAATTAACATACTTCCTCTTTCTTCGATCAACCCCAGTATTCCTTGGTTCAACTTTTGGAGCAGACCCGGGGGGCATAGAATACTGCATAGGAGAAGGGGCTGGAGCAGTAGCTGTAACAGAAACAGTTGTAGCTGGAACGGGTGGAACGGGAGGCACAACTTGCTGAGGTGGAGCAGGTGGAGGAAGTGCGGGAACAGGTTCAGGAAGGGGTCTCGGCAAAATATGTTTCAGACGGTTGTTCCTATAGTTCTTCCAGAAATAGAATTGCTGTCTATGTGCTAATTCCTAGAAATCACAAAAAACCAGATGAACATACTGCTGGCTCCAACATACAGTTCCAAACCATTAATATTCGAGAAAGAAAATGCATCAGAAACTGACCTTGTTTCCAGGATGTGCCATTGCAGCGCGAAAGTTTGCATTTTGAAGTTGCTCAAGAAAAAACAGGCAATGAGGATACCTGAACAATTACAAGAAAATGCTTCGAGGGTCAAAAAAACAAAACCTCAGAAAATAATGCTTAGAATATTCAATCGGCTCAAAATGACCACAAAGCTATCGGGTTGTCGCTCACATTATAAATCTCGTATACTCAGGACGCTGCCAATACTGAAGATACTTCAAGTACCCAATGAAAGCCTCATCCTCAAAGTAACGATTCTGAGCCAAATCTGCATTGCATATACAAAATATAAGCTGCTCCGACTCAAACGGAAAGACCCACTAAACATTTTTAGGGAAAAAATCCAAATCCAAATACTAAGAGATGTATACATACAGTGAATGTAAGTGGGATTTGCGAGGCACTGGACGAACTCCAATTCGAGCAAGAATCGCTGCCGCCCGTCATCTGGGTCCTTGTAAATACTGCTTGTCCTGCAATTACAAGCACAAGTCAATCAATTGAGCGAGTTCCTTCTCTGTTGCAATCAAACGGGTAAAATTTAGGAAATGACCTAAGATGTGTTCGGCAGTCGAGAAAGTGCAGGAATCAAAGAGAAAAGGCAGAAATTTTAGCGATTAATTGAAGTGAAAGGGGAAAGGAAGAAGGTGGGTTTGCTTACGGCGGCGGAGTATCGGCTGTGTCATCGCTCTCTGTGCCGGACGCCATTAAATATCAACACTTCCAAACGCTGAGCACCCAGATTTGGGGAGCAATTTTCTGCTGTTTTTATTCTACTTGATTTTTAACGACTGAGTCGTCCCCCTTTTTTATTGCTTCTTCTGTAACAGTTCGTAACAACTAAAGCAACGAATAATATGGGTCGGGTCCGGTAAACCAATACAGAGCTCAATCCCAAACTGACTACTTAGCCCATTGGGGCACTTGTCTTCCCTAAACAATTAAGAGCTTTGGATGTGCTTTTGAAATGGCTGAAAGCGTTTTTGGTAAAAATAATTTTAGAACCAATAATTTGTACAAATGATTTTAAAACCTAAAAATATTTTCTCTAAAAATGTTTTCAATCATTTTAAAATCACATTCAAATTAGCTCTAAGAAACCATTGTGTGTACTCCTCAGAAGAAAAAAATGAAAGAAAGAAAGAAGAAACCATTATGTTTTGAGTAATATTATTCATACCATGTTTTTGTACCATATTTTTATAGCATCTAGGTGGCATTTAATGTGAACAACCACATCATTCGAATTAATTAGATTTTTAAATTTAGTTTATTATTTAATAAATTAATAATTAAGAAAAATTAGTTAATTAAATGATGATTGTGATATAGGAAGAGTCTTTCTCTCTCTTTTTCTTGCGTTTTACAAATTTTTCAAATGATGATTGTGGTATAAAAACGCGTTTTACAAATTTTTCAAATGATGATTATGGTTTAAAAACTTGGTATGAATAGCATGTTCATTGTCCAATTTTCGGGTAAGGATTCTCTCCGGATCAATTCACTCTAGATCCTCCTAATCATCGGGTAAGGATCACTTCTACTAACAATCAGCGGAGACTTTGTAACCCTCGCCCTTGCGACCAGCATGCCCGTCTTCCTCTCCCTACCACCGGCGATGACACTGGGCGGGGATCGGATCGGCCACAACAAGGTTGTCTTTATCTGTTTGTTCGGAGCCGGAGCAGTGGTGGTGGTTTTCCTCTGAGTCGGCGTCAGAGACGTCGAAGAATTCCCATTGTGTGAGACCCAGGAGTTCTTCGTCTTCAATTTCCAAAGGGAAGAGGAAGGAGAAGAAAGATTTCTGATCGCAGGCTTTGAATCAAACGGCCAACATAACTTGATCCGGAGAGGATCCTTATCCCAATTTTTGAGCTCACATATTGTTGATATTGAGTAGAATCTCAGTTTCATCAAGTACAATTAAACAATTCTTCAAATTTGAGATCCTAATTTTTGGAAAGAAATCACCTCCAAGTCCTTTCCATCAAATCCCACAAATCAATTAATCCAGGTTTTTAAATTTGATTCAACGGCTACAAATATGAAACTCTTTAAAAATTATAATAATTTTAATCATTGGATCAAAATTTCAAAAACCCGGATTAATTGATTGGTGGACTTCGGGATGTGAGAAATCCAGAGAGGATCTCTTTCCCTAGTTTTTGAGCCCATATTGACCCGAGCTGGAGCTACTATACTACCCCCTATGCACGAGTGTGAACTCCCCTCCCCAACTTTGAACCTGCACGAGACTATAACTTAACTGGTTAAGTTAGACATTCTCGTGGTCAGCCCGAGTTGAACAGCCCTGTTCAGATATATATACTCGAATCGATTCACGAGAACAATAAAAACTTATGTTTTGACCCAAAAGGAAGACAGTTCATAGTTCTATTTCACTATTCAAATCATAAAATCGAATGCAGAAACAGTTCTTGGAATAGGGGATCCTTCAATGTTATGAAACATCGACGCCGGTCTTAAAACTACAAATCTAAGCACAGAAATGTGTAAAAAGGAATCCTCTCTGATACAGCATTTGCACATCTGCCTTCTCTCATCCCCCCCACACATAAACTAAACTCTTTTCGTGCACTACAAATTCGAGAAAGAATCAAGTCGGCCTCTGCCATGCAAATGGTTTGTTCAACTTCTTTTCTCCTGTTCCCAAAACTATAGATACGACTGTAATAAAACATAAATGACCCTCACACAGTGTAGCCACCTAGCAATTTAACTTCGTCATACATGGCCTTTCGTACAATGTGGCCACCTGCTAGTGATGTACCTCATCATTAGTATGGTCGATACCTCATGGGCCGCCTGAACCTTGGAACCCTCCTGCAGACAAGAAAATTCAAATCAATGGCATGTCATAATATGAGGAGTTTCATGCAAAGCTTCTGAGTGAGCGAGAGAAAGCATAACAAAGCTACAACTTTTGAGATGTGCAACTAATGAAATAACTGAAACAAATTTTCAATAAACTTGAACAAGCTGCAATACTGACAACTTGTTAAAAGGACATACAGAGCAGCCTAGGAGAAATGGCCTAGCCGCTTAAGGTCATTCTAGTTTCCAGTTTTGACATTTCAGTATTTTCGGCTTTTTCCTCTTTTTTCATTTGTTTTTTCTTTTGGAAAGTGCGTGAGGAATACAAAGAACAATAGTACCTTTAAGTCATATCATACAACCAAAATGTTGCAGCACATGTTATGATGTAGCTGTAAGTATCATAAATTAAACAGCCACACGCATTTGGTAGTATATATCCTTTCACATGTATTACTTGTATCCTATCAACAACCTAAAATCTACACTCAAACTCACTAAATGGATACAAATATACGCTGGCCTATTGATGGAGACAACATATAATTTTCCAAAATTCTATGCCTCTTTTGACTTCCTTACAAGGCAAACAAGTAGAAAAGGAGATCATTGTACTAACCCATAACCAAACGCAGGATAGAAGGGTGCAGCAGGTATGAAAGGCCTCCGAGATCGAAAAAAAGGGTTGGGACGCCTTCCTCGATACTGTTTCAGTCCAGGAACGTTTGTCCGCTTAGCAGAGACCTGTTAATATACCAAAACCAATCACTGTTACCCAATTGATAGCTAAAAAATCAATATTCAAGTAGAGCGACCTATCTACATAAAATAAGAAAAGAAACAAAAAATCAAGTACCTTCAATTGACGGCCATGCAATTCTGATTCATTTAACAGGAGAGCATTCTGAACAGCCTCAACTTCAACAAACTCAACATAAGCAAATCCTTTTGGTTGACCAAACTTGTCGGTCAAAATTGTAACTCTGTTAACGGTTCCACAAGACTGAAAATGCTGCTGGACTTCCTCAGGAGTACATGCATAATCAACCTGAAGGTGAAATCAAACAATAGGTTCTCACTCTTGGTCTTAATGCTTACAGAGAGGATCGCAAATATCACAAGGTAACAATTTAGAAAGAAATTTTTCCCTAGTGCAGATGAACTTAGTCAAAGACTTAGGAAAGCATACTAAAACTTGAGACTGCATTTTATAAGTACATTGAACTATACATTAACTAATACTAAGTACTTGTTTCAGTTTAAGTCAACTGACCCAACTATATCTGTACCAGAAATTATCCAAACTAGTTAGATTGTGGACAGTAGGTGGCTACTTGAAATTCAAATCTCAAACAAGAACTTAATCACACTCAAAAACCTTCAATAATGTGTAGCCTACCGGGAAAAAAAAAAAAGGAAAAAAAAAAAAGTCTATACAAACATACAGTCACCCAGTAAGTGCAAGAAAAGGACAGCAAACAAACTCCGCGGATAGCACCCTGTCCTAGGGAACGCCAAAAGCAAAAATGAAAGTCTCTCCCAGGATAAACTCAGTCATATCCTAAACTACGATATCTTTAAATTCTGAAAGATTTGAGTCCCTCCAAAATAAATTTGACAGGATGGAAATAGATTAGAGACAGAAAGCAGATCATTAAAACACATATGCACTATATAATAAAGTCCAAACTTTAATGAAAAAGAGAGAGGGTTTTTGAGCCTCACATTACCAACATAGATGGATCTAGAATCCACCTCCTCCTTCTCAGCCTGAGACGCAGAACCACTCGAGGGATCTTCATTCACAATCAAAACACATAAAACAAAAACTATTAGCTATACTGATAGATATCATTACTTGAAGCATTAAACCTTAGAGTAAAATTAGATAGGGGATATCATGTCTCATTGATTACAAACATGAGCAGTTCAGAAATAGTACTTGTACACATTATGTCAGCCTACTGTGTGACCAACAGAGAAAGACCAAAGATGTAAAATTAGACAGAAGCTAAGAGAATTCAGTTAGTTATCATATTAAGGGCACATAGTTACACAGAAGGATTAATCTAGCTTACATAACAGGGCAATAACTACTAGTAAAACCATTCAGAATGACACGCATACACAAATGCAGAACAAAATCTACAAACCCAATAAATTAAAATGAATAACCATTGGAATCAAGAAGTTTATACATTTAACAACGGATAACCATGGTCGGTAAACGCGTATCATTAAAACTTTCATGTTCTTTAAGCTGGCTTACATAAAAGGGCAATGACGAACAATCCTAGTAAACCATTCAAAACAGCACGTGTGGATGTACCCAGAACAAAATTACCAAAACCCAATTGTACAAAACCAATAACCTCCCAATTCGGATACCCCATCGATTCAACCGGCAACAACTAACAACAGGATCTCACCATGCGAACATGTACTCAGAACAAAACTACAAAAACCCAATTGTACAAAATCAATAACCTTCCAGTTAGGGTACACTATCCTTTCAATCAGCGATAACTAACTACGTGGGACAGTTAGACGCATCAAAATTCAAAACAATTAAATATTTCCATTCGTTTAAGCTCTTGTGAATCAGCATATCCCCAGCACACATCACAAAGGGACAACATAGCGGATTATGACCTAGCAGCATCACCCACACAGTCATCATTAAGTTCCAATTCGAACCCACCAAAAAACCCAATGCATACTAACCCTAGATAAAAAAAGCATGCCCAAAACACCCAAAAGAAATTAAATTACAAAAACGAAAAGTAAAATTGGATACCTTGTACAGCGCCCATCTCCTTCTCGACCTTGGCCTGCATGTCGCGGAGAGCGCCGGCTTCCTCCTCTATCTCTTTCAGCCGCTTCTTCATGTCCTCCAGCTCCTACACCACATGGAAACCAGAACCCGACCCGAATCAGCCCAACATGGTCAAACAAGAAGCTAGGCCACCAGATTTTCGATGTGTAATCGATTGAGGGAGTACCTTGGAGTTAGGGTCGTCGTTGTAGTCTTCGTCTTCGGCCCCGTCGGCCCTGGACGACATGTCGACGTCTTCGCCGTCGTCGTTGGGGATCTCGGCGCCGTAAACCTCGTGCTCATGTTGCTCCTCCATAGCTCTCTCTCCCCCGGTGTTTGTCGGATTCAGTGTGATTCGGAGAGCGCGCGTGCGTCTGGTTTTTGAGGTTTTTGGTTTTGGGGATATTATATATTTGGGATCGGGCGGTCGGTGTGTTTGGGGGTTTGGGGCTGAGGAAGAATGCGGCTCAAATTTGAAATTTTAGGAAATTTATGGGGGTATTTTGGGGTTTTTACGTGTTTATCCACTTGTCTTTGATAGTTTGATTAGTTCGTTAGATTCCGGCTTTTACGGCAGATCATGAACGTCCGAGATTGAACCACGTGGTAGAAAGAAAATCCTGCGGCTGCAGTTCGCTTCTTCTATTTCGTTTTGCTGCAGGTGTTCTAAACGGCGTCGTTGGGACGATTGGCACGTTTTAAGAACCGCTACCCGCAAATTGGACATGACCTAAAACAATACGTACAAATTATATGAGGTATGGGAAGAGAGGAATAAGTTATCAATACATGAATTTCAGAGAGTTTTTTTTTTTTTTTTGAGTGTGTGTGTGTGTCAAATGATTGATTTTGTTAGATTAGCTACAAACGAAATTCGAACTCACGCCGTCACGTAAGAGCTCAACTTATTTTCACCATTGTGGTAAAGAGCCGCTTGCAGAGCGTAATTGACTTTCATAAAAATGTGAATTTTAAGTGAATTCTACATAGATTTTATTTTATTTTTGAACAAACGATATTATCCACACTAAGGTGTGGGAGAGCAGTCTAAGCCTCACAATGAGCTAGCAATAATGTAGTTCAAATTCGCCTTTGGCGAAAATTGAACCTAAGACCTCTGACTTACTAATGAAGAGGAATACCACTAGAATGTAGTTCTAAGTGGCTTCTACATAGATTTTATGAACTTTTTAAAACTTTTATCATGAATTTTAATAGAATTTTATGGTTAGTGTGGACCTTTTAATGGCTAAGTTATTAATAATCGTTACCATTTTCAAATTTTAAATGTTTATAATGTTAGTACAAAAGTTAACTTTAAACTGTAAAGTGACAGAGAATCCATAGAAAATCTCACTTTTAAAAATATTCTCTTAGCATTTCTCTTATTTGGAATGATGATTATGACCTTTGAGATTGCAAAACTGGTGGTGGCAATGAGAGTCATGAAAGTTAAGGTAAATATTGAGATTACTAGAAGAGGCCGAGGTTTTGAATTCGTATCCCCTCCTCTCTCAATTAATTTTAGGGAGCTTTAATGAAACATTCCCGGTACTATTCATTTTTAACAAAAAAACCACATTTTTAACTTTTTCTGATACTATTCAATACCCTTTATTTGTCATTTTTCATTAAAACTAAAGTTTTTTTTTTTTTTTTTTAACTTTTTGTTAGTTTTCCTTGTATTTTATGATTCAAAACATTAGGTTTTCAAGTCGACATGCGAGCTCATGCACTAAAATTGTCTTAATAATTTAATGTTTTTTTTTCTTTTCAAAACAAATCATTTAAAAAAATTGAAAGATTCTAACCTGAAAAATCATTCAAGGGAAGTGAAGAGCAATGCAACGTTATCAATAATTAATTAATAATTATTATAGTTAACCAACATGTAAATATTGTTGATGCACAAAATGGACGAGTAACAAGGCCGAACTATGGTACAACAAATATAATGGACATATCATAAGAGTATTATTCTAGAGAAGCTAAGAGTATCGTCAATGGTGTCCTAAAAATTATCCCTACCACCACCGTATGTCATTAAGTTTAAAGACTTGGTGACCTTCAATGGGGCAGAGAGCCAGTTCCTCCACTGCACCTACTGCAATTTTGATTATCATACCCGAGACACCTGCCATAAACTTCATGGCTATCCCGTTGGCCATCCCCTCCATGGCCAACCGTGGCGACCACCGCGCCGTGCCACTGCTTCCAGTTCTTCCCGCAGCCATGCACCTTCCAGTCCTCCCCGACAGCCACGGTTTTCTGCTTCCCGGCCCCATAATTTCACCCAGGCCCATCACGTGCAAGGCACCCAGGCCCCCGCCTCTTCTTCTACTCCAGCGACCCACCAAGTGCACGGGGCCCAGCCCACTTTGCATGACTTGCAGCTTGCCATGCCTGACCTTTCTGCCGAGCAGCACTCCCGTGTTCTAGCTGCTCTACGTGACACCACCACCCCTTCTCAGGCCAATGCCGTTCTCACTACTGATTTTGCCCAAGGTTTGTTACATGTCACCTTTCGTCATGGTCAATGGATTCTTGACAGTGGTGCTACGGATCATATTACTTCTTCCGCTTCATGTTTGGTTAATCGTTCTCCTTCACATTTGCCGCCTGTTTCTTTGCCTAGTGGTGCTTCCGCTCCCATTACTTTTACCGGCACTATTCCTTTAAATTCATCAGTTACTTTGAAGGATGTTTTATGTGTCCCTAATTTCCGAGTGGACCTTTTATCGGTTGGTAAACTTACAGATGGATTATCTTGTTCCATAACCTTCTTTCCTTCTTGGTGTGTTTTGCAGGACTTGGTTTCGAAGGCGATGATTGGTGTGGGTAAGCGACGTGGCGATCTGTATTACCTTGTGGCCCTTACCTCTTCTCTCCCCACCCGTCAACCTCTCTGCAACATCATTACCATCCCCTCCTCCCTCTGGCATAGGCGTCTTGGTCATCCCTCCTCCACTCGTTTGCAAGCTTTAGCATCTAGCTCTCTTAATTGCACTTTTGATTCTAGTCATATTTGTGATGTTTGTCCGTTGGCAAAACAAACTCGTCAACCTTTTCTTTTGAGTTCAATTTCATCAACTTTCCCTTTTGCTTTAATTCATTGTGATATTTGGGGCCCGAATCGTCAATCTTCTCTTTCTGGTGCTCATTATTTCTTAACCATTGTGGATGATTTTTCTCGCTTTACGTGGGTCTTCCTCATGAAACATAAATCCGACACTCAACAATTAATTAAGGATTTTTTTGCTTATGTCACTACCCAATTCCGCACTACCATCCAATGCATTCGTACTGACAATGGTGGTGAATTTTTATCTCTTCGTAGTTTTTTCTCTGATCATGGGGTGCTTTTACAAACTTCTTATATTTATACCCCCCCCCAACAAAATGGCGTTGTTGAAAGAAAACATCGTCATCTTCTTGAAACCGCTCGCGCCCTTCGTTTTCAATCCCATCTTCCTATCAAGTTTTCGGGGGAATGTGTTCTTACCGCTACTTATCTCATCAATCGTCTCCCTACCCGTCTTCTCCATCATAAATCCCCATTTGAGGTTCTCTTTTCGAAAACCCCATCTTATGACCACTTCCGCATCTTTGGTTGTCTGGCATATGCCACCTCTGTCACTCTCACCACCAAATTTTCCCCTCGGGCTCATCGTTGCATTTTTCTCGGTTATCCTCATGGACAAAAGGCCTATACCCTTTACGATCTCGACAATCACCGCATTTTCACTAGTCGAGACGTCATCTTTCACGAAACTACTTTCCCTTATGCCGTTTCTCACCCTCCTATCCCATCCTCTTCGCCTACCCTACCCATCCCACCCCCTCTGGACTTTACATATAACCCACCCCTTCCTGCCCCGACGCCTCACCCTCATCCACCTTCCTCCCCTTCCACGCCTCCCACAGATTCCCTTGCTGCCCCATTACCCGTTCCTCCCCATGCCCCTGCCCTCTCGGCATCCCCTCCTTCCCCCCTCCCCCCCCCCCCCCCCGCCCCCCGCTACTTCCTTACCTTTCACCCTTTTACCCACGGACATCCCTACCCCTCCCCCCCACTACCTACCAATCCTCCCCTTCCCCGCACCTCTTCCAGTGCCCATAAACCTCCATCCTATTTAAAAGACTACGTTTGCTCGCAGGTGATTTTGCCATCCCACCCATCTTCGACTTCGCAACCCGGTTCTACACAAGGTACGCGATATCCATTTTGTAATTTTCTCTCTTATCACCGTTACTCTCCCATGCATTTTTCTTACATTAACTCTGTCAGTCGGACTGTGGAGCCTTCCTCCTTTGCCGAGGTTGCCACTGACCCCAATTGGCAACGTGCTATGACTGAGGAGCTTCAAGCTTTACATGCTAATGGTACTTGGACTTTAACTTCCTTGCCCCCTGGCAAAATTCCCATTGGTTGTAAGTGGGTGTACAAACTCAAGCACAATTCCGACGGCTCTATTGACCGCTACAAAGCTCGTTTGGTTGCTAAAGGCTTCACTCAGGCTGAAGGTATTGATTATCATGACACTTTTTCTCCTACTGCTAAGATGATTACGGTGCGTTGTCTTCTTGCTCTTGTTGCTAGTCAGTCTTGGTCTCTTCAGCAGCTTGATGTTAATAATGCTTTCTTACATGGTGACTTACATGAAGAAATCTATATGTCTCCTCCTCCTGGTCTTCGGCGACAGGGGGAGAATCTTGTGTGTCGCCTTCACAAGTCACTTTATGGTCTTAAGCAGGCTTCTCGCCAATGGTTTGCCAAATTCACTAGTGCCATCATTTCTGCCGGTTTTCAACAATCCAAAGCTGACTATTCATTGTTCACTAAAAAGTCTGGTATTTCTTTCACAACTTTGCTCATTTATGTGGATGATATTGTGATTACAGGCAATGATGCTAGTGCCATTAATTCTCTGAAGTCTTTTCTCCGTGATCATTTTCGGATAAAAGACCTTGGTGATTTAAAATATTTTTTGGGTATTGAGGTTTCTCGTTCCAAACAAGGGATTTATATTTCTCAACGCAAGTATGCATTAGAGATTCTCAAGGACTATGGTTTTTTGGGAGCACGACCCATTGCTTTTCCTATGGATGACACAAAATTATCTGATAAAGGAGAACTTCTCAAGGATCCTGAAAAGTATCGACGATTAGTAGGTCGGTTAATATATCTCACTATCACTCGGCCGAATATCACCTATTCTGTGCATGTTCTAAGCCGTTTTATGCACGAGCCAAGGATATCTCATATGGATGCTGCGCTTCGTATTGTTCGTTATTTGAAGGCTACTCCAGGTCAAGGTTTATTATTTCGTTCTGACAACCAGACCAAGTTAACTGCGTTTTGTGATTCTGATTGGGCAGGTTGCCCTATCACTCGCCGTTCGACTACTGGGTATTGTGTATTCTTGGGCGGTTCTTTGATTTCTTGGCGGACGAAACGACAGAAAACCGTTTCGCTCTCTTCAGCAGAGGCGGAATATAGGGCCATGGCAGGTGCTTGTTGCGAGATAGTTTGGCTTCTTTTTTTGTTGAAGGATTTGAACATTCCTTTGGATGGTCCTTCCATTTTATTTTGTGATAATCAAGCAGCGTTACATATAACTGCCAATCCTGTTTTTCATGAACGAACTCGTCACATTGAGATGGATTGTCACTTTATACGAGATAAGATTGTAGATGGCATAATAGAGACCAAGCATGTGGGTACGGCACAACAGTTGGCAGACTTGTTTACCAAACCTCTTGGGAAAGAAAAGTTTTTGGGTATGTTACGCAAGTTGGGAGTTCTTGACATCCACTCTCCAACTTGAGGGGGAGTGTTAGACAAATAAGGAATATGGTTGGAGTCCTTGTGTAATTGTATATAATATTATTATTGGAAGAATAAGCCGTCCTACAGCCGTCAAGCCGTCCTACAGCCGTCCTACCTTGTCCTACCTACACACTAGGACGGCTACCTTGTCCTACCTACACATTTGTATCATGTATATATATCCTTGTAATCTTGTAGAGAAAAATTAATGAGAAAAAACATTCTCTTCCATATTTTCCACAAAACATTCTCTTCCATATTTTCTACAATTATCCCTACCACCACCGTATGTCATTAAGTTTAAAGACTTGGTGGCCTTTAATGGGGTAGAGAGCCAGTTCCTGTAGTAGAGGGATTGCCCGAGGCCCTAAAAAGTTTTCCAACAATTGAAGACTGTATAGCATTACCATGGTGAAACCAGTTGGGGTTTGAGTGGGAAATGAGGTCCATCCACGTGAAAACTTATGTGCAGCTCTTCAGGTACCTCCAGCACACGCGCGGTTGCACCAATAGTCTCAGATAATTGCTAACGTAGTTGCAGGGCGTGGATTCCACAGTGCACATGTGTCTTACGAGAACTATTTTTTGAACTCAAAAACTTTCATCAAAATCGTTTTCAATTATTCTGAAAGCACTTCCAAATAACACAAACCCTAAAAGCAATTATATATATCCATCAAAGCAAAAACCCTTTAACCAAATGGATGAAGTGATGAGGCCTAAACAGCCAGTCAACAAGAACAAATCTTGCTTAGTGGCCAAGGCATTGAATTTTTCTCAACATGTGGGATTTCAAATAAGTGATGTTGCCCACTACGTGGAATCATATCTCAATCAGAAAAGCACCTCAAAGATGCTTTTTGCTGTCAAAACGCCAAAAGCCAAAAGCACCATAACACTCCCTTGGCCTTAATAAAATGGCAATTGGCAATGAGCCTCAATTAGGCAAGAACAAATTGGTTTTCTTACAGGATCGAGTTGGCTGGCAGATTGACCTCCATGGTCCTCCCTTTTTCTCCAAAGAATATTGCTTGGTGTCAGCCAAATGGTGCAAACACACACATAAAGGACATCACAAAAATTAATTTTGGCACTGAAATTATTTTTGTTCCTTTTACAGGCTATAAATAGCGAGTTCAAAATCTAATCTTTACATCCCCATCTCAGCATTGTAGCAGGTTTACGAAATATTCACGAGATTTGAGCCTACGAACGGTTAGTTAACAGTCGACCATGGCGTGGGAAGTAAGAAGAGGGAGAGAGGTCTCACATGAGAGAGAGTCAGAGCCTTGTTTGGTAGCCAAGGATGACTTGCCTGCTCTACCTAGAGAGACGAATTCCAATCTGTGTTCTAAGTGAGGAAACTTCTGTTTGGCCAGGCAGGCTTCCTGGCTAAGTTGACAGGCACTTCTTCCTCATGCCAGGCCAAAATTGGGGAAATTAGGACTCTCTCATAAAAAAAGGTGTGAGGTTTTTAATTTGGCTAAAGTTATGTGCTTTTTCTTTTATTTTTGTCCTTGGAATAATGTAGTTTCTAATGAGAAGATGAGCACAAAAATGAATGAAAAAATTAACTTAGTTACAAATGGAACTAAAGTGAAAACAAAACGAAACTATAACAACGGAAATGCAAGAAAAAAATTTAGAGACAAAAGTGAAATTCCGAGCAAGTCACGAGATATCAGTGGACGGTAAGAAACAGGTTCAGTTGTACTGGTACGTACCACTCAGTGGTTCATATTTTATGCAAGATCTAATTGTTGCAAAGATCGATTAAATCTCTACATGCAAGTTCTAACCGTTGATTTTTCAGACCACTCAATATACGTACCATGGAAGAAGAATTAGTCCTAAAAATGTGGGTACATTACTTTCACTTTACTTTCATCAAGTATTATGAAATTCACTTTCACCGAATTTTTTTTTCGTATACTTACATACCTAAAATTACGTTTTTCTCTTATATTCGGACTTCTATTAAATTAATCTTCAAAAGTTCCGATAAAGCATGATATGATATTCATGAGGACAATAACAAGTGTGATTAACACACCATACAGGGGTGATTGACAGACCTACGCCAGAAAGTCGGAGACCCCATTCAAACCCAGGTGGGCCCCAGTCTTCTCAACAGAAGCAACGGCTGGATTTCCTCCCTTGTATAAATCTGTTTGGCGGGAGATGTCGTTTCTGTAATCAAAGGTATTTTCTTTTGCATCTTCTTCCTTCATCTTCAGCTTCTTATTTATTGCCAAGTAAAAGGAATGTGTTTATTCTCTGCATTACCAATTCGCAAGCAACAAAAATTATCGAAAAATGCAGGAACTCCAATCGGATTGGTACTCCCCACTCGCCCTCAAAACAGTATCATTATCTCATGTAGAACAAATGGCTGAATGGATTAAAGACCAAATGGAGCAAAAGAAAACTAAGGGACGCAACGGAAATTTTCAAATTTGGCGTCAGAGCTCAAATTTGGGCTCATGATACCTTTCCGGAAAAAGAACGACGGCCTGGTTCAAATTTACAACTTTGACTTGATGTACAAGATATTTTAGCTGTTCGAGATTATTTAGGTTTCCAAAAAAGCAATTTAATTTCTGTAATAAAAATTAAACTTTGTTTCACGTTTGATTATTGTCGTTGTGTGTTGACCAACAGAACAACACCGAACCGAAATTTGAATTTCAATGTACGAATTTACATTGCTTTCTTGGGGGGTTTAGTTTTACTTAAATTTGAATGTTGAAGTAACATATATATCTTCAAAAGCATCTAACTTGGTTTCTTTTGATTGATTTTCGGTGCAGAGCCCCGATGGGTTAACTGCGGTATCAGCTGTCGGAGATGAGACACTTCGGTTCTAGGAGATCTTCGGACCACCAAGCATTGACAAAATCTCTCCTCCGGACACTCTCTTATCCGTCAAGATGGATACAAGATGTAGTTAGTTTATAGAGAGAAGAAAATGTACATGAACAGCTCTATATATTGTTGGAAACCACAGAGAAATATACATGTCATATGCCTAAGTTCTATCTGCTCATTACTTATGGATACCGCAAAATTTAGTACATGGCGCCGCCTAAACTCAAATGACCTTTCACATTCGGTGCAACATAAAAGGCAACGAGCCCAAAATTGCTTCCGGGTTGTCTTAACTGCAAATAAACTGAACTCATTCGGTCTCTGAGTCATCGCTCTTGTTGTCCACATAAATCTCTGGAACTTCGCCGCCGTCTGATGTCTTCTCCTCCTCCTCTCTTTTCTTCCTCTCTTCTTCTTCCTCTCTTTCAGTAGCTCGAGCCTTTGCTATTTCAAGCCTAGAACTGACAGCTTCCCATGATACGAGTTTCTCCAGGAAGACTGATATGTAATCTGCTCGCCGGTTCTGAGGGAAGAATCAAAGATGTGGTTGTTAGATGCATTGGTATTAGACAGAATGCATAGGCCCGAATCATAAGATGAAAGTTCAAATGTTCAATAAACAGAGACTCACCTGAAAATCGAGGTAGTAAGCATGCTGTTGAAACAAAAGCAAATTCAAATCCGTTAGTAATGGCTTTTCCCAAAAGAACTGATCAATATAACTATTTTCAAATAGGAAGAAACATGGTAAATGTTAAATACCTCCCAAACATCGATAGTAAGGAGCGGCTGCATAAAATCGATAAGAAAACTCATTACACATGAGAAAGAAAAAGCTTAATGTGATTGGTATGATTTCGTTTAGACTATCTTTACATGAAAAATGATACAGGAAGAACTGGGCCAGTCATAATACTCACGGAATAATCCCAAATAAGGGGGTTAACGGCATTAGGACTCTTCACCACTACAAGCTTCTTGTCTTCATCAGATGGCTTAGGATTTACTGCGTTTCCAACATCAAGTCTATTCGCTTTATCTGGTATGCAAAATTCGGCATCAGAGGAATATCAATCTTCAAGCAAATAATATGAAGTGTTGTGGGTAGGCAACTACTAACATGCAAGCCAAGCCCAGCCAGAGCCAAACTGTGTACTTGCAGCTGACCTTAAGTCGTCAATCAATCTCTCAAAAGAACCAAAGTCTCTATTAATTAGTTCTAGAAGTTCCCCGGAAGGTTTTCCCCCGCCACCTGGTTTCATGGATTCCCAGAAGAAGTCATGGTTCCAGGTCTGCAAACAGGTAAAAAAGGAGTAGGTAATTAACATAATGGTATTGATACAAAACTAAACATTATACGCTTGAAAAAAAATTTCAAAGACACATCAGGTGGATGTAATCAGTATTTACTTTAACATTAAGTAGCCGTAAATTCACCAATGTCGAACATAAGCTTAATTTCAACACAAATGTATAATTTCAGATTGAGATACACTTCCCCACGCACCCCAGAATATTATCAACTCAAACAATTCAAAATCGTGATAAAAAATCATCTCACGGCCAGCATACCTGCGCTGCCTGGTTGAAAGGGGGGAGCAGATCCCCCTTGTTGTATGTAGCAAGTATGATATCCTCCAACGACAATTCATCTAGTTCAGTTCCCGCTATCATCTTGTTTAGGTTATCCACATAACCTCTATGGTGCTTCCCCCAGTGGTATTCTAACGTCTCCTTGCTCATATGTGGCTCCAATGCATCCTGCTCAAATTGACAATCAAACAAAGTGTCGAGTTTTAAACATTGGCTCGGCATTTTCATACAAAGCGAACAAGCACCCGAATTCTATGGTCCATTTCCAGCAAAACTAGTTAGAATCCTCAACATATAGCTCACTCAATGTATAGTTTCTTATACAAGCACCTGAATTTTCATGAAATGTTGAAACTTCATGGAAAATGGATCAAAAGGCAACGCTAAAACAGTAATTAGCTCCTGAAATCAGCTTTTAATTCTAATTTCATATGCGAAGATAAATCTTACTTACCAGTGGATACGGAGGAGGCTTCAGCTCAAATTGTGCCCTAATATCAATGGCATAGACTTTCCTTCTGCATTGTCTCTGCTTTGACAGCATTAAAATTCCAAATTAAATACAAATAATAAACAATATAGTGGCGGATTCGCGACACAACTTTTTCTACACAATTTTTTCTACTTTTATGTTTTAGTTCTTTCTTTAAAGATTATGTCTGTCAAAAGTAAGCCAACTTAAAAAATTTGACCGTTGGATTAAGGGTTTAGGATTTATATAGAATCGTATTCATCAATGTATTGTCCATTTTCTTCGCTACAATACAAATAAATATCTTAATGGTTTTGAATTTGTCTAATTTGTGTAAGAATTATCCCGAACATGTTCTAAAAGATAGATAGTTCGAATGATTAAAATCGAAATAGTCAAACCTGCTTCTTTGGCCATTGCAATCTTCGAGCTGGTCCCAGACTTCCATGGAGCCCTGTAAATTTAGATTAACCGTTAAACTTAGTGGAAACCCATCTGCACACAGAGGAAGAGATGGAGCGGGGAAGAGGGTAATGACCTTGCCATGACGGACCCAGTGCGCAGGTTAGCGAACTAGGCGTGGCTAGCGCTGTTGTTACTGCCGCTGCAACTGCAACCGGTGCTAACATGTCCAAAAAGTTGAAAACTCTTGATAAAGCTTAAGACTTTTAACAGGGGATAAGACTGAACAGTAATATTTGTTTCGGGAGGGGGCAACTATATTGGGCCTATCTTCTGCTTAATTGTGTCATTATTTATATGTCATTGTGTCGACGTGATGTCGTCAAATTAGGTAACCAATGTAGTACTAGAACTAGTGTACTAGGGGTGGGCAAACGGAGTTTAGGCTTGCGGGGCGGCCGGATTTTCACTAAAGACGAACTCACTGGGTGGGGCAGGTTCACAAAATTAACAGGGTGGGTTGGATTCAAAAGTCAAAGGAAATAGCCTCTGCTAGACCCGTTTCTCTCAATTCTAACTCTTGTAAGTAAAGGATTTTAGATTGATTTTTACCAAAGACGAATTGAATCACATTGTTGCTAATCTATTATAAAACTAAATTCATTTTTCTCATCTTTATTGTAAGTATTATTATTTGTCCAAAAAAAAAAATGAATATGGGTAGTAGACTAGTACTAGTACTAGTACTACATTTGTTTTCTCCTGCGTGAGTGCTCTTGTACTACATATGTTTTTTATTTTTGTTTAATTAATTAATTTATTTATTTCTTCTTTTGCCGGCAAAAAATGTCATCCATCATCCTTTTCTCCATTCCCGGATCCACTGTCCTCTTCTCCGCCGTTTACATCACTCTCCATCACAACTCTCTCTCACTCATTTTCTTGTTCACCAAAAAAAATAAAGGAAATTTTACGCAAGTACCATTTGAACTTAAAAGCATATGTGTTAATACCACATAAACTTTCAATTGTAGTTTTTTACTACTAGAACTCTCTTAGTTGTTGGAATCTACCACCAACGGTTACTTTCCATCTATTTTGCCATCAAAGCATGTCACTTGTGGGGGTATTTTCATGAATTGATTTCATAGGAATGGTTAGAATAAAATAGCTCCCAAATAAAACTATCCAAGTTAATATGGCACCAAAAGTGGACGCATAAGTCAAACCCCCAAATTTATAAAAAATTACTAGATTTTTGCATAAATTAGTTGAGTATGCTATAGTTATGATTGCATAGTCCTAAAAACATTTTATCTGCGGGATGGCAAGCCAACTGATGAACAACGTCAAGCCTCCAATTGTGCAGATTAGGGGATAATTTGTGAACCAAAATTCTGGTTGCTGCTCTTCTTAGGGTGGGGTAAAATATTTGGTGTGGTGAGGAAAATGATGACTATCTGGTGTTTTTCGTGGCATGTAAAAACGTATTTTCGTCATAATGATAGATTCATGTTTTTTGTAATTCCATAAAGTTTAAAAACAACATAAATCATCCATGGTAAACTTGTGCTTCATCAACTATAACAAATAAGCTATGGGAATTAGGCATGTAATAAATACCAAAACTTGTGCTTCATCAAACATAGTTATTTTCCTTTCTCTCCAGGAAACCCTTCGTATCCTGCTACAACAAAGACCCTTCCTCTGGATGCTGGTTTATCATATTCTTTCATCCAAAGTGATTTGAGGAAATTTAGAAAGTTGATTGACGAAAATGCCCCCACAAGTTATATGCTTTAACAACAAAATGAATGGAAAGTAACGGTAGGTGGTAGATTCTAACAAAGTTTAGGTGGTAAAAATACAAAATTGAAAGTGTAGGTGGTATTTGCACACATGCTTTCAAGTTCAGATGATACTTGTGAAAAAAAAATATATATATCAAACTTGAGTGTTTTCAAAACCCAAGTTATGTTCTCATTTCTCCAAATTCCAAAAACGATGAGCCATCTGAGCTCGAATGTCACCAGCCACTCTTGTTGGTGACTCTTTTTTTTTTTTTTTTTTTTTTTTTTTATCATAAACGCAATTGTAATCATTATTTTTAAGACAGGATTTCCCATCTCCACCTCCGCCGAAGAAGGTACTTCCAAATCCGCATCTACCAACTCACTTATCATGAAAAAAAATTCTAAATTGTGATCACAAGTTAATCAATAATCAACTAACGTATGTATGTATTATGTAAGGGTAATTTTATAAGACTAAATTTTGAAAACTAAATGACATGAAAGTTGATGATTAGTTTATTACTTTTTTTTTTTTTATATATCTCAAATTAGTTTATTACTTAAACGTTGATAAATGTGCTCAATCCTATTAATGACACATTATTTAGTTTACAAATTTTATCCCAAATTTAATTTCCCTAGCCTTACCTATATATAAACCAAAAAAAGCCAATAACAAAATGTGTAGTATGAATAACGTTTATTTATTTATTAAAATAGACAATAATACATTAAATTAATCTAAATTATATGGAAAAATTCGAACTTTACACATTTAAATTTACCAAACGAGGAGGAACATTTGCACTTAGATACAGATGGAAGCTCACTGAACCTGGGCATGCAATAAACAACTCCATTTAGATTCGGCAACTTCTTGACAAGGGTAATACTCACAAACAAGCAAGTACCTTAATTTTTTTTATCACTTATTAATACGTCTAGTGGTATAAAATTTAGTCTAGTGAAAGATAAACTCCACTTGTGTATGTTTATTTTACGTTATCGGTCCCTAGCCCGGATAAAAGAGGAGGGGAGTGTGTCAGAAATCGATAGTCGGCATTCTGTTTTTCACGTCAAATCGCTAATTAAGCCGATCCCCATTTAGTGAGATAAGACTTGATTGTTGGTGTTAGTAATACGGTTTAGTGATGTTTCTTTTTATTTATATGTGAGAAATCTTAAATTCAAATCTCATAGACGATGAGTTGGTAATTAATTTACACTCGTCCCTTATTGTAAATATATCATAAGTACCCCAACTTTTAAATAAAATTAAATTTAATGGAGAATAAACAAACAATGGATGAACATAATAAAACCACGATTAATTTCGCACATCCAAGACAACAAACCGAAATGCCATGTGACGAAACGACATTATTTGCATCGATCATGCAACGCAAGAAGTTGCCAAAATTGCCAAAAGGCGCAACATTTCACATCCACGCAACAAAACTTAGACACTCCAACAAAATCTACAACCATTAATTCACTTCCATCTTCGTCTTCTTCTCTCATTTCCTACAACCTTGGATTTGGTTCTTCAATGGCAGACATGAACTCCGACCAATCTTTTCAATCACCAAACACTCTGATGCCTTCCACACCTCTCCAACTGTCCGGTTTTCTCACTGGAGACACCATCCAAGTCAGAGGCGACACCGGAAATTTGAAGTTCTCAGTACAGTTCAGTGTCCAGGAAAAACAAACTCCTGATCACGAGAATTGCAGCATCCTCAACTCTCTCGATGCAAATGCATGTTTCCCCGAAAACCATTCTGGTGCGAGTTCAAGTTTTTCTTTGTACAAGTCACCAAACGATGTTCAAGAAGTGCAAGATCATGGCAATGAAGTAACTCAGTCTTGTGAGACAAGAAAGAGTGGAGAGAGTCACATTGTGACCAGGCTGAGAAGTGGGGTGCTATCGCGGCCAGTGACCTATTTTCCTCGGATATCATTGTCCTCGGGTAGGAGTTTGATTAGGCGTTGTGGGAAGGAGAGGCCAAAGAAGAAAAAGTGTGACGTGTTTGAGAGAGTGCTTAGAAGGCATAGTTGCCCTATAAGGCCATGTACTTCATATGCATTTTTTGTGATGGCCGCTTGGGGTTCTGCGCAGTCCTCTTCGTTTGGTGAAAGGAGTAAGCAACTGGGTCGAATGTGGTGCCAACTCCCTCGAAACGAGAAAAAGGTTTGTGATTTCTCTCGCTATGCGATCATTTTCAATCACGAACAATTCGGTTTTCTTCTAATTAATACAAATGTAATTTTGCAGTTGTACAAGAAGATGGCGATGAAGGACAACGCAAGGTACAAGAGGCAATGCAGCCAGTTGATAGGAAAGCCGCTTGGAGCAGTGCCGAAAGGCAGCAGATGAGGATAACAGAACATGTAGAATCAAGAATAGCTTCTCGATGATTTATTATTTTGTTGGTTATTAGTAGATTTTTGTTACATTTCCGGTTTCTAATGATGATGTAACAAAATTTATGCACTACATTTTCCTTGTTAGTTAAGCCTGTGATTTTCTGGTGTTGTGGAAATTGTGCATTTTCGTATACAAAACAGGAGAGCGAAAACCGATGACGAAATCAGAGGGAGAATTTCTTCTTAAAACTTTTTACTTCATGTCTGCGGTTCCTGCAGCAAAGCGAATCACCAAGGAAAGTTCAAGCAAAATATTGGAAACCAATGAAAACATTTCTTATGCCTCGAAGTATCACGTTCTTCAAATTCCCAATTTATTAAGATGCTTTTTGCTACAATACTTTTGCATCTTGTTCTTTGATTCTATTCCGTTCGAGCATACGTTGATTCAAAACTATTGACATGTCGAATTATTTGAGATGCCTCAGCTTTTGACTCCCTCTTATGAACAAAAAAACATAGGGTTTCAAATCTTAACAGGGAAAAAGACTAATGAGGTTTGAACTATCCGTCAGGAGCCTGCTTACATTGTTTACTTGGTGCAGCTTTTACATGTTCCAGGGCAAGGAAGTTTCAGATACAGATTTTATCGGTTAGGGTTTTGTTTGAAATCGGATCTACACAGCACACCTAACACCCATCGATCATCATCCAGGAACAAGGAGAACATAGGATTGGTAAACAATACATTGAACACAAGCAGATACAAAATTGGGTTTCTCCGATAATTGTACACACGAATAGTAGGCTTGGGCACGATTAATAAATGATTATGCGCAATAAATTGGAGATCCTGCACCAATAGCTACAAGAAGAAAGGCTTTTTATACACATCAAATGCTTGATTGGCAGTTAGCTGTGGTTCCTGCAGCAAAGACGGTTCAAAGGAGAGTTAAAGATGCTAACTGAAACCAGCTTAGTTGACATAACATCAAGTTTATCAAACATCTAATTTGGGATCATTTAACTGCTCACACAATTTGGCATGTCATTTCGAATCAAAATACTGCCAACAAACATCAGATTCTGTGTATGGTCAAAACTAGTGCGATAATCATACCTGTCTTAGCCCGCCAAGACTCCCTCCTGTCAAAAGCATGGAGATAAGAGACGTCACAATACCACCTCCAACACCATTATCTGTGTTACGGATGGTAGATCGCATTGCATTCAACATGTTCCCATATGTGGTTCCATGTCCACGCTCGATGGCTTGGATGAAAGCATAAGTCATGGCACCAGTCGAAGTAATCTTAGACAAAGCCTGCACACGTGAAGCATTAGCTTTGTTTCTTTTAACAGCCTTATGTTAGAAAATGAGACATTGCTATTCTAGCATAAATAACAGTTGAAGATTTTGTCCAAGACTTTACTGAGGTATCGGCCGAGGTTTGATCATCGTCACAACCACTAAAGGAAATGGCCTCTCCACCGTTTGTTCCCTTCCAAACACCTGATCTAGGGCGATGATCCTCCCATACATAGTTCCCGTTTCTAGATCCACACACCAGAACGAATAAACAAATAATACATAGAGCAATGATAAGCACAAAACAGATTGCAGGAGTAACATTATGCACATAAACATAACAGAAGATCGAGCTGTAGTTACCTGTCCATCCTACAGAGATATGGTAAATCTAGCACAGTACCGCTATGACAAGCGTCTACAATTGCATGAAGCCTTGCCCCAGCAGGTAGAGGTCTGACAATTGTCGCATTGATCTCATCATCAACAATCATCCCTTGAGTCTCGAAATCCAAAGGACAAAGCGTTTCATCAAATCCATCCACCTCATCCCCAGTGTAGTTCCTCTGTTGTGATCCATGACCAGAATAATGAAACACCAAAGAATCCCCTGCTTGACAACCTTGCATAAGCCAATACATCGCCATTCTCATATTTTGCTTGGTCGGGCGCCTATAAGGATCAACTTCTTCTTCTGCAAGAAACACTCCACATAGAGATTTAGATTAAGGTCAGAAGTTTCTACATTACGGTTTTAGTAGCATTGTATCAATTACATTCTAAAGAAACCATAGTGCATTATCAAAGCAAGTTTTTACTACCATTTCACAGAAACACGATTTAGATACGAAACACCAAGTAATGATTTTGAATTCTCAATTGTTATTGTTTTTATACGAGCGATATTATACTCAAACTAATCTAAAATGTGGACGGGAATTCGAGCTTGGGTGCTTAAGGGGAGCACATCCGCTCAAGCTTAATCGTACCTATCCACATAAATGGTAATTGCACAACTGTTCATACTGTAGAAAAAATACCCACTTGACAAAAAAGATCGATGCATTAAAGCAAATTTAGAATAATTCAATGATTTGCAACTCTAATCTATGGAAGATAAGAACACAAGAACTAGTCTTTGCTGAACCATAAGCTGAAATTTAACCAAAATTAAACAGATAAATACCCATATAATTCAACTCATACGCAACATCAAAAAAGTTTTAATCTTGAAGAATCGAAGAAATGGGAAGCTCAAGAGATTACCGGTGAGCATGAGAATGGAGTACTCGGGAAAATTGAACTTGTTGACCAGCAAGTACTTCATACACTTGGCGTCGTTAATGCAGCCCTTGAGCTCGTGCCGGGTCCGCTTATACGACACGGCGCATATCACGGCCCGCTTCCGCCCGTGCGCCGACGGCGGAGGCACCGGCGGCGCGTGGTTGTAGGAAGAAGGGGATGGAGGAGGTGCGTGGTGGTAAGATGAGGAGGAGGAGGAGGACGAATAAGGGGGAGGAGGAAGAGCACGGGAGTCGGCGATGCGAGTGACGGCGTGGCACAGGGCGCAGCGGATCGTCCGAGCGCCGGGCGGCAGCTGCAGCGGTGTGTGGCAGCTGCAGCGGTGTGTGGCAGCTGGAACAGTCTACCAACAACAACATGGTGGAAATTGAATTGGATTGAATGGGGAGGATTGTTGTATCGCAGGGAGAATGGTGAGAGAGAGAGATGAGGGAGAGAGGGATTTTATTGACTTGGTGGAATGGTTGTGGAGTCGGTAGGGACTTTGGGAGGAAGGTGGCGAGAAAGTCGATGGGAAGAGAAAGAGAAGAGAACAGGGGAAGAGGAACTTGACAAATTTGAGTTAGCTTGTAATTTTCAATTACACCAATCACAATTTGCCAAATGCCAACTAATATTATGTTTTTTTTTTTTAAATTATTATTATTGAGAGGAGGGAAAAGATTCGAAACTAATATTATGTTCTTAATTTGGTTTTATGATATATTATACTCTCAATAACCAAAATGATATTAGGAATAGGGGTGTGATATCCGCACATCCCATTTTACTTCTCACACACCTTTTGAATTTTCGGCTGTCGGATCGGATGAATTGAAAAAGATCAACAGACAGAAATTATCAAAAGGTGTGTGAGAAGTAAAATGAGGTGTGTAGATAGCACACCCCTAGAAATATATGTATATCGGGGAAGGTAGCTTTCGGTAGAGAGGGATCGGGGGGTTTCTAGGTACAACTGTCTTTTTTCTTTCAAAAAAGGATTGGTATCTCGTCCACGACTATTGACGAAGAGCTAGTCTCACATAATCTTTCTTTACAAAATTACTTAATAAAAAAAAAAAGTTAGGTTGCATTTTTCATGTATATTTTGCAATGTGTCTTTTCTCCATTTTAATTTAAAAGATGGGAATTGAATATTAAAATTTAATGTTAATTTTTTTTTCAGTTTGTAAGTGTAGTTTTATATTTGACTTATGTGGATGACGAGTTTAATACCAACTTATTATAAAAGATGATTGAAACAATTGCTTATACTAGAGTCTTCTGCAATATTTTTCTTTTTATGTCTTCCACTTTTCAAAATAAATAATTTTCATAAAGCAGCTACGAAGTTAGTCAAATTAACTAAAATAGTATCATCAATTTTACATAACCAAATTGGAATCTTTCTACATATTTAGATGAATTTAGTATTCGTTTATCCCATTTTTCGTAGAAAAAAGATATTTTTCATTTAGAATCTCAACTATAAAATCCTACGCAATGAACAAAGAGTAAGAGATAAAGGCGACACATTTTTATAAGAGAGTGAGACAGAAGTTAAATTCAAAATTCAAGATAACATATCCAATTTTTGAATTATATATGCATGATGAAATTGTGTAGAATCTTCCATGATTGGATGATGGAGTGGTTTGGATGGAGTTAGGTTAGTTGGAGATTGAGACATAAAACTCTGCTTTTATTTTATTCTATTTGTGTTCATTTTTGTTTTTTGGTAAGTAACATTGCATCAACTACTAAACTACAAAGACAAAGTTTACACCGTTTAATTTACAATGGCTAAAAACGAAACTCAACAAAACTAAGAGACCTAAGAATGAAATTTGGACCTTAGAAGTTAAGACTAGTCATTACAGAGCTAGCATTCACTAATTCGGTTCAGATAGTGATGAAAAAATCCACAACAAAAATGACAAAAAGATCAAAACTTTTTCTCTCCTCACAAACTCAAAATACCCCTTCACGTGAGGGTCTCACGAAAATTGACAACAATTACAAGTTACAACCACTAAAATAGAAGACGAAATTATAGCAATGGTCTTTCAATTTTGACTCAATATGATCCCTAGTCCCTTAACTCCTCAAAATATGAAGCTTTGGTCGTTTTCGTCAACTTTGTCAAAACGAGTTATGTTGAAAGAATTACTGATATAATTAAGTTAAAGTTAAGGGATCATTGATCAAATTAGATTAAAATTAAAGAACTATTGCTATAATTTTTTCAAAAAAAAAAAAAAAACAAAATAGACATAATTCGAACCACGAGGGCAAAAACCGAACTCAAACAAAATTTTGGGGGTTTGCAACTGTGAAATTTGGTCTTCAAACATATACGACCCGTCGTTTCAGCGAGCAGATAGTATTTTACGACGAAAGGATGACAACTTTTTCCCTCCCCCCACGCGCAACAAAATAAAAAATATACGACCCTTGACTGATTGATACCCTACCACCCTCTCCCACACAGTGATTATTTTCTCGGGAAAGTGACAGAAAACAAAAGAAAATGGTGGTCAAGAGAAGTCAATCATCAACCCATTTGAGCAAGGATTCAAAGGTGGAGGTTTGCAGCAATGAAGATGGCTACAAGGGTGCATGGTTCCCCGCCAAAATCATCGACCCGGACCCCCCGATTCCGGCCACGAGGAAGAAAAGGAAGAGCCTTTCCAGCTGCAGCAGCAGAAGCTCCTCCTCCGCCACGAAGGCTCTGATCCAGTACGAGACTCTGCTCTCCGACAACGACCCGGACAAGCCCTTGACAGAGCTCGTCGAGGTGGGTCTCATCCGGCCCGTGCCTCCGTCCAGCATTGACGACAGGCCCTTCGAGCCCGGTGACAAAGTCGACGCCTTTCACCTCGACGCGTGGTGGCCCGGGGTTGTGATCAAGCTCGAGGAGGATGAGTACACGGTGGGGTTTCTGGACCCGCCTGATCTGCTTGTGCTGCGGCGGTCCGATTTGCGGTCGCACTGGGATTTGACAGACGGCGTTTGGGTCGGAGCTAAGAAGGAGGTACTGGTTCTGGTTTTTTGGTAATGCATGTGGGTTTCGTTTTCTGATACATGATTTTTCAGGGTTTTTGCTTGCATGGTTTTTTGTGTGTTTATTTATGAATTTTTTTGAAGATTTTTACCAGGGGTTTTCATGATTAAGAACATGCATGTTGTTTATTGTACATATTTGGCTCTGCCTTTTGTTGTTTTGCTTTAAAATTCCCTTTTTTTCTTGTTTTATTGCAATTTTTCAAGAGGAGCTTGTTAAAATGGCTGTTCATGTTTTAATAATCCAAATGTTGTAGTATTGTATACTTCTCATGAGTTCATCGGTTCTCTTGACCACTCTGTTGATGATTTACCAACCAAAGTTGTTATTTTTATTTCTTGCGGATTTGATAATAGACTCTAAGAAAAGGCATGGAGTACTCGGAGCTAATGGAAGACGAGCGCAGTGACGTTCTGGGGCTCGTATAGCCGACCCAATTAGTGGGATAAGGCTTTGTTCGTGGTGGTGTTGTTTTTGCGGATTTGATAATGTGTGATGCAGACCAGTAGTTGATACTGTTTGTGATTTGTAATTTCTTCTGGGATTACTCTGATAATTTTGTGTTTCTTAAATAAGTTTTCTCCACCTTGAATGCTCGTTTTAGTCCCCAAGTTCATAGTATCTGTGGCTCAACTAAAATTGTATTTCAAGGAGCATTTGGGCTTGCTAAGTTATACGATTTTATTGTGAATCGAATCTGTTACCTTGGAATCTTTGATTCTTATGAAGTTTTACAATAAACAGAAAAAATTAGTAATCTGCTTATTAGTGTCACTTACTTATAGAAAGATCCGGGGTTCCGAGCTTGCTAACAATTTATTTTTGAAGAAAATAATACGCACATTAAAACTTGAATGATTATAAGCGTGTGATCCCTTTTAATAATAAGTCCGTCCTATACATGGCCAAGGATGCGATAGCCGCAGCATTTAAATCTGCTGCAGTTTTCTTTTTAATGTAATTATTTATCTCTATGATCTTTCTTTCATTTTTGGTTTTTTAGAGTTTAAAGTTTTGATTTATCCAGTCCTGTACGTAATTTTTGCCAATTCAAACCTTTCAACTCGTATGTTGATCTCTTTTGCAATAATCTGACTTTATTCTAATTTTGGGAGAGGATAGACATTTTGTATATACTATATATGATAGTCATTGACAGAAAACTGATATTTTTCACTATTGGTTCATAGACAATGACGGGACCAAATTTCATTCCTGGGACAGCAGTTGAAGTGAATCCCAGCAAAGTAATACCTTTTTATGCTTGGTTTCCAGCAATTTATCTTGGGCAGCTGGGGATCGACTCTTTCTTGCTTCAATATAAGATATCAAATAACCGGGATGTTAAAACTGTAGTATGTCGCCATCAGATTCGGCCTCAGCCTCCACTGTCAGATGAAAGAGATTTTAGCTTGTTGGATAAAGTGGATGCATTCCATGACATGGGTTGGTGGGTCGGAGAGATTACGAAAGTTCTTGAAGGAAACAAGTACGCGGTCACCTTAAGCTGCACAAGGCAGGAGATGGAATTCAGCGTTTCAGAATTGAGGACTCACTTAGTTTGGCATGATGAAAGATGGAGTAATGAATTTCGGGTATGTGCATTTTCCTCTTGTTTTATAAAGGGAAGGGTGGGGGGTCCTTACATGTTTCTTATGGGTATGATGGTAAACATGTTTGAAACATTCTGTGTCTTGTGTGACTAAAATTTTGGCAGTTATTTCCAGGAATCTCACTTTAGAAGGGATTCTCAAGTACCAACAAAACATTCATGTCAGAGTTCCAGAAGTGATTACAAATTACAATCATGCAAGAGTTTTGGAAACTCTGAGGTAGCTACACCACTTCGAAAGAAAACACCTTGTTCTAGGATTTCATTGAAAAATCAATCGAAGCACTTGAGTCCTTGCATGGATAAATTTCCTTATGTAATGACAAAAAAGAAATCGAAAAAGTCTCAGCAACCTAAAGATGATGAAACAATTGCAAGTCCTTCCAAGAAGTTAAAAGGTGGACACTCAGAAGACTCCTTATCGTTTGAAAAATCAAATGCAAGGAGAACGCCCGCTAAAACTCAAAACAAAGAATCCCCAGTAACTGATGTCATGGTAAGTGAACTCTCAGAAAAATGTTGTTGGTATTAAATTATTTATTCTCCTATTGCTGAGTGTTCCATTGTGGTAAACAAAATCATGATTCCAGAGTCTTCCCGTTCTAAACCTCATTTACTTGCTATATTCTATGTATTTTACTCAAGAAACCCTGTAATCACAGAGAAGTGTGTTGGTTCACTCAGTATCGGTCATCGTACTTGAGTCGGTGAGTTTTATCAGCACTACTTAAACTATTCTGACAACACTCACCAACTCAAGTGATTCCAAGAGCAAGGTTAACTAGTGCTCATTACTGGGGAAATGTCTGCATGATATTTAAAAGGAAAACAACAAAAACTAGGCATCTGTTGCCTCTTTGGTTTGCATGGCATGATAATGCCTGATGGAAATGTTGTGAGATTAAGGTTAGGTTCATATTCTCGGAGGCCTCTTTGCTTGAGTAAGCAGTCCAAGCGGCTTGCCTTCTTTTAGGTCCATTCAAGGATAATTTGGATCAAATGTTTTCATCTGCATTGTTTCCTAATGGTCCTGATTAAAATGCGTTCATTGCTCTTGCAGAAGATTGAGAAAGCGAAGGTTGGTGGACTGGATGATCAAGCATTAACTCATTCTAAAAGAAAAGGTAAACCACAAAAATCTTAAATTGATATCCCATGACCTAGAGTAGGACATGATAGGAGGGGCAGACCACTGAAATTCCATCGTAAAAATATCGATCGCCCTCATAAACAGTCATATACATGATAAATGTCCACACAATCAAGCAATACTTTCTTTAATGTATTCCTTTGCCTGTAGTTAGTTTGACTAACGTCAAGTTTGTGTCCTAGGTAACCCTGCTGGGACTGCCAACCAACAAAATGAGGATAATGGAAGACAGGTTGAAACTGGTGTCACAGGTGAGGTGGAGCAGCACGACAATACACATTTGGTTCATGGAAAAAAAATTGAATCCATGGATTCCTTTGCCTGTAGCAAGTTTGACTAATTTCAAGATTGTGTTCTAGGTAACCCTGCGGGGACTCCCAACCAACAAAACGAGGTTAACGGAAGACAAGTTGAAACTGTTGTCACAGGTGAGGTGGATGCGGAGCAAAATAACCGTACTTATTTATGGTTTTCCTTTTGCCCTCATTTGGTAGTACTTATTTATCCTATTTATTTTTATCTTGTGTTGTCTAAAATTTCAAGTTCTCAAGATGCAGTGAGACAGGTGGAAACTGTTGATTCTCCAGTAGATTGCTCGACAAGAGAACTTAAGTTGGCTGCTGTAAAACCTATAGAGACCTCAAGTGAGCAAATGTGAACATTTTCAATAGTTTCCTTTGACTCTAGTTATTTGATTTACGTCAAGCTTGTTTTAGGTAACCCTGCCGAGACTGCCAACCAACAAAATGAGGTTACAGGAACACAAGTTGAAACTGGTGTCACTGTTAACATTGAGCAACAAGACAGTCCAGATTTGCCATTTGTGAAATCTTATCCGGAAATTTGGGAGAAAGTTGAATCTATGGATGCATTTAAAAGATATCCGCAAAAACCACATTTTTACCCTTTAGTTAAGTGTGGAGAGCTAAGTCGTGAATCATTAGCGGTTGCAAAGATGTTAACCTTTGCCTCTTTGGTAGAGAAGACCTCCAAGTTGAACATTGAGGATCCTGGTGACTTCTTTGATAGCATCTTTGAAGAACTATGTGATTTGGAAACGTTTGGATTTGATGTCAAGGCAGTACGCGATCGACTGAACTCTTTGCTAGAAATGAAAGTTCAGTTGGGGCACCTTCAGGATAAGTCAAAGGAAGTTCAAATCAAGATCGCGGAGCAAACTCAAGACAGAAAGAAACATAATGAAATAATCTGTGGGGTTGCTAAGCAGATTAAGGACTTGCAGGATCAACTCGTGGTGCTGATGTCAGAGGACGCAGCCAAAGGTTCTGAAATTAGCAGGTTGCAATCCGAAGCAGACGCTATCACTGAAAGCATTCAGAGCATCCGCCGTATGACACACTGGCTGAAGCATGGTGATCCTTGTGAAAGCATTCTTTTGATTACCGCTTTGTCTACGGAAACTGAATGTTGAAAGTGATACCAAGCTAATCTGTAGTTTTTGTAACAGCTTTTAGCCCTAGAAATTCTGGCACCAGGTATCTGTACTGCAATGTCATCGGCCAGTATTAGCATATATTTATAGACCGGGTTCAACCCCCACATCACTTTCTGTTGGTTTCCTGTAAAATTTTATTTTCACCTTTTTCTGGTAAATCTTTAGCCTCTGGTTTCCTTTCAGCAAAATTTGAGCTTTCTTCTTTACCAAAAAAAAAAAAAATTCGAGCTTTCTTGCTACCCTTGATTGATGGAGAGAAACTTGCACAACTGCGACGTCACGGTGACGGTGTCCAAGCCAACCATGTTCAGTTATGTATTTTACCTTTTTAACATGATAACGCGTGATTAGTTTGGAATACCGTAACATTGGCTGTCTAGTTAAAACTAAAGAATAAGAACTTTTACACATAGAATTGCAGGAGTCATTGATCCACAACCTAAGGGCAAGTAAAACAAAAACTTCTATGAACAAAACTCAGTAAGTACAACGAAATGGGCCTTACAGGGAACTGCCGCTGTTTCTTTTCTTACAAGGCAACAACACTGCTTGTTTGGACCCCTTTATATTTTCTTCACCAAGAAGGGCAAGATTCATTGTTCGTTGCGGACTTTGAAGCCGTATATTCTTGGAACATTGTTCTGAATCGCCTTCTGCGGCTTAAGATGCCCGTAGGTCAAGAAGAAAAGATGAGGAAATGTGGTTCCAAAGTATGCTCCATCAATTTCTGAGATTGTTGTCAAGGCAAACATTGAAAAACTGAACTCAAAACATAATTGTAGTTGTAAAAAATTCTAGTCACCATGTATCCCATGAAATTTAACGGGTGAATCTGAGCCACTTAAAAGACGATGTATAATTATGAGACATTCATAGGTGTATAGAAGGCACTCGTCATGTCAATTACGAAGCGATACATAAGGATACCTTCTTGGTGTCTGGATTGTGGGGAATAAATGTCTTCACATTTGGGACAATAGATTTTTACAGTGCTTAATCTTGGGATGTCTGACTCACCAACAGGCAGACAACGTTGTTTATTGCAGTTCACTCTTGGACATCTGCCAAAATCATAGTTCCTGTACTTCTCCAACTGAATTGCACACTGTTAAATTAGGAAGCCTCAAATATAATGCCACAGTTCGAAACACGACCGGAGTTTCGGGGTGTGACATCTAATATTTTGAAAGAAAATAAAGCAATATTAATATGTACATTGTAAACACCTTACCATTGCAGACAATCCCTTGTTAGTTGCTATGTATCTGGCATGAATTAAACCGTAGAGCATCTCCGTCGCAGATTCGATCAGATTGTTCTGTTCCTCATCAGTTAAGCCATCTGTTGATCCCATTGGAATTTACATAAGAATTTAATAACTTCGTATTGCAATGAAAGCTGAAATCTTCATCAAAGCAATTTTGGCTGATGGACTTATCTGATTCTTACCATTGGAAGACTCAATGTCCAACATTAAATCCAGTGCATAATCATAGAATGGTACGTGGTTTCTTAAACCTGAACGGTTGAAATCATCGAGGATGTAATCATCGTCGACTTCACAGAAGAATTCATTCCCTTTCTGATTGCAGAACCATGATATCCAAGATGCATCTTCATCACCATAGCATCTAACATCTGAATCTTTGCAACTTGTATCAGCTGATTCCGCTGCACAATTGTTGTGGGGAAAACATATATTCGAAAGATTAATTGTAAACACATCAGAAAGAATGCAACCTGGAGTTATGGAATTAAATTAGAACCAAAATGAGCTAGAGATACTACTACATAAAGCGGCAGCAGCCACGGTTTCATGGCATGGGTCACCAAACCATGGCTTTTTTCGCTCAGTAGCCACGGCTAGCTATCGTGGTGTTTGGAAGAAGTTTGTTCCTAATTGTTCATTCCGATTCACTCAATAAAAAGTATCGCCAAACACATAGGCAGTGGCGTTCTAAGACTTAGTGGGATAAAGCTTTGTTATTGTTGTACATGAATTTCAAACATGGATTGAAAAAGTCACTATATATAACTTAAACCAAATTCGGAAACTCTCTAACATGCACTACTCGATCCATTCAAATGATACTAACACAAATTCATGAGAGCAAATGCCACAACATGTTGATATTGGTTGTATTTCTCTTCCACAATTAATGTTGGAAGTTCTCCGAGTTCAAATTTCCCTTCCCATGATTGAAAACAAAAATGCCATGACATGTAAACTTTCGTTAACCATTCGACGATGAATGTTTAATGTGGGATTATGCATGCATGCATGAACGTTGAATAATGTTTGTGGAACTGAAACTTACCCTGATCATAGAATGTATCAGTATCATCGGGATTGGCAGCAAGTGACGTAGAAGGAGCCAAAGATTTGTCTCTGAGTCCATTAGGGTTCAAAGCCGGTTCAGAACGTGATCTAATTACACCTCTCTGATCTTTAGGCATAGTAATTACTCAGTCTCTCCCTTGATCTGTCTGGAGCTGGAAGCAATGTGCAGTTCCGGTTTCTGTATCGACGACGATTTCAACGTACATTTGGATCTGGAAGTGGCAATCGAAGGGGAAAATAATTTTTATTTTTATTTTTTATTTGATGAAATACTCGATCTCTTTTTTTGGTTTTAGGGAAAATGAAAACGTTTAGAATAATAATAAAAAAATACTATTTTAATTTCTAAATAACTTTGTTTTAAAATTATTTATGCAATACTTGATAAACCCACTAAGGATAATATTATTTGTCACTAAGCCATTTAATTATAAATAAATGATTGTTGTATTTTTAAGTAACAATTTTTGTTTTGTATTCCTTTGAACTCATAACGTCCTCCAATAAAGTATAGACTCAATGTCATTAGATCATATCAGATTTATCAAGTAATGATTTTATATATAAACTTGGAGATGAATATTGATATGAACTATCTCATTTTATGGTTGGTTATGCTAACTGCTAAGTTCCTAGTTATATAATTTGTTTTTACTTTTCTATTCTTTATATTTCTTCCAAATGTGGTAATAGTTTAGAACTCTAGGAGTTAGAGAAACATAGATTTTTTTTGTTTCTATTTTAATTTGGTTAGTTTATTATTTTACCTATGTTTGATAAATATTTTTTTCTCTACTATTTATGAATTGGGATTTTAAAAATTTGTATTGGCCTTTGACTTTATATACTCAATTTTAATTGGGTGACATCATCCACACACCCATTTTCACTTCATGTTAATTTCTATCATCTCATTTTTTTTTAATTTATTCGATCCGATGCTCGAAATAAAAAAAATATATGGAAGGTAAAAAGAGTTATGTAAATCATACTAGACTTTAATTAATTGAGCATCAAGAGGTCCAATCCACATCATGCCCATGTGAAGCAGTATGGGATCAAATCTTGTGCACCATTTGTGTGTGACTTCTTTTGGCCTCTATCATTTGTTGATACGTGTGTAAGTTTATGACAACAAAGTTAAATAGGGGTAAGTTTTTTAAGACATGTCAATCAACGATAGATGCCACAAAGGTGTCACACACAAAACGGGTGCAGAAGATTTGAACTCTAGCACTAGGTGTTTGACCCTTGAGAAAGTTGGCATGCAGAGAATTTTACACTATGTTTGGATAAAAGAAATAAACTTGAGATTTTGACAAAAATTAGAATTTATAAATTTATTGCAAGTGACCCTTTACCACAGTGGTGGAAAGATGTTGAGCTATTGCATGACGGCGTGAGTTCAAATCCTGTCAGTAACAAATCTAACAAAATCTATTTTTTGACAAATTTTTTTTTATTTTATAAATTACTGAAATTGGATACGGTAAAAAGATGGGTGTAAAGAATTAGTCCTTGCTATACCTGATACGGTAGTGTTATAGTTGGGATAAGATTAGTTGGGCAAAAGGCCCAACTTCCAGGACCAAAAACCAGAAGTTAGGTAATGCCCTTCTTTTTATCTTTTTATGTGTTGATATATATTCGTGTAATTAATAGCTAAACCGTTTTCAAATTTAGAGATATCGTATTCAGAATTCAAAACAAACAGTGTATCCCCCTAATATCATTCCTAATTACAGTGAGTCGCAAAATGCGTGACTCGGTGGTTTCGTGAAATTCTTCAGTTTTATGGATGGAAGACTACAATATTCCGTGATACTGTTTAGAAATTAAGCCATCATATAATACAAGAAGCCCCTAATCACACCTTAATTAGCTAGTCAAAGGTTCTGAGACATGGAAAGCAGACATGCTACAATATTATGCCTTCTCTTTGCTGGTTTGATACTGGTTTTTATATTCAACCAGACCTCATATGGATCGATACCACTGTTTGTCTTCCAGTCTAGCCAATACTGTAATTCCTCTACCCAGGTAATATCAACCATCTTTTTCTACTTTTGTTTTGTTGTTTTTATTTTGCTTAACCTATAATTTTGTGGTGATTAATCTGTTCATATTAAATTTGAAGAGCAACACAAGAAATTATACAGATGCGCTTGAATCAACTTTATCCGAGGCTTCCATGGCAAACAAGACTGTGATAATTGCAATTGTAAATGAGGCCTATGTAGAAGGTGATAAGCCAATGCTTGATTTGTTTTTAGATGGTTTCTGGCTTGGAGAAGACACAAGAGGCTTGATTTCTCACCTACTTCTTGTTGCGGTCGACCAAACATCTTTCGAACGTTGTAGGTTTCTCCACCTTCACTGCTACAAACTCGAAGCAGATGATCACGCCAATTTTGAGGCTGAGAAACTCTACATGTCACAGGAATTTATTAAGATGATGTGGAGGAGAACTCTCTTCCTCAAAGATTTGCTCAAGCGGGGCTACAATTTCGTATTCACGGTAAGCTTTCTCAACATAATTAATTTGATCATCATCGTATTGTGAATTGTCTGACATCATAACATGCCATATCCTTGTAAAAATTCAATTAGTATTATGTTGTAATTTAAATGATACCTTATTTTTGTGTTTATAGTTCTAAATTGGACTTATAATTAGCTTAAAT